>NC_143145.1:2180000-3382500 GCF_059928025.1 Delphinapterus leucas
GTCTCCCTGGACACTTGCCCTGACACATAGGAGACGCTTACTAAATCTTGTGGGATGATAAGGTGGACTGACAGGTGGGCAAATGAGTGAATGGATAAATGAAGGGACAGGTAGGTGGTTGAATGAATAAATGAGTGAATGAATGGGTGTGTGGATACAAGGGCTGGGATGGGCGAGTCAGTGAATGGGTGAGTGAGCTGCTCTAAGGACGAGCAGATGGAGGGCTGAGGAGATCCTCCCACACCAACCTCTGCAGATGCCAAGCTGCTTAGTGACAGCAGGCATCACAGTGGCCCCACAGAGCCATGATATTAAAATCCCTGAAGGCTGTGTTGTCAATATCCGGGGGAGACTATCTCTGTAGCCATCAGCAGCAGGAATGAGCCTCCCCCTCCCCTGGGCACTCAGCCCTGCTGGGCCGACACCTCCCTTCCTAAGCCTTCCGAGGTGCAGTGTCCTGCCGATTCTAATTCCCTGGGCTGGACAGCATCTTTCCGCCCCTCAGACCCCAGGGGCACCAGGAGTCCTTCCCTTGCCTCCCGGACCCCCACCCATGACCCCTCGGTGTGGGCACCCAGAGCTCCCCACCCCCTGCCCTTCCTACCTCACCGCACTTCAGTACAACTGTCCCCTCCACCCTCCCCTCCCAGACTCCAGGGTGTCTGCCTGGCTCACCCCTGATTCCGTGTGCTGAGCCCCTGTAACACAGTGGGCTCTCTGTCATGGGGCTCGCTCCAGGAGAAGGCTGGATGGTTCGGTCAAGGTCACAGGGAAAGGGACGTGGGGCAGGTCCAGGGCTTGAGTCTCACCTTGTAGCGCCCAGGCCCAGGCTTCACGCTCCACCAGGAGACAAGCATGTCCGGAGACCCAGTGGGGAGACTGGCCTGCTCACAGTGATGATGGGCAATCCCCCTGGCCTCCCAGGCTGTGCAGGGCAGACTACGGGGAGGGACGGGCCTGCCTACTGCCGCCCCGCCTGGTCCCTCTCCCCCAGCCTGGCAGAGGCATCTCTGGGGAAGAGACTGGGCTCAGGGACTCATCCTCGTCAAAGAAGGGGGTGCAGGCCTCACGGGGCCACCACACCGCCAAGCCCCTCAGCGTTTCTCCCACTTTTTGTGGTTGAGGGACCACTTTACACTCTTAAAACTTAGTGAGACCCCAGAAATCACTTGTTCCCGTACGTGTTTACCTAAGTGTCTACACTTGATGTAGATGATGACCACATTCAAAGTAAAATATGACATATTTTAAAATATTAATTCATTTTTTGAAACTATAAACCCATATTATACATTAACGCAAGTAACATGTTTGGATGAAAAAGTACCTTATTTCCCCAAACCAGAAAAAAAGAGTGAGAGAAGCATGGGCTTACATGGTTGCAAATCTCTTTTGTGTCCGGCTGAATGGAAGCCACCAGAGGCTCATTTCCGCGCCTGCCTCCAGCCTGTTGCTATGCGTCACTTTGGTTGAAGTTAATGAAGAAAAACCCAAGACTGTGGGGTCCCCTGCAGAGATCTTGGGGATCCCCAGAGCTCCCAGCTCACACTCTGAGGACCACTGATGTAGACAAATCTGGTCTCGTACCTTCCCTGCATACAGTCTCCCCAGGAAATCTGCCCACCCTGAACCCCCAGGAGGAGGGGTCGGACCACCCAGGGTCCAGCCCTCACCTGCCGGGCCCCTCTGAGCTCCTCGCCTCTGCTGAGCCTCAGGTTTTCCCTCGGGCTTTGTGAGGTTTAACTAAAATAAGGCATAGATACCTTCTCAGCCTCATACCTGGCCACAGGAAGGATTCAGAAAATGATATGATGGTGGCCCCAGTAACGGCGTCTCCCCTATGATCTGCCTAACCCCCATTCCCTGAAGAAGGCTGCCCTTTCTTCATGCAGGCCTCCTGGATCGGCTGCGCCTCCTCCTTCCAGCCTCCCACACTTGTCTGGATGCCTCCCAGATCCTAAAGCGCACTTCCAGTGTCACGTCTCTCCCGGACCCCAGCCCTCTCCACCTCACCCGACCCTCCCCCACCCCTGTGCTTGTCCCTGTCACCTCAGGATCAGCAAGGGGAAGGACCGTGTTACTCCCACCAGCCTCTTGTAGTGGACACAGTGATCAAGACCCCAGCTCTGGACTCACGCAGGCCTAGGTTGTAGGGCCTCAGTGTTTCCATCCGTCAAATGGGGATAATGACATCTCCCCGATGGGACCGTGGTGACCATTAAAAATAATCCATTCAGTTACTTGGCATGCTGAATGCTTACCTGGGGCCAGTGGCCAAGGTAGTCAAGGGACCTGCCCTCGTGGAGTTGGTCTGATGGGGGGAGATAGACATCAAACCAATAACCAGAGAGAAGGGTGGAGGGCGCGGCCTTCAGGACAGGCGGAGGAGCCCCTGTGATGGCCCCAGCCTGAAGCCTTGCGGGCAGCTTGTCAGGACCATCTCTGCAAAGACCTCAGTCTGTGTCGCTCAGATGCAGAGCAGGGCGTGCTCCATACATATTTATCAAGGGAATGAATTTGTTCCCCTTAGAAAAAGGTGTAGTAACAACAACAGTCATTGCCACTAAACAGATGTGCATATCATTCTACCTTGTATGAGGAGAAACTCACATTGTCACTCCCCCCAACCCCCGGACAGGATGGCAGAGCTGGGAGTCTGCTGCCCCCCAGGTGTGCCCCCGGCACCAGCAGAGCTAGAAACAGTTACTCACCTCTAGGAGCCCAGGCTCCCCCAGGCCCCCAGGCTCCCCCAGGACCCATGTCTGTACAAAGGGTGCCAGCTGGTGTGGCCAGGCCACGGTGTTTGTTCTCATAGTTAGACTGTGAGCCCCTTGAGGGAGGGGCTGGGCCTGGGATTCAGGGAGAGGGCAACCGAGTGCAGGTTGGCTCTGGGAGCGCTGTGAGCAAAGCACTGGGAGACTCAGAGGGAGAGTGTGTCTCTGCGCCTGCAGGTCTCCTCACCTCTGCAGTGCGCCTGTGGCAAAGGGGAAGGCCCGAGGTGAAGGACAGCTATCCAGAGTCTGAATTTGCTCAGGACAATTCTGGGCCTCCTGAAAATGCTGTTTCTCATAAGATAGACCTGAGATCTGTCCGTTTCTCATGACCCGGGATCGGGGTCCCTGTCTCTGCTGCTGTCCTAGTAGTCTCGGGATCATGCCATTCATGAGCTCATTCATCCATTCTTTCATTCAGAAAAGTAGTTAGGACCCACTCTGTCCAAGACCCTGGCCAGGCACCAGCTGTGGTCTGATGAGATGGCTGAACCCTATCCTCCACCTCTAGCCTCCACCTCCCAGCCTCTACCTCCATCCTTCACCTCCCAGCCTCCACTTCCCGGTCTCTACTTCCCAGCCTCCGCCTCCCAGGCTCTACTTCCCAGCATCCACCTCCCAGCCTCTACCTCCCACCATCCACCTCCCAGCCTCTACCTCCATCCTTCACCTCCCAGCCTCCACTTCCCGGTCTCCACTTCCCAGCCTCCACCTTCCAGCCTCTACCTCCCAGCCTCCACCTTCCAGCCTCTATTTCCAGCCTCCACCCTCCTCCTCTGCCCTCCAGCCACACCCCGCTCTTCAGTTAGTGGCAGTCACCAGCTGGGCCATCCCCCAGAGACTTTGTCTAGCCATTGCCTTCCTGGACATTCTGGTCCAAGAAAACCCACACTGCCCTGGGGACCCAGAGCCGAGGCTTCCTGTTGCAGGTCCCCAGAGAGATCCACTTATTCCTCCACCCACACGCCTTCTCAGCCTGCATTTAACGAGGATTTGTTGAGCATCTGCTTTACACCAGGCTCTGCTCCAGGCCAGAGGCCTCGAAGGTGAGCGAGGCAGCCAGGGGCCGACAGCTGCCCCTCCTCAGGGCTCCCTGCGTGCCCACCTGGGCCTCCGCTCACCCACACAGACACACACATGACCCTGTGAGCGATGCGTGTCCTGGTCCCTACCATTGCACTGGGGCAAAGCCCGAGAAAGGATGTGTCCTCAGCCAGTGTGTACCCCAGCCTGGCACATAGTAGGTGCTCAAGGAAGGAAGGGAGTAGGGAGGGAAGAAGGGGGAAGAGGAGGAAGGAAGGCAGGAATCAGGGAGGTGGGAGAGGCGGCGGCCTGGCTCTCTCTGCACACGACCGGCCACCCTGTCCTCCGTCTCGGGTTGGCTGAAGCTCCCTGGCCCCTGAATCAGCGTGAACGTGCGCACCTGTGGGTGTCGGGGCCGTGGGCTGAGACGCCCTCATGCGGAGCTGGCGCTGCTCTGTCCTCGCCACCCGCACCATTCTCACTGCTGCTTCTGAAAATGTCAACTTCTTATCTCGCCAGAATTTTTCCTGACTTGGAGAATTCAATAAAGCAGCTGAGTAACACTTAAAATAATAATGAAGCTCTGTATTCTAGCAACTCCCGGCTGGCTAGGGGAGCCGGCTGCCTTCCTGCGATGATCAATCTTTATTTTCACGGCAGGCTGGACAGCTCTTCCGGGTCGGGCCAGCCCCGTGGGCCCCAGGGAATCAGCAGGCCACTGGGAGGCCCTGGCTCCCACCTGCCGTCTGGGTGCCGTGGGAGGGGAGGCCCCTGAGGCCCAGCCCAGGGTCCGTGAATGCCCCCAGCCCCATCACCACCAAGCACCCCACACCTCCGTCAGCTCCTCACCACTGCTCCCCTCTGGACCTCGCGCGTGCCGTTCCCTCCGCCCCACTGCCTTTCCACCTGGGAAACTCCTGTCCACCCTCCAAACCCAGCTCAGGACCCAGTCAGGTTTCCCCCACCCCCCAGCCTTTGGGAGGGCTGGGCAAGGCTGTTCGGTACCCTGTGGCCCATCTGAGCTGCACGAGGAGGGTGCAGTTGCCATTCTTCCCACGTACAGAGGGTAAACTGAGGCAGAGCAGGGCCCTCGGATTTGTTGAATGCAGGTCACACGAGAGGGGCTCGGCAGGGTCACAGGGCCACCAGTGACAGAGCCCAGCCCTGGAGGTGGGCTTCCTGCTGACACCAGCGGTCTTTGCAGGCCTCTGCACGGGTGGGACCCTGCACCGAGGGCCGGCCCAGGCGGGGCGCATCGGGGGTCGTCAGGTCCCCCTGCACTTGGTCAAGTTCAGTGACCCTGCGAGCCTCACTATGCTCATCTGTACAGTGAGGCCGTGACAGTCTCACCCAGAAAGCTGAGGGTGAAAGGGCTGCTGCCCGCCAATGCCTGCCCGGGGTCGGTACCTCCTTGAGTTCCATGAGGCTGATCGGTCCCCCCTTTGCCCCTCCATCCCTCGCCGCATCTCTCCAGACCAGTGTGTGTGGCTCAAGTCTCCTCCAGGTTGTCAACAACCTCCTCTTATCAAACACCTGCAAATTGACCCCCACGCTACTGAGAACTCATCCGTCTGGCCCCCTCCCTGCACCACCTGGACAACAGCAAATGGATGCATCCCTCACTGAGTCTGTCTTTGGGGGCCAGAAAAATCTGGCTCAGGAAGGACCCAGCCTACAGGGTAGGCTGCAGGGCCCAGGCTCTGGGCTGAGGGCCGGAGACCCCATCCCTACCGGACCCTCTGCTGGCTAGGACTCCACCCTCAGCAAGCCTGGAAAACAGGACCTCATCAGACATCTCCCCAAGGTTGCTTTGTTGTCCAAGGAGATGATAGAGTTTTAAATCCTTCAGAATAATAAGAAGGCCTCGGAAATGTGGTTGGTGTGTCTAATAGAATCACTTCATCTGGGAGGAGAGAGGCCAACAGATGCACCAGCCTCTACCTGGGAAAAAAGTTCACGGATGAAACAGCAGCGGGGAGCATCTGCTGAGCGTTCTTGACGCTGAGAAGCGTTTCTTCTTTAGAGCAGGTGTTGGCAAACAACCCGGAGCCCACATTTAGCCAGACGTCTACTTCTGTAAATAAGCTCCTACTGGAACACAGTCATTTTTACACATGGTCTGCGGTTGTTTTCAGGAGACAATAGGAGAGTGGGGTAGCTGTACAGACACCACTGGCCCACACAGCCAGAAATATCTACCAGGTGGCCGGTTACAGAGAATGTCTGCAGGCTGACCCCTGCTCTAGGGGACAGATTGAGGCAGCAGAACTTGCTGGGAGTCTCTGGGCCCCCAGACAGCTAGCTCCTCTCTCTCTTCCCTAGGAGCCCCCAGAGAACTGCCCTATGCTTCTACACTCTCCCTCTGGCCCCCTCCAGGTAGGCAACCCTGCCTGCACCAGGTGTGCAGCCAGCCAGCCCAGCTGCCTTGTCCAAGCCTGTCCAGCAGTGAGTGGGCCTGGACTTATCCAGGTGCCAATCCTCCCTCACCTGCCTCCCCAGGGTCATAGCCAGGACTCAGCCTCAAATCACAGCCCCATGAGTGAAGTGAGTAGGAAGTTATCCTGTGATGGCAGGGACTGTGAGAGCTACCTGCGGGGGAGCAGTCGGGGAAGGCTTCAGGGAGGAGAGGAGGGTGCTGAGTGCTGAGCTGCGCAAGGGCATGAGGGCTGTGGGGCGGGGCCTGAAAGGAGATTGAGTCTGGGGGGTCCCAGGAGGAACTGAACTGACCCGTGGGTGTGGAGAGTGGAGCCGGGAGCCCCCAGGGGGAGCCTGCAGGGTCTGGGGTGATGGAGGAATCAGACATCAGCCCAGCCAACCAATCTAAAAACAAACCCATGAGTGGGGAAGAAGTGGTCCTCGAGTGTCATTTGAAGCCAACGCGGGGCTCCCCGCCCCTGCCCCAGCCGAGGAGCCCTTGGATGGACAAGTGTTTACTCCTCCCCCCACCACCCCGCACTGCTGAGCCCCGTCACTCAGCCGCTCATCGCTAAGTGATATCACCAGCGATTACACACGTTGCAGCCGTACACACCGGTTATCGTGCCTAATTGGGTCATAATTTTGACAAATGTGTCACTTTGGAGATCCTGACTGCAGAAGGATCCCCAGTGCCCTGCACCATGGGACATGCTCTTCCCATCCCTTGTCTCCCTCACTGCCCCCTGCTGTCCCCTTGGCCTTCAACTCCATTTCCCCATGAAACACGGGTGTCTTGCACTCCATGGGCTCCCTGACCCACCCTGCTGGGCAGACTGGAGTGTTTGGCCAACACCTGCAGGGTTGGCGAAGGGCCTACCACCAGAGGGAGGGGAGGAAGGCCAATCCCTGTGGGCACTCTGCACGTTACAAAGCCCACTTACAAGTCACCCCCTGTTAGAGCTGGACAGCACCTCAGCAATCATGGGGTCAGCCAGCCTGGATACGGACAGGGAACTCGTGGTCTGCCAGGAGGAGCCACCTGCCCACATCACAGCCGGATGGGGTGAGGGCCATCCCATCTCAGACACCTGTCCCGTACTCATGCCTGGGCAGCTTGAAGCCCCTCACTTCTCTCTCTCAGGAAAGGGGAGGTGATGCCAGTCCATTTATAACGGGGAGTGGAGCTCTCAGGGGCTTTAGGATATGCAGGGGCAGGGAGGGGGGTAGGGTCAAGAGAGACCACAGTGGTGGTTCTCAACCCTTGTGCTGTACAGTATTATTACTGTTATTCTTATCAAGTTCTGTACCTTGGAGAATGACTGTACATGTGAATCATTTGTGTAAATAAAAGTAGAGTTAAGGGCTTCCCTGGTGGCGCAGTGGTTGAGAATCCGCCTGCCAATGCAGGGAACACAGTTTCAAGCCCTGGTCTGGGAAGATCCCACATGCTGTGGAGCAACTGGGCCTGTGAGCCACAACTGCTGAGCCTGCGCGTCTGGAGACTGTGCTCCGCAACAAGAGAGGCCGCGATAGTGAGAGGCCCACGCACCGCGATGAAGAGTGGCCCCCGCTTGCCACAACTAGAGAAAGCCCTCGCACAGAAACAAAGACCCAACACAGCCAAAAATAAATAAATAAATAAATATTTTTTTAAAAAATAGAGTTAAAAAGACCCCTGCATTAGCTGTCTCTCTGGGGTTTCTGTCCGTGGTGGACCCTGAGGATGGGCCTGTCCTAAACCTTTCCCTCGTGATTGTAAATCGGGGGTGAGACTCACTGGGCCAGGGAGGCCCTACAGGATGCAGCTGTGCGTGCCCCTGTCCAGGGTCCTGAAAGTTTGGGGCTCTTTCCGGACGTCTGTCTGGCTGTCTCCCTCCCTGAAGGCTGGCCTCCCCTTCCAGGGCAACGGAAGGGACACCGTGTTCACAGGGACAGTGGATATGGCATGGCTTGTTCTAACCCCAACCGAAGTACCAGAGAGTGTGGCTTTCCAACCCCCTGGAGACACACAAGCCCAAGGACAGAGGCTTCGGAGTCAGAAACTCCTGGGTTCAAATCCTGACTCAACCACTTAGAAGGAAGGAAACCTCTCTGAACCTCAGTGTGCCCGTATATAGAATGGGATGATGATACAGCCATGCTCTGGGTGTACTGTATCCCCATACAAATGGGTAGGCGGGCTCTGCATTTGAGAAGGCTCACCCAGAGCCTGGCCCCCCGCAAACCCCAATTCTTCTCTCAAGCCCCCCTTGCTCCCTCTCCTATCGAGGGAAATATTGGAGAAGTCGTTCTAAAAATACTTACCAAGTTAGCAAGCTGTGTGGGTGGCTGGCTGCCTCCTTCATCTGCATCTAAGGCTGGCACGGCTCAAGGACCCGGGAGGGCTGTCTGGGAGGGGGAGTTCAGAAGTCTGATCGTCACGATGGCCCCCACCCCAGCCCTGAGCTCAGGCCCTGCTGAAGCGTGGCTGGGGGCGGGCAGGAGGGGCTGGGGGCACTGGGAACCTCGAGGCCACAAACCAGAGCCCCCAACCTGGTGAAGCACAGCCCTGTCCTGTACTGATTTGACGCGGGGGGCTGATGGGGAAATCACCAGCTCGTGCCTTGGCAGGGCTTCCAGCACCCTCCAGAGAGAGATTCTCTAGAAGACGGGGCTTTGGGGGTGGGGAGAGTGGTCGCGAGATGGGGCTGCCTTGTGGGCTTGTTAGAGCTAGAAGAGCTCATCCATCTAACCAGGGGGTCCGTGGTGCTCTTGCGGAGACCTCGACAGCTCACACACCCGCCTTCTCCACAGACCTGGAGCACACCCTGATGGGGAAGGAGGAGGGCGTGCTCTCCCAGGGCAAGAGGCCCAGCACCCGCGATGGCCTGGATGGGGCTCCTCCACCAGGCCCTGGGCTTCAGGGGCAGCCTCTGGGGCCTGCTCCGTCCACCCAATCTCCTAACGGACATTTGCTCAGCACCTACTAGGTGCCTCAGGAGGCCAAGCCCATGCAGCCCTAAAGCATCAAGTGCACTTGTGTGGGGCAAGCCTGGGGGTATGGGTGGGGCGGGGGCGGGGGCCAAGGGAGGGCATCTTAGATCAAGCCAGGCTTGGCCTGAGCCTCCGAGAGGCCAGGAGTTGACCACTTGCAGACCAGGGGGAAGGGAGCTCCTGAGAGAGGGTGCAGCTCCCGCACTCGGGGTGGAGTGTGAGGAAAGGGGGCTGACTAGGGGAGCCGCCAGCACCTCCAGCTGGCTCCGCTCTTGCCCTGACCACCCCCTTCCCACGAAGCCACAGGGACCTGTGAGCGCCTGGCCCAGGGCGTGGGCCCAGCAATCCCCAGGTGCTCGCAAGGATTCTCGGATGCGGGCGAGGGTCCACTTTGGGCAGCTGGGGGTTGCTGAGTTGCTCTCGGCAGCTCCCCGGGGCCGGCACCTGGTGAGCCTGCCCCAGGGAGCTACCGAGAAGTCCCCAGACTCAGAGAGAGCATGTTCTAAGGTGAGATTTAATAAGCAGACTGGGAAGAATAAATTCTATTACACAATTTTATTTCACAGCCTCCTCTGAGTTGAATAGCAATTGCCGATGCAGGGCTCACGTTATAAATAGAAGAGATTTCAGGGCTGGGAGGCTTGGGGACTGCCTCGCCTCCCCCTCATCTTGTGGGAAATGCCAGCGCTCCCTCCTTTGCCGCCGAGGGGCTTCAGAACAGGCTCAGAGGGAGGCGGGGCAGAGGTGACGTGCCCTGGGCAGGGGCGGGCGTGCCACCAGCCCTCTAGGAAGCCCTCACGTGGCACACCGTCTCACAAAGGGCCCCTCCCTCTCTCCCCTCTCTGCCCCTCCCCCTTTTCCTCCTTCCACAAACATTGATCGGGTTCCTAAGACCTACCAGGCAATGAGACACACACACACACACACACACACACACACACACACACACACACACGCCTGTCCTGGCCTTAAGGAGTTCTTTGCAGAGGAAGCAAACCAGCCCTAGGTGAGGGTCTGAGCAGCACAGAGCTATGGAAGCTTCCAGATCTTCCTGGAGGTGCCAGGAAAGGCTTCTCCCACATGAGCTGGACCTGAAGGATCAGAGGGACATCAGATGGTGGACAGGGCAGGGCAGGGTGTCCCAGGCAGTGAGGGGCACATGCAGAAGCAGAACAGGGGCTGCATTGAGCAGGTCATCGTCAAGAGAGCCTGTCGGGGGAGGAGCGGCTTGGGGGAGGGTCACGGAGGAATTTATTACCCGGCAGGGGAAGCTGGAAAGGGTTCAGGGCCAAGTAGAGGAGTGACAGTGACATGGTGGGCACTCAGACACTGTGCAGGATGCTGGGGGAGGACGACGGGAGGGGCTGAGGCTGGAGCTGGGCCAGAGCTGAGCCATCTCCAGGTGTGAGAGAGACGGCCCCGGCCCCCTGGAAGCTCTGCTCCAGACCTACCTGATCCTGGGCTCTCAGCCGTCTCCGCTCTGCACTCCTCTTTTCTACAGTTTCCCCTAATTTTCAAGCTCACCCAGTCCAAGACCCAGGTTCAACTGAGTGGGCTCAGATACGCACACACACACCCCTACCCCCCCACACACACCATACTCTTCTGTTGCAAATAAATCATTTTAAATAAGTGGGCCATTGGATGAGCCGAGAAATCAGAGTAATTCAGAAATAGCCCCAAAGCCCAGATGTTAGAGCAATAAAATCAGACACAGTTCATGTTTTGTTTGCAAATCTACTTTCTGCAAAACACTTTTGAGGTTGCCGTTGTTGTTGTTTTTTCCTAATATGTGCAAATTCCTTACATCCGCCTTGTGAGGCAGTGATTCCAGCCCCACTTTGCAAAGGCCAACACACCTTGGAGGTGCTGGGGTGGGGGTCTGGGGCCAGGGCCAGAGCAGGGGCTAGCGTGTTGCTTTTGGGGGTCGGGCTCTTCTTGGTAATATTTCTTTGGTTTCCAAGCACCAAGGGCAGGATGCAAGACCCCAAGGTGACCAGCAGCCTTAGGAGTGGGCAGCCAGCACTGGGCTGGGGTCTGGGAAGCCCACATCGGGATCTGGCTCTGCTCATGACCTTGGGCAAGTCTCGGCCTTGAGTTCAGGAACCCTCTCCATCAGCCACAGCCTCTATGAGCCCTCTCTCAACTCCCAGAGTGGGTCTGACCCAAGCCGCATGATTCAGCGTTAGCGTGTCCTGTCCTAGGCTGGTCTCTCTTTCCATGAGCATCTGGCTCTCGTTTCTCCAGTGAGGCTGCACTTTCCCCAAGAACTATTCTCCTGCCGACAGCAGCCCAGCCTCACCAGCAGCAGAACCGCCCCCAGGACCTGCATCAACGCTGGTGGCTGAGGGCAGCCCCTTCCCTCCTCTGCCCTGGGAAGGAGTTATGGTCAAGTAGTGAGCCCCCCGCAGTAGCCACAGCAGTGCCCACCACTCCTCCCTCCCCTGCAGCCAGCAGATGGGATCCAGGCGGCAGAGGGGGTTTAAGATGAGGTGTCGCTGAGCCCAGGTGGGAATTACCTACTGCTCCCCAGGAAAGGCTGGGAGAATTGATGGCTAGGCTTGTAGTAGGCTCATATCACCCACGAGGGCTGGGAGGCAAGGGGGAGAGAGGCAGACCCGGCGGGAGCCTCTCGTTTCGGGAAGGGAAGCAGACCTGTCACTGTCTCTCCGCTCAGGGCTCTGTCAGGAGACAGATGGGGCTGGCACTTGCATCTCAGCACCATCAGTAACTCGGGCAGTTTTGGAAGCAAGAAGGTGGGAAGGAGGTGACGGATCCAGGAGGGGAAGCCCCGTGGGGCGGGTGTTCCAGATTAGCCAGGGTTCCCTTAGCCAGCCCCCCTCCCCAGGCAGGTCGGGGGTACATAAATCTGAGGCTGGCACAGAGGCTGCGCTTGAGGGGAAGTGTGGCTTGTGCCTCGGAAGACAGGGTCATTATGCTGGTTTACAGTGTGTGACTTTGCTGCCAGTGCGGGAAAGAAGGCTGCTCCATCATCCCGAGGTGCACCGCCTCCCTCCCTTCATCCCTCCTCTCCATGAGAGGAGCACCCGCCCTGAAACGGGGGAGAAGAGCATGCTCTCCTATTTAAAATGTTAAATAAATGCCTTCAGCGTTTTCCCAGGCAGGGGAAAGCCTGGTGAGAGGGGGGCTGTCCCATGTCCCCAGCCCCCTCCTCCTGGGGGTCAGGGGAGGAAGCAGACCAGGTTTGGAAGCTGGACGCCAAACCTGTTCTCTTCTGTGGCTTGCAGGACTTGACACCGTCTCCTGGGTCCCTGTCCCAACATACAGACCCCTCATGCTCCCCTCCCCCCGCTTTGCATTGCATCCTAGAAATAGATAGATGTCACTCCCCTTATTGGGTCACACCATATGGCAGAGGTGAAGGGATTTTGCAGATGTGATTAAGGCCCCTAATAAGTTTGACTATGAGTTGAGCCAAAGGGATAGATGTCCCAGGTGAGCCTGACCTAATCAGAAGAGAGCCTTAAGAGGACGTAGGCGTTCCCCCAGCTCAGAGGCTTCAAGCAACAGAGACCGTCTCTCCTGCTAACCCTGAAGAAGCAAGGCACCCGGAGTCCCACAGCTTCCAGGAAGTGAGCTCTCCAGCAGCACGGGAGCTTGGGAAAGGACCCTGAACCCCAGAGGAGACACAGCTCGGCCACACCAAGATGCAGCCTGGTGAAACCCTGAGCAGAGGACCCAGGGACGCCATGCCCAGACTCCCGACCCATGGAAATGGTGAGAGAATAAACGTGTGTCGTGTTGAGCTTCTAAGGCTGCGGTGGTAACTTCTGTGCAGTGTAACGAGCTGGTGCTCTCGCCTCCCTGGGAGCCGGGCTAGACAACGCCCCCAGCCTCCTCACAGTAAGGTGTGGCCGGGGGCCGAGTTCACCCAGTGGAATGTGGAAGAAGGGCGTGTGGCCGATGCCAGGCCCGGCCCATCAGGAGCCTCCAAGCCGATGCGCTGGCCTGAGAAACTTGAGCCGGGTGAGCCTGGAGGCTGCCACAGGCAGGGTTCTGCAGGGACACACAACAGGGAGACAGACGTGTGTATCTAAGAGGTTTATTCCCCCACATTGGCTTATGTGACTATAGGGGCTGGCAGCTCTGAAATCTGCAGGGCAGCCCGGAAGGTGGAAAACTCAGGCGGAATGGCATCTTCCTCGGGAAAACTCAGTGCTGCCCTTGAGGCCTTCAACTGATTGGATGCGGCCCACCCACATTATCAAGGATAACCTCCGAACTTAGCATCCAGCGATTGTAGATATTAATCACAGCTATAAAACGTCTTCACGGCCACACCTAGATCGGTGTTTCATTGAATAGCTGTCACAGTAGCCTGGCCACGCTGGCTCAAGAAACTAACCATCCCAGGCCAAACGCTGAGGACGGAAGAGGCGGGAGCTCTGGGCCCCTGCACGCCCACATGGAGGGGGAGCCAGGGAGGGCCCCCATTCTGGATGTGACCCGACATGGAATATCTCTATCATACAGAACCAACGCGACCAGCCCTGCCGCCACCCACACAAGAGCCCTCGACCAGCACCCTGCCCCAGGGCTCTGCGCTTCTTGAATACGTTGCCCAGAACAAATGCAGAAAACCCCAAAGGCCTGCTGAGAGCAACGGGCTCCGCGCATTCCCCACGCTGAGCAAGGAGGCCCTAGACAGAGCGAGGGCAGCAAGGACAGAAGCAAGACGCCCGCGGCCAGACCAGGCTCCCGCTCCGCTCCCGTGGTCCCGGGACCCCAGACACAGCACACCTCCTGCTCTCTGACTGCCGCCTACACCAGGACCCTGGCCACGGGCACCCACCCACGACATCAGAGGCCCCTCGCCTGCCCAGGGGTCAGGACTGTGATCCCATTTGAAGGGTGGGTTAACTGAGGCTCCAGAAAGTGAGTCTGAGGCCCCCACAGTGCCCACGTGGCGGGGGTGTGTCTTGCACCCAGGACCCCTCAACCTGCTCCGGAGAGAGAGGGTGATGGAAGCGTGCCTGGGCCCAGGGCGCCCGAGAAGTGAGGCCGTGAACTCGCTGGGTGCCTGCAGGGTTGGGGCCATCGGGCATCAGCAGTGGGCGGATGCCGGTGGGTGTCCAGGCTGCTGCCCGGGTACCCCTGCTGCCTAGATCTGCAGGGAGAGGGCAGGGAGGAGAGGAAATGCCCTGCTCATCCAGGGCTGCTGTCAACACCCAAATCTGGAGGTGCCAGTGTCGGGGCACTTGGTCACCCGAGCAAGGGTTACAGCAAACTCACCAACGTGTCTCCCCTCAAGCCGAGCCTGGAGCGACCGGTGAGTGCGGAGGAAAGGGCCCGCGGGACCCGGGCTCTCTCTGCCCCCATCTCCTGCTCTCTCCTGCGCCCGTTCTCTCCCCCTGTCTCTCTGCATCTCTTGCTCTCTCCCTCTCTCTCACTCTCTTCCTCCCTCTGATTCTCATACCGGACTGTGTCCCGTCAGGCCCAGCCCTCAGCTCCCAGCACCCACAGGAGAGCAGGAAGGAACGCTATATCACGTTATGTCACGGTGTATCACGTTGTGTCACGGTGTATCACATCACGTTGTACTGCGCCTGCCACGCTTATCTCCCTTGGCGGTCTGAGACTGCAGGCCCAGGCACCCTCACTGCACGGGGCGGGAGGTGAGGTTCTGAGAGGTAAAAACCCTCCCAGAAGGCTCCCCAGCAAGCAGGACATGCTGAATGCGATCCTGGACTCGGATCGGATTCCAAATGTCGGGGACTTTTCCACCCAAGCTTGTTCCCCACGTGACCGTGAGCTCTGGGATGACACCAGGCCTCCGTTGCCTCTGCAGCCTCCGTTGCCTCTGCAGCCTCCGTTGCCTCTGCAGCCTCCGTTGCCTCTGCAGCCTCCGTTGCCTCTGCAGCCTCCGTTGCCTCTGCAGCCTCCGTTGCCTCTGCAGCCTCCCCACGGACCACCAGAGGATGAGCTTGAGAACAGCCCCGACTCTCTGGACTGGCCCCCTTGCAACCCTGCAGAGGGGACGGCCCTCCTGTCCCAGGGGGAGACCCAGAGACAGGTGGGGCTCGGCGTCCTCACCCCCGTGGGATTCGGGAGAGCGACTCAAGGGGAAATCCCACCGGCCCCGGGGCTGAGGAGTCCCCAGCGCCTCTGTGAGCCTCCGCTGTGGAGTGGGGACGGTGCTCCCAGTTCACTGCACGTAGAGAGAAGCCACCAAACCCCCAGCTGGCACTGGGAGCTGCTCAGCACATCCCCTGCCCTAGCTGAGGGCACCTGCCTGCCCCTGCACAGCCACCCGGCAACATCTCACCCACAAAAGATTAAACCCAAGGAGCGAGGCTCAGCGCGTCTGTGCTGGAAGCAGCCCTGGCGAAGAAACCAGGTTAGCACTGACCGCACAAGCTCCTAACAGATCCTTGGGGGAAACTGAGTCTCAAGCCTTGCCTTGTACATCCTCCAAGAGGCAGAGTCGAGGTCTAAACCTGGACCGCCACACCCCCCCGCACCCAGACTCCCTTCTATGCCCATGGTGCTCATGGCATCAGCTTCCCAGAGTCTGGTAGGACAGCCTGTGCAATTCAAGGCTCATCTCAGCCTGGAAAGAGGGTAGAGAAGATGGAGACAGGAGGGGAGGCAAGGGCGGGGCAGAATGCATTTTTCCTCCTGGCAATCTCACTTCCTATCTGGCAGATGGATTCACCTTGCCTCCTACCTGAGAATGAAGCCACAGCCTCACCTGGCTCTTCACATCTCTCCAAGTTCCAAGCCCTCCCCTGTCTCAACACTCTCTCTGCATGAACAGTTGTGGGGTGACCCGGTTCCTATACGCAAGTACAGCACTTGTAACTTTTTCCTCTGAACCATGACAGTAAGTTGCCAAACTGTTGTCGCTTCACCTTTAAACACTTCCGTGTGTGTTTCTTACAAAATAGGACATTCTCCAATATACCCATAGTACACACATCGCAATCACAAAACATGCCCACTGATGCACTGATGTCATCAAGTCCTGAGACTGAATATGGGTTTGGGGTGGAGTATTTGAAGCTGTGCATATCTCACATCCCTTATCAAACTCTTATTTATTCATTTGCTTATATCCGTATGGACTCGTGTTTGCTTTGCTCCCCCCATGGGTTCTAATGCTCAAATTGCCCCTGATTTGGTCAGTGGGAGCCATTCAGCTGGCTCTGTGTCCTTTGACACGTTCCCATCACCCCCTAAGCACTTCCTACAAGATGCTCCAGGCTCATCCCGCACTCCCCACCTCACCCTGGTCAGCCATTTCTCCAAGGACCCCTGTACCTTTTGATGGAGAAAGTCCACCAAAGTTTAAATGCCAAAGTCCAGGCACTGGGTGTGCTCACTTCTACTGGGAGCCATTGCCTCCAGGCCCTCTCAGTGGACAGAACTAGAGAATTAAGTTGTCAATTGCTGCAGAGGGAAAAAAAAACCACCCCCAAACAGTGGTT
Organism: Delphinapterus leucas; assembly: GCF_059928025.1. Classification (NCBI taxonomy): domain Eukaryota; kingdom Metazoa; phylum Chordata; class Mammalia; order Artiodactyla; family Monodontidae; genus Delphinapterus; species Delphinapterus leucas. Next base: position 2,196,634 of record NC_143145.1, read on the forward strand.
TAAAACAAGACATTTATTTTGCTCAAAAAACTGCGATCTGGGCAGGGCTCAGTGGTGACAGCTCATGTCTGTTCTACTGGCCATCAGCTGAGGCAGCTTCAAGGGCTGGACTCTTCTGAAGACTGGCTCACTCATAAGCCTGGATGTTGGCGGCTGCTGACCAGGACCCCACCCGGGCTGTGGCGGGAACTCCTGCACCTGGGCTCCCCACGAAGCTGCTGGGGCTTCCTCACGGGCTGGTGGCTCAGTTCCCGGGGGATCTGGCAGATCACCTTTTGGCTTGGCCTCAGAAGTCACCTGGTGTCAATTACACCGTGGTCCCAGGCCTGCCCAGATTCGACGAGAGGGAACACTGACCCCCAACTGTCTCTAAAGCCAAGTCAAGGCCTCAGTGTAGGGGGAACATAAGATATGTTGGTATGGCCCCCTTGAAAGTACCATCTATCGCAAGAGTTCCAATCAATCAGTCTATCGGTCTATGCAGAAAATCATGAATGTATATGCTGTGCTGAGGCTTGAAATGACATGAATGTATTCTCTTCGAGAGGTCAGAGGTCGAAAGGGGTCTCACTGGGCTGAGATGGAAGTGTTGGCAGAGCTGGTTCCTTCTAGAGGCCCCAGGGGAGAGCCACTTCCTTGCCTCTCCAGTTTGTAGAGGCCGCACTCCCTGCCATCCTCGACTCACGGCCCTTCTCCATTTTCAAAGCGCACCAGCCCAGCCTCTGCTTCCATCACCAACTTCTGTCATCAGACATCACTCTGCCTCCCTCTTACGAGGACCCTTGTGATGACATTGGGCCCACCTGGATAATCCAGGGTCATCTCCCATCTCAATGCACCCGACTTGATTACATCTGTAAAGCCCCTTTTCTGTGTAATGTAACATATTCCCAGGTTCTGGGGGCTAGGATGTGGACATCTTTGGGAGCCATTATTCAGCCCACCACAGTCCGCCAAGCCATGAAGCCCAGGAGGAGGTTTCAAGGAGGAGGGGCCGGCTCCACCCACAGTCCAGCACCTCCTGGCCCCTCCCTCTCCCTCAGTCCCTGTCTCCACTCCTCTAAATGCAACTTTGAATGCACCGCCAGCGAATGAAGCTGCAGGACACACCCCTTCCCGTGGCTGACAAGATCCATGCCTGGCCCTGCCCCTCACCCTCTCTGAACAGCTACCCTGCTCACGGCACACCATCGGAACTTTCCTGATCATTCCAGGACCTCAGGCCATGTTTGTCTTAGCTGCGTCCTCTGCCCAAGCTTCCCTCTTAATAAGCTGCAAGCAACAAGATGAGCCCTCTGAGTGAGCACAGAGGGCTGCCCGAGGACTGGCTTCTCACCACCAGTGAGTCCTGAAGCTGAGATCAGGTCGCGACAGGGGTCTGGGGACCCCGCAGGGAGAGAAACCACAGAGCCAAAGCACAGGAGGGGCGCCAGGCCCCCAAGCAGCCCCTCGGCCTCCGCGCGCCCCTTGTTCCTGCCACGGGAAGCAGGCAGGTGAGATTTGGTCCCCGGCCCAGCACGGACGGTCTGATAAGGAGTGACACGTTTCCCTAAAATGCGTCCTGGCTACTTGTCACCATCATACGCAGAGAACTCGCACCCTGGTGCGGTGCGGGAGTCCGGAAATAAAAAGCCCTCCTGCCCTGGATTCAAATCCTGCTCTGAACTCACCTGCTGGAACATCCCCTCTGCAAAGCAGGGATGAGAGGCCATCTCTGGCAGGGTGGCCCTGAGGACTGCGAGGACTGACGATTGTGTCCCTGTCTGGACGGGCCGCGGCAAGGCCACTCCCAGAGGCAATCCTGGTGCCCAGAGAGGCCTCTCTCCAGCCCCCACACGCAGGCAGGAGCACAGGGAGGCCCTGCACGAACACGCTGCCCTCGCTGTCTGCTGTCGCCCTCTTCGTGAACATCAGAAGTACACGCCCAGCTCCGAGCGCTGCCTGACCATCTCGGTTCTCCAAAAATCCCATGCGAGCTAACTCCACCCCTAAAAATAGATCTGCTCGTTGGAGAAGGTTTGATGAGAGGCTGAAAGTTACCCCCCAGCGGAGGCAGGGTCAGCACAGAGCAGGGGTGAGCACAGAGGTGTGGGACCAGGACAACATCCTCACCCCTCCAGACCCCTGCCCCAGGGGGGCCACATCCCCTAGAGGTGGGCGGCTTGGGAAGGAGGGGGCATCTCGGTCCTGCCGCTGCTGAACCAGGACCCCATGGCTGTTGCCAGGAGCCCAGCTTCCTGCAGGCCACAGGCCACATACGTGGGGCGAGGCCTGAGACATGGGCACACCAATGAACCGTGGCCTCCGGGCGACCCGTGGACTCCTCAGGAAGCCAGTATGTACTCAGGCAGCCCCAGGACTCTTGCAGGACCCCAGCTCCTTTTGTTGATGTGTAGAGTGCCCTCAGCGGCCCTTGGACTTGTCAGACTGCCTGCAGACCCTCTGCGTGGTCCCTGGGTTCTAAAGAGCAAGTGAAGATACAGGCAGATCTGAGGGTGACGGCTGTGCAGCACCCCCTCAGAGGGCGCAAAGGATAGGGTCACCCTGTAACTTCTCACCCACACCTGGACACGATGAATAATTAAGCTGGGACCAGAGACACAAAGGGGACTTCTGATGACCCTCCAGATGGAGAAAACTGGGAGACAGAACAGCTGCTATGTCATTAATGTGAGGTCTGCCTCTGCTCCCGGACTGGTGCCGGTGGGAGATGCCTTTTACACAAATATTTATCAAGTTTACGAGAGGCGTATACCATTCAGTGCGTGCCCTTTGCGTTTGCCTCGTGAGCACACTCCTTGTCCCCAGGGGCCAACACCTTCGTGCCCATTGGGATTTATTCGTCACGTTCACACCTACCACCCTGCCCTGCCCACTGGGGAGGGCGTCCCTGGGCTGGGAGAGTAGAAAGATGTGAAGCTCTCGGCAACTGTGACTTCCCCTCCGTTGTAATTTATTTTTCACAACTTTGAGTCCTGGAGTAATCCTGGGCCGTGCAGTAATAATCAACCACAACACCATTTCCTTTGGGGTTAGCCAGGCTTTTGCAAAACACATTTGTCTTATAAAAGGTAATACAACCAAGTAAGGAAAAATTTGGAAAATAGCACAGTAAAATAAAGCAAGTTTTGCCTGTCGCTCACCAGGCGAAGATAACCGTTGCTGATATGTGAGAGCATATGTCCTTCCATTGTTTTTAATGCACCTTTTTTTCCATAGCCATTTTTAACAGGGTGGTGAATATTTGTTTCACATTGCTGGAAACATATTATACTCTATTACCCGTTGGGTTTTTGTTCCCTGCAAGCGTTCTCTGTGCGTACTCTTAGCAAACATTATTTTTAATGGCTGTAATGTTCTTTAAACTGGGTTAACCACTGTTTACTTAAACACCCCCCTTGCTCAAATGCTTAGGTTGTTTCTAATTATTTTGCTAAAAATATATATTTTTGTATTTGGGATTACTTCCTTGGGATAGCATCTGAGAAATTAAACTGCGGGCTGGAAGGAGCATTTTTAAGCGTGTGACGCTCACGGCCTAGTGCCTGCTCTCGGGGCTGGACCAGGACAGCTATGAATGCTCAGCTCCACGTCTGCTACTCACATCGGACGTTACCTTGTTTTAATGTCTGTTCCCCTTATCAACAAGAACGGGCACCTTGTTTTCATATACGTCTCCTTCATTACTGGTGAGGGACTCTTTTCCCGTGTTTGTTTTCCTAATTATATTTAGGCTTCCTGTGAATTGGGTAACCGCGTCCTTGACCAATAATCTGTATGAGGTTGTGTGTGTTCCTGATCACTTTTTATAGACTCTTTACTTACAAACGATATTAACGTTAGGACGCTGTGTTCCCGAGAATTTATTTTTCCCTGCTGTAGTTTCTTTTCCTTCACTGCCTTTTTTGTGTTCACTGGCTGCAGAATTTTCATTTTTATGTAATTCAATGTGTCCTTCTTTCCGTTTGGGAATTCGTCGACCGCTCCTGTGCTTAAAATGTCCTCCCCATTTACGTTTTGATGAACAATCAGGTCTATCTGACTCTAGATCTGCTGATTTTAAGTGTCTGTTTTAATACTGTGACCTCAAATCTGGGGTTTGTCTGGGTTCATAGACCAAGATGATGAGCTGACGGTCTGCTTACACCTCCCGGACGAGTTCACTGACGAAACGCAGGCTTTCCTCCCCACTTCAGGCTCCACAGACCATGATGAGAGAGGAGGTGGGTGGAGAACAAGTGAGATACTGGGACTGGAAGGAAGTGTGAACGTCCCCACTGCATTTTTTTCCCAATTTTTCTTGTTGTGATGACATACACGTAACATAAAACTTAACCATCTTAACCGTTTTTAAGGGTTTAGTTCAGTGGTATTAAATACATCCATCGCGGGCAGCCATCACCACGATCCATCTCCATAGCTCTTTTTAGCTTATAAAACTGAAACCCTTGGGGGCTTCCCTGGTGGCGCAGTGGTTGAGAGTCCACCTGATGATGCAGGGGACGCGGGTTCGTGACCCAGTCTGGGAAGATCCCACATGCCGCGGAGCGGCTGGGCCCGTGAGCCATGGCCGCTGAGCCTGTGTGTCCGGAGCCTGTGCTCCGCAACGGGAGAGGACACAACAGTGAGAGGCCCGCGTACAGCAAAAAAAAAAAACAAAAAACAAACAAACTGAAACCCTGTACCCATTAAACCCATATATATCAATACCATTAAACACTAACTCCCCATCTCTGCCCCCCAGACACTGGTCCCCATCTTTCTTTCTGTCTCTATGAATTTTACTCCTCTAGGGACCTCATGTAAGTGGAATCATACAGTCTTTGTGTTTTTGTGACTGGCTTATTTCACTGGGCATAATGTCCTCAAGGCCCATGCATACTGTAGCAGGTGTCAGGATTTCCTTCCTTTTTAAGGCTGAATAATATTCCATTGTGTGGATGGACCACATTTTCTTATCCCTTTATCTGTGATGACACTTGGATTGTTTCCATGATCTCTTTGCATTTTTTATTAGTTTTTCCCAAACGACCTTTCTTCTCATCGTTTGTTTTTGTTTTAAATCAGAAGTTTTCAGTTTTGCTCCCCAGGGGATATTTGGCAATTTTTTTTGGTTGCCACAACTGAGGGAGGGGTGCTACTGGCATCTAGTGGATAGAGCCCAGGGAGGCTGCTAAACATTCCACAGTGCACAGCCCGGCCCTCTCTCATCCCCCAACAAAGGATTATCCAGCCCAAAAGATCATTATCAATTAAGAAATCCTGCTTTAAACTGAGAGCTGGCTTCCCTAGGTAAATAGGCTAAAATTATGCTAAAAAATGATTAAATGTTCGTGTGTCGGAGATGGCTAGTTGTCCTACAATGTCTGTTCTCTCCTTTCTTGAACGGAATGTTTGGCTGGCACACGGTCAGAAGACAGAGATGACACTTCCCAGCTCTCCTCACAGCTGGCTGCCCCCATGAGACGCAAAGAGAAGCGTCAAAAGATACTTCAGGGACCCACTATAAAGTCAGCTGCCACTCACATTCTGCCTCTCCCTCCTGGTGTACTGGAAGGCACATGTGACGGTTGGAGCTGCAGTATCCTTTTTGTGCCATGGAGTAGCTTTGGGAATGGAGGCCACGCTTGGTGAACCCACCAAGACAGAAAGGGGGACACAAGGTCCCTGAGATCTGTGCAGAGTAGAGCTGTCATGCCAGTCCTGGCATGTCTGCCTCCAGGCTTTATGAAAAAAGGAGAAATACACTTCTTCCTTATTTAGGCCACTGCTATTTTGAGTCCCTGTGACTTACCACTAAATCTAATTGTTGCAAATGGTGAAATAGGAAATGTTTGTGAAGCTTTCTTATGAAATTCCAATGTGAAGTTGGATGGATTAAATAGAATGCCATGTGCAGATTGCTTAGCTGATCACTTGGTACACAGCAGACATTTAATAGTTAACTAGCTGAGCTATCGTGAGCCTTCCCACGTGGCAGGCACCGTGCCGTACAACTTGTACCCAGTGTCTCAATCCTCCCAGCAACCCACGAGGGAGGTGTAGTATGGCTGCCATTATGGATGAGGCAGCAGAAATGCAGAGTATCCACAACATGCTAAGGTCACAGGGTCAGAGCAAAACAGGGCCCCGTCCCTGCATTGTGTCCACTCCACCTCAGTAGACACGGGAGACTCCAATTAGGAAATATTTAGGACCCAGCAACCACAGACAAAACTCCCTTTACTTGGTGATCTTGTAGCCCAGTGAGGCTGCTTCAGCTCCAACCATCGCATGTGGGTTCCAGGATGCATCTCCAGCCCTGTGAGGTATTTTTTTATGGCGTTCAGGTTGCCGTAAGAAACCTGTGGCACAGAGTGTCTGAGTGACCTCACACAGTAAGTGGCAGAGCTGGGACTCAAATCCAAGTGGGTTTAATGTCAGAGTCTGTGCGCTTAGCCACCAGGCCAAACTTCCTCCTGAAAAACACCACAGATGAAGGCAGGAAGCAGAGGGAACACAAGCTCTGGTCACAACATCGCTGAGCAGCAGGCTGAAGGGCCTGATACGCACTCAGTCGTGCTCTCAGCTCACAGCAACCCCATCCCGTAGATAAGGAAACCGAGGCTCAGAGAGGCCAGGAGGCCCACTGAAGACCACTTGGCGAGGTATGTCGAGCCAGATGAAGGAGCACATCTGTGACCCTGGATGCTGTCCTCCTGCTTTTCCTGCCTCCTCCTGTGCTTTGCAGCTTGGCCTGGATCCCCGCCCCCCCCCACCCCCACCGATAAACAAGGTGCTCCAGTGTGGCTGATGGACTTCACGTGGGACTAGTGTCTTTCCCCTCACCTGCAGGCCTCTTTCCTGGCAAGGTCTTCTGCTTTCATCCCTGAAGCACCCACGGGGCCCCAAGTGCCTTGACGGGGGTGGCACACTGATCCTCCTTGGAATCCCTGTGCAACCAGCAGTCACTGCTGTGGATAACAAGCAAGTGAACATGTTTCTCGCTAATGTGGAGATAGCCAACACGTCTGGTGTTGGGGAAGAGGGGAGAACACTGAGAATTAGGTGAGGGAAGGAGGTCTTCCTGGAGGAGGTGAGCTTTTTCTTTCCAACCTGCAGAGCGGGGACGCAAGTTCCAGGCAGGAGGCCAGGAGGCTCCAAGTCCTGATTCCAGGACCCTGGCTTCTCTGGAGGCAATCCGACTTCCTAGGCTCAGGGAAAGGGGGACAGAGGCCTGGGGAAGGTGGGCTCCATCACTCTTGAATGTGCTGCCAGCTCATTTGGGTAGTTAGGAGCTAAAGAGGGTGTAAAAGTGACTTAGGAGCCGAAATCAGGTGTTCGGGCATAAACACACCAAGGCCCATGATTGATGTGACTGGGTAAGTAACCTTTATAATTGGTTTGCTTTTTATTCGATTTTAAAGGCTGCATATTTACGTGAACGGCAATTGTGAGCACACTGAGATGGGCGTGCCTGTACCGGGATGGGCCTCACCTGTCCTCCCCGCAGGCAGAACCCCAGGACCATAAATTGTGTTTCCTCTAGAGGTATGGCCAGGGGATGCTCACGAGGGACCATCAGTCCTGAGCCCAGACGTGTGCTGCCGGGCAGAGAGCAGCCTGGAGGTGCAGAGAACCCAGGTGTGTCCTGCTGATGAGACCTCGAGAAGGCCACTTCTTGGGCCTCGGTTTCCTCATCTGTAAAGTGGGTCAATGACTCTCACTCTGCCCACCACACAGGGTGTGTCGGGTAAAGGTTCTGGGGCAAACGTCATCAATTCTCCATTCCAAGAGGTCTTCTCAACCCTGTCTTCTCCTTTAAAATCTGCTGTTACAACTTAAAAAATACCCCCCAGGCCCCATGGGCGAGGGACACGTTCCCCCATGTGGGGAGAAGACATGTTCTGACCTCAGTCCCAGCAGAGCAAAGGGACGCCTTAGCCTCACGCCCTGCACGGGCTTCCAGGTTTCATGCTGGGGCAGGTCATAGAGGATCAAGGGTCAGGGTCAGGGCTCAGGTTGTGACCAGCATCAGGGCTCAGCGTGTGGCCAGGGTCAGGCCTCAGTGTGTGGCCAGGCTCTGGGCTTAGCCTAGAATCAGGTCAGGGCTAATTTCTTTTACACCCATTGCTTAGTTTCTCACGGAGCCTTTGAAAGTCAAGGGTTGTCAGAGGCAGGGCCACCCCGACTCCTGTGCAGCTGAGCCTGGGCCAGCCCCCCTGCCCCCAGGCTGATGCTGGGGCAGGGCTGTATGGACGGTCCCCTGCTCTGGAGCCGAGATCCCTCTAAGCCTCAGCAAACTCCCTAAGCCTGGCCTGAGCCTCTGTTGCTCATGGGAGTTTTGCCCGCCAGAAGGAGCCTCCAGGCACCGCAAAGCCCCACCTCTCCTGTAACTGGCACTGGGCGGGTGCAGATCAAGCCTGAATGACTTGTCCGCTGAGAGCAGCTCCGGGCCCAGATGGGATGAAGGCATTTGCAGCTCACAGCCAGACAAGCCTCCTCGCACTTAAGATAAATATAGACTTGTCCTCCTTCCCCTCATCCACGCAGGCGGGCGGAGGCTGGCAGGCGGGCGGGCGGGCGGGGCCTGCTCTCAGAGTGACAGCTACCAGCCGCCCAGAGCTCCGGGAGGAGCCCCCAGCCTTGGCCGAAAGCAGGGAGTGGACAGCAGGGGTGGCAGTTGTCATCTGCGCAGCCAGCAGGTGGTCAGGGAGACCAGGGCTGGGGCCACTAGCCTTCGCTGCCGAGCAGCTGTGTCCCCGGCCCCAGAGCCTCATCTTATTTACCCCCAGAGCCCCCCTAACAGGTTCCCATGTGGGAGGGAGGGGGCGGGCTCCTGACCAACGCCCCACGCATCGTCCAAGGTGGAGCCTTCCGTCTTGGCTGTTTTCTGTTCTTGGGGTCGGGCAGAAACCTGGCAGGAGTGGACTGTGGCTCTCTCCACCTGCTCCACCGAGATCCCCCGAGGACAACATCGACCTGGGGATGTGGCCAGGCCAGGCCATGGCCAGTCCAATCCTGGAGTGGTTCCTGCTGACATCCCTTCCTGGGGTCCACTATGCTGGCATGGGCACCTCACCATTCACACTCGGGAGCACACGCCCTGCCAGCTGGGGGCCGGGCATCTCTTTCCCCAAATCCCCACCTCCCCTCAAGGCCCTGGGTCTGGAGAAAGCAGCCAGCATGTGCCCCAGGGCAGCAGAGCAGGTGGAGACCTGGGGAGAAGGAAGCCCTCCTGCCAGGGCACCAGGAAGACTTCCCGGAGGAGGAGGGCTTCCTGCCAGGCCTTACGGGCGGGCAGTCTAGAGAGAGGCACATGGTGCCTGCCAGGTAAGGTCTCAGGGTCAGGCCACCTGGTCTGCACTTGACCCTGAGGCTGCAGAAAAAGTTCCAAGTGGCAGTGGCATGGTCAGACAGCTGATGCTTCAGAGCTGTAAGAGAGAAGCCCCAGGGTCCAGAGTGGGGTGAGAGCAGGTGCAGGGTCTGGAGGAGAGAAGCACTGGGGGCTTTTACACCAAATGCAGAGGCAGGGCCCTGTGTGCCTGGAGTCCCAGTGACTGAGAGGGGCAAACACAGAGCCGTGCTGAGGGGGACTTGCCGCTTGCCGATTTCTGTGGTGTAAATACTACTGCCTCTGCTGACTTCAAAACATCCACCGTCTTCCAGCCGCCTTGCAGGTTCCTGAGGGTTCACGTAGGAGCTGGCGGCTGCCCACCCAGGCTCATTCCCCACTAACTGCCAGAGAAGATGAGGCTTTCAGGGGACAGGGCCAGGCTGGCTCTGGGGGCGGGCACACAGGGACCTTCTGTGCCAGCCGGGCTGGGGTGGAGCGTCCAGCCCCAGGAGGAAGTTGCAGGGCCAGCTGGGGCTCTGCCGGGTGCCTTGGAGCAGGTAACGATCCCCACCCCCACCCCCCGCCATGTGCTACTGCAGGAGGTCAGTCGATGGGCAGCTTTAGTATCTGCCGGGAGCTAATAGCCGAGGCTCCCGTGCTCTTGCCAGTGCAGGATCAATGGACATGAGAGCTTTCTGGAGCGAGATAAGATCACAGCAGGGGATTAAAGTCACAGATGAACAGACCTTTTTACAGAATCCCTCTGCCTCCTGGGCTGGGGAGGGGCAGGGCCCCTCCTCCAGTGTGACTGACCTGCAGTCGAGGGAAATTGCTGAGAGGTGGGAGGGGAGGAGGGACAGGCATTCCTCCCTCGCCCCCCCTCCAGCCCCGCCCCCCGCGTAATCACAGCTCTGTCTCCGCAAGCCCAGCGGCCCCTCCCACATCGTCAGCTGGCTGTGCTCTGGCGCTGGAGTGGTTGTTCTCTACATCGTCCTCCGGGCGGGCGGTCAGCTACAGTGTGACACGCCAGCTCCCGCCCTCCCTTCATCGCCCTCATCCCCGCCTTCCCAGGCTTCATGCCACCTGAAACCCAGCGGCTTGCCAACGAGCTCACTGCAGGCCCACAGCCAGGCCTCCTTGCTTCTGGTCTAGGGTGAGGCTGTCCCTCCATCTGAAGTGCCCTGAGCCCTCCTGGACCTCTTGAACCTTGGCAGAGTCCGAGGCCCAGTTGTCCCCAGAGTGCCTGCTGCCCAGCACTGCTCCAAGCCCGGGCTTGTCACCTCCTCATCTGCCCTTGGGTTCCTGTGGGTGATAACCCTCAACAGACATCGCCTGAGGGTGGGCTCTGGGCTAGGGGACGGCGACAACTAAGCCAGCCTGGCCCCAAGGAGCTCTGAGTCTGGTCAGGAAGAGCAGAGTGTGTTAGGGCAGAGCGGGGTCAGGGGCAGCACAGAAGAGACCCCAGACCCAGGTCGGAGTCAGGGAAGACCCCTTGGAGACAGAGATGGCCAGACTGAGAGGGCTCAGAGGGAAAGGGCAGAGGAGCTTCAGGAGGGAGGTTGTGGGCGCAAAGCTTGGCCCATGATGTTGGATCGAATGGCATTGAGCTTCACCTCGGGGAACGGAGCTGAGTTGGGACGGGGGCCCCCCTCGCTGTGGCAGGCAGCCCGTGACCGACGGGGAGCCAGCCGTTTGTCCACAGCCAGAAGCCATCATTCACCTGACCTCTGGGGTTTGAATATCTAAAAACAAAAAATGCTTTTCCTTTATCCCCCCAGAAAAAAATCGAGTCCACCTAGTCAGGCCACACTCAGGACAAGGTGCTGTCAGGGCAGGGGAAGTTTCCAGACTGGCTCAGCCAGAGTCCCTCGGCAGGTAGGGAGAGGGGTGGCCCCTGGGTTAGGCAGGAAACAGAGAAGGGGGCTTCCTCGGAGCCTGCACGGGGGGAGGGGCAGGAGGTGGTGGGAGGGGAGAGCCCAGACCCAGGGCTGAGCAGGCAGAAGGGACCCTGCAGGAGCCCAGGCTGAGCACCTCAAGGAGAGGCGTGCAGGAGACACCTATGTTGTGAGCCTGGGGGTCAACACTGGGGACAGAGAATTCGGGGGCCTCTCGGCGCCCAGAACAGTGCTGTGCGTGCTGTTGGCGTGTGGCTCCCCGCCGTGTCAGCACTCGAGTGCAGGAGAAGAAAGTAGATTCCGGCCCTGGACCACCACACTCCAGCCTCGGGGCCCGGGGAAGGACCCTTGCTGTGAGTTGTACTGTGTCCCCCTAAAGGATATGTTGAAATCCTAACTCCTAGTACCTCAGAATGTGAGCTTCCTTGGGAACAGGGTCATTGCCATTAAGATGGAGTCATGCAGGATTAAGGTGGCCCTAAATCCAACGTCTGGTCTCCTTATAAGAAGAGAGGGGACAGAGAGACACACAAGAATAAGGCCATGTGAAGAGACACAGAGGGAAGGTGGCTGCGTGGCGCAGAGACCGACGTGGTGCAGCTGTAGCCGTGGAGCGTCAGTGAATGCTAGCCACACCCGGAGCGGAAGAAGCAGGAAGGCTGCTCCCCCAGAGCCTCTGGAGGGAGCACGGCCCCGGGACGACTTGATTTCAGATTCTGGCCTCCAGAACTTGAGAGAGTAAATTCTTGTTGTTTTAAGCCCCCCAGTCTGTGGTCATGTATTACGGCAGCCCTAAGAAGCGAATACACTCCCACCGTAAATGAGGGAGAGGCACTGGCTCATCGGTGCTCCCCACGAGCCCTGCTCCCCTCTCCTCCTTCCCCATCAAGCTGCCCCCCTCCCAACCCCGCCCGCCCCTTCTGGCTCTCCTAGCCCTCTCTTAATCTCACTTAAAAACAGGCAAATAGGGCTTCCCTGGTGGTGCAGTGGTTGAGAGTCCACCTGCCAATGCAGGAGATACGGGTTCGTGCCCTGGTCCGGGAAGATCCCACGTGTCGCGGAGCGGCTGGGCCCGTGAGCCATGGCCACTGAGCCTGTGCGTCCGGAGCCTGTGCTCCGCAACGGGAGAGGCCACAACAGTGAGAGGCCTGCGTACCGCAAAAAAAAAAAAAAAATCAGGCAAATATTTAGGTTGAAATAGAAGCAGGAAATTGCAAAAATGATCTAGAAAGGTCCCGTGTCCCCTCCCCTCACACCCCCACTGCAGCACCATCCCATCGGGGTCTTGACGCTGCGACAGCAACCTGCACTCGTTCCGTTTCACCAGCTTTTACACCCATGTATTTTTGTGTGAGAGCAGGTGTGTGTGAGTGGGCAGGAATGTGTGTGTCTGTGTGTATGTGCATGTGTGTCTGCACATGTGTGCCTGCATGTATGTGTATGTGTATACATGTGTACTTTACGTGTGTGCACGTATATATGAGTGTATGTGTATAGCTGCATACGTGTGTGTATGCGTGTGTACACATGTATGCCTGTATGTATATATGTATGCCTATGTGTGTGTGCTGTGTGTGTGTATATGAGTATGTGTGTATGTGTATATGCATGTACGTGTGTATGTGTGTGCACATCCATGCATGGCTCTGTGGACCGTATCACACGTACACTTCTGTGTAGCCACCACTGTCGAGGTGCAGAACTGCCATGTCCCCACGAGGCTCCCCGCTGCCCCTTCAGCATTGCCCCTCCCCCACCCCATCCCAACCCCTGGCCGTCGCTTATCTGTTCTCCATTTCTATCATCGTGTCACTTGGAAAAAGTTATATAAATAGAATCACAGTTTGTAACCTTTGAGATCGGCTCTTTTTTTCACTCAGCATAATGCCCTTGAGATCCATCCAAGGTTCTGTATGAACCAATAGTTCGTTCCCTTTTATTTTGAGTAGTATTCCATGGTCTGCCTAGAGCAGGGTTTTTTTAAAATCTCACTTTAAAAAATAAATCTCGTGGCAATGGCCTTGAAGGCAGACCAAGATTCCGGGGTTCTGGAGGGAAGACCATGGACACTCTGGGAAGGGCCACTTGGATGGGTGTGTGGAGGGAGGCTAGGTGGCCCATGCACAGCAGGGCCACAGGGCTCAACCCCCGCAGGGACAGTGTGGCCTCACGAACTCTGGTTTATGGATGCCCGGGGAATGGAGGGCACAGGGAAACAGGGGATCGAACCCGGCACCACCGCTCTCCAGAGGACCGAGGGCCTTCACTGACACAACCCACACTTGCTCCCTGGACTCTGACAGTTAACCGAAGGCTCACATGAGCCAGGAGAGGGTCCTGCTGTTGGGTACCTGGGGGCCTCACAGGGGAGGTGGGGACAGAGACTTGGAGGCAGGGCTCATGGGTAAAGTATGCAGGGCAGGGCAGGGCAGGACAGGGCTCCGGGGTCTGAGGGGTGCGGGGGGAGAGCCCGGAGAATAAACACCCACGGAGGAGGGAGAAGAGTTGCTGAGGGTCGCAGGTTCCACTGACCGGCCTCTGGGGGAGCGGGGGACCACAGCTCCTGGGTCTTCTGTCGTGTTGATGTTTTGGAACTGACGCTACACAGCGGCTGGCAGGGGGAGCAGATAATGCAAATTAAAGTATGTTCAGGGGGTGACGGGCAACAGCGGGTGAGCCTTTCCCAGGAGGGTCCCGCCAGAGCCAGGCTCTGATGAAGGGGGAACGGCCACCAGGACAAGCGGGATGCTGTGGAGGGCGGGGGAAGTTCTGCGAGGTCGAAGAGGCACAGCCAGGCTGGCGGGGCTGGTGGGGAAAGGAGCTCGAGAACTTTCTCAGAAAGTCAGAGCCACTGCCCCCAGGGCCTGGCCACCACCTGCTGCCTGCCCCACAGCCAGCGCGCCCCGCCTTACTGACCCTGCGCAGGAAGGGAGCCTTTGCCCGCCGGTCCTCTGCTCCAGCTGCCAGCCAGGCCCCTGGGCCTCAGGTTCCCCAACAGTAGAATGGAGGCGACAGCATGAAAAGGGTCTCTGGAAAATGCTGGGGGACACAGACAGGGCTGAGCCCATCCCTCCCCCCCAACCCCCGGAGACGCTCAGCACCGCAGCCAGCGTGCGACACAGAGGTTCCAGAAAGGACAGAGCAGGTTCCTGGGGTGTGCAGGCCACCGCCCCTCCCTCTGCCTCGTGGGGCCTCTGCCTGGGAGCCCAGCCCGTGTGTGTATGTCCCCCCACCAGCCCCGGCTCTGCAGACGGCCTGGCCGGGGCTGCAGAGGACCCAGGAGCCCAGAGTCCCAGGCACCAAGCTCCAGACACACATTGGCGTCCAGGTCTGTTTGCTCAACAGAGAGCCTGTCAGACACATTTTCCCTGGTTCCAGCCCTTTTTGAACCAGATTTATCTGATTTCTCATCTTTATTTTGGCAGAGGTAAAAATGCAGTTTCTAATTTAAAATTTAAAAAACCGTCACCCTCATCAAAATGCACTCAGCTCAGATGGTGTTTGGGAAATTAGCTCTGTCACTCTCACACACACCGACACGTGGCCCAGCAATGGGGACAGGCTCTCCCACCGCGGACACTCCACGCCCCCCCACCCGCCACGTGAGGTGGCACTGAGCCTCCCTGTGGGCTGGGGGCCTGTGGGCCGCAGGCAGGGTCTGATGACGCCAGAGAGCAGAGTGAAGGCAGGCTGAAGAGCTGGTAGTGGGAGCGGCAGTGGAGCCAGCGCCTCACCTTCCTCTGCCCAGCGTGCTGTGTGACAAGTGTCTTGTGGATTCACCTCTCTGGCCCAGATCTGGCTCTCTCTGAGATCCAGATGGCCTCACAGGAGACATGCTGTGACATCGAGGGGTTCATGAAAGGAGTGGGGGAGGCCAGAGAAGGGCCCAAGCACAAGCTAAAGAATTAGACCAACCAAAGTTTTACCCCAGATAAACCACAGACATGCTGTGCCATGTGGGGCCACCAAGGGGCCTCCCTGACCTTCGGTCTCCTCTTCTGGGGAAGGGATTGGCCTCCCAGAGTTATCCCAGGTAGGTGAATGGTGTGTGCGTTGCCCAGCTCAGCTCACTCTGGGCTGGTTCTCGGGGGGATTCAAGTGCTGCATCCACTGTGTACTTCGAGCAGGGCACTTATCAGTTTACATAACTAGAGAAACTCCACTGAGACAGCCAGAGGCCGACCTCATCGCATCCTGCATTTGCCAGACAGAGAGGCAGGAGCTAAGGGAGGTTCACGCGCCTCCTAACTGGCCATCCCTGGGTGTGCTTTGGGTGATGTGGCCCCAGATCCCAGGCCTGTGCCTGACCCCATGCCCCATGAGGGAGCTTGCACCTGAGTGGTGCTTCCTACAGCATCATAAGGGGCTGTCTCGTGTCTTCCTCACTGTTACTTTTGAGATGTCATCCTCTCTTCTCCATTTTGCAGGTGGAAAACCTGAGGCTCAGAGAGGTGGGACAGAACCACAGGTGGGAGGGCCCAGAGGCTGCAGGCATGCAGCCACAGCAAACTGGTACACTGTGAGCAAAGGCCAAGCCATGATGCTGGACGACCTCACCAAAGGGCCAACAGATGTGTCGGCCCAGGAGAACAGGGAAGCCTGGAGTGTGACCTCTCTTCAGAATGGTTTGCTCTGACATTACCTGCTGGCCTGGCCTTCCCTAGAGGAAAAGCCATCCTCCATCATGGTCTGGGGACCAGCTCTCTGGGAATGGGGCTTCCCGGGAAGAACTCACCTCATGCAATTTTCTGGTGAGTCACGCATCATGCAGGCTGTGGCAATTACAGCCCGATGTGCCATCGTGCCACTCATTACATTGAAAGCACAGGTGGCAGTCCCACACTGCAGATCTTTGGCCCAAGAGGAATAAGCAGTGAACAGGATAGAAGGCCCCCATCCAGGGGCTGGGGCAAGGATGAGATAGAATTTTGAGTCTAATATGATTTCACCAGGTACCACCGGTGCCATAATCCAACAGCAGCCTCAGTGCAAGGGCTTCCTGAGTTCCAGGCAGACACTTGTTTCTCTCCACCCGTGGTTCTGTCTTAACCTCTCACGAGGCGTGGGGATTGCTCTCACAAGAGCCCAGCCTGATCGGGGATGGGCAGGCAGCCACTGAACAAGGTGACTTACAGCCAGTCTCCCCCGGTGTCTTGCACACAGCTGGAATCTCACCTTTAATTCTCCATTCCTTGAGTCAAGCATTGCCCTTGTAGAACTCACCATTAAACACACAAAACCCTTAGGGACTGAGGAGCTGTTGTATCCCTTCTTTCCCAGAAAAGACCTGGGAGATGTCAAAACAGATCTGCTTCTCCTCTCCACACCCAGGTGAGGCTCGGCATGGAGCTTTGCTAAAGACAGCCTTCCACACCAGTTTGCCAAGATGTCTGCCCCTCAACCATCTGGCCCAGGCATTAGGAATCCCCTGGAGAGTTGAAACGTGCTACTTCGGGAGAAGAAGTGAACAGCTGTAGAATCCCTGCTCTTCGTCAAGCACCTGACAAACGCGACCCCATCGACCCCTCATGGCCACCCTGGGTGACAGGTAGGGAGCTGGGGGTCAAAGTCGTGACGACGCTAAGACGTGGATTTGAATCTGGTTCTGCCTGTCTCTGAAGAATCACACCCTTCCTGGGGGGGGACAAATTGTTGGTCCTTCAGCAGCGCCTTTGACCAGATTCACCGTCGGATAAATGGGTCCGTTGGGTGACGTGGAGGGAGGGGGTAGAAAGGATACCTCGGTGGTTGGGGGTGCTGTCCACAGAGGGCAGGTGCTGAAGTGCCCGTTCCTCCACATGGCTGGGAGAGGTGCAGAAACAGTACCCAGAACAGAGAGAAAACTAAACAAACACTGCATGGGTGGAAAAATTAATGTGAAGGTCACAGAAAATCCTGTTAATTCTGCCCTGGCTGTGCACCTCCCACAGGAAAATTAGATGACTCCCAACTTTCTCCAACTCCTTCAATCCCCTGTTTTCTATTGCACTAACTTCATTTCTGTTTATACTTCTTGACCTCCAAGCCCTTGTTTTCACCTCTTAGAATAACCTCTTTGCACATATGCCTAATAATCAAAGTCTTATGGCCTTTGGAGGACCAAAAGTCATCCAGGAAGACAAAAACATGAGAGACTATGAGACTGGCTAGGGGTTTACCCAGAGCAGCTGAAGTCGGTGAACCCAGAAGGCCTAAAGGGTCAGCCTATGGTGGGTGAAGCTGCTGTGGCTGGGCTGACATTAAGTACCAAGAATGGTTGAGATGCAGGTACAAGAAGAAGCAGGTGAAGACATTGCGGTGTGAACCGAAGAAAGGAAGCTACTTGGTACAAAGTCCGTGACTGAAAGGTGAGGGCCCTGGCCACTCTGTTGACCTGTGGGCAGGAGCGTGGTGCTCCAGGCTCAAGCAAGGACTGATACCAGGTAAGGGTCATCCCTTGATAGCCAAGGAAGGTCATGACTCAGTTACCGCCTCATTCAGCAGTACCTATCCAGTGCTTACTATGTACAGACATGAAGCCACCAATCCCTGGCATCTTCTCCTGACCTTCCCCACCCCCACCCAAGCCAGGGACACCCACACATTGCTCACGTGACCTTCCACCTCCCACCCTGGGCCACAGGGGCATGGGGCTAGGACATGTCTGCCGCCCTCACCACCACATCCCCACTGCCTGAAACAATAATTAGCACATGGTAATCACTTAGCATTGTTGAATAAATTCACTGACTAAATTGGTATTATTTTCTCAAGTAAATGTCAAGTGAGAGCTTTGCTGTCAAATGGCTCAGGTTCAAGGCCTGAGCCCTTACGCTGTAAGGCTGTGGACACGGAGTTATCACTTCAGCTCTGTGTGCCTTCATTTCCTCAGCCCTCCAACGGGGCCCATGACCACGATAACACTGACACCTTCTCTCCGGGGTGTCCTGAGGAGAACAGGAAGTGACAGACTGGAGGCAGCTTCCCCCAAAGCAAGCGGTTGTGCACACGTTACTTCTTTCCAGATCATTCTCCAGAAGGGAACCTATTTGTCATCCCACATCAGAGAGGACAGAGCCCTGCAGGGCTCAGGTGCTCAAAGACACATGGAGGATGGAATTGAGATGATTCACACGGGGGAGGACACCTAGGGACCAGGTGGGGGCCCTGAGAGCTGAGTCATCTTGGGTCCAATTGGAAAATTGCCTGCAGTTGAATTATTGGCCAGGATTGGGTTAAAGTCCCCAGACTGGACTGATGCCAACCGAAATGAATTGAGGGAATTGAATTTCACTGATTCAAAGAAAGGAAATGGAATTAAAGAGAAGGAACCCAATAGAATGGAATTGAAAGGAAATTGATCCAATTTGATTTGAATTGAGTCAAGGTGCAAATTGAAAGCAGTTGGATCAGAGATCTGGGGTTAAACTGAGAGGAGGGTGGGGAAGACTTGAAGGCAAATGAGGGGAATTGAGTTGAAGGACACTTTTGGAACATGTGAGTACAGCCTGCCTTCACTTCGTCTGGAGCTCCCCCAGCTGAAATGTGCTTGTTCTCCGGATTTCGTGGTTCACCCAGAGAGCATTTATGGAGTACCTACTGCACACAGATGCTGGGCTGGGGCCTCGGACACCACGCTGAGTCAGACGTGGCCCGGTGGCCGGGAGCTCAGGCACAATTGCCTGAGCAAACAAGACCAGCCAAGAGGAGGCCTGAGCCCCACGAGGGTGCCCCTCCTTTGGCATCTGACCTGGAGGGTGTGGTGGAACGTGGCCTTGGGGCAGGCAAAGAGCCACGCCTCAGGCCACAGGGCCGAGAGCCAGGAAGGCTGTGGGGCTCTGGCTCTGTAGTCTCTGACCCTCAGTTTTTTCATTTGTAAAATGCAGACAGTAGCTTCCTTGGAGGAGTGTTCTACAAGATGGGGAAGTCAGAGTTTCTTTTCTCCACTGGTGGCCACCTCACTACCCTCCTTGATCACCGTATCTTTCCTTTTAGTTCCCCAAAGATGCTGGGATTTCCAAAATACCATTCAGAGACCTTTGACCACCTTCCAATCTCCTAGAGGCCGTGGGCCCTGGCAGAGCGACCACTCCCAGCCCTCGGGGTCTGCTTGCCTCCCATGGCTTTCTCACGGAGATCCTGAACGCTGCCCAATAAGCCACTGGCCAAGTCTTCTCAACCCTCCCTGTGTCTCAGCCTCTCAGGACCTGCAGCCCTCCTGCAGGCTCAGCAACACAAGCACCTCCTCCAGGAAGGCCTCCATTGTGCCGACCAGGGGCTCACACTACCCCAGGGCCAAGCTGTCTTCATCTCTGAGCCCGGGGTGGCATGTAGGGTGGGTGGCACAGCCCATCTGTGTCCACACTGGCCTTTCTGTGTGGGGCTTTTATCCCCTTGTTTGTTCTCATTTTGGAGGCTTTCAAGGACTGTCTCAGACAATGCGTCTCAGAGCACCTTCTCCTTCTCAGCACAGATGTAATGGGAATCACCAAACGGAGCACGCACCATCCCAGTAAGAGGAGTCGAGCTGCTTCTGAGCATTTTTGCATCGTTTCTCTTTATTTTTCCCCAAGTTGTGTCAAGTTCAAGGATTCTTAGTCAATTAGTCTAAGAATACGTCGGCCTTGTTTTCATATTTCTAATAAGCACTTTGGGCACACGTGAAACTGCAAACACACGCCTCCTCCAGAGTTGTCTCAGCTCCCGGCATTGCCTGGATTGGTTTCTATTTTGCTGGGAAGGGAGTGAGACAGGCGAGGCTGGGATGCACTGCCCTTCCTGGGTGACAATGGTTCTTCGGTCCATCTGCACACGCTGTGGGTTTCACTCTTAGCACAGCGCTGAGGGGCCAGCAGTGCCTCAGAGGGGCCCTCTCTGCTCCTATCCCGGCCATCACTTAGCCGACCCGGGGCGACCAGGGTACGAGCCTCCTGTTCAGACCCAGATCTCCCACTTAGCTGTCCTACCCTGGCTGGAGGCCTTAACCCCTCTGAGCCTCAGTTTTCATATCTTTAAAGTGGCGATAATAATAACTGCTTCCCAAGGGTGTTGTGTGGATTAAATGAGATGATGGGTGAAAAATGCTTCACGTGGCAATTACACCTCTCATACTAGCAGCTGCTCAATAAACAGCGAGTATTGCTGCTACTTCCAATAACAAAATAATAATAAGGGGCTTCCCTGGTGGCGCAGTGGCTGAGGGTCCGCCTGCCGATGCGGGGGACACGGGTTCGGGCCCCGGTCCAGGAAGATCCCGCATGCCGCGGAGCGGCTGGGCCCGTGAGCCATGGCCGCTGGGCCTGCGCGTCCGGAGCCTGTGCTCCGCAGTGGGAGAGGCCACAATAGTGAGAGGCCTGCGTACCGCAAAAAATAATAATAATAATAATAATATTGGGAGTTTGGGATTAGCAGATGCAAACTATGATATATAGAATGGATAAACAAAGTCCTACTGTAGAGCACAGGGAACTGTAGTCAATATCCTATAATAAACCATAATGGAAAGGAATATATATATATATATATATATATGTGTGTGTGTGTGTATGTATAACAATCGCTTTGCTATAGAGCAGAAATTAACACAACATTGTAAATCAACTATACTTCAATAAAAATGTTTAAAAATAAATTAATAGAGCAAATATATGCATGGATTCAAAACACTTTTTTAAGGTAAAACATACTCCTTAAAAAACTTTTTTGAAAAATCTAGGAAAACAGAAAGAAAAAATAAATATAAAAATCATACCACTCCCTAAAAATCATTCCCAACATCATGGTGCTTGCGCACAGTTTTTCCTCCGTGCGTTAGCTTTTCGTATGTTGTTCCCTATTACTTAAATGGCCCCGTCTTTCTTAAAAGAAAAAAAACCTGAACTTCACATTATATGAATTTCTATGTTTTTGCAGGTATTCTTATAAGCTCTTTATTTAATAAAGAAGTTAAGCCTCTGTCATATTTGCTGCAAATATATTTCCCAGGCCATATTTTTTTTTGCCTTTTTATTTGGTGGTTTAATTTTGACATGCAGAAGATTTTCATTTTTATGCAGCCAAATCTGTCCATATTTTCTCTCCTGATTCCTTGTATTAGTTCTAAACTTAGGAAATCTTCCCTCACCGAGGCTGATGAATATTAAGTTCTACTTAATTCTCACTATTCTGAGCCCTGAAATTTTTAAAATATACTTAACGCTAATCCCAAGGGAATTCAGCTCCTGAGCAGGTCGAGGTGAGGCTGAGTCCACGCGCCGCTGACCTTCGTGGAGGAGGGGTCTCCTTTGCACTCCCATCACCCTCCCAGCCCCCTCTCAGGGTCCCCTGCCTTGCCAGGTCCCCCTGAACCTGGCCTCTGCCAATGCTGCCCCCTCCCTGCCCATGTGTCCCTGACTAATGGCTGGAACGAACCCATGGGCTGGAAATTTAATTCCAGAGGACAAATGAGCTAAAAATCCTTGAAATGCTCAAAAGTGGGCCCAAGAGAAAATGACTTCAAAAATGGGCCAAATGGCTGCTAATGCGACATGTTTGGTGAATAACTCCACCTTCCAGCGACTCCATCCTGTGCTCTTGCCTCTGGGCCGGCTGCTCACCACCCAAGCTTCTCCCTGCCCCCAGAGGCTTCCATCCCCCACCGGCTTCCCCAGGGCTGTGCCCCCAGGACCTTCAGAACTGGCTTCCCCTTCAACACTCCCAACCAACCCTCCTGGGAGGGGTGGCACCATCACCCACACTGCCATGAATGAACCGAGGCCCCGGGATCCAACAGCCCCCAGGGTCACCCAGGAAGTGAGTGGGGGCACCAGACTGCAGCCCAGGTTGGTGGGGGTCGGGAACCGGCTCTGCCCATGGCGCTGTCCTGCCCTTTGTGCGCCCAAGAAGGAGTGAGGGAGGAGGAAACAGACATGCTGGGTGGGCCCTGGGTCGGAGGGGTCTGCATCACAGCCATCACCCATCTCGAGGGTACACGGAACCCAGAGGCCTGAACGGTGCCCCCATCTGCCTCGGCTTACCCCCTTTAGAGCGCAAGCCCAGGGCTAGTGGCTGATCCCCCGTGTCCCGCCGCCCAGCCCTGCCGGGCTTCTGCTCAGAGAGCAGTGGCTGCCTGAATCCTGCTCTTACCCTCCTCATCTCTGCTCCTCCCAGAGAAGCCCACGCAGGAACCGAAGCCAAAGGGAACAGAAACTGCACATTGATGGGAGCGAGAAAGACCTGCCCGGGCTGGGGTGAGAGCTGGACAGGGAAAGGGACTCGGGTCAGCCCACAGGGTCCCCCACCCCGAGTGTGAGGCAGCTGAGCCCCGGACAAAGCCAGCGATGTGCTGCCCGCTCACTCCTGCAGGGGAGCAGGAGGGGAGAGAGTGGCACGCAGGACAAGGAGACGTGGCTGCAAGCCCCCTGATCCCCCCACGGGACACGGGGCAAAACCTCAGACGCAAGTCGCCAGGTCAGCAACCCCTCCAGTGAGCAGGGCGGAGGTGGGGAGGGAGGAAGGGATAGCATCCATCAGGACGTCGTCCAGTCTGACCTTGAGGACAGGCTCACGCCAGGCAGTATCACCTCCATTGGGCAAGAGGGGAAGCAGAGGCAAGGAGGTGACTGACTCGCCCAGTGGAGGGGGGTGGGGGGTGCAGAACCAGATCCTGTCCAACCTGCGGGTGGGCAGTGACGGTGACAGCAGGATGGGCACTGAGACCCAGTTCCAGCTTCCGGAATGAGGCCCTGGCACGGAGAAGAGGCTCTGGAAAGGACCGTAAATCGCCAGGAGCTGATGGATGGAGGGGGGAGGGAGAGACGCTTCGCAGTGGCATTTGGCTTCCGGCATGTTTATGGGCCTCTGAGTTGCTCGCAGGTGGAGAAGGAATGCTCGGCCTATTAATTCCTAGTTAATCATGCCGGACATTTGGTAATTAGAGCACGCACTGGGCTGCGGCGTAACTCACTACTGATGGTGCAGCCGCAGCCCCGGGCTGGCTGCAAGAAGCACCGCTGCGGGGTCATCTCCCGTATCCAGCCTCTCGAGCCTCAGGCACACTGTGGGACCCAGAGGCCTCTTTGTCAATCCCTCTCATCCTTCAGACCATCACCCGAGGACCTTCCTCAGGGCAGCACCCCCGACTTTCCGCATCAGGTCAGAGGGCGCAGAGCACCACGTGTCCATTCTTCCCGGGACGTGTCAGAGTCACAGTTTTGCATGCGTTCCTGTGACTGTTTGATGCACGTCTGTCTCCCCACCCCCGATGCTGGGGGCTTCTCGAGGAGTGTCGCCTCTCCTCTTGTTGTCCATGGAACTTCTAGAGCCTTAGCACAGCACTGGATGTGTGGTAAGCACGGCCCCCGTTGACAAATGGGAAAATACGTTCTGAGTGAATGAATGATGCTCTTTAGCAAGCGAGGGAAGACTGATTCGGGGTGCAATTTGGGGTAGAAAATGATGGATGGATGAACCTGCAGACATACACAGAGGCTCACCTGGAGGGGAGATGCTGGGAAATTTCCAGTCTCTTCTTGTGCTTTCCTCTTTTCCTAACGTTCTGAACAGAAAATACCTGTGATCAGAAACCCACAGTGAGGAGTGAGAGGAGAAAGGAGCTGCCCTAAGTAACGGGACGAGGGGCGTCTGCAAGACTAAAGGCAAAGGGGCCTGAGCCCTGTGCTCTAGTGGGTAAAGCTGTTCCCCACGGGGTGCAGGCCTGCAACTCTGATCCCGCTACACATGCAGACCCAGTTGAACAATTATGTGAGTGGGTGGCAGGTGGCGGGAGCGGGTTTCTCTCTGCTGGAGGGGAGGTTATGGATGAGCCACGGGAGGAAGCTGGGATGGTCCCTGCGGTGATGGGTACGAACTGGAGACGTCAGGATGAGCTCCCGTCTAGTTTAATAGAGATACCGACGGATACAAATAGAATATTTATAGATCTGTGTGCACACGGCTTGGTGAACACACATACGTGTCCTTGTTCTGTCAGCTGAGAGCCTGAAACAGTGACACCCCAGAGCAGCAGGCACCCCCGGCCCCCAGATCTTGGCTTCTAACACCGCTTCTCCAGTTAGGAGAACGGGACTCCGTGGAGGAAAGGCTGATTCTAGGACGGGAGCAGGACATACACACGATGAGCCTGGAGCACCTGCTGTGTCAGGAAGTAAGGAAATGTCCAACCAAGAGGGTCACGATGGGGTGTGTCAAGGCCAACTGGAAGAGCTCCCGGTGGCCGGGTCTGGAACAATTTCAACCACAAAAATAAAGTAGTAATGGATTATACCCCAGAGGATAAACTAATTACCCTTGAGTCCATACTGACATAAATACATGACTGGATAAATAAATAAATAAGAATGGACAAAGCTCCCAAGCCAAAAAAAATATCCCAAATAATGTTTGTGGATACTCTGCCCCCAAGGAGGAGGGGAATAACTCCCCACTCTTTAGGCGTGGGCTCTGCAAGGTGACTTCCTTCCAAAGGGTACAGGATGGAAAGGAGGGCGGGGGTGACTTTCATTGGAGAACCTGACAACTATTGCCTCCACCTGTGACCGAGCTCAACACCCAACGTCAAAAATTGCATTGACATCGTTTGCTCTTGATATAATATAATGAGAATGGCTCTTTTTCTGTGTTCTTCCTTCTCAAAACATATCACCCCATTCTAATCATGAGAAAAGCATCAGACAAATGTTGAGGACCAAAAGGTCAAGGTCATCAAAACAAAGAAAATCTGAGAAAGTGCCACAGCCAAGAGGGGCGTCTTCTTGGAACAGAAGACTGAGATTTGAATAAATATAGAGTTCAGTTAATCATAATCTATCAGTACTGATTTGTTAATTGTAACAAATGTACCACAGTAATATAAGATGTTATTAATAGCGGACATTGGGTGTGGGGTATATGGGAACTCTCTGTACCATCTTTGAATTTTTTCTGTAAATCTAAAACTGTTCCACAATGTAAAGTTTATTTTTAAAAGCATGGTTACATCAACAAAAACAAATCAGAAAAGAACTGGCATCGTTATAAGAGAAAGAGGAGACAGACACGGACACACAGAGGAGGGGCCCCGTGACGGTAGAGGCAGAGGCTCGTGATGCAGCTGCATGCACTGCTGGGACCCCAGA
Source organism: Delphinapterus leucas (assembly GCF_059928025.1). NCBI lineage: Eukaryota > Metazoa > Chordata > Mammalia > Artiodactyla > Monodontidae > Delphinapterus > Delphinapterus leucas. Next base: position 2,221,938 of record NC_143145.1, read on the forward strand.
AGCTGGAAGACGTGGGGAGGATCCTTCCCTGGAGCCTTCGGAGGCAGCGCAGCCCTGCGCACACCTCTTGGACGTCTATCCTCCAGAGCTAGCAGAGAATGCGTTTCTATTGCTTTAAGCCGCCCAGTCTGGGGTGGTTTGTTATTGCAGCCCGCGGGAGACTCATGCAATGGTCTACCATTTCATTCCTCATTTCTTGCACGGAAGGGGACGCGGCTATTTTCCTCATTCACAGCTGAAGCGCCTGCAGCTCAGAGAGGTTAAGACACGGGCCCAACAGTGCTCAGCTCACTTCCTTGTCCAGCCTTCCCAGGACAGGGGCAACTAGACTAAGCTCACTGTATCACGGAGGTCATACTGCTGTGGCCGGACAAGGCAGGACTAAGAGCCAGTGTGCTGCGTGCAAACCCAGCTCAGCCAACGTCTCAGCCAGCTCGGGCTGCTGCAACCAAATACCGTAGACTGCGGGGCTCAAGCAACAGGAGTTTATTCCACACAGTTCTGCAGGCTGGGAGTCTGAGATGGAGGTGTCAGTGGGGTCGGTCTGGTGAAGACCCACTTACTGGTTTGCAGACTTCTTGCTGTAACCTCAGACCCCAAGGGCACTAATCCCATCCTGGGGGACCCCTCCATGGCCCCATCTAACCCTAAATGCTTCCCAGAGGCCTCCCCTCCAAACACCATCACACTGGGGAGGAGGGCTTCCTGACGGGGGAACACAAACATTCTGTTCACAGCAGCTTCCTATGGGCTGTGTGGCTTCAGGCCAGTCTCTCGGGCTCTCTGGGCCTCTGGCCTCCCCATTTGTAAGATGGTTACGGCAGCCACTTCGTAGAGACGTTAGAGATTGAATGGCCTGTGCTGATACACTTGGCAGAACGCCTTGAAGGTATGCGCTCACTTTCCACTGGGCACCGCTGACCACAGCACTGGGTTCCGTGCCACAAACCCCATGCCAGCAGGACACCCCTTAAGCCATCACACAGCCTCTCCCACCGCTGTGCCCCTTCTTACTCACTGCAGCCCAGGGGTAGGTCTGGCAGGGCTCTGGCCCCATCTCCCTGCTGAAGAAACGGCCCCCCAAGAATGCGGGTGGTTCGTCTTCAGGACACAGCTTGCTCCCACGTCCCACACTGCCAGGGCCAGGTGTCTGCCTCCATCACTACCTGGCCCTGGCCGGCACTCACCCCCTTCTTCCTGCTGACACCCCTCACACCCAGCCAGGACTCCTCCATGGCCATATCCCTCGGGCCAATCCAGAAGCTTTGGCTTAGTAGTGACACATCACTACTAACTCATGCACTAGCCATCCAGGCCCCTGGGAAAGGCAATGCCCCTCCTCCACGCACCTCCTTCCCACGTGGCTAGAGTCCCAGCTGTGGGACCTTGGGCAGGCTACTTACCATCTCTGATCCATATTTTTCTTTTCTATGAAATGTGGGTGATAACCATGACATCACAGAGCTGCTGCCTGGGGTCCGTGAGATTGTCCACGGGAATACCTCCAACTCAGTACCTAGCCTAAGAGGTGCTCAAGAAGTACCATAAACAGATATTTCCCTCCTTTATGGTGAGTCAAGGGGGCATTCTGGAGACAAGGTCCCTGCCTTCTGTATGGAGCATAGAAGAATTACTTAAAAATATAAAAATAACATTTTTACTGTTATTAAAGTAATAAGCATTGACTGCAAAAATCATAAAATAAAAAAAACTAAGACAATACGTAAAGGAATGATGAAGTGAAAGAAAATTACTGGCAATCTCATCTCGCAGAGCCATTAAAGTGTTGATAAATAGGTTTTTAAGCTTCATATTCTACATTATTCTTATTCAGAGCTGGAGAGCTGAAGAGCTGGATTGATAGGGAGAGAGAGAGAATTTTACAAAGTGGCCCCATTTGGGACACACTGCCCGTGCTCTGCCTTTACATGCAATACCCCCTGCCACGGACATCTTTCCACACAGTAAACTCAAATCTGCGTCGTCTCACAGCCAGCCGGGAGTCCATGATATGGATGGGCCGGCATCTATTTCACCTCCCCTCGGTCGCTGGACGTTTAGTTCATCTCCAGTCCTGCACTGTGCGGTAGCTAATAATTTGCAGAGCCTCTACTGCGCTCACACCCGCTCACACACGAGTATTTTATTATGATCCATCCCTGGGAGGGAATCTCTGGGTCACAGGGTGTGAGCATTTCAAATCTTCTACAGCACAGCCCCAAATGGCCTTCCAAGAACCCCGTGTCCGATCGCACCGCTGCCCTCAGGGTGCGGGGTGCCTGGTCCCCGCACCTCGCCAGCCCCCACACCCGCTTCAAGTAGGAGAGGAAATAAAGCAAAGACCTCTCATGGTTGATTAAACGTCGAATCGGAGGCAGGGTTCAAGTGTCTCTCGGCTGTTTTTAGTTTCTTCCCGGGGAATTAACTTGCTCGTGTCTTTGTCCCTTCTTCTCTGGAGTTTATTTAGTAGATATTTGGAGCTCATTTTTTTGAGTGACAAAGGGATGGAGACAAAGAAAAGCAATGCTGAGTTGGAACTGCCCTGGAGATCACACTCTTGAAGGGAAAGCAGACAATGCATACACATGCGTGTGCACACACTCATACACACTTGCATGCACACACGTGCATGCATGCATGTACATAGGCACACGAACGCGTGTGCACACACGTGCACATACAGGCATAGGTACACCCACGAATAGGTAACTGAGCTCTGCGAAGTAATAACCAGACTCAGAACGTGACCATGGGCGCCATCCTCCTTTGCAGGCTGAGGCTCCAAGAACAATCCACACGCTTCTCTCCCCTACACGCCTGCCTTGCCCTCCATAGCCTCAGCTCAGTCTGTCGCTATTCCGTGAATAAAAGCTGTGTAAGGGACACAGAGCCGGGATGTGGTGACACAGAACCGGATTGGGGCTGGCTTGGCTTCAATAGGTGGTTTGCAGGGACCCCTCCCTCCCTGAGAACTTGGAGCCGCTGCTGACTCAGCTGTGCACCCCTACACAGCCCCGCTGTCCCCGCACCAGGCAAGCCCCGCCTCTCCCTTCTCATGGCAAGGTGACCCCACGGGGTCCCTTGACCCGTTATCCTGGACTCTGGGGCCCAGAAGCAGGGACAGGTTAGATAACTCCATGCATGAAGCCACCAACGAACTCACCAAGAGCTCAGGAGGCATTAACAGGAGCAAGAGGCCCGAGGGCAGCCCTGTGCCCTCCCACCCTCCCTGGAGCCCCCTGAGTACCACCTCCTCCCGGGCACCTGACCTGGCACCGGCCCAGGAAGACACAGCCTCGGTCTTGGCACATCACGGGCACCAGGCTCCAGAGCTCACCTCCAGGATCCCAGGGGACACTCAAACCTCCAGAGGGTCAGCCTTCCCTCTGCAAACGGGGCCACATCCCTTCATCCTAGGGTCGGGGGGACAATCTGATGAGCCTACAGCTTACAGCACTGGGCAGGGAAAACGGTTTGGATTCCGCAGATGGAGCCCGTGTGCATTTCTCACCCCGTGTGCAGCTCACAGGAGGAGCCTGTCACCCCAACACCTACGTGAGGAAACAGGCACAGAGAGGAAAGTGACAGTGGTCACAGCCAGAGCAAGACGGATGGCAGAACTGCAGCCGCTGCAGTGGCCGCCCGGAGAGGTCTCCTGGGAGGATCGGGCGGGGGCCCAGAGGTTTTAGGCAGAAAAGTAACACAGGGAGCCCAGGGCTCTCTATAGCTTCCTCTCTCCGTGTGTAGAGAAGGGACTTCAGCTGATGTGAAGGCAGGTACCTAATCTACCGAGAGCGATGGGGGCCGTCGGAGGCCCCGTTTCCCCACCTGTAAACCACGGTCACCGTCGTCCCTGCATCTCTGTCTCGTGGGATGCTCAGTGGGTTTAATGGCTGAGAGAGGATTCTGCGAAGGGCCGCGTGGGACACATGTCAGCTGCTGTTATTTTCTCTTTCTGCCACCACGAGCTACTTAGCAGTGAAGGCCTCCTTAGAATGTCCGCTGTTGACAAGCAGGGAGAGAGAGGGGAAGGACGTAAGTCATGGAGATGCAAGGATTCGGCACAAAGCTGCCTGTGGAGCAGTAGATCACCCTGAGAATTTCATGATGAAATATTCATGGACCCCTCCGACCGGCCTCTCTGGAGCGTTCTGGCTCCCGGGAGCCTCAGGCGTGACGAGGATGTACAGAAGTGACCTCCGACCGTGGACACTAGAGTCCAATGTTACAAACATGGATGAGAGGAATTCACACCTGCCCTTCTTAAGGGGCCCCGAGGGACAGCCTTGCACAGCCCAGGCGCCGGCGAAGGTGCAGGGGGACCCAGAGGGCGAGGATTGCAGGTGGCAGCGTCCACTGTGGGCCAGGTGCTGCTCAGAGCACCTCACGCCTGCTGGTCACCTTGTCCTCGTGATGGCCCCTGACATGATCGCTTTTATTCTTACTTTGGAAGTGGAAAAAGTGAGGCTGTAGTATCAATCACCCAGTTGTCATAACCCATCAGGCCAGAGCTTGAGTCCAGGCCTGTCCACCCCGTGAGGGCACACATTATTTCTCCATCTGGTCCAGGTGGAGGTGCTGGTCATGTGTCCCCTCTCGTCATTACATGAGACCCAGGACGGACAGCTAGCAATCCTGCCCCTGGCACGGCGGGCAAGTCACGTGGCCCAAGCAGAGGCCGTGAGACGTCTTCACTGAGATGTCGCACGTGGACACGGAGGAGAAGGGGCTCACTTCTTCGCGACGTGGACACGGTCTGAGGACCCGTCTCCTGACCAGGCAGCTCTAATGCCCCTCGGAGCAGCTGCATTCTATGCCGTGTGTGAGGAGAGGGGATTCTGATGCTCGTGACGTCCTGAAAACGTGGAGCATTTAACGCGGTGAAATAAATGGAAGAAAAGAGAAGGGGCTGGGGGGAGGTGGAACTAATTCCAAGCACATGCGGCTGCACAGTGTCCAGGGAAGTGAAGGAGCATTCACGTGCGCGGGCAGCGGTGGGGGCAAGAACGCAGGACAGCCAGGAGGGCCGGGAATCTGAAGATGAGCTCTGGCCAGTCCTGCTTGGAACTGGAGGAGCTGGCTCTTCTGCCTCTCTGCCGGTACATGTGTGTGTAGGGTGGGGAGCCAGGACCAAACACAGGCCAAGGGTGAGTGTGGCCCTACTGTGGGGATTAAACAAAGGGGATAAAGCCATCACTCTCCAGCTCACTCAGGGCCTCAATTACCATCTCCTGTTGGGCCAAGTCCTTGGCATCAGATGGATCAGAATTTGTATCCTGACTCTACCACTACCTAGCTAGCTGTGTGAGGTCAGGAAATTTACTTAACCTCTCTGAGCTTGTGTTTTCTCATCTGAAAAATTTAAGACAGTATCTCCTCCCTCATAGGGTTGTGGTGAGAAAGAAATGAAATAATGTAAGTGCTCAAAGAACGCTTGCTGTTATCGCTGTTGTTTCGCTGTTGTGATGGCGATGGTGACGATGGTGGTGGTGATGGTATCGACGGTGATGATGGTGATGATAATGATGAAAAGCCTCTATGATCCCTGAGGTATGGAGCCCAGTTTTGAGGTTAGGAAGAAGCAAGCAGTGAGTTTCTCTCATCATTCTATTCTTGGGTAACACCCCTCTTCTTGTGACTCTACAGCTCATATGTATGAGAGGGAGAGTTGTCTGGGAGGCTCCTGAAGATGAGTGATTTGAGCTGGGCTGGATTGGGATGAGTTCAGTCAAATTCCTTATCACTGTAGTAAGCTTAGGGTGCACCAGGGAAATGGTAGCCAGAGCCTGTGTTAAAGGCCCATTAAAGGCCTCTAGGGCCTAGAGTAGGGGAGGATCTGGCCAGGGCGCCACTGCTGGAGCCACATGGCCCCATAATCCCCCATCCTGGGCTAACCTACTCCCCTGAGGAGACTGAGCCTGCTACTGTCACCCTGACCCCCAGAGGCAGGCACAGAAGAGAGGCCCTGCTAAGGTCATAGATGAACAAACTGATGAGTGGGTGTGGGAGAGGTGATGAAGCAGGAAGGACTTGGAGAAGGACTCGAAGAAGGATTCTGGGTTACCTTCACCAGCCAGGTCTCCCTGGTAATAAGGAAGCAGTACTCCCTTCTCCTATCATAAGGTCAGAAGTCAGCTATGACAGGCTTAAATAAGATCCAGAGTCTATAACATAATACCCAAAATGTCCAAGTTTCAGTTGAAAAGTAGTCACCATACCAAGAGCAGAAAGATCTCAAACTGAATGACAAAAGTTGATCAACAGATGCCAACACTGAGATGACAGAAGTTAGAATTGCCTGACACAGAGTTTAAAGCAGCCATCATAAAGTACTCCAATAATGACTACAAACAACTTATAACAAATAAAAAATAAGAAATATCGGTGAAGAAATAGAAGATATAAAGAAACTAAATGAAATTTTAGAACTGGAAAATAAATAGCTGAAATTTTAAAACTCAGTGGATGAGCTCAACAACGGAATGGAGGGGACAGAAGGAAGAATACATGAACTTAAAGATAAAATAATACAAATTACCAAATCTGAACTACATAGAGAAAATATACTTAAAAAAACACACCAAAAAACCCACTAACAGAGCCTCAGATACCCGTGGGACTATAACAAAGATTCCTGTCATCAGAGCTCCAGAAAAAGAGAGAAAGAGGGAGGAGGTGGATAATGTTTCTAAAGAAAGAATAGCTGAAAACTTCTCAAATTAAATGAGACATAAACCTACAGATTCAAGAAGGTGAGTGAGCCCCAAACAGGAAAACCAAGGAAATCCACACAAAGACGTGTCATCGTCAGACTTCTGAAAACCACAAAAACAGAAAATCTGGAAAGCAACCAAAGAAAAACAACAGCTTACCCACTGGAATGGAATGTCAGTGAATTTCTCATCAGGAATCATGGAGGCTGGAAGGAGGTGACAAAACATATTTCAAGCACTGAAATAAAACAACTGTCAACCCAGAATCATGGATCCACTGAAAACATCCTTCAGGAGTGCAAAGGGAATCGAGACATTCTCAGGTGAAGGAAAACTAAGAGAATTTGTCTTGTGAGCAGACCTACCCTTAGAGATGGCTAAAGGGAGTTCTCTGGACAGAAAGGAAACAATAAGACACGGAATTTGTGGACAATCAGAAAAGAAGGAGGAACAACAGAAAGAATAAAGATACAGTTAAATACCTTTTCCTCCTCCACCTAAGTTTCCTAAGTTATGTTTGACAGTGGAAGCAAGTATTGTAACGCTGAGGCTCTAAGTTTATGTACAGAAAATACTTTATTATATTACAAATAAAGGAAGGTAATGGGACATAGAGGGAAGTAAGTTTTCTACACTGTACTTGAGCTGGTAAAGTGATGATACCAGCAGACTCTGAAGAGTTACACATGTGTCGTGTAATACCTACAGCAGCCACTAAAATAGCTGTAGTACAAAGAGATGCGCTCAAAAACTGCAGGTAGAGCAAAATGAAAGTCTACAAAATTTTTTTCAAGTAACCCACAGGAAGGCAGGATAAAGAACAGAGATCAACAAAAATCAGAAAGGACAAACAGAAAACAAAAAAATAAAATGGCATCCCTTTTTTAAGCCCTAACATATCAATAATCACATTATATATAAATGGCATAAACATGCCAATTAAAAGACAGAGACTGACAGAGTGGATTGAACAACATAAATGAACTATATGAGGCCTACAAGAGACTCACTTCAGCTATAAATATATAGGTGGATTGAAAGAAGAAGATGGGAAAGGTTATACCATGTAAACATTAATCAAAAGAAAGCAAGAGTGCCTGTGTTAGTGTCAATCCATCAGCAATACATAACAATCCTAAATGAACAGGAATGACATCAGAGCTGCAAAACATATGACCAAAAAGACTGTGAGAAACTAAGGGAGAAACAGACAAATCCACAAGTATAGTTGGAGACGCCAACACTGCTCATCCGACAATATGACAACTCAACAGAAAAATAAGTGAGGGCAGAGAAGAACTCAACAACACCCTCAGCCAACAGGATCAAACCAACGTTGATTGAACACCCCACCCAATCACAACAGACACGTTTTCTTTTCAAGTGCCCACAGAGCACAGACAAGATAGACCATCTCCTGGGTCATGAAACAAGCCTCAACAAATTAAATATAATAGAAAATGCAGTGTATTCTCCAGCACAGTGGAATCCAACTAGAAATAAATAACAGGAAAATCTCCAAACACTTAATCCATGCATCAAAGAGGAAGTTTCAAGGGAAATAAAAAGACATTGAACCAAGCAAAAATGAAAATACAGCATACCAAAGTCCACGGGACACAGTTAAAGCAGTGCTGAGAGGGAATTTTATAGCACTAAGTGCTTACATTAGAAAAGATGAAAAGTTTCAAATCAATAATCAAGCTCCTACCTCGAGAATCTAGAAGAAGGAGAGTGAATAAAGTGAAAGAAAGCAAGCGGAAGGACAAAATAAAAATAAAAGCGGAAGTCAGTGAAACTGAACACAGAAAAGCAACAGAGGAAATCAATGAAACAAAAAGCTAGTTCTTTGAAATGATCAATAAGATTGACAAACCTCTACAGTGCTCAATGAAGATTCACCTCCTCCTCTCTCCTCTCACCCTCTCAGAGATAAGGTGGCCCCTGGGCAGCTCTTCACAGCCTTCAGAACACCTCTGAGTGCAGCGTCTCAACGAAGCATCAGGACAACTCTTGACCATAGACAAAGTACTGATGCCATCTTAGCACTGAGGAAATTGAGGGGCAGAGAGAGGAGTATGCTTTGCTCAAGGTCTCCCAGTGGTAAGAAGGGCAGGCTCAGAACAGGGCTGGCTGGTCCTTTCCCCACCCTCACTCAGTAGACACGGCTGTGCCTGGCGTGAGGCACCAAGGGCTTATGTTCCCTCCATAGAGGGGCCCTTTCCTCTGCTCAGGCTACAGCAGGAATAGCTGAGTGCTTTAGTTTCCTCATCTATAAAACAAACAAAAAAATAGTCCCTGGATGTTGTGAGAGTTAATTGGGTTAATATGCATAAAGCCCTAAAGTGTGCCTGAGTTATGGTAAGTTCTGCAAACATGTTGTGTTACCATTACAGTCGTCTCCTCCTTATCCAAGGGGGATACATCCAAGACCCTCAGTGGATGCCTGCAACCACGGATAGTACGGAACCCTATGCACGTGTACTTTTTTCCCCCTATACTAACGGGCAGGTAGTGTATACAGCGTGACACACTGGAAAAGGGGTGATTCACGTCCCGGACGACATGGAGAGAGTGTGAGACTTCATTACGCTATGCAGAGTGGCACACAATTTTAAATTTATGAACTGTTTATTTCTGGAATTTTTCCTGTAGTATTTTTGGACTGCCGTTGACCATGGGTGACTGAAATATCAGAAAATGAATCCGTGGATAAAGGGGAAATATTGTACTCAGAAACATCCGGTCCTGGGCCTTCTGCAGACTGAGCACCATGGGGAAACTGAGGCAGAAAGCCACCTGTACAAAAGGAGGCCCTTCCCATTCTGCCCAGGTTTAGTCAGAAGGGAATGTTCTGACCCAGCTCCAGGACAGCTCCATCCTCCACAAGCTTCTCTTCAGTTCCTTCTAGTTTTGCATCTTCCTTTGATTAACAGTTTTAATAGAGGCATAATGTGAGCTTCACAGCAAATATCTCAAGAAGGAGGGGAGAACATGCAAAAAAAAAAACCCTGAAGGTTTGCTAAGGCAATGGTGTCTGCAGCCCTTAAGCTCCTAGATGTCCCACGAAGAGGGTCCAATCCCACAGTCAAGGCCCAAGCACAGAAGGTGAAACCCGTGTGCTTCCCCGAGTCTGGGAGGGCGTCATTGTTCTGGATCCCACTGAAAGGGCAGCCCTCGTCCTCCTGCCCATCTCCATCCAAAGACTGTTAGCTGAGGGACAGGAGGGGAGGGAAGTGGCCGAGAGGCAGTCGCTCTGCAGACACACTCATTCGCTCAGCCGATGCTCAGGTAACCTCACAGGCCCCTAGTCTCTCAGGGCGGCCTGGGCTGGGGGGAGCTGAGGGTGACACCGCGCTTCAGGGACAGACTCGGCAGAGAGGCCAGAGGGACCGCAGGGTGGATGCGCGCTCTGGTTCCCAGCCCCAGGTGGATGCCTGGTCCTGCCCTCTCACCCCCAGGAAGTCACACTGAGCCTTGACCGTGGTCACAGGCTGAGCGCTCATCTTGGTCATAGGCTAAGCCCTGACAGTGATCGTAGGCTAAGCTCTGACCCCAGCCATAAACATAAATTCTAACCCCTGGCCATCTGAGCAATCTGTGCCCAGGGCAGGGAAGGAGGACATGGATGGCCAGGCACAGTCCTCCCCCTGTTGGCCCCAGCGTGGGGTGTTGCATCCATGTGACAGGGCCTCGGAGCCCTCCGCAGGACGCCACGTCACACGAGGTGGCTCGTGGCTCATCTGGCCGTGGCCCTCCCGGGACCCAGGAAGGGGGGTTGCTCTCTCTGCCCTGCCCCTTACAGCCAAGCTGGTGTGAAAAGTTCTGGAAAAGCTCTTAAAGGAAAATGCTTTTCTGATGGTGGGCCTGAAATAGCATTCCCTTCCCCCAAGTTAATAAGCAGTTGTCTAGCTAGTCAGTTCTATTTTAGAAATAAACATCTATTAGCACTCTTCACCTTGCAGCCCGACTCAAGGTCAGCCCTTCGCCTCTGTTTCCCAGAATTGGTAGCATCTGGACATTGGGGCCGGGGACAGAAAAGCCCAAGGGGTCCCAGTCAGGTGAGCAGGCACTGGTGCCTCTCGAGGACCGAGAGGGGAACAAGCGACTGGTGGCCAGACCTGTGGTCAAGTTCACCCCCTTCTCTGGGTTCAGGATACACGCGTCCACAGCTGCAGCTCAGGATCACATCAATAGTGATAATAATCGCACAAGCGTCAGTCTGGTGCTGAGCCATTTACAAAGCCCTGTCACCAACGGGCTCATTCGGTTCTGCTGGCAGGGAGGTCATGGGCCAAAGGGAAATGGCCAACAGAAACCGAGCACACACGGTCTGCAGGCCCCTGAGGCCAGTTGGCCCTAGAGACTGGCATGTAATTAGTCCTGAGCAGCAAGCTCGGGTTCACACAGCCAGTGGCAGGTCTGGGCCTGGAGCCTGGGTCTAACTCTGGTCCTGCTATAAGCCTCCTGGGAAACCTGATTAATGGGGCCAGCTTTATAACTTGAAGAACCCAGTGGAAAATGAAAATATGCTTAAAAATTAAAATATCAACACAGCCAGAGCAAAGCATTAAACCAAGTGCCTACAGGGGGCTGGGGGTCTAGAGGGGGGGATAATTACCTTCATCTCTTCTGAGGCATTTGGTGATTTCTCTTGCCTTCACCCACACAGCTCGGCCTGTGCTAGGCACACATCTTAGTACAAAACAGAGCAGTTTCCTCTCTCTGGGAACAGAAAGCACCCATGTGTTGCTCTATAAGAAAATATGGAACCGAGGTCATTTCTTCAAAGATGAACATTTGCTTGGGCTTCCCTAGTGGCGCAGTGGTTGAGAGTCTGCCTGCTAATGCAGGGGACACGGGTTCGAGCCCTGGTCTGGGAGGATCCCACATGCCGTGGAGCAACTAGACCCATGAGCCACAGCTGCTGAGCCTGCATGTCTGGAGCCTGTGCTCCGCAACAAAAGGCCGCGATGGTGAGAGGCCCGCGCACCGCGAAGAAGAGTGGCCCCGCTTGCCACAGCTAGAGAAAGCCCTCGCACAGAAACAAAGACCCAAAACAGCAAAAATAAATTAATTAATTTATAAACTCCTACCCCCAACATCTTCTTTAAAAAAAAAAAAAAAGATGAACATTTGCTTTACTAACATAAAAGGGAACCCTGCCGCTCTGTCTTTGCTTTCTGTGTAAGTGATGACTCCCGTTCCTTGAAGAATCAGAGTGTAAATTTTTTGACATGATTTTAAATGACGTTTAGACTCAACACATGCAATATAGCAACAATACACAGCACCCAACTAAAGGGAAAACAATATGGACAGCTGTGTATCAGTCAGCTGCTGCTATGTAACAAATCTCTCCAAAAACAAAGAATTGCTTAAACAATACAATTAAAGCAATGCAGTTGCTTAAAATGACAGAATTTAACAATGGGTTTGTGAGTCTTCAGAGTGACACGTGGTTCTTCTGGTCCCAGCAGGTTCACGCATACATTTGAGGTCAGCCCTGAGTCAGGTGGGCAGCTCTGTGGGTCTTGGCTGGGGTCTTGGCTGAGTCCTCTCATGTGATGGGGAGTGAGCTGGCTGTAGGCTGGTCTAGAATGGTCATGGCTGGGACATCCTGTCCCCCTCACCCACGTGGTCTCATCCTATAGCAGGCTGGCCAGGATTGTGCACAGGGCAGTCCCAGGGAGCGAGCAGAGGCTCACAGATCCTCAAGGCTCTGTAGCACCGCCATGCACTTGGTGACGATCCGGAGAGCAGCTGTGTGCCTCTCCTCCTAACTCCACGTTCAGTGACATCCCGATGGTAGCTTGAAATCAGCCATGGTAGAAGGATTCACACCAAGGAAATTGGCAAATGCCACACATCCAGGGGTTGGAGATATCCGGGGGGGAATCTGGTATACCAGCACACCCCTGGCCACATTCTATTGGCCAAAACGCGTCACAAGGTCAAGCCGAATTCAAAGGAAGAGAAACAAAGGGGACGACCAGCTCTCCTCAGTCTGCCTGGAATTTTCCCAGCTTTAGCACTGAACATCCCATGTCCCCAGAACCCCCCGTCCCAGGCAAACCACAAGGGCTGGTCGCCCTGGGAACAGACTCACCTCTTGATGGGAGAAGCAGCAAAGTTACGTTGCAAAGTGCAGGGAGAGGAGCTGGGGAGAAAGTGTGTGCATAGTCTCACGCAGTCCCCTGAGCCATGACCAAGTTCAGGTTCACACATGAGCAGGCCATGGCAGCCGTGTCCTAGATACGGCCTGGACGAGAGCAGCTGTAAGAACCCCACGCCCAAAAGACGCGTCCCAACTTCAGGAGAGCTGAAGTTTTGGAAACGTGCTCACTAGAGTCCTGAGCAGGAAGCTCAGGGTGTGCGCACCGGGGAGAGGAAGCCACGAGCCCGGTGGACAGGCAGCCGCTGGCAGAGGACAGAGGACTCCTCCAGCCGGGCTCTGAAGAACCGCACGCTCAAATCCCGACTCCCAGAGCAAACATCCAGCAGCCTCTTTTCTTTCTCCTGGTCAAGTACACAGCTCAGATGGCCCTTTTAAGTCCAGCAGACTGGGGCTGTGCTCAGCGTGGAGGGTCAGGGGAGCGGTACGTGGGGTCTCTCTGACTCGGGCACCCCTGTGGGTTACAGGGCCAGAGGTGACTAAGAGTTTGGGCTTCAAAGGCTGCTGCAGGCCGGGATAAAATAGAGACGGGGTGGGAGCAGGTGGAAGGGGCGGCCACAGCGCTGACGCTGACGAGGCAACACAGCAAACAAAACAGGGTAGCGGCATGGAGATCCAGCTGAATGCCAGATCAAGGTCCAGGCCGCGGCTCTGCCCCCCGGGGGACGCTTGGCAAATGCAAGGGACATTTGGTACTTAGAACTGGCGGAAGAGGGTGCCATTGGCGTCTAGCGGGTGGAGGCCAAGGATGCTGCTTGTGTACAGTCTGCAGTGCACGAGCCGGCCCCGCAGCAAAGGATTGCCTGACCCGAACACCAGCAATGCTGAGGGGACAGCACTCCCGGCGGAAGGCATTGCCGTGGGAGGATCACGCTCAGCATGTGACCTGGCCTGAGCCTGGCCCATCCCGCCTCCAGCCCCAGCTCCAGGAGGTACAGAGCAGCCAACACCTGGGGACAGTCTGCAGCCCAGATTCCCTGGCCCAAGAGGACAAGCTTCCCGGAGCCCCGAGAGCCGGCCAAGCCAGCGCCGCCTCTGCAGGAAGCTGTTTGCTATTCTATCCCGGCCCCCAACACAGCTGGCTCCAGGCCCCGGCACGTGGAGAGGGGCTAACCTAATTGCACTAATGGTTTGTAATCAGACATAATGGGGTGTTTGTACACACGAGCGCACAGAGCTGCAGGTGTGGGAGGCAAGTCCCCTGGGGCTCCCGAAGGCTCATCTCGCCTGCCAGCTGAGAAGCCAGGGCAACCCCGAAGCGCCTCTATCCCGCTAAGTGGTTTAAAGCTCCCTTGGGCCTCCACGCTGGCCGGAGAGGCCAGATGTCTGCAGACCACGCAGCAGGCTTCCAGATTTCTTGGTATCCCCCAACCCTGTCTGCCAGTGACTTCCAGGCCCTCAGGTTGGTGACTTAGGGAAAGCAAAGCATGCTAGAGCCTGCAGACCTGGGCTCGGCTACCCCGAAGTCACCAGCTCCTGCGACACGGCAAGAAAGAGGGAGGAGCACTGTCCCCAAGATGCCCGTGGGTGGCTCCAAGCTCTGAGCCACGTTGTTGTTACTATAACCAATGCTTCTTGAGTGCTCACCACTCCAAACACCACGTAATCCCGTAATATCCGCGACAACCCATGTGCGCAATGTTATACTATCACCCCCATTTTACAGATGAGGGCATTGAGGCTCAAAAAGTTTCGCATGGGCTTCCCTGGTGGCGCAGTGGTTGAGAGTCCGCCTGCCGATGCAGGGGACGCGGGTTCGTGCCCCGGTCTGCGAAGATCCCACATGCCGCGGAGCGGCTGGGCCCGTGAGCCATGGCCACTGAGCCTGCGCGTCCGGAGCCTGTGCTCCGCAACGGGAGAGGCCACAGCAGTGAGAGGCCCGCTAAGAGGAGCAGGCTGCAGTCTGAGTCAGCGTCTGTGCTCTGGGGAGCATGATTAAGTTTGCTAAGGCCAAGGGAAGCTTGAAGAGGAGGTGCTGATTAAGCAGGGCTTTGCAGGATGTGTAGGAGTTGCCAGGTGAGGATGGGGAAGGTGCTGCCCTTACAAAGAAACAGGATGCACCTGGTACCTCGTGGGACCATTGATAAACGCCAGGTTCTAGATAACAAGAGAGGGAGGGGTGACAGCAGATGAGTCTGGAAAGGCAGGTCGGGGGCCAGGCTGGGGATAGACAGCTGCGATGGAGTTATTGTGATGGGAACCTGTGGCTTGGGAGAGAAAGTCTGTGGGCCAGGGGGGCTGGGTGCAAGAGGCCATGCGTGTCTGAGCGTAGGGGAGTGGAGAAAAGAGACAGGAAGTGTGGCTGGGCACAGGCTCCAGGTTCAAAGCTCGGCTCTGCCACTAACATGCTATGTGACCTTGGGCAGCTTCCTTACCCTCTCTGGCCCGCAGCCCGCTCACAGGGCCGTTCTGAGGTTTAACGGGCTAAGACCCCTGGAGCAGCTGGAGCTGTGCCTGGTGCACGGAAGAGCCCAACACACGCCATCCCAGCGGTTTCCACAAGCCTCGGAGAACACCTAGCGGGGAGGGCAGAGGGCGCCTGGGCTCGCTGACATTAAGCTTCAGGGTTCCATCCTGGTTTTCAGGGTCCAACTCTTGGGGTGCGGGGAGGGAAAGGCTTCAAAGCTTCAACCCAAACGTCTGGACTCCACTGCATCCCCAAGGCCAAGCTCCCCGACACCAGGGGGAGGAGGTTCCCCCCGGAGGCTCCAGGCAACTGACGAGCTCTAGCTGCCGTATCCTGCACCTCCCAGGCTTCATTCCACTAACCAGAGCTCGGGAGGACAAGCCCAGCTCACGGGTCCTTGCAAGAACAGGAAGGAGGAATGTGGGCCAAGCCCTCTGCCCACCCATCCCTCGTCCTCCCTGTCCATGCCACCCACCCGTCACCCAGCCAGAAGCTGGGCATGGCTCTACCTCATCCCTCTCCCTTGTCAACTCTGTTGTGGTTTGAATTGTGTCCCCAGAAGATGTGCTGAAGCCCTAACACCTGGTACCTCTGAACGTGACCCTATTTGGAAAGAGGGTCATTGCCAATGTAATAAGTGAGGTCACTCTGGCGCCCTTATATAGAGAGGAGGGCAAACGCAGAGACAGACACACAGGGAGAAGACGGCACGTGACTATAGGATGACAGAGTGGAGGCTGGAGCGATGCTCCACAAGCCAAGGACACCAAGGGCAGCCCGGGACGCCAGAGGCTGGAGGAAGCAGGAAGGAGCCTCTTATGGGGCCTCAGGAGGGAGCATGGCCCTTTCCACACCTTGATTTCAGACTCACAGCCCCCAGATCTTAGAGGGAATGAGTATCTGTGGTTTAAAACACCCGGTGTGTGGTGCTTCGTTATGGCAGCCCCGGGAACGTAATACCACAAACTCCCACGTGGAGACGCTCACCGTCTCCCAACACCACACTCCTCCCCTCCCTGGGGCCACGCCACCTCCAGCAGTCCCATCTCACTCCCTGGTGCCACACACCCTTCAGCCAAACGCAACCGTGAGATGGGCAGAGAGAAGCGGGTGTGACCACGTCTGACCCTGCCTTTCGGGACTGTATGCAGACAGCCTGGGGGCGGTGGCGCTGGTCCCGCCTCTGCCCACGTGAAGGGGAAGAGCTCCCCCCTCATGGCTCCCAGGTCCCCACACCAACTCTCCAAGGAGCTCGATACTTCCCGAGCCCATTAGACAGATGAAAAGTGTCAGAGTCCAAATTTGAACCCAGGTCTGGGATTCTGAGAAGCATGCCTTTCTCTGCTCAGCGATGCCAGGTGCTGGAGGGGGCGGCTGGACATTTGGGGTGTACCATCTGAGCAGAGAGCAGATGCCTCCCCTACTGACTACATTCCAAGGTATATTTTAGGGATAAGGCAGCAGGCTGTTGAAGCACAGAGGAGGGGGTCACTCTGCCACCCCCGCCCACGCAGGTGACCAAGTCACCGACAGAGGCTGGGTTCTGAGTGGCGCACAAGCCCTGCATCCCGGCTGCAGTGCTCTGCCTCTCTGCCCTCGCCAGGGACCAGCTGAGGAGCCACACTCTGTACAGATTCCCAAGCTCTCCTGCTGTGCACGGAGCCCAGCCTGCCACCTGCATGGGGACCCTGCTCAGCCGTGCTGCCGGCTCGTGGGATCTTAGTTCCCCTTCAGTGGAAGTGCGGAGCCCTGACCACTGGACCACCAGGGCTCATCCTTCACCTCTGTCCAAGCCCTCTAGTGTCTGGCACTCCCCTTGCCTTCTCAGGGAGGCCCCAGGTCTCCCTTCCCAGGGCTCCACTGCACTCCCACATAACATCCATCCATCATCTGACAGATATGTAGCCCCACCTAGAATGCCTCAAGCCCCACCAGGCACTGTGCGTGGAGGGGTGGGACTACACCCGCCCTCAGGGGTGTGGGGTGACCACCTGGATACGTTGTTAGAGAGGAAAACGGGGTATAGAGCCTCTGGGGGGCAGGAATCTGTACATGATTTGCATATATTTAAGAAACAATGGAAGTTCAGAGCAAACACTTAAGGAGAAAAAAGTCTGTACCTCAAGAAGGAAACAGGATGGAGGGGACGGGGGAGGAAGCGAGAACTTCCCGAATGTGCCAACGTTCTGTGTAATTACACGGCAAGACTGAATCTTCAAAAAACTATCTCTAAAAGTTAAAAGCAAAGCAAAACAAAACCAATGGGGGCTTCCCTGGTGGCGCAGTGGTTGAGAGTCCGCCTGCCGATGCAGGGGACGCGGGTTCGTGCCCCGGTCCGGGAAGATCCCACATGCCGCGGAGCGGCTGGGCCCCGTGAGCCATGGCCGCTGAGCCTGCGCGTCCGGAGCCTGTGCTCCGCAGCGGGAGAGGCCCCAACAGTGAGAGGCCCGCGTACCGCCAAACAAAACAAAACAAACAAACAACAACAACAAAAAAACCCAATGAACCTAACAGTGTACCGAATTGGTAGTACAACACCACCGAAAGGAATCATCTGAAGTGAGTTTAAAACACAGTGATTTGGGCTTTCCTGGTGGCGCAGTGGTTGAGAGTCCACCTGCAGATGCAGGAGACACAGGTTCGTGCCCCGGTCTGGGAAGATCCCACGTGCCGCGGAGCGGCTGGGCCCGTGAGCCATGACCGCTGGGCCTGCGCGTCCGGAGCCTGTGCTCCGCAACGGGAGAGGCCACAGCAGTGAGAGGCCCGCGTACCGCAAAAAAAAACCACAGTGATTTTACTGTCTATTCCCAAGGGTTATATTCTGAGGACAGAAAGAATTTCAAAAAGAAAAACCTGTAATGATTCTCAGTAATCATATTTTTAGTAATAATATTGGTATTGATATTATGAAACTATATTTGTATAAAGATAAAGTAAATACATAATTATTTTAATGTTAGGAACCAAGTCAGTCAGTGTGAGAAAAAGGAGAGACAAAGGCAGGAAATTAAATAAAATTCTGTAAGCCTAAATTTGACTTTTTTTTTAATCTTAAAGAAGCAAACTTCGTAGCCGAATGAAAGGCTCAGAAACAAAGACCAATCCAGGAGCAAAGACTTTTCAACCCCCCACTGCCAGAAAATAGTGTCCTGATGTCATCTCTCATTAAAAGGACCCGGAGCTCCTTGGAAAAATGGTGGATTCCAGGGGCTGGGAACCTGGAACATGGTAGACCGTAGACAGGAGAGCGAGAAGCAGTCCGAGACGTCCAGGGTCATGCAGAAGGACTCGGGGATCAAGATGAAGAGGTTTCCACAAGCCAAAAATCCAGGCAGTTTAAGGATCAACACAGATTATAACTGCAACGAGTTGAAACATATGTCCAAATCGTGGGTTCAAAACGACTGGGGGGACCCTCACAATTGTTGAGGATACAAGAAACACAACTCATTGTATTGAAAACTAGTAAATAAAGAGAGGGAATCAAGCTTGTCCTTTGACTGTCCATCCTCTCAAACTGCACATCCCAGGAACCAGCAGCTGGCGAGTAGACGCACTTCCTTGGGGGGATGTACTCCAGCCCAGCAGTGCAGAGGAATTATAGGATTGTGCTACCACCATTCTGCGGTTCCCTCATGAACTGGTGGATATAGGCAGTGATTGTCAATGGCCAAGAACATCACAGAGACCGGCAAGCCCTGTGCGCTTTTGTATGGACAGACACGCTACGCTGATTGCCACTTTACAGGAAACACAGGTCAGGTCAGAGGAGCAGGAACAGTGACACCAGATGTCAGGTGAGTCCAGGCTGAGAGGCTCTAAAGGAAAGAAGACCTGGTGTCCTCAGTAGATAAATTACAAAAGAGAAAGCAAGGGGCATCTATAAGCTAAGTGATCTGAGAGATCCCTCAACTGCACAAGTGGACCTTCTTTTAAAAATAATTTTAATAAAAATCATGTAACAAAGCAGGTATAGCTTAATCAGGGGAATCTGAACTCTGACTGGACATTGGATAAAACTGAGGAATCATTGGTCTTTCCTTTACGTGGGAGAGTGATGCTGTGGCTGGGCGTTTTTAAGAGCCCTCATCTTTCAGAGACACACTCGGAAATGTTTACGGATAAAAATGAGTAGCTTTCCCTGTGGTGAAATGGAATTGTTCGTAATTTATAACTTAGTGAGTGTGGCTTGCTACACAGATCAATGCGTCAAGTGTGATCCAATTTTTTTGTAAGCAGAGCTGGGTGTCCACGTGGTATCGTGCTTGCTTATTCCTAGAGAAAGATCTGGAAAGACCACAAAGGCTGCTGGTCCTGGGCACCTCTGAGAAGTAGGTAAGTGAGGAGGGGGAGGTGAGACTTCCCCCTATTACTTTTGGCAGCATTTTGTGTGTGTGCAGAGCAATGAAGTCACCATCTGACCACCTTCAGTGAGTTAATGGGCGTAGGTGCCGATCTGGCCACCAACATTGCAAAAAAGACCACGCCTGGTGCGCCGCCTGCAACGTAGTCCTCACAGACCCAGACCCAGATCCAGCCGGCTCTAGAAAGAGCCACCCTTCCCAGAGGCACAAGAAAGGAATCCAACGGGCAAAATGCAGAATGCAGCCACACCACAGACAGACGATCAAGTTTCTTCAACGGCTGCATTATAAGGGAGACAAAGAGAGAAGAAAGGAAACCCATAGGTTAAAAAAGGACTTAATGCCAGAAAGTTTTAGGCATGAGCCTTATTTGAATCTGGAATCCAGTAAGCTTTCTTAAAAAAAAACGTGAGACAATAAGGAAATGTGAACATTTGGATATTTGATACTAAGAAATCCCTACTATTTTAGGGGTGATGGTGACGTCATGGTTGTTTCTTAAAAGAATCTCATGCTTTACAGGCACATATTGAACGAGGTAGAAATAAAATGAGATGAAGCCTGGGATTTACCCCTAAACAGTCGAGCAGTGAGGCAGGGGGAGGATGCTGACCCGGGCAACTCAGGACGGGGCCCTGGGGTGACTGTTGGGTGGAGTTCACTACCTGGTTCATTACCTTAGTCTGGGAGGGGACTTTTCCATAATGACCCTAGTTATTACAACATTATTTATAGCAATTCATAATTATTTTTAAAAAGAGGGATCGTAGGGAGGCTGCAAAGAGTGACGCGGTATAATTTCCATGTTCAAGGGAGAGCGGAGGGAAATGTAGCCGCCAGTGGGATTAGCTGGTGAGTGTGGGACAGACACCCGACTGCCTGAGCCTCCAGCCCCTCGTTTCCAAAGTGGAGGCGACGACAACCCTCGGAGGGCATCTGTGAGGGTGAGATGGGGCGACACCCGGGACGGGAAATGCTCAGGTCCCGAGATGGAGACAGCCCTCCATAAATGGCAACTTTAAGAAAACTCCAGAACACTCAGGCCAACTATGGGGGAACCAGGAGAGGGCGAGTGGATCAAGGAGATTGGATCAGGCTGGGAGAGCCGTGGGACCCAACTTTGTCCCTGCTGCTCCCTGGCGCTGAAGGACTCTCTCCCCTCAGGCCCTGGGTTAGTGCAGAGTGCTAAGGAGCTGGCCTCGTGCGCCGAGAGAGCCCCCCACTGGGGGACGAGGTGGCCAGAGCACCTTCCCGGGCTCGCGGCCCTTCCATGCCTTGTCCGTGAAGAGCAGACCGCAGGCGAGGTTTTCTTGTCCTTCCCAAGCACGGGCTACAGCCCTGGGCCCACCCACTCCTCACACCAGGCAGAAAGTGCAGCCAGGGCCAAGGCTAGACGGCGGGGCCCAGGGTCTCAGGGGACCTGAGCGCCCTGCATTCTGGGCAGGACGGCAGGGGGAACCGACAGAGTGGCCCAGCCAGGCAAGGAAGCTACCGGATCCAGAGCCAGGGGTCCCGCTCTTCTCCCCACCGCACCCTGCTCCAAAAATCAGACATGCTCCCCATGCCCTGCAATGAGTCTGTTGCTTTCAGAACTGCTGTTGCCGTGGCTGGTTCACTTGAGTTCCAGCTCTGTATCATGTCAAGTACATAAACTCACTTTTATTGCCCTCAGACAAAGATACCCCAATTTGCCGCACTGGTGATCTTTGGCACAAAGGGAGGGGAAACAAGATAAGCGGAAGACAAGAATTATTTTTATATGTGCAAGAAATGATGTGGGGAAATACCTCCAAGCTCAATGCATATGAAACCACGGCCCCAGCCCCCGTGCCCAGCTCTCTCCCTCTCAGGACGAGCTCAGACCAACCCCAGGCAGGAGGCAGGAGACACCACACACGGCCAGACATCCTCCCCTCAGGGACATGGAACACCAGAGCTGCCTCGTGGCTGAAAACCAGGAGAGGGAAGCCTTACGCTCGGATGGGGAGCCACGAACTCGCCACCTCTCTGGCCCCTGGAATGTGTGTGCTGTGACCTCGTCAAGCCATCAGGATCTGAGGCTCAGAGAGGCATGGGACTTGACAAAGTCACAGAGCAGAGCGTGGAGTTGACATCCACCCTGGCCCACAGTTCCCTCCAGCCCGGGACGGGCACAGTCCTCCCACCCCGATGAGGGTCTGGCTCTCGGGGTCAAAGCGCCTCAGCCCAGCTTGAACACCCTCCACTACCAGCCTTGTGGGGGTAGGTCAGGGGACAGAAATAATGTCACCTTCCCCTAGCTCAGAGGAGACCCAGGGCCTCAGGGTCCCCCTCCAGCCATGAAGTGGTGAAGAGTGAAGAGCATTAGCTTCCTGGAAAAACTCAGGTGTGATTCCCACTGTCTCAGTCAGCTGGAGCTGCTACAACAGAAATACCGCAGACCAGGCAGCTTAAACGGCAAACGCTTATCTCTCACAGTCCAGAGGCTGAAGTCCAACTGTGTCTGGCGGCAGGTGGTGGCAGGTGCCGGCAGATTCGGTGTCTGGTGAAGCCCCCTCCCTGGTCCAGGGACAGCGCCTTCTCGCTGGGCCCTCCCCTGGTGGAAGCGGCAAGGGGGCTCTCGGGGGTCTCTCTCATATGAACACCGATCCCATTTATGAGGGTCCCACCCTCGTGACCTCACACCTCCCAAAGACCGCACCTCCTGCCACCACCACACTGGGGGTGAGGATTTCAACGTCAAACCCCATTTGATTTGGTGGGGGAGGTGGGGACACGAGTATTCAGCCCATAGCAACCTCCATTTGTAACCTCCAATGTTACAAATACACTTGGACTACTTTCACCTTCTTCACCTGCCACATCCCGTCCCTCCTTCAGGCTTGATTCTGGCACCACCGCCTCCAGGAAGCCCCCTGTTCCTTCCTCCTGCTGGGCTGATGGTGCCCCTCCACTTCTGGCCCCCAGTGCTCACACAGGCTCCCTCGTGGTGGCTGGGCTGGACCAGCCTCGCTGATTCACCAGCCCCACCTGCAGGTCGGATAGCGTTCAGGTGACTCTGCTGGACATCTGGCCCCATTGTTCACCCAGAGCAGGCCCCCACGGCTGCTGTGGAGGAGGACGAGGCCCCAGAGGAGACACTCCAGCTTCTGGGAGCTCGCCTCCCTGGGAGAGCTCCCGCCTTCCAGGCACAGTCCCTCTGTCTGTCTCCTGTGGGACCCTGCTTCTCCCCGCCACCCCATCACTCCATGTCGTGCTGTCCACCTGTCCTCCCCCCGCTAGCCTGAGAGGGGCCTGGGAGCTGGGCTGTGCCTAGTGCACCATCGGGAAGTCAACTTGTCCTGGTGATGGCTGGTGCTACCTGGCTGCAGGCAGAGGGTCCTCCGGGTGTGGAGGCCTGGCCGCTGTCCTTGGTGCCGATCCCTCTCGCCCCCAGAATGAGATGCCCTGGCCCTGCAGAGGCGTGGCTTCCTTCCCCAGGCTTCCCAACCCGTGTGTTACATGGAGCCCATGCTGTCAGGCTGCGTGGTCCCTGCCTGCCCGGCCCACCACCTTGGAGGGAGAACAGCGGCGCCCTCCACCCTCTCGACAGCTCCCAGGCTCCAGCTAAGTCTCC
The DNA here is from genome assembly GCF_059928025.1 of Delphinapterus leucas. Classification (NCBI taxonomy): domain Eukaryota; kingdom Metazoa; phylum Chordata; class Mammalia; order Artiodactyla; family Monodontidae; genus Delphinapterus; species Delphinapterus leucas. The sequence goes on from NC_143145.1 coordinate 2,245,192, forward strand.
CTCCATCGCCCTCACATTTGCGCTAAACCTCGCACCTTATGGCCCATCCTCACGGGAATCTTCCAGTCTGGGGTCTGCTCCTGCAAGGCCCCTCCAGCCCCTCTCGAGTCCCCTGCACTCCACTTCAAGTCCAGACCCTCCAGCTCAGATAATGGCTCGGCAAGTGGAGAGGAGCGCCGAGGACCACTTCCCGCGCTTCAACACCAAAAGCAATCTCCCGGAGAGAAAGCAAGCTGGACTCGCAGGGGATTTCACTTTTAATTGACTCTATACATCGGAGCAGAGTGAGGGATAGCCCTTCAGTTCCCGTGCACTGGGCACCCAGCCTCTGTTAACCTTGGTGAAGCTACACGACGGCCCGCCAAGCAGGGTCACCGTCCCCACTTTACAGATGAGGAAGGTGAGGCTCTGAGAGACTCAGCAACTTGCCAGGTGAGTGAGGGCCCATCAAAGGTGCAGGGACTCTCACTCGGCAGGATGGCCCGACAGGCACCTCACCAGCCCTCTGTCCCACGGTACACCCTCGAAACGCCCAGCCTGGCACCCTGGTTTTCTTCTCTGTGCGCTCAGACTGGACCTCTCTGAATCTTGAAGACCATCGAATCCTACCTGTTCATCGTACACACAGGGAGGCTGAGTCCAGAGAAAAGTGAAGGCCTGGTGCAGGCTCTCTGCTCTGGGTTCCCGTCCTCAAGGGACCTCAAGCCTCACTTTGGATATCCCCACTCTTTCCTGGGTCTCAGTTTCCTCATCTGTAAAATGGGTCTGTTAGGCCTGCCCCGCAGAGCAGCTGAGACGCCAATGTGGGCCGTGTGAGTTCGGTGTCTGGAGTGAAGCCAGGCACCCAGTGGCCATCGGTAGACAAGGTCTCTCCTCCCCCCACCTGCCAGCTCCAGCCTCGCCGGCTTGCCTCCTCTGAGCCAGCAGACTCGGCTCTGGGGCTGAAGCCTGGGAGGAAGGGGGAGGCTGCTGGGGAGAAAAGTTCTGTCGTAAAGAGCTTTCAGCCTGAAAGGCTGTCATGTTCTCCCGCAAAGGACAAGATCTTCTGGGTTATTAAGTACACACAGACCTACAGACTGTGGCCAGGAGATAAGGGAATCTTGTGGGACGGAGTTTTCATCCCTTTTTTTCTTTTTTTTTTTTGTCTTTTTCTTCTTCCCTCAGCTTGGGTATTTTCAAGCTGAGAAGTGACTGCTCTAATCGAACCAAGAGACCGGCAGCAAGAGGCAGATTTGCTCACGGAAAATGAAAAGTTTCAAAAAAAAAAAAAAAAAAGGAAGGCAGGGAGGGCGGACGGGGAACTTCTTATTCTAGAAGCAGCATCTCATCGCCCGTCTCAGCGTTGGATAGAGATGACGCAGTCCCAGCCCCCATGTAGCCAAAAATTTAGAGTGGAGGCGTGGCCCTGCCTTCAGATGCCGGTAATATGCGGGGGAAGACAGGGCCCCGCCTTCGAGACAGCCCCAGTGTGATGGCAGAGACAAAACCACACTCAGGAGATTCCCGTCTGAGGAAGGCATCACGGCAGAGCCCTGGGGTGACATCGGTGCCATCCGACAACCCCCCCACCCCCGCAGACCTCAGGCACTCCTGGCAGTATGGACATGCCACCCAGGGAAGCAAAGTCTGGCTGGATGTCCAGGGCCTCGCTCCCCCAGATGCGTGCTGCTGCCCCACCAGCCCTCTGAGCAGGTCCCTCAATGGCAAGCTGGCTCCCTCCTCCGTGCCCCTCCTGGCCCTCGCCCGCAGGTACACACAGAGCACACCCACAGCCTGAGTCACCTCTTGCAGTGGGAGCGCAGGCAAGGGTGGGGGGCAGGGCCCATGAGGCCCCCATCTGGTTCCACCTCGTCGTATCCAGCCCGTGGGCCACAGGGAACACTGGCCCTAAGCCCCTACCAAAGCATCATCACTGTCTCCTGGGGTTACAGCTCCCCCTTACACGGGGGAGTGAGCAAGCTTTGCCAACCTCAGGTGGGCGCCCAGACAAGGCCGTGCCTCCCAGAGAAATAGGCTCTTGCTTTTAACCTCAATTCCATGTGCAGACTCCAGGGTACACAAAAGCACTTCTGGAAACATTTTCAGATGTGTCCAGTGACCTTTGAGCAGTGGTCCCCCCAAATCTCACCAGTATCTGGCATCTCAGAGCCTCCCCACATGCTGCTCCCCAGCCCAGAATGCTTTTCCCTGCACTCTTCATAGGGCGGCTGGCCCCTTATCCACTTTGAAGTTACTGCGTGTCCTTGTCTCTTCCTCCAGGCAGCCCTCCCAGATCACTCCTTCTAGTGCTTCTGTCTCAGACCCTGCTGCTCTCCCTCAGCCCTTGAACACTCAAGATTGCACCCTTGGGTCTGTCTGCCTCTTCCCATCAACCAGAACACCAGCTAAAAGAGGGCAGGGGTTGTCTCCTGTTCCGTAGGGTCTAGCCCACGGAAGGTGCCTCATAAATATATATTGAATGAATGAGTGAATGAGTGAGAATGCCTCTGAAATCTCTCTGCCACCATGCCCTCTCCCTAACCACACCCACCAGCCATGAGCACATCAGATGTCTTCTTACTGACGACACCTCGCCTCTCCAGTTGTGGGGTGGCTTCTTATGTGGCAGTAGATAGATCAGGGAACACTTACCATCCCTCCACATAGCCCTCCACCCAATCACCAGATGTGATGCCCTAATCATATCACGTTCTTTAAACAAGAGCATTTTCCCTGCTAAATCCTCCCTTCAAGTGGCTGACCTCGATCCACACCTCTTCATAAACTCCCTGAGAGGCACAAAGCGAAGATGCCGTCGGCTGCAAGCGGCATGAACCCGACTCAAACCTGTTTGAGAAAAGGGTGGGTTTCAGATGGGCTTCGGTCTGGACACAGAAGACACTCCAGAGCTCTCAGAGGGGACGTGATGCCGGGATGCTCACACGGGGATGAAAGGCCCGAGAAGCCAGCTGGGCACACGGAGGCCACCCAGAGACCAGCAGCCGCAGCACAGGGCCTCCACGTGCTAAACAGGGGGAGGGGGAGGAGATGGAGCTCCCAGAGCGCGGGTGCAGGCCACGCCCCATGGCGGGGATGCCTGTGAGAGTCCGGCCTCGGTGGGGGTAGCTGGCAGACGCCGCAGTCAGAGGAGCCCCCAGTGGTGCCAGCAAATGGGCAGTGAGGAAGAGAAGTACCCTGGCATCTCCTCCCTCCACTGGCAAGTCTCCCTGCTGGTCCCCAGCCACCAAACCTTCAACACCATCAAGAGGCTGGAAACTTCTACAAGAACCAGAGTCCTGAACAGGGCAGATCACCAAGAAAAAGGGGGGCTGTGGGCAGACTCAACAGCACCTGGCCACCACAGCAGTTTTCTGTGGCCTCAGGATAAAGCCCAAACCCCTGAATGTGCCCCCAGGGCCCCATGCTCTCAGCTCATGAGCTCAGAGTTCCAGCCACAATGGACGGTTTCCAGCTTCTTCATAAACCTCTCAATTCCGTCCTGCCCCAGGGCCTTTGCCCACGCTGCTCCAGGATCCTGGGCCATCCCCTTCCACGTTGCCTGAGGACTCCACCCCTTAAAAGTCACTTTCCTGGGACTTCCCTGGTGGCGCAGCAGTTAAGACTCCACGCTCCCAATGGCAGGAGGCCTGGGTGTGATCCCCGGTCAGGGAACTAGATCCCGCATGCATGCCGCAACTAAAAGATCCTGCGTGCTGCAACTAAGACCTGGCACAACCAAATAAATAAATAAAATAAATGTAAAAAACAAAGCCACTTTCCTGAGGCGGTCCCTGACCTCCAGATGGAAAGGCCACCCATCCCGACTGCACCCTGTGCTCCCTGGGGTGGCCCAGCTCACAGCGGCAGTCTTGCTGTACGTGTGTATGTGGACAAGCGTCTCCCCTCGCCGGCCATCAGCCCTGACTGGCCGGAAGGGTCACTGTTCACAACGCCTGCACCAGAAGAGAGGCAGGGCCTGCTGGGAAGCCTTTGGTTTGGCCTTAGGCAAAATTCTCACAACGGAAAGAAAGCAGGGAGGAAGGGGAAGAGTGTGTTCTCAGCGCCCTTCACGAGCTGCCTCGTCCCATCCTCCCACGTGGTGGGGGGCGGGTGGTCAGCAAGCATGATTATCCGTAGCCCTTTGTTCAGTAAACAGGCTAGGGCTGTCCCCGTGTGAAGTGGGCTGCCTGGAGCAGGAAGTAGTGAGCCCTCTGTCATGGGAGGCATCCAAGCTAAGGCTGCAGGCATACCTGGCATGAATGTCATGGAATATTCTCCAAGGTTCTCTGACTCTCGAAGGACCTCTGGTATGCCAGTGGCACAGCTCGGTGCCAGGGACAGGAGGGAGCACACACAGAACAAGGTGCAGGTGCTCAGTCATCTCCATGCGGCCAAGGGTAGAGTCCTCGGGGACAGAGGGGAATGGACCGTGTGGACCCTCTGGTGTGCGGCGCAGAACTGCCGTGAGCTCCAGCAGATGGGGAGGCTTGCTGCGGCCGCACGTCCCTGTCCACCGGCCCCAGCCCCCCCCTTGCCCTGGAGGCAAGGCAGCCCCAGAAATGGCCCATGGCCACTGGCCAGCAGGGCCTAAAGAGCAGAAGCCTGAGGCAGTGCAGGGCCGTAGGGAGGAAGCTGGGCCACCACTGCCACCCAGAGGCTGGCCGTGAGCCAAGCTGCCCAGCACAGGGACAGCCCTAGATCCTGTCCAGCAGGGCCAGCCGGGTCCACAGCTGGGGGAAGGGTGAGTGGGGAGTAGCAGCAATTCCCTCCGCAGGCTCAGGGGGGCTTCAGGTCAGACTCTGCGTCCAGGAGAGGGTACGGAGTCACCCCAGGACCCCGAGAGCCAGCTAAGGGCGGCCACAGCCTCAGGACCCTCTGCCCACTCACCCCAACCAACCAGGAGGCTTCTCCGCCTCACCAGGAGATGCCTGGGCTTGTGGAGGGGTGGGGGGGGGGTGTTCTCCTTGGGCAAGGCCTGCTCCTCCCTGGGCCTCGGCAGCCTCGCTTGGACAGGGCCCTGAGCCTGAGACATTCTCCAACCCAAAGCCCCTGACCTCCCCCCATGGAGCCTCACGGCCTCCGCCTCCTGTCCTTCATACCCTCCTCCTGCCTGTGACCTGGGCTCCATGGACGGCACACATGCAGACTCACCACTGGGGCCACGACGGCTCAAGCCACGACATCTCCCTCCCCCACCTGAGCCGAGGCCAGGCCCTGCCTGTCTGTCCCATTTCCCCTGAAAGAAGAGTCATAAAAACAAAGGCATAAGCCCGTCCTCAAAGCACGGGCTGGTGGGGCTGCTTTTCCTGGGACAGGTGGGCAGGAAGGAGAGGATGAGGCCCACTCGGCAGCTGGGCCCTTCTGCCATGCTTGGCTCCCCCCAGAACTCCCACTGTGGCCTCACGGGGCCTCCGCTCCCACGAACCTCTAAACCTGCAGGAGTCAGGACCCCGACTCGCCCAGACAGCGGTCGGGGGTCGAGCCCCAGTGCCCAGCGGGGGCCTCCCAGCCCTGACCGGAGCCCGTTTACAGACAAGGACGTGGAGGCCCAAGGAGGAAAGTGACTTTGCGGTGGCTGGGCCAGAGTCACCCAGAGCAGCAGCCAGCCCGGAAAGAGGGGAGTGGGGGGCTCCCGGGGCGCCCCCCCCAGGCTCAGCCACGGGACCATGGGGCTTGGCAGCAGCAGCCACTGCCCTTCAGAGGAAACTCACACCCAGCTGGGGCACCGCCCAGCCTCTGCCATCTCTAGGCCAACCTCACGGCTCCAGAGTCACCCTCTCCTCCGGCAGCAGCTGACCCCGGCTTCCCAGCTCGCCAGCCAGGACCAGCCCCCAGGAATCCTCACATCCCACCATGGGCCTCGGCTGTGCCCCTGGCCCCTTGGAGCCCTGCCCTGACCGCACACAGTGAAGGTGTCCACTCCTGGGGAGTCGCCAGGGCTGCTCTGGGTTGCCACTGCGTCCACTTTGTGTGTCTGGAGCAGAGGCTCCTGCACGGCCTGATGCACGCTTCCTCCTTCCCTTCTCAGATCAAGAACGCAGGGGCTGAGAGGAACCTAAGAAACACCATTAATGCAAACCCTCCCACACACATTTATCAAATGGGAAATTATACCCAGAGCGGGAATGTGGCCGTTCTCCTGGTCCCCAACCCTTCCCATCAAACACGTTGGTCTCTGGGCCTGTGATGGTCCACGCTGTGCCCTGGCCCCCAGGGAGGCCTAGGAACTGGGTTCAAAGCCCAGCAAGAGGGCCAGGGTCATACGATGCAGCATCCACACAGACAGGAAGGAAGGGGCAATGAGCTCATCGTGGACAAGACCGTGGCTGGCACCACACTGACCCTTAGTGGACATTCCTTCTTTCTATCTTCATCACCACTTTAGGAGGGGTCATATTCTCCCTGATGTACACGAGAGGAGACTGAGGCCCAAGGTCACCGGGTAACCTCAGTACACATGCCAGAGCCCCTGGGCTGGCTCTTAGCCACGGCACTGGTGTTGTTATTATTACTGTTATTCTAGAATCAGCAAGAGGAAAATGTCAACTTTTCTTCCTTCCTCTAACTTGTCCTGTTGACACCCTGCAGTTTGGCCAGCATCCTCGTGGTTGATGGGATGATTGCAGGGCAGTGGGAGGACAGGCAAACGCCAGAGGGGACAAAGCATCCCACAGTGCCCCCAGCTGAGCGTTGACACTTCAGTTTTCCCAAAATAAGAATGATTACAATATTATGTTAGTCAGCACTGACCACCACTGCCAGATGGTGGATGTCTGGGGCCCTGGAGGGAGCTGTGTCCTCAGCCAGGGAGGTTATGCAGACAGACGGCCTCCCGTAGCACTTAAATGACAAGCTCAAAACCGGGCCGGGCACCTGTCCAAATGCAGCCGGGGAGCTGGCATCAACGGGCCCCACTCCAGAAGGCGTCACAGCAGGGCTCCTGCTGGGCATTCACCATGGGCCCCTGAGCTGCCACCCCTGGGAAGGCCTGAGTCTGAGCTCAAAGGAGGAGAAGGAAAAGGGCCTCTGCCCAGCGGGGAGGGCAGGAGGAGGGGCAGAGGGCAGAGGGCGCAAGGCACTCACTCCCAGAACTTTACCAAAGCAAGGAAACTTATGGGCCAATGACGCCAGCCCCTTCATTTTGAAGGCTGGAAGCAGGAGATCAGAGAGGGTGAGCAACTTGCCCAAGGTGACAGAGTGATAGGATGAAAATTAAGCCCAGGGCTTCTACCTGCCCGAGCTCAAAAGCTCAATCCAGAAGGAGGCTAACATTCCCGATGATGAAGGGGGCTGCTGGAAACAAAAGCAAGTGTAGAATCCATGCACGGCTGGGATGGCGTTTCATCCATGTTATGTCAGCAGTAAAGATACAAGGTGACCACTCCCTCAGACTCTACGTTACACTTTAGACTAGAAAGGATGGGACAGAGTTTGGTAAGTGGGATTGAAGAATGAGATCACTTAGGAGCAAATGCTCGCTGTCCTGAATAAGCTCAAACATTGGTCTGGAAATAACAAACCGAAATATTAATAGAATTTTCAGATGAAATTGCTTTAATCATTAAAAATGTGAAGATTGTAAGAAGAAAAAAAAAGCTCCAGTCCAGAGCTTTTGCTGAGCACTTAACCCACCAAGTATCAAATTGCTAATAGCAGAGGGAACATAAAGTTTCAGCACTGGAAAGGTCACAGACATCATCTATCCACCCACCCATCTACCCATTCATCCACATATCCTTCCCTCTATTCATCCAACCTCCCACCCATCTACCCATCCATCCTCCCACCAACTCATCCATCCATCTAACCTCCCACCATGTATGCATCCACCTGCCCGCTCATCCGTCCATCCACCCACCCATCCATCCACCACCTATCCATCCATTTATTCTCCCACTCATTCATTCATCATTCTACCTATGTATCCACTCATCCATTATCCATCCATCTGTCCAGCCATCCTTCCAGCCATCTTCCCATCTATCCATCCACATATGTTCTCATCCATCCATATACCCTCCAGCCCATCTCCCATCCACTCATACCCATCCACATATTTACCCACATACCCATCCGCACATCTCCATCCATTCACCCACCCATCCTCTCTCTGATCCAAACATCCAAGGTCATTGGTGAGCATATACCTGTATGTTCCAGGCTCTGATTCAACATACACACTCTGGAGTCATACACAATTAGAACTGGAAAAGACCCCCAAACACAGCTTGCTCGACTCTGCCCATTATGCACGTGGAAAAGCAAGACTGGGCAGGTGGAGGAGATACGAGGGAATGGAATCATTCTTAACAGTGGTGAAGCTCTCACCACCCCAGCCCTGCCGCTCAGAGCTCCTCACCGAGCCACTGCGCCCAGGGCCCTCGGCCTGCACCTCCTGAGTCCACAACACCCTTCCACCTACTGGGGCAGCGGCACAAGCCCTAGACTTTTTCCTCTTCTCCTACCTGCCCTGGATTCTGTCCCGGACTCTGCCCGCACACCTAACAGGCTGTGAGTAGCAGACAGGCCAGGTTCCGTGATCTTCCCCACCACGCCTCTTCATGGTGCTGTGCAGGTGGGTGACCCACGTGTGTGTCCTGGGTCCTCATCCTGTCTACCCCCATGAGCCCTCACTGGACCTCAGTCCATCCACCTGTGCAATGGGATACTAAGACCAGCAGTCTCCCCTGCCCAGGATTGCCCAGAGCAGCCCCGGGGGCAGGGGCTGCAGGCAGGGGGCAGTGAGCACATGAGCTGGCACCAGGCGCTGGGGGCTGGCCCCCAGGATGGGCTGTCAGTCAGCTTTGCTGCAAGCGCACATCCCGCAGCCTGGGGACGGCCCCTCCCCTCTGCTGACGACTCAGCCTGTCAGTGCCTCCTGAGTCCCAGCCGCTGGCAAGCGGGGCACCGCTCCAGCCGCCCCCAGGCCGAGGACTCAGCCCGCCCCGGGCACAGCCTGGGCAAGCACCTCCCAGCCCGGGACCGAGGCCCCGGAGGAGGGCACAGCCTGCCCGTGGGTGGGATTCAGTGTCAAGGGCTCTGGAGCCCAGGCCTGACCCACAAGAAGCCCATCCCCCGGACCATCGTGACAAATGAGGCCACTGAAGCCCAGGGAGGTGGACTGACCAGCCCAGAGCCGTGCGGCCTTTCACGAGGGGCCCGTCAAGGGCAAGACCCCGCCAGCGCCTCCAGGGGAACTTGTCCGCTAGCCGCTCTGCTATCTCCACCAGCGCTGGGGTGTGACTCCAGATGGGCCCCCCAGGCTGGGCAAGGGCTTATCCCACCACACCCATGCCCTCACCTTCTGACACCCACCCCCCTCATTAACCTCGTCTGGAGAGAAGAGGCTCTGCCCGCAGCAGGCTTAGGGCCAGATACACCCTCTGGCAGCGTCCTGGCTCCGGACAGGGGAAACGGGCCCCAAGCGGCACCAGATACTGGCCCACGACCTTCGGTCCATGGGCGACTTGGCCGTAAGTGGAACCCCGGGTCTATCTGGTTGCAGGTCCAGGATCTCTTCCGGAGGCCCACCAGCCCTCGCCTGTCCCCTGATCTCGGCGTTCCTCTGGAGGGGACAGAGCCCTCGCCGTGGTCACTCCATGCAGCTCACTCACTCATTTATTCTTTCTCTCATTCATTCATTCAGTCATCCATGCAAAAGTACGAACAGGGTCCCGAGCCTGCACTGGGCATGAGGAACAGAAAAAGCCAAGCCCGCTTCCACCGCCCGCAGACCTGACAGGCTGCTGAGGGAGGCCCCAGCCATCCTGCAAGGTGACTCGGGTATGGGAGCAGATGCCCTCCGCCGACCTTGCTTCTGTCCCTGGCCCGACCCGGCCCTCCTCCCTTTGCGAGCCCCTCATAAACCGTCTACAGCACCTGTAATGCCTTCCCGCACGGCCTCATGACCCCTCGTGATGGGCTTCTTGTCCCCTCCTTGAGCGCAGTGATTTGAACCCACTTCTGATTCCTGGGACCTAACACAGGACCAGGCTCACAGCAGACACTTGGCCAAGGCTTGATCAGGGAAGGAAGGAAGGAAGGGAGGAAGGAAAGGAGGGAGGAAGGGAGGAAAGGAGGGAAGGAGGAAGCCTTGAGGACCCCGCCGGGGCCCACGTCCTGCAGAGCCCGTGCTCTAAGCTGGAACCAGGCCTCTGCCATGCAGGAGGCAGACAGATGCTGCCTCCCCCAGCCCTGGGAGGTCCCGCCCTGGGGTGCTCAGCAGAGACACATGGGTGCAGTGAGGAGGAGATTTTGAAAAGTGCTGGGAGGAGGGCCATGGGCCTGCAGGGGCTGTCCTGGAACAGCCTGGGGTGTGGAGGACACAAGCCAGCCCTCTGTGGGGTCCAGGCACCAAGATCAAGACCCCGGATCTCAGCGGAGGCACCTGTGCCCATAGGACCAGGAGTGGCACCAGGCCTGCTGACCTTTCCAGGGATGGGGTGCCCACCTCCCTCCTCTGGCTAGTAGAAGGGGATTCCCTCATCCCGACAGCATGAACAGAGCCCTTCGTCCGTGCCAGGATTTACTCTGGGTCCTGGGGACAGAAAATTCAGGCCATAGCTTGGGAGCCGTCACCGAGGGGTCACAACCGCACAGAGAACAGGACTTGGGGGACACGCAGCTGGAGGCCAGGTGTGTGAGGACCTAATAGAGCCTGGCAGGTCAGAGCCCCCAGGAGTGCGGGGCCTGCTCTTGGGACTGAGGGGTTCAGCAGGCACCTGCTTGAGCTTGGGTCAGGGCCCAGCCCCTGCTGAGAGGCCTCCCCTCACTCCCCGCCCTGGGCCGGCTCTGCTGAGGGCGCTGCCATGGGTAGTGAGAGGCTCTGCCAGGTACAGAAGCTGCTGGAGGAGCGGCCTGGAATCATCAGCTAATGGGAAGCAGACAGCGTGTCCACAAGAGGAGAAAGGCCCTGGGATACCTGGGAGCCAGATGGTACCAGGTGTGGGGTAGCAGCCCCAGCCGGGAACTGGGCCCAGTTCAGCCTGCAGAAGTGGCCATCGGGCGAGAGAGAGGCCCAGGGCGAAGCTGCACATGAAGTTCCTGTGCGTGGCGGCCGCAGGCCTGAGGTGGGACCCAGGGCAGCATCGTTCCCTGGAGGAGCCTGGGCCTCTAGACCCCGCCCACCCAGCAAGGCCCTGGGATCAGCGTGGCTACATCAACCCCTGCACCACTGACCCTTCACGCAGACCTTCCCAGGAACCCTTGTAAGCCCACCCGGGCCAGGACCCGAGGGCAGAGGGGAGCCAAGCGACAAGTGGAGGGTAGTGAAGATGAAGGGGAGGTGAGGTGACGGCCATAGAGACACAGAGCTGACAGCGTGTCACACTCCCCGGCCGCTGGAGCGCATCCGACGTTGATTAAGGGCTTTCCTCCACACCCCAGGGTCATCCCACACGACAGGCCGGAGCCTGAGCCCAGCCCTCAGGAGACACTGGGCAGATCACAGCCCACAGGTGACGGCACGGAGCCTGGAGCCCAGGGCTGTCACACTGAGGGAGGGCAGGTGGTGACGGGGTGGGACCACAGACTGCGGGTCATGGTGGTGTGACATGCTGGGCGGACACCCGTTGTCCACAGGTGGGTGGCAGTGGTGACAGCATGGTCGAGAGCCACGCTCAGGCCCTGGGAAGGGAGAGGTGCGACTGTGGCCCCTCCAGCCAAGCTCAAGGTCACAGGGAGGGGGTGGTGCCTTCTCCCTTGCCCTGGCCCTTCGTCCTCCGCCTGGCTGGAGGCATCAAGGGCGGAGCCTCTTCCCACTGTTCTCACCTCCCCTGGTTCCCTCCGTTATATTATCTGATTCACGATATCAGCATTTTAATACTTAAGGCGGATTTGAATTAGCGTAACTGGCCCTAAGCAGAAATAAATTAATGTTAGTGCATAAGAAGTTTCTCCAGACAATTAGAACCCGAAGTAAATTAAATTAATATCTAATCTTTCCTCTTCTCACTTCAGAGCCTGATTTCCAGATGGCGCTGGGGGAGGGGGAGGGGTTCAAATGGGCAGCGCTGGGTGGGTTGTGTGGCAGAGGTACACCCACTTGGGAGGGCGGAGCCCAGTACCGCCCCGGCCTCGGCCTCTTGGAGCCCAGGAGACAGAGGGGAAACCGAGGCACCGGGGCGGCTTAGCCCTGGCTGAGAAGGACAGCTAAGCGGATGGCCATGGTGTCCAGGTGATGTGGCCACGGGGGCCCCTCTGCATGCCCCCATCCCCTCCCCACGCGGACTGGGAGAGCTGCTGCTCTGCACACTGAGAGCGGCTTTCTCTGTGCCGCAGGCGGCCTTGGGGAGGGGTCACAAGGCAGCAGCCTCGAGCCAGACACTCATACACACCTCTCATTCGGTCTCCCTGACAATCCCAAATCGAAGATGGCCATGCCTGTCTCACACCTGGAGAAAACAGGGCCACTCCCAAGGCCACCGAGGGGTAAGTGGCAGGCAGGGGCCCCATCCAGGAGCTCAGCCAGGAGGAGGAGGGGCATTCTGCCTTTGGGGGACGAGCCCCCCGCAGTCCCTGCTGGAAGGTTCCCAGTGCCCTTCAGGCGCTGGATGGAGGGGCTGGGTGGGCGGGTGACACAAGCTCTAAAGTCCAAGATGGAAGAATGGAAGCCCCTCCCCCGGGATGTCCAGCCCCAGCCAGTCAGCCTCTGGTGACCCCCTGAAAGCCCTTCCTGTCTTCCCTAGGAGCCCCAGCCTGGTCCACCACAGGGGCTCAGAAAGACTGCCCAAAGTTTGTCCTCTGCCACGCCCACGATCACGGGGCCACCAGGCAGCAGAGCTGGGCCTGGAGCCCCTGACTTCTGGTTCAGTTCAATCAAGGGATGCTTCCTGAACACCCACGAGGTGCAGGATTTTGAGGAATGAATGAGGGCTGCCGAGGAGAAGAGAGACTGGAGATGATCTGAGCGGGGTCCCTGGGTGAGGAGGCCTCGGTCACTCCAGCTGAACTCCCCACCTGGAGGGGCCCCCGATCTCTGCCCTCTGGGTGGGTGCCAGAGGCATCACCTCACTTACTGCTGCCCATGCCAGGGGCCAGCCATTCCAGCCACCGCTAGGGGCACAGCCGGACTGCTGCTTGCGCCTGCCCCTCTGTCCCCTCTGACCCGCCTTTATCAGAGGGACATGGGGAGGGGGCCACATCCACGCAGACCCTCAGCACAAGGAGCCACGGAAAGTCTTCTGAGGCCTTTGGAGTCACCGTGCTTCCCCCAGAACAGCTGGGGTGTCACCTGCGGTCACCATGCCCCCTCTGTGTCCCGGCCAGCAGGTGCCCACTGCTAGCCTGCTCCCCCTGGCAAGTGCACAGTCTCCCAATGCCTGTCTCTGCACCATCCCCCCACTGTGGACCTTCACCCCCACTTTGCAGAGGAGGACATTTCAGGCTCAAAGCAATGAGTCAAGGTGACACAGAAAGAGGCAGGGCTGGGTCTGAGTCGAGGTCTCCAGCTTGCCCTGTACACCCCCCAGCCCGTTCCAGGAAGCAGCTCCCACAGGAGAGGCCAGGGCTAGAGGGACCCCAATTTCCTTCCTTGGTTCGTCCAGGTGGAAGGCGATGGCCAGGCTCTTCTAGGACCAGGCAGGGGTCACCAGGGGCATTTCTTTGCTCCAAGGACCACCTGGGACATTATCGTGGCAGGGGGTTCCTTAAGGTGTCCCCTCATCTCACAGAGAGGAGAGCTGTTCCCAGAGAGGTCCCGACGTTGGTGTCACACATGGAAGGGGACGCAGGGCTCTTACCCCAGTGCCCCCAGGACTCCACATGGAATGAACAAAACCTCCCGGCAACAACGATGAACGCCACCCACCAGCCCCGTCGGGAACATTCGCCCTGCTTGGCACCCCGAGTCCCTTGCTGCTTCCACAGCTGTCCTGGCAGCTTCTGCTCAGGATTGGGACTTTTGGTGGGTGCTTAGATGTCACCTGGGAAGATTTCTGCCAGAAAGCACTTAATCTGGGTGCTGCAGCCCCCAGGTTCCCACACCCCACCCGGCCAGTCCTGCCCCGGCCGATTTCCCTCCAGCTGCCCCTCAGATGTGGCCTGGCATCCAGGGGGACTGCAGAGGGAACACGGGACAGTCACAGCAGCCACGGCACCACGGCTGTGAGCATCGGCAAGCCAGCTAGGAATACCACCTGCAGCGCGTCGGACAGTCACACATCAGCACAGAGCAGGGCCCTGGCACTTCCGGGTCCCACGCCGGCCTGGACCCCGAGGGGGACGTCGTACTCACTTTCTACGCTGGCTGCTTTGCTTTATCTTTTGGGGCACAGGGGTTCAAGCTGGCTTCTCAGAGGCCCTGTCTCCCTGTGTGGCATCCCTGAAGCCAGATTGTACCCCAGTTTGCTAAACTGACAGCCGAGGGGCTGCTCCAGCTGCCTGGGGGATGCTCTGTGATTTACCGACTTCTCGGATATCAGACCCACGCTCCTAGGAGCCTCGTGTCCTGGGAGCCTCTGGAGAGATGCAGCGAATTCTCCATCGAAGGCTTAGTGAGCCCATCCTTGCTTGGCGGGGTGGGGACACCTGGCTAAGTAGTCATCGCTGCTGGCCCAGGCCACAAGGCAGTGGATCCTCACTCACTGTGTGACCTCGGGTCAGTTGCTTCCCCTCCCCAGCCTCAGCCTCCCACGAGTCAAATGAGGACCAACATGGGCTTCTGGGCTTGGCTACAAAGACCCACATCAACGTGGAGAAAGCACTTTGAACATAGAAGGTCCTCGGTAATTGCCAAGTCTCTTCCCCTGGGGAGGAAGGAGAGCACGTCCCACTGTCATCTGTGCCCAACTCCTTTTTTTGTGTTCGGTCACTTCAAATCGCTTCTCGAACGCACATCACGTGCCAGCCCAACCCTGGGGATAGGGAGATGGCAAGGCCCATCCTTGCCCTCGGTGAGCTGATGGGGTGGGGGTGGGGGGGTGGAAGGAGCCAGCGTCCACGGGAGAAACCACTGTGCAGGGAGCATGAGGAATTGCAAGGAGCCCTGGCAGACACCCCGGAGGAGGCGACATGTGAACTGGGTTTTGAAGTAGGAGAAAATGGGAAAAGATCCCAGCAAACTGGACGGCAGGGGGAGCGGGGGAGGTGACAGGGGAGGTAGAAGGGCATTCAGAACAGGGGCTCTTGCCTAGCACGGGTCACTGTAAGAGGACACACGGTGAGCCCTCTACGTGGATGGTCAGAAGGAATGAATAAAGCAAGCTCAGGGTCGTTTGCACCTTTAACCATTCATGATGTATCAAATCGTTTTCGTAGAAATCATCTCCACCCTCCACCCAAGCCCCGGCATCTGTCCTGCAGCGGGAGGAAGCGCTGGCGGCCTCAGTGTCCAGGAGCAGAAGGTGCAGCTCAGCAGAGTCAGGTGTCTTGCTGACAGCCATCAGCCACATGGCAGAGCCAGGCTTGAAGTCTCAGCACCACTCCCACAGCTGCCGGGTACTTAATTTGGCGGCGAGAGACAGAGCCCAACTCCAAAGGACCCCTCAGACCTGGTTAAAAAATGGGCCAAAAGACCTGGGAAAACACCTCACCAAAGAAGACATAGAGATGGCCGGTAAGCACGTGAAGGGATGCTCCACATCATCTGACATCGGAGAAATGCAAATTAAAACAACAACGAGATACCACTCCACGCTTGTTAGAATGGCCCAGATCCAGAGCACTGACACCACCGAACGCTGGCGAGGCTGTGGAGCAACAGGAACCCTCGTTCACTGCTGGTGGGAACGCAGGACGGCGCAGCCACTTCGGAAGACAGTCTGGTCGTGTCTTACTAAACTAGACATAATCTTACCATGCGAGCCAACAACTGTGCACCTTGGTATTTACCCAAAGGAGCTGGAAACTTATGTCTACACAAAAGCCTATACAGAGATGTTTATAGCAGCTTTAGTCATAATTGCCAAGAATTGGAAGCGACCAACACATTCTTTAATAGGTGAGTAGATAAAGAAGCCATGAATGTTTTTCCAGACCACAGAACATTATTCAGCATTAAAAAGAAATGAGCTATCAGGCTATGAAGACATAGAGGAAATTTGAATTCATATTATGAAGTGAAAGAATCCAATCTGAAAAGGGTACGTGCTGTATGATTCCAATTCTATGACGGAAAAGTCAAAACCACAGAGACAGTAAAAGGATCAGTGGTTGCCAGGGGTTAGAGGTGAGAAATGAATAGACAGAGAGCAGAGGATATTAGGGCAGTAGAACTGTCCTGGATGATACTATAATGGTGGATACATGTCATTATACATTTGTCCAAACCCATAGAATGCACCACACCAAGAGCGAGCCCTAAGGTAAATTATGGACCTCGGGTGACAATGACGTGTCAATGTAGGTTCATGATTATAACAAGCACATCACTCTGGTGGGGATGCTGATAAGGGGGGAGGTTATGGGAATAGGGGGCATATGGGGAATCTCTCTACCTTCCCCTGAATTTTGTTGTGAATGTAAAACTGCTCTAAAAATTAAAGTCTATGTTTGAAAATAAATACCCAAGTGCTGCCTGTCTGGCTGTGGTATATAAGCAAGGCTGGATCTCAGGAGTTTGTTTCTTATCGTCTCTACGTGCCCTGCAAAGGTTGATGGGGAGGACGGGGCATCTCTTCGCTGTGGTCACCCAGGACCCACGCTGATGGGGCAGCCCCACCTCCAGTGCTTTCGGCTGCTGTGAAGGAGGGAGGGGGATTCAGGGACCCATGTACCTGGGAGAGGGTCGCAGGTACATGGCTTTCAGGGAAGGATGGTTTTCAGGGTGTGTCCATTTTGTGAAGGTTAAGTTAACTATAACTAGAGGACACGATGAGAAAATCACATAACTAGGTACTTGGAAACCACAAAGGGCACGCTCTACACTGAAAGGGAGGGAGGGAGTGGAGGTGCAGCCAGCCTGCCTGCACATGGACCTCCACTGGGGTCCACGGCACACGAGCATCGCTGCATCGGTATTATTAGTTCACAGTTTCCTAAACAGAACTTCTAACACCTGCTGCCTGATGAGTGGTCCTACACAGCCCCGGGGCCATGAGCCCTGATTTGGTTGGAGACCGCTGCTTTCTGGGAGTTGGGGCAGGGGGGCGGGCATCACACCCCGGCTGTGTGCAGAGGAGTCACATGCCCCCAGAGTGAGCATGTGACTCACACCTCTTCCCGCTGTTTGGGAGGAGGAAGGATTTCATAGAAAAAGGCTCCAGGTGTCCCAAAGGCCCTGGCAGTAAGGACCACAGGAGGAAGCGAGCCTGTGGCCAACCTGCTGGCCGCCTGCTCAGAGCCCTCTCTGCCTGCTTGATTCCCTTCTCTGGGACCAGGAGGATGGGGCCACAGAGGTGCTGGGAGATCCAGGGCAGCCCAGAGAGGACGCCTTGTGACATCACCAGTCTCCTGTGAGCAGAACGGCAGCCCTTGCCTCAGAGAGCAAGAGGTCTTCCTGAAGCCCCCTGTGCCGTACATCACTCCCATGATGGCCAGGACCCGACCCTGTGGGAGCCATCCATCCCGCCTGCCCGATCTCTGTTGTCATTGGAGCCCCTTTGGAGGTTCTTATATCAAATGTTTCTTTCCAAACATCCGAAGACTTTCTTGTAACTCAGGTCATGGTAATAACAGAAAAATGTAAGTATTAAGGAATATTTAATCCATTGAGGGATGAATGAGCAGTGTAATTTTTAAAAACTATTAATCATTCATGCATAAGATTGACTCCAAAAACAGAGGTGGAGAATCTACCCCTCGTCATGATGGAACTGTTGAAATCCACGAGGCTCTGGAACCCCGGGAGCTCCTCTTCGTTGCCCCCTGACCCTGTCCTGCCCAGAGCCCTGTCTTTGACCTGCGGGCCCGGCTGGGCTGCAGACGTGCTGGGCCTGGAGGCTGCATGGTGAAGGGCAGCCTCTAAAGCAGCTTTTTAGATCTTGATGCAGACTGTGGGCCTTCAACTGGTCTGATTAAAATATAACCGCCCCTCCAAGGCGGAAGGCCTGAGACCTCTGGCTCCATAAAGCAAACTGTTGTTGGCTGCATGTCTGAGCCACATCCAAGTGCAGAGCTTGGCTGGTGACTCTGCTGTATCACTGAGAAGGGGAAGAATCCCCATGACCATCCAATCCAACCCCCGGATCCAGAAACTAGGCCCAGAGAGGGGCAGCCACTCACCCACAGTCACACAGCTGATGACACGACTCCATCACTATAACCATGGGCCTCCCACCTAGGCTGGCTCGGGAACAGGGAGGGGGCCACCAAGAGACAGTGGAGTGGCGGTCACCTGGGCCCCAACGCCACGGCAGCAAGTCCACTCCATCCAATGGACAAAAAGTAGTCAGCATTCAGTTAAGCTGGTGACCAAAGCAGCGAAAAAACACCCGGAGTCATTTGATTGCCAGAAGAATGTGCGAGAAGCAGCTTGGCTAAATCAGATGGAAGATTCACTCATCTGTTCAGCCACCAAGATTTGAGGTCCATCCCTATGGGGGGATAAGTGTTAACTACAGGCAAGATCCTCCACCCAGGACCACAGACTAGTTTAAGACAACACTGGCTAGGGTCACCCGCCAAACTCCAGGCGTGGCGTGCCGGGCTCCACGCCCCCTGCCCAGCCCCTCTCCCTCCTGGTCAGGCACAGGGGGCTCAGAGGGAACTCCTCTCTCCCCAACCTCCTCCTGCTTTTCCCAAAGAGGGAGCCAGGCTTGCCAGATTTATCCAATAAAATTACAGGAATTTGAAATTTTGAGTTTCAGATAATCAATTCATATTTCCAGTATAATTATATCGCAAATATTAGATGGGATATACTTATACTGAAAATGACTTACTGACTATCTGAAACTCAAATTTAACTTAGAACCCTATATTTTATACGGTGACCCTAGTGGGAACCCTAAGCCGCTGTGCCTAAGGCCGGGCCCGGCACGGGGTGGCTGCGTGCCTCAAGGCCCCACCCACGGAGAGAGCGACCTCCCCACCCTGCTCCTTGACACCGACGGGCGAGGCCACCTCCCCCTCCAGCTGCAGACGTTTCCTCGCTCACGGCACAGCCTCTCCACCTTCTCTTCTCTTCTCACAAGCGCGCACAAATGCACATAGTAGGTGCGCAATTAATATCTGTCAAGTTGGATGGATGAGAGTCAGATGCCAGAGACCAGCTGGCTGCGGGGCTGAGAGCTGAGCTGGGGAAAGGTCAGACCTGGGGCTCAGTCCCTCGGCCCGCTGCCCACCCACCCCAGGCTCAGGAGTCGGCCCCGCCAGTCACAGGGGGCCTGACCTCTCCTTGCTCCTGTTCTCTGTGGACTCGAGCCGGGAGAAGTACAGCAGGGAAGGCAGGGCTCAGGCAGCACCCTCTCGAGACCAGCCCCCCTTCCCCGCAGTTTCTGCTCCCCTCCCCTCAGCTCCCAACCTCACCCTCTCCACCCTGCCTCACAACTGTCCTCTGACTCCAAGGCCGGCAAAGGTGGATGCACCACAGGGCCCCCGCCTCTTGCCTGGCTGGGGTATGGGGACGAGACACAAGCATCTCAGCTCTGGCTGGTGGAGCAATCAGAAGGCCGGGACCCTGGAGGAGCCTGGGGCAGCATCCGGGCTGATGTCAGACCCACCCCTCCATCAGGGTGAACCCAGCTCCTCTCCTGCCCCAGTAGCTGAGCAGGGCCTCGGGCTCCAGTGGGGCGGTAGGGAGGACAGGATGGTGGCCTCCCCTTCACACTCCCTGCCCGCCACCCTCCAGCAGGGGGGACGTCCTATAGCGCCCTCTGACGCGTCACGCCTGCTCAGCCTTCCACGACGCCCACGGGATGCTTCCCATGTACCCACAGAGCCCGAGGCCCTTCCGGTGAGGCCGAGCGCCCCCATGAGGGGGAGGCTGGTACCCCTCCGGCACCTGACCCAATGTCCCACCGACCTCATTTGCTGTTTCTAATAAGATGTCAGGCCTCCCACTGCCGGGGAGAAAAATCTCCTGTTCTGAGCAGCGGGGATCCAGTCTATTTTGTGGCAGAGTTGAATGCAGCTCTGAAAAGGAGACAGAAACAATGGAGAAGAGGAGACAGGAGAGGCAGGAGAAACCAGTGGGATCTGGGAGCTGCGCCAGGTGCAAGCAAGATGCAGGCTGCCGGCAGTAGGAATTGCCTTTAGGCTCAAAGCAACCAACCGGGAAACTTTGCTCTTGAGGGTCAAGTGAGACAGCGTCACTTTCTGTTGCCCCGGTGTCAGGCGAGGACGGACGGGGCAAAGGCCCGAGCAGCCGCTGTGAATGGAACCCCCCATGCCTCCGCTGCAGAGGAAGAGAAAGTCGCTGCCGGACCCCCATGGCCCCCACAGGGAGCGCCGGGACCCCCGCCCCAGAGCTTGACTGTTGGCCGAGAGAGGGGTGGGCGGCAACCACCATGGGCTCACGCTCACCACGCGCTCCGCTGGGAAGGGCTTCCTGCAGAGTATCTGACACCAGGTCCTCACGCGGGTGGGGGACTCCGACGGCAAGCCGGTTTTTCCAACATCCTCCTCTCGGCCCCTCTAGGACCCTTCTGAGTTCAGACTCTGCGGTCCATTCCCGCTGCCATGGATATGCCTCCAGCTACTGGATGCCACGGCCCAGATGGCTGACAAGGTCCCCAAGCTGATACCCACAGCACTGTCCTCACCCACGTGGGTTTTCTGTTGGTTCTATGGCTGCCGTCAAGTCACCCCGCTGATTAGTTCTCGGCTCCCTCTGAGGGTCAGAAGCCGTGGGGAGGGACCGGGCTTGCCCTGGGGTCTCACTCATCAAAATCCCAGAGAGGGCTGGGCTCTGGGAAGAACCTGGAGTGAAGGGTCAAGGGCCACCCTGACCCGGACAAGTCACGTTTGATAATCAGTCGTCGAGACTTAGCCCTTCGGGAGGTGGTTGAAGGAGCTGAACGCAGGCCAGCCGGCACCCTGCAGGCCTCACAAAGATGCTGGGGGGTCGTGCGGGGCGGCCCTGGGGTCCTGCTTGGCCCCTTGGCCCCAGCAGCCTCGGCTGGGGAGTGGGAAGCGACCTCAGGCCGGCCTTGCAATCTCCTCCCATTAACCATCAGCTGGCAGAAAGGAGCCGGAGAAGAGGAAGAAGTAGGGACAGTGCACATTTTTTAGAAAGAGTCTGCATATTTGCAACTCCAGCTCTGGAACAACTAACTTCTCACTGGCATCTGCTCAGAAAACGTGGTCCCAGCTGACGGGCTAATTACCCCGTTCAGTGCACTGAGAGCTGGAGAAACAAGGCTGCTGATAGGGGGGGCAGTGGGGAGGGGCCCAGGGCCGGCTCCCCCGTGGGGGCTGCATGTGCCCTGAAGGAGCCAGAGAGGGTCCCCCAAGGAGGCCACGGCCTCCGTCCTGGCCTGTGCTAACCCCCCAGAGATGGGCCAGAAGCTGCTTCCAGCAGCAGAAGTAAGGCCCAGGGGGCTCGGCCCAGGCCGGGGACCAGGAAGCGGGTGGTCCCTGAGCCCCAGTACAAGGGTGGAGGGGAGGAGGGTCCACGGGGCAGCTGCATCGGGAGGCCCTCGGCCGCTCTGCACAGAATCTTGCAAAAGGCAGGCTCTGAGTGAATCATGCAGGCACAGCTCAGGCCTTCGCCCAAGGCCTGGCCACCACTGCAGGCAATGAGAGCTGTGACCACCTGCCCAGGCCTCCGTCTCCCTCTCTTGACACCTTCCAGCAGCAACAGCAGCAGGACAAGGATAAGGCCCCTGGGACAGGAAGCTGCCCTGGGGACCTCAATTCCAGAGTGGAGTTTCCCATTTCCAGGTTGTCTTCCCCAAGGCCTTAGGGGCTTCACAAAGCCTGCCCTCTGCGTGGAAGCAGGCGCTTCCCGGAGGGAAGGAGGGAGGGGGGAGCCCGCGGCTGCTGCATGGCACCTGGACACCTGGGCGGAGGGACCTCCAGGTGAGGACAGCAACTGAGACCACGATTCCACAGGCAACTCGGGGTTCTTGACCCAGGGCATCGCTCCGTCTCCGACCACAGCCGGCAACAGAGAAAAGAGAAAAGAATCTACCGTTCAGCAGAATGATGAAACTGGGATGAGCAATTATCCGAGTGACTTTTTCAGACCAAAAGTGGAGACGGGGGGCTACAACGGAAGTGGAGAGTACGGAAAAACCTGGGTAGCTGAGTGTCTTGTTTTGAAGGTGATTTTATGAAGAGCATGTCAATTTCCACTTAAATCCCCAGCCTGGGATCCCTTCATCTAGGATTCTATTTTAAAATGTTGGAAGCACTATTTCAGGGCATAAATCAATAAAATGCACCCAAAAAATAGAAGAGAAGCCCACGGAGCAAAGCATCTCCCCGCCTCTTCCTAAATGCTATTTTTTTTAACATCAGTAGCTGAAGCTTTTAGCTCAACTCTGGGGTCTGCAGTCAGTCCATTTAGGTGTTTTTATGGCCAGGCAGTGCCCACCATCTTGTCCCAACCTACACGACAAAGTGGGCCATCCACAGCCAGGCAGGTCACGCGGCCACGTTCCTTCCAGCCACGGGGCTCTAGGCCGCCCCAAGGCTGCTGCTCACGGATCCGGGCCCTCGGATTTGGGCACACAGTGGTTTAAAACCACCGGGAAGCCAGCACGGCTTGAGGAAATGAACGACCAAAACTTCACTTCCCCAAGCTGGGTGACACCCAAACTACAGGGAGAAGGAACACCACTCAGCTCTGGTGCCTCTGAGGCAGGACACGGGAGCTCCGGGGAGCTGGGAGGGGCAGGGAGGGACCACCCTCCTGACCACCGCCAGCTTCCAGGTGCTCCCAGCTCATCACGGGGAGGCAGGAATGTGCACCCGCCTTCCTGCCCCACCTCTGGAGGCTGTTCCTCACTCGGTTTA
The DNA here is from genome assembly GCF_059928025.1 of Delphinapterus leucas. Lineage (NCBI taxonomy): Eukaryota > Metazoa > Chordata > Mammalia > Artiodactyla > Monodontidae > Delphinapterus > Delphinapterus leucas. The sequence continues at coordinate 2,268,007 of NC_143145.1, forward strand.
GGAATTTTGTCTCTGTCTTCCCCATGGGCCTGGGGGCTTCGAAAGGTTTCCCTGACCCCCCAGGGCCTATCCTGAGTTGCAGTAGGGATGGCCCAAGGAGAGGGACGGAAGCAGCAGGGCAGACAGGATACCTGGACAATCTTAGGTGGAGGAACCACCCGGTGGGGGAGGTAACCCAGCCACGCGGATTCCACGGGCGGCCCCGGGAGGGAGCAGGGCCTCCACAGGCTGAGACCCATGGGAGTCTGGGTGGGGGCGGAGGTGGGGGTTGGCAGTGACCTCCCCCCAACTCCAAGACACAGTCTCCTTGGCAGAAATGGAGGCTGGGCCAGACCAGCAAAAGCCCCTCCTGTTTTCTGCGATCTCATTGTGTGCTGGGGGGCTGGAGACCTGGGTGGGTGCCGGACCAGAGCCCAACAGGCCTCCCTGCCTCTCTGCCTCAACCTCCCCTGGGAGTCCATGACCTGAAGAGGACCAAGACCAGACCTAGGAGCCTCTGGAAGCTGGAGCTCACCTTTGCTTGAACACGAGGGACGGCCAGGCCTGCTGCCCCTGTAAAGACAAGACAGGTGCCCCTCCAGAAGCTCCGGAGCCTCAGCTGAGGGCACCCCCTGCCCAGCTCTTGCCCTGAAGCCAAAGACAGCCCCCCCCCCAAAGCAGGAAGTAACAAAAGTTGAAATTCAGAAGCAACCAGAAACCATCACGTGCACCTTTGCTGGCAGACCCTGCAGGGCAGGTGGGGAAGGAAGCTGAAGCACAGGGGAGAGGAGGGGATGGGAGGAGTCCGGGACGAGCTGGTGCTCAGCCAGGCAGAAAATGCATGAGCTTCCCACCTTGGGCTGGTGCCAGGAAAGAGGGTCGTGGGCAGCAGAAACACAGACTCTGGAAGCCTGGAGCTTCTGAACACCTCAGATGTCTGCCTTGAGGCCGCAACAAAAGAGGCTGCCAGGGTTATAATTATCGCCAAGAAAGGGCAAAGGGAAGCAAGTCTTCACTGGGGCTTGCAAGGTGCAGATGCTCTGTTCCCTGCTTCTGGATCAGCTCCAGTGAAACCATGCCTCTGTGGACCCATTTCACAGATGACAACTCCGAGGCCAGGCAGGAAACAGCATAAGCCATGGATGAGCAGTATTTGAACCCGAGGCCCACCCAACACATACAGCCTCCCGTTGGGACCAGCCCCTTTTCACTCCTTTTCTCCCTGCCCCCCCAGGTCACCCCTCATCCCAGGACCCTCATACCCACTTGGTTCAAGGTCCCCAAAACAGGGAGGCCTTTCCTGACCACCTCCTAGAAACCGCTTCTCCACCCCAATCCCCTTCATCTGACTTGCTATGAGGACTTACTCATTTCTTTACTGTCTGACTTTCCTCACTAGAATGTAATTCTACAAGGGCAGGGACCACGTTGGCATAGTTCATCTTTGCATTTCATCCGAGGACCTAGAGACCTGTGCCTGGCACAGAGAAAAAGTTCAATAAACATTTGTGGAATGATGCAGGATTTAGTTGATTGATTCAACAATGGCTATAGAGTGTTTACTGGGTGCCCAGCAACTGCACTAGACCTGGGGATAGAGAGTCCGAGCATAGCAGAGCCCCTGTCCCCCAGAAGCTCACGTTTGGATGGGGGAGACATCTCAAATGGAGCTAGTGAGGTCAGGGATGGGAAGTAACGTGGTCACAAGGAGACAGGTGCCATCTGGGCCAGGAGGTCCTCAGGGATGCTGTGACATAACTCAGGGGAGGAGTGAGCCCAGTGAGGAGCTAGGGAAGGGTGCTCAGGCAGGAAATAGCAGGTGCAAAGGCCCTGGGGCAGAAGCAAGCTCAGTGTCCGAGGACCCTTGCAAGCCAGCATTAGCCACGCAGAGCGTAGGGCTTCCCACGGTGACTGATCATCACGCCAGGGCCAGCCCAGCTCAGACAGCCAGAATCCATGGGGCTCTGGCCTATCTCTCATCCATACCTAGGTCGGCCCTCCATGACAGAGGGCTCCACCTAGGCCCACCTGTGCCTAATTCCCCTCCTTTGTCCTCCCGTAAACCTAAACGTGTCTCCACCCTATCTCTAAACATTAGCCAACCCCAAGGCTCCCCAACCTGTGGCTTCAGCCCAGCCAGGACTGTCCCCAACTCCTGACAGCCTGCCTGGCCTCCCTGATTCTCCTCAACCTTAACTTTGCCCCCAACTACCCGTCCCTTCAATCCCAATTCTAACCCCAAACCCAGCCTTGCCCTAGAATTTTGAGGCCACCTCAACCCAACCCAGCCTTTAAGCCCTCCTGCAACACCCTGCATCGGCTCTTCTCCCCCACCCCCATCCAGAGTCCCCAGCCCACCATCCGCAACGTCTGCTTCTTCTGCAGACCTGGCCAGGGGCAATCCCCGTGCACCCTCCGTGCACATAGGCCGTGTCTCATTCAGCTCAGGTCACAGCACACGTGCTGGTGGCCCTCAGCTGGTGACCGGCTCCTCTGGGCCTCAGTGGCTCCTCTGGACATGGGCTTCCCCAGCTGAGCACCTTGGAAAACCTCCACATCACTGAACAGATAAGAGGCCCTGTCCAAGGTTAAGACGATCTTGTATAATCACCCCCAGCTGTACTGGTCAGCCTGGGCCATCTTAACAAATACAACAGACCAGGAGTCTTACCAGACGTGTACTGTCTCCCAGTCCTGGTGGCTGGAAGTTCAAGATGAAGGTGTCGGCAGGGCTGTTCCTCCCAAGGCCTCTCTCCTTGTGTGCAGATGGCTGTCTTCTCCCTGTGTCCTCACATCCCTTTGTGCGTCTCTGTGTCCTGATCTCCTTTTCTTATAAAGACACCAATCACACTGGATCAGGACCCACCCTAACGACCCCACTTTAACTCAGTTACCTCTTTAAAGACACCCTCTGCATGGGCCACTGACTCCCTCTCTGTCTCCATCACCTTTGGGGATTCCTTGTCTCACTGCTTTTCTGCCTCCCCAGTGAAGGGCAGCCCGAGAACAGGAGGGACCGGGCCTTGTCCTTGGCCATCTTATGCCTGCGGCCTGGCACTTGGACCACACGTGTATATTTAAGGAGGAGCAAGGGTCCAAGGGAGCTCGGAGGACCCGCGCATCCCAGCACCTGCCCTGGGCCAGCAGCTCCAATCCCTCATCACGCTGGCTTCTCTCCGCCCACTTCCCAGTGACTGGGGCTTGTGAGGCTCGGTACCCATCCCCTGAGGTGTTCGGCCAGACCCTGACCCTGATGGACGCCTCCGAAGCCCCTGCCCTTTCTGCCGTGTCACGCCTGCAGTCTGGGTTGGGCCATTGCATCCACCTCCCAGGGCTGCCATAACAGATAGCCATGCAGTGGGTGACAGAAAAGGACAGAAATCTGTATTTGCACACCCACGCTCATAGCAGCGTGAGCTGCAATAGCCAAAGGGTGGAAGCTGAAGTGCCCATCAATGGATAAACAGATAAAACAAATGTTGTCCATCCACACAATGGAATATTATTCAGCCTTAGAAAGGAAGGAAGTTCTAACACAGGTACCACATAGATGAACCTTGAGGACCAGTGAGGTAGGCCAGCCACAACAGGACAAATATTGTATGATCCCACTTATATGAGGGACCTGGAGTAGTAAATCCATAGAGACAGAAAGTAGAATGTGGGGGGCGGGGGGTGCCAGGGCTGGGGGGAGGGGGAAGTGGGGTGTTACTGCTTAATGGGGGCAGAGTTTCATTTTTGCAAGATGAAAAGAGTTCTGGAGGTGGATGGTGGTGATGGGTGCAAAGCAAAGTAAAAACATTTAACGATACTGAACCATACACCTAGCAATGGTAAATTTTATGTTATATGTATTTTACCACAATTAAAAATTTAAAAAACAGAAATGTATACTCTCGTGTTCTGGAAGTCAGATGTCCAAAATCAAGGTGGTGTTGCCAGGGCCGTGACCTGTCGGCAGTCTCTAGGGGAGAATCCTTTCTGCCTCTTCCAGCTTCTGGTGGCTCCAGGCATCCCTTGGCCGGTGGCCCCATCACTCCAATCTCTGGCTCCGTGGTCGCATAGATTTCTTTATGTGTCTGTGTGTCCCCCCCCATTTATGTCTCATGTAAGGACACCCATCACTGGATTTAGGGCCCACACTAACCCAGGTCAATCTTAGCCTGAGATCCTTACCTTAATTACATCTGCAATTACCCTTATTCCAAAAAAAATCAAACAAAATAAAAGTCACAGTCAGAGGTTCCATGTGGGCACATCTCTTTAGGGGGTCACTTCAAGGGGACAAGGCAGTGCCAGGCAGGCAGACCAGAGCAGAGAGGACACAGGGTGAAAGCTATAGACAGCAGGAGAGTGAAGGTTGCGCTGAGGCCCCAGGGCCGGGCCCGGGACCAAGAGGTGGGTTTCCAGGCAGTCGGGAGGGCAAATGACTCACCCCTACCACGTGCCAGGGACCAGGGTGCAGTGCGTGCAGGCCTTGGTCAGGTCCCGCTCTGCCTGGACCGGGGCAAGCCCCCTCCCCCCAGGGTTCTGTTTCCTGAACGCTAAGGCCTTGTCCCCTCCCTTGGCTGATATCAAAGGCCCCCAGATGCTCAGTCAGATTTATCTGCTTCAGAGTCAGATAAACAACAGTTCAACCCCAGCTCCGCCCTGTCCTAATGGGTGCCCCATGCTTCTCCAGGGCCCAGAGCCCCGCACAGTACAGCAAGGATGTCGGTGCTATTATGAGGTTCTGGGTATGGTGGGGCATCCCTTTCTCCCTCCTAATACTGCCATCCTCTCTTACAGCTGCCACAGCCTGGTTAAACCTGGCACGTGACCCATCCATTAAGCAGACTCCTCTTTTTTTATTTTTTTGATTTTTATTTTTTTGCGGTACGCGGGCCTCTCACTGTTGTGGCCTCTCCCGTTGCGGAGCACAGGCTCCGGACGCGCAGGCTCAGCGGCCATGGCTCACGGACCCAGCCGCTCCGCGGCACGTGGGATCTTCCCGGACCGGGGCGCGAACCCGCGTCCCCTGCATCGGCAGGCGGACTCCCAACCACTGTGCCACTAGGGAAGCCCAAGCAGACTCCTCTTTTTACACCTGTCACATGTCATCCTGGGGCCCAATTCTGGGGACACAGCCTACATTGTAGGGAGATTACATACCAAAGGGAACCACCTCCTCCAGGAAGCCTCCCTGACTGTACCCCAAACTCCAGGTGTGCCTCATTTCACCCTCACACCTCCACGTCATCCCTTTTCATCTAACGACAGACGGGAGTCCAGAACCCACCACATGTCCTGCACATTCTGGGCACTGGATCCAGCCGGGAACAGGTGAGAGAGATATACTATAACCAGATAGACAACACAGGTGGAATGAGGAGCATTTAATGCTACTGAGCTGTACACTTAGAAATGGTAAATTTTATGGATAACCCACCAGGACCTACTGTACAACACAGGGAACTCTGCTCAATATTCTATAACAACCTAAATGGGAAAAGATTTTGAAAAAGAATAGATACATGTATATGTATAACTGATTCACTTTGCTGCACACCTGAAACTAACACAACGTTGTTAATCATCTATACTCCAATATAAAATAAAAAGTTAAAGAAAAGGTAAATTTTATGTTATATGTATTCTGATGGTCAAGGAGTCCAAGGCCAGAGAAGGTGAACAAGCTACCCAGAGCCACACAGCCTGAAGGGAGCCGAGCCAGAACTCAAAGCACCCCTGTCACTCACGTAGGGCTTAGCTGGCTGCAGCCGGGACCGGGACCAAGTCCCCACCACCAGCGTCTGCCAGGCTAGGCTGTTAAGGCTGCCCACCTGCCTCTCCCCTACCTCCAGCCGGGCCCCCCAGCACAGCAACACTGCCTGTAGCTCAGCCTGTGTTTTCTCATCTGAGCCGTAGGGCTTTGCTGGGAGCCATCCCCCTCCTGCCACCAACCTCAAGAAAAAGACCAGCCAGGTGTGCCGTCGGGCTGTTCCGCCTCTGTTTCTGTGATATTAACGCCCATTCCCGTAGCCAACACCAGACACTCTCATGAGCTCTGCCAGGTTCGGAGGGAACTACCAGCGGGTGGAGAACAAGATAAGATATGTACGTCCTTACTGGCTGTGACCTGTCTTTCTTCTCCAAAAACCACTTGCTTAAGAAAAGTCTCAGCCATCATAAATCACCATCGCTGGGGAGCGAGTGAGCTGGGCCTGCAAGCTCGGGCGCATTCATCATGGTTTCAGGGACTGTGACAGCCCGCTCGCACTTGAATTCGCAAATTGGAGCCCTTTCCCCTCTGCCACCACCCTTCCTTTAGCACAGAAAATCTCTGCCATTGGAATCCCCTTCTCCCCAGCCTGTAGCATGCCTTCTCATATTTCAAGTAGCTCAGACATCACCTCCTCCAGAAAGCCCAATCCCCATCTCTCATCAGGGCTTCCCTCGGACCAAACCCTGCTCCCACCTGGCCCTGGCCACCCCGGTTCTACCTGTCGGCCAGGTTGCAGTGCAATAACAGTGCCGCTGGGTCCAATAGTGTCTGGAGAGGCTCCCTTCGCATTGTGACAGGCCCTACTGTGTGCTGGGCTCTGCCCTGTGGGGCCATCCCGGGAGGGAAGACGCAGCCCTGGCATCAGGGAGTCCGCATCTGCATGGTTGTCTGGCACAAAGGTAGGAATCGCACATATAGGCACTCATTCATTTATCCAGTGAGCACCTACTATGTGCCGACACAGCAGGGAGCAAAGGGCAGGGCTGGTCCCTGCCCCGTGGAGCTCACTGCACACCTTCCAATGTCGAAGCACAGCCACAGTGTGAGAACCTAGGGGAGGGAGCAGGCTCCAGGAGGGGCTCTGATGGGGGCCCAGCCGAGCCTGCAGGGGAAGAGGCAGGTGGAACAGCACAGCAGGCAAATGCCCCATGCAGCGGGGAAGCAGGCTGGACTGAAGGGGTGAGGAGGGCAGAGACTTGGAGCTCAGGCTGCCTGCGAAGGTGGCAGAGCTGGAAGGAGCCTGGCAGACCAACGTGAAAGCAGTTTGTGTCTATTCCAAGAGCAGGGAGAAGCTGCTAGGATATCTGGTTTTTATTGTTCTGTTTGGGGTTTTTTTTACGAAGCGGGTGTGATCAGCTTCACAATGTGAACTGTGAGAGCTATTTAGGGGTAAAACTGACAAGGCAAGGTGGTGGGTCAGGGGCCTTCCAGACTCCAGGCTCAGAGGAAGGGGGGCCTTTCCGAGGTGGGAGCGGGGAGAGCAGAACAAGGAAAGGGGACAGGAGGGCAGTTGTGACTTGAATGAAAGGGCGCATCTCTCTCCCCTCTGAGAGCTCCTGAGTGAGGAATTCTGCAGGGACAAGAGTGTCTCGGGACCCAAGAACCCACCGCCACCCTGACTGCTGGGAGGCCTCCTCAAGTCCTAAGGTCTCCCTGGAGCCCAATGGCCTGGGCTAAGCCAGGGGACCCTAATACTCCATCCTGACAGCTCCCAACACACGGACTAGGGGCCCAAGTGACAAAATGCAGGGGACCTGGCTTGCAGGACACCCGGGAGGGACAGTCTTCAGTGAAGCTGCCTTTGGGGTCCAAGGACAACCCCAGGCATTTTGTCCAGCAAAATTTGTTTGCTGGAATCGTCTTAAACGCCTGGAGCTAGGGCCTTTATGAAATCTGCATGCATATTCATGCAAATCGCACCACCCCCAGATCAGCTGGAGGAAAGTGTCGCTGCCTCATCCTTCTTCCCTTGAGGGCGGGAGGAGGGTCAGCTCCACCGGAGCAGCCGTGAAGATGCAGGGCCAGGAAAGACCTCCTCATCCACCCTCACACGCAGCAGATGGGGAAACTGAGGCCAGAGGGAGCGGTGGACCCGCGTGTCCAGGCAGAGCTGGATGGGAACCCCCAGGCAAAGGCTTCCTCCTTCCCCTGAGACAGTGGACAAGGCCCCCTCTGTCAGGCCTCCAAGCAGGAAGGTCTCGAATTCTCGCAGCAAGGAGGAGCTTCTGACAGAGGCTGCGAGATGCCTCTGAGAAGAAACAGTAATATTTGCTCTTATATCAACTCCCTGGGGCCACAGCCAACAATACCCTCCCCAAACAAGAGCCAGCTCTAAAAATAAAGCCCCCCCAGCCCCTGCACAGATTAAATGTCACCGCCAGGCAACAGGGGAATGGGGGATCTTCCCTTAGGGTGCTCACAGGGCGTGCACCCCTGCTGTAGGTGACCTCCGGAGACTCCCCTGCCCCGCGCCTGCTCTGGACGGGGTCTGTGCGGGTGTTTAGTTGCCTTGAGTGTCTTCCCCACAAGCAAGCCGGCAGACCCCAGCAGACCCACTGCTCAGATGATGAAACTGAGGCGCAGGGACGTTAAGGGTTCCCAGGGAACACATGCAGGGCGGAGGCCGGAACCCAGGTCCCACGGAGGGTGTGCGCAGCCTCGGGTCTGTCTCTCTGAGTTCCAGGGAGCGTGTGTTCTGCGGGCCGGTCCCCCACTACCTGAAGACACAGGCCTGCAGGTGGCACGCGAGCTCTCCCCGTGTGCTGGCCTTGTGTGAGGCCTAAGGCCCCCCTCTAGGGCGGGGCTCCAAGCGCAGGACCCGCAGCCAGACAACACAGGGCCACATGCTGGCTCTTCCGCTGTGAGGCCTCGGGCTGCCGTCTGTAAAAGGGGGTGGAAGCAGGGCTATGTGCACTGGGCGGTCACGACGAGTTGGGGAGCTGGGACCTGGCACGTTAGTGCTAGAAAGAGCCGCTCAGGCAGAAGAGCTCCGAAAACGCAGGCTGTGGCGGCCACCAGCACTCCTGTGGGTGAGAAAACAGGCCAGCCGAGCCACCAGCGCTGGCCTCCGAGGCTCTCCCCTTCCACGCCCTCCAGGCCGCTTGTGGAAGCCTGCCCACATCCCCCTCCCAACACGCTGTTTTCCAGCCGGCCTCAGGGCACAAATGGGGACAAAGAGAGACCGAGGAGGGTGGCCCAGGCCAGGCCAGGCTGGACCCCCACTGCAAGCTGGGCCCTTGCAGGCCCCGCCCCCATGTCCTCCGCTCACCCTCCGCTCCCACAGCCCGTCCCCCTGCTAAAACCACAGTCACACCCTGCCCTGCCCAGGGGCTCCTCCCGTCACTGAGGTCCTCCCACATGGGCAAGCCTTCTTGCTGGCAGTCACGGATGCCTCCAGGGCTGTCCTGCGGTGTCTGTGGATGGACACACACGTGCCCCACCCCCTTACCCTTGTTCAAGCTGGTCCCTCAGCCTGCAGTGCCCTCTCCCACCTTACAGAGCAAACTCCCACAGTGCTGAAACCCTGCCGGGTGCCTGGGATGGGGTGCTGCCTCCAGCGTGCTCCCACCACCTGGGGTCCCCGCCCCAGTCTGCACCTCCCTGCACGGAGCCATCTGGGGACAGCTGGGGTCTCCTGGAAGACCAGGCCTGACACCCGGGAGCAGCAATGCCCACGTGGCCATGGGCACAGGCTTCAATCTTCACGGCCCCTCCTCCATCCACCCACGGGTGTAGCCATGCAGTGTGGCCACTGCGGGACCTGCCCGCTCCCAGCGGGACATGAGGTGACACCTCCCCAGTCCCAATGATTAATGATGTGCTGGGTCCCCAGGGTTCCGAGAGAGGAGGTCGCCATGGAGGTGGCAAGGCTTCCTGGGTAGAGGGAGAGAATCAGATTTATGAAACGGTGAGAAGACATCAGAGCAGCAGACTCCCGGAAGGTGTGAGCCCTGTAGGTCTCACCACCCCACGCCCTGTAGGTCTCACCACCCCACCGGGGCTGGTGTGAAAGGAAAGACAAAGGAAAGAAAAGCCGTCTCCACAGGGAGGTGGCAGCGGCCAATCCCAGAGCCTCCTGGGGCTGCGAGAAAACAGAGCTGCAGGTGGAGGTGTGGGAACAGGAGGACAGCAGATCCCTGGGACTCACACACACGGGGAGGCAGGCACTGGCCTCAGAAACACACGTTCAGCTGAGCCAATCAACACACAAAAACACGTGCCTGGGGTGAGGAACTCAGGCCCTGAGTGGGAGGCGGGAGAAGGAGGATGCAGAACACGTTGGGGGCAGGACTCACCCCCCTCAAAAGGCCAAAACTCATCTCTGTGCCACTGGTCAGCCAGGGCTGAAGCATCCCCTTCACGGGATCATGTGAAGAGTCCAGTCTTGCCAACACAGGGGGATGGGAAAGTGGGGTGAACCCCTGGGAGGAGGGGATGAGAGCACCCACGTCTTCATCGGTCTGGGAGAGGGGCTGGGGTATCTCCAGGGGAGAGGGGCTGGGGTGCCCCCGGAGGAGGGGCTCGGACCGCCAGCGTGGAGAGTAGCACTGAGTCTCTGGCAGTCCACTGTTGCTCCCGCAGGTCTCAGAGACAAGGCTGTGGTCACGCGCTGGACATCCGCAGCTCAGGTCCCTGAGAGAGGCAGCCTCAGGGACGAAAGATGGCTGAGGGAGGGGCCCGCCAGCACTGACAGCGGGGACACAGGAAAAAGGGTGGCCACAGGGATGGCGCCCGTCAGTGCCCCGCCGGCACCAGCTCAGCTCGCTGCCCGTGGAGGGCGACTGTTATTTCACACCTGTGATCCCTAGTCCGAACTCTGGGCCCAGAAGTAACGTGAATACGGCATGTTTTAGATTTTAGAAAAGAAACGCGGGCTGGCCCTTATATCATAGCAGCCCAGTGGGCACACACACACTGTCGGCTCTGCAGCAAAACCCAGGAGTATTCACACCCTGGGCTGAGACAGAGCCCCCGACGCATGGCTCAGGTCATGTGGCCACCAAACCAAGCACACAGAGGCTTGTTTTCTGCACACTTTGAATTCACATTGCAGATAAAGGGCTATGAACCTGCACGCCTACTTTGCTGTTGAGGAAACTGAGGGAGCAGAGCCCTGCCAGCAATGCGCACGCTTACTGAGCACCTGCCACATCCATGTTCCCACAGGAGTGCCCGGGGGCCTCCCACGGGCCGGGCTGCGGGCCGAGCTAGGACTGGACAAGAGCTAAGGCACACCCGGCTCTCAGGACTCTCCTTCTGCCGGTGGAGACGCCTCCAGCTCAGGCGGTCAAGTGCCCAGGGACCGAGATGCCCATCCACACACCCACACATGTGCCCCCAAACACAAACCCCTAAACTAGGGCTCCAACACCAAATTACAGTGGGGCCCTGAATCAACCCCAATTTTTTAGGAGGTTGAAATGTTCAGGACTTCAGTTTGCCAGCAGCTGAGGAGTCAGTAAGCCAGACAGTGGGCAACATGACCAGCGGGGGTACCAGGACACGCCTGAAGGTGACATGGCTCTGTCCCGATCAGTAGGTCCTGAGGGCCGGGTCCAGCCCTGGAAGCCATCATCCAAGAGGGAGAGGTCAGTCCAGGGTCGCAAATGTGGCGGGGGATGCGTCAGGGCAAAGCACAGTGGGGGGACCAGTGAACACTTAGTGACTCCCATGGCATCCGCTGTGGGTGACAGGGTGAAGAAGCCAAGCCTGCCCTGCCAACCGTGCGAGGCAGGTGCTGAAGCACGTGGTGACAGAGCGAGGCGAGTCCAGCCACCGTCGGTGCAGGGTGCAGAGGGCCAGAGTGGGCTCAGGAGGGGCTGTCCAGCCAGGGTCTCCGAGGGTGGGGATGGAGGGAGGGCGAGCAACCCACGTCAGGCTCCACCGACCACCAAGCAGGCCCCTTGCCATCCATACTCAGAAAGCAAGGAAACGACCACTGGGCAGACAGGTGCGGGGACCCACGGCAGAATAGACACAGGTGAGGGCGCATTTAGTACCTGACCCCATGTGGTCCTTCTCTACAGGGGCTGGGATGGGGCTTGGAGACCCAGGTATCAGCACCATTTGACTGCACATAACACCCTCCAAACTCCTGTTCCCCCCTCCCACTTAGTGAGTGGGTTCCCGAGAGAGTGGCCACAGGCCCTCTGGGAAGGGTGGGCAGCCCTACCGTAGACGTCGGCCGTGTGTAACAGTGCCCACCGCTGGGGCACCCTTACATGAGTGGCTCGGGGTCTGAGAACTTTTGGGGGTCGAGCCGCCGGGCCACTGACATCTGCCTCTGCTTAACCATCCTGCATCCCTTTAGATTTCATTTATTAGCAAGTTTCTTGTTGGCAGCCCTATTACCCTGCCCCAGGAGCACCGTGTCCTGGGGGCCACGCCACCTGCTCCTGCAGGGAGGTGCCGCCTTGGCCCCTGACGTCTGGGACCTTATCGCCCAGAGCTGCATCAGCATCCCCCGCCATTAGCTCCTGCCATCTTCTCCGCGATGCCAGCCCGGCGCCAGGGCGGTCCTGGTCAGCGTGGAGAGCGGGCTTCGGTGCTGTGCCTCGGCCCCTCCCAGCGTGCCCACCTCCTTGAACCTCGTGATCCCTCCCTCGAGGTTCACCATGACAGTTCTGGCACCTCCACTTCGTTTAACTGGAAGTTTCCAAGGGCCATCCAGGAGCACAGGAGTCTGGTCAGGCCAGGGGGTTAAATCCGGCGTCCTGGGAGCGTGTCCCTGATCAGCAAGCCCCCTTCATCCAGTTCCGTGCTGCCTCCCCACTTCACCCGGCGTCCCTCCCCAGCCCTGCAGCTGCCCCGGCCGGGCCCTGGGGCTCGTGGGTGTGTCGGCACTTCCCACCCCCAGCAGGCCCGGCACCCTCAGGTGGCCTCCTCTGAGATTCGACCCGACTGTGGGTCTGGTGGGCAGATCCGAGGAGGCCATCTCCCGAGCACCAGCCCTACTTGGTGCCTCTGAGTAATCTCCTAGCAGGGGGAGGGCGGGGCCTCAGGGTCCTCAGTGCATCATCCAGGAACCCCCCATCGCAGGGCCCGCTCCCTCCCTGTCAGGCCCCAACTGGGACGGGGGACCAACGCCTTCAAGGTGTTACGTCTCCAAACCCGCTCTGCCCCCGACGCAGGAAATGAGTTTCTCTTCGAATGCTTCCAAGGAGGCCTCTGACCCTCACAGCTCGCTTTAAATTGGTGATTAACAGACCCCAGCCTGTCATTTTCTCTCTTCAGTGCGTCAATGGCTCTTAGCAACAGCTGCCCAACTGCTCGGTCCTCGTAGCTATGACACTCCTGGGCTCTCGCACGGGAATGCTGCCTCCTCCAGCTTCCCCCGCACTGGGCCTCCCCCAGCCCAGCACTCCCACTGCTGTCGCCAGTGGTGGCCGACCCCCTGCCTCAGCGAAGGGGCCTGCACTGCCACCGGCAGGCTATGCAACCACGTCCAGACCCCTCCCTCCCGCCCTGCCAGGCCACTTCCTCGGGCCTCCCCTGGTCCCCGTGTCGTGGGGCTGGCTCCCCGGCACGGGGATTCCTGCAGGAGAGCTCTCGGGAGAGACGCGTGAAGGGGGCAGGACGGGGCAGGAGGAAGAGACCCGCAGCGGCCTGAGCCCTCGGAGCTCAGGGCTGTGCGTGGCTCCCGTGTGGGTTCCGTCTGGACGCAGAGGGCCGGCCTTCTGTCCGCCTGCGTCGGTTGGTCAGGGGGGGACGGTCTTCACGCAAGGGGAGCATAGCCTCTCAGATAAGGAGGGGGCCCCGTAGAGGGAGAGGAGGGAGGCATGGGCAGTGGTGCTGTCTGCTGGGTGGGGCGCCGGCTCTGCAAGGGGGGATGGAGGCTCGAGAGGGAAGTCACATCACTGAGGCCCCGGGGGTGCCAGGTCAGAACGGCTTCCTGAAGCTCCTATAGTCCAGTACCCCCTTGATGCTGTCCATGTGGGAGCGGAAAGGGAGCCCAAACGGAGGTCGGGCAAAGACCTAAGGAGCCAAGCCCGAGATCCCGGAGAGAAAAGCTCTGCGGCCACTGACAGAAGGTTCCTGCAGGCCCCACAGACCCTGCAGGAGACACAGCCTGTGGTTCCCCCCGGACTAGCAGATGGAACAAAAGGGGGCCCTGGCCGGGCTGCAGGGGGGGACCATTCCCTGATGTCCCCGCTGGTGGCCAAGGGAAGCAAGACGCCCACTGTGCCTGGAAGCTGGACCCCGCCCTCCCGAGCCGCCTGGGAAGCTCCCGCCAGGGTCTCCACCCTCATCACCTGGACCTGCCTGCCCCGCGCCCCAGATTCCACCACCGTCGTAACTCCTCTGTGAGAGCGGGGCGGGAGGCCACCAAGCCCCTCCCGCACCTTGTCAGAAAAATGACCTGGAGGTTTTTATCCCTTCTGAGTGGAACGAGCCTGCAGGGCCCAGGACCCAGAGGGCAAGGTGGTCACGTTGGGAGGTGACAGAAGAGGTGGCATATGGAAGGCCACTCCGTGGACCCCACAGACGTGCAGCACATCGGGGTGTAGACTCGCCACTCCCACTGGAGAGGTTTCATCGGCCCCCCCTGCCCCTGGCTACTGCTCTCCTGGGGCGGAACAGTGGCAGGACGACCAGCTGCCCCAGAAACCGCCCCGAGGTGGAGCACAGCCCACCTGACACACACAGCCCGGGATTTGTCGATGGGGCTGCTGGTCTGGCCCCCCATCCTTCCCTTCCTCTCCCTACAGCCCAGCTTCCAAACGCTTCTCCACAGGACCTGCAGAGTCATAGACTCATGGACGACAATAATGGAATATGCGCCTGGATCATAGAACAAAATAATGGGAGCACAGAAACCAGTCGTGTAATCAAAACAGAATCCTAGATGCCCGGAATAGAATCGCTGTACACTTAGGTGTGAGCGTGGAGCTAAGTCACAGAACTGCAGCACAGGCCCAGAGGAGGTGCAGCTAGAGGGGACCCCGGGTATCACCCATCCGAACCCCTTGATTTCTGGGGAGGACACGTGAAGGGAGCCACGGGGTTGGGGTTCGGGAATCTCGGAGGAATGGCTGGCCTGCGATGAGCTGTCTTCAGTTCAATCCAGCAAGTGACCTCTGAGCATCCCTAAGGGCCCAGCCCCCGGGGGCCAGAGCAGGAAAGGTGAGGGGCAGGTGAGGACTGCACCCTGGGGTAGCCTGGGGTCCAGCCGGGGCCACAGCCCAGCGGCACAAACACCGGGCAGGGGCGGCTTCCAGGCAGGCAGGGCATCCCCCCAGGGACTGGCAAGTCCTGGGGCCTTCATAATCACGTGCAGGAGTTTGTTGAATGAATAAACGAACAAACAGAATGTAGGCTCCCTGAGAGTTGGATGTGCATCTGTCTTGTCCACCTCTGTGTCCCCAGCACAGTCTGGTACTCAGTCAGTATTAGGGGGAGGTCTGGTGAAGAAGCATAATTGCCAGAATCTTTCATTGAGGCAACATTCACATAACATAAAATGAGCCATTCTGCGGTGGGAAATTCAGTGGCGTTTAGTAGATTCGCAATACTGTGCAAATGCCTCCTCTGTCCAGTTCCAAAACATTTTCATTGGCCCAAAAGGAAACCCCACACCCAGTAAGCAGTCGATCCCCGTTCCCCATTCCCTGCAGCCCCTGGCGACCACGGGGCTGTGTTCTGTCCCTGTGGATTTACCTAGATGTCCCGCAGAAGTGGAACACATGACCCTTTGTGTCTGGCTTCTTTCACCTTAGCTAGCACTTCCTAAGCATTCACCAGTGCTACACACTTATGGGACTGCTGCTTTTGCCCATTTTATAATTGTCCATTTTACAGATAAGGAAACTAAGGCACAGAGAAACTAGGAAGGAGCGAGGCGGGATTCGAACGCAGGCTACCCGCTCTGGGGTCTATGCTCTGAACCGCCATGCTTCCCTGCCTCTCGGGAAGCAGTCGTGCTTCACGCCAGGTAGAATAATCAGGGAGGGCTTCCCTTGGGCTGAGTCTGGAAAGACTAACTTTTTCCTTCAACAAACGTGTGTTGAACACCTTCTGCGTGTTGGTTCTGCTCAGGTACGTGTGCAGCAGGCTGGTCTCGTTAGTGTGCCCACCGTGTCCCCTCGCGTTCATGTAATTATGGGCAGAAGGAAGCCTTCAGACACATCGGATCAGACACACAGTCCAGCAGACTCATGAGAAATAATAAAGGCTTGTAGTTTTAAGCCACTACGTCGGGGGCACTTTTTTACGCACCACTGCTGTGGCCGAAGCTGGCTGGTATCATTTGCACAAGGTCGTGCTTAGCGGTGGCATCCAGCCAAGGCCCAGCCCCCCGCTGCTTGTCGCTCCCTCAGAGGCTCCCTCCCGAAAACCTCATTCTCTGGCCGCCTTTGGTCTTTGTTTGTTCTGTTTTGTGGTTTCTTGGTGTTTGGTTTTTTTCTACCTTGCAAGATAAGATCAAGGAAAGGTCTTAGAAACAAAACAACATTTTTCTTCCGTGACAGATCCTATGCTTACGGGCTCAGCAATGAACCCCACCCTGGGACATCCCTGTACTTAGGGCTACGTGGAGCGGCAATGGACAGGCAGGCCAGTGGCCTCTCCCTGGTCCCGGGAAAGAGCCAGGCTCCCTGCCTTCTGTCGCCACCCCCCAGACCACCCCTCCGGCACCTCCAGGCCTAGCATTCCCGGCCGCTAGGATCAGAGGCAGTAACCCTGGAATGGAGCCAGCTCTGGCGGGTGAGTCCCAGGCACCAGGACTGCACCTGAGGGCCCACATCCATGGCGGGGCCTGGGACACAAGACAGCCACCCCACACACACCCATGCAGGATATGATGGGATTAACTAAGCACTAGGGCTGGACATTGCTGAGTCCAACCGCCCAGTTACAGATGGGGAAACTGGAACCCAGAGAGGGGGAGGAGTTCTCCCATATCTCCCAGAGCCGAGAAAGGAGCCAGGATTCCATCCCAGGCATGTGCCCCCAGCCCCACCACGCAAGCTCACAGAGAAGGGGGCCACAGGATAGGGCTGTAGGCCTCCCCCCACCCTGGGCTGCAGGACTACAGATGGACTGGGTGGGGCTGGGGGCACTTCCAGACCAGGAGTCCAGGCTCTGAGGTTCAAGGCAGCTGGTGGAGGGGGCTGAGCAGACAGGGGCCTCTGGCCCCCAGATGTCAGGCAGAGGGAGGGAGAGCCAAACACACCTGGGTCAGTACCTCGGACAGGTACCCCGCTCTGGCAGGAGGTCAGGTGTAGCCGGCAGATGGAGGCTGAGGGCACCAGTGACCCAGGGCGGGTGCCCTCTGCCCTCTCCCTGCCCACCTCGTGGGGCCCAGGGTGAATAACATGGCCAGGCTATCAGGCAGTGTCCGAATGCTTTCCGTGGATTAACTCATTTCATTCTAACCACCAGCTTACGAAGTAGCTATGATTCGGAAACCAAGGCACAGAGAGGTTCATTAAGGTGCCTGAAATCACCCAGCTGGAAAGTCCCAGATCTGCACCCAGAGAGTCTGATGGCAGATCTGTGCTCAGTGGGAAGCAGTGGGACCTGGGGCGGGGAGAGAGAGAAGGAGGGGCTCCGGCTGGGAGGGTGGAGCTCCTGGGGGACCCCCGACAGAACCCTGGGGAAAAGTGGAGCCCCTCCTCTCCCTTGCCCTTTGACCCCCAGGGCGGAGACTTTCCAGCTGCCCGCTCTGCTTTGATGCGGGTTATTCCAAATCCCTGAGGCTTGGTGTCTCATCTTCAAAATGGAAATGAGACCAGGAGGTCGCAAAGGGCCCAACAGGAAGAGGTAGCGCGCTCTGCTACCCACCTGCCCCTCCCTCGACCATGTTCTCCTCGACCTCTCCTGGTGCTGCCCTCAGTCCTCTACCTGTCTGTGCCTGTCTCTCTGTCTCAGCCCCTCGCCCTCCCTCCCACCCTCTTCGGGGACGGACGGCCCAGGCCCCCACCGTGCTCCCTGGAGATGACACCCAGCCCACTTCCACATGGGGGTGGGGGGACTCAGAGCCCTACTCTCCACCCTTTCACCCCATAAATAGCTCCTTGGTTCCATGTTCCTGGTAAGGACAGTCCTCTAATTTTCTGCCCCGAGCTGCCCATCTCCAGGTCCACAACGGCCGTGGGGATCAGTGATGAGCCAGGGCTTGACCCAGGGTTTCCAGCAGAGGCGGCCTTGAGAGACAGGGTCCTCGTGGACCCTCTGGCAGCCTCGGGTAGCCCCTGGCTCGTGACTGGGCCCCTCCCTGAGTGGGAAGCGAAACGCCAGGAGCTAACCAGAATTCACAGGGATTCTGGGTCCCTGGGGACCAAGCTGGGACTGAACCCCCTCCCCCTTCTTACTCCAGGCACCAGGACCCCACGGCCACAGTGCACTGGGCTATCTTGTCCCGTGTCCAGAGGCCCCTCTGATGCCAGCATGGCCAGGGCTCAATCTAAGAGTTTGTGTGCGGGATGCCCTAGGTGGCTGGAGCGGCAGAGCAGGAGCCAGAGCTGCCCCAGAGCCCAGAGCAGCCATGGCAGAAGCCCCAAGATGCAGACAGCCCCTCAGAGGGGAGAGGAAGCACAAGAGAAGGGAGAGAGGTACAGTGCAAAGGGTCTCCCCAAGTCTGCCCCAGACCCCACCTGCCTCCCCGCCCCATATTCACACATGCTTCTCATCACCAAGCTGGGTGCTCTTTGTGACCCTCAAGGCCCAGCTTCCACACCACTGATCCTCCTCCTCCAGGAAGCCCTCCTGGATTGTCCTGAGCCGATGGTTTCCTGGACTTGCTGAGCACAGATTAATCCAGACTTGTGTTATAATTAACTATGTCTGGAATGTCCACCTCATCCCTGTGGCCAGACTATGATTTCTTTCAGGGGGGGTGGAGGAGGTTTGGAGAGAAGGGTTCAAGACACAGCCTATGACCAGGGACAGAGCTCAGCATGTGGCTGGGCTCAGGGCTCAGAGTGCGACCAGGGTCAGGGCTCAGTGTGGGACCAGGGTCAGGAGTCAGTTACCTCAGCACCTCCTATGGGGGGAATCTCCACAAAACTGGAAGAAAGTTTGATGCAGGACCTCTCCACGCCCCCTGCTTGTTCTGTGTCCACTTGAGGGGCCCTTCCTGCAGGCCCTCCTGGCTCTCAGCCCCCGGTCCCTCCCACCCTCCCAGCTGGAGCGGCCTCTTAGGGCCCCGTGAGGGGAGGATAGAGGAACCGCCACCTACCCCCTTCCGCCCCCTGACACACCATCCCTGCCCCATGCCGCACTACGAGCTCTGACTCATTTTTCCTCCTTCCTGGTAACTGAGTTTAAATAATTTGTGAGACTCTCAACCAATTCATCATGATTCTCACAAAAACCTCAGCCAACTCCGGAGCCGCTCAACCCAAGGGAAGAGCCGAGAGTCCCATGCGTGGCAGCCACTGAGGCCCAGGCAAGGGGATCGGGTCCTCCGTTTGCCCATTGTCAGAATGGGGCTGACCGATGGGTCCTGATGGGGCGTGAAGCGTGGCTCCCCTTCTTGGGGGCTTCTTGACCCAGCCCATCCCTGGCGCTCTCACCTCCAGCCCAGCCCGCTCCACCGGCTTCCAGACCCAGACAGCCCCACTCCTGGGGGTCTCTTGGGCACCTCAAACTCAGCCTGTCCATCCCCACAGCTCTTCCCCTTTCCCTCAGGTTGACCCTAAGAAGAACTGCTTTGGGGGTATGGGAGCATTCGAGAAAACAGTGACAAGTGTCCGGGGGGGACGCTGGACACACAGTAGGCCCTTGAGAAACGGTGGCGCCCTAGACGGCTGCTGGTGGTGCTTTCCACCCCAGCCCAGCCCACCCCAGACACCTGACTCGGCCTCCAGACTGGAAGGACAGCCTCTTCCTGGACTTTGGCCAGTCTACCCCCAACACATCTCTCTGATTCCCAGTGTGAATCCGGGTCTCGGCCCACAGCCCTGCTTCCTGTGGGCTCCTGCCCAGTCACTGCACAGCCCCCGAGGTCCATCCAGCCCCTGCCTGCCCTGGAGCCACGCTCCGAGCTTCCCTGGGTAATCTGGCCACCTTGCCAGCTGCACTCAATGCGTGCCTGGGTGTGGACCCCTGCGGACCAGGCCCCCTGTCTCGGGGCCCAGGGGTGGCCTCGTGGCTCTCTAAAGAGCACCCGTGAGGAGACACGGGACCCAGAGAGGACCCCCCCCATGATGACCTCCTCCAGCCCAGGCCTCAAGTCGGGATTCCTGCTTTGCTGTGTCTGTGTGGGTCAGTGGGGGCCATCGGGAGGATAAAGCCCCAGGTTCCATTAGAAAGCCAATGTCCTGAGTTCGGGGTTGGGGTCCCTGGGCACCGACCCTGGGCCCAGCAGCCTACTGAGGGGTATTTGAGCAACTGCGGGGGATAAGAGAGGGCCAGTTCCAGCCACTGCTCCTTGGCAACCCCAGAGAAGCACTCATTCCAGGGCCAAAGGTGGACTGAGCTCCCAAAAAGGGACACTGGGCAGTGGAGGGCGATAATCCCAGTGAAAACACTGCAGAAGCTCAAAGAAAGCAGCAGTCACCGTACCCTGGGGGTCCTGGTGGACTCCCTGGAGGAGGTGGCCTTGGGACAGGTGAGGAGGGATGAGGGAGGGGGTGGGAGATGAAATCAGAGGGGTCCCAGGCGGGGCCACGGGTGAGTTTGACTCTTCTCTTAGTGTGGAGGACACTGGAGAGAATGGGGGCGCTAGGCCTGTGCTGGTGGAACTACAAGGTCGAGTGATGGGATCATAATGGAGGGGTGGGGTCACGAGGCTGGGAGTTTGCAGAGGACAGATCCCGGGATGTGTCACCGAGAAGTCAGGCCTCACCTGATAGGAGATGCAGGGCCACAGTGGGATGTGTCACCAGGTCCCGGACTGGGAGGCACTCCAGCAGCTGTGACGAGGTGGACAGGTCCCTGGCTGCCCCCGGAGCCAGTCCTCCCCCGGCCACCCTCCTTGCACTCATCCCCTGTCCCCAACTCCAGCACACTCTCCCGGCCGGGCCTTTCTGCTTGGGCCTCACGTTGCCTGGAGCTCTCTGTCTGCCCCCATGTCAGAGGGGCTCACCCTCTCTCCTCATCAAGATCTCTGCTCAAAGGCTCCCTCCGAGAGTCCCCCCAGCAGCCCACCAGGCCAGCAGAGCAGCTCGGACCCCCTGCCCCTGTGTGTCACAGAGCTTTCTGGATGCTGGGTACTATGTTCCTGTTTGCCTCTGCCTACATCCCGGGGGTTTGGGAGCCGGGGCAACAGAGCCAGCCGGCCTGGGTTCACGGGCCAGCTCCATCATTTCCCGGCTCCCTCACCTGCGAAGTGGAGGCTGCATTGCTGTCTAGAGGGTCATCACCGGGACTGAAGGCCATTGTGGTCCACAAAGCACTTACTTCAGGCTGGGCACGGGAGAAGGGCCATGTGAACTGGAAAGGACAGCCCTCTCTTCGCTGCAGGGACAGCCATCGGGGGCCAGGGCTTTCTTCCATCCACTGCTGAATCCCAGCAGCTCCAACAGTGGCTGGCTCCCAGAAGTCCCCAGGAACTCTCTCTCGAATGAGCGGACATAGCCAGACTCTCAGAATCCTGAGACCACAAACCACCGGCTCACGAGGGAAGGCTCCAGCCGGCCACGGGACAGGAGGGACGGGGAGCCTCGGCCAGCTAGGCCCCAGCTGACGTGCCCCAGGATGTTGCCCTGCCTGGGGGTCCCCAGCTCCCACAGCAAGCGGGGGCAGTGAGCTGGGGCCTTCTGGGCTGCACCCCCATCAGTGGTGGCACCTGGGCCTGCGGGAGGAGGGGGAGTGCCAGCTGAGACTCCCACAGCACCATCCAAGCAGCCTCAGGAAAGGTTGGTACAGGCCTAGCCTCCTAGAATTATCCCTGGACCCTGCAGAGACCCCCTCCTCCCGACGTGCAGCCTGGCATGCCTTCCTCACTGGGCCGCCGGCTGTTTAAGGGGACGTCTGCTAAAAAGTGGTGGGGCCCCAGTTTATTCCACTTGTCAGCTTCCCTCTGCCACCCACAGCTCCTGGCAAGTGTGCCGGGGTTTTTGGAAGCAAGAGTGGAGCCTTCTCCACGCCCCAGCGTGGGTTCCTGGAGGGAGCCCGGAATGATCGTTCTCCTCCAGGGGACACACGGCCCTGGGCAGGCAGCCAGCATAGGTGCTGGAAGCAAAGGGACACAGCCAGCAGGGCAGGGCCCGCCTGGGGCATGAGAGGCAGTTGGGCGCTGGCAGGGAGCCCAGAGAGCAGCCAGGTCAGCACCCCCTTGACAGATGAGGAAGCTGAGGCCCAGGGGCGAGAGCTCGTAGCGCGTGACCTGGCTCCACCCGGAAGCAAGGGGCTTCAGCACCTGCTCTGGAAGCAATGTGGCATTTGCCCCCAGACCTGGGTTCAAGTCCTGACATCCCCACTCAGTGCGACTGGCGCCTCAGCTGCTCACTCCATCTTGTCCAGCCTCCTCTTAATTTGTGAAATGCGTCTGAGGATGCCCCAAACTAGCAAGAACCAGAGGTAATGGGAAAGCAGATAGCCCGGGCCCAGGGCACAGTGCATGCCTTAGAGACACGTAGCTTCATTGGTGACGACTGTTATCCAATCAAATATCTGTAGACAGAGCCAGGTGTGGTTGCTAGGCCCTGCACCCCTCTAAGGGACAATGGCTTCCCATGGTCTGTCCCCAGGCCTGGACCCCCACAGGCTGAGCCATAGGGTGTTAGCAGCCAAGCTGGGGAGGGAAAACCCTCCTGTGCCCGGGGCAGGACATCTATGAGTCCAGGAGGTCCCAGGTGCCTCTGGGACCCACGAGGGTGGGTTTATACTGTGTTGCAAAGACAAAGGAGATGAGACTCTATGGTGATCCCTCAGGAAGACAAAGGCTGGAGGGACCTGGGAAAGGCCGTGCAGCCCCTCAGCTGGAATACCCACCACGTCTGACCCTCCCAACCCTTCAGGGCCTTGAATCAGAGCCACCTCCCCCAGGAAGCCTTCCCAGATACACATCCTCTTCCAGTGGATGACATCTCTTCCCCCTCTGGACTCCCTCAGTGTACCTGCCCCTCTTTCAGTTCCTCCTCTGGGGTTATTTGAAGCTTCACATAGCTGGTTTGTGCATCTGTGCTGTCGCACAGACTTATCAATGCGCACTGAATACCCCTCCCTTTCTCTTCCTGACAGACTCCTACTCGTCCCTTATCACCCATTTCGAGGTCCTCTCTGGGTTTCCATGGGCCCCTGGGCTTCCCCCCTCATAGGACATCCCACTCTGGGGTGGAACTGCCCGCTGAGGCTCCTCTCTCCCTCCAGAGCAGGCAGGTCCCCTACTGTGTGCCCCTAGCATACAGGCAGTGCCTGATGGATGCTTGCTACATGAAGGGATGAAGGCCGGGGCTCATGGCAACTTGCCGCTGCCTCCCTGAGCCCAGTCGGTGCTCAGACCTCCCAGAGGCGGGTAAGGGCCCGTCCACACCTCAGAAAGCAGCGTTAGCCCAGCCCCAGGCTAAGTCGGGCCCACTCCAGGCAGTTTAGAGTGTGAGAAACCCAGGCTCCATGAACTAGCAAGGTCAAGGTCGCCATAAACAGAGCTGGTGGCTGGTAGGGGGAGGTGGATGGACCCCAGGGCCCCACAGCTACCCCTCCCCCATTTATGAAACACACGCTGAGTGTCAGGAGTTCTCTCCAGGGGCCTCCTGGCTCAGAGGGGCCCCCCGGTGTTCATAGGGCGGAACAGAACTCGCAAAAAGCTGTGCCATTTCCTGTCGTTGTAAAAGGAGCGCTCAGCTCTTCCCCCACACGGGGCTGCCTCGCTCTGTGGGCTATGGGGCGGGAGAGGACCCGGGTGTGGATGACTCACTGGGTGTGTGATCTGTGGGCCCGCTGGGCACCCCAAATCTGCTATCACAACTGTGTGGCCTGTGTCCACTTCACATCCTCTCGGAGCCTGGGTTTTCCCACCTGTAGATGGGAGGAGACCCACTCCGGCTCCTGTGCAGGCTGGGAGGCGCCGCTGGGGTGCAGCCAGCTTGGGCAGGCACTGCCACCACCACGTGGGGACCACTGGCTCTGCCCTCTCGCCTCCTGACGGGCCTCTCCAGGCACTGAGGACTGAGTCATCTCACCAGCCCTGCTCGAGGCGGTTCAGGCCAGTGGGGGCCCCAGAACCAGCTCCCCCATCCACGGTTTGAGGCCAGAGCTCAACCCACCCTGTCCCAGCATCCCCGTGGGAGACCCTGGCATCCTCAGGCACCCTGACCAGTCTCAGGCCAGACACATCTGAGGGGATGGCTCGGGCTCAGACATCCGCTCGCACGTTCAGGACCAGGGGTATGAAACAGGTAGTGAAGTTTAATATCCAGAAAACAGGCTTTAAATTGATTGAGCTTTATGACCAGTGCCAGCTCCATAATAATCACTCCACTGCTTCCCTCTCTCCCCCTCTGCCGTGCCCACACCCTACACACTCTTGCATTTTTCTCAGGCCTCAGCACTTCACCCATCATCAAAATGGCCCTAAAGTCCATAAAAGGAAGGCCAAGAGGCCAGTGCACCCACAAACCGAGCAGGGCAGTGCCTCCCAGGGGGGCTCAACTATTCCACTGACCCGTCCCCTGGAAAAGGCGTGAAGCTCTGTCTAGAATATGTTTGAGGACAGGCTGGACATTTCCAGGTGGCAGAGCCTGAGCCGCCCTGGAGCCCTCCTCTGAAGCATCTCTGACAAATAGACCCCAGCTGTGGACTCAGACCTGGATCCGGCCATGAGACCATATCTGTATCTGTCTGCCTGGAAGGGTGTGGGGAAGCCCAGCCAGGTGCCCTGAGGCTTCTATGGAGGTGGGCTGGGAACTTCTGGAGAGTCCTGGGAGCTTCTGATGCCAGGATGGCTGGGCTGAGAGGGGGCGAGAGACGTGGGAGGACAGGGCTGGAAAGGGGTGGGACCCGTGATAGGGACCGTGTACAGGACTTAGGAGCCCCACTTCACTCTGCAGCCCATGGGGAAGTGGGACTGGGCAGAGGATGTGCTTCCAACAGCGGGGAGGGAAAGAAGGTCCAGTATGTCTTCCAAGGCCACCATGGCAGCAGATGCGAGGCAGGCAGGGGGTGAAGGAGAGGCCTGGAGACTGGATGGGAGCCTCCATGTGTGGTGTGAGGAGGGCCGGAGCAGGCTGAGAGGTGCTGAGCAGAGGAAGCAGTAGACTCCCCTGAGGACTCCAGGGCAGGAGACGGGAGTGGTGGTGATGCCACCAGCAAAGTGGGAGCGGAGAAGGCAGGGAGATGAGAGACGGGGTGTGAGAAGCTGGGGGGCTTCCAGGTGGAGTACCGGGCGGGGAGCTCTCTGGAGCTCCGGCACTCAGTATGTCCAGTGGGGCTGGGGCACCGCCGTGGCATCAGGGGCTTGGGCAGGACAGTGGCCAATGAAGACACAGGTGTGGATGTGCCCACCTGGGGCAGCTGACGGAACAAGGATGCTTGGTCCGCTGTCGGCCGTGGGCCCTTTTCAGTTCCTGAGGAAAGCTGGGAATCTCTCCCCAGAGAGAGATGTACACAGGAAACCGGCAGGTGGTCCTGGACCCTCTGAACCATCCATGGACCACTCAGATGAGAGCCCTGGAAAGTCAATACCCCGAGAGCTCAGCTTGGGCAGGGAGCAGCTTCTTCTGGGAGGGGACTGGCCAGAGGCCAGGCAGCTGGAGCGGAGTTTGCTGTCCCCCCTGCGGCTTGTCCCAGACCCCGCTGACCAAGCCGGCCACTGTATCCCAGGTCCTCGGCAACCCCCTCGTCCATCCCCACCGGCGCCTCCTCAACTCAGCATTCTGGACAACTCCTGTGGCCTCACCAAACCGTCCCCCTCGCGGCCTCCTGTCCCCTCGCTGACCCTGCCACCCCCTGGGATGTTAACCCGCCCCCGCCTCAGCTGGAATCCCCAGTCCTTCAGGCCACGCGGTTCCAAGGATCTCCAAGGAGGAATCGTCCCTCCCAGAGGTGACTGAGAGCACACTTGATCCCCAAGGCTGTGCTGGGCAGAGACGGGAGAGAATCCCAGCCCCTGTTCTATGAAGGCACATCTACAGCCTGCGTGTTAGCGCCCCCTGCTGCAGCCACGCAGCCGTCAGGAGGGAAGGCCGTTATTTCTCTCCATCTTCCCGCGGGCCCCACTCCCCGCTTAGCACGGCCAAGTCGTCCATCCAAGCAGGCCCGCCCTCCCGGACGGTGCCTCCGGAGCAGCTCTGCCTGGAGTAGGGCCCACCTCCTGGACTGACCCGGCCGCAAGGGCAGCTGGCGGTGGCCGGGAGGAGGAGGAAACGGCGGGGTGGGGGCTGTAACCTACATGGTGGCGTTTCTGGGAGGCACTGAGGAGAGCCTGAGCATAAGGGCCTCAGGCCCCCCGAGTGGAGCAAAGGCCAGGGCTGCATAAGCACGGTGTGGTCAGCCCCCCGCCCAGCCCCACATGCAGCACTTAGGCAAAATCTCGTTCTTATCCACTTTTATGTTGTTCATTCTTCAGCAAAGCCCGGGGAGTGAGGTACCACTGCCCCCACTTTACTGACATGGCAAGTGAGACTCACACAGGCCAAGGGCAGGCCCGGATTGCCCAGCGGGTGCATTCACACTTAGACTGTCAGTGGTCTGACTCATGCCCCTGCCATGAGTAAGGAGCTGGCCGAGTTCAGGAGAGGGGTCACCTCAGATGCACAAGACTCGGGGTCTCAGAGGCCATAACTTGGGAGCTGAGGACCCATCAGAAGTGTCCCCTGGAGACAGGAGGCTGGGCATTTGTCTGCCCTCTCCTGGCCCACCAGTGGGGCCCTGCTCAGGGGCATGGACACCCCCATCCTCCCAGCTGCCACTGCGCAGACTGAGTGTCCTGGGGCTTCCAGGATGGCCAGGCAGAGGAGCCATGGACGTGCATGGCCAAAGGGGTACAGTGCAGTGTCAAGAAAGTCCTCTCCAAGGGGTCTCACTGAGGCTGCTCCCTGACCGACAGCACATGTCCTGGCCAAGTGGGTACTTGTCCGCGCACAGACACTGCCCATGCAGGCCACTGAGCCAGGGCGTCCTCCCAGCTTCCCCCATCAGCCCTGCACCCTGGCCTTCCAGCCCCAGCGTAACTGCTCAGGAAGTCCTCAGTGGGGTGCAGGATGCTCAGTCCCCTCCCCAGTGGTCATCTGACAGGAAGCTGGCTGCTGGCATCTCTACTCCTGCGACAGCCCCACAAGATGCCTGCACACCCGGCCCTGTCCCTTGCTGCCTTGGAAACCTTGCCCCCCTCTGAGGCTGCCGGCTCATGGCCAACAGCAAGTTAACGCTTCTGGTGGTGCTGTCCGTGGTGCTGACTGGTCTAAGCCCTCTTCTTTCCTGTAGGCCGTCAGGTGACGAGAGTCCGCCCCCCAGGCCCCAGGAGTGAGAGGTGGCAGCCTCCACAATTGCTCCCAGGTGTTCTAGAAGAGAGCTCGGCAGCCATCCTCAAAGTCACTGGAACCCGACCCTCTTTACAGGGTCAAAGAGACAACTCAGAACACAAGACAACTGACTAGGCAGAGCTCTCATCTCCCTCTCCAGGGGCTCGCGCTGCAGACCTGCACATCTGTGACAGATCGATATCCCTTTCAGATTGTATCAGAGCCTCGTGGTTTGATCTTAGAAAGCCTTGCTCTTCTGCAAAATGATGGAGAGGTCCCATTGCTTTTCAAAACCCCAAAGGGAGGCCATGACCTCAGCTCTTAGGAGAAGGGTTAGCGCAAACACCAGGCCTGGCCTTGGTGGCTGGGACCACAGCAGGCTTGGGGAGAGGGCCCCAGAAACCCCACCAACAGAACCAGTTAAATCCAGGAGACTTGTATACATTAAGCACCTTGAACTTATTATAAAGTCACAACAAATGTAGAGATTCCCAAATTTACAGGTGAGGAAACTGAGGTTCAGAGAGCTTAAGTAACTTACCTGAAGTCACAGTGGTGATTGGAGCTTGAACCAAGGAAGCCAGGCTCCTGGATCTGTGTCCATGTCACATCAGTGACAGACCAGATCTGGGATCTTGTCACCCAGCAGCACCTCAGGACTCCCCTGGCAGAGCCAGAGCTGAAAGGATCCTTGTCTCCCTCAAAGATGGGCATCCTAGCTCAGGGTGTGAGGTGTCTTAGTGCACAGAGGGCCATCCCCAAACTAAGAGGCACCCTCACCCGCCTTCGAGGGCCAGGGCATCGGTCCCTGTGGCGAGTGGGACCCTCATGTCTCCAGCAGGAATGTGCAGGACTCGCTTCTTTTTTTAAAAAATATTTATTTATTTTTGGCTGCGTAGGGTCTTAGTTGCGGCACACGGGATCTTCGTTGCAGCGCACAGGCTTCTCTATTGTTGTGGCGCACCGGCTCCAGAGCACATGGGCCCTGTAGTTTGCAGCACGCGGGCTCTCTAGTTGAGGCACACAGGCTCAGTAGTTGTGGTGTGCAGGCTTAGTTGCCCCGCGACATGTGGGAATCTTAGTTCCCTGACCAGGGCTCGAACACGCATCTCCAGCATTGGAAGGCAGATTCTTAACCACTGGACCAGCAGGGAAGTCCCAGGACTCGATTCCTGAGCTGATTCAGCTTCAGACAAGATCTCTGGGGACCTCCAAGAGGTGACCACAGGGGGTCCCCCGGCAGCCAGTTGTGGGGAGGGGGAACCCAGAAACATAGACGTGGAAACGTGTAGGGGCCTGGGGAACACAAGTCACCCCATGTGCAGGGAGAGAGCAGCCCCAAGCTCAGGGTTTTGAGGTCTGGGCTGTACCGAGCCCGGTGGGATTCTTAATGAAGGACTGGCAGAGCCTGCACCAGGCTGATAGCACTTGAATCGTCAAGAGTCACGAGGGGTAGGCTGTGATTCCCAGCATATCTGGCCCTCCTCCCTTCCCCCACCCCACCCAGAGCACAGTTTGAAGATTTGGCGGGGGAGGCCGATGGAGCATGAGGCTGAAGCACTGGGGGCCTGTCACCCAAGCCCTCCAAGCCCAGGCTGAGGACCAAGGCGCTGAGGAACCATAGATGACTCTGACCTGCTTTGCAAACGACAGAGAAAGGACTTGAAGGGATGGATGAGGGAGCTGGGCTCGCGGGCATCAGAACCGGGCACTAGGGACGGCCAAGAGGGAGGAAATCGGCTGGAAGAGGAGAGCAGCTCCAGAAATCCACAACTTGGGACGCTGCCAGGTAGGGGGCGGGGAGCCGCTGATGGTTTTAGAGCAGAGAGAGATGACAGCACAGCGGAGCGCTGACCGTGGCTGTCAGTGGAGGGGGCAGATGAGGCTGGAGGCTGGGCCCCAGTGAGGAGGCCACAGGGACTGTCCTCCCAAAGGAAACTGAGGCAGAGCCATGGAGGTGGAGGGGAGGGACTGCACGCATCAGAGCACCCATAGGCCCCGTGGAGCAAAGCTGCCACGTGAGGCTGGCTGCGTGGACCCCGGGAGGCATGGCCTGGGGTGGGGGGTACACTAGGCAGGCCATTGGGAGAAGCCAGGGCTGCCTGCCCAGCAAAGCCAGGGGAGCCCCAACTCTGCGCCTGCCAGCCCCTCGGCCATGGCTCCTGGGGGCCAGCAACCAGGCCACCCAACTCCCAAGGGGGTCAGCTGAGGGGTCCAGCCGCCACCCACACAGCAGGCTGGGTCTGGCCTCCCCATGGAGAGATAAGAGCGAACCTTCTACCCAGAAACACAAATCCCATTTCCTTCCCGCTGTTCCTATTAACCCCCCACCCCCGCAGCCTGTGTGGCCCAGGAAGAGAGCGCGGAAGTCGGAGTGAGCCCAGGGCGGGTAAGGTCTACACCCTGCAAAGATCCAGCACCAGCAATGCTGGGTGTCCGTGTGCATGAGTGCAGGAACTAATCACATGGGCACACTTTGGGCTGCCTGTTAATAGTGTAGGGTTAATTTGTCGCTGTCTTTCCCACGCATGCCATCATTTCTCCACAAAGAACAGCATTAATAACGGTGCCAGACATACTCCCCTGCGGGAGCCCTGCTTAATACTGCCCCACTCACTGCCCCCGCTGGACCCCAGGCCTGGCGTTGGGCTGCGTCCTGCGTCCCTCTTAGAGGTGAGGAAACTGAAGGCAGGGAAAGCTTCACCATCTTGAAATTATTAATAATTAATAATAGTAATAATTAATAATTGTTGAACAATGGGTTCCAATTTTCACTTTGTGGTGGGCCCAGACTCCAGGTCTGACCACGGCTGGCTATAACCAGGGGGACCTGGGATCAGCGCCACCTGCCCCAGCTGCGTGACTTTGCGTGGGGCCTCAGCCTCTCCCGCCTGTCTCCTTGCTGATGAAATAGATGCAGTGCTGTGCAGAGAATCAACCAAGACGATGTCTCTGACATCCTACCTGGGCCTGGCCGGCTGCAGGCCCCGATGCAGAGCCATCCCCTGCCTACCACCCTTGCCCCCCCCCACAAGCCCACCTGCCGGGTCCTGTGCTTAGGCCCTGGCTCCATCCACGTGCCAGGAGAGAGCCATGTGCCCAGGAATAACAGATAACGCTGCTAGGGGTCAGAACAGCTCCATCCTTCCAGGGGAGGGAAATGAGGCTGCCAGGCGAGGGGGCCGCAGGCCGCGGGCCATGATGAACAGGATCCGCCGGCCCACACGCTGTGGCAGAAGGTGCCAGGAGATGATTGCTACAAAATGTGCCAACTACCGCCAAGCCTTCTCGCCCATCCCCGCCACCAGGCAAATAAACACATCAGCTGCCAGCCTGTGCCAGCCTGGGCTTGGCGAGGCCCCGGGGGCCGGCAGCCCAGGTGGGAGGGGGCTGGAAAAGCCAGCTCTGAGGATGCAGGAGGCCTTCCTGTCCCCATGAGCCGTCAGCGACAGGTGGGACAGTCAGCTGGTACAGGAGGTGGCATCTTGGCCCAGGAAATGTTTAACCAGGGGTACAAGGGAGAGGCCAGAGGCAACTTCAGGGCCCCTCACCCCACAAAACTCATTGGAAAGGCTGCCCCCTGAGGCTAGGAGGAGGGTACACCGGGCTGTGCACACATGACCTACCCTTCAGCCACTCAGGGCTGCCTCCTGGCTCTCTTGGCTCTGCACGGCCACCAGTTGTGTCCACAAAGCGGCATTTGTGCCTGTGTGTGCAATCGTGCCTGTGCGTGTCTGGATCTATGTGTGCATGTGTGTGTCCTATGAGTGCATATGTGTGTACAAGTGCATTATCTGCAACACTAGTCCAGACCCAAATGTGTGGTGCGGGGGAAGGAGAAGGAAGATGCTTGTGAAACCTGGGGCTTCCTTCAGGGCAGGCTGGGCCTTCAGCTGATTGTGCCTGGAGGAAGGCGACCAGGGCCAGACTAGGAGGCTGGAGAGCTCACCTGGAAGGGGGCCTAGGGCAGGGGCGCTGTCTAGGGGGCTCCTGTGGGAAGAGCCAGGGGCAGGGAGAAGAGTGTGGCTTGGCTTAGTCCAAGGAGGGACCTGCGCACAATCCAGCATTGTGCAAAGACAGTGGATTGTCTGTGAGGTGGTGAGCCTACCGGCACTGGGGGTATGCAAGCAAGTTGCCTTCTTACACCTTTAGGATCCTCTTGGGGAGCCTTTCACTTATGCCACAGAAAGGTTCCTCCCTGGCAGGATGGACCAGAGTGACAGAGGAAGCTGTGTGAGGAGAGGAGCACAGAGGGGTGGGAGCCCAGGCACACACACACACACACACACACACACAAGAACACACACACGCATGCACATGTCTTTCCCACCCTTCAAAGTCCCAGCTACAACCCCAGCTACTTCATTATCCTCAGACATTGGTACCTGCTCAGAGCCGATCTGGGATCCTGCAGGGACAGGTACTCACCCCTTTGCAGGTGGGGACAGAGATATGGAGAACTTAAACTTACTGAGCACAGCAGGTGCCATGCAAGCCTGTGCCTCTTCTTTCCAGCCTCACACCAACACTGTTATCACCACGTTTGACAGATGGGAAACTAAAGCCCAGAGAGGTCAGGCACACAGCCCATCAGCAGAGGAGCCAGGGCTCCACGACTCAAGTCTGCTTGACCCACAGCCACTGTCTAATCCTTTGCTGTGTGGAGGGTCAGGTGAGATGATGGACACAGCGCCCTTTGAAGACCTAAAGCTGGGCCAATGTCAGCCGCGTTGCCTCTCTCTGGCCCCAAAGCAGACTGTGGCCACTTGAAGTGGGAGGCAGATCTCCCCATCTGTGGCCCAGGCCCACCCCTGGTCCCAGTGCAGGGACCAGGGGCGACCGTGACATCACTGAGCAGGCATCGCCCACCACAGGTGAGCAGGGAAGAGGGCGCGTGCATCGTCCAGCCCAAGGTACTGTGTCGGGGCAAAGCAGAGAAGGGGACGAGAGGCCACATTTAAGGAGCACCGGCTAAGCGCAAGCAGCAGAGTATCACCCCGTCCGACGGGGAGGGAAACTGCGGTCAGAGATGACGACACAAGAGCAATGATAACAGCGGCAGGGCAGGGCATTCAACCTCCAGCCAGGCTGCACAGACTAACTCGTGCCGAGGAGTGCCCCAGCCTCCCCAGACCAGGTGTTCTAAGGGCATTAACTCCCTCCAGCGGCCGGTCCCGCGCAGGGCCAGAGCCTGCGGCCCCTCCTCCCGCACCCCCCCCGGCCCCCCCTCCCCCCACGCAGGCACCTCTGATGCTGTCAATAGGTAGAATTGAATTACAGTGAGGGAGGCTAGCCGCCTCTTGGTCCTGGAGACGGGCCATTAATCTTGTTTGACTGTTCTTGGAATGTCAACAATAAATGCCAAGATGAACGATGAATAAAAATCTTCCCAGAAATAACGGGAGAGCAGCTTTCCCTGGAAGGGTGAGTCTCCTGGGGTGTGGAGGAAAGGGCCTCGGAGGAGCAGGGGTATTTTGGCCGCGGGAGTTTTCAGCCCAAGCACCCCTAGGTCAAGACAAGCCCCTCCCCCACCCAGGTCACGGGGATCCTGAGAAGAGCCATGAGGAGTTGTGTGTAGACCAGCAGGGAAAGATACCAGCTATCGTGTACTGAGTGCCGCCTGTGTACCAAGACTAAATTCTTCGTGTGTGTCTAATCATTACAATAACCAGTGAGCTTGGAACCTCGGATTTTTAATCCTCATTTTCAGATGAGGAATCTGAGCCTCAGAGACATTAAGTGACATGTCCAGGCCACAGACCAGGATTCAACAGAACTGGGTTTGAATCCAAGTCTTTCTGACTCTGAAGTTTGTTCTTTTAACCACAGTAATGTCACTACCACAAGGATTATCCAAGCAGTAATAGTGATATGGGAATAAAGTGCTGTGGGAACACAGGTGTATCAGTTAGCTACTGCTGTGTAACAGTGATCCCAAAATTTAGTAGTTTAAAACAATAATCATTTATTTTTTCACAATCCTGTGAGTTGGTCATCTGAACAGGACTCAGCCAGATGGTTCATCTCTGCACCACTGATGCTGTCTGGCTTCAGGTGTGCATTTACCATCAGATGGCCTCACTCCCATGTCTGGCATCTGGCTGGCTGTCCAAAGGGCTATTAGAGGTAATTGATCCATGTGTTCTTAATCAGCCAGTAGGCTAGCCCAGCTCATTCATGTGGTCATCCCTGGGTGCCCAAGAGCTGCAAGGTAGGGCACGTCCCAAAGCTTAAACACTTTTCAAGCATCTTCTTTTCACATGTGCTACTGTACCATCGGCTAAAGCAGGCCAAAGAGCCAAAACCATCAAGGGGTGGGAAGCTGGCTCTGCCTCTTGATAGGAAGAGTTGCAAGGTCACTTTGCAAAGGGGCAGGGACACAGGAGGGGAGGGACTCTATGGCCATGTGTGGCCTGTCACAATCGAGAAGGCAGCAGTTAGCTTTACCCAGGAGGCTCTGGGAAGGTTTCCCAAAGGTGGGGACATTGGAACTGGACAGACCTAAAGGAAGGGTAGCATTAGCATTTACTGGCAGAGCGGGGGAGGGGAGGAACCCTGGCCAGCCCTGGTTTCAAACCTCACACAAAATAAAGTCACATGGCATGGGTCGCTATTCACAATAGAATTGTGAGGTGCACAGCCTGAGCGACTGTACGTGGCAGTACTGCACAAGGCCACCAAGACTCTGTTGATGGCACAAACGTCGGCCAGTGTGCTAATCCGGCATCTAGTCCTGAAAGAGAAATAGGGTGTCTCCCCCACTTAATCCAGCCCCGAAACCAAACAGAAGCCTTTCTGGCCATGTGGCTGTCAGACCGTTTTCCCCTCCGATGGATGGTCCACGTTTCCCGCCAGGTTTGCTCACACTCCACAAATTGGAGTTAGCCATTAAGATCCACACAGGTGGCCCCAGCTCCAGCACTTAATCTTACCTATGGCTTTAGAGAGATCCCCTTGGGGTGCTGGATGGGTCAGCCACCTGGCCACCTGTGTCCCCAGGCAACTGGCTCCGGACTGCAAAGGGCAGGCAGATTTTCCCCCTGGCGTCTCTCGAGGGCATCCCTCTCCCCTCCCATCATCACGGCAGCTGCAGGCACTGGGCCGAGCGACCAGCAGGCTCCCGACTCCTCCCCTCACTCCAGTCCAGCTTGCTCAGGACGACAGTTTCCTAGACCAACACCTCCACTGGCCCTTCCCATGATGCCACAGCCCCACTGCCCATAGCTGGAACACAGCCCCTCAGTTGGCCCTGCCATCTCATCTGAAAAGAGTCAGGGTCAGGGAAGAAGCTGGCCCTCA
This sequence comes from Delphinapterus leucas, assembly GCF_059928025.1. Lineage (NCBI taxonomy): Eukaryota > Metazoa > Chordata > Mammalia > Artiodactyla > Monodontidae > Delphinapterus > Delphinapterus leucas. Next base: position 2,302,396 of record NC_143145.1, read on the forward strand.
ACTCAAGGTCACAAAACCTCAGAGAAGAAAGGATCTTGGGCAAAGTCCAGGTTGTGCCCATGTTGCAGATGACAAAAATGAGGCCAGAGAGCCGAGGGGATTTCTCGAAGCCTCAGAGAAGTGGGGCAGAGCTAGGGCTCCAGAGCCTCTGCTTTAAGCTGGCCAATTCTAAGCCACTTCCTCAGCATGCCTGCTCCAGGCAGCCCTCCCTGATCTGTCCATCCATTCTCAGCGCCCATCTGTGGAGCTGTCCACCCTCAGCCTGCAGGCAGGCCCATCTCCCCTCTCTGGTATCAGCATCCTTATCTGTAAAACGGGTACAACACCGCCCCTACTGGCCCCATTGGTTGATGTGAGAACCCCGTGAATGAGGTGACCGATGCCAAAGCCCTCTGTGAAGTGGAAAGGGCGGCTCCCCGGGAGTGGTACAGTGATGGTGAGGACAATACAGATGATGGTTCTGGAAGGTTAAGCCAGGCCCCTCTACACCTGGAGGACAGAGCTGGGGGCAGGTGTGAAAAAACACAGCTGGGTTCACCCGGCTCCTGACGCCTGCCCCGTGCAAAGGGCCCCGGCCCTCCCTCCTCGCTGTCTGTACTCACCGCTCTCTGAGAAGTCCTTGTTCTTCGTTTGCTGTGTCCGTCCTCCATCCCACTCACCTGTTTATCCTGCTCGCCACATGCTGCCCTCCCCAGTTCCCAGGTCAGTGCCCAACGCACGGGACTTGATGGATAAAGATGGCTCTGAGCCCTCAGGCAGCTGGCGGGAGAGGCCAGGCCATCAGTGGGAGGGACCCCTCGCTGCTCCAGGCTCCCCGCTGGGAGCAACTAGCTGGGTGCCGTGAAGGTGCAGGACGTAGAGGCGGGGCTGTTCACCCACGAGGAACCAACACAGAGCACCCCGAGGAAGTGACCCCGGCACCGGGTCTCACAGGCCGGCCAGTGTCGGCAGGGGATGAGAGGCAGTGCTGTGGCAGAGGGATCAGCGTGGGTGAAGGCCTGGGGGCCTGGGCAGCCTGGCGCATCTCCTGGGCTGCAGAGGAGAGGACCGGGCCTCCAGAGGGGACACGGCCTTCTCCCTAGAGGTCCTGGTCCCGGAGATGCAGCTGAGGCCGCAGTGACCAGCAGTGACCAGCGCTCGGCGAGGGCCACACAGAGGGGGAGGCTTTCCAGGGCAAGGAACACCCAGCAGACCCCTGGGAGGCATCCCCACAGGCTGGGCACTCACCGAGGAGGCAGGACCTGTCCCCAGCCTCCGGGGCCAGTGAAGAGGGCCACATGCCCCAGCAGAGGTGTCCCGCGGAGGATGCAGAGACCCGCTGCCTCACCCGCAGCCCGAGCAGCACATGCGGCTGACCAGGAAGCAGCCGGGAGGCAGGTGAGGTCTGGACCGTCATCTCAGCCCCACTTCCCTGAGGCCCCTTCCTGCCCGAGAGCCCAGAGCCAAGCCCTTTCCACTCAGACCACCGAGCCCCAGACTGTAAGGCAGGGGCTGCTGAGACCTCCAGGGGCCAGAGCCCAGCCCAGCATCTGCACCTGGCCCGGGGTCGGGGCTCCGCCCACCAGCCTCCGCATCGGGACCCTGCGTCTCCGCCGGCAGCTACAGGTGCTGCTCAATGAGGTGTCTGCTGGCGCACTGCACAGCTGGGGGTCCCCGCCGCTGGACTCCAGGCCGGCCGGGGAGGACGCTGGGGAGGGGCCGCCGTGCCCCTCAGAATCAGGGCGTGAGGGGAAACCCGGCCCGACTCCCCACCCCCACCCTCTTCCTTGAAGCCGGTAGCACTGAAGTGCAGACCATCCCTGGGGCCCCCAGAGCTTAGGCCTGGGGGGGAAGGGGGGCAGATAACCCAAAGGCTGGAGGAGGGAGAGGAGGTCCACGGGAGAGGCCGGGTTGGGGTGTCACATGGGAGTCTGGGTGACAGCTGGTGGGGTGAGGGGTGGGATCAGCCCTGATCCAGCACGTGGTCCGTGGACTGAGGGCCAGGGCTGCTGGTGGGACAGACAGCCACATCCCTAGAGCATTTTCCTGGCCTCCCTCCCGCCCTCCCCGCTGGGGCAGGAGGACAAAGAAGCCGACGCATTAAGCAGCCCTCTGGAGCCCCTAAACCCTGCCTGCAAGTCTGTGCCAACTCCTGCAGCCTGGCTAATGTCACTGCCAGCGCGCCTGGCTGGCCCCGGGAGCACTCAGCAGTGACAGTCAAATGCTAAGTGGCCCCAGGCCCGCCTCCTTCCAATGAGCCACCGCTGCTCCCCCCACCAGTGATGCAGGCTGCCCCAGAATGCACCCCCAAGCTCCCCTTCCCAGCCCCGAGTTCCACCACTCACTCGGGCAATGCAGGGCTCCAAGGCATGGGGGTCCCCCACCCCCAAATCCAGCCCCCGGGCTGGGCTCTAAGCATTTATCAAGCACCACCCTATTATATCACGATCGTGTTTCAGGCCCACAAACCTCAGCGGGAGATGGGGTCCCCCCCCGACTGTGCAGCTAAGGAAACAGGCTCCCCCAGGGTCCCTTGTGGGGGCTGTGAGAGGACAGTGGAGTCCCCAGACATTCTGTCTGCCCGCCATCTCCCAGTGGGCTGCGGGGGCCGAGCACAGACCAGCCGGGAGTTGTCTTCCCCTCCTGCACTGTCCTCAGCGCCCCAGAAGGGGGCTCTGTCGTCCGAGGCTCTGGATGACTCCGTGGAGCGCCCCCCCCAGCTTCACCCTCCCCCCATCCCCGCCACCCCAGCTTCACCCTCCCCCCACCCCCCACCCCAGCTTCACCCTCCCCCCGACCCCCCACCCCAGCTTCACCCTCCCCCCACCCCCCACCCCAGCTTCACCCCCCCCACCCCAGCTTCACCCCCCTCAACCTGCAGCTGACTTTGCACGAAGAGAAACAGGCCCTTTCATTGTTACCTCACTGAGGCTGGACTGTTTGTACAGCAGCAAACCCAGCCTCTGTTGGCAAATCATCAATCCAGGAGGTGAGAACTGGTTTAAAAGCCTGTGCCTCTTCCAAGTGGTCCAAAGGAAAGACCCAAGGCGGCTCCCCTTGGGCTCACTTGACCTCAGTCTCCACATCCAGCAAATGGGTGCAACAGTAGCTTCTGCCCTCCCTGCTTCAGAGGCACTGCACAAAAAGGAACATGAAGACCTATCCTGAAACTAAAACACAGCTCTGATGGTCCACTTTGGCACCTAAAATTCCACTATTGCCACCTCGCTAGGACTGGACACTCCCGTTGCAGCTACAGCAACACTCACCTCCCTCCTCGGGTCCCCGAAAGAATGAGGAGCAGAGCACCCTCATCACCAACTTACAGAGCCTGCTTCTAGGGGAAGCCAACCTAAGAGAATAACCCTCTGCGGCGTCTGTTTCACAGATGAGGAACCCGAGGCAGCGCTGTCAGGACCGCTCAGCCAGGAACCCACGAGGGCGCCACTGCTCTCGGCCGCTGCCCGTGGTCTCCCGGTCCCTCTCCAGCACACTTCCTTCTGTCCGGCCTCCGTAGGCGTGGGGAAGTCCAGCCCTCCACTGCTTCCCCCCTCGCTCGTTCACTCCCGCGTTTACTTGACACTGAGCGCCGCCCCGTGTGGGCCCTGGGCACCCAGCCACAGCACGTAGCCACCGCGGAGCCACAGGCATCCCCGGCAGCGCTGTGCCAGGCCAGCGTGTCCCGGGGAGCTGGGGGGGGGGGCCACATCCTGTCCTGCATCCTGGCTCCTCAGAGCGGGGCTCGGGGGGTCAAGCAAGTTTGTAAAATTTGGCTTAGTTGTTAAATGTGCAGTGAGATGTCACCTGACACCCACTACGGTGGCCAGAATCAAGCAGATAGGTGGTAAGTGTTGGCCAGGAGGTGAAACGTGGACACTCACACACAGCCGGTGGGGTGTGAAATGATGCAGCTGCTCTGGGAAAGCCTGGCGGCTCCTCAAAACGTAAACACGCAGTTACCTCATGACCCAGAGATGCCGCTCCTAGGTACGCACCCAAGAGAAACGGAAACGTACGTCCACGCACACGTGTACGCGGATGCTCATAGCAGCCGTATCCGTAACAGACGAAGGTGGAGACAGCCAGCATGCCCATCACCTGATGTAGGTAAAGGGTGCAGTCCATCCACACAGCAGGATGCGATCGGCCCTAGAAAAGGAATGAAGCCCTGACACAGGCTACCACGTGCACGGACCTTGGCAACAAGAGGCTCGGTGAGAGCAGCCGGACACAGGAGGCCACACACGTGTGATTCCATTTGTAGGAAACGTTCAAAGCAGGCAGATGCCTGGAGACAGAGGGCAGATTCGTGGTTGCAAAGGGGATGGAGGGGGGACCGGGGGTGGAGGGTGTTGGGGTTTCTTCATCAGATGACGAAAATGCTCTGAAATCGACAGCACAACCGAGAATATACTAAAAGCTACGAATGGCACGTTGTCAGTCAACGGACTATGTATGGTATGTGAATTATACCTCAATCACGTGGTTTTTGTGTTGAACAGCGCTCTTCAAACAGAGTTACTCATTTTCTTCAGAGTTAACTGGTTTCCTAGCAGGGGTCCCTCCCCTCACGTAGGGGAGCCTACGTGACCTGCTGTGATCTTGCGGGGGCAGCCGAGGGGCCCCTCACATTTGATCTGCCCCTTCTCACCCCCAGGCATCTACAGAACTTCTTCCCAAAGCTCAGAATCGGGCTCTGAAATGGGCTCTTGGCCCCTTGAACAGCTCAGGTGGTTCTGCCCCTGAGAACAGCCCCCGCGGGGAGGCAGCACGGAGCCTGTGGGGCTGTACGGCCGCCGTGTGAACCCCACATCACGGCCAGCAGCTTCTGCTGAAAAGGGAGACTTTCCAGACAGCCCCGACGTGCACGATCTGCATTGTGCTTTCTTTTGCTCCCAGGTGTCATGTAATCTTTCCCCGTTAAACAGGTAAAAAAAACGAGTATAATTTTAAAAAGAGGAAAGGAAAAGAATTACATGGCTCCATCCCTGTACGATTCTTTACCATTTTGTGATGCTAGGATGCAAAATTTTAGAGTTTTGTTTTCGACGGACCCTGGGGGGGCGGTCAGAACCCCGGGACCCTCGCGGGGGACGGGGAGGGGCCAGGCCACTAGAGCCAGAAGCACTCTGACGACAGCATCCCGTGGCCGGGACGGAGGACGAGGAAGCAGAGCAGCAGGTGGGCAGGAGGGCGGGCGCTGCTTCCTGGCGGATCCCCTTCATTCCTCTGCCTTTCAGGACTGATTTCCGCCTCAATTTGGGTAATTACTCTCTACTCAGCATCATTTCTTGCCTTCATTCAAGGAGGGGAAGAAACACACCAGAACCTCTCTAGGGGTAGGAAATTCTTTCAGACCCTGCACAGCTGCTCTCTGCACGGGTCGGGGGAGGACGGGTCTTCAAAGGTACCCTGACTTTCGTCCCCTGAAAGAAACCCCATCCTTTCTCACCCACCCGGGGCTCTTCAGAAGCCCCGGCCTCAGATCGCAGGGTCATGTCTGATCCCAGGCTCTCAGGCCAGCCGGTGGGAGGGGACAGTCGCGGTCAGGTCTCCTCCCCAGGCAGGAGATGAAGAGTCTGGGGCGAGGGAGGGGTGCATGGTCAACACCTTCCCATGGTGAGTGCCACCACTCCAGCCCTGAGGCACGCAGGACGACGGAACCGCCTTCGTGTCACAGGTGTGGAAACTGAGTCCCCGGAGGGTTAAGCAGCGGCCCCGAAGTCTGCTGTTCAGTGCTGGGCAGAGCCGGCCTCCACCCAAGTGTGCCCTGTGCTCCTGCACTCACTGGAGGGGGAGGGGGCCACACCAGAGAGTTTGGCCAACCTGTACCACCACCTGGGTGTGCCCCGAGGGGGGACAGACTGGGGACACAGTGTGGAATGAGGCCCCGAGGGGCTTAAAGTCTGGGAGTGGGAGAAAACAGGAGTAACAGCCATGTGGCTGGAGTGGGCGGTCATTGAAGGACGGAGGGAGAGCTGGGGGTGCAGAAGGAGAGGCCCCTCCGGGACCACACTTGAGGATGCTTCTTGGATGAGGCAGCATTTGGGTGAGGCCACCAGGTGGGCTAGGACCTCAAAGGCAGGAGCCTGTGGATGGGCGACCAGGTGGACGGGATGGCAGTGGCAGAGGTGTGGAGGTGGGGAGGTCCAGGGTGAGGTTAAGGGAAGACACGGGGCCTCAGGCCTCGTGAGCCGGAGCCCTGGGCACGGGCCACCTGCACGGGGCCCGAGCACCCGACTGCTGACATCCAGCCTCAGCCCCGCCTCCCCTCTTCCAGGAAGCCTTCCCTGACCCCCGGGCTGGAGCAGGTGGCCTGCACTCCTCCACACACCCGGGACCACCCGAGCTCCGCCCAGGAGGTTCGTCATGCTTCCGTGAGTATTGACTGTCTGTCTGTCTCCCCCTCCAGACAGGACGCTCCATGGGGCTGTATTGCTTGCCTAGGGCTGCGGGGAAAGTACCACAGACTGGGTGCGTTTATGCAACAGAAATTCATCCTCTCCCAGGTTGCAGGCACACGTCTGGAATCAAGGTGTCGAAAGGTGGGTCCTTCTGGAGGCTCTGAGGGAGAGTCCATTCCTTGCCTCTTCCGATATCTGGATTTTCCAGCCCCCCCTTGACTTTCCGGAGCTTGAGGCTCTGCCTCCATCGTCGTGGCTTCTCCCATGCCTCTGTGTCTTCACGTGGCACCGTCCTCCCTCTGCGTCTGCGTCCAAACTTCCCTCTTCTTATGAGGACACAGTCACATCAATGGGTGGCCCACCCCACTCCGCTACGACCTCATCTTAACTTGATTCCAACCGCAAAGACCCTATTTCCAAAAAAGGTCACATTCACACCCACAGGGCCGGCCATGGAGAGCACAGCCCACCAAGTCTCTGACGATTAACTGTCAGAGCAACTTCACGGCTCCCACCCAGGACAACTCGTAACGTTTTATGCAAGTCTCCAGGCAACGGGCAGCCTGTTAGAACATCTGTGTTTCCATTTCCTCAGAGTAAAGGGACAGCTGAGTGGGGTCCTTGCCACAACGCTGGAGAGACGGGACCTCTGGCTCAGGGGGCAGGGCTTCCTGCCCCAATCATTTCATCTGCTTCTCCCCTGGGGGGACCCCCAGGTGTGGACCCTCCAGGGAGGCAACTGAAAGTGCAGTCACCAAACAGACTCAGACCTCCGCAAAAACCATGCCAAATGCCAGAGCAGTTGGTATGATTTATTAATCTGCCAGGATCTTTGCAAGATTTTAATGTGGTGTTTAGAGTTTATTTAACTGGGTAGCAAAAACACCCAATGCCAGAAACCATAAATAATTATCACATCCATTAGGCCTTTTATGTGAAGACCGGTACTATCTTTCCCTCCAAGCGGCTCCACGTCAATTTTCAACTTTTTGTCCTTCCATTTGGAACAAGCTCCCACTCATCAAAGAAGAAACCAACCCAGGGTTTCAGGGAGCGCCAGAGAGGGACCCTGCAAGTTTGTGATTAGAATACAAGAGGGAGGATCAAGGTAATTAATTTTTTTAACTCAAAAAAATTTTTTTTAAGTTTCCCCATCAGCTCCTGCAAAGCCGTGTGAATTATATCTGCTTATGTAAATAAAGCTAACGGGTGATAACATTAATTAACGGCATAAAACTTTTGCTCATCCAGCTGGAGATAACAGGTAGTTGGGGGAGAGGATTAATTTCTGTTTTAATTAGAAATTTACATTTGTGGCAGCTTGGCCTCCAGCAGTGAACAACGTCGGTGCCAGTGTCAGATTCCAGGTTCCTTCAAAAGTGTTGGCTTCCGAAAGGGCATGGGACATATCCGCCCTCCAAACAGGCTCCCCCTTCAGCCCCCCAGCCGGCGTGGAGCCGACTGATCAAAACAAAGGGACAGGAGACTTTCCTGGTGGCACAGTGGTTGGGAATCCACCTGCCAATGCAGGGGACACAGGTTCCATCCCCGGTCCGGGAAGATCCCACATGCCGCGGAGCAACAACTCCTGAGCCCGCGATCCACAACTACTGAAGCCTGCGTGCCTGGAGCCTGTGCTCTGCAACAAGAGAAGCCACCACAATGAGAAACCTGTTCACGGCAACGAGGAGTGGCCCCCGCTCGCACACAGCAACGAAGACCCAACGCAGCCAAATATAAATAAATAAAATAAATAAATTTATTATTAAAAAAAAAAAAAAAACGAAGGGACAGATGAGAAATGTCCTGTGCGGGGCCGGCTCCTCCGTGGGGCGGCACCCCCGCCTCCCACCTCCTGCAGACAGGTCCCCGGAGCTGCCATTGGGTGGGATGGGAGGGCAAAGGTGAAGCAATGAGGGAAGAGCCCAAGGTGGGGAGTCACGTGGTGCTGCCCCCACCCACAGTGCCGCTGCCCCTCCGGGCATTTGTCCGTGATGAACTTGGTGGGGAAGAAAGCATGCAGGGTGGGCCGGCCCGACAGCACCTTCATGGGAGTGGGGACATCCTCAGACCTCTGCTCACTTAGAGGCACCTTGCCAGCCCCACCTGGACGTAGCGAGTGGGTCCCAGGGACCCTCCCGTCCTCTGCAGTGTGAGAGTACCTGGTGCACAAGGGGTGGGACCCAGGTGTCGGGGCTTATTCCCAGCGATTCCCAAACCTCTTCTGCCCTGACACACTGCTTGATCTCCCAGGGGGATGTGGTGTTTTCAGGCAGCTTCCGAGGCCCTAGAAGGCCAGTCTGGGGGATGCTTGAGTGAGGGAGACGTTCTGGGGCTTCTGAAGTTACCTCGCCCCACAAATCGGGACCATGGACCGCCCGTCTCACCCGGGTGAAGCCAGGAGGTTCTGGGGGAAGGCAGTGGCTCAGGTGGCCCTTTCTGAGCTCCCTGTCTGACCGAGAGCCTTCTGTGATGGAAAGTAAAGAGGAAATTCTCCCCCCTTCCTCCCTCTTAATCCCACCCTGGATGAGGGAGCAGCAGAGCTGGCCCGCAGAGCTCAGATAACAGCTCCGTTCTCTCATCAGGAGCTGCTCTCATCTCCGCTCCCTGCCAGGCCGCTTCCAGCTTCTCCATCAACAGCTCGCCACCGGGAGCACCGGCAAGCAGCTTTGCAGGACCCCCCTGAGCTGGGCTTGAGCCTTCCCTGCACCCCCCTGACCCTCCTGAGTGCTGTCATTAGGCTGACTGGAGCTGCAGCAGGTGGAAGCTGGGACATAGGGGAGGAAGGACTCCCGAACCCCAGGAGGATGATTCCAGGGGAGCCCCTAGCCCAGAGGAGTCTCCAGCCCTGCTCAGACCTCACCAATGTAAATTCGCATCTCTGACCACTGAGCACCGTGGCCCAGGCCCGGCCAGATGGACAGGGGCCCAGCCCTACACAGGGTCCTACCCCATCAGGGCCCACATCACACATGAGGGGCTAGGAAGGGAGGACGGATGGTCCCTGCTTCTACTCCATCTGTGGTACCCTTCCCTCAGAGCCACCCCTGGCAGGAGCAGCCCGACGCCAGGGCCTGGCACAGGCGGGAGTAGGGCCGCCCGAGCTGGACGTCCCACCGGGAGCTGCCCACCTCAAGTACAGTCATTGATGATACTGCATGGCTGGTGTCCCCCAGCTTGTCAGACGGTCAGCTGGACCTGAGAGCCTGAAAGTGGGGCCTGATGAGGATCACTCACCTCTGGGCCCCTGTACCCCAGAACTGGGCCCAGCCCTTGGGAGGTACCCAGGAGATGTTGGATGATAGTAACAGTCAATAGGTCCAGGCCCTGCTCTGGGGCTCTGGGTTCACGGTCTCACTGAATCCTCCCAACCACCTGCTAAGGTAGGGACTCCCCATTTCACAGATGGGGAAACTGAGGCACTGGGTGATCAGTGAGCCAGAGGCAGGTCAAGAGCCTGGCGTGGAGTCCATGCCATCCACCCCTGTGCTAGGGAAGCAGAGAGAGGGACGGAGGAAGACAGACCTCATCAGTCTGTCCTCCAGGCAGCCCCCAGGAGTGGGAGTGCAGAGGAAGGGTCTGAATGGGCAGTGATGGAGGGAGATGCAGGCAAGACAGGAGGGGAGAAGCAGGCTGGCTGGGCTGTAGGGTCTGGATTTACACTAAGGAGTTGGGTGTCTCCTAACAGGGGGCAGAGATCAGGAGGTGACTTTCACTGTCAGCCTGCACGTTGTGGGCCCCACATGGGGCCCTTGTGTTTCACAGAAGGGGAAACCGAGGCCCAGAGAGTTCCCTGGTGTGGCCTAGGGTAAAAATGAGCCAGGCCAATTTGAGGCCAGTAACTGAGGGATGGGAAGATGGATGGATGGACAGATGAATGGATAAAGAAGATGGGGTATATATACACAATGGAATACTATTCGGCCATGAAAAAGAATGAAATAATGCCATTTGCAGCAACATGGATAGACCTAGAGATTATCATGCTAAGTGAAGTAAGTCAGAAAGACAAATACCACTTAGATGTGGAATCTAAAATATGACACAAATGAACTTATTTACGAACCAGAAACAGACTCACAGACACAGAAAACAAACTTATGTTTACCGAAGGGGAATGGGGGTGGGGGAGGCATAAATTAGGAGTTTGGGATTAGCAGATACAAACTACTATATATAAAATAGATAGGGAATTCCCAGGCTGTCCAGTGGTTAGGACTTGGTGCTTTCACTGCCGTGGCCCCAGGTTCAATCCCTGGTCAGGGAACTATGATCTCACAAAAATAAATAAAATAAAATAGATAAACAACAAGGTCCTACTATATAGCACAGGGAACTATATTCAATATCCAATAAACCATAATGGAAAAGTATATGAAAAAGAATATGTATGTAACTGAATCACTTTGCTATATACCAGAAACCAACACAACATTGTAAATCAACTAGACTTCAATTAAAGAAAGAAAGAAAGGAGGGAGGGGGGAGGGAGGGAGAGAGGAAGGAAGGGGGGGGGAAGGAAGGAAGGAAGGAGAGGGAGGGAGGGAGGGAGGGAGGGAGATGAATGAATGGATGGGTGGATGGATGGATAGATGAGTGAGTCTGTCCCACCCACGCCAACAGCAGCACCACCTCCCTTATGGTCACAGGCCAACCAGCTTGGCTCTGCCCCTTCCTCTGTGTGACCTGGCCATCACTTGGCCCCTCTCCCTTTGGTTTCCTTACCTGGGGGAAGGGATAGTAGCACCCACCTGGCAGGTCCTTGAGAAGCAGCAGACGACACGCAGAAGCGTCTGGCACACAGTAGGTACTTCGTAAGCAGCAGCTCCCATCCGCGACGATGGCCGCGGAGCCAGCCCTGGATGGGAGAGCCACCCTGAGAAACAGGTCGGCAAGGCCTGAGCTACAAACCAGGCTGGGGTACCAGCCTGGGAGGACCCCATGGGGTCTGAGAGAGCAGGCAGGGAAGGGGCACCGTGCGGCCCCAAGGAGGGGGGTGGCGAGCCTGGGCAGCGACCCCACCAGCTCGCTCTGGAACCCCAGACAGGTCAGCTCCCCGCTCTGAGCCTCGGTTCCGTCCTCTTGAGAACAGACTATTGGGGCCCATTTCATAAGATTTGTGAGAAGGTTCTTATTCCCAGCAATGATTGGGCCACGTTTAGAACCTCTACAAATGCCAGCACTTTACAAACACTCTGGACTTCAGAGAAGACCTCAAGGAGGGTGTAACTACCCCGTGTTCCCAATGAGAGCACAGGTCCCAGGAGGTGACGACCCCCCCAGGGACACTGCGCTGTGTGGGCGGCTCTCTTTCATTCTCCGCTGGCCTGTCCTCTGTGGCCCCCAGGACCCAGGCCCAGGAGGGCCCTTGCAGGGTCGCAGAGCCAGCACTGACATCCTGGTACTGAGGCCACACTTGGGGACGAGCACCAGGACCGCATTCTCCCAGGAAAATGTGGCTAGTTGAGCTTGTAACTCAAAACAGGGGCCCCAGGGCTCTTCTCCAACACAATGGCGGTGGACACAGCAGAGGTGCTTGGCGGGCACCTCCCACCCCTCAGAACGTTTGCACAGACAGGTACTTACAACTGTGAAAGGATTGCCCTGCAGTCTTTTTTTTTTTTTTTTTTTTTTGCGGTATGTGGGCCTCTCATTGTTGTGGCCTCTCCCGTTGTGGAGCACAGGCTCCGGACGCGCAGGCTCAGCGGCCATGGCTCACGGAACCAGCCGCTCCACGGCATGTAGGATCTTCCCAGACCGGGGCACGAACCCGTGTCCCCTGCATCGTCAGGCAGACTCTCAACCACTGCGCCACCAGGGAAGCCCGCCCTGCAGAGTCTTAAGTGAAGCTGACTTCAGCTGACTTTGTGGGGCCCGTTTTGCACGTGTGTGGCCTTGAAGACTCCCATGACTGGCAACGGGGTGGGTGCCACCACTCTGATCTGTGCCCAAGCATCAGCCACTTCACCTGTCACTGCTTTTGCGCCATCTGTGCAAATGCCAACACGAAAGAGGCAAACATCTGAGTGTTGTTGTGAAAGTGGCTTTGACCTTGTGGGTCCCCTGAGAGCGTCGTGGGACCCCGCTTGGGGTTCCACAGACACCCCCCCTTTGAGAACTGATGAACTAAGGTGTAAGCTCCAGGAGGGCAGGCATCCTCGTTTGCTGGGTCTCCTCCTGGAACAGTGCCCGGCATACAGATGGGGTTTGCTGAGTGAATTATCATCCCACCGTACGCATGTGGAAATGAAGCCTGGAGACCAATGGTGCTGGGCCTAACACTACACATTGGTCTGGACGCAGGTCTCCTGGCTCCCTTGGGCACTCACCCTGCTTGTCCCTGTGCCCAAATGCCACGTCCCCAGCACCTCTCTTCCCCATTCAGGCTCAGCTGCAATGTCACATCACTGGGTCTTCAAAGAGTGTGAGCTGCCCCACCGACCCTAACAGCCTCCATCCCGTCTCCCAGCCACCACTTCTCACTATCCAGGACCACCTGCCCATGTGTCTCCCCACACTGGGACCCAAGCTCCCGGAGGGCAGGGATGGCATCTCATCCACGGCATGTCGCCGGCTCATAGCAGGTGCTCAGTGAATGCCCACAGAAGGCCTGAGTCCGCCACCGTGCACTAGATTAGACTCCGGCACACCTGGACGTGAACCTCAGCCTGACCCTGGGCCAGCCTCCCCAGTGCTCTCAGGCACAGTTCTTCACGGGCCTGGCTGACCTGGGCATGGACCCAGCCATGCTCCTTTGCAGCCCCTTGAGGTCCCAGGCCAGCTCGCTCATGCATTCAGCAAAACTGTGATAAAAGTCTCCTGCCTCCCAGGCCCAGTGCCAGCGCCAGGGATACAACTAGACGTAAGCTGCTGTCCCTCCTTCAGGGGCTCGGGGACCCATGAGGACAGAAGGCAGCACGCAGCCAGGGCCTGGATTTCCACCCCGGCCAGAGGGGTGGCCCAGGAGGAGAGAGGTTTGGGGCGGGCGTAGGTGAGGAGGTGATGGGCGCAGGTTGAGATTCATGGACCCCAGGAGGCGAGATCTTTGAAAAGGGAAAAAGGACCCCCGTTTCGCAGCACTGAGGACACAGTGGGGGAGGGAGAAGGAGAAGGAGGGGACTTCCTGAAGCCTTAAGGGACTTCCTGTTTCCACCAGCAAAGGGAGTGAGGTCGTTGGTACGTGTCTAAGGGCTCAGTCTGTGAACAGGCTCAGTGTTCTGCCCATGGCTGGGATCAAGGCTCAGTTAGTGCCCAGGATCGGGGCTCAGGTCATGGTTAGAGTTCAATGTCTGACTGCAATCAGGGCTCAGCCTGTGGTCAGGGATCAGGGCTCGATGTATGGCCAGGATTCAGCTTCGGTGTTTAGCCAGGGATCAGCATTCATTCTCTGACCAGGATCAGGGCTCAGCCTGAGCCTGAGAAGTCAAAGTCAGCAAGGGCAGAGCCGTCCTGGAACTCCTGGCAGGCTCCGGTGTCTGTGTACCGTCAGTGCCGTGTCTGCAAAGGGGAGAGCCAGGGAGCCTGGCTGTCGCTTCTGACGGCAAACCATGCTTGTTTTGCCTGATTTTTTTCTCCCTTCCCCTTCACTCAGCCCAGCCAGGCAGCAGGGGACGGTGTAATTAAAAATCAGGTTTGTTAACATGAACACAACGTACATAATATTTAAAACATCCAAGCGCCTTTAACTCGCTACTGACATGCATTTGCTCATTAAGCAGGAATTTTTTTATGGTGACAACACTGCAAATAGCTCTTATTAAAATGCTCAAAACACCATCTGGTCCTTCACTGAGACTCTGAAGTGCTAAGAAGGTGGCCCCGCATGCCTGGGGACCTGGAGACTCCCAGCAGGGTGGCAGGATCGGTTTTCCCACCCAGCTCCCCGACTTCTCTGGGGTCCCAGTCTGCAATCTCACACTCCTCGCCTCGCTTGGTCCCAGAGCACTCCCATCTTAAAGGGACTCAGAGGCCGGGAGACCGTCACCCAGATGGCACAGCTAATAAGGGACACGCCTGAGTGTGAGCCTGAGTCTTTCTGACTCGGAGGCCCGGGCTGTCTCCAGGAGGCAGGCGGTGAGGAAGGAGCTGGGCCGCCTCACCAGTCCATGGACAAGGGGGCGTGGGGAGGACGGAGGTGGGAGAAGCTGGGCTGTCATTGTCGGGCTGCTGGGCATTCAGAAAGGGGCACCATTGCCTGGGGCCTGAGTCCACTCCCTCATGGGCTGTCCCACACCGGGAACCCCAGGATGGGGAGAGGCTGTCGGGCGTCCTGAAGGGCCCTCAGGGTCTGGGCTCTGGGGTCTGGGCCGAGCCTGGCAGGGCTCTGCTGCGTGCGTGGGACAGGAGGTTTTGTGCCGCCGCCTTATCTGCTGACTCTCTGGCTCCAGAATGGCTGGCGCTGGGGCACCGCTGCCAGGAGAGCTGAGAGCGCAGGGCCCACGCAGGGCTGCCCCTGCCCCAGTGCCTCAGCGTGAGGAGCGGGGACCCAGGCTAAACCCAGCCCCGGGCGGGACCGCGTGCGATTCTCCCGCCCTCCTCACCCTTGGGGCTCAGCCTCAGCTGTTCCTCCTCTGTCCTCTCCCACCCCACTCCTCTGGCCTCCTTCAGCCACTGGGCAAGATCCCTGTGCCAGGACAGACTTACAGACACGAGAGAGCCCAAACCCTGGCCTCAGGACCTTGCCCTCAGGTGGTTTGCAGTAGGAGGGAAGGTCAAGAGCTGGCTGGCTTCAGCAGGATGCAGGCGGCCACCTCCCCGCCCACACCCACGGCAGACATCACCAATCAATCAGGGCGCATGTCTGGCTGGGCTGAGAACTCGCTTCAGGATCTTCTCAACACCGAAGCAGAGGAAGCCCGGACCCACGGTGCAGCATCAGCCACAGCGCAGGACCTACCTGCCATCCCCCCAGTGACACGGGGCAGGAATCAGCATTGAGGGCTGGAGGTGGGCCTCCAACTCTAGCCAAGGTTCTAGTCCACGGGTCACCTCACCAATGTAGGAGACCACAGAGCATTTGCTTTGGCTCCATGCACGCAGACACGCAAGACTCAGCCTTGCCAGGAGAAGACGGCACACGGCAGAGAGGATCACTCAGAGTAACAACAGTCCCGGGGGAGAACCCCGGGGGATCCCAACCCAGGGCGTGGAAGCATCCACGAAGGCTTCCTGGAGGAGGTGTGCAAAGTAGGTGGGCGCGACCAGGAGACTACCTGTGCCAGAGAGGTGGACAGCGGAGAGCGGGGAGGTACCCGGGCGCCCGGTGGTGGCATGGGGGTGAGGGAAGAGTCACTGACTCCCCGGGGCCATGGGCACACGGGGCCCAGGGGGACAGCACCTGCACCTCACCTTTGAGCTTTTGTGGGCTTAGAGGTGCTCGCCCGGGAGCACAGACCCGGAGGTGGGAAGACCGACGCGGTGCTGGCACAGGGGGCGGAAGTGCGGGAGTGGTGCAGTAGCCACGAGAAGGCTTAAAGGGAGGACAAGGCCGGGCCCCACTGGGCAGGGTGGGGCTGGTGAGAGGGCAGAGACCAGCCAGGAGGGAAGGGAGAGGTGGAAGGAGGCAGGAGGGGCTGCAGAACGCTGTCCTGCCCCCCCCAGCCCCCAGCCCCTCCGAGCAGCGACTTCTGCGCCTTTGAGGGGGCCTTGTGGACACACGTCCCAGCTGGGCTGGCTCTCAGCTTGGGGGCCTCAGGAGAGTCCCTCAGCCCTCTCAGACTCAGTGTCTCCATCAGTGAAATGGGCCTAAAATCACGGAGCTCAGAGAGCTGGGGGACAGAGCGGGGCGAGGGGGCAGGGCTTCAGGAACTGTGAAGGCCTTTGTGTTATTTGTGACCACAGACACACACACACATGCACACGCCTGCACACATACGCTGGTGCACGTGCATACACACGAGCACGCACACGGGCTCACATCTGCACACCCACCCACGTGCACAGACCCTCATGCACACTCGCGCTCGGGGCGCCGCACACCTGTTCTCACGCCCCAGTCTTCACAGGTGTGGCCTCAGGCAGGATTAACACATCAGACATATTCCAGTTAATAAACTGATTTCAGACCCGATAGAAAGGAAAACACAGAAACAACGTTCAACACTTGAAACGTGCAGAAAGCCCTCTGAGCGTCCTTTGGGTCCTGGGAGGTGAGCCCACCCCTTCCCTCCTACACCCCGCTCAGCTTGACCTCCCAGCAGCGAACCTGGGACAGACCCGTCCTGGTGTGCAAGGTTGGGGCTGGCCTGGGGGCTCGGTGAGCGGGGGGCCCCCCTTGCTCCCTTCCCAAGCAAGAAGCGGCAGTTTTTAGAAAGTGTCAACTTACTCCCAGCTGTTGTTGCCAAAAAAGGAAAAAGAGAAAAAACTCTCCTCGGTTTCAAGGAAACCCACAACAACTTCAGAAAACCGCGTGAGCATGATGGAGGTGTTCATTTCCCTGAATATTCAGCAGAGGCCAGAGGCCCCACGTTTGTCACACGCAGTTTGGAGCCGTGGGGAGTGGGCCGGGCAGGCCAGGCCGGGGACCCCTTCAGGGTCTGGCATGGTTCCTCCCCTGGCAACGGGCAACACCAGGCTTCCTGAAAGGCAGCCTCTTTTCTCTTTACTCCCAGGAATAATGGCTCTTGACATAAACGACTCCCGCTAGCAATTAGCTGTGATTAATGTAGAACTGGGCTGCAGAAGGGCAGGAAGTTTGCCTGGAGGGGGTGGGCGAAGATCGCATATTCACGCATTTGGAACAAACACGAATTGAACAAGAGGGAGGGAGCTCCTGGGGAATTTTTCCAGCACTCTCGGCCTGGGAACTGGCTGAGGCCAGTGTGGCCAGTGACTGATGGCAGGGTGGGGGTCAGAGGACGCATGTCCCCAGGGACACTCGCCCGTCACAGACACAGGTGCCTGAGGCTCCAGGCCCAAGACCTCGATGGCTAGGGGAGATGCCGGCAGTCCTGCAGCTGGGGCCAGGCTGAGCGCGGACACCTCCCTCCTCTCCTCCAATTAGCACGACAGTTAACCCCGCACCGTGCACCCCTCACTCTGTCTGGCAGATGAGACCAGGGATCGAAGAGGTCAGGGAGCCTGGCCAGGGCTCAGGGCCATCACAGGAAGCATGGACTTTGGAACCAGAAACCTGCTGGTCACCCTGCCCGGCCATGGTTGCATCCCTTAATCTCCCCCACTGGGAAAGTGGGGAACGATGGGACCAGCCTGGTCTGGGTCTGGGATGCTCTGGGGCCCACAGGAGCCCAGCAGATCCTTGAATGTCAGGATACCCTGTAAACCTCCAGCCCGCACCCTCCTGGGTGAAACCTGCCGTACCACACCCCCTCTCTGCCCCCAAGACCCCCCACCCCCGTCCCCAGGATTCCCATTAACCCTGTGGTGGTGGGAGAGAAGGGATGCCGGGGCGTCAGCTCCTCTTCTTAATTTAATTTCAGGGCTCGTTGGCATTCAGTAATTAAAGGCCATGGGAACACTCATCGCCCCGGCAACAGCCCAGAACTGGGGCCTCAAATGGGCCTCAGCAGCTCCTGCTGGTGACAGTCCCCACCCCACAGAAAACAACCAGCCTCGGGGGCGAGTGTCAGCGCTCCCATTTCACAGATGAGAAGCCTGAGGGCCTGCCAAGCCGAGGGGCTCCAAGCGCGCCGCTCCCAGGCTGTTCGAGCATCTCTGCCAGCGCTGGACAGGTCCTCCTTCCGTGCTGAGCCTGTGTCCCACGCACCTATCTGCCTGCAGGCCTCCACCGTGCTGAGGCTGCCGCCTCCTCGGGGTCCCCCAGGCTCCCCAGATGGCCTCCTCCGCAGCCTCCGCATCCCAGGGGGTGGAAACTCCATCCTTCCTGCTGCTCCAGCCCAAACCTTGGGCCTACCTGACTTCTCTCCCTCTCTCTGTTCACATTAACCTTCAGGAAACCCCACTGGCGCTACCCCCATTCCGCTCGGGAGATGCGTGGCTCAGCTGGATTATTGCAACAGACTCTAGCTCTCCCCTCCTCCAGGGAGCCTGCCCCCGAACCTATTTCAACCCATGGCAGCAAAGCGATCCTTCTAGACTGGTGTTTCTCAGCCTTTCTTTCGTTATCTCCCCCCAACACCTAAGGAGTCTTTTTAGACATGTTTTCCTGATTTGCCCCCCATGAAATTTTCATACCACAGATGAACTGTGCGTCTCTGCATGTACTGTACGCATATTTGTGCTTCAAGCACAAAGAGTAAAATTTCTTCACTCCCGCCGCCACCCCGTCAAGAACCAGGTTTTCCCCTTGGGGGCAAAATCACCAACCCCCCTTATGAGTGCATGTTTTAAAGTATTAATGAGATGGTGTCATTTCTCTGCTCCAAACCCACCCATGGGACAAGCCAAAGTCTCGTTAATCAGCTCCTGACCCCACAGGAGAAGCCGGCGCCCTCCACTTCCACCCACCTGGGCTCCCCTCCCCCCGTCTGCCTCCCCCTCGCCTTCCCTGGGGGCTCTGATCAAATCTCCCTTCTCTGATGGCCTCCATCCCCCGCCTGCCCGCCGATGCCCCTCGAGCCTCTCAGCATCCCTGGACGGCAGCATTCCCGTGGGCCCGCCCACCCCGCAGGGCAGGGGCTCCTGGCCTCACTCCCTGTCAAGTCTCAGAGGAGAGAGCCTGTCAAGTGCTCGGTGACGCCATGGAAAGAAGTAGAAGGTGCCTTGGGGCAGGATGAGCCTGGTTTAACGCTCTGCTGTCGCCCTCCTGCAATTTAACCAATTTTGAACAAGGGCCCCACCCGTCTCATTTTGCACTGAGCCTGCAGCTGCTCCTGCTGGGTCAGTGGGAGGGGCCCGCTTACGCTGGCGGAGGAAACAGCCCCCCACATCTCAGGGGCTGGGGCAACAATGGGTTATTTCTCACCCACGCTGCAGGTGCTTCCGGGACTCAGGGTGGTGGAGGAGGCACTGTCCCCAGCGCCACCGGTCACGTGGCAGAGGGAAAAAGGACTCCAGGGGGTCTCGCCCTGGCAGGAATTGCTCTGGCCCAGAAGGGACAGATGGCATGGTTACCGCGACTCGCTGGCCAGCACTGGTCAGCGACCCCACCCAACCGCAGGGGCCTGGCAGAGCAGCCGCCACCCGGGGAAGCGCCAGAGGCAGGACAGGAGACATTTGGTGAAGTACACTAGTGGCCGCAGGGAGCCGCTCCGGCCCTGGCCCCACAGCCCTACTCCTGAGCCAGAGCCGAGGGGGAGGGACACAAAGTGGTCCTCGCAGCAACTCAATTAATCCTCCATCGGAAATTCTAACACTATCAATGTGGGGAGCCGCCGACATCATAACACAGTAAAATTAGGAACAAGTTTCAACTCCCGGCTTCCTTTGAAGAGAGTAATTGCAATTAATTAAACATCCTCACTGCTTCTCAGAGTCTGTTTCCAGGAAACTGGAGCAGAGGCGAGGCGGGGGGGGGGGGGGGGGGGCGTGCCTGACCCCTGTTCCCAGCAGCCCAGGGATCAAAGGGAGCCACCTCCTTTGGATAGGAAGGCCGTGAAGCCTCCTGCCTCCCTGGGAACACCACAGTGGCTGGGAGGTAGAGGGAACCTACCCTCTACCCTGACTCCTGCCCTCCTCCTGGGGACCCCCAAGATGCCCAGCCCCTCTGCTCAGCAAGGTTATAGCCCCGGGTCACATTCACACATTCAGAGCTCCCACTGCTGCCAAGCAGGTTCTAGGAGCAGAGGTCCCAAGTGAATGTTTACAGGTCACATCCCTGCCCCACGTGATGCTGCACCAGCGGTGATGCGAATGACCTGGCGAGGCTGCCAGTTCCCTGAGCAGGGGGGTTGGAGAGGAGGTGTGTTCTGGGCTCCAGGGTGGAGAAACAGGACCCTGGACAGAGGAGGGGCGGCCACCCTGGGTGAAGACAAGGGAACAAGTGCTAGCCGCTGGCAGAGTGGGCGATCCCGGTGGAATCACCTGCCTCTCTGTGGGCTCTCACCGTGCGCCAGGCCGACCCAGGGGCCGGACCAACGGGATCGCCCGCCTCCACCCCCCAGCAACCCGCCCGGAGGCACCGTATGCTCCTACCTACTGCTGAAGCCCCAGGCCGGTGGGTGGAGGACCCAGGATCCTAGCAGAGGTCCGTCGTCCCCCCGAGCCTGGACTGCAGCCGCTGCCCACCCCAGGGAGTAGCAGGGCCCAAGATCACAGCAGTCGGCCCCTGACACAGCAGCCACAATACTCAGTGCAGACCACCAGGCGTGGTTCCAAGAAGACAGCAGAACCTTCTGGCAAGTCAATGGGAGGACGGTGTGGGTGAAAGGTTGCCACCCAGATCCGGGGTCTGCAACTTTCAAAAGAAAGTGTTTCCCTCCAATTTCCAAAAATAATTGGAAGCATCATTCTTAAAATTCTAACTCCTCAGCCTAAGACTTGAAAGCCAGCCCAGGATAAGACAGTGAAGCCAGAGTGAGAGGCACACTGCCTGGGAGATCATGCCTGAGGAAGGTTAGAGCAGCGGGGCACAGATGTGCTTTGAGCAGCCCAGCAGCCAGAGCAAAAAGGGCAAGGTGAGGGCTCCATGGCTCTCCCTGTGGTGGAGGGCAGCAAGAGACCCTGTGTCCCAGAAGGGACTGCCCAGACGCGTCTCAGGGGCAACGAGCAGATGTCCTGATGTCTCCCAACCCCCAGCCCAGAGGCTTCTTGATGCAGGAAGTCTTCCCTCTCCAAATGCTCTGCCCTAGCACTGGACCCAGCACTGGGTGGTCAGCAGACAAATTATATGATCAACCCTGGTTCACATGAAACAGCAGAGGACCTGCTGTGGCCATTTGTGACCAAGCTTCTCCCTGGGAACAGCATATTTAATTGGAAGAGAAAATGTGTGATTTGGCAGAAAAAGTCAGACCTGGGGCCAGATCCCAGTGCTCACATCTCCTGGCTATGATGGACACGGCGGTCATCTCCCCACCATCCCTTCCGTCCACCTCAAGTTGGTCCACCATAGTGTTCCTGGCCTTGTTCTTAGAATCCATTCAAGGTAATCCCACCCTCTGGTCACAGGGATTGGTTCAGGAAGCACATGCCTAGGCCAATCAATACAGGGTACTCTCTGGTTCAGAAGTGGGCACATGACCTTACTGGACCAACAGGCCATTCAGGGAGGCTTCTTGGGGCTTGAGGCAGGTTCATTCTTCCATGAGAGCTCTGGGAAACCGGTGGCCTCTCTCCTTCTCAGCGGCCAGGGAGACTGAAAAGGCAGGAGGTGCATCAGCCATGCTGCCACCACTGAGGTAGCTAGTCTGAGGGCTAGATCAAACCTTGAGCCCCTGGATCAAACCTTACCTGAAGCTCAATTTATTTCTGGACCTTCCAGTTACATGAACCATTTTTGAAATTTTTGCAGTCTAAGCCTGTTGAAGCCAGGCCTTCTGTGGCTATCACGTGGAGTTCTAATAACATGCTGGCTTATAGTCTTGGGCATGTCCCTTCCCCTATATAGGCCCCAGGGTCCTCTTCCATCCACTGACCTCACGGAACTACAGGGAGGATGAAATGGTGCAGTGAATGTGAAAGGGCTTTGGGAGTCGAGAGCCTTGTGCCCCCGTAAGGGGGAGGCCGTTCACCGAATAGTGAGCCTCCCTCTTGCTCAGCGAGCTCTGGCCTCACAGCCCCGTCCAGTCCTGTGACCCTTGAAGCTTCTTTTAATTTTTTTTATTTTTTATTTTTTTTCGGTACGCGGGCCTCTCACTGTTGTGGCCTCTCTCGTTGCGGAGCACAGGCTCCGGACACGCAGGCTCAGCGGCCACGGCTCAGGGGCGCAGCCGCTCCGCGGCATGTGGGATCTTCCCGGAATGGGGCACGAACCCGCGTCCCCTGCATCGGCAGGCAGACTCTCAACCACTGCGCCACCAGGGAAGCCCTGAAGCTTTTTTTATTGCCCAGCCTTTGCCCAGGCTGTCCCCTCTGCCTGGAGCGCCCTCCCCCAAAGTTCACATGACTGGCTCCTCACTCTTCCAACCTCAAGCACCACCTCCTCCGAGAGGCCCTCATGACCAGCCTGTTTGAAATGGGGTTGTGTCCTTATTCATTTTCTTCATAGTACTTACGGCTGTTTTGCTTTTGTTTTAAAATCACATTTGTTCCTTTACTAGGTTACTTACGTGGGGTCTTTCTCCCCTAGGTCAGTGCTTCTCAAACTAGTGGTGATAAAGGACCGTCTTTTTTTATTTCCAATCTGTCACAGACCAATACTTTCATAAACTACATTTCTAGAAAAATTTCTACTTAAAGAATATACTAGGGCTTCCCTGGTGGCGCAGTGGTTGGGAGTCCGCCTGCTGATGCAGGGGACATGGGTTCGTGCCCCAGTCCGGGAGGATCCCACATGCCGCGGAGCGGCTGGGCCCATGAGCCATGGCAGCTGAGCCTGCGCGTCCGGAGCCTGTGCTCCACAATGGAAGAGGCCACAGCAGTGCGAGGCCCGCGTACCACAAAAAAAAAAAAGAATATACTAAATATAAACCCCAAATTCTTATTATTACACTTTACAGTCATAAAACTACTCTGACAACTTGTTGTAAAAGTTTCTAAATGGTTACTCCCCATTTCTGCTGCTTTCGGGCGAGGTGCGTGCTTGGTCCCCACAGGACAATGGCACCGTGGTTACGAATCCGCCTGCCAATGAAGGGGACACGGGTTCGAGCCCCGGTCCAGGAAGATCCCACATGCCGCGGAGCAACTAAGCCCGTGCGCCACAACTACTGAGCCTGGGCACCATAATTACTGAAGCCCACGCCTAGAGCCTATGCTCTGCAACGAGAAGCCACCACAATGAGAAGCCCACGCACCACAACAAAGAGTAGCCCCCACTCGTCACAATTAGAAAAAGCCCACGCACAGCAACGAAGACCCAACACAGCCAAAAATAAATTTTAAAAAAACAAAAAAAAAACACTAGCTTCCCTGTCCCCGGGGTGGGATGGCAGTGAGGCATGCCCCACGCCGTCTCCCAGGGTCTCCAGAGGGACCTCCAGTCGCCCACAGGCCTAACCAGCTGTACGTCACGCCCTTTATTGGCTTCTTTCCTTTCTCTGTCTCACTTCCTCCGTCCCCTACCTGTGTTTCCAAGTGTCACCTCCCAAATAAACCACTGCACTCAAATCTACGTCTCGGGACTGCTTCTGGGGCAACCCAAACAATACACAACGTAGGATACATGATCCCTACTGTTGCTATTGCTGCTACCCCATCAGGATTCACATGCCTAAGGATTACAGCGTAACCATCGCGCGTCTCTATAAAATTGGAGAGATGAGTCCACAGGAGGAAAGGAATCTGCAGCAGGGCTGGGGTTCTTATGGGGCCACCGGCAGGGGAGAGGGAAGCTGAGGACCCCTCTTGGAGAGCCTGAGCCCCTCTCCTCCAGAGCTACGCATTTCCTGTCACCGGTTCTCCTGCAAACCAAGCAAGACTTTGGAGAAACCATTTCTGCCCACCACCAGAAAGCTATAAATAACTCCTGGATTAGGAGAAAGGAAGAAAAGCTCTGATTCCATCTGCACTCCAGTGAGAATGCATCCTCCCAGCCCGCCCCACCTCACCTGCACACCTGGAATCCAAACCCCCAACAAGAGGAAACCCGGGCCTTTGGTCTACAGCTCAGAGGAGGAAACCACTGGGGTCCCCCATGCGGCGGCTCTGCCTGGCCGCTGGCCTCCCGCGGTAGACAGGACCCTGCCAGGGCTTGTCACCTACAGAGGGAGATGCACCCAGGAGGGAAGCCGGGTCACTGATGGCCATTCCGGCCCAGCCAATTCTCTCAGCCCCACAAGGGGAGGCGGGGCAGGAGGCACGCCCTTCTCCACAGAGCCAGCATGGATGGCCAGCAGGAAAGCAGCAGTCTGGGGACTGTGCCTGTGGTGTTCCCACCCCGGCATCCCTTTCCCTGTCACATCCCCTCCCCCACCCACCCTGTGCGCCAACTCCTGGTGTCCCTTCCCCTCTGCTCTGCTACCCGTTGCCCTTCCCTCTGCCTCTCCACCTATCCCCCACCCCAGATCCCGATGCCCCTCTGTCATGGAAAACAGGAAGCCTGCTGAACTTGGAATCAGACACACGGGAACCAAATCCCAGCGGCATCCCGGAGAAGCCGGGACCTGGGGTCCTGACCTGCAGGATGGGAGCGCTAATGCCCACCACAGGGTAGTGGCCGGGCCCCAGAGGGCCACCACCCCCGCTATCCCGGGTCCTTTCCCTCCCACATCCACTCCTGGCCTGGCCAACCCGCCCCCGCGGCCTTTCCCACTTACCCCCCTTCACTCATTATCCCCTTGGGACAAAGTGGACCTCCCGCACCACCGCTGACGCGTCTGGCCCCCCGGGCGGCCCCGGGGGTCTAGCTGGCACCAGATGCCCGTCCAGGTGTGTCCGGCAAAGAGCCTCGGGGCGAGAGAAGCAGAGGCACTCTTTATTCATTTTCTCGGGGACCGTGCTAACCCAGCCTGGGGGCGCCCCCGCCGGGGGAGGCGGCCTTAGGTCCCACGGGCCCCTGCAAGGCGCTGCCGGCGGTGGGCGCGGGCAGGAGGGGCGCGAGGCCCGGCCGGGGGCCGCCACCCGTGCGCGCATAGCTCAGCGCCAGCTGCTCCAGGCGCCGCTTGCGCACCGCCGCCTGCGCCGTGTTGTGCAGGGGCCGCAGCAGCGCCGGGGGCGGCGCGTCGGGGCCCCGCAGCAGGAAGTCGAAGCCCGTGCGGTCGTGCGGGTCGTAGAAGAGCGGCCCGCGGGCCGGGTCGGTCCCCGGTGACCAGGCGAAAGGAAAAGGCAGCGTGAAGTCCTCCGTGAGCACGCGGATGGCGAAGTCGTCCTCCTTGCCCAGCGCGCAGTAGGCGCGTCCGATGCCGCGGAAGTGTGCCTCCCAGAGCTGTGCATCCCCGCAGTAGATGTCCGGGAACGGGGGCTCCGGGGTCGCGGCGGGACCTGCGGGAAGGGGTCACGGAGCGGCCGGGATACGCGACCACCGGAAACTGTTGGGGTGGCGAGGAAAGAGAAGAAGGGAGAACCCGCCACCTGGCTGAACCGTGAAGACCAAGAGAGGCCACGTGGAGGCTGAGAGGGGCGGGGGAGGCGCATCCCCAGGGACAGCACCAAGGAGCTAGGAGGGGCAGAAAGGCCCTAAGGGTGTAGAGTATGGCTACTAAATACTATTTGGATGGAAAGTTCCAGAAGGAGAGGAGTCCGGATAGTTTGGCGGGACCACACAGGGCCTGCTGTGGACATGGGTTCATCCCCAGACAGTGGACTGGGGCAGGGGTGACCTGGTGGCTCTTGGTTGAAAGTCGATCCTGGGCCCCTGCAGAGGATGGACCGTGGCGGCCCAGCTGGAGGTCGGGGCAGATCCAGGATGAACTAGGACAAGGACAGGATGAGCACTCAGCAGGGCGGACACTACGGGGCCAATGCAAGGCCTTGCGCATGGAGGTGGGGAGGAGTCCTGCCTGGGTGCAGCGACCCTGGGACGCAGCGGGCAGAGCACCTTCACCCGGGAGAGGGGTCAGGTTGGAAGCTGGGCTGGTCTGTGCCTGCTGGACAGCACCCACCCCCACCCCAGGAGCACGTCCCAAGAGAAATGGGAACATCTCTGATCTCTGTGACTCACACGAGGATTCCCAGGCTGCGGGGGTCTGGTGAAATCTCGGGGTCCGCTCTCAGAGAATCACGTGTGTATAGACACAGCACTGTGCCCTGGTTTGGGGTCCCTGCACCCCTGAAGCCCATCCATGGCCCCAGGCAGCAGCCCAAGCTGCTGTTCCACACCCACACCTTGTCTGGGCTGCTGAGCCAGCTCTGGGCCCCTCGTTCAGGAGACCTTTCCTTCCTTCCTTCCTTCCTCCCTTCAGCAAAGCCTTAGCTCTGGGTGTACTGAACTGAACGAAGCAGCCATGGGCCCTCTCTGGGTATAGACAAGCCTCAGGGGACACAGGACAGACCGGGCAGCTCCCCGGGGACAGGCAGGACTGGGGGGCCTTGGAGGAGGCGATGAAAGAACCTCTGACCATGAATTCTCAGGTCCTCCTCCCAGCACCCCAGCGAGGGGGTGACAGTACTCAGGCCGTTTTACTGGTGAGGATGCAGACCCAGAGAAGACACACACTGAACGGACTCGCAACCCCAGAGGGTGACGTGATCACCCACCTGGCTCAGGAGCCTCTGGACAGTGATTCTCCTCCATTCACACAAGTACCCTGGGACACCTACTGTGTGCCAGGCTCCACTATAGCTGCGAACAACACACACTCAGCTTCTTCCGCGCCAGGGCCAGGAGCCGGCAGACCTGGGTCAGAGGTCCTACCTTCCACCTGGGAGAGCCTGGACTAGTTTTTTAACTTCCTTGAGCCTCAGTTTCCCCTTCTGAAAAATGGAAACAACAAGCCTGATCTGCCGCCCTCGCAGATGAGGCCATGACGAACCTCTTTGTCACTGCAAAGTGCTTTCGCGGCTCAGTCCCACAGGCAACACCAAAGCAGCTGCTCCCAGAGCCGCAGACACAGGCGGGAGAGGTGGTGGGCTGGCTCTGGGCAGGGTGTGAGGCCAGAGGGGCCGGCTTGGGGCCCATAGCACTCAGCACCTTGGGCAGATCCAAGGCAGCCTTGCAGGAGCCTCAGATTCTGATGGGCAGAATGGCGGTGCCCCCATCCCAGGCAGCCTGCCCTGTCCACCAGGACACCTCCTCCCTGAAGACCTCCAGGGTGAGCAACTGGAGGCACAGCACTGCCCTGGTGTCCAAAGCACTGGCCTGGCCTCACACTCAGTACCAGCAGGTGGGTGGACTGTCGGGAGGGGCTATGGGGTGTTGCTGTGGGCTGGAGGCGAGAAAAGCTGTGGAGAAGAGGGGAACTGTGGATGGGCCTCCAGGAGAGGAGAGGAGTGGGCCCCGGGGCACAGGAGAGGAGTGACACCCTTGACTTGCACTTAGCCAGGTGAGTCTGGTGGCTGTGGTGCAGACAGGTGAGGGGTAGGGGCAGCAGCACAGAGACCGTGAGGCAGCCAGGACAGTGATCCAGGGCAGAGGGGCTGGGGGCCCAGCCAGGGTGGCGGAGAGAAGTGATCAGATTCTGACTGTGCCTTGAAGGTGGAACCCACAGGATCTGCTGATGGAGGGGCTGGTGCTGGGGGGGGAGTGGAGAAAAGGGAAGACACTGAGGTTTCTGGCCGGAGCAACTGGAGGAAGGAAGCCCCATTTACTGAGAGGGGAGCAGCCTGGGGATGGGGAATCAAGAGTCTAATTTAGAACAGGTGATACCTTCAGACAGGCTGGGGAAGAGGTGCAGAGGACAGTTAGCTAGAGTCTGGAGTTGAGGCAGGGTGGGGCTCCAGGCTGGAGATAGACAGACCCCGAGGAGATGATATTGAAAGGCACAGGGAATTCCCTGGCAGTCCAGTGGTTAGGACTCTGCGCTCTCACTGCCGGGGGCCCGGGTTCAGTCCCTGGTCAGGGAACTAAGATCCCACAAGCCGCGCAAAAAAAAAAAAAAAAAAAAAAAAGCCACAGAATTGGATGAGATCGTGAGAAGAAAGAGAAGAGGCCTGAGAAGTCAGCCTGGGCCCTACCCTCACCAGGTCAGGGAGAAGAGGTAGAGCCGGCAGTGATGCTGGGAGCGCGAGGGGTTCTGGGAGCCAAACAAGGAGGAGGGAAGGTCCTAAGCCATGCGCCGCCCATGCGTCACGTCCAGCGGGACCAGAGAACTGACCTCGGGTTCAGCAGTGTGGAGGTCATCCCTGACCCCAACCAGAGCTGCTGTAGCAAAGTGCTGGAGCTGAGGGACTGGGTCCAGTGGGTTCCAGAGCAAATGGGAGGGAACGACTGGGAGACAGCGAGTATAAGTAATCTTTTCCAGGAGTTTTGCTAAAAATGGGGAGCAGGGAAATAGGGCGGTAGCTAAAAGGGAAGTGGGGTCAGGAGACAGGATATATAACCGCATGATTTTATGTCGATGGGAAAGATCTCATGAAGAGAGAAAATGTCAGGATGCAGAAGAGGAGGGTGGAGAGGTGCCGGGGTCATGGCCATGGGCAGGAGGCAAGGCTGGGACAAGCGGAAAGCTGGCCTTGGCTGGGAGAGGGGTGGGTGGTGCAGGACGCAGCCGAGGGCACAGGTGCGGTTGGGTGCGCCCGAGGTGCCGGGAGCCTGTGGGAATCTTCTTTCTCTGTGAAAGAGTGAGAGAAAGGCCAGCAACTGAATGTGAGGAGGGGGAGAGGGATGGGGGCTGTGGAGGGAGGTGCAAGGTGGTTTCTAGGAGAGAGGAGGGACTGGACGGGAGGAGGGAAGCAGTGGGACCCGCAGCTCTTCACGGAGGTCCCCCTGCAGCTTGCAGTCAGGAATTTAAAGAGAGCGTTAGCGTGGTTGAGTTTATCCCCAGCTCGGCGGCTCAGCTGTACGGGTGCAGGCGAGGAGTAGGCGGAGAGCTGGGGGGCGGGGGGTGGGGCTGGTACCATCAAACGAGAGAGGGCCCAGGGAAGGAGGGTGTGTGTGAGGGTGTGATGATCATGGCAGAGCTGGATGAGCAGGGTGGGGGGAGCAGGACAGGCGGGAGGAGGCAGGAAACAGGCTAGAAACATTGGACTGCGGTTCCGCCCACAGAGTGCTGAGGTCCTGGTCCTGAGATCGGGGTCAGGACCCGGCTGCAGTCTGGATGCTGACAAGGCCAAGGACATGACCAGGGTTGTAGGTGGCTGGGTGGGGGGACTGAAGGGCCAGGAGAAGGAGGAGATCACCAATGTGATGACAGCAGAGATGGAGAGAGGGTCAGTGGCCAGAGTCCAAACTTCAAGGGGTGGAGGAGGATGACCCTGGGTGGGCGTGGATGGCTGCCCTCCCCAGCGCGTAGTGGGTGTGTGCCTCTGAGCACCTGGGACCAGCACTGGGATTTTAGGGAGGGGGCGGAGGAGGGGGGCCAGAGAATGAACAGGAAGGGACCCTGAGGAGTGAGGAGGACCCTGGCCCACCTCCAGGCTCGGGGTCCAAGGGCTGCAGGACAGCAGGAAGAACCATCAGGGGATGAGGTCTCTGCCCCCACCCTGGCCCTGCCCTGGTCAGCGACCCTGGAGGAGCCACTCCCCAGGAAGAGGGGGCGGAGCCACTGCCGCCTCTCCCACCTTCTCAGAGCCCCAGCTGCCGTTGGCACCCCCTTCTCCTCCATCGCTCCCCCCACCACGCGTCTCACCTGGAGTGGCTACAGGACGAGGGGGCAGACCTGCCAGGCTGGGGTCCCCGGAACCGGGGGAAGCCATGTCAGCAGCCTGGGAACCGGGGGAAGCCATGTCGGCAGCCTGGGGGTCAGGCTTGTTTACCTGTGGCTGCCCGGGAGACTGGGGGCGGGCCGTCTGGGGAGGCAGAGAACCCTGCGTTTAAAGGAGCCCCACCTGGAAGTGGGCTGGGTCTGGGAGGGGGAGGGTCAGCAGGCACAGGGCCCCCTCCCCCACACTCCCACAGCTTAGCTGACCCTGCTCAGGAGTCGGGACCCCACCCCGGCAGTCAGAGACCTCCGTCCCCACCCCACCGACCCGCCAAGGTTAATCGGCCCCAGGAATCCCTCCCTGCTTGTTCTGAACCTCAGAGCCCCACGAGGGACCGGACGATCTCCAGCTCTCCTCCGAAAGCCCTTGTGAGTACGTTCTACGTTCACTAACAAAACGACAGAGGCAGCACAGGGAATGAAGAGAATGCCCCTGTATGCCCCAAGCTGGCAAGAGAGGACGGCACAGTGCCCTCCCGTCCACCCTCCTGTGTGGGCCCGCGGCACGATGGCCAGGGTGCTCCCCGGCATGAGCACGAGCCCCGAGGACCGGTTCTGGGTCCCACGTCCACCAGGGAGGCCCGGGTCCTGAGTGCCGTTGGGGGTCCTGAGAAGCAACGGCCCGGAGCCCATCAGCCCCCATACAGGGCTGATACCCTGCCCAGCCAGGCCCTAGGCTGGGACTCAGAGGAGGCCCAGGAGGCTGAGGACCCGGTCCTCAAGGCGCTGGTGGGCGGAAGCACAGCCAGCCCTCGGGCCTCAAAGGCAGCCGTGGGCCAGTGATGCCTGTGTTTCACAGGACCGGCCGTGCTGTCCAACGGTTCCGTGCTCCAGTGACGTGGGCCACCAAGCACCGGCCCTGGGGACAAGCATCGTACCAGCTCAGCTCAGCCTGGTGAGCCCCGGGTGGTGGCTCGCTATCCATACGGCGGGGCCGATGCGGGAGAAAATCCCGATACTGACATTCTCATCCTGCAGACGGTCGCTGAGCGCGGTAGACAGGGCAGGCCTCTCAGTGGCTGCTCAGCTCCAGCGTAGTGGGGTGATCGCTCAGCCGTGCTAACGAAGAGCCCCCAGTACAGCAGCTTCAATAAGGTGGAGCCTTGGTCTCCCTCCTGCAGCTGTCCAGCCGTCCAGGTGTCCAGGCGTCCAGTCCGAGGGAGCCCTGCTCCCCAGGGCATCCAGGGCCCAGGCTCCTTCCAGCTGTGGCTCCGCCCCTCAAGGGTGTGGTCTTATCCACTGATGCCCCCATCGCATTCTCACCGGGGTGGGGTTGGGGGGCGGTGGGGGTCAGTCACAGGCCAGCAGTTTCCTTCAAGAATGTGAGGGGGGGCCTCCCTGGTGGCGCAGTGGTTGAGAGTCCGCCTGCCGATGCAGGGGACGCGGGTTCGTGCCCCGGTCCGGGAAGATCCCGCGTGCCGCGGAGCGGCTGGGCCCATGAGCCATGGCAGCTGAGCCTGCGCGTCCGGAGCCTGTGCTCCGCAACGGGAGAGGCCACAGCAGTGAGAGGCCCGCGTACCGCAAAAAAAAAAAAAAAAAAAAGAATGTGAGGTGAAACTGTGCCCTTCACTTCTCAAATCAAATGCCAGGGTGAGAATTAGGTCACGTGGTCGCTCTTGGCTGTAAGGGAGCCTGGGAGATGTAGTCCACACCTAGGCGGCCAGGTGTTCAGCATATGGAGGGACAGCTGCCAGCCTGTCACCATAATTAAGACAGACCCAGTGTGCGTTAGTCTGGGCTCCCCCTGAAGCACATGGTATTGTTTCCCAGGGCTGCTGTAACGATCACCACGCCCCTGGTGGTTTAGAACAGTATCACTGGGATGCAGTCAAGGGCCGTGCTCCCCCCAAGGCTCCCAGGAGAATCTGCTCTTCCCTCTCCTGGCTTCTGGTGGCTGCCAGCATCCCTTGGCATCCCCGCCTCTGTGGTCACACGGCCCCCTCCTCTTCCGTCTGTGTCAAAACTCCCCCTTCCTCCCTCCATAAGGATGCATGTGATTGCTTTAAGGGGCCACCCAGATAATCCAGATAATCTCCCCATCTGAAGATTCTTAACTTAATCACAGCCACAAAGCCCTTTTTTGCCATATAAGGTAACAATTACAGGTTCCAGGGATTGGAACATAGATCTCTTTGGGAGGTCATTATTCAGCCTAGCTCTAGGCCCTACGAATGATTTGAGGACAGGAGGTCATATGAGAAGTGATCCCAGCGCACGTGGTAGGGACAGAAGGAGGCCAGTGATCAAGGGTGTTATCAACTAAGTGGTTACCTCTGGGAGCCACTGGGGCTCAGTCTCATTGGGCTGTCCTGTCTGAGGGGTGAGGGGCTTGTCACCCACCCACCCCATCAGTCATGAGTTAAGTGCTGCTCCCAGGAGAGTTGATTCCCTGGCATCTTCCCCCAGCAGCCAGAGAGCACCTCAGACAAAGAAACACAGGGGCTGGCCCTGAACTACAGAAATAGGAAGAGCCCAGGTGATGGGGGTGGGAGAGACCTATATCATTGGCTCCTCAGCCCCCACCCCAAGGGGCTCACAGCGGGAGAGAGAAGTAAGAGTCAAGTCAATAAATAAGCCCCAATGATGATGAGGATGTGGGAGGAGACTGTCAGGGAAATGTGAGGTCGGCAGTGACAGGGGGAACACGCATAGACCATCCTGTAGTCAAGGTCAGCCTCTCGGGAAAATGACATTGAAGCTGAGGGTAAAGATGGGATGTCGCATGAACGGAGGGAAAGAGAGTTTGAGGACGTGCACGTGCAATGGCCCTGTGGCAGCAAGGAGCACAGCGCCCCAAGGAAAAAGAAACAGCCTGGGAGGCCAGGTGGCTGCTGAGCAGGGCACCAAGGGAGAGCGGGGGGGCCAGTGAGGGCCTGGGGCCCCCACCCAAGCATTCCTTCCTCCTCCACCGCGGTCACCTCCCTTCTCAGCAGCTCCCCTGCTGCGGGCTTCCCTCCCACCTCCCCCATCAGGAGAGGAAGGGGCAGAGTGGGAGGTCCAGGCTGAGGCGCACCCAGGAGGAGGGGCAGGCAGGCCCGCGCCATCCCCGTTCCCCACATAATCCCCTCCTGGCAATGCCACCGCCTCCTGGTTATTTTTAAAATCTCATTTTCAGAAAGTGGAGGAGAAAACCTCTTACTTTGGGCTTTTTCCCCCTCTTACTTTGGCGTGGAGGGAGGCGGGAGCCTGGAAGCTGAGCAGGCGCCCCCGGCAGTGCGCCTGCATGGGGGCCCAGGGGCCCTGCTGGCTCTGTCCCCCTATTCCACGGGCCCCAGAGACACGAGGCAGG
Organism: Delphinapterus leucas; assembly: GCF_059928025.1. Taxonomy (NCBI): domain Eukaryota; kingdom Metazoa; phylum Chordata; class Mammalia; order Artiodactyla; family Monodontidae; genus Delphinapterus; species Delphinapterus leucas. The sequence continues at coordinate 2,335,323 of NC_143145.1, forward strand.
ACCCCTCCCTGGGCAGCCTCTTCAAAGGAGCGCATCTGCTGCTTTCACCCAGCAGGCATTCTGTGCGTGCCTACTACATGCTAGAGCATGACAGGGAGGGGACTCCAGGTCTCCACCTTCGCGGGGCACAGGGTCTAGTTGGGAGAAAGGGACAACGGGGGATCCCCAAGGCTGGGAGACTGGGGGAGGGGCGAAGGCTGCCTGGAGCAGGGCCAGGCAGGGGGCAGGGCAGGTTCTGGCAGGTGAGGACGGCATGCATGGGCAGAACCAAGTGGGCCTGGGTGGACTGGCAGGACACGGACTGACCCCGCGCCCCAGGGACCACGTGGGCCTGTGAGGCGGGGGGTCTGACCGCCACCCCACAGGAGACGCAGCGGGGCAGGACCTCCCTGAGCCGGGAAGTCCTAGAGCCCAGGATTGGAATCCCAGCTCTGCTCCTTGAGGCTGGGCTGAGCGTGCTCGGTGGCCTTAAGCATCGCGGGAGGATGCCAGGTGGTCTGGTGGAGCCACTGTGCTCCCGGGAACCATCCAGGAGGGAGAGTCTGTCTGCCTGGCCCCTCCTCTAGGTGCCCCAGCCTCCACCACCCTGTGTCCCAGAGCTCAGAGTTCACGTTGAACCAACCTCCGCAGTGACAGTAAATGCTATGGGAGCCCAGAGGAATCAGGGATGGTGTCACAGAGGAGGTGACCTGAGCTGGGGGTCTCCAAGGGTGAATAGGAAAGGGCGAGGAGTTTCTTTAGGAAAGCAGGGCGGGGGGGGGGGGGGGGCGGGCTGACACTGTTTGAAGATGGTATGGCAGACTTATTCAAGGGTGGTTATCACTACAGGTGCAGGGACCACAGTGATGGGGGTGTACGGGGGAGAGACCGGGCTCAGCTCTGAATACGGCAGGGGCAGTGGGGACTTACGGCCGAGGAGAAGGATGGGGTGTGGGCGGGGGGGCGGGGGCCGGTCAATAGATGGAAAATTACTAAGAGGAAATATCAGGAGAAGGGGGATTCTAGCTAAATCGATGCACCAGGGTTCTCACTGCAGGCAGGCCAGGTGCTCACGCCTCACCTGGGGGAGGGTGGAGGATGAGAAACCTGATCAGACGCAGAGGGGAGGGCAGGGGACAGCGGCGGGGGGAGGTTCTTGCTGGAACAGTATTTTATGAGGAAGTGCACAGATGGGCCCAGGAGAAGGTTCTGGAACCCAAGAATCTTTGTCAAGGGCATTCCAGGAGGAAGGCACTGCACAAGCCTCAGAGGGCCGACCTGGCTGCAGCTGGGAACTGAGTTGCTGTGGAGGGGAGGGGGGCAGAGAGACAGGGGCTGGGTAGCAGGGCAGGGGCTGGTCTGCTGGGCCCCGGGTCAGGCCCCCTCCTCTCTGGGGTTAGTAACAGCAGCCTCCTGTCAGGTTTCCGGCATGAGCCGGAGCTGGAGGGAGCCCAGGAGGGGGAGGGGCCTGTGCAAAGGCTCGGAGGTGGGAGTGAGCCGACACTCTACCCAAAGCTGCCGTCTCCCAGGGGGTAGCGGGGTCACACCCCCAGGTGTGCCAGGTGCCTGGGCGGTGGGATGCCAGGGCCCCCTCCCCACGACCTGCTGCCTGGGCTCGGGAGGGCTGCGGAGAGGGAAAGAGCCCATCACTGCAGGAACGTCTCTTGCGCCCTCCCCTTGTGTCCCTCCGCTTCGGGTCCTGCCTGGGCCCGCAGCGCCATCTGCCGGCGGAACAGGGAGGCGCTGGCGGGAGCAGCCTCGAGGCCCCTGTGAGCTCTGCTCTGGGGAGGGCCTGGTACCCTGGGGAGGCGTGTGTGACATGGTCTGTGGGCACCATGCTCACCCTGAACTGAGGTTTGAGGGCCTGAATTTGAACCTGGCTCTACCACCGACTGCTGTGTGACCTCCAGTCAGTTCCCGACCCTCTCTTAGCATCATCCCAATCCCAGGGTGGTGAGCAATCTGGCTCCCAGGTTGCTGTGAAAAGTGGCCACCAGGCTGGGAGCCCACATCCAGCAGAGGTGGTTCCCCCAGTGCTGAAGGTGCTCCCCAATTCCTGAGAGGTTCGTGGGGGAAGCAGGCATGCGGCATGACCCAGCCAGGGACCTGCAACCCTGACATCTACCATTTTCAGACGTGGTGAGGGGTAGTGGGAGATGGACACGGGTCAGATCCCAGGTCTCAACAGGTGTCTCTCCCCGTGTCCCCTGGGGCTGATGTCAGTCCACAGAGGAGACTCATCCACTCCCACCCGCACCCCCTATGTAATGCTCAAATCCCCCCACCCCCCAACATCCGGCCTCCCTGGAACCCTGCAGAGATACGAGTGCACTCCCTCTAAGGCAGCTCATTCATTACCTGTCCAGGGCTTGTTGGAAAGTTCTCCTGTGGAAATGAGATTGCAGAAAACCTGCCTCACCGTAATCCAGGTGCATTCCGAGAGCCCAGAAGGCCCAAGGGGAAGGTCTGGGGCCAGGACCCACGAAATCCCCTGAGCTCGTCCCTCGAGCTCATCCCCCTTGGGGCCCAGCCTCTCTCTGTACCCCACTTTCTCCTCCCTTCTGCCTGGAACCCTCTATGGGCAGCCATAGAAGACCCCAACCTCAATGCCTCACTCTTGGCCCCAATTCCAAATTCCTAAGGGGGGGAAATGGTTGGCCCACCTTGCCCAGTCAGCCTGGTCGATGTCCAACAATGACTTGCCAAAAAGAAAAAAAAAGAAAGAAAGAAATCAAAGGCCCTGACTGGCACTGTTGCCCATGGCCCTGGTGTAAATGCTCCCACCACAGCTGATCTCCCTCTGCCACTGTGATGGCACAGCACGCGGAGTCTGGCAGAGATGCACAGTACCTCACCATATATAGACACAGATACAGCTATAAATTATCTCTAGGACATAGGTGACAGTGAAATATAGTCCAATAAGCAGGAAGTGATGAGTTTGGGGTACTTACTACCTCTGTTTCTAACAGAGTCCATTGAATTGTAAGCTTCTACGGCAGTATTTAACAACCAACTCTCAAAATCGCTGAGAATTTAAGCCCCAGTCACGCAAGCCTGTTGGCCACCAGGCAGAGAGGCTGCAGGTGGCACACCCTGGAGGCATGGGGGCACAGCTCTCAGAGAAGGGGCACAACCAAATGCCTGTTCTGGCCGGTGCAAGGGATCGGGCCTCCCAGGGACCCTCCTTCACAGATGGATTTATGGACCCAGTTTTCCACAGTCCCCTTCATGGTGCCGGAAGGATGGGAGAGCGCAAACTGGGCTACGTGCAGGGACCACCCCACCCCCAGTTACAGTGACCTGAGCAAACAGCTTGGAGAAAGTCCCAGCTCCCAGCTCCTGGGTGCGCGGTGAGGTGAAGACTCCAGGGGCCCTGGCGAGGCCTCCAGAAACCTGCCCTCCTGCTTACTTCGCCCTCGCCCCTCCCAGCCTCGGTCTCCTCCCCACCACGGGGTGTGAGCCCACGATGCGCATCTCACGGAAGGTCGTGAAGTTCAGTCGCATTTAGACCTGGTGAGGCCGCCCAGGAAGTCCGGCAGCTCTGCTGCACTGGGCGTCTGTCTCGTGCCAAGCACCTCTCAGGGAAAAGTGATTTAAGTCTCAGAACTAGCTGTGGAGGGAGTATTGTCAGCCCCTGTTTCTTTCTTTTTTTTTTTTAATAAATTTATTTTTGGCCACGTTGGGTCTTCGTTGCTGCGCAAGGGCTTTCTCTAGTTGCAGCGAGCAGGGACCCCTCCTCATCGTGGTGCGCGGGCCTCTCACTGTCACGGCCTTTCTTTTGCGGAGTACAGGCTCCAGACGTGCAGGCTCAGCAGTTGTGGCTCACGGGCCTAGTTGCTCCGCAGCATGTGGGATCTTCCCAGACCAGGGCTCAAACCTGTGTCCCCTGCAGTGGCAGGCAGATTCTCAACCACCACACCACCAGGGAAGCCCCAACCCCTGTTTCTAAAGGGGTCATGGCCTCCGAAAGGTCATCTGGCCAGCAGAACCAGAACTGGGGTCTGAACCCTGGGCCAGCTCCGGAGCCCCCAAGGCCTCGGCGGTGGGCAGTGGCCACCCGTTTTCTCTGTGGTTTCCCCCATGGTGGCCCATGTCCCCTCATGACTATCTCCAGGACGCAGGGGCTGCGGGCACAGCGTGGCTGCAAGGACTCCTCGAGATCGGGGTTGGCTGGGCAGAGGGAGATGCCCGTGGCCCCGGAGCAAGCTGGCCCAGCAGCAGGTCCAGGCACCAGCAGTCCATGGGCCCTGGGGCGTCCTCAATGGTAGGGCCTCCAATAGCCAAGTGAGGTGACAGGGGTCCATGCTGAGAGTCCCGGTCTGCCTCCTGGACCCAGCTTCCCCTGCAGCCATGGAACTGGACCAGGGGCCACAAGCGGGAACTCCACTCCAGAACCGCCCAGAGACAGCTTCTGCTGGGAGGCCATACAGAGTCCCAGCTCTGCCGCTTCTTCCCTGGCACGGGGCATGCATTACTTATGTATCGCTATGGAACAAATGACCCCAAACTTAGGGACTTCAGACCACACACGTTTACTGCCTCACAGTTGCTTGGGCTGGGAATCCAGGCAGGGATTAGCCGGGCCTTCTGCCTTGGGGCGTCTCAAAGGTGCATCAAGGTGTCAGCTGGGGCCAGCTCCACGGGTGTCCAGAAGGAGATAACTGAGAACCAGAGGTGGAGGGCCCGGGCCCGAGGCCACACTGGGGACATAGGTGTACACACACATGCACACACACACGCGCACATGCTGTGCCCAGAACACGGTGTTCGATTCCACGGCACTGTTCCTGCAAAGGTGTGCTGGGTGCTGGAACATTTGTGACCTCAGGGGTGAGGTCAGGGCTGGCTGGGGTGGCGGAGGGCATGCCCAGAGATAGGACTGCTCCGCCAGGCACGAGGACAGAGCTGGCAGCACCTCCAACCGCACCCCAACAGGGACGGGCCGCGTTCAGAAAAGCCACACAGCCACACCATGGCCGACAGGACCTCTTTAGCCAGGTTCCAGGGCCCCAGGTCAGCCCAGCGCCAGGCAGGGGCATGTGGGAGCCCAGGAGGGGACCCCCATGTGGTCTTCCAGGAGAGCACCCCCTGCAGGGCAGCAGGGAGCTGACTCCCAGGCCCTGAGCCGAGAGAGGGGTCCGGCAGCTGGGGTCCCCTTGACTTGGTGGAGAGGAGGCTGGGGGGTGATGTGGAGAGGGGTACTCGAATCCCAACACAGCCTTTGCCATCGCGCCACCTGTGGCTGCTGACCGCTTGTGGGAAACAGAGGTATGAGAACGAGTGGACGGATGGATAGACGACAGACAGACTGTCCATTGCTTCCCTGAACCTCGACTTCATCGAGAGGATACAGCAGCCCAGGACCTAACAGACTCAAGGAACGTACACCAAGGAAGGCTCCTCTGGGGACTTTGGTCTCGTGTCCCCAGCGCCCCAGGCAGGCACGAGGGCAGTTCCACCTCCCGTGTCCAGTCGCAGGTCGGAGTCTGGCCTGAAGGCTCCCTCCCCGGCCTCCTCGGCCCCCAGCCCAGGGTGTGCTCTGTGGGGACTCAAGCATGGCTCTCCAGGCCGTCCCTTGGGGTGGGGGTGGGGGATTCCAGGGCGGGATTCCCGCCTGTGTTCCCATCCCTGCGGCTGTCCCCAGGGCAGCAGCCCGTACCCGCCTCTGAACGCAGCTCCTCTGTTCTGCACTGTTGCTTCTGCCTGCGTTGTCAGGCCTGTCTCCCCCCTCACCCCGGCGCATCCTGCATCACATCTATGGCGAGAAAACGCTCCCCCTGCAGCTGTTTGCTAACTGCGTTCCTACTGTTTTTCTGTCTTTAAAAATACATTCAGTCCTGGTCGCCTTGGGGCTGGGATGCGTGTTTGTGGTGAGACAGGGGTCTCGCTTGTGACTGTGGCCATCACTGACCAGCCCGAGGCCCCTCCTGGGTGCAGAGGGAGGCCAGGCTCTGTGTGAATGGCTGAGCCCGCCAGGAGTGGCAGGGGAGTGAGTGGTTTTCTGAAAGGCCGTAGGAAGAAGGGCCTTCCGGCAGGGCTCGAGTGTGTACTGAGCCCCGGTGGCCACGTCCCCGGGAAGCAGGCTTTAGAATTGTGCAGATCTGAACGTGCACTGTCCTGCAGAGGCTGTGTTTCCTGGGACGGGTCACTGAACCTCTCTGTGTCTCAGCACCTCGCAGGGTTGATGTGAGGACAGTGTGGACATGATCGAGCCCCCAACACATGGCCATCCTCGTTGGTGGCGGTGGAGGCGCTGGTGAGGTGGGTGGCGGGGCAGAGGTGACGGGAAGGGACGCGCCCATCCTTCCCAGGCAGGGGCGAGCTGCCCTGTTCCCAGAATGCCTTCATTCATTCACCACTGAATTATTCAGTCATCCAGCACCCACTCTGGGTGCCTACTTTACCAGCCAAGCCTCCCTGACCTGCTTAAAATAACCTCCACAGCTTACCCACTCCCTGGCAGGCTTGACCGTCGTCCTTCTCACTGTCCCTGGGACATAAGTGCCACGAGGGAAGGAGCTTCTGGGTGTTTTTGTCCCCTGATGAACCCCCAGGTCCTGGAGTGGTGCCTGGCACACTGTAAGCGTTTACTAAATACTCACTGAGTGAGGGGAGACGGCAGGAAGGATGCCACTCAGGGCATTGTGCAGGCTCGGGGACTACAGAGCCCGTCAGCCACCCTCAAGCCAAGTGCCCCCCCGACCCAGTCTCTGTTCCCTGCACTTTATAAACGCTTTCATCCCAGCAAGTCCCCTGGTCAGGGCTGAGTCCTCTGTGTCACCAGCTCAGACACGCAGGAAAGCAACATCTCGGGCAACCCCGGGAGTGTCCCCTGCCTGGCCACACGGTCACTGGTCCCCAAAGAGGCAGATGGCGGGGGGGGAGGGTCCTCAGGCTGGGCATGGCCAAGGGATGGGGAAGGGGCCCCCACTCCGAGCAGGGACACCACGTGGGAAGGGAGCTGAAGGAGGCAGGGCTGCTGATAGCAGCTCCAGGTGGACGGGAGGAGGACAGTCCCGCTGTTCAAGGAAGGTCCTCCCAGGAGCACGCTCTCAGCAGTATCCACTTATTCACTCGTTCAGTCGACCTTTACTCAGGGCCTGCCCTGGGACACGTTGGGGACCCAGAGACAGCCAGCGCATCCCCAGGGAAACTTGCGAAGGCAAAGGACTAGGGGTTAGTCAGTGGTGCCACCAGGTTTCCAAGGAGCTCAGGGAGAGCCAAGGAGGGCCACCAGTCAGCCAGGGAGCCAGGAGACACACCTTAGGATGCTCTTACCAAGTCAGGAAGGCTGAAGGCTGACTTCACGTGGGCGTCACAAAGGGAAAATGAAGAAGGACACATGCTCTGGGCAGAGGGGAGAGCAAAGTCCCATGGTCAGGTGGAGAGGGCTCGGGCAGCTAATCCTGGCGTGGAGGCTGCAGGGGACAGACCACCAGGAACCTAGCGAGCTGGGAGGGCTGTCCCAGGGCTGTACCTAGAAGATGCAGGCAGGGCTGATGGCTGCTTTGGACACATCGCTCTACCATTCATTCCACAAACATTTGCTGAGCCCCTGCTAAGCATACCAGGCACTATTCCAGGCATTGGGGACACAGCTGGAAACAAGACATGAAGAGCCCTGCCTCCTGGTTTACATTCCAGTGGGGGAGACAGTCAATAAACCAGAGACATAGTACGGTGAGTTATATGATGCTACAAGGTGAAAAGGGATACGGAAAGAAATTGACAAGTTTAGGGGGTAGAGAGTGCAGGGTGAGGGTCAGATTTTAAAGAAGTTCATCAAGAAAGAAACAATTGAGCAAAGACTTGAAGGAGGTGTTAGACTGAGCCGAGCAACTCTGAAGGAAGGACGTTCCCCAGACCAAAGGAACAGCCAGTGCAAATGTCCTGAGACAGAAGTGTGCCTGGCGGGTGGCGGAGCCTCAGGAGCTCACTGTAGCTGGGGTGGACGGGGTTAGCAAGAAAGAGCAGAAGGAAGTGAGGTGGAGGGGATCCTATTTGTTCTTATTTCTTTGGTTCTTGGTTTTTTTTGTTTTTTTTTTTACTTACAGTATTTCTTTTTTATTTACATACATTCATTTCTTGTTATTGCTAAGTAGTATTTCTGCAAATGTAACACAGTTTGTTTATGCATTCACCAGTTGGAGGACACTTGGGGTTTGAGGTTATTATAAAGCCACTCTAAACATTCGTGTACAGATTTTTGTGCGAAGTTGTCATTTCACTTGAGTAAATGTCTAGGAGTAGAATAGCTGATTTGGATGGCAAATGTAGGTTTCACTTTCTAAGAAAGTACCAAACTACTTTCCACACTGGCCGTACCATTTTGCATTTTCACTGGTGATGATGGAGACTCCAGTTACTCTGCATCCTCACCAGCACTTGGTATTTTCTGATTTTTCTTATTTTATCCATTCTAGTAGATGTGTATTGATATCCCACTGTGGTTTTAATTGGTTTCCCTCATGGGGAATGATGTTGAGCCATTCTTACGGGCTTATTTGCCATCTGCTTTTTTCCTTTAGTGGAATGTTTATTTGAATTTTTTGCCTGTATTTTCTTAGGTTGTTTGTGTTTTGTTTTGTTTTGTTTTGTGAGTTATTTGTACATATCAGATATAGTCTTTTATCAGATATGTGATTTGCAAATACTTCCTCCAAGTCCGAAGCTTATCATTTCATTTTTTTATAGCTGCCTTTTGAAAAGCAGACGTTCTTAATTTTGATGAATTTATTTACCAATTTTTTATTTTATGGATAGTGCTTTTGATGTCATATACAACATATCTTTGTCCAACTCAAGGTCACAAAGTTTTCCTCCTATATTTTCTTCTAGAAGTTTTAGAATTGTAGGTTTTACTTTAAGGTCTATGATCCATTTTGAGTTAATTTAGGTATGTAGTGAAGTATAAATTGGGATTTTTTTTTTTACATGTGTATATCCAATTATTACAACACCATTTGTTGAATAGACTATCCTTTCTTAATTGAATTGGTTTTGTGCCTTTATCAAAATACATGTGGGTCTTTTTCTAGACTCTATGCTTTGTTCTATTTATTTATATTTCTGTGCTTTCATCAGTACCACACTGTCTTGATTACTATAGCTTTATAATAAATCTTCAAATCAGTAGTGTGGGTCCTCCAATTTTGTTCTTCCTCAAAATTGTTTTGGCTATCTTCATTCCTTTACTTTTCCATATACATTTTCGAAACAACTTGTTGGTTACTACAAAAAAATTCTTCTGGGATTTTGATTGGAATTGCATTGAATATTTAGATAAATTTAGAGAAAACAGACATCTTAACAATATTGAATCTTCCAATCTGTGAACATGGTATGCCTCTTCACTTATGAAAGTCTTAACTTCTTTCATCAATATTTTATATTTTACAGTATATAGATCTTGCAATTATTTGATAGATTTATCCCTAAATATCTCATGACTTTTAGTGCTATTGTATATAGTACCTTTTTTATTTTAATTCCCAATTGTTCATTGCTAGGTATATAGAAACATGACTGATTTTTGTATGCTGACTTTATATTTGCAAATTGCTGAATTCACTTTTTAGTTCCAGTAGGGTTTTTTTTAGATTCTTTGGAGTTTTCTATTTAGATAATACCGTCCTCTACAAATATGGATACTTCCTTTCCAGTCTGCATGCCTTTAATTTCTTTTCTTACCATTTTCTATTGACTAAGCCCTCAGTACAATGTCAAATAGGAATAGTGAGGGCAGACATCCTCACCTCATGCCCAATTATATGGGGAAAACAGTATCTTTCACTATTAAGTATGATATTAGCTGTAAGATTTTTGTAAGTACTCTATCAGATTGAGGATGTTCTCTTACTTCCTGCTTTTATTGTGAATGGATGTTGAATTTTGTCAAATACTTTCTCTGCATCTATTGAGATGGTTTTATGATTTTCTTCTTTAGTCTGCCAATACAGTGAATTACATTGATTGATTTTCTTTTTTTTGGCCATGCCACGTGGCATGTGGGGTCTTAGTTCCATGATCATGGGTTGAACCTGTGCCCCCTGCAGTGGAAGCATGGAGTCTTAACCACTCCACACCAGAGAAGTCCCCACATTGATTGATTTTCAAATGTTCAACCAGCCTTGTATTCCTCAGATAAATAACGCTAGAAGTTTATCAAATGTTTTCATCATGGGCTTCCCTGGTGGCACAGTGGTTGAGAGTCCGCCTACCGATGCAGGGGACACGGGTTCATGCCCCGGTCTGGGAAGATCCCACATGCCACGGAGCGGCTGGGCCCGTGAGCCATGGCCGCTGAGCCTGCACGTCCGGAGCCTGTGCTCCACAATGGGAGAGGCCACAACAGTGAGAGGCCCGCGTACCAGAAAGAAAAAAAAAATGTTTTCATCATTTCAAAGAACCAGCTTTTGGTTTCATTGATTTTCTCTATTGTTTTTCTGTTTTCGATTTCATTTCTGTTCTACTTTTTATTTTCTTGTGTTAGCTTTAATATGCCCTTCTATTCCTAGTTTTTAAGATGGAAGCTTAGGTCATTGATTCCAAACCTTTATTCCTTTGTAGTACTATAAATTTTAATGTTATAAATTTCCCTCTAAGCACTGCTTTAGCTGCACCCCATGCATTTTGATATGTTGTGTTTTTATTTTCCTTCAGTTCAAAATCCTTTTTACTTTCTCTTTTGATTTCTTCTTGGCCTGTGCCTTATTTTAAAATATGTTATTTAGTTTCCAAATGCTTGGGGATTTCCCATCTCTCTTTCTATTATTGGTTTCTATTTTACCAACTTGCAATTTGTTTTCTCTTTGTCCCATCTCTTCTTTTTTCTATTTTTCTTTTCTATTTTAAAATGTTGCTCCACTGTCACTTTGCACTGTTTCTGACAAGAACTAATTCTTAATCTTATGGCTCTCATTCTTATCTTTATACCTTTGTATAAAATGTGTCTTTTTTCCCTCTGGCTGTTTTTAGGATTTCCTCTTTATTTCAATGTAACTTAGTTTTCTTCATGTTTCTTTTCCTTGTGGTTCACTGAGTTTCCTGGATCTGTGGGTTTATGGTTTTCATTAACTTGAAAACTTCAGATATTATTTCTTCAAATATTTCTCTGTCCTCTTTTCTTCTCCTGTGAGGACTCAAATAGGCCCTTTGTAGTTGTCCCACAGCTCACTGATGCTGTGTTCCTTTTTTTTTTTTTTTCAATCTTTTTTCTATTAGTGTTACATTTTTGGATAGTTTCTGTTGTGTCTTCAGGTTCACTAATTTTTGCATCTATGGTGTCTAATCTGCTGTTAAACTCATTCTGTGTATTCTTAATCTTAAGCATATTGTGTTTTTCATCTTTTTAATATTTTCCACATCTTTCCTTAGTGTGCTTATGTTTTAACCTACCATGTTGAAAATATGGAATATAATTATAATAATATTTCATGTCCTTGCCTACTAATTCTCTCATTTGTGTCATTTATGTGTTGTTTTTGATCTGCTGATTTTTCTCCTCATAATGGGTCATATTTTCTTGCTGCTTCTGCATGCCTGGTAATGTTCTATTCAATGCTAGGCATTGTGAATTTTACCTTTTCAGGTGCTGGATATTCCTGTACTTTATAAATTCTTGAGCTTTGTTCTGGCATATAACTAAATTATTGAAAAACAATTTGGTCCTTTTGAGGCATTCCTTTAAGCTTTATAAGGGCAGGCCAAAGCATTCTTGTCTAGGGCTGAAATTTTTCCCCACTATGGAGATAATACCATTCATAGTACTCTGACCAATGCCCTATGAATTACAAGGTTTTCCACTCTGGCTGATGAAAACAGGAACCACTCTCAGACTGTGTAAACTCCAAGAATTGTTTCCTCTGCTCCTTCAGGTGCTTCCTTTTCACACGTGTGCTGATCAGCATGCAGAGAAAGACTTGGGGGGCAGGGGGTGCTCTGAAAATGTCCAGAGCTCACAGTCCCTCCCCATGCAGCTCTCTGCTATTATTCTTCCCTGCAAACTCTGGCCACTTTGGCCTCCCCAAACTTCCACCTCTATTTCCTCAACTCAAGTAGACCACTAGGTTTTCTTGGGCTCTCCCCCCCTGCACTGCAAATTAGAAAGTTTTCAGGCAGCAAAGCTGCAGCAATTTGGAGCCAGCCTCGTTGGTTTTCCATCCATCAGGAATCATTGTCCTGCCCTGCTTTCTGCCTAATATCTGTTATTCATGGTTTTGTATATTTTTTCCAGTTTTCCAGTTATGTAAGGCAGGAGGGTGAATCTTGTCCTTGTGACTCCATTTGGATGGAAGCACCAGTGTCATCTTCATCATTTTTAGGACTTTGGGTTTTTCTCTGAGTGCAGTGGGAAACCATGGGAGGATTCTGAGTGACTTTATCTGACACACATTTCATAGTTCAATATTAAGAGGGCTTGGCATGCCCTCCTCCCAGGATTCAGTCAGTCTATTAAACAGAAGGGTGGGTGCATGGAAAAATGTTGCCAAGCCTGATCCAGACCAAGGTGGCTCTCGGCATCTACTGCTCCTGCATCCATGAACGCACACAAGGGCACCCAGATGCATACACCCAGGAACCCCTTTTCTGTTTCAGAATCTCCTCCCACATCTCTGAATCCACGAAGAACCAGTCTTACATAAATGTGCCTCAGGATTCTGTCCCCAGGGACAGATGGATGCACCCCACCACCATCCTGCTCTGCAAGTCACAGAGCAACCAGGCTGCCCTGGTGCCCAAGGAACACAAGACATTCATGGAGGAAGCCTACAACGCAGGTGACCACTGGCCCCGGGACTCAGGCAGGGCAGTCAGGTTCCAGCAGACCCCCTCAGTCCCTCCACCCAAAGAAGTCCTGGTGACGAGGGCCAGAGGAAGTCCACTCTCTGGGACCTTGGGGTGTCAAGAAGTGTGGACATAGGCAGCTTTCAGCAGAGACTCCTGCCCATCCTCCTTGGCCTTTTCAAGTCTCCTGAGGCACCATCCAAAATGCCTTCCCTCACCCATCACCCTCCACTCTCCTCCAGCACCTTTCACACCTTAGAACCTCAGCTTACCCCTGGCCCTCTCACTGGAATGCTTTTCCCCTCATTCAAAGGATGACTTGCCCTCATCCTTCTAGGCCAAGTTAAAGTGCCACCTCCTCTGAGAAGACAGTCCCTACTCTCCACCTTAGTCAGGATTTATCACCCCTCCCCTCCCTGTGTGCCCAGGGCCTTTTATACAACTCCCCCAGAGAACTGAAGTCCACCAATACTGGGTAGGGCTCCCTTGGGCTGGAGGCTCCTTCAGAGCAGAGCTGGGCCTTGACTCCCCTTTAAGCCGCACACACAGCCCTATGACCACACAGTGAATGAACATCATTGAATGTTGGGTGACTGGATGGAGGATGAAAGGATGAAGGAATGAATAGATGGAGGGACAGAGGGATGGGTGGATGGATGGATAAATGGATGGATGGGTAGATGAATTTTTAAATGGATGAAGAGTGGGTAGATGGATGAATAGATGAATTTATGAGTGGATGGGTAGATAGATGGATACGTTTATTAATGGATGGATTGATGGATAGGTGGGTGATAGATGAATGGGTAAATGGATGCATGAAAAGGAGGATGAATCAGTGAATGGATGGAAATACGCATGGGTGAACAAGGATGCATTCCCTGCTTGCTTTCTTGCTTCTCATCCTACCTTGAACCCCGGAAGGACTGACAGAACAGTCAGGAGGCCCAGGATTTCCCAGTGTGTTCAGTTCCCAGTCCTCCCTTTCAGATCACTGTTTCCCATTCCCAGCCCTACCCTTTTGCTGCCCACCCAGCCCTGTTAGCACAATGTGACATTCCTACAGCACACCGATCCTCACACTTTCTTGCCATCTGCTTTAACCATCTGCTTCAAGACGCTCCAGGACCTGAATAGTTCAGACCCCCTCCACCTGAAGTACGTCATCGAGAAAATCAAGAACGTGGCTCACGGGGACCCCAACCTGGTGCTGGAAACCATCATGACTACTTTGTAGACAACCTGGAGGTGGGAGCTGCTCGGGCCACTCAGGGCAGTCGTGGGGAGCAGAGGGAAGGGCTGGACCCCAGAGGGGGATCAAACCTTGGTTCCTCCAGACAGCAGCGCCATGATTTGGGGCAAGTCAATCTCATGTGTCCAATGAGCCAAGGGGGAAGGGAGGAAAGTGGACGGATACGTGTGCACCATCCTCTGAACAGTCTCTCGATAAGATTATTATGATCCCCAGAGATGAGGAAACTGAAGCTTAGGGAAGGGAAATGATTTGCCTAAAGTCACAGGGGATGGATGGCTGGGTAGATGATTGGGGGAAAGCTCTGTCTGGCTTTTTAATGAATGAGTGAATAAAAGAATGAATGGAGGGGCTTCCCTGGTGGCTCAGTGGTTAAGAATCCGCCTGCCAGTGCAGGAGACACGGGTTCAAGCCCTGGTCCGGGAAGATCCCACATGCCGCGGAGCAACTAAGCCCGTGAGCGCTATGGTCGCTGAGCCTGCACATCCAGAGCCTGTGCTCCGCAATGGGAGAGGCCACAACAGTGAGAGGCCCGCGTACCGCAAAAAAAAAAGAATCCACCTGCCAGTGCAGGGGACACGCGTTTGAGCCCTGGTCTGGGAAGATATTGCTGCGGAGCAACTAAGCCCTTGCACCACAAGTACTGAACCTGTGCTCTAGAGCCCGCGAGCCACAACTACTGAGCCCACGTGGCACAACTACTGAAGCCCGCGTGCCCTAGAGCCCGTGCTCCACAACAAGGGAAGTCACCGCAATGAGAAGCCCTCGCACCACAACGAAGAGTAGCCCCCGCTCACCTCAACTAGAGAAAGCCCGCACACAGCAACAAACACCCAACACAGACAAAAATAAATAAATAAAACAAATAAATAAATTTTTAAAAATTTATAAATGATATAACAATTTCATAGGATGATCAAACAGCATCACAGGGACCAGCATCACATGGGGAGAGACCAGAGACCCCCTCACTTTCAGATGCCACGAAATGCAGGGCTAGGGTTTGCATAGACAGGGCAAGTGGGAACCGTAAGGCAGGCAGGAGGTACAGCATGAGCAAAGGCTCAGAAGCAAGAAGAATGACAATAGGTCTTGGACCAGTCAGAGGATCGGGGATGCTGACAGGCACGTGCAGCTCTGAGCCTGAGATTGGACCTGATCTTCACCTGCCAGCTATGCATGTCGGCCTTCCTCGGTCTCAGTTTTCTATCGAAAAACTGGGTGGACGGTAGCCGTCCTGCCCACCAAACCAGACCACTCTTCCTTCCTGCCCGCACCCGGGAGCTGGAGGAGGGCTACCGGGACGCGGCCAGCAACGTGCTGGTGGCCACCTGCAGGCACTGCTGGTGGCTGGTGGCCCGGCACCTGGAGACCGAGGTCCTGTCGGGCGTCTTCCCTCACAGCAGCCTCCTCTACGTGATGGGCGTCCTGACCTCTAACGGTATGTCCCGTGCTCAGGGCCTGGGCTTGGCCACCCTCTGTCCCCAGGCCAGCAGGTGGAGGGGGAGGTCATGAGGAGAGAGCAGGAGGGGGCATGCAGGGCTGCTGATCCGCGGGACACACGCAGGCTGTGCAACAGTGAAGCATCCCCGTGCCAGAGGGCCATGGGCTATGGTCCGAGCACTCCCGCAGCCCACCTCCCCTCGGCCAGCCTGGGCCACTTCGGGACTCCCAGGGTAGGGCACCAGCGGCTAGCCGAGCTGCCCATCCCCACTAGCCTGTGTTCCTGCTGTCAGCGTTTCGACAACAGGCCTGGACAGACTTGGGACGGAGCGAGGAAGCCCAGGAGGCAGGCCTGCCCTGCCACGTGGTCCTCTCCCCGGATCCCTGGCAGACGGGGAGGTCAAGCTCACAGAGGCTGTGCGACGGGCCTGGGACACCCAGCCGCACGTCCTGGGCCTGTGGGGTCCAGGTCTCTGTGTTTCCTCAGCAGCCACTGCCTCTGAGCCACTGGAAGGACGGCCTGGATAGCAGGGTCTCTGAGAACCCCAGAGAGGACTTACAGGGAAGGGTTTTGCCAGCCTGAGGCTCAGCTAATGCAAGACAGCAAACACTGAGCGCCTGTCATGTGCCCGGCTCTGCCCTCAGGAGCTCACAGCCTCCCAGGCAGGCACGCGCCAACTCTCATCCCTCACTCATTCATCCATTCACAAGCATGAGCTGAGCTCACTTCTGCCCAGCGGGGGAGGTACCGGGCGGCCCTGGTGGCCATAAGGGAGGGCTTCCCAGAGCAGGCAGCCAAGTCTGAGCCATGCCTTGAGGGATGAGTAGGAGTTTGAGGAGGGAATGGTGTGAGTACACCTCAGGGCCTTAGGGAGGAGCTGGTCAGCAGCCTCGGCGAGGGGTTGAGGTCAGGGGGAGGAAAGGGGGGTGGCAGGCCCTGCTCTCTACAAGGAAGCCGGCGGGGAGGCCTCAGAGGCCGTGCTTGGGAGAGTGGACTCTTGGCTCAGCTTTGCACCCTGTGCCTGGGGCTGGCAGGCTGGGTGGAGGTCCCTCTTTGCCTTGGGTGACCTCTGAAACTCCCAGGGCCATCCCTGAAGCAGCCGCTCCCCCTGAGGTTGGGTTTCCAAAGTTCCGTAAAAGCTTTGCAGCCTCCCAATGTGCCCCTCTCTGAGCCTCGTTTTCCCACCCTTGAGGGGACCCAAGTACATCCCAAGCAACCATGCCCAGAGGGAACCCTCCATTTACCATTGGTGAGCCTGAGGTCCAGAGAGGGAACGTGACCTACCTGAGGTCACACAGCAAGTGTGGCAGGGCCACAACTCCAGACCAGCTTTCTGGACCCTGAGCCCAAGTCCGGCTCGCCATCCTCCGAGCTCGCCTCCCCGATGGAGCCAGAATGGGCAGAGGCAGGACATCAGTCGTGTCCAAGCAATGGGGGAGATGGAGCCCAAGACCCGGTCCTGGCCATGGACATCAGGTCTGGCCTCCAGGGACCCGTCCTCCGTCCCACAGAGGAGATCTTCAAGGAGACAGAGAAGGCTTGCTGGGAAGAGCAGCTGGCCCAGGTAGGGAGGGAGCTCTGCCACAAGGCCTTCTGCGGGGATGATGGGGGATGGGAGGCACCCGCTCAGCCCTGGGAGGAGGGAGGAGATCAGGGAGGGAGGGGGAGGGAGGGGACAGAGGGGGAGGCAGGGCGAGGCTGTTACAGATGAGCAACAGGCTTGGAGGGGAGGGGACTTGACGACAGTCATGGGACTGGTCTCTGTGGAGTTGGGATTTGAACCTTGGTCTCTAGGCACCTGGCACAGAGTAAGTGTCCTTCCCACCCACCCTGGGGGCTGGATCTGTGACTGAGGGGCCCAGAGAGGATGCAGAGGCCAGATCTGAGACCAAGGGAGGAAAGAAGAGGTCGGCGTGGACTGAAGTTGCCACAGCCGAGGATGGGTGTCATGCTGGTCCATCTCCGACCACACACCACGTGAAGGTTTTGTGTGGCCGGGAAAAGGGACATGGGGCCCTGGCAGACCTGGGTTTAAGTCCAGATTCAACCAATCACAGCTGCGTGTCGGGTGACCTACTTTGCCTCTCCGTACCTTAGTTTCCTCGTCTGTCAAATGGGGGTAAAAGTACCAACCTCAAACGTTCATTGTGAGATGACAGGAAATAATCCACGTAGTGTTTGGCGCTGTGCCTGACAGACAGGAAGCCCTCACTCCCTACATTAGTTATTATTATCATATAGTAGCAGCAGAATAGTAGTAATTAAATGGCATTTAGTGGAAATAACACCAGCAGCAGCAGCAATACAAGTAATTAATAGAAAAATGAGACAGAAAATCACAAGGACACAGAAGACTTGAACAACGTAATTAACCAAATTGATCTAATTCACGTTCCTTTCAAATGTAAATAGAACATTCACCAAGATAGATCATTTGCTGGGCCATATATCAAGTTTCAATAAATTTAAAAGGACTGAAATCAAACAGAGTACATTCTCTGCCCAGAACATCAATTACAGAATGATAGCAAAAATACATCTGGAAAAATTCCAAATATTTGGAAGTTAGACAACACTCTTAAATACTCCATAGGTCAAAGAAGAAATCACAAAGGAAATTAGAAAATACTTTGAACTGAATGATAAGTAAAACACAATATGAAATTTTGACAATCTGTGGGGTTCAACAAAAAACAATGCTTAGAAGAAATTTATATTTTTAATGCCTATATTAGAAAAGAAAAAAGTGTATAAAATCTATTTCCTAAACCTCCATTTTAAGAAACTATCCCCAAAAGTGCAAATTAAGCCCAAAGTAAGTAGAGGGAAGAAAACAATAAAAAGTAGAGTAAAAATCAAAGAAATTTTTTAAACGGACAAGCAGTAGAGAGTGAATAAAACCAAAAGCAGGTTATTCAAAAAGATTGATACAATGATAAGCTCCTTGATAGGCTGATCAAGAAAATAAAAAATATTCAGTAACAGCAAAGAAAGAATAACACTGCACATCCTTTAATATGGGATGGTAATAAAATATGATTCCAATAAATTAGGCAATTTCGGTTGGATAGACTAACTCCTTAGAAAACACAAACTACCAAACTGACGCAAGAAGAAACAGAAAGTCTGAGAAGTCCTGTATTAAAGAAACTGGAATCATATTTTATAAAACTTCTCACAAAGAAAACTCCAGGCCCAGATACTTTTCTGGTTAATTTTCTATCACAAGTTAAGGCAGAAGTAATACCAATTCTATCCAAATTCTCTCAGGAAATAGAGGAAGAAGAAACACTTCCAAAATGTTTTCATAAGGCCAGCACAACTCTGACACCAAAGCCAGACAAAGACATTACAACAAAACTACAGACCAATATCCTTCATGAAGATGGACTCAAAAGTCTTTAACAAAATATTAGCAAAATAAATCCAGCAATATACAAAAATTCCACACATGTTCAGCAACATGAAATTTCTCAGATCCCAGTCCTTTGGGGCTTTTAACGGAGGCTTCGTTAATAGGCACGATTAATGAAATCACTGGCCACTGGTGATTAAAGTCAATCTCTAGCCCCTCTCCCCTCTCTGAAAGTTGAGGAGTGAATGAAAGATCCAACCCTCTAACCATGATTGGTTCCCCTGGCAACTTGCCCCCATCCTGTGGTTACCTAAGGGCTTTCCAAAAGTGGAACCGGGCTTGTTATGAACAACAAAAGACACCTTTACTGCTCTAATAACTTAGGAAAGGGTTTTAGAAGTTCTGTGCCAGATGAAAATAGAGATGAAGACCAAATATATATTTTTATTATAAATCACAATATCACAAAGAGAAAGGCTCTCAACAAAGTAGGAATAGGAGGAAACTGACATCTATGAAAACCCTACAACTAACATACCTAGTGACAAATAAATGGACACCTTCCTGCTAAGATCAGAATAAGGCAAAGATGTCCACCCTCTCCACTTCTGGTCAACGTTGCACTGAAGTCCTAACCAATGCCGTAAGGTAAGAGGAACGGGAACACAGACACAGATTGCAATGGAAAATGTAAAACCATCTTTCTTTGCAGACAACATAATTGTATACACAGAAAATCTCACAAAAGTTTTTTTTTTAATGCTAGAACTATTAATTACTAATAATTGAATTTAGCTAGATCTCAGGATACAAAATCAATATGCAAATGTCAATTGAATTTCTATATAATAACAACAGACAATTGGAAAGTAAGGTTTAAAAACACAATGACACAGCCACATGAAAAACATAAAAGACTCAGATAAATTTAACAAAATATGTGCAAGATCTTTACAAACATTGCAGAAAGAAATTAAAGAAAACCTAAATAAATGGAGCTATATGATCATGGATAACAGGAGTCAATAATGTTAAGATGTCAATTCTCCCAAAATTGATTTATAGATTCAATGCAATGCCAATCAAAATCCCAACTAACTTTATTATAGAATTAAACATAATCTATAAGTTAAAAATTTATATGGAAATTTCAAAGGACCTAGAATAGCCAAAACAATCTTGAAAAAGAACAAAGAAGAATTACACTACCTGATTTCCTATATAGCTATAGTCCACAAGACAGTGAGAACTGACAGAGATTAAACAAATAAATCAATGGAACGGAATAGAAACTCCAATATAAAACCACACTTATATGGTCGATTAATTCCTTTTACAATGGTACCAAAGCAATTCAATGGGGAGTCTTTTGAACAAATGGTTTTACAACAATTGCGTATCTAGGGGGAAAAAGGAACTTTAATGCCTGTCTCTAACCATTCACAAATATTAATTTTGAGATGGACCCAAGGCCTAAATATAAAAAAACGAAAACACTTCTAGAAGAAAACACAGGAGACAATCTCGCCAACCTTGGGGTAGGTAAATATTTCTTAGGACCCAGAAAGCACTTATCATAAAAAGAAAAAAAAATAGATTAATTAGATTTCATCTAAATTAAAGCTTCTGCTCATCAAACAATACTATGAGGAAAGTGAAAAAAGGGAAACCACAGACATGGAGAAAATATTCACAAGACATATATCTGACAAGGGACTGTATTCAGAATAAATGAAGAACTCTTACAAAATCAGGGAGAAAAAGACAAACAGACCAATTGCAAAAGTGAATAAAAGATTTAAATAGATATGTCACAAAGGAAGGCATATGAATGACCAAAAGCCAAAGAAACAACAGTCAACATCTTGAATCCTCAGTGAAATGTCAATTAAAACCCAGGAGCTGCCACTACCCACCCAGGACAGAGCTCAAAGGAAAGAGAAAGACTCGACCAAATGCTGGCGGGGAAACTCACACTGCTGGTGGGATGGTGAAACCTCCTTGGAAAATCGTCATTGTCTTATACAGTTATGACTCACCAGTTCCACTTTTAGGTATTAACCCCAGAGGCATGAAACATTCATACGCAAAATTACACATACAGGCATGTTCCCGGCAGCCTTACTCATAAGAGCCTCAAACTGGAAACAACCTGTACTAGGCAGACTCATTCCCTCCCAAAGATCCACCTGAGGAAACTAGAGAAAGAAGAGCGAGTTAAACTGAAACCAAGAGCGAGTTAAACTGAATTGGGAGATTGGGATTGACATATATACACATATGTATAAAATAGCTAACTAATAAGGACCTGCTATATAAAAAATAAATTAATTAATTTTTTTTTAAAAACTGAAACCAAGCAGCAGAAATGAAATAATAAAATTCAGAGCAGAAATAGAGAAGTGAACTTGAGAATGCATGCAAAAATGCGGACGAGGACTTCCCTGGTGGCACAGTGGTTAAGAATACGCCTGCTGCTCTGTGCCCAGAACTCGGAGGACATGAGGTGGAGGTGGGCGAGCATCACCTTCCTCCTGGCCTGTGGCCAGAGGGCGGACAAGGACAAGGCCCGCATCCTCCCATGGGTGGACAACGTCTTCTCACGGACGATTTTCTTCTTCCACTACAACTCCTGCGTGTGACCCCGCCAGAACCGGGGTCTGAGAATTCCAGACCTTCCAGGGCCTTGAAGCCCACCTCCCCACTCCCCCCCCACCCTGGGCTCCTACTCCATCGTTCCCACCTAAGGCTTCATGGGCTTTCGTGAGGACCCCCTCCCTCCACCGCCCCCCTTAAAGAAAACCCTGGGCTCTCACTCGGGGGAATTGGAAGTCCGGGTGACTGCCCATCACAGCCTGTGATGACGGTCCCCTGACTCTACACCCTGCACCAGGGGCTTCCACCCTGGTAACTCTGAGGGGCTATGCAGCCCTGTGAGACCACCGCACACTTGAGGCCTTTGGGCCTGGCGTGGCCACACATCACGAGAAGCTGAACACTGAGCTTCTTACAGGCACCTCCTGATGCTTAAGCATCATCCACGTGTTCGCACTGTTAAACAAAAGCACCGGCTCCCGCGTCAAAAAAACACCCAGCTACGTGACCCCTGAGCCGGAGGCCCTGCTGCCACATGTGACTACGGCTCTCCTGCCCCTCAGGTGTTCCCACGCCCCGACCCCGCCCCCTTGCCCCACCACCTGCCCCCTTGCCAGGACGAAACCCTGAAGCAGAGCTTCCTCACGGCCATCCTCATGCTGGTGGGGGCTGTCAGCTGCAACGAGGGCGCCCAAAGCTACGAGCTCTCCCAGGTCTCTGAGCTCTTCGAGTGTCTGATGGTGAGTGCAAGGTCCTGGGGCAGAGGAAGGGCTTCCCAGGACAGAGGGGGCACCTCCCTCAGAGCAGCAACATTCATGAGAGGCACCCACTGGAAAAGGTTGGGCCGATTGGATTTCTAGAGCGTGTACAAGCCCCTCACAGGCTTTCACACCTGGAAGCACATCCATGGCCCCCACATGACTTCGTTCCTACGGGGACCCTGAGCTGGCCAGTTACGTGCCCTGTGTAGCTGATGTGGCTGAGACCCAGAAAGCTCAGCACCATCCATCCTGCTAATGCTGACCTAGCTCACACCACTAGTTACTAGAGGTTTTGGCCTCACAGAATCCCTGGGGTAGTGGAGGAAACACACAAGTGATGGACGATTATATAGTGATAATAAAAATAATAACAGTTCTCATTTACTGAGCCCCTGCTGTGACTCAGACACTCTGCTTCTCATTCCTTGCTTCATGTGTAACACAAGGGCAACAACGTCATGTTTTCTGTGAATAAAAGAAGCTCAGAGCAGTTTGGAGACTTGCCCAAGGTCATGCAACTCGTATGGGGGTAGCCAGGATTCACACAAGACTTGTCTATTCTAAAGTCTATGCTCTAGTTGTCTAAGTGGGGGCCAGGCCACAGAGACCCTCTTGGGTAGGTGAGGATCTAGAGCATAATCCTGTGGGTTACAGGGGTGCTGGGCACCAAGGTCTTTAGGCAGGGTTGAGACTTGGTGGCGGAAGTGAGATAGGCCCAGGTGTGAGTGACTCAGCCTTCACCTGGGATTTCCAGCTTCTGATGGAGAAGGAGCCCCAGGACATGCTGTGCACATCGACTCACCAACAGGCCATCCACATCATCTCCAGCTTCTGGTAGGCTCCCCAACCCCACACAGGACCTTGCTCAGCATCAAACAGCAACCTCACAGCTCAGGCTTGGTACCAGCAGGACAGTGATGGGGGAGACATCAGACAGCAACACCCTACTGGGCAGGGCTAGGGACCTGAGCCAGTGCAGGCCACAGTAGGTAGGGGGTGGGCAGCTTATGGAGGCCAGAGCCACTGGGGCACAGCCACTCTCCAGAGTGAGCTGACCCACCCAGACACTCAAGTTCAGAGCAGTTATTCATGGTAACACCCCAGATTCTATGGGCACTTGAAAAGGTGTTTTTTTCTATTATCAGGTGTAGGACTTGCTATATACCTGTAAGGTTTACTTTACTGATTGTGTTGTTTAGGTCTTCTACCTCCTCACTTAATTTGTGTCCATTTGATCCGTCTTGTACTGAGAATGGTGTGTTAATGTCTCCTATTATTAATGTGTTTCTATCTATGTATCCTTCCATCTCCTGTAGTTTTTACTTCATAAGGTTTTTACTTCATAAGGTTCATGATGTTATATGGTGCACATATTCATAAGTGTTATATCTTCTTTACGAATTGTGACTTTGAGCATTAAAAAGTGCCCTGCCTTGTCACATTTAATGCTTTGAGGGCTTGAATTTTCTTATCAGGACCACTACCTCTTCTCTCCTATTTTTTCCCATTTGCCCAGTATGGATTTGCCCATGCTTTTATTTTAACATTTCAGAATCCATTTGCTTTAGGTATCATCCTATATATAGCATATAGTTTGGTCTTGATCTGTAATCCAAATTGAAAATCTTTTTATTTTAATAGGTGAGTTAAGTCCATTCACATTTATTGATATGACTGATATGCTGAATCTCAACTCTGTCATAATATTTTGTAATTGCATGTGTTTTATTTGCTGGTTTTTTTTTTTCTATGAGATGTGTATTCTTTGAGCTTTAGTTGTTTTTTTAATTTAGGAAGGGTTGTATTTTTGTTCTAGTTGCTACGTTTGTACTCCTAACCGATTTTAATGCCCTTAGTCCCCTGTTTTCTTATTTAACCTTTTAACATCTGGTTTACCCATTTTTATTGATATCCTTAAACTCCCATCCATTGCCCATATAACAACCAGTGAGATTATTCGTCCCTTCTCCTTCTATGTTTTCATTTGCACACTTCAAAATTTGCAGTGTAGTCATCCACCTTCCTCCTTACATTTGTTTTGAGAGAGTACACACACTCACCCTAAGTCCCTTTGCCAAAGATTTCTAGTCACCTCTTAGCTTGACAAAGCTCATCCTCTGACAGATTCCTCAAGAAGGTTCATGGATTCAGAACACCCTAGGTTCTTTTATGAAGGACAGCTATCCTACTTCCCAGACCAGGGATTAAACCCGTGTCCCCTGCATTGGGAGCACAGAGTGTTAACCACTGGACTGCCAGGGAAGCCTGTAAGTACTTTTTTAATGCTGCTCAATTGTTGCCTTGCTTTGTTTTTGAAAAGTCTGATGAAAAAAAATTTTTTTTTTTGCCTTTGTAAGTTATTTGATCTTTTTGTCTGGAGACCTTGGAACTTTTTTCTATATCTTTGAAATATAACAATTTTACTAAGAAATGTCTCAGAATTGATCATTCTGTGTTAATTTTCCCAGGTACCCGGTGAGTCTTTTGAATATGTAGATTTAAGTCTTTTGTTGTTATTGTTTCTGGAAAGTTCTCTAGGTTGTAATTTTTTTCTTCCAGTTTTATTGAGACATAATTGGACATACAGCACTGGATAAGTCTAAGGTGTACAGCATAATGATTTGACTTACATAGATCATGAAATGATGACCACAGTAAGTTTAGTGAGCATTCACCATGGCATATAGATAAAAATAAAAGAAAAAGAAATTTTTTTCCTTGTGATGAGAACTCAGGATTCACTCTCTTAACAAGTTTCATATATAACATGCAGCAGTGTTCATTCTATTAATCATGGTGTACATTACATCCCTAGTACTTCTTTATCTTATGACTGAAAGTTTATACCTTTTGACCACCTCCATCTAATTCCCCCTCCCCCAACCCCTACCTCTGGTAGCCACAAATCTGGTCTCTCTTTCTATGAGTTTGTTTGTTTGTTTGTTTTGAAGTATAATTGACCTGCAACACTGTGTTAGTTCCTGGTGCACAAAATAGTGATTCTATATTTCTATACATTTCAAAATGATCACCATGATAAGTCTAGTTACCATCTGTCACCACACAAAAATATTACATTATTATTGACTGTATTCCCAACACTGTATGTTTCATCCCTGTGATTTATTTATTTTGTAACTGGACGTTTGTACCTCTTTATCTCCCTCACCTATTTCTCTCTTGGTTATAGTTTTAAATAGTAGTTCTGTTCCATTGTTGTTTTTCTGCTTCAGAGACTCCAGTAATTCAAATGCTAGTCTTTCCTTGCCTGTCTTCCATTTCTCCTACTTTCTCTGTGACCCTTTTTACTTCTCTTAAATTCATCTTTATTCTCTTGGTGGTCTTTCTACTCTTCCTCAATGCCCCTTTCTAATTTTCATTTGAGTCTTCTCTCTCTTGAGCACCTTGAATTCTTTTTTTCACTTCTGAATTCAATCAACTCTCTTTTCCTTTCTTATTAGAGGCTTTTTTTTTTTTTGGTCCTTTTTGAATTTATAATTCAAGGTGGTTTTTCATATCTTTAAAGGCTTGCTTGAGTATATTGGCCTGCATGTGGGGTGTTGTCTTACACTTTTATCTGAATCATGGTTGTTTTCCAGAGGAGGAATTTTCTCATTGGATGTGTGCTTTTTTTTTTTTTTTTCTGCTGTACGCAGCCCTCTCACTGTTGTGGCCTCTCCCTTTGGGGAGCACAGGCTCCAGACGCGCAGGCTCAGCGGCCATGGCTCATGGGCCCAGCTGCTCCACGGCATGTGGGGTCTTCCCGGACTGGGGCACGAACCCGTGTCCACTGCATCGGCAGGCGGACTCTCAACCACTGAGCCACCAGGGAAGCCCTGGATGTGTGCTTTTGTTTTCCAGGAGTTTTTGCAGTAACTCTATGGGTCTAATAATTTTTCTCCTGTTTATATACAACACTATTAGACTGTTCTGTAGAATTTCAAGTTCAATGGCACCCTCTTCTGTCAGTATACCAAAGTCCAGGTAACTTAGCAGATTTTTAGTTTTGGTGGTAGGTGAAAGGATTATGTATCCTCCAGTATGGGGTGTCCTTTTTCTCTTGTAGGACCTTAAATTTTTCCTTTTTGTGCCATTACCTTTCACCAACCAATTTCAAAGGGTACTTCTTTCTTTTTTGCCCCTTTTTTCTCCCCAAAGCTGTGTGTGTTGAATGCCGCCCTTCAAATGAACATTCTTTTCAGTCCCTTTCTTGTGGTCAGTGCTCTGGTTTAGTTGGTGTCTTTCTTCTTTATTGTTTCATATTTTCAGACTTAAGATGGACTTTGTCTTCCTGAAGGTGATTTAGATCAATTCTGAGCCCTGTTGCCAGGTCCTGTCTCCTCTCCTCTCCATAGTTTCTCTCATCCTCCTTTTATCTGCCACAGAGCCTCATGGTGGAACAGGGGTGGGGTGGGAGTGTGAGAGACTGCAGGCCGGGGCTGGCATAGCTCTCTTCCGCTTATACTGTTGAAGTCTGGGTGTTCTCTGAGGTCACATTGTGTGGTTTTACTTTTCTCTTCTTCCTGCTGTGTTGTTTTTCAAGGAAATTTTGAGGGGGGGGCGGGGACCCAGGCAGCCACAGTTGTCCTCAGCTGCCCAGGTCTATAGTTCAGTTTTATCTGTATTGGAATTTATACCTTATTTCCTCAGTTCTAAGAAGCACATTTTTCACACATCAACATCTATGAAGTAGGAGCACATTTTACATTGATGGTGCCTTACACCTGGAATGATGTAGGGTTCTCAGTCCCCTGGGGGCACTCTCATCCCGAGACCGCTTCAAATTTAAAAGTCTCTGCTGGAGGGTGTTTGGTGGGGGGCACAATGGTGGTGCGATTCAGACCCCAAAGTAGGTTTTGTGGTTTGGATTCTCAGGAGCGCCATCCTCCTTCCCCACAGTGTGCTCAGTGAGCACCGGTTTTCTTGCTGTTTTTCTGCAAGGCAGGGGTTTTATTTCCTTTTGTTTTGCTTTATCACATTTACACTGTACACACAGCCCTCGGGGTCCAACCATTTTGGTGGGGCCCCTATTAGACTCCCATCTTGGATACCTTTTCTTTCTTAGTAGTGCGTGAAATAATGGTGGCGTGTCCTAAAATATAAACAGAATTGTGTGATATGAGCCCTCCCAGTATTCTTTCGTTATCTGGCTTTTTCCCTCAACATCTTGTGCTTAACCCTCCTCCCGATATGTTCCATGTAGCTGGAGTTCATTCATTTTGGTCGCTGTGTAGGATCCCATCCTATGAACACCAGTTACCCTTCTTACTCTGGATGGACATTTGGGTTTAGGTCTGTGGTTAACGCTGCTGTGAATTTGGTCACACATGTGCTCTGAGGCACATCTGCATTCAATTCCCATAGTGTAGGCGTGGCACCAACACTAACACATGATGCAAAATGTGTCTAACGCACTTAAACCACCTCTCATTCCCACAGTATGTTTTAAAGAGTTCCTGTTGCTCTACATCTTCACGAACACTTAACATCAACTTTCTAGTCAACCATCAAAATTTTAGCCAATCTTGTGGGTAGCATTAATCATATTTCCACGTTAATTTTCACTTTGCTGATTAAATAAGGAGGTTGTACATCTTTTCATGCCCTTTTTGGCCATTGGAACGGCGTCTCTGGTGATGCCTATTCAAGTATCCTGCACATTTTTCTGTTGGGTCGTCCCTCTTTTTCTTATCGATTTCTAGGAATTCTTTATGTACAGTCATCTGGATACAAGGTCTCAGCTGATTCTATGTTAAATACCTTCTCCCACTTTGCAGCTTTCCTTTCGCTCCCTTACTAGGTCCTTTGATGAAAAGGAGTTCCAAGTTCCATCATTCATTCTCAGACATTACCTTATAAAAATCCTAGAGTTTGCCTTTCTCATTCAGCCCTCCAACCACCCACATCACGGAGGTGCTAATCGGGCTCCAGTTTCTTCTAAACGTCCAGCATCCTTTATCGAGTTCCCCACCCTGTTCTTGCAGCTCTGGGTGCTTGCTCCCTGCAGTCAAGGTTTGTGTGCTGAGGGACTTCCCTGGTGGCGCAGTGGTTAAGAATTCGCCTGCCAATGCAGGAGACATGGGTTCGAGCCCTGGTCCGGGAAGATCCCACATGCCGCAGAACAACCAAGCCCACATGCCACAACTACTGAGCCCACGAGCCACAACTAGAGAAAGCCCGCACGCAGCAACAAAGACCCAATGCAACCAAAGATAAATATAAGATAATAAATTATTTCTTTTTAAAAAAAGAGCTGTGTGCTAGGGACCTGCTTTTGGGCTCTCCCTGCTCGGCACTGCTCTGCTTATCTGTGCCTAGGCCAACACCCAAGGTTCTCATTCCTACAACTTTATATTAATTCACCTCCCCTGATCCAGAAAGGCCTCCCCCTCCTCCTTCCGCAAGACTGTCTTGGCCATTCTTGGCCCTTTGCATTTCTACATAACTTTTAGAATCATTGCCCAGCTTCCTCGTTTTCTCTTTTTCCTCTTTCACCCTTGGGCAACTGCTTTTACTGCCCTGGCCCTCAAAGCTGGACTAGGGATAATCCTTGCTTTGTCACACTCATCCATCACGGCTCTATGCATGGCCTGCTTTAATTTAGTTCTTTACTTAGAGCAAGGATTCTTCTCAGTAATCGAATGCACACTTGTGAAGCTGTCACCCGTACAAAAGCCAGGGCCCTAGTTATGAACTACATCTAAGGACAGGGCTGCCCACCGTCACTGCTTCCATCCTCCTGGCTCATCCACCCTCATTTTTTTGCTTTCTTTTTATATAGTGAGATTGCATCTAAACATATTCTTAAAAACATTTTATTTGTAGTTTCAATAATTTTATATAAAGAGTATCATGCTGCTTGTAGTCTTTGGAGACCTTTTTTCACCACCCTGATATTAATGTAGATTTTTAGATCTTGATTGTCTATTCTAATCTAAATCTAGTAACACCAGTTTTCCTTTCTTTAGTATTGCATTGTATGTCTCTTTCCATTTTTTTAAATAGACTTTTCTTTTTTTGGAGCTGTTTTAGGTTTGCAGAAAAATTAAGCAGAAAGTACAAAGTTCCATCTACTTCCCTCCCCTGCCAGGCTCCTTTCTTGGTAACATCTTGCCTTAGTGTGGTATGTTTGTTACAATTGATGAGCCAATATTGATATATTATTATTAACTAAAGTCTATAGTTTACATTACAGTTCACTCTTGGGGGTGTACATTCTACGGATTTGGACAAATGTACAGTGAGTGACAAGCATTCACTATTACAGCATCATACAGGTTAGCTTCACTGCCCCCAAACCCCCTGTGTGCTGCCTATTCATCCCTCCCTCCCACTAAACCCCTGGCAACCACTGATCTTTTGACTGTCTACATGGTTTTCCCTTTTTCAGAATGTCACAGGGCTGGAATCATACCATACGTAGCCTTTTCAGGTTGGCTTCTGTCACTTTCTGACATGCTTTCAGGTTCCTCTGTGTCTTCATGGCAACCACTCTCACTCCTAGGAACTCTTTCTCTTTCTTATTTCTTTTTTTTGGGAGGGGTGGTGGGGTGAGATGATCACCACAGGAAGTTTAGCTAGCGTTCATCATCATTCATAGCTACAGATTTTTTGTCCTTGCGGTGGAGCCACTCTCTCAGCAAGTTGCAGGTGCACAATACAGCGTTAACAGCTACGGCCGCGGTGCGTACATTACGTCCCCGGGACTTAACTTATTTTATACCTGGAAGTCTGTACCTTTTGACCCTCTTCACCATTTCGCTTACCTTGCCTGCTCACCTCTAGCAACCACCAGCATGTTCTCCGTAGATATGAGCTGAGTTTTTGTTTGTTTGGTTTGGGTTTTGTTTTCATTTTGGATTCCACATGTAAGCAAGATCATGTGGTATTTTTCTTCCTCTGTCTGACCTATTCCACTAAACCTAATGCCCTCAAGGTCCATCGATGTTGTCTCAAATGGCAAGATTTCCTTCTTTCTTATGGCTGAATAATATTTCATTATATATATATATATATATGCGCTACATCTTCTTTATCCATTCAGGTGCTGATGGGCAAATAGGTTGTTTCCATATCTAGGGAATCGTAAATAATGCTGCTATGAACGTGGGGGTGCATATATCTTTTCAAGTTAGTGTTTTCGCATTTTTCAGATAAATTCCCGAGGGATTGCTGGATCACGTGGTGGTTGATGAATCTGCATACTGTTTTCCATAAAGGCTGCACCAATTTACATTCCCGCCAACAGTGCACAAGGCTTCCCTTTTCTCCACATCCTTCTCAGCACTTGTTAGTTCCTGTCGTTTTGATAATAGGTGTGAGATGATGCCTCATGGTGGTTTTGACTTGCATTTTCCTCATGGTGAGTGATGCTTGAGCATCTTTTCACGTACCTGTTGGCCACCTGTATGTCTTCCTTAGAAAAATGTCTATTCAGGTCCTCTGCCCATTTTTTAATCAGATTGTGTGGGGAGTTTTTGTTTGTTTGTTTTTGCTATTGACTTGTGTGTGTGCTTCAAGTATTTTGACTATCAACCCCTTTTCATAAATATGATGTGCCAATATTCTCTCCCATTCACTAGGTCGCCTTTTCATTTTGTAGATGGTTTCCTTTGCTGTGCAGAAGAGTTTTAGTTTGATGTTGTCTCGCTTTGTTGATTTTTGCTTTTGCTGCCTTTGCTTTCGGTGTCGGATCCAAAAACATGATTGCCAAGACTGACGTCAAGGAGCTTACCACCTAGGTCTTCTTCTAGGAGTTTTATGGTTTCAGGTCTTATATTCAAGTCTTTAATCCATTTCGAGTTAATTTTTGTGTGTGCTGTAAGATAGAGGTCCAGTTGCATTCTTTCGTACGTGGCTGCCCAGTTTTCCCAGCACCATTTGTTGAAGAGACTGTCCTTTCCCCATTGCATGTTCTTGGCTCCTTTGTTGTAAATCAATTGACCAGGTCTGCGTGGGCTTATTCCTGGGCTGGGAACACTTTCCTGACTTGGCTCCCAGAACCCACCCTCACCTGGCTCCTCCCCCACAAGCCCAGCCACTCCTGCACAGCCTCCTGGCTGCTTCCTCCTGTGCCCCTGGCTTCTTAACGCAGGGGCCCCAGGGCTGAGCCTCAGGCCCCATCTTCACTTACACTCCCTGCCCTGGTGGCCACTTCCAGCCCCCTGGTTTAAATATCACCTAAGCCCAGGCGCCTCCCGAATGTTCTCCCTGGCCGGATGCACGGGGATGTCTAATGGGTGTCCACTTGCCACGTCCAGGCCACCCCCTGACCCTGCTCTGCACCTGTTCGTCTTGCCAGCTCCTGTGTCAGACGTGGCGATTCATCCTCCAGCTTCAGGCCAAAGCTCTCGGTGTCGCCTTGGCTCTCTTCTCCACCCCTCAGCCCATCCTCTGGGAAGCCCTGCGGTCCACCTGCCTCCATCTCCCCCAGCCGCCGACACCGCCACCCTAGTTAGGACATAACGAGCTCTCACTGCGCGTCCTGGCCCGTTTCCAGCCCCTCCGTCCCAGCAGCCAGAGTGGTCCTTTAAAACTAGGTCGGATCACGTCTCTCCTCCACTCCAAACATTCCAGTGGCCCCCATGTCAAAACCTTTACGGCACCCAACAAGTTGTGACGCTGCCCCACGACCTCACTGTCCTCCTGTCCTCCGCTGCTCAGGCCACGCCGCCCACGCTGGCCCTGAACACACCACGCAGGCCACCATCTCAGAGCTGCAGCCTCTCCCATTGCTCTCAGGTCTCCGCAGGCACCCCCCTTCTCAGCGGAGGCCTCCCGACTGCCCTGCTTACAATCGGGGACACCCAGATGCCCCCTCCCGCCGTGCCCCCTCCCGCCCTGCTTTGCGCACGTGGGATAGCGTCTGACGCACCATTGTTTGCTGCCCAAGTCAAACCCTGGGGGGTCACGCCCAGGATTCTTACTGGTTCTGTCTCTGCCCAGTACCCTGGGACGTTGCCTGACCGTGACGGTGCCCAGTACAGAGGTGCCGACTGAGTGATAGACACCCACAGGGAGTAGAATAGAAGCCTTGGCCCTCTGTGCACCCTCGCTCCTGGGGAGCCATCTCACCTAAGCCCCTCGAGGCAGCTTTGCCCTCGAGAGGTGAAGTGACTTGGCCAAGGTCACCCAGCCAGCACGGGGCAGAGCAGGGATTTGAGTCCAGGCCCTTCTCGCTGCAAAGGTGCCACTTCTAGGTGGGTGGTGACCTCACTCTGGAATCTCCCAGAGTCCTCTGCGCCCACTCAGCTAGGGTCAGATGGGACTGGTGTGGCCTCCCCAGTGCTCAAGGGCAGCCCCCCCCCAGGGATGTCTCTGAAAGCTGGGGGTTGCAGCTCATCAAACCCCCCAACTATGCCCTCCCCGCCCACACCCCATCATTCCAGGGTCCCTCCTGCCCCTCCAGCCCCTTCCACCCAGCACTGAGGCCCAAAGACACCTAGCACAGAAAACAAGAGGGCCGTCATGGTCACTGACACTGGAGAG
The DNA here is from genome assembly GCF_059928025.1 of Delphinapterus leucas. Classification (NCBI taxonomy): domain Eukaryota; kingdom Metazoa; phylum Chordata; class Mammalia; order Artiodactyla; family Monodontidae; genus Delphinapterus; species Delphinapterus leucas. Next base: position 2,367,986 of record NC_143145.1, read on the forward strand.
CCCCGGTGCCCCCTGCCTCCCCCAGTCTTGCAGGGCCATGCTTCCCCCCGACCAGGCAGAAAGGCCATGGGACTAGGCAGGCCTGACCTGCACCATCTCCCCGTCACGAGGCAGGGCCCTGATCAGAGCACATCCTGTCTCCAGTCCTCAGTTTCCTCATGTGCAAAATGGGCACAAGGACACTGAAAAGCTCTGCACACACCAGTGATGGCCCCTAAGTTGACCCAGGTTGGTGCCAGGGGAGCTGGACCCCAGGAAACCCAGGCTTAGGAGGAAGCAGCCACGGCAGGCTTCCAAGAGGAAGTGACTGTAGGGCGAGCCCTAAAGGCTGAGAGGGAATAGGCCAGGTGAGGAGACCAGAGGCAGGAGAGGAGGCTTCCTCTGAGCCACACAGAATGTCTGTGCATTGCTGAGCTAGAGCCCATAGAACGGCAGGGATGCCTGCCCAGCCACCACTCGGCCCCTGCAGGCAGACACCCTCCGGGTTCCCTTGCACAGGGCGCCGGACCCTGGCACGTTTTCGCTCTGATGTGCTGGACAGTTGTCAGCCTCCCCCCACCCCCCTCCTGACCAGTGTGGACTGGCCCCTTGTGGGAGGGTCATGGCCCGGGCTGGCAGGCTTGCCTTCCTCTGCACTGCGGCATATCTGGAGAAATCCATTAAGCAAGTCTTTAAAAGCCTCGGGGCGACCTCTTTTCATTTGTTGGTATTATGATGAGCTTCACACAAGCTGTCAGTTTTAACAGCTCTCCCCAAGACACTCACTGAAAAAAACTGTCACTTCTCTCATATTGCTTCTGAATTCGAATATGCACCAAGTTCCTTTTTTATTCAAATCAACCATGCAAAATGCATGAATCTTCCCTAATAAGCTATTAAAAAGTTCTCCTTCCAGAAACAGGAGGGTTAGGAGAAAGCTATGATGAACTGCCTGGCCCATCAGCTTCCCTCCCCCGCCCCATGAGGTCCAGCCTCCCCTTCTCCCCCTTACCACCCCCCGACTGCCCTCCACCCCTAAGTCAGGTCAGACCTCGCCTGTGCTCAGAACCCTCCCTGCTTCCTCCCCCTTTAACTCTGAGAAGGGCCCAAACCTTCCGGTGGCCCACTGGTCCTTCCTCATCTGGGTGCCTGTCTCCTCCAGGACCTCAGTTCCTGCCACAGGCCCCCACCATCCACGCACACCCTCTGCTCCAGCCTCAGCATCTTCCTGCCGTTTCTCAAACCCAGCACACTCCTGCCTCAGGACCTTTGCAGCTGCTGCGCCCTCTTCCTGGGGTGCTCTTCCCCCAGTAGCCTCACCTCCTGCTGTCTCCCAACCATCTTCTCTAAAACAGCAGCCCTCCTCCCTCCGTGCTGCGTTCTCCCCCAGCCCATCCCAGCTACAGCTGTCATCTGTGCCCCATATAATGGGGGCTCCGGGGAGCAGGGACATATGTCTGTCTCACACAGGGCTCCCCCAGAGAACAGGATGGCTGTCACCTCACGGGGAGCACCAGGGGGCCTTCTGCTCAGGCTCAGCTGTGTCAAGATGCTCCAGCAGCCTCAGCCCTCCCCCCTCCCACCTCGCAGGTCCTGGCTTTTCCCTGGGCGGGTCCTCCCGGAAGAGAAGGGCGGGGCCCCAGCAACCACAGGACAGACTCCCGTCCTGGGCACGTCTATTGGCTCTAATTGGCCCAGCTTAGTTCACAGGCCCACGCCTGAACCAACTGCCTTGGCCACAGGGGCATGTGGGGCTCTGACTGACCAGGTCTGTCTCCCACACCTTCCCTGGAGCTGGGATGGGACCTGGGCCCCTTGCCCAGAGGACAACGGCGATGCGGATACCACCCCAAGGGGCCCGAGAGCACAGCAGGCCAAGCGGCAGTGATGTCCGCCAGCCATCAAGGACAGCGAAGAGGTCAGCAGCCGCTCCCGGGCCTCAGAGGGCAGCACCACCCAGGCGCATCACTGTGGTCCCAGGTCTGACACTAGGTGGATGTGGTGGTACCATCAAGGGGGACGGGGGCCGAAGAGGGATCTGGGCACTCACTACCGAGAGGCCCACTGTCTTGTGGGTGCCCCCGGCAGCATGAGGGTGGCACGGGACACCTGTGGCAGCCACGCAAGGCTCAAGGCAGAGTCAGACTAGTCCTGGGCCTCTGAGGTTCCTGACGTCCTGCTAAGCTGTGCCGGCCCCTGGAAGCAACAGGTGAGGGTTTGGCAGGGCTTCCTGCCAGGGAAGGAGCAAGCGTGGACGGCCCTGCCTTGGGACTCTCCCTTTCCTTTGCATCTCTGATGAACAAAACCCCTTCTTTTAGAGACGTTTCCTGCTTTGGTTGGTTCTCAGCAAGGTCCTCCTCCAGGCAATGTCCACCCTGCCCCACAAAGGACTTCCCATTCCTCTTGTTTCATCCATTATGGGCTGAATCTCTTTAACTCTAATAGGACATCTCATTTCTCTTCATTTCAAAGACACTCCCTTCATCCACTTATAGGTATAATCCAGCATATTTTCCTTCTTGCCCTGGCTGCCAGGAAGCTCACATAAAATTAATGTTCAGTCATCTCTCACTGTGGCACGGGGGTGCTTCCTTTTGTTTCTCACTTCCTGATTAGTCCTCTTTTCGACTTAAAGCTTTAAGTTTAATTTAAAGCTCTTTTATTTAAAACACTGTTCGTAGTCCTGGGTTTTGGCAGTCGACAAGGAACAAATAAGCAGTTAATAATGATATGCTGTTTGGGGCCTGGATCTGAGATCTAAGATCTCCTCCTAACCCCACTGTGAGCACTCTGAGCTGGTCTCTCCATCTCATGGTCTTGGTTTCTTCTTCTGTGCGATGGGGTTGGTCCCTCCCCAGGTGTTGTGCGGGTCAGGCGCCGCAGAGGACTGGGTAGCCTCTATGCTAGGGTGACCCTATGCAAGTGACCAACACTTGGGGCCTCAGTTAAGGGTTAGATCATGACCCCAGCCCAAACGTCTTCTGTTCGATTTGCCCAGTTGGGGTGCCGTGGTCTCAGGCCCAAGGGCCTCCTGATTCCTCGGACCCATGGGGGTTGTGACTTCCCAGGGGTTGAGCAGGGATTCCTGAGCAGGAAGGGACAGACGGGAAGGTTGGTGCTCTGCCCCGGTCTGGAGTCCACACGGCCCTGCTCGGACCTGCCTCCTTCCCTGGCCCCTGGCCTCAGCCTCGGCCCCCCTTCCACTCCGTGCTCCCCACAGCTCTTGGTCGAAAAGAGGAGAGAAAGGACTAACGGCTTATGTATTCTTTGGCCGATACTTGCTAAGTGTCCTGTTTGTCCTGCTCTCATTATTTAGTGAATACGGATGGCGCTTGCTGTGTCACAGACCGTGCTCAGTCACCAGAGAGCCATCCCTGCACTCAGGAGCTCAGCCCCATGGAAATGCAAATGGGGTCAAGTGACAGCCCGGTGATGCATGATACACCCTGGAGAGTGCCCTGAAGGAGAGGCACAGCCTCTGCAAAGGATGACCTAGGGGGGCGCCCCCAGCCTCTGAGGACAGACCTGAATGGTGGTTAGAGCTCACTGGGTGCGGAAAGGAGGGCAGAGAGCCTTCCAGGCAGGGGTACCCCAAAGAGGAAGGGACAGGAAGGAGGTGACCCCACGGCTCAGTCCCAGAACAGTGGGGAGCTACAGGGGGCTCCGTGCCGCGGAAATGACAGTATCCGGTCGGCACTGGGGCGACATACAAAGATGAGAAGACAGAGCCTCCTCCTGCAGCTCACGTCAGATGGGGGGACCCCAGGAGGGAAGGAAAGGGCCACGCTCCATTCCCTCGTCCCCCCGGGACAGCAGCGGTCTGTGTCCCGTGGCACTGATGCACAGAAAGCCCTAGCTCTGTGTGAACCCCGCAGGCTCCCTGCACCCCTGCAGCCCACCCTCCAGCCCTCCCTCATCTTCAGAGTCGTTCTGCGCCAGGCATCCCTGGGGTGAGGCTGAAGGAGAGCACGACTTCACCCCAGGAGGAAGGGAGGGGAGTCCTGCATGGCCGGGCTCGGACCCGAGGGCCTCCGTCTTCTGTCGGTCAAGGAGCTGCATGGATTTCAGGCAACAAGGGTTCCTGTGCATTGCCCGGGGTCCTGGGCTGGGGATGGTCTTAGGCTTTAGGGCCCCACAAGTGATGCTGTTCACCCCGAGAGTCAGCAAGGGAGTCCCAAGAATGCCCAAATCAGCCAAACGCCATCTTTCCAGAAGCCCTGGTGTGGTGCAGGGACACAGCAACCGTGAGAGGAGATGCCCAACGTGCCCCAGGACCAGAAGCTTCCGAGAGTCATCACAGAGCAGACAAAATGCCAGTGTGCCCGGAGTCGCCTTCTCCTGAAACCGGCATCACTCTGGCTGAAACCAGTGACCCGGAAAACTCAGCCTCTTTTTAGCGGCACGGCTTGGGGGCAAGATGACAGGCCAGCTGACATTTGAGTCGGCCCCACTGGGGACTTTCACGGAGTGGCATTTCATCCCTTCACATTTGGATTTGCAAATCTGATCAGAGCTGTGCCTGGTCCAAGCTGACAGCCTCACTCTGGGGGCGCTCACACATCCAGGTGACGCCACCAGGCGCGGGGTGGCTAGGCAGGGAGACGGGCCACCGAGCTATTCCCGGGCCCTCCGCCCGTGCACTGCCTGCAGGGCCTGGGGCAGCCCAGAGCCCGTGGCTTGACACCACTGTGCAGGTCTGGAGCCCGCGGCCTAGCCGCGCTTTGCTTCTGCGGCCCCTGGCCAGGCTGTGTGACCCGGACGGGGCACGGGCAGCACGGTCCCTGACCCGCACCCTGTCCCACCGTGCTCCGGGTCCAGCTCTCTTTCTTGAGTCCACGCAAGCACGCGGCCGGTGGACCTGGTTTCCCCGCATCCTCAGGAGCTGCAGGTGGACCCTCCTCCAGGCCCCCGTGACACACACCCCCACTGTCCTCCTCCCCTGCCGGGACCCCTCTGCATTCTCAGCTCCACTTTTAAACGGCAGTGTCCATCGAGGCTCTGCTGGGGCCCCCTCCACCCTGCAACTGGGGAAACCACCTGTCCCCGGTGTCTCCTAGTTCTCTCTCTCCAGCCCTGGAAAGCCAGCTGTGGGCACCTCACACTGACCATGTGCCAAACCTGTCTCGAGCTTCCCCCTGGACCCGCCCCTCCCAGGAGGCCCCCTCCAGTCTCCTGCTCCGCCACCGGGCGCACACCCATCCCACGCCCCGACATCTCTGTTGAAGGAGGCCGGGAACGAGCTGCCCCCGGGAGGCCCCAGTGCTGCCGGGCCCTGAGTGCAGACGGGAACCACAAGGCACCTTTCCACCTGCGATGGCTGGGCACCCTCCCCAAGGGCGAGGCTGGCTGGGGACCCCTCTGCACTGCCGCAGCACGTCGCTGGAGGCGCTGAAGAGCCTGCTGCCCGCCACTGGGCACTGGCAGGACTTCGCCCACCTGGAGCTGCAGGGAGCCTGGGACCTGTTCGCCACCACCCACACCGACCCGCAGGGCATGGGCCTCCTCGCCAGGTAGGGGCGGGGCGGGGCCAGGGGAAGGGGACTGCCCGGGTCACCCCTGCCCAGAAGGCTAGGCTGTGGACTTCCGTACCTCCAGGGCCTGCCTGCGAGCACAGCCCCACGGACTCACGCGTGTGCACGCAGGGCACGGAAAGCACGGGCGCCCCGCCCCCGTCTCACGCGCACACACTGGAAGCCTAGGATGCAGGCATCTTCCTCCGGCCCCTTCCACAGCCTGAGGCCTCCTAGGGGACAAGGGCCAAATCTGCTCCCCTGTCCATCCCATGCTCAGCCAGGGCCTGGCAGCCAGTGAGTGGCCAGTGGGTGCAAAGGGAGCAGGAAACGGTCGAAGAGAGATGTGCCCACCCACGCTCAGCAACACCTCTGGCCGCCTGGCCCCTGGGTTGGGGTGTGTGGGGAGGGGGACACGGGGCTGTGTCCGCAAGCCCAAGCCCTGCCCCTGCCCTTCGCCTGTGCCCAAGGCCATGGTGCAGAGCCGCTGCAAGCAAGTCACGGCGCTGATCACCCAGCTGCTACCCAGCCTGCAGAGCCAGGAGCAGCGGGGGAGGAAGGCAGCCATCGTCATCCTCACGGGGACCTGCGTGCGGCGAGGGGAGCCCCTCAGAGACAGCCTGAGCCCCTCGTCCGGCTGCCTCAGCCGCCGCCAGAACCACACCAGCACCTCACCTGCCCGACAAACCCCTCACACCCCTCCTTCCCGCTTCCAGCTCCTTGGGGCCCACGGTCGGGGGCTTCTGGCTGGGTCCGCACCTCCCAGCGCCCCCTCAGCCTGCAGCCTGGGGGGACTGTCTTTCCACGCACCCTGCTCCCTGATGACTCGAGGTCCCACCCCTGGGACCGTGAAGCCAAAAGGGCAGTGAAAGAGTAGAAGGAGACCCCAATCAAAGCCTGTGCTTCTCCCACCCCACCCCGCTCGAGGAACGTCTGGGCCTCCCTCCACAGGGCTTTGTCCCCAAGTGCCCCACGAGCCAGACTGTTGATGTATGCTGCTCCCAGCCTCGCTGTGTGACCTCAGACAAGGACCTTTCCCCCTCTGGGCCTCAGTCTCCCCAGCTGTACATTGAAGGATCGAACCAGCTTGGAGGTGGGTTTCAAATACCCATTAACCAAGATACCCAGAGGGAGCAGGTCAGCCACCCTCCCCAAACCGCCTGCCAGGCCCTGGTCCTACAGCCCTGCTCCCAGACACAGATGAAGGCCCCTAGGAGAGGATGCCAGGACTGACCCGCCTGCCCCGGGGGCCACCCAGCTCCTCTACAGCCCTGCCCTGCTGGAGGTGCTCCCCAAACAGGCCGCCCTGACCATGCTGGCCCAAAGCCTCAGGGACCCCAGCCCTGAGGTCTGCGTGCTGAGCCTGTAGGTCCTGGGAAACATCCTCTTTTTCCCAGAGAAGGTAAGAGGGTGAGGGGAGCCGTGGCTGGAGCAACCCCCAGAGCGGCCAGGTGTGCGGGGTGCAGACAAGGCCCACTGGGTTGGAATCCCGGCTCTAGGGACACAAAATCACCTTTCTGGGGCTAGGTTTCCTCACTTGCAGAATGGCGCTGGTGATGGCCTCTTGGCAGGGCCGCGGGAGGGGTGCAGCATCTACTCCCGAAGGACGCTGTCTCCACCACACCCGGGAATAGGCGGACGCTCCTGCAGACCTCCAGGCACCTAGGAGGAGCCCACCAGGTGGCACCCCAAGGCTGGCCCGCAGACAGGAGCCTCCCCTGAGAATCTTATGGGCAGGTACCCCCGGTCATTGCAGACTCAGCTTCACTCCCTCCCGATTGCACCCATCACCGTGCAACCCACATCCCATAATGAATGAACAGCTGGAACATTGCCAAAGAGGCAGAAGGGAAGGTCTGCAATGCTGCCTTAGGGGGATCTGGCCGTTCCATCTACAGCCCCCCAGCTCATCCACCTACCTACCCACTCATCCATTCATAAAGTCAGCCATTCATCCCTCCATCCATCCATCCATCCATCCACCCACTCATCCATCCACCCATCCACTTGTTCCTTGGGTCCTTCATTTATGAGTCATTCTTTTATTATTTCTTTCATTCATTCATTTCACTCAATCAGTTATTCACATTTGCTTTGTCACTCATTCATTCATTCTGTCAGTGGTCAGCCATCCAGACACCTATCCCCAGGTGTTCTCCCAGACAGGCAATCAGTAGGAAGTGTCCATGTGCTTCCTCTCTACCCCGCACTGAGTGTGGACCTGCAGGAAGAGAGAAGACAGAGCAGAGGGGGCTACCAGACCAGCACGGCCAGGGCTAGGGAAGGTGGATGGTTCCCAAGGGGGGGTGCAGCCACAGCAGGGCTGGGGGAAACAACACACCCTGAGCCCCCCAGCCAAGGAGACCTGCTTCTGTGGGGACACGTTGAACTGGGCAGGGATGGAGCAGGCCCCGGGGCTGAGGGAGGGGCCGCGGTCGCTGCCCTAGACGCCAGAGAGGCACCCTCCGCTGGGGCCCATGAGAACAAATGGCCCCGCAGGACTGTCCACTTCTGTCTACCGTCAAACACAAATCGCACTAACTGGGTGCCGGTGTGTGCACTGGGAGACCGGAGAGTAGCTACACGCAAAAGACCCAAACCGACCGCTTACACACGGTAGAAGTGCATTTCTCTCCCGCCGCTGTGGCTGTCCCGCTCTGCACTCCCCAGGGGAGCAGGCTCCTCGTTTGTTGTGCTCCATTCTGGGTGCTGCCCTCCTCTGCAGGGCCTGGGAGGCCACCAGCATGCCCACTCCAGCCAGCAGGCACACCCTGCCCCTTGAGGCACGACCTGCAAGTTGATCACTCACTTCTGCTCCAGTGGTCACGCGAGGAGGCCAGGGAAGTCCACCCCTGCCACAAAGGGGTCCTCTTACCAGGGAACAAGGGGCCAGCTCGGCAGGCGGAAGGAGGGCCCCCTCCACCAATCCCACTGCTCACCTCGGGGGAGGGGATCCAGACAACTAGGCTAAAAACGACTTGACAGTCATGGGACAATCACGTTGAGAACCTGCACGCTGCTTTCAGGACTGGCGCGCAGCCATGTTTGTCCTTGTTAGAAATTATATTTTGCTTTTAGAAGATGCTACCAATGTCATGCCTACATATTAATGAAATAATTCAACTGAAAACGCTGCAAATGTAGCCATCGAAGGAAGGCAGACACGCTCCAGTTAGCATGCCTCCCACCCACAGCTGACCTGAAACCATTCCCGTTCAGGTCACCTGTGACCTCCCCGCAGTGGACCCGTCAGCACATGTGACTGGGTGACCTTTCCGTCCACTTGGCCCCAGGACCCCTCCCTCACTTGGTTTTCCTCCCACATCGAAGGTGGTGCCTTGTCATCTTCACCAGTCCTTCCTCCTGTTCTTGGACCCCTTCCCGCCGTTCTCCTTGGTCTACACTTGCTCCCTTGGTGGTATCCTCCAATCTTTATGTACCGCCTATAGGCCAGTTGCTCCCAAACCTGTATCCCAAACGCGGACCTGAACTCCAGCCTCGACCCTCAAACTGCTTGGATTCTAGCAGCATCTCAAGCTCAACCTGTGCACAACGGACCCCTCACCCCAAACAGGCTCCTCCTGCAGCCCCCATCTCAGGTGATGGGGGCTCCACCCGTCCAGTTGCTCCAGCCCCAAACAGTAAGGTCGTTCAGCCAATCAACAAACCCCACAAACACCCAGGCGTGCTCCTGCCTCAGGGCCTTTGCACTTGCTGCTCCTTCTGCTGGAAAGCTCTTCCAGCACCTCTTTGTAAGAATTTGCTCAGCTGTCACCTTCTCAGTAACAAATGCTCTGATCCTACTTAAAATTAAAACTTTAGGGACTTCCCTGGTGGTCCATTGGTTAAGAATCCGCTTTTCAATGCAGGGGGCAAGGCTTCGATCTCTGGTCGGGGATCTAAGATCCCACATGCTGTGCAGCACAGCCAATAAATAAATAAATAAATAAAATAATTTTTTTAAAACCTTCATAACCACCACCTCTGCTGGGACCTCCACCCCTGCCCTGCTGTATCATACCACTCGTCACTGACTGACACACGCCATGTTGTGTGTTTAACTTTGGGTCCTTCCCGTTAGAATCCATTCTGCCTGTCCAGTCCACTGCCAGACCTGGGTCCCAGCACCCTGGCTGCACCCAGTTGGTGCTCAGAAAGTGTTTGTCACTGAAATTAATTTAATACAGCTTAGGAAGCCAATGAAGTTGCCAAAAACTTGCTTAAAAGTTGTAAAAACAGCCTAGTTTGCACAAGTCATTGATAAGGGGCTTGATGGTGGGAAACATCCATTTGCTGACATGTCCCTTTCTGACATGTCCATCCAGACAATTCATGAGCACACTGCACACAAGAGGAGCAGAAAGAATTGGCTGAAAATGAACTTAGCTTTTTCTTTCAAAGTAATGTAAAAATGGGAAATGGTCATTGCAACATAGAAGGTCTGGAGCCACCACTGGTGCACCCAACTCCCCATGACGTGATTCGCCAGCGACCTCAGTGTGTGCCCACCTGACCAAATTTGTCTCCTCCAGCCCCCCAGGCGCTCTCTGACCCATGGGGAGGCTAGGAATGGGGGTAAAGGCAGGGTGGGGCGGAGGAAGGGAAGGGTGGTCTCCAGGACTTGGTGGGGGCGCTCTGGCCAGCACGGAGCTGGACAGGAAGGACCTGGGAGCCAACTAGCACGGGGCTAATGCTCCCCTAACCCCAGGAGGACCCCCAGTGGCTCAGAGAGGAGAAGCCTGTCCTCAGTCTGTCCACAGCTCCCAGTGGACAGACCAGGGCTCGGAGCTCATTTCCCTCATGGGCAGAGCCAGGGCGGGATCCAGCAGGGCGCAGGGAACAGTGCAGGTGCCCAGGCCTGGATGGGGGTCTGGGAAGGGCAGAGTCTGTGTTGGCTCTGGGTCTACCCGGCAGGGCTGGGGTGCGGGGTGTGTGCAGAGGCAGGGGTCCCACTGCCCACCGGCCCCACCTCCCCCAGGGACGCCTGCTCCGTGGACTGCTGCCACCCTTCCTCGACGGCTTCTTCCACAGCGGCGAGCCGGTGGTGGTGCGCATCATGGGCACCGTGTCGGACATGCTGCACCGCCTGGGCGCACACAGCACAAAGGCCCAGAGCTTTGGCATCGCCATCAACGCCCGCTTCTTCTCCGACGACGTGAGTGTGCCCAGGGAGGGGCGAGTGCCCCCATCTCGTGCCCCTCCTGTGCCTCCCCCGCTCCCTTCCTCGAAGGCGGGGAGGACCCCAGGCCACGGTCCAGCTGGGGCAGGGAGGTGGAGGTCCAGGGCAGCTCCCTGGGTGTGCACCGGCACAGGTGGACCAGCCGGGAGGCCACCAGGTGGCGCTCGCCCCTCTCCATGGGGCTGAACTAGCGCCGACATCCAGTCTCTCCAACCCCACCTGTCCTCACCTTCCTGACCTGTCAGCACGTTTGCAATGGCAGATTTTCCTTCACTGGTAAATTAGAGTGATAAGCCCTGCCCCCCCCCAGCTGCATTCATGACACTCAGGTTGTCAGGATGTGATTGTGAGCATGAAAGAGAAACGATTTCAGGTCCCTGAGGATGGCCTGTGACCCTCCCCAGGAGCCCTGTCCCTGAGAGCCCTGAGCCCAGGTGAAAGGGTCCCGCTGAGGGGACTGAGCCCCACCCCCACCACGGAGCGGAGGGTCAGGAGCCCCAGGCAGGTCTGGCTCTGGCCCTGAGCCTCTGCCTTGCAGGAGCGGGATGGAGTCCAGGCAGCGGCCATGGCACTGTTCGGGGAGCTGGTGGCGTCAATGACAGGCAGAAAGCTAAGTGGCCTGAGAACCCAGGTGCACCAGAGTATGGTGGCCCTGCTGCTGCACCTGAAGGACAGCTGCCGGGCCGTCGTCACGGTCAGTGCCTCCCGATGGGCCTTCGCCTTGGCGGGGCTGGGGACCCACAGGTGGCAGGGGGCTGGGGGGCTGTAGATGGCAGGGGGGCAGGTTTGGCCCCCTCCTTGGTTTCCCTGCCCCTCCCCATGTGCATACACGTGCACTCACACACACGTGCAAACACGTGGCCGTGCCATCTGTGGTCAGGACACTGTCTGTCCTGCTCACTGATGTGCCCCCAGCGCCTGGCCTGCAGTCGGGGCTCAGGTTGTTCGTTGAACTTGCTGAGATATGGGCTGAGCCCTACTGTGTGCCAGCCCGTGCCCCACGCCAGGCCCCTAAGACACAGCTCGGCCTTCCTGGAGCTCCCAGCGGCCAGGGAGATGGACAATAGCGGCCAGTGTCCAAGCCAATAGGGGCTGAGCGGGGCCTGGTGCCACGGCCAGGGAGGTGGGCGGGCTGAGCGCAGCCTCACAGGCAGCGGGAAGGAGCCCAGGAGGGGCCGCGCCCACGCTGCATCTTCCTCAGACCCTACCCGAGCCCGGGCCCTCCCCTGCGGTCCCCACAGCAGGCCAAGCTCGCCTTCCACCGCGGTGCGGCTGCGGCACACCCTCTCCTGCACGCTGGCCTGGGAGGCGAGACTTGGCGCCAGCCACTTCCTCTGGAGCTGCCTGGTTTGGGGCCGCAGCGGGGGATGGGAGGGGAGGGGGGCCAGGAGCCAGGCTCCCCGGGCCTGGGGCTCCGGTCCATGCTCTGTGTGGGCCCAGCCCTCTGGCCCCAGCGAGTGACAGGCGTGCTCCCCAGATGACCCACAGCCAGGAGGGGCTCAGCATCCACTTGGCACAGGCCCTCGGCTACCTGCACAGCCGCCGTCGTCACATCAAGACCTGGGCAGCGCTCTTCATGGGTGAGCGGGGGCCGGGCTTGGGGACCCCCGGGCCTGCCCCGCCTGAGCGCCCTGAGCCTCACCCGCCCACCCAGCACCTGCCTCGCCACTGCAGCTGGAGCTCGAGGGCCACTGGCAAGAGGAAAGGTGGCGAGGGGGCCAGGCCTCAGAGGGTCAGGAGCGGGTCCGAGCCCCCTTCCACCGGCCAGCGTGCTCCTGGTTGTCACACAGGTTATACCATCTGCCACCACCCCCAGGCCGTGTCCCAGATGGTCAAGGACATGGACACGAAGCTGCTGTTCTGCAGAAAGTGGCCCCAACCCGTCCACACCCACACCCGTGTCACAGGGAGGGTGGACCCCCAAACACACGGGGCTGAGAGGGGGTGGGGAAGGGGAGCGCCCAGGCCCAGAAGGCCCAGGAGGTGGGGTCTGGGTGCCAACCTGCCCCCCACACACCAGGTGGGAACGAGGGCGCTCCCCTGTCAGGGCGGGGCTGTGGGCAGACGGACCGCAGGGGGCACCTCTGACTTCTCCCTCCTCTCCTGGAGCTTTTGAGGATCTTAAGAATGACCCAGAGCCCAGCATCCAAGAACCTGCCACCAGGCAGTCCTTCCTTCAGCAGATGGCAGCCGGACCGCGCTGACGTCCAGCCGTCCTCCCTCACCTTCCTGCTCACCCACCCCCAGCCCCGGGCCCACCGTGTCAGGCAGCCCTGCTCTGTCCACACAGCGCTTGGTTGCATAACATTTTTCCATTTGAAAGAAAGATCCAGATTCAACAAAGATGTGTCACACCTGTACGCTGCCTGCCCACCATTCCGTGGGTCCCCAGGGGAACCAGGCAAGCCCCAGGAGGCACTGGCAGGCCTGGGTGAGGCCGGGGAGACCGTGTCCCCCAGAGACAAACTGGGAAGTCTGTGCAGCGCCCTGCAACTGACAACCCCTCCCCTCATGGAGATCAGGTGGGCTCCCCTTGGCCAGAGCCCAAGCCATGGCCTGCCAGTGTCCTGGGCGCTGGGAGGGCACTCCCAGGGCAGCCTTGGCCCTCGGGGCTCACTGCTGAGGGCAGCCATTCACCGGGGCACTCCGACGGCATTCAGCTTGTCTCTGGTTTAGAGCTCCGTAGTCACGGGGGGTGCTGACGGTGGGCAAGAGGCCCCTTGGCTGGTCTCCCTCAGCTCCTGCGACTCAAGGTCTCCCTCCACCCCCATCTCTAGCCTCCTGAATCCAGTCAGGGCTGGCACCCGGGGTTGGCAGCGGAACCAGCCTGGCCCAGAGGCAGACCTTCCTGGTGGGCCTGGCCCATCCTGGATGAGCTGTGTGGCCTTAGGCGAGGGTCTCAGCTCTCTGAGTCTCAGCTGTCCCATCTGTAAAATGGGTAGTAAGACCTTCCTCCAAGACCCCTTGGAGGGCTGAGTCTAGAAAGGGTCCCCTGACTCCCAGGGAGCCCCTGGAGACCCACCTGACCTTCAGGAGGTCCTTCCCCTCCCAGTCTTGGTCTTTCCACTTGTGCAATGGGCAGGTGGGCCCTTTCCCTGCCTGTGAGACCCTCCCTTGCCGGAGTCCTCCCTAGGGCTTCCCCCCAGGGTGTCTCTCTCGGGACCCCAGCCGGCCGCCCTCCAACAGGAGGTCCAGCCCAGCCCAGCCTGCCCCCTGCTTTCCGCCCCCACCGCCCCCCGTGCCCTTCCTGACCCTCCCCACTCCGCCCAGACAGAGCTTCCACCTGGAGCGCCTTGTCCACATCCCCAGCCTCGACACCTCCACAAGCCCCATCCCTCGAGGCCCTGCCAAACAAGGTCCCCTGCCCCTCGTCAGCCCCTCCTGAGGCCGGGCACCCCCCTAGCCGGCTCACCACCCCCCTTAGACTGTGAGCCCCTCGGGGCAGGGATGGGGCTGCACACGGCTGGCACCCAGGAGACCCCAAAACCTGGATGGTGGGTTGAAAAAATACAGCAACTTCATGGACACGCCCCAGATTCACTTGTGTTCTTGGGTGTGTTTGGGGAAAGGAGGAAATAACTCTTGGTAGAGCTGGCGGCCCCTCTCCACCTGGGAGCCCCGTCTCCCCGTCTGTGCATCTCTGAACAGGGCACCTGAGGAGGAGCTCTAGGTGGGTTTGCCTTTTCACAACTCTCCATCTTGTCCACAGACCTCTGCGGGTGCCCCCCCATCTCTCCTCCGCTGCAACGCCCTGCCTGGGGGGGAGGGTTGCACTCCTTCAGGACCAAGAGGCCTGAGGGGGAGGGTCCCCTCGGTCCAGCTGGTGGGTAGGAGTGCCATCTCTCCTGAAACGGGGGGACTTCCCTGGTTTCACCCAGCACTTGCCCCCTGGCCACCTCTGGGCAGTGGGCAGGCACGCCTCCCACACATCCCTCCACCCGGCCCCAGTTCACCCTCCCTCTGGGAAGTCTGGTTTAGTAAAAGCTTAGAGCTGGGTGGGCCTGGACCCAACAGGTTCCTGGAGCCAATGGTGACCGGGCAAGCCCCCAGGGGAACTGAGACAGGAGAAGTCTGAAGTGGTGGGAGCCCAGTCCTGGCCAGCAGGGCGGGGGGCTCTAGACCCGGATTCACGGGAGGTGCGCCATTAACCGTACCAGCAGCAACAGTTCACTGCCAGGCCGGCCAAGGCAGACCAGGGGCGGGGAGACAGGGCCTGTGACCTGGTGGGTGGGCCACCCTCCCACCTGGGGAAGGTGCAGCCCACCCGACCCAGGGAGGGGCCAGCCCCCAGCTCTGCGAGAGCTGAGAGCTGCACACAGGGTGGCTGGGAGCAGGGCAACCCATGCCCCCAGGCAGACCCTGCCCCTCCCACACACACTCTGACCTATCACGGCAGGCCCAGTCGGCCACCATCACCCGCTCCCTGCTCTGGGCCTCTAAGGACACCTGGTGGGGGCAGCGCAGCCATCCCACTGGACACAAGCCCTGAGGAATTACCAAATGACCCACCCTGTCCTGCACAGGAGCAATGCCGTTGACCCAGCCTTGAAACAGCACCATGGCAACTGGGCAGAGCCTGCTCAGGCCACAGCCCTTGTTCTGGTCTATCTGGGATGGCCCCTGCCCCTAAGCCAGGGAGCGCAAGGACTCGGCGTGGACGCCAGGGGGCGCCCCAGCACAGCCGGCTGGAGGGGCTGCCGGCCCCGTCCTGTTCAGGGGCCTTCCCGGGGCCCCGCCTGCCCACTCGAGGCCGCCTGGCCCCCACCCCACTCTCCAAACACACACAGCCACAGGGTCCGGTTTTATTGCCTTCGAGTGTCCAGAACATCTGACCGCCCCAGACCAAATAATTTAAGGTGCCAAGAACAGGTCAGGGTGAGGGGCTGCAGAGGAGGGGCCGGGCCCAGTGGTTAAAAAATACACCAGCCCCCAAACCAACGGGCCAAAGAGGAGAGCTGCCCAGGGGCAGGGGCAGGGCACTGGCAGGAGAGCCAGGGACACAGGGTGAGGGGGAGATTAGGGGGAATTAAGCTTCAGAGGGACAGGAGCCGAGGGCACAGACAGAGACACACGGGGCACAGAGGAAGAGACAGACACGGGCATGTAGACAAAAGGAAGGATGGACCAGACAGTGGTGCGAGCACACACACACACACCTGCACGCGCGTGTGGACAGAGACACAGGGGGACGGTGACAGGAGACAGCAAAGGGCGCGTGGGGTGGGCCGGACCGTTGGTGGCGGGTGTGCTGAGGCATCTGGAGAGGAGGGAGATGGAGCCCCGCTGAGCCCGAGGCCAGGGCGCCAAGGTCCTGAGCTACATGACACAGCACTTGGTCTTGTGCGCGTGTGGGTCCTTGAACCGCAGTCTCTGCTTAGGCCGGTATTTTTCCAGGTAGGTAAGCTGTTTGCTGTTGATGGCTCCACGCCGCTTCCTGGGCGGACGGAACGGGGGGGGGGGGGGGGGGGGCGGGGATCAGGCGGGACCCGGGCTCGGCCACCTGCCCTGCCCCAGGGCCTCGAGGCACCAGAGTCCAGTGGGGCTGGAGCGGGTCCTCGTAGCCAGCAGAGCCCGTCCCGCCTCTAGGCCTTTCCCCGGGCTGTTCCTGCGGCCAGAATCACCCTTCCCCCATCACCTGCAGTCACCGCTGCTGGCCTTCGACTCACCTGGCTATCACCTCCTCCAGGCTGGCTCCCTGACCCCCACCCACAAGGTCCCCGTGTCTACCTGGGCACCACCTCACCCCCAGGCCCTGGGACCCCAGAGGCCGCAGGGGTGGAGCCTGGGCATCCCGGCTGGCTGGGAGGGGGAGTAGAGGAGGGGGGAGGTGGACCTCAGGTGCCCAGGTGTGAGGGCACCTAGGGCTGCCCACCGGGCGCTTCTGGAGGCCATCTGTCCCCACCCGCCCGTGACCTCAGACGTGGCCACAGACTTGCTCTGGCCAAGGAAACGTGAGCGGGGGAGGTGCAAGCCTGTGCTTCTCTGAGTCACCAGGTTGGGCCCAGCCCCCAATCACGGGCCTCGGGCCTCAAGCTGGGGAACCACCAACGAGGTGGGTGCAGGAAGGGCTCTGGTGAAGGCCCGGCCCTCGCCCTGGTGCCCCTTGGATCTGCACCAAGGCGCAGAGCTGCACACAGGCTCACGGAGAGAAACAGCGTGTGCCTGTGTGTGCGCGCGTGTGTGAAGGAGTGCCGGGCTCCCGAGGAGGCCTGAGCTCCCACGGGTGCACGCAGGCCTGGCTGTCTGGCTGGTAAACAAGCCTGCCTCTGGGAGAAAGGTGGCTGTGCCCTGGAAGCCGCCACCGGGGGAGCAGCACAAGAACACACACAGGCAGAGCGTGCGTGTCTCTCACACACACACACGCACGCACGCACACACACACACACACACGCACACGGCGGCTGGGCTGGGGGCGGGGGCAGGCCCAGTGCAGGCCCAGGTCCTCTGCCATCCGCCCCACTGTCCCTGCTGACACCCCAAGACCCTGCACCACCAGGGCTCTTTTCCCGGGAGCAGTGGTAGAGACAGGAGCCCCCCACCCGAGGAGGAGGAGGGGGGAGACCCCCGTGGGGGCTGAGAAGCTGGGGCAGAGGCCCCAGGGGCCAGGGCTTCGGAAGGGCAGCTCTGAAAGACCGCCGTGCGTCAGTCGTCCCTGGGGTGTTGGGGAAGGTGGGCAGATGCCACAGGAGGTTCCTTTCACAGAGGGGCTGGGCTGGATGGCTTCTGGGGGTCCTTCCTCTCCCAGGTAAGGAGAATGACACCCCTCATCAGGAGTGCTGGAGGCTTAAAGAGCTGTTTGCCCCAACTCCCTACGCGGGCCTGCTCGTTACTCAGCACAGCACAGCCTGTCTGGACTGCCCTGCGCCCCAGGCTGAGGGAGCCGCGGGCCACGGAGGTGGGACCAGCCAGGCCCTCACTGGAGCCTCTCCTCACTCGTACCTCCCAGCCAGGGGAGAAGGCCACACTCAGACACCAGTCCTCAGTCAGGGCCAGGCGGCCTGAGCGGTACGTTGGTACCACAAAAGGAGGCTGCACTGGACCGGGGGATGCCTCAGAGGACACCCCGGGGCCAGGGGTCAGGAGTGCCCACTGGCAGGGCACTGGGCCCTGCGGGGCGGGGAGCACAGGATAAGGGCCCCCTCAACCCGGACCCCTGAGCGCTCACCACCGCCCTCCCCCACCGGCCACTCACTGTCGGATGAACTGGATGGCGTCCTCGTACTTCATCCCACTCTCGATGAGGGCCAGAGCCACGAGGACCGGAGCCCTAGAGCGGACGGCAGAACGAAATCACCCGAGCCTCTACTCCCAACCCCTCCCCTGACAGGCCGCCTACTGAAGACACAGAGCAATGCCTTCCCCCTTGGGGCCTGAGGGCTGCCCAGACTCCCCCAGTGCCCTGCCCTGCCCTGTGGAGGGCACAGGCTCCTCCCGACCCTGCTGTGTGACCTCAGGTGAGCCAGGCAACCTCTCTGTGCCTCAGGCTCCTTGTGTGTAAATATGTTGGTGGGAGGGTTGAAGGAGGGAGAGTAAAGCGCTGGGCTTAGGTCTGGTTGTGGATAAGAGACTGACTCTTGGCTATCGACCCCACTCAGCCAGTCCCTCTGCAAATGGGGATTCCACCACCTGGGTCCGTCAGTGAAACCCAGGCTATTTGCCGGGGGCAGGGCCTTTGTGCCTGGAGAGGGGCGGGGCTGGCAGCTCCTTCCTGCTCAAGTGCACAGTCCCAACCACAGCAGGAGGGAGCAGGGTCAGACTCTGGGAAGGACTTCCTCCCCGCCCAGGTCTGGGAACTTCCAAGGAAGGAGGTCATGTGTGATGTGGGCTCAGCACCCACATCCGAGAGTGAGCCAGGCCACAGGGTCCCCAAGTTCAAGCCAGCTGCCCTGCCCCGCCAGCTCACCGTCCCAGGCCGGCCACGCAGTGCACAGCCACGCAGCTGCCGGGGTCGTCACAGAACTTGGTCTTCAGCAGGCTCAGCCAGTCCTCCACCACTCTGCCGGGTGGAGGCGCCCCGTCGTCAAACGGCCAGTCCTGCGGAAGGAAGCAGCCCGTGAGGGCCCTCCACACCAGAAGGTGGGGTGAGGGGCACAGGCTGGCCTGCACACGGGCTCTCGGGAAGCACAGAGGGTGTCGGGAGCCCACGAGGTGAGGGCCAGGGCACAGGGCCAGGGAGCTCCCCACTGCGAGGCTCCTCTTCATCCTCTCCGCTCCCTCAGCTGCCCTCTCCTCCAGGAAGCCTCCCCGGAACACCCTGCTCTTTTCTTCAAGGAGCCCCGGGAGCCCTACCCCCCTCCCCATCAGCCCACACTGCGATTCTGGGGCCAAAGCCTGACCCTCACCCAGCCTGAGAGGTTCTGGGTCAGGAGGCCCAAGGGGTCTGGCCCACAAACATGGTGACATGTGCCTGTCTGTGTCCCCAGCCCCCAGCACAGCTGCACAGAGCAGGCCGGGCCCAGTGAGGATGGAAGCACTTAAGTCCCAGTGGAGCAGACTTAGTGCCGTTGAGTACATCCACATGTGCCCACCAAGGCTAGGCCCCCGGGTCACCTAATCCTGTTGCCGGACTCCAGATTCAGCAACCCCTGGAGGAAACCGGTCTGCCTGGCGGTTGTAAGTCTAACTCAGATCCTTCCTGCTGCAGTGAGAGGGGTGCGAAAGGCTGCGGACTCCCTGTGCCACGGGTCGCTTTACCACGTTCACCTGGTGCTTTTCAAGCACCCACGCTCTACAGGTGAGGAAACTGGGATCACTCAGCGGGGAAGGGGCAGAGGCGGGACTCAGGCAGGCCCGTCTGACCCTGAGGCTCCGACCCTTCCACCACTCTCACCACGGTCGCCTGGCTCGGCGTCCTCCCCAGAGGGCCGGCCCCAGGGCTCTGGTCGAGGCACCGGGAAACCCGTGGCCCATCCCACAGGGCCTGCCGCCTAGACGCAGGTCCCCAGCACCGGGGACCAAGGAAACAGCCCCCAGGGTCCCTCCCCACTGCCTCGGTAGAGCCTCCCCAGGGGCCCGCCAGGTGGCCCCAGCCCACCCTCCCGGAGGCACCCGCTGCCCGGTGACAGGGCCCCGAACGCCAGGCAGGGAGACAGAGGTGCGCCCCTGAGGCAGCCCAGACCCTTAGAAGTGAGGCCCGGGCACGAACACGGCGAGGGGGGCGCAGCAAGGCGCACGCGGAGAGGCCACGCGTGCCTGCTTCCCGGTGCGGGGCCCCAGCTCCCTGCAGCCCCGCCCCACGCGGCAGCCTCACCACGACGGTGATGCCGTCCTTCTCCAGCGGGGCCTTGTCGTAGGTCACTTCGCACACACGCACCACGGTGGTGGCCCCGTACTTCTTCAGGTCCTGGCAGGGGAAGGAAGGCAGGGCTGAGCCGGGACTGCGGGGCTCAGGGCTGGGGACCCCCTGACTAGGCAGAAAGGCTGACACCCAGCGTGAATCACCAGTGGCTCACTGACTTTCAGGCTCAGTGACTTGCCGAGGGTGGGACAGTCTTTCCTGATGCTCCTGGGGCAACTGTCCCTGGGCCCACCCAGCAGCAGGGAGGGTGTCCCCACCGACCCTCCTTGCCATCGTGGCTACCCAGCCGGGAGCCAGCTTCCTAGCACTACCTCCCTCCTCTCGGGTGCTCAGGGCCCCAGATCACATCAGCAATTTCCAGGCAAAGATCCTGGGTCCCCAGGCAGGGATAGGACACCACCAGCCCACACATGAGCCCCTGCACGGTCCCTGCTCTGGGCAGCCCTCCCAGCCAGGGTTGCAGGGACAAGTCCAGTCAAGGGGCACAGCCAGACCCCGAACAGAGGCTTTCAGAGTCTCGGCAGGGCAGGCCTCGGGGCGGGGAGGGCAGGCGCCTGCCCAGATGGCACCCAGGAGGGAGCCAGGCCCTGCACACCAGCGGGGAAGCCCCGGGCTGCCAGGGAGAAGGTCACAGCCAGGCGTAGGGATATTTATACACTGGGGCGGAGGGCTCCACTCCACGGGGTCCACGTGCCGGGGCTGCACCCACCCCGACCTGCTCCCAGCAATTTTAGGAGCAGTGAGGAACCGGCTGCTGGACCTTGCTCATCATGCGACGGGGACACTGGACGCAGTGAGGACAGCACAGAGCTATTCTGAGAATGCGGGGAGCAGGGGGCGGTGGTGCAGGGCTCTGAGGCCAAAGGGGCGCCTCACATCCCTCTGTGCCTGCAGCCGAGGGTGCTTCCACCCAGCCCAGGGCTGGGCCCTGACCCTCATCACAGACTGAGCGCTGCCCCCGCTCACACACGGAGCCCTGCCTCTAGTGACAGACTGAGCTCTGACCCTGCTCCCACACTGAGTCCTGACCCTCCATCACACACTGAGCCCTAATCCTGGTCACACTCAGCCCTGACCCTAATCACAGGCTATACAGGGGGACAGCCCTCCCCTACAGGGTCCCACCTCAACATCCAGGGTCCAGGTCCCCCAATGGCAGGGTGCCCACTGCCTCTCTCTACGGGTGCTGAAGTCCTCTCATGCCCAGGCCCCTGTTCAACCAGGACAAGCGCTCAAGGAAGCTTATCTCATGTTGCAGAGGGAATGGCTGGAGGCCTGAGGCCACAAATGGCCCTGCACACAGCCACAGGCTCTGCAAACAGGAAGGGGCACTACAGAGGCCAGTCTCCTGCAGGGGCCAGGTGGAGAGCTGCGGGCTCTGCAGACACACCTGGCCCCATCTGCTGCGGCCACGAGCAGCGCACACCTCAACCTGCTGGCTCCAAGGGTCCGGCGGTCACTCTATCCCGGGGCCGCCTCGGACTCCCGCCCAGCCCCTCCTCACACAGGTATCTGTGGCCTGAAGCCCCCAGCCGGCCTGTTCCAACCCAAGGATTCCCCCACTGCCGGTGGGCTTCCTGCGGCCTGGGCTGGCCATGCAGCTGGCCTTCGTGCCCTGCGACCGCCTGTGTCCAGGCTGCTGAAGCAGCCAGTCCTCACATGGGGGACCCTCCCTCCTCCTTCGCTCAGCCTCCTCACAGAGGCCAAACGGCCAGCAAAGGCTCGGGACTGCGCCGGCCACAGGTGACGTCCCGAGGAGGCGAGGCCCATTTCTCCTCCTGCCTCGGAACCTGCCTCTGTTCGTGCAGCGTGGACTCCCGCTGCCCACCCTGCAGGCCCCAGCGGGCCCAGCGGATACCCCCGCAGTCCTCACCCCAGCTCTGCGGGAAGGACACCCTCGGGTGCCCCCCGGGGACCCTGTAACCAGGCTGGCAGCTCCGCTCCCAAGCGCAGTCCCTGGGCCGACAGCTTTGCGTCTCACTGCGGCCCTCGGGAGACCCCCGGCCGCGCGGCCGGGCGTGCTGGACACTCACCGCGATGAAGCTGCTGAGGGTGGCGTTGGTGGGGTTGTGCGTGATGAGGAAGCGCATGTTCTTGTAGCTGACCTCCACGGGGGCCGGCCGGTTCATCCGCGCCATGGCTGCACCACGAAGGCGGGGCGGCGCCCAGGAAGGGCTGCAGGCGGGGCCGGGGGCGTGGGTGGGAGAAGGCCCCAGCAGCCCCCCAGAACCCAAGGAGAACGAGATCCCTGTGCTTGTCCAAGAGAGAGAAAATGCTTCTTTAAAAACCTGCCCCCCAACACCGCGCACAAATATTGTGCAAATACTTGGGAGGGGGGAGGATGCTGCCCGGATTAACGGGTGGATAATTAAAAAAGAAAACCCAACTCTTTAAAAAACGAAAGGAACGAAAGAGCCCCCCGGAAGTAAAATGGACCAGTCCAAGCTCCTGCCTCTCCGTGCTGGATAATTACAAGGGGGCAAAAGCAAAAATAACGACAACCAAAAACAGTCAGCAAAGAAATCTTTAAGAAGCCCAAAGTGAGTCCGACCGCTGCGGCCGTGGCCAGCGCTCTCCTGTCGCTGGGGACGCCCCGTCTGCATCCGTGGACAGGTCGACGGCCGCCTTCACTCAAAGGCCCCAAACCCCCAAGGACCAAAGGAAGAATGAACTCCAACTGAACCAACGGGGCGGCCTTGGGGTGGGAGCAGGCGGCTGTGACACGGGGCCTCCGTCACGTTACCCCATCGGGGTACGGCGAGTCCTGGAAGGGGGCAGGGGGCTCAGGCGGCAGCGCCGGCCCCGGGCCGGGCGGCGGGGGCCATGGGCGGGCGAGGGCAATGGTGAGGGCCGGGGGCGCGGGGTCTCAGCAGCAGGCGCGGCGGCGATGCTGGCCGCAGCGGCACTCAGAGTGGCCCTCTGAGGCCCTCTCCATAAATCCCGGGCTGGTCAGCGGCAGGCAGCGTCTGGGGAGGAGGGGAGAAAAAGAAATGAAAAGGGAAGGGGTCCCCGGGCGCCCCACCTCCCGGGAGGGGTCCCGGCCGGTGCTTCTCCCGGGCCCTGCTACAAGGCCGCGCTGAGCGAGCCACCCTCCCTGGGCCTTGGTTTCCCCATCTGGGAGCACAAGGAAGGACGGCTCCTGCTAGGGCTGACCCAGGGCCCTGAGGTGACAGGACAGCCACCAGGACAGGGCAGAGAGGGACGGAGGGAGGGACATACCCCTCCCCCGGGAGCGTGCTGAACCCCGAAACACGGATTTCAGGGCAGTCTGTGGTAACAGAGGCCCAGCCCCCATCCCCTGAGCCCGGGCACCCCAGGATGTCCACCCCCGCCCCGGGACAGTCACCCCCTCCTCTGCAGAACGCCGGCCTCTGTGGCATTTCCAAGCCCACGCTGCTCTGGGCCAGCCGGTGCTCCGGGAAAGGGGCTCAGGCGCAGAGCACGGTGGGCTGAGGGTGCGGCAGCCTCACTCACAGCCATGCACCGCCTTACGCATCTCTCGAGGGCTCCCCGGGGAAACCTCCGGCTCTGGTCAGCCTCTGCCCTGGGCCACCGTCCACCACTCGCCCACAGGGCTGGCCACGCGCCGGAGGTAAACAAGCGGCTCTGCCCTCCAGCAGCTCGGAGAAGCGGGGACACACCACAGGGGCCAAATGGCCAGGACCGGCCACCAGGTGCTTGCCAAGATGGTAACAGTGCAGGTGGCCAGGAGTGGGGTCCCGCTGTGACAGGGCCTCAAGGAGGGATGCTGCTGGGCCACAGAGACAGCCATCAAGCACCTCGTGCCTGTCTCTCACTCTCTAGGCCCCAAAGGGCCAGGGCCAGGGGCCCCGGCAGGAGCACCCAGCCAGCCTCACTCCCACCCACACAGACGGGCTGGGAGGACTTGGGCACATCACTGGCCTCAGTTTCCCCATCTGTACAGTGAGGGGCCAAACGAGATGCTGCCAAGGTCCCTCCAGCACAACCCAGTGGTCAGCGGACTCCCCCGGCCACGGGGCTTGGCCCAATCCCACCTGCTCACCCGGCAGGTCCTCCATCCCCCGCGGCAGACAACTCTTACCTCTGCCCCGCCCAGCACCCCGTTCCCCAGCTGCCCACCAGGCCGGCTGGGCCCCTGGAGCCTCAACCTGGGTGCAGACAGGGCCCGCAGCTGGGACCCGGACGCGGTGGAGGGCCTCCAGCGCCGCTCCCAGGCTCACACTCTGCTCCGTGCCTTGTCTAGGAGGGTTACGCAGGCGTCCCCGGGGAGGGGGCAAAAGACAGGGAGAAGGGATCCCGCACCCTCCCAGAGCGAGCTTCGCTCCCAGTACAGGCAAGGAAGGAGCCAGCCGCGGGCGCCCTGAGCAGCACACAAACACCTGCTCCTCCTGGGGCTGCGGGCTGTTCCTGTGTGCGTGCGTGTTTACCAGGAAGCCACAGGACTACAGGCCTCTCCAAGGGCCTGACCCGCCACCTCACCGCGCATAGCTGCTGGACACCTGGGGAGACCCCGGGGGCAAGGGCACATGGCCTGGCTCTTCTGCCAGTGTCCCTGGATGGCCCTCAGAGCTGAGGGCCCAGAGCCACACTACACTGCTGCCCACGTGAGCCTCAAGGGTCACCCGTTGGCAGGGGTCAGGGGGCCCGGCCCTAGCTAGAATGGGGTCAGGGTCTGGGCCGAGGTTGAACCGAGATCACTGCCCAGGCCGGGTCGGGCTCTAGCCACACACCCCACTTGTCTCCTCCATGTCTAGGGCCCACACCCCCAGGTGAGAGCAAAGCAGTGAAAGCCCCCTTTCCTGCCCCGGGCAGCCAGGCCTGTGGCTCAACCAGGCCTGTGGCCTCCCCCCAGGGAGGGGCCCTCCCTCCTAACCACACCCCCTCGGTGAGGTCACTGAGCAGGCCCCCAGGCAGGGCTGACCCAAGTCCACCAGCCACTGCTCCTGGCCGCCACCCCCCATGATGCGGGAGCCCTTCTGGGAGCCCAAGGCCCCTCCCTCTGGCCTTCCTACCACCGGCCCCACGTCACTGCTGGGCTGGGACCCCAGCGGCCTCCACCCGGGCCGGCTCTGAGCCCTCTGCTATGTCCAGAACAGTCCTCCTTTCCAGACCCGTTAGGGGCGGCCCCATCCTGGCCCCTGCTTGCAGATAAATAAACCAGCCAGGGAGAGCTGGAGGGCCTTCTCGGGGCCCTGACCACGCCAGGCCCCGGGAAGCGCTCCTCGCGGGCGTTCTCAATCTCAAGTCCAGGAGGCTCATTCCCGGTGGCACAGCTGGTTGAGAAGCTGGAGTTTGCAGAGGGCTTCAGAGAGCGCCAGCCTCTCTGCACCCCGGACCCTGTATGATATTGGGGGGAGGCTGGAGGACCACGGCTCAGTGGGGTCCCAGGAGAGCTAAGGAGGGGGGGCATGGGAGCACCGTGGGCGGGGCTGGGACCAGTGGGCTGGGGTGGCGCCGTGGGCGCGCAGGCATCCTGTCCCGCGGTGTTCGAGCAGCAGGGCGAGGGGGCGGGGGAGACGGGCGGGGGAGGCTGGTTCCGAGGGATACGGCCCCCTCCCCGGGGCGGGGCTGGGGTCCTCCCGGCACGGCCCCCGCCCTCTTCCGCCCCGGCTCACCGGCGCGCAGGCGTCCCGCCTCCACCGCCTCCATTCGCGCGAGGCCGGGCAGGGCCGGGAAGCGGTGGCTGGGACGCGGTGGCTGAGACCCAGTGCGCGGGGCGCGCCGGCCTCCCCACGGATGCTCCGCGGCCAGACTGCCGGGGGGCTATTTATAGCGCCCGGGCATCACGTGGGCGGCGTGGCCGGTGACCGGCGAGCGACCCGGCTTGTAGTGGCTCCCACACCTGCCGCCTAAATATAACCACGACCCGGCCCGCGCGCAGGGGCAGACAAAAGGGCGGCGGAGGGCCGAGCCGGGAGAGGAAACGCCGCAGAGGAAAGGGAAACGCAAGGGCGGGGGCGCTGTTCGCGCACCCCGCCTTCCTCCCGCCGGGCTCCGGCGCCCTCCTGAACCCTCTGGGGCTCCCCATGGCCTTCCTTCTCCAAGGAAGGATTCGCTCTGCGGAGAGGGAGCGGCGCCAGGTCGTGAGGAGCTCAGCATGGAGCCAGGCTCCTGGCGGGGACCGCAGCACAAGCCAAGGCCCAGAGGGCGAGCTCCCTACGTTGCAAATGGGAAGGAGGGTGCCTGTGGCCCAGGTGGGTTCCCGAGGGTGACACCCACAGGATGGTGGCCCACCACCTGGTCTGGCCCTGAAGCCCTCCTGCTCCAGCCTCAAACCCGGGGGCCCCTCCACTGTGTGCCCCCTTCGTGGCCCTGGCAGCTCCTCCCAGATGCTGCTGTCCCGCACTGAATCGTCACCACACCCCTGGGCGGGCGCTGGCACCCCGCCCCAACCCCCCCGCCCCGCCCCCGCCCCCCCCCCCCCGTATGCAGGTGAGGAAACCGAAGCACCCGGACACACAGGGAGCGGTCTCCACATCCCGGCTCATCCTCCAATGCTCAGTGCAGACGCCCCCTCCCCAGAAGGCCCTCTGTGATGGGAAGCCCTCCCTGGGTCTGGGCCTGCCCCCCCCACAGCAGGGTCCTGGCTTCACCTCCTGGAAGCACCATGTCAGGAACACGAATGCTCCCCAGCCTGTGAGCCCCGAGAGTGCAGCCTGGCACCGCAGTCAACCCTGTACCTGCCCCGGCCCAGGCGGAGGCCCTCGGAAGGGGGTGGAGCAGGGTGGGGAGAGCCCCCAGCACACAGGGTCCCCAGAGGCCTTGCCTCGCTGGGAACCCGGCTCTGAGCCCAGCTCCCAGACAGCCAGCCTGGCCCCTGCAATCGTCGGTCAGCACCGCAGGGGCGGGGTGGGAGGAACTGGCCAGGGGCCCAGCCCAGAGCACGGCCCCCTCCCAGGCTCTCCCCACACACATACCCAGAGAGTGTCAGTCATGCCGGGACCCGCACTCTTCCCACCCTCAGCCGGGCAAGCAGGCAGAGGAGGTGAGGATAGGACAGCTGTGTACAGGGCAGAAAGGCCCGCCGGAGCCCCCTCCCAGCCAAGCCAGGTGGCCTGCCCACCGGCTCACAGCAAGGGCTCCTCCACCCAGAACCAAGGCGGGCTCGAGCCAGGACTCCCAGTCCAGTGCTCTTAGGTCCCCACTTGCAGCAGCCTCTTCCTAAAGGCCAGCTTTGGGAGCTCAGGGCCCCACCACTCTCCCACCTGGACCACTTTCTGAGAGTGTGTCCCCTCAGACACCATGCTGGACACTGCGCCCCATGAACAAGACACGTCGGCCACACTGTATTAATAAAACTGCAGCTCAGAGGGGTCGAGGGGCTTTGCCCAAGGAAACAGAAGAACCAAAGCTGGACTGTTTTGCTGGGCCCCAGAGACCCTGCTCATCCTGACCCTGGCCCTCTGGGAGAGAGGAGCCCTGGGCAAGCTGCTTCTGCCACCCCACACTACATCCTCATCCGTACAGGGTGAGAGGTCCCAGCAAGCTCTGTGACACTGCACCCAGGACCCAGAGCCCACCGTGCTGCCGAGGCTGCACCCCTGTCCACCCTCGCCTGGGGCACCTGCTGCAGCTGGCACAGTCCCAAGCCCTTCAGAGAAGTCTATTTTTATCAAGGCAGGAGCCGTTCCTGGAACCCTCCCAGATGAGCCCAAGTCCACACGCTGCTCGGGGGCCGGGAGGGGAGACCCCACAGGCCGAGTCCACGCTGATCCCCCAAGAAACCTTCCCAGAACCCTCCTGCCTCTGGACCCGTGGCACCGAGGGTCCAGCCCCTATCGCTGGCCAAGCTCCACCGCCTCCCCTCCCACCCACCCCGCCTCCCTGCAGCCACATGCCCTTCGGAGCAGAGAGTCCTGGCCCCAGGGTAGGTGTGTCCTGAAGGAGGAGGGGTTCAGAGGCTGTCGACTCCACCCACCTCCAGCACAGGGCCTGGCACCAGGAGGGCTCCCCACTTGTTGTGGAAGGAACAAGTGACCCAACTGTTCTGGGCAGAGGTCCAGATCCGGGAGCCATCCAGAACCCATCACAGGATCCGAGCCCCCGAAGTCCAGAGGAAACTCAAAGGTCACTACGCCATCTGATCGCCAGCCTGTACACCTCCGGTGACAGGGTGCTCACTGCTCCTGGGCAGCACCTTCCACTCTCGGGCAGCTCCCCGAGTTATGAATCCCTCCCTCTAGGGCCTCCTCAGTGCCCCCTGCTGGGATGGGGACCAGCAGCAGGAAAGTTTTGGGGCCGAATAAGCCAGCACAGCAGGCACTGTGAAGGGCAGAACTGGAGGATCAGGTGGTCAGGGAAGGCTTCCTGGAGGAGCTGGCCGACGAGGGGAACAGGCATGCTCCTCGTGCCTGGAACTTCATCATCAGGGCTTGACCAGCTGCCCTGACTCCCTGTGTAGCCCGGGGCCAATGCTTGCTCTCTCTGGGGCTTGAGGCCTCCTGTATAAATGGTGACACTGCCAGGAAGGGAAGGCACCTTCCGATGGGGCCCGCTCCAAGCCGGTCATGGGGTGCCCAGGCTGTGACCTGGAAGCAGAGCTGTTGGGAGCAGGCTTGAGTTTCCACCCGGGGAAGGCACCTGTTCTACCCTCCAGGATCTGGAGATGGGGAAGAGGGCTGCAAACACACTCCCCGGAGCTCCACCACTGCCCCTGGGCACTGCATGGGCCGCCCTCACCACACCGTGGCTTTAATGGTGCCTCGTGGGGCGTGGTACCCACTTGCCAACCCAAGTGGCCCGCCCGCACGTACCATCAGCCGCCAGCACTGACCGGGCCGCAGCTCCAGTGCAGACCCAGGAGGCAGAACTGCTACCTCCGTGGGCAGTCGTGGGTGTGGCCAAGGCCGCTGTGCTCCACCCTGGCTGCCACCAGGCACCCTGGGTCTCCTGAACCCCAGGGGCACGCCAAGCCCGCCAGGCCCACGCTAAGCATCCCTGGCCTCAATGGCACCCACCTGGCCGGCACCCACATGGTGAAGGCTGCCTGCCACCACTCTGCAGGCTGCCCTTGCCCCAGTCCTGGCGAGGGCTTGGGCCTCCCCACCTTGGCCTCAGCTGGCCTGGCCACACCCTGCTGGGCCTGGACACTCCCCTGGAGGGACCTGGCATGAGAGGAAAGGAGTAGGGCCGGAGGAGGGGGGCTGAGCAGAGGAGTGACAGGAGGACAAGGGCCGATCTGCCTGCAGAGCTCTGGGCTCGCCGGTCTGGGGTTGAACCCAAAGCTGTCTGTGACCACCCGCCCCTCGGAGCCCCGGCTCCTCACCAAAAGGTATGACAAGCCCTGCCTTGCTGGGGTGTCGAGGGGACAAAGGGACGGGCACTGACGGCTGGAAAACGGGGCCTCTATGGCCACCATGCAGCCGCTCAGACGAGGAAACTGAGGTGCAACAGGGAAAGCAGGACTGCCAGGTGCCCTGCAGGTGCCCCTTCCGCCACCCCGCTGCGGGGAGGTCCCCCGCCTGGGTGCCAGAGACAGCACCCCTCCCTCCCAGACCCAGCTTCCTGCCGGGGGCTTACAGCTGGGGGCACAGATGGCTTGGAAGGTGTGGCTACTGCTGGCCAGGCCGCCTGTGACATCACACAGGGACACACTGGCCGCAGCTCACGCAGGTGTCCAGGTACATGGGAGACTGCACCCCTGGGGCTGCCTGCCTCTGCTTGAAGCTCCACTGTTCACCCATCATTGCCCAAGACACCCCACTCCCACACTTCCCCCCTACCGAGCCCTCAGCACTGGCTCTGAGCCCATTCTGCCACCGGGGTCCTCCCTGCGGCCTCCCCTGCTCCCGGCCCAGAGCTCAGGACTCCCTCCAAGGGGGACAGAGGAGCCAGCATCCGTTCATTCATTCATTCATCCAACTTACGAATGTTCATTGAGCATCTTCCAGTGCCGGGTGCTGGGCTAAGCTTGGGGGACACAGGGGAAGAAGTCACCGGAACAGGCATAAAGCCGGCCCACCCCCAAACGGGACTGCTGACCACCCTCCACCCACCCCCACCCTGAGAAGCCACCTCCCACGGGCATGGGCGGGCCGGCTAATTACAACACTGCGGCTGCCCCAGGAGGGGGTGGAGGTGCCCCCCATGCAGGCAGCATTACTGAGCCAGGGGTCACCTCGCCCCTGGAGCCAAGCCCCTTGGGTTCCTCGCAGAGACCTCCCTCCACCCTGTGCCTCAGCTTCCCGCGCTGTCACTCACAGGGTTAGAACGGAGCATTTTCGCAGCGCCACCTGTCGCTGGGCTACCCAGGTCCCACCTGGGCCACACCTGCCACCGGCCCAGCCTCCCCTCCCCTGGCTCCTGCAGGGGGAGCATCGCCCCCATGGAATTCCAGGCACTTGACCGCAAGCCTCTTTCTCTGGGACCACGCAGGGTTCCCCTGCGGCACCCCTCCCCCAGCTCCAGATCAAACACCATCTCCTCCAAAAATCTTTACTGACCAGGTGACCTCCGCGGTTACTCTCTGTGCCTCAGTTTCCCCATCTGCAAAGAGGGAAACGACCGCAGCTGCCTGACAAGGCCTGGCACGAAGCACCACCACAGCCCGGCCGTCAGCACTGCCTGTGGTACCCTCACCCGGAGCGCAGACGCCGCCCCCTCCTCCAGTCTCAGCATGGCCACCTGCCTCCGCCTCCTCCAAGGCTGGACGCAGAGCCATTGACCCCCGTCCCCCATGTCAGGGCCTTGCCTCCCCGGGTCCCTCCCCCGTGCTGCTATGCCCCTTCCACCCCAGCACCCCCAGGCAGCTCAGGACCCCACCTGAGACCCAAACTCGGGACACAGAGCTGTCCTCAAAGGAGGCCCGCCCACCCTGCCCCCCATCAGGGGAGGGGAATCGCAGGGACCTCCTGCCCCCCACCCCTCCCTTCTCTCTCTTCCACCTCCATCCAACCAGCTGGCCCACCCTCCCCACCAGGGTGGGTAGCAAGAGACATGTGTGTTCTTATCTCAGAGGGAGGCTCAGCACAGGTTTGATGGGGCCTCCAGCCCCAGACTAGACCCGGGAACAAGGTCCCATGTCATTCACCCACCCCCAACCCCCCACCCCCAGTGAGTGGTCACCACAGCGAGGCCTGGCCTGGGGCTG
The DNA here is from genome assembly GCF_059928025.1 of Delphinapterus leucas. Taxonomy (NCBI): domain Eukaryota; kingdom Metazoa; phylum Chordata; class Mammalia; order Artiodactyla; family Monodontidae; genus Delphinapterus; species Delphinapterus leucas. The sequence continues at coordinate 2,399,023 of NC_143145.1, forward strand.
GAGATGGTATGGTGGCGCCCACCCTGCTGCTGCCCACACAGCATCCATGGCTCCCTATAGCCTAGGAAACTAAGTTCTGAATTTTCAGCCCTGCCCCTCTACCCTCAGTAGGGGGAGGGAAGGAGGGGGCTATAGGATTCATGCCTCCAATCTCCCTTTTCTTTCTAGGACCCAAAATGCCCCCAGACACTCCTCACCCACAAGACCAGGTGAAGGTGCCCTCCTCCTCCAGGAAGCCCTCGGTGCCCTCCAGGCCTGGGTTTTCATTCCTATGTGTACCTACCCAGCATCCATGTGGGCACTGGGGGTCAGGGGTAAGTGAACCCTCACAACCCTACCCTCAGGGCAGGGTGGGGGTCGGTGGGGGGACACACAACCAGGCGGTGGACTGAGGTCGACAGAAAGGACATTGACTGGGGGGTAAGGGGGTAGACATGGAGGCCTCTCTGAGGAGGTGGCTTCTGGGCAGAGACTCAGGACCCACACCCACGGCAGGGGCCCCCGAGCGGGGACACATCAGACTCCCCGTGAGCTCCACGAGAACAGCGTGCCCCGTCTAGCACTGCTCGCCAGCGCAGGACCCCTTCCACCCCCGCTGTCTCCGTCACCCTCACTGCTACACACAGCCCCATCAGAGGCCAAAGACTTATGAGCCCCATTCCACACGGAAGCCAGACAGAGAGGCGGAGCAGAGCCACCGAAACCCGGTTTTCCGGTTCGAAGCCCAGGGTTCCTTCTCTTCACCCCAATGAATCAATGCAAACGTCATCCAGTCAGAGCCCGGGCCCTGGGGAGTGTTAATACAGACAAGGCCTTCAGAGCAGCGGGAACGGATGCCAGGAGGCCCAGCCACAAGCATCCGCCACCGAGCTCCCGGCCCTCAACTCAGAGCCCAGCAACTCTTGCTTTGCACACAGTTATGACCGACCTAGAAAGCGGGGTACTTCCAACCCCCTCAGGGGGTTATTAAAACCCAAGACAACAATGGATAACAATCTAAGCTACCACTTATTAACAATAAATATTAACAACAGCAGTTACCACCTGTCGAGAACCTGCTTTCTGACACAGCCTAAAGACTGTTAGGGTCAAACAGGTGGTGAGGTCCTCTGTTCATCGGCTGGGGCTTCTGCGTCCCTGAAAGCTCCACTGATTCATTTTGTACGAGGGGACTTAACGCGGCCCGACAGGTTGCTGTGAGGCTCAAACTCCGAATCTGCACTGATGGCCAAACGAACCACAGACTGCCTGGGGGCTGGGCTCTCTCCAGCCCCCGCAGCACCTCCAAGGGCACCTGCTGGCCAGGTGGCCCCGGCTCCCTTCACGCCAGCTGGCGAGGAGTGGTTATTCACAGCACCTCCTCCTTTCACTCCCCAACGTGATGATACATGATCACCCGTGTGGTCACTGCATCGTGACCCTCATTTAACACGAGGACACGGGTGCAGAGGAGGCTTGGTCACTACCCAAGGGGCAGAAGAACCAGGCTGGACCCCGGCGGGGCCTGAGTCCCTTCTCTGCACTGTGACCCCGTCCCACCTCTGACCGTGTGACCAGGACCGCTGGTCACCCTCCCCCTGTACCGCCGAGGCAGAGGGCGCCAGAACCCGGAGGCCCGGGCTGCACAACATCACAGAGCCTGGGAGGAGGGTGTACATTCCCACGTGGGCTAGTCTGGGCTCTGGAAGGAAAAGGACCCCTCGCCCCATTTGACGGAGGAAACCACCGAGGCTCCCAGCTGAGCTGCGAGCATGAGCAGGAAGGCCTGGGGACCCCCGGGCCCCGCCCTCTCTTGGGGTCTGCCTACTTCCCGGTCCCCACCCCACCCAAGCCTGCCACGAGCCGCGGACACTCACCCTCCGTCCTCAGTCCTGGAGTCGGCAGAGGCCGGCCCCCAGCCCAGCTTTATCCCCGGCCTGGCCTCCCTCCCAGCCTCCGGGCCTCCCCGCCCTCCCCACGTCAAAGGCCCTGGAACCACCCGCCTGCCCGGGAGGTGGGGGCTCAGGCAGGGGCAGCCCTGGAAGGATCCCGTCTCCCAGGGCAGCCCCGGCAGCCGAGCAGGGGGGCTGGGGCACAAGTCTGTGGTCACGGCGGGCACCCTGGTCCCGGGAAGAGGGCAGGAGAGCCCCCCTCCCCTGCTGGGCCGGGCTCCGGGGCCCGCAGGGGGCAGGACAGTCCCCAGGGCCCTGTAACTGCTGGCAGCCAGAGCTGACGGGGGCAGCAGGGGAGGCGGGGCCACCTCAGAGATAGCGGGGAGGGGTCAGAGGCACCAGAGCCCAGGCCCTGCAGCTGGGAGGGTGGGGGACCGGAGCGACAGCCTGGAGGCTTCCCGGGTCTCTGGCGCGTCTCCGCACTGCCTGCTGTGGGCTGGAAAGGGGGTCCCAGGGCCCTTCCCTCGCGGGGATGGGGAGCCCACCGCACCCCCATCCACCCCCAGAGAAACAGCCCAGCCCTGTGCAGCCCGCCCCCAACCTAAGCAGCCCCCTGGTGCCCTCCCCAGCCTGCTCAGGGGGGCAGCCAGGTTTGCCCAGAGCCCCACTGAGCCCGGCGCTCAATTCCTCCTGTTTCCTCCGCAAGGAAGCCAGCGAAGAAGCGAGTTAGCCCACCCGGCCCAGGCCTGGGATCCTCGGCCCTACAAAAGCACTGAGGAAGTGGGAACCCCACCATGGGGGAGGGGCTGTTCCTGCTTCCCAGATCAGGGTCACTTGCCCCTCCCCCACCAGGATGCTGCCCCAGTCACGGTGACATCAGGAGGGGTGGAGCCCATGGGGGGGGGAGGCGGTATCTCAGGCCCACCCAGCCCCCAGGGCTGTACTTCTAGGGGGCAGAGGGAGGCCACCAAGAAGTCCACGCTATACCTGCTCCCTGCCAGGTGAGCAATGGGGGCATTTCCTAGCTGTAGGAGGGGCCTCTACCCCATGCCACCCAGACGGCTACCCCATAACCTCCCCACGCCCTGCCACATCCACAGGTCCCCACTGGTTCCCACCGGCTGCCACCCCCAGACGGAGGCCCCTCCTAAGGGCCCGTCACCCAGGCTCAGCCCGTCATGGCTACCCGGTGCCTCGGCCAGTCCCCAAAGCCCTCCCCAGCCACCCAGCCCTCCAGCCTCACAATACCAGGGACCTCCACACACAGACGGGTTGCCCACCTTTCTGAGGCCCAGGCCTCACCACCCCCTTCGGGGCCCCGGCATCTGTATTCACACACGCAGCTGGGCTGACCCGGGCAGTTGGGAGCAGTGTTCTGTAGGCCCTGCCGCGCCCCCGGCTCCCTGCTTGTAGAGCCCCCAGTCCCAGGGGTCTGGTTGTCTGAGATGCAGAGCCCATCACTCTGGAGTGTGGGGCGCTGGGTTGGGATTCTAGCCAGGGGGAGCAGAGCTTCAAAGCCTGCCCCACCCTCGGACTTGGACCGGCACCCACAGTCCCCGGCGCGTTCCTCCCGGGCCCCGTGGGGCTGGCACCAACTCCTGGCACCATGCCGCCCCGTCTCCGAGGCCCCTAAAGGCCGGTGTCCAGAACAGGCGTGGCGTCCCAGCAGGGCATGGAGTTTCACGGATCCCCTTGAAGCTAATGGCCCCTGTGAGGCGCTCGCACCCCCCAGGCCCCCCTGCTCAAGTGAAGGCCCCCAGGAGGCCCAGAGGCGGCCCCCGATCCTGGCCTCCCCGAGAGCTAAGTGCTCCCCAGGCAGAGCCCCAACCCCTCTTGTTCCATGAGCGCATACACGGGACCCTCAACAGGCAGAGGGAACCCCGGGCTTAAACTGGGCTCCCGGGCTGGGGCCTCAGAGAACAGGGGGCGGTGGGTGCCGGGGCCCTCACAGAGGGTCCGTGTGGCCTAACAGGCCTTCTCACTGGCCGGGAGGAGGCTGCCCACCAAATCCTCACCCACCAGGATCAGCTGGAGACCCCACAGGATGCTCAGCTGGCAAGGGGACAAGGCCCGCAAGGAGCACGCACTGGGATGCCCACAGCGGCTGAGAAAGTCCTCCCCGGCTGCTGTGTGCCCTGGGCCCATCGCCTCACCTCTCTGGGCCTTCTGAGTCACCAGCACAAAGCAGGAGTAACAGGCCCGTTGAAAGATAAGAAAACAGAACTGTACCCCGTAGGTGCCCACGGAGTTTTCACGTGGCCTGCAGGGCAGGAGGTGGGGTGCACACGCAGGTTCCAGTGAAGCCCGCCCTGCAGAATGAAGCCTGATCAAACTGGGCCACGGCCCCAAAGCCCTCTTTGCGGAGGAGTGGCTATGGCTAACTCCTTGGGACCCCTGGCCGGTGCGGGGACGGCTCCCCGGGGGCGGGGAGGGACAGAGGAGGAGAAGGGCTGTGAGCCGCAGCCAGCACCCCGCAAGTGATGCTGCCCCTGCCCGCCGCTCCTGGGCACCCCAATCCCAACGGGGAGCAGGGTCGGCTCCCACCCCAGCACCCTCAGCAGGGAGGTTCTGCCCCCAGACAGGGCAGCCAGTCCCCTGTGCCCACCCAAACACTCTGCACCCACCAGGGAGGTGGGAAGCAGAACTGGCCTGTCCTCCACGGCTGGACCCTGTTAGCACGGTGCCCGGGGAGCTTGTGGGCCCCAGGGGCGAGTGGACCTTGCAGCATCAGGATGTGGTGGCCACTTCTGCTCACCACCACACCCAGGAGCCTGGCTAGAGCGGGAGAGAAGCACACTCTGCCCAGGTCACAAGAGAGGAGGCTGCAGCCCAGCTGAAGCCAGGTCCACGGGCCACCCAGCAGCCTCAGGACACACGCAGCCACCGCCCAGCTCAGCCCTCCTCTTACCTCCCATGCAGGTCCCGTCCCTGGGCCCAGCGTCCAGCCCCATGAAGTGGGAGAAGGCCCAAGGACCCCTCCGTGCAATGGCCCCGCGCCATGCCCTCGTCACAGGCTGCTCCCCACATCCATCCCCAAAGCTGCACCGGAAGACACCCACCACCCCATTTTACGGATGAGGAAACCAAGGCTCAGACCATGCAATCAGTGACTTGCCTGAGGCTCCAAGCCAGGATTCCCAGCCAGCCCAGGGTGGGCACTTTCTGTGTACATTCTCCTTCAAACAGCCCCTGGAGGGAAACTGAGGCCCAGCCTCCCACAGATGTCAGGGCTCCAGGAGGCGGCCCTATCACCCGGCGCCTGCCCCAGTCCCCGGGGCCCCCCTCCCCTGCTGCGCCCGGAGCACAGGGCCACTGATGGTCAGGCGGGCAGGAAGGGGGCACGAGATCACAGAGGTGGCCGGGGCCGCTGGCCAAGGCCCTGGTGGATGCACGTCAGAGGGGCCTGCAGGAGCCGCGGGAAAGAGCTCTGACCTGGCCTCGGCAGGCCACGTCCAAAATAACCAGCCCCACCGCCCTGCAAGGACTCAGCCGGGCGCACGTAGGCCTCTCAGCCCCAGACGCTGCCAAGCTGGGCGCGGAAGGTCACAGCTATTTCTGGGCCAGCCTGGCAACAAGACGCAGCCCCCCAGCGCCCCCAAAGAGCCGGCGCAAGAGGGGCGGTCGAGGCAGGCCCCAGCCCCAGGACGCGGGGTCTCTACCTGTGGCCGAGGGTCTGCTGGGGGACCCCATGCTGCTGCCTGTTCTCTCTGAGCTGGCTCCCTTTCAAAAAGCCCATCGGGGGCTTCCCTAGTGGTGCAGTGGTTGACAGTCCGCCTGCCAATGGTGCCCCGGTCCGGGAAGATCCCACATGCCGCGGAGCAGCTGGGCCCGTGAGCCATGGCCGCTGAGCCTGCGCGTCCAGAGCCTGTGCTCCGCGACGGGAGAGGCCACAACAGTGAGAGGCCCGCGTACCGCAAAAAAAAAAAAGCCCATCGGCACCATTAGTGTGTCAGGGTCACGTTGGTCCCACTGGCAGTTAAGGGCCTTCTCGGCCACCAAGCTCTGTGCTGGGCCCTTGGCCGGACAGAGAACCACATCCGACCCCTGAAACAAGCAGGGGCTCTGCCTTCCGCTCTCCAGTGGCTCCGACCCTAAGCGCACAGGGCCGCAGGAGGCTTTGACCGTGGCAGGGACCCCCCCCCATGCCCACACGGGCACCCCCTGCCCTGCCGGGCCACACCCCCGGAGATGCCAGCACTGCACCCTACCACACACAGCCTCCAGCCTGGGGCTCCTCCTGCCCCATGTGGGTCACCACCACCCCCATAACTTTGTGGGCACCAATGACCATGTGGCCCATGGGAACCTCTGGCCTCTGGGCCAATGAGGCCCAGAGAGGGCAGAAGACCCTGAGGTGCAGCCTCACTCAAACCGCCGGGCCAGGAAGGTTCTCTGGGGGCCGAGGGGGAGGGGACAGTCCCCTCTTATCACCCCAGGCCCAGGCTTCTGCCCCACAGCCTTGTTCAAGCTGTTCCTGCCCACCGAGTCTGCCCTTCCCAGCAGATCACGAGCTCGGGAGCCTGGCCTGGTTCCCATCCTGGCTCCCCCCTGCCAGCCGTGTGACGCCGGGCACACCCCTCAACTTCCCTGTGCCTCAGTTTGCTCATCGGTAAAACAGGTTCACCGGAAGCTTATCCTTCACGGAGCTGCCGTTGGCTCTTCTCCCGGGTCTAGAAGGACACTCCCCTCCCAAGCAGCCTTACCTGCGTCCCCCGAATGTTGCCACCGTGCTGGACACCCACGGGGGCTCTGACAGGACTCTGGGGCCCCCAGGAGGGTCCACGTTCAGGTTCATGATTGTCCCAGTGGGTTCCTTGGGACACTCAAGGGGACCTCTTGCCCGCAGGATGTCTCTACAGACATGGGGACCTGAAGATCTGAAGGGCAGCCAGCGGCACATTTCCAGAATGCGGGGTTTTTTTTTGGCTGCGCCACACAGCATGTGGGATCTTAGTTCCCTGACCAGGGATCGAACCCGTGCCCTCTGCAGTGGAAGCACGGAGCCCTAACCACTGGACCGCCAGGGAAGTCCCTCCAGAATGTTTTTGAAGCCAGGCCCTAGCAATGAGGCACCTCACAGAACCCTACTTGGGCAACGCCAGGCTAGGGCACCCTGGGCCCCAGCCTCCCAGCTGTGAGGGTCGGAGAGCCTCCTGGCCTGGCCCCCCGACTCCTGCTCGCCTGTGTGTCTGGGACCATCTCTCTGAGCCTGGGCGCCATCTGTGAAGAGGGACCATGAAGGTTCCCGGCTGTGAGGAGTGTTACAGGCGGGCCATGCTGGTGGTCACTGTGTGAACGTCACAGCAGGGGTGGGGGCATACCACACACCCCTCCCTGCTTCCCCTGTGTCCCCACCTTGGCCATGCCGTGGCGACAATGACCTGAGGGTGGCAGAATTAGCTCCTGGACGCAGGCATCCCCTGCCCTGAGAACGGCCGAGGCTGGATGCCCAGCCCAAGCGGGCAGTGGGAAGGGCCCAGCCACAGGGAGCCAAGTGCCCGCCAAGCGCCCAGCCATGCCACCCTCCCCACGGCCCCTGCCGCCCCCTCGGCAGCCCCGCCAATGCCAGCAGAGCTGCCTTCCCAGGCAGAAGGCAGCAGAGGGCCGGGCACAGCACGTCCTGGGGAGCTGGGCATCAGGACCCGGGCTGCCTACAACACCCGCCTTAAGCACCTGCCCAGCTCCCAGGGGAGGAAGCAGGGAACCATCAGACCGGATGAGCCGAGGGAAACCCCTCCTCTCCCGGGCCTGAGCTTTGTGAGGGGCTGAGGCGCCTTCCAGCCTGGGGTCTGCACTGGCCCTGGCTCCCTGGGAGGCTCTGGGCATTGCTGGGGGCCAGAGGGCAGACCTGCGCCAGCCCCTCCACCCCTCCCTGCCCGGGGGCCAACTTCAGCCCCTTTCCTGGGCTGCACAGCGCGACAGCCTCCCGGGAGGGGTTGCGGGCTGAGGGCTGGATGAGCTGGCCTGAGGGTGGCCCCCATGGCACAGGAAAGGCTCCACCTGGCAGCATCACGCGGGCCATTCCCACGGTCAGAAGGACACAGCGGCTCGCAGGCCTCCTCCAGCAGAGCTGGGCCAGGACTCCGGGGGGCAGCCGCGGGTCAGCCCCTCGGGGGCCAGGAGGCCCCTGGCTGCACCTACACACTGGGCAGAAACGCCCAGAGCCGAACGACAAGGTCCTGCTGCAGAGCACAGGGGGCTGCTGTCAACACCCTGTGATGAGCCGTAACGGAAAAGCACATGAAAAGCAATGTCTGCGCGTATACGCACACACATATATATACGTGAATAGCAATGTCTGCGCGTATACGCGCACACACCTTATATACGTGAATAGCAATGTCTGCGCGTATACGCGCACACACCTTATATACGTGAATAGCAATGTCTGCGCGTATACGCACACACACACATATACACGTGAAAAGCAATGTCTGCGCGTATACGCACACACACACATATACGTGAATAGCAATGTCTGCGCGTATACGCACACACACACATATACACGTGAAAAGCAATGTCTGCGTGTATACGCACACACACACATATACGTGAAAAGCAATGTCTGCGCGTATACGCACACACACCTTATATACATGAATAGCAATGTCTGCGCGTATACGCGCACACACACATATACGTGAATAGCAATGTCTGCGTGTATACGCACACACACATATACGTGAATAGCAATGTCTGCGCGTATACGCGCACACACCTTATATACGTGAATAGCAATGTCTGCGTGTATACGCACACACACACATACACGTGAATAGCAATGTCTGCGTGTATACGCACACACATATATATACGTGAAAAGCAATGTCTGCGTGTATACGCACACACACATATATATACATGAATCACTCTGCTGCACAGCAGAGATTAACACTGTAAATCAACTAGACTTCAATTGAAAAAAAAAAAAAATGCCCATAGCCAGGTGGGTGCACAGGCCCCGCAGCCCTACTCGCCAGGCCCAGCAAGGCCAACATAAAAAGAAACGTATGCAGGGACAGAATGGGGGGGTGGGGCACACCTCAGAGGCGACCAAGCGGGTGCCCTCTTGGCTTCATCTGACCCCTCGGCAATTCTGTGAGCTCCGCACGGGGCATGGACCCGGGGTGCAGAGCAGGGCAGGGGCTGCTCTGTGCCTGCACCCCCAGGTGCACCCTGCTGCCCGGGCTCAGGGGATTGAAGCAGGGGAGAGACCGGAGACAGATCCCAGACAAAGAAGAACACAGGCCCCACGCATCAGGGTGATGAGGGTCACGGGGCAGGGGAGGGCGGGGACTTTGCACACAGACGTCTACCTGCCCCTAAGCCTCACTCCTCCATTCACTCAGCAAAACTCAGGCCAGGGAGGAAGGATGGCCCACCTGCTCTCCCACACCCGCGGAGCACCCCACGTCCCAAGCAGCGAACAGGGGCTGCTTCACTTTCTCTTGCAAGCGAATGAAGCCCCTGTCTGCTCGAACCCTGGGACAGAGCTGGGTTACATCCTATTTTGCAGACTAACTGTGAGCCTGCTCAAGCCAGGCTGTGTGGGGCAGGGGAGCCGTTTACACGTGTTTTTTTTTTTTTTTTGCGGTACGTGGGCCTCTCACTGTTGTGGCCTCTCCCATTGCGGAGCACAGGCTCCGGACGCGCAGGCTCAGCGGCCATGGCTCACGGGCCCAGCCGCTCCGCGGCATGTGGGATCCTCCCGGATCGGGGCACGAACCCATGTCCCCTGCATCGGCAGGCGGACTCTCAACCACTGCGCCACCAGGGGAGCCCTACATGTGTTTTTAATGGAGATGAAATTCACCTAACGTGACGTTCGCCATTTTACTATTTCACAGTGTGCGCTTCGGTGTGTTTTTCGTACATTCGCAGTGTCATGTAACCATCACCACCACCAGTTCCAGGACACTTCCATCGCCCCTAAAGAAACCCGCAGCTGCCAGCAGTCTCTCCCCAACCCCCACCCCAGCCCCTGGCAACCGGGAACCTGCTCCCTATCTCTACGGATTTGCCTGTTCTGGACACTTTCCACAAATGGAGTCATCACTGTGTGGTCCTCTGCGTCTGGCGCCCTTCATTCAGGATAATACTTGCAAGCGTCACCCACGCTGTAGGGTAGATCAGGACGCTGACCACTAGTCCACTGTGTGGAGAGACCGCATTTGCGTTACCTGCTGTTCAGCGGACGGACATTTGGGTCGTTTCCAGGTCTGTTTTTATTTCACCCACAGGGACTGAGCTGCAGCACGTACCAGGGGAGCGATGCTGGACAGGGGGATCCAGGTGACACAGGGTGGGTGGGCAGAGAGGATCCAGGTCCACACCTGGGGGCACCTGGTCAGCCCCTTCCCGGCCCGTCAGGGCTGCACCAGGCTGCCGAGGGCACTGGGCATGTCTGGGAGGGACAGAGGCCCCAGCAGCCAGACGGAGGGCGAGGGGCCCTCCAGGGTTCCAGGCGGGACACTGCTGGCCTTCAAGGATGGGAAAGGTTTGTCAAAGCCTTTTTAGAAGTTAAAAACACAACTATCACACGTAAAGTGAGTACGAGTCTGAGATCTAGTCAATTATCTGTGATGGAGCTGGCAGGGGGCAACGCTGGCTCGGAGAATTCACGGCACTGAGTACTTTCAGCCCGCGGATTCTGAGCGCTAAAATGCGAGACGGGAGAAGAGACCAGCGGTGTTCGATGGGGCCCCAGGGAGGCAACCTCCTCCACCCGACAAAACCGCACATTCATGCGACTCCCCCGAATCCAGGCCCCACTCAATCAGAAGCAGGTACGGACATCCCTCGAGAGCTGCATTGCCCCAGGCGGCCTGCTGGACAGCACCCAGTAGTCACAGAAGGACACGCCGCCCCCCTTTTGCCTTAAAAGATCCAACTGGGTGAATGGGGTAGGTGTCTGGGTGGAGGGCACGGCCTGAGCAAAGGCCACAAGGCAGGAAAGGGCAGGGAGCAGAAAGGTGACCCAGCCTTCAGGGGAACCACAGGGAGCTGGTCCCCAGGGCAGGCGGGCTTGCGGGGCACCGGTCCTCAGAGTCCCAAATCCAGGCGTGTCACAGAATCAAGCTCAAGGTAGGGAAGTGGGAACTTCCCACAATCCCCAGCAGGGGGGCAAGACGGCTGCCATGGGTGGTGAGACGGCAACACCTGGGCCCAGGAGCCTGGAGCCACCTGGGGTGACCAGGAACCTGAGAAGCATCGGCCCAGAACCAGGCCCCCACTGGCATCGCAGGTCCCCCCAACCCTGCCCCGCACTCCCTACGTGGTGACAGCTGAGTCCATCCTGTCCTCCTCAGCTGAAACCCTCCCATGGCACCCACACGGCGAAGAAGGAAAGCCTGTGTTCGTCCTTAGGCCTGAAAGAAGGCCCCGCCGCCCTGACCTCCTCCCCCCACTCCCTTCCTCGGCTCCAGCCTCACCTGCCCTCCTGCTGTTCCTGAAACTTGCCTCTGAGATCCTGCCTCCGGCCCTTTGCACGTACTGTGCCCTCTGCCAGCTCTCTGCCCTGCACCATCCCACACTGCCACCAGGCCTTTGCCTATGGATGCCACCTACCCAGGACTCCCTCCTGGCTCTCCTGTGCCTGTCCAGACCCCACCTCCTTGGAGGCCGGCTCACCAGCCCACAAACACTTACTGAGCACCTACTGAATGCCCTGGCTATGCTCTGGGTCCAAAGGAGCTCTCCAGAAGAAAAGCTCAGTTCCTAGCAAGACAGCCAATCTGGCCATGGCAACCAGGTGGTGACCCTGAGGGCCAGGCGCCCCCAGACCACGGCCCCAGCAGCAGCAAGAGAAGAAGAGAGGCCCTTGGCTGCCGAGGAGCCCCTGCCCCAGCTGGACTCCCGACGCACTGAGAAGCTCCCATCTCAACCTACTTTCCACCCAGATGCCCTGGCAGAAGGGGAGGGGCGTGGAGAGCACTGTCTTGTCATGTACCATCAACAGAGCGCGCGGCGCCCGGGAAGAAATGGTCTGGGGGCTGAGGCTAGCCACCGTCCCTCGGCCAGCCTCCTCCCCAGCCTCCCCAGATTCCGGGCTCTCGGCGCAGGCCTCCCCTAACACCCCTCAAGGCTTCTCCCATTTCAGCAGCATCCCAGCAAGCGCCAGGGAGCCCAGCCTCAGCCTCCTGCTGCCTCTCCCACTCCCGCTCACGCACACAGCCAACGTCTCCTCTGCTTCCACGTTTCGCTGGACTTAGCATTTCATTCCAAGGCAGTAGAGTGAGGCCGACACTTCTCAGACCTGGGGTCAGCTGCCCTCTACCGCCAGGAGGTAGCCGATCCTCCACAAATGGGGTACCCACACCCCACGGCGGCCGTGAGGCTGGGTCAGTGCAAGCAGCACAAGCAGCAGGCTTGGGAAGGGTCACTGACCCTCCTGGGGCAGGCTCACGGGTGTCTGTCCTCAGCCCATAGATGCCCATGGATGCCCCTGGACCATCCAGTCTCACCCAGGACTGGCTGGTGGACATGCCTCCCGGAAGCATGCTCCTGAATCCCAGATCCGCCCGAAACCCTGGTTCTCACACTCACTTCCCCGGGGTGGGGTACCGTAAACTCACCCTGGCCCCTGAAACCCCAGCACACTCTCTGGGAGGCTTTGCCCATAAGAACCTGCACCAGAGCCTTCCAAAGGGAGGGGGGGAGGAGGGGGGAGGGGGGAGGGAGGGGGAGGGAGGAGGGGGGAGGGAGGGGGAGGGAGGAGGGGGGAGGGAGGGGAGGGAGGAGGGGGGAGGGAGGGGAGGAGGGGGAGGGAGGGGAGGAGGGGGAGGGAGGGGAGGAGGGGGAGGGAGGGGAGGGAGGGGAGGGAGGGAGAGGGAAGGGAGGAGGAGGGGGAAGGGAGGGGAGGGAGGGGAGGGGGAGGGGAGGGGAGAGGGGAGGGAGGAGGGGGAGGGAGGGAGGGAGGGGAGGGAGGGGAGGGAGGAGGGGGAGGGAGGGGAGGAGGGGGAGGGGGAAGGGGAGGGGAGGGAGGGGGAGGGAAGGGAGGAGGAGGAAGGGGAGGGGAGGAGGGGGAGGGAGGGGAGGAGGGGGCGGGGGACGGAGGGGAGGAGGGGGAGGGGGACGGAGGGGAGGAAACCAAGGTGGGGCGCTCCTTGGCCTCCCCAGGGCTGTCTGACCCCTGAGCCCACCAGGCTCCTTCTGAAGACAGGAGGCCCAGGCAGGCACAAGGCAGCCAAGCAGACAGGACGCAAGGCCCTGAGGGGTCAGCGTCCCTCCTAGCGCCGGGCAGGCCCAGCTGGCAGTGTCTGTGGGAACAGTCCCCAGGCCTGGCTGGCCACACTCAGGCCAGTCAGTGGGCATCGGGGCTGCAGCAAATGCCGGGGCAGCTGGACACGTCCCGAGGGGCGGAAGCCCAGGCCCCGACCCTGCTCCAACCACGCCCAGACCTGCAGGCTGATCTGGGGGTCTCATGGGGGTCCTGGGGGAGGGGCGGGAGGGCTGGGGGAGGGGAGGAGAGAAAGAGGTCTGTGGGGCATGACAACCCCTACCGTCACCATCCATGCCCCCAGACCCCGCCCACCTCCAACACCCCAGAGGCCGCCCCCTTCCATCTGCAGCGCTCTCCCCCCAGCCCTTCCCCTAGACGCCTCCTCCTTGACCCTCAGCTGGCGCCGAAGTCCCTTCCTCTGACCCCTCCCCGGGGGCTGGGGCTCCTCCCCGGCTCCCTGGACCCCACACCTCCCCTGATGTCACACAGTCCACCCAGGGCCGAGGCTGCGGCGGCCTCACTGCTGTCTGCAGACCGTGACTTCGTGGGCTGTGGCCATGCTGGGCCTCATCGGGGGCCTGTGGGGGGCAGGGGCAGCTGACGAGGTGGACGGACAGACGGACACCCTTGATGAATGGTTCAATCTACACTCCAGCCCACACGCCCAGCGGGCTCTGCCTGGCCCTGTACTCCACGTTCCCTGCCCCCTATGCTCCACCCCAGGACCCCCAGCCTCTGGCTGTCCTCACAGGCCTGGGGGCCCCTCGGGACGGCCCTTCCAGTGACTTCCTGCCAGGGAAGCTGGGAGGAGGGGTAAACAAGGCCTCCAGATGGCTTCCTGCGGCTGCCCGGCGACCGTGGGAACGGCCCAGCCCTCGAGGCCACGGAGGATGGAACAGGAGCAGGGAAGGGCTGCACCCTCAGCAGAGCACCTTCTGCTCACCGCGGGGTGCCCCCTTTTACACCTCCCAACATGCCCACGAAAGGGGTGCACACCTCCATTTACAGAGGGGGAAACTGAGGCACGGACCGGCACGTTAACACCAGGCCAGAAGCAGGGCCTCCTGCTCACCAGGTGCCCCCTCCTTATCAGACTGCCACCCACCGTGCAGGCAGGTCCTCCCAGCCCCGTGTGAGAAACAGGGAAAGCTGAGGCCAGAGAGGGGAGGGTCTCCCGGGCCAGATGAGCCGGTGGCTGTACTGGGGTGAGGTCCACTCCACCCCGGTCCCACACACACCTGAAGGCCCCTCATCTGTAAACGAGGGGACGACAGTCTGGCTCCAGGCCGTTCTACAAGGACCGCACAGCCCCGACTCGAGGGGCACCAGCCAGACACGCCTGCCACCCTGGGCAGAGTACGTGGCCTGGGAGACGGGGCAGTGACAGCCACTGCCGCACAGCTGGCCGTGAGGATGAATGCCGTGCCCTGGACCAGCTCCACTCCGGGCTAGAGTGAGGCCATGACAGCGCCCCTGAGGGGTGCTCTTAACTCAGGCCCCGAGCTCCCGGGAGCTGCCTCCGCACAGCTCTCCCTTCCTGGAGCCCCTCCCGCCAGCTACTGTGATGCCCACATCCTTCAAGCCCCAGCCAGACACCACCTCCTCTCAGAAGGCTACCTTGACTTCCTGCTCCAACACGACCGCAAAATCTTGGGGACACACGCTCCAGGAAGGTGACAGTCATCTCCTGCAGGTCCTGTTCACCCACGGTCCCTCCCGGGGTCAGGACCACCTTTCTCCGCCCTCTCCCATCCCCCACAGGGGCCAGTGCAGGCCTGGCGGCCCCTCAAGAGGCACAGGAAGGCAGGAGCCAGGCCAAGCCAGTAGGCTGCCTCCCCAGCCCCGCTACACAGCAGCCAAGCTGGTGGTGATGGGGGCAAGAGGGAGGCAGGGCCCTGTTTAGGAGCGGCTGTCACGAGGGTACTGATTCATAAACAAGGTCCATCCAGACCCGGGACCCAGGCCCCCAAGAGCCATCAGGAGAGAGGCCCACAGTCAGTGGTGGAGGGAAATTTCAAGTGAGATACATCACGCTGCACGTGGGCAGCCTGTCCCTGTGAGATCCAGCATATGCCCCGCAGCCCAGAGCCCAGAGCAGCTGTGAATTTCCGGGGCTGTCTGACTGTCATCACTGAATCTGTACCAAACAACACGGAGCACTGTTTGGTTGGCCCCCGGCCCCAACATGAGTTCCTGCGCCCAGGAGGTACCGTCACAGCAGGGCCCCAGGCCCTCTCTGCGCACTCCCTGCACAGGGTCTGGCCCAAGAGCACAACTTGACAGACAGGGGAACTGAGACACCCACGGACGGCCCTTCCCAAGGTTGCAGGCTTCAGAGACTGTAAACGGCAAGTCTGCCAGGCCGGTCACAATGGGCAGACACAGGGCTGCAAGCAGGTCGCCTGGCCCAGGTGGCTTGGGCTTAACCGCCAAGACTACCAGCTTTGTCCTGACCCCCCACCCAGTCTGCTGTGGGGTCCAAGGTCTGCTCCAAGCTCTCCACTCTCTAGACAAGAAAACTGGGGCCCAGTAAGAGCAGGGGCCAGCCCAGGGTCACCCAGAGAGGCCTGGCAGAGCTGGGGCCACGGCTCTGGGCTCCCTAGGGCTATGCGGAGGGGACTGCGAGGTCACCATGGGGAGCCCCGGGCACCCCCGGGCACCCCCTGAGCTCCGCATGGCAATTCCCAGCAGATGGGCCGCTGGGCAGCCAGCCAGAGAGAAGTGAAGGCCAGGAGAGGGCCCAGCAGCTGAGCCCATGGGGAGATGAAAGGGGAGGAAATGTTTGGCTTGGCAGGGCCTGGTCCAGGCAAGGGAGGAGGAGGGGCCTGTCCCAGCACCAACAGACGATGCCCGGAGGGTGCCAGCGGAAGTAGCAGGAAGGGGCACCCGCTGGGGGCAGGCACAGAGCAGACAGCACGTGGAGCCCACCGTAGGTAGCGGTGGGGCAGTGACGGGACACACAGGCGGTCGCTGCGGGAACTCTGGGTGGGGTGGCGGGGAATCCTCGTCGCTCTCCCGCGCCTCTTCCAGGAAGCCTGAGTCACAAGGGGGGCCCCAGGGCCAGGAGAGGGGCCGGGAGCACCACTCCCATGGGAAGGGGACAGGGCAGGGCTGCCTGCCCGCCCGCCTCCTCCAGCTGGGCCAGCCCTTGCTTCGGGGTCTTTGTGGCGAGTGAGGCCATGGGAACAGGCTCCTGCAGCTCCCAGGAGGGACTGGGGGGAAGGAGGAGCTGGTGACAGCAGGTCAGAGCCCCCCTTCTGCAGAAGGGGAAACTGAGACCCCAGAGGAGAAAAGCTGGCCCAAAGGCAGACGGCTAATGACCTTTCATTGACTAAGGGGGCTCTGGGCAGCCAGGCCGGGATCTGGGGAGACCCACAGCAGCACCCATGGATGTCCTGGCTGAGTCCTCTTCCAGCACATCGGCCCCCCGCCACGTACCAGAGACCACCCCTCCACCCTGCTCTAGAACACTCCATGGCTCCTGCCGCCCCTTCCCTCAGAATCTGAGTCAGGGAACAGAACCGCAGCACGACACAGTCTGCGGGCTCCCAACCTTCCATCTGCCCACATCAGCCATGGGTGGTTCCTTCCCGGGGGCATCAGAATCTCCTGGGGGACGTGTGGGCACACCTCAGAAAGCACCAAGCATCTGGGAGCACCTCCCCCATTGACAACCTTGGGTCTGATCCAGCCCCTCATTTGCTGGTGCAGAATGGAGACCCAGGGTGGTGACACCCACCCCTGGACTCATCCAGGACTCAGCCAAGCTCTGGCCAGGCACACAGTAGGTACACAATAAAGGTGGCGGCCGGGAAGATCCAGGATAGAGAGGGCATTCGTGGCACAGAGGCCTGAGAAGCTGGGGCAGCAGGAGGAGCCGCGCGGGGCTCAGGTCTGATTGCTGGACCAGTTTCTCCTCAACTCCCTTCTGGCAGTGATGGCCGAGGATAGCGGAACCCCACTCCAGCCATCCTGGGGGATCGTCACCTTCTAGAGATGAGAACGCTGGTCTCCACAAGGCTCAAGCCACCTCCTTGCCCGCTGAGACCCTCGGGCACTGAGGCTTAGGTCCTCACATCCAAATGTACACACCAGGGACTTCACTGGTGGTCCAGCAGTTAAGACTCCACGCTCCCAATGCAGGGGGCCCGGGTTCAATCGCTGGTGGGGGAACTAGATCCCACATGCCGCAACTAAAAGATCGTGGACGCAGCAACAAAGATCCTGCATGCCACATCTAAGACCCACCACAGCCAAATAAATAAACAAATATTAACAAAAAACAAAAAACCACCTGCCTTGCGAGGGCTCGCAGAGGACACACACTCCCAACTGAGGCCTGGGAGAAGGAGGGGACAGACCCCAGGCAGCAGAACGGTCACTGTGGCGGGAACTGGGCCTGGCTGGGGCTTCCACACACCCCTGACCTGGGCGGCCTTCCAGAGTCCCAACAGGAACAATTCCCAGCCCGCCCGGGGGACTCGGGGCACTGGGCCAGAGGTGGGGTGGGACAGAGGGGCCTCCTCCCTGAGCCATCACTGCCCAGAGCCCCCGTGACCTCGGGAAGTGAGGAGCCTCGCTGAACTTTGGCCTCTCGCTGCAGGACAGGTAGACAATGACCCCAGTTGCTGGGGAACAGACCAGGATGGGGGAGGGGCCCAGCACACAGCAGGCACCCAGCACACCTGGTGACTACCTTCTCTGAGCCTCGGCTTCCCCACCTGGAAGGGGAGCCACCACCCCTCTCCCAGAGCCCCGGCGGCAGGAGACACTGTGACCCTGAGGACGTGGACAGAGCCCTGCTCCACACGAACGGACCTGCCCTCGTTCCCTCCAGCCTGCAGAGTCCCTCCAGGCCCGGCTTCCTGGCCAGGAAAACGGCAGGGTGCATTGGCCAAGCCCTGGGCCCTCCGGCCAGCCCGGCAGCCCACCTACCCACCCGCCAGAACCCCCAGCACTGAAGGCAGCGTCCAGGAGAGCAGGGTCACACCTGTTCTGTTCCCTGGTCCTCAGTGCCCGGAGCTCCACCTGGCAGAGTGGACCCTGGCCACATGCATCAGTGGGCACACACAGCCCCACCCGTCACGCGGCGTCGCCGTCCCAAGTGAGAGAAGGGTATTGTGAGGTTCGGCGGGGACATGCCCAAGACAGCACAGCCATCTGTGTGTGTGGGCGCCTCCACTTGACTGCCATCTCCTGGGGCCAGGGCCCAGGTCAGCCTTGATAACAGCTTATCAGGGCCTGGCACACAGTAGGTGCTCAAGTTTTTGTGACTCAGTGAGAAAGGAATGCCTGACGGGCTGCTCAGAGCCAGACTGCTCAGGGAGGACCACCACCCGGATGACAAGGACTCGAGGAGGCACAGCGCCACGGCCTGAGGCGGGACCTGCCATCGTCCACCCCTCAGTCCAGCACCGGGCCTGGCACACGGTGCGTGGCAAGCACTATGGGGGTGTTGTGGGGTGGCCAGCTCCCCAGGGGGACACCTGGGGGGCAGCTTCTTCTCCTGAATACCTGCAGCAAGGGAGGCCTGGGTGGCCGTGGGGAGACCCCCCCCACGCCTGCCTCAGGGCCCATTTACTCCTCACAGCAGCCTGCCAGGAAGGTCAACCAGCACCCACTTCACAGGTGGGAAAACCAAGGCTCTGGTGAGGTCTGCAGGCTGAGGGGCTGGACATGACTCCACCTCTCTGGGCCTCAGTCTCCTCATCTGAGAAGTGGGGTTAAGAACTTCATGGGAGGATTTGAGGTCAGTGAGGCAAGGCACCTGCACGGAGCTGCAAAGGGGTCTCCATTTGGGCAAGGCCACAGGCACCCTGTGTCCGCTGACCCTCTCTGGTCCACAGCCCCACATTGCTCCAGCCTAGGAGCAGGCCCCCCTGGAGTCCACACACCTCTGATGCCCAGCACCCAGGCACCCACCATCACATGCAGGGCTGGCCACAGAGCCGGCCAGCCAGGAGAGGAGGCACAGCGCATGCCCACCTGCCAGGGCTGGAGTGCACGGCACACTGTGACCAGCTGGCCTGGGCTCTACCCATCCTCAGACCCGCTATCAGGGTCCGGTCTGTGGGGTCACCATGCTCCACCCAGGAAGGCCAGACCAGGGCGACAGCTGCTCTACTGGCCTGGAGCTGACACGCCACCCACCCCAACTCAACCGGCCAGCAGCTAGCTGCCCGGGAGAACACAGGAGCGCATCACCACGAGCCGCCTGGGACAAGGCTGGGACCTGCTCTAAGCTGGGGGACTGCTTGGACAGATGAGGCACCGCCGGGCTACCAGCCCCAGAGTGGTCTGAAAGCCGGGGCGCGGACCTGTACCGGGACTTGGAGCTCAACCTCGTTGACGTTCGCCGGCAGCCCCCCACCCCCGCCCCGCCATCACGACGCAAGGAATCCGGTGGGGTTGTGGCGGGCAGGAGCGCTAGGGACCAACTCCCCCCAAACTGTGCGGAGGAGGAAACTGAGCCAGGGGATGGGGGGCAGCACCCGACACCCTACCGGCCCTTGGGGAAGAAGTATTCGGGGGCGGGGGGAGGGGGTCACGCCTCCCAGCCCGGGCGTCCCGTTGCCGCAGGGAGAAGCGGCGGGCGGAGTCCCGAACCGGCCCCCGGGCTGAGAGTTGCACGTGGCAGCCTCCAGGCCCGCGCTCGCGCCGCAGCGGCCGCCGGGAGCAGGGCCCCTGGACTTGGGTAGTCGGCCCGCCCTCGGCCCGCGCGCGCCCCGCCACGCGCCCGCACCACGCGCGCGCCCCCGCCAGAGCGGGCACGAGGAAACTGACCTGGCGGTCCGGGCGCCGGCTCCACAGGCGGAGGGCTCGGGGCGCATGCGCGCGCACGCGGGTCCGGTGCGCGTGCGCGGCCCCGCTCCGGGCGCGCGGGCAGGGCCCGCCGCATCACGTGGACGGCGCGGCCCAATGGGAGCGCTCCCCACACCGGGGAGACGCGGGCGCGCGCGCGCGCCCCGGAGCCCCGCCCAGGTGGGAAGGGGCGTGTCCGTGGGCTCTGACTGTGGTCCAGTATCCCTCGTAAGGCGGCTGCTGCGGGACGCCGGGGCGGTTGGGGGGCGGCTTGACCCCGAATGCGGGTGAAGAGGGCAGGGTGCGCCGAAGCTGAGGGATGGAGTCCGGGGTCAAGGGGTTTCAGGAAACTTTTGGAGTCCTGGACTTCCTCTTGTGTCGACTGGGGCTGAGCCCCACGCGCACGGCGCGTTGCCGTGAGGATGGATTACGGAAAGCAGACACCTGTCCCGGTGCTTGCGGTCAGACCGGGCCTCGAGGCCCCCAGGCCGCCCATGATACATGGGGCGGAAGGTGGCTTTCGGGGAGCGGGTGCTGGGGCCCTGGGAGATCTTAAGATGCCCCCTTGGGGACTGGTGAGGAGGGCCCCTTATGGATCAGCCCATCCTAGGGAGCTCATGGCTCGGCCAGTGGTGACATATGGAGGAAACCCAGGACAGAGGGCGCATGGAGCCTGGCCAGGGTCTCCCGGGCGCCTCACTCACCCTACACTGTCCCCCACACCAATCCATGGACCCCCCAGCCCAGCCAAGTGCCCAGCCTCTCCTTCCAGACTCTGGTCCTGCCTCCGTTTCTCGGAGAGGATGGCCTCCGACCACCCACCCACCTGGACCCCTGGAAGGCAAGAGTGAGCCCATCCTCCTCTGTGCGGAATCCTGCAGGGCCCCACCTCACTGTCCCCAGGCCACCTGAGCAGGCCCAGGCTCACTCCTCCAGGTGCCCTCCACCTGCCACCTCACTGCCACAGTCTCATGCACCTGCGTGCAGTTCCTCCAATAGTCAGGGTCCATCCCACCTAAGGGCCTTCGCACTTACTGTTCCTTCTGCCTAGAAAGTCTTGCCCCAGACTATCCCTGTGGTGCCGTCCTTCACGTGTGGTCCCTCTCAGTTGTTGTCTCCTCTGAGAACTCAGTCTCCGCTAACCATCCCCTCACTCAGCCCCAGAGCTGTGCACCAAGTTCTGCCAGAAAGTCACAGGCAGTTACACATAACACTGATCGTGGTCTGGGTGAGGACCTCACCCGTATCCCTATCTGTGTCTCCAGCGCACAGACCTACATCTGGCACACCAAAAGTACACTCAGTCATGGATGGGGGGGGTGGTCGGATGGTCCCCAGAGACCCCCGATTCCTCCCTAAGAGGCATCAGGGGCTCAGAGGGCAGAGCCTTGCCGATCTGGGTTCAAATCTCAGTTCGCCAGCTCATTTAATGCCTGCACAGCCCCATGAGGTAAGGACAATTGTTCTCTCTATCTTGTAGATGAAGACACAGAGAGGTTAAGCAACTTCCAAAGATCACACATCAAGTCGGGAGTAGAGCTGGTCCAGGCCTCCCTCGCTGAACCACAAAGCTGGGCTTCCCTGTCCTCCGTGCCTTCAAGCAGGGAAGAGTGGGAAGGCTGTGCTGTTGGAAGAGGCAACATCTGGCATGCATTCCAGCTTTGAGGGCCTAGGACGCCTCCACTGAAACGGGAGCTGGGCACCCACTGAGGCAGCCCATTTCCAGGTCCATTTTTTTTTTAACTTTTTTTTTATATATATACATTTATTTATTTTTCGCCATGTTGGGTCTTTGTTACTGCGCGCAGGCTTTCTCTAGTTGCGGTGCGCAGGCTTCTCTTTGCAGTGGCTTCTCTTGTTGCGCAGCATGGGCTGTAGGTGCACGGGCTTCAATAGTTGTGGCTCGTGGGCTCTAGAGCGCAGGCTCGGTAGTTGTGGCACATGGGCTTAGTTGCTCTGCAGCATGTGCAGTCTTCCCGGACCAGGGCTCGAACCAGTGTCCCCTGCATTGGCAGGTGGATTCTTAACCACTGTACCACCAGGGAAGTCCCGGGCCTATTTTAATTACCGATCTTTATTTTTTTCAGTGTTGAGCTTGACCTCGAAGAACAGCACCTGCCTCCCTAACTTTTCATACTCTTCCTCCTTGCCTGCCCCAAATCTTGGAGAGGTTTCCCCCCATGGATGTGGCCTTCCTCATGGGCTGCGGTCCCTTTCACCTCCACATTCTTGGCATCAGTATGGGGACCCGAGGAGGAGGGTCCAAGAGTTCCACTCCCTAAACATTCACTGAACTCCAGCCTCGTACCAGACGCTTACACCCACTGTCCCACCAAGTCTGCACTGTGCCCTGCAGAGGAGGGGCCACCACCCCCATTTTGCAGATAAGGAAGCTGAGGCTCAGTTAAGGCAGAGCTGGGATTCGAACCGAGGTCTGGGGAGGCCAGAGCTGGCACCCCTGCTGTGAGTGGAATGGGCGGGGCAAGAAGGGGTGAGCTGAGTGGTGATCTCATAGCAGGAAGGGTTGGCTCAGAACTTATCTCCTTTACCGGGGAAACGGGGCCACAGAGCTGATGGCTGAGTGAGGGAAGGACAGTCAGGATCCAGACCTGAATTCCAGACGCCCAGATCCTCCCTGGGATTGAGGGCCCCACCCCATCTACCCCCAGTCACTGGACCTGCCCACCACCCCCCAGCATGGCTGAGAGGAGGCCCCCAGCTGGGGAAGAGGGCCTGCAGGGGGAGGTGGGTTAGGAGGACCGGACTGGGGAGCGCCCGCCGGGGTGACAGGATTAGCAGATTAGCTCCAAGGAGGACAAAGGCGAGGTCAGTGCTAAGTGGATTTCCAGAAAGCGGCCTGGGCCCAGCAGGCCTGGCCCCAGCGGCGGCAGGACCACAAGTAGAGGCCCGGAGCCGGCCGCGGGCAGCGGGCAGCTGCTTTTGAGCCCCCAACACCAGGCTGCACGCCTTCACCTCTCCCTGCCTCAGTCTCGTCATCCATAACGGGGTCAGGGTGACAGCTCCAGCCTTGGGGGATGAGACTTGACACCGGCTTGGTTCCACCTGTCGCTGAACAGGTGCCCAGTAGACGTTCTTAGGACTTTCCTTCCAGAATCATCCTCAGGTCCCAGCGTCATACATGAGCAAAGGGAAAAAGAACTTCTGGTTGTCTTTTGGGGTTTTTTTTGGCTGTGTCGCGCGGCATGTGGGATCTTAGTTCCCTGACCAGGGGTCAAACCCATGCCCCCTGCAGCGGAAGTTCAGAGTCCCAACCACTGGACCACCAGGGAAGTCCCAAAGAGCTTCTGGTTGAACGTTAGGTCAGGTAAACGCAAAAGCTGGGTGCGAGGTATAGGACGAGAAGAGGAACCTCGGGGACTGACTCCTGGTGGCCACATCACACCCATCTCAGCTGCAGAAGCAAAGGCCCGTCCTGAGCCCAGTGGGACCCTCCTCCCCCCGACAGTGCCCCACCCCCAGGGTGCACCGGGCCCCGAATGTGTGAACCAGGACAGCCCTCACCTGTGTACTCACCCAGCCTCCCTCCTGCAGACAGAGGGTGTCTGGAACACCTCCAGAGGCCCTGGAAGCATCGAGAGATCTCCACAATGCCCCCGTGTGTTGGCTTTCCCACCCTCACCTGGGATCACCTGAGTAAACCCCCTGCACCCAAGTCCCGATCTCAGGCTCTGCTATCAGGGGAGCCGAACACACAACTGTGTTCCAAATATGAAGAGGAAACTGGACTTAGAGAACAAGGCCTTGGGGGTTCATCACTCTCATTCCCAAATTTCCAATAACACAGTCAGGTTGCTTAAACGATGATTTTATGTGCGCTCGCTATGCTGCGAAACAGTCACCTCAAACTTAGTACCTTGAAACAGCAATGACCATCTGTCCTCTCTGGGCACCTGTGGGGCAGGAGTTCCGACGCTTAGCTAGGCAGTTCTGGCTCAGGCTCTCGTGGCAGCTGCAGCATCTGAAGGCCCACCTGGGGCGGGAGGACCTGCTCCAAGCTGGCTCACCGCCCCAGCTGCTCAGTTGTGCAGGCTGTTGGCTGAGGCCCATCCCTCCTCTTGAGAGCAGGTCTCCCAGGGGGATGTCCTCACCAGACAGCGACTGGCGTCCCCCAAGTCAGCGACCGCAGAGAGAAGCTGCCCTGCATTTGTAACCCAGCCTCAGGAGTCGCTCATGCCCCTCCCCACCGTTGTCCATCCGTCACAGGCCAGCCCTGCAGTCAGTGTGGGAAGGACAGGGCCCGTTCATGGGCCTGCAATCTGTTCAGGAGGCAAAGGCAGCAACAGGATGAGCTCTGGTCCCCGCAGGGGAGGCAGAGGTCCTCCCTCCCAGTGCCAGCATGGAGGAGGGGCAGTTCTTTTTATTTATTTATTTATTTACTTATTTTATTTATATATTTGGCTGCATTGGGTCTTCATTGCTGCGCGCAGGCTTTCTCTAGTTGCGGCGAGCAGGGGCTACTCTTCGTTGCGGTGAGGAGGCTTCTCATTGCATTGGCTTCTCTCAGGCTTCAGTAGTTGTGGCACACGGGCTTAGTTGCTCCGCGGCATGTGGGATCTTTCCGGACCAGGGCTTGAACCCGTGTCCTCTGCATCGGCAGGCAGATTCTTAACCACTGCGCCACCAGGGAAGTCCGGAGGGGTAGTTCTTAAGCCCAGACTTCTGAGACTGCCAATGGGGTGGGTGTGGGAGCCCTGGGGGCCATTGGAGCTGGAGAACCAGTGGAGCAGAGGGTCCCCAGCTAAGCCTGGAAGTTCCAGCCCTTTCACCGATTGCTGGCTCTGACAACCATGTGTTGAGTGCTGTGCCAGGCTGTCCTGGGGATGCTGCAGACTGGAGTGGGAGAGCCCACCCAGGCAGCTCCCCAGTTACAGTGGTCAGGAGCACGTGGGGAGGCTGCTGGGCCTGGGAATTGGGAGGGTGCGTTCCAGGCATCAGCACATGAGGGGGGCCTGCAGGCCAGGCAGCCATTAGGCAAGCAGCTCAGGAAGAGTGCTCCAGTGTGTGCCAAGGCCTCCCTGAGGACGGCCAGGGCCGGCTGTGTCCCCCACCCAGCCCTGCTGACCCCTGGGTCCATCTACACCCAGTGCTGCTCTTGGCGACCTCCAGCTCCATCCCTGGAGCCCGCAGGGCGTCAGATCAAGCCCATCTCCTGGCCTTTGCACAAGCTGTGCCGTCCACCCGGGATGCTGTAGCAGAGAGCTAGCAGCCAGAGGACCCACCAGTGAGGAGGCCTGGACACCGACGCAGCCTGCATTCCCGACACCTCCTGGGATGGTTAGGACCAGAAGGCTTGAGGTGGACACCTCCAGGCGCCACCCCGGAACAGGCATCGGGCACGCTTCGCGAGCGCCCCCTCGTGGTGACTGTGAGAAGGGCCAGCTGCTCGGAGTGAGACCTGGGCGGTCACAGGCCTGAGGTCAGCCACGGGCGCGATGCTCTAGTGTCCCCATTGGGCAGCGCTTATGAAACAGGCGGCCCACAGCGCTTATGAAACAGGCGGCTTCACGCTGGGCCCAGGAATTACGTAGCCGGTCCTGCCTGGCCCTCCACCCAGCCCCAGTGACCTGGGTTGCCAGGGAGATGGCAACAAGGAGGTGTGGGAGCTGGACCCCCAACACTCAGTTCAGAATGAGGCGCAGGGGGGTGAGCCACACATCCAGGCGCTGGCCCGTAACCCCTCCAGGGACCACCCGGGGAAGGGAGAAAGGAAGGGACTGCGACGGGAAGAGCAGGGCGTGCCACCGCCGCCAGAGCCCGCTGGCAGCCCCACTGCGCTTCTGCACAGCCCTGGCGTAGGTCTCTTATCTCAGCCTTCTGGGGTCCCCATTATATCTGAGTCTGTCCCCACCTCCTGTGGGCCCATGGAGGACGGGGTCCCTCCTGCTCGGTCTCCTCTCTGCACCCCAGGGGCCAGCAAGAGCCTGGTATAGGCACTGGGGACAGGGGCCAAAACTGTGCCCCAGGAGCAGGGTCTTGGGGCTCCAGGGCCGGGGGTGCCCAAAAGGGGTAGCAGGAGGCTCAGGTTCTCACGGAACCACCTGCAGCCACCCTGGCACTTCCACCCACCGAGACTGTGGTCCTGCACGAGGCCTCTGAGTGTCAGAACCCCTGCCCCACAAAGCCCCAGAAGAGGGTCTGTCCTTTCACCCCGACACCATGAGGAGAGCTTGTTTCAGTGCATTGCCCACCTCAGCAACCGAGGCCCAGAGCAGATAAAGCTGGGAGCCCACCCGGGTGCAGTCCACGGTCAGGGGGTCTCAGCAGGCACTGAAAGGGTCATTGCACCCCTCACAGAAGTTTGCACCCAGGAGTCGGGGGTACAGTACTTGCGGAAGGCCGGAGGGCAGTCTCTCCTGGGACTAGGCCAGGAGGCTTCCTGGGGGAGGAAACACCCCCACTGGGCCCTGCAGTGGGAGCGGGGTTAGGGTTTGTCCCGATCGGGATGGGGGATTCAAAGGCCCAGGGGAAGGAGGGACAGCAGGACACCAGCAAGACGGGAGTGACAGGTGAGGGTCCTGCAGCAGGACCACCAGCTGTGTCTCAGCAAGCCCACCCCCAGTGTAGGTCCCCCCCAGTCCCCTGCCCTCAGTACGGGGCTCAAAGGTGGGAGCTGCTGACGGTCTGGGGAACAGCAGGGCTGACTGCTCAGGAGGGTGGGATGGTACAGAGTGGGTCCAAGGAGACCCCAGTAGACCCAGCAGACGGCAGGGGCAGCTGGCTGGCCATCCAGGCATCCGGGATTGGGTAAGAGCTGTGTGGTGGCCCCAGGGCAGTGGGGGCTGTCCAGCCAGGTCTCCCCAAGTCTGGCATGTTCTGACCCTGCATAGTGAATCCCCTCTTGGGGAGCCTGTAGGGGAGAGAGGGCAGCCTCGGAACAGGTGACCCCATGCCAAGGTCATGGGGCCCCCAACAGTGACACTTCCCAGGAGATAGCGGGTCCAGGCCAAGCAAACCTGATGGGTCTGAGCGACCCTAACCCTCCCATCCACAGGACAAGGCCCACATGGATCCAGGGACTGTGGGAGGCTACCGTCAGGCCTCCCCGAGCCTGAAGATGCCGCATCCTCCACATTTATGTATGTGTCTGTCTTCTCCAAGGGGTCTGTTATCCACTTGCTGCCTTGTCCCCTGCCTCCTTAGTGGCGGGCACTCAAGGACAGGAGCCCTGTGGACAGGAGAGCTTCGGCCGCTGTGAACCGCAGCCACCAGGGGGCAGCACAACTCTGTAGCCTGAGCTCCCTGCTGGAGAGCCCCAGGAGGTGGTGGGAGAGAGACCCCACGACTCATCACACACACCATCTCGGGCTGCTGACCGCCGCACGGGAGACTTTGTGGGGAGACTGAGCCCTCGTTCCCAGGAAGCTGCCAGTGCTGGAAATATGGCCTAACAATGTAGTGAGCTCCCTATCACAGGAGTGTCCAAATATAGACCACGTGCTGAACCTCTACAATGCTCTGAGCTAGAAGGTGCAAACTGCAGAGCACATTGGAGCTGCCCGTGCCTCAAGAGTCTGCACCCCACAGAAAGACAAATATACGATATCTCTTATATGTGGAATCTTAAAAAAAAAAGCGCACAAATGAACTTATTTACAAAACACAAGTAGAGCCACAGATGTAGAAAACAAATTTATAGTTACCAGGAGGGAAAGGGGGGGGATAAATTAGGAGATTGGGATGGACATATACACACTACTATATATAAAATAGATAGCTAATAAGAACCTGCTGTATAGCCCAGGGAACTCTACTCAATACTCTGTAATGGACTATATGCAAAAAGAATCTAGAAAAGAGCGGGTATATGTATATGTATAACTGATGTACTTTGCTGTACACCTGAAACTAACAACATTGTAAAGCAACTATACTCCAATAAAAATTTTTTAAAAAGGGACTTCCCTGGTGGCACAGTGGTTAAGAATCCGCCTGCCAATGCAGGGGACACGGGTTTGAGCCCTGGTCCGGAAAGATTCCACATTCTGCGGAGCAGCTAAGCCCGTGTGCCACAACTGCTGAGCCCGTGCACCTAGACCCCGTGCTCCGCAACAAGAGAAGCCACCGCAATGAGAAGCCCACGCATCGCAATGAAGAGTAGCCCCGGCTCGACGCAACTAGAGAAAGCCCACGCGCAGCAATGAAGACCCAACGCAGCCAAAAATTAATTAATTAATTAATTTAAAAAAGAAAAAGAGTTTGCACCCGGTACCATCACTTACCAGGGTACTGGCTACGGGTCCCTGGGCTGAAGGAGTGGCCGCGCTCGGCTGGGGCCCCAGTCTGTACCCCCGCCCCACCATCTGCAGGTGATGCCCTAGGCCCTGCCCTCCAGGGGCAGCAGACAGACGCTCACGGTCTGGGTGACATTAGGAGGATGCTGCAGGCCCCCGGGGTGGGCAGGCAGCACAGGCAGAGGAATGGCACACGCAAAGGCGCAGAGGTGCAGAAGCACGTGGCAGGTTGGCAGCACGAAGGCAGCTGGCAGCACTAGGACTGGGGCACACGGTCAGGTGCGCCCAGACGGCAGAGGGTCTCAGATGCCACGTGACATGCCTGGGCTTTGCTCTGCGGTGCAGGACGTCCTTCCTGGGCTCGGCAGGGGCTCATTAGGCATGGTTAGAGCTGCATCTGGCCTCTAGTGAGTACCCTTCATGTGCCAGGCCCTGGCCAAGCACGTTTCCTGCTGCATCTGCTTCTCCCCATTTAACAGAGGAGAAAACCAAGCCTCAGAGAACAGCAGGAGTGCGTGCAGCAGTGGAGGAGGCAAGGCAACCCAGACCCCCACTGCCGATGCTCTCAGCCACCCACCTGCTGAAGACACACTTGGGTGTTGAAGACAAACTGGGGGGGGCACCCTGTGAGAGATGGGGGAGAGAGCTAGGGCCATGGCCCAAGGCAGTGAGGAACAGGATGGGTTCATAACAGGGTGCTGGGCTGGAGAGACTCACACGTTCCTCTAGGACTTAGACAAGAACAGTCAAAAGTGGACCCCACGCTTGGCGAGGCGCTGAGGTGACCCACTGGAGGCTCCTCCAGCAGCAGATGGGGGAGGAGACGCCCCCAGTTGGGGGTCAGACCAGCCTGCTGTCCTGGGCACAGCAGCATCTGAAACTCCTTTTGGGGAATTTTCTTCAGAGCAATTTATGAGGCACAGGAGGGACCAGGCGCCACCCAGCCCCACCTCGCCTGTGCCCAAACACGGAGTTTGGCAGTGGGCGCCCTCACTTGGCTCTTGGCCCAGGAGGTGGGGCTGCCCGCCAGTAGATGGACCCCACCCCCAGCCCGGGTGCTGGGGGCGTTTGGGCGGCGATGGCAGAGGAAACAGACCAGTACAGTGTGGGGCTCATCACTTCTCTAGCAGCGGATTTCTTTTTGCAAACAAAACTCCCCAGGAAGCCCAAGTTATCGTTCTGAATTTATTCGTGATTCAACGAGCTTCAGTAGAACACCTGCTGCGTGCCAGGCCTGTGCCAGGAGGAGACAGCGACAGGAGAATGCCAGGCAGCTCGGTGGCACAAGCGAGGGTGGTCCCCCCACGCAAAAAGCAAAACACGTCTCGGCTCGGACACGCCCTGGGGAGGTGGGGATTGTGACCATCCCAAGGTCTCAGACAGGAAGTGACTACAGAGAAGAATCAGTGTGATGAAGGAACTCTGGAGTGACGCCCAGGTACGTGCCCCAAAGACCGAGCGCAGGGACTCAGACCAAACCTGCTCGAGACTGTGCTGCGAGTCCGCTCAGGAAGCCAAAGGTGGAAGCCGCCCAGATGTTCATCATCTGGTCACAGGATAAGCACAGCTTGGTCCACCCTGCAGTAGAGTATTCTTCAGCCATAGGAAGGAGTGAGACGTGACACAGGCTACAATGGGCATGAACCTTGAAAACATCATGCTCAGTGAGAGAAGCCGGATACGAAGGACTACGTGTTCTGCGAGTCCTTTTACCTACGGTCTCCAGAACACTCAAACCCACAGAGACAGACAGTACATGAGTGGTTGCCAGGGGCTGGGGGAGAGGAAGGGGAGTGACTGTTTAATAGGTACAGGCCTTCCATTTGTAAACCTTTTGGTGGTGGAAACGTTCTGGAACTAGATAAAGGTGATGGTTGCATGACACTGTGAGTGTACCAAATACCACTGAACTGAACTGTACACTTTAACATGGTTAATTTTATGTTATGTGAATTTTTCCTGAATAAACGCAGAGTGACAGGGTCTCTTGGAGAGACCAAGTGGCCTGGGAGCTCCGAGGCAGAGGTCACTGCTGTGCGTCTCCTCCCTCCCACGCTCGGGGGGTCACTGTCCCACCCCCTGTTGTGAGGCGTGGCCATGCCACCGACGTCAGCCCTTGGGAACAGGAGCAGAGCTACAGGGGCTCTTCTAGGCCAAAGCATCTAAGAGCCTATGAGTGATGCTTCCCCCTCCGATGGCGGTGGATCCTGAAGCCTCGTGTTGGGACCACAGAGGCCTCATGTGATGGTGGAGTCTCTGTCACTAGGGTCCCCAGGCCACCAGGGAGCAGGAGCCCCACCCCCACTCCCCTGACCTGCAGTGGACACGTGGTGTGAGTGAGAAACATATCTTCGCTGTCTGGGCCCCTGGGAGTCAGGGCTGTGTGTTGCTATACTGACCTCTCACCCACTCTGGACAGGTGACATCTGAGCAGGGCCCTCAATGAGGCTATAGGGGTGAGACAGTGCGGGGAACCTGAGGGAACAGCCAGAGCAAAGGCCCTGAGGCAGATGTGTGCCCAGGGTGGTCAAGGACAGTCATGGGTGGAGCCCAGAGGCCACAGTGGGAGGCCAGAGCCCGTGGGGCGTGGGGCCTTTGGGGCCTCCAGGAAGCATAGGCTGTCACTGTAAAGGGACGGGAGCCCCAAGCCATTTTATGCAGGGAATTACAAGGTTGGATTTAAGCTCTAGGAAGATGCTCTGGGCCCTGTGGAAACGGGCACTTTGAGCAACAAGTGATGGAAACCAGGACTACACGTAGGCTTTTCCCCAGGAGGGAAAGTTATCTCACATAACAGGAGCCACAAAGGGAATGTGGGCTCTAGACACAGATCCATCAGGCTCTGGCTGTGCTTCTCTGAGATTCTTCCCCACCCTCATTCTTGGGTGGGCTCCGTTCACGGTCACAAAAAGGCTGCCTGTTTATCCAGGGACAGAAGAAAGCACAGAACCCACAAGGCCGCTTCTGGTCACCTTTCACTGGCCTAAATCATCCTAGACTTGCCCACCCCAGAACCAATCCCTGGCTAGGAGAGAGGGCAGATGATCTGTGATTGGCCAGAGGGTTGCACTGTAAAACCCCCAACCCAGCCACACAGAAGAGCCCTGGGAGCTCAGATCCACGCACTGTCTGGAAGCCTGGCCAGAGCCTCATGAATCCATGCAGCTCTGGCACTGCCCAGCCACGTGCCACGGCTCCCCATCGTCTGCAGGGCAGAGCCCAAGCTCATGAGCGTGGCTCCCACTTGTGTTCCTAGATTATTTCTTCCCTACAATGACTCTGCAAAGTCCATACAACTATTCCCTTCCCTCTAGAGGTGAAGAAACTGAGGCACAGAGAGGTTAGGTAATGTGCCCAAGGCCACAGAGCAGGTAAGTAACTGGTGGAGGCAGGATTCACACCCAGGCAGCTGGCCCGGAACTTCCCACCCTTCCCACACTGCCTGCTTTCTGGCCATGCCTCCCTTGGACGGCCACAGCCCAGCCTCCTGTCTCTGCTACTGATGCCTTCCCCTCCACCGCCCACCAGTGTGCCCCTCCTCAGTTTTCCCAGACAACCAATTCAGATGTCACCTCCTCCGAAAGCCTTCCTGGGCTTTACTTCTGAGAGAGTAGGGACCTGGTAGCCTGGGGCCAGGACTCAGGTGTGACTTGGGTCTGCTGGGTGAGTCTCTGAGGACTCACCTGTGAAATGGGGATGGTGACAGAGCTAGGTCACTGTGTGGAGGGTGCCCTGAAGCCCCCTGCGGCCCCCGCCCTGTCTCCGACCAGAATAAGCTTGCAGCCTCCCTCCTGCACCTGGAATTTCCGCTGACAGCCCCAGTGTAAACACAGGGAGGCCCAGGAGAAGAAGTGTCAGCCGGCCTTAAACAAACCTGCTTGGCAGACCGGAGACAAGGAGCAGGCCAGCAGGCGGCGGGGCCTTGATTTATAACAGGATTTGATTTATAAAAAGGGAAAAATAATTATCCACAAGGCCTCAGACAAAGTCTGTTCTTGAATGGATGGACGGATGCAGGGATGGAGGGGGGATGGGCGGGTGGATGGATGGACGGAAAGAGATCATGCCTACATGAGACTAACCTCAGGTAGTAACCATCAGCCAGGGTCTAGGCTGGAAACTGGGAGCTGAGAGGGCCGACAGCCCAGTGTCCACTCTGACCAACATCTCAGTGTGCTGGCAGGAGCCAAGCTTGGCCCAGTGACAGTCACCCCTGGCTGCACACCAGAATCACTGGGGGAGACTTTTAAAATGCTGATGCCCGAGCTCCCACCCAGACCACTGAGGCCAGCCTCCCCAGGGCCTGGCCTGGGCCTCTGTATCGGATCAAAACCCCCAGGTGACTCTCAGCCCACACACTCAACCCCGCACGACCATGAGATGGACCCCAAAGCACATCTGTTGTCTCATCTGCTACTCTCACGTAGTGCCAAACGCTGCTGTCCTCCTCGTGCAGATGGGGAAACTGAGGCACGGGCAGGCTCAGTGACTCAGGTGGGAGGCAGCAGGGCTAGGATGACAGCCTAAACGTGTCATCACAAAATGTCCCGATCACCTCAGCTGAGGACACATCCCAGTCTCTCCAACCTCCTGGGGAGAGAAATGAGCCCCAGAAGGGGGTCCAGAGCTTCGGGGCAGAGGCCCCTCCCCAGCAGCTCCCCCAGCCTGTCCTGGCTCTGACCCTCCAACTCTCAGTGTGATCGCGGGGGCCGCCTCCCCCTCTGCAGAGAGGGGCCGGACCACAGCCCGGCTCCAACCCGTGCCCAACAAACTCCAGCTGCTGCCGCTCGGTCACCACCTTAATGGTCATCTTAATGCCGTTGCCATCATCACCGTCACCATCATGTCCATCTGTGTCTGTGGCTCTGATGACCAGGGTCCCTGCCAGATCCAGTGCTCTCCCGCCTCCCCACAGAGGAGAGCCTGAAGTGCAGGGCCTGGGACAAGTGCCCAGTATGGACACTGGGCTCATGGCCTGAGAGCAGGTGACGGAGGGGCCCGAGCCCAGAGTCCCCCTCGTTGGAGGGAAAGCAGGCTGGGGCCCAAACATTCAGCCCCACCCTCGTTCCCTCCACTGACTTGCCCAAGGTCACCCAGCTGGAGATGGGAACCAGATTCTCAGCCACCAGAAAACACCCTTGACCATGGGCAGCCATCCTGACAGCCTGAAAACAGGCCTTGGCCCCCGCCCTGGCTCCCTCACTCCTACCCCAAATTTAACCCACGACCAAGCCCTCCCACCCATCTAAACACCTTCTAGGTCTGGCCTCTGTCCTTCTGACATGACTTGTAAGCAGGAACTAGCCAGCAGGCCCTCCCAGGTGGATCCCAGACACCACCAGCTCCATAGGGAGACAGAGGAAGGCTTGGGAAGGGCCTCCCATAGGACCCAGCAAGCCCCCCCATTCCCCATCGAAAGAGAGACCTCCCTGGGGCAGGGACAGGGCAGGGCACGGAGGTCACAGGGTCATTTGTGATGTGTGAAGACCTTTCTTAAGAGATGCCAGGGTCAGATGGTGGGGTGGCATGTACCCAAGCTGGGTGCCCTACTACTGGCCCCAGCCAGCAGTTGAGTCCCGGTCCCACGCTGAGCCCCGACCCCTCGGCCCATGAGCTGGGAGGTGGAGGGCTCACTGGTCCTTACTGCAGGTGAGCACGTTGAGGCTCGAGCCATGAAGCCCCAGCCTTGGCTCCCACAGCTGGTCAGTTGCCGAGCTGGGACCCGAGCCCGGGCCTTGGACTCTGAGTCTGGCACTGTCATCTCCCACCAAATAAAGCTCCTGAGGACATGACCAGGTCCCTGGGAGGGTCACATGCGCTTCTCCTGGGCAAGTGCCCTGAGGCCAGGGGCAGAGCAGGTCTGTGCCCAGCCCAGCGCTGACAGAGGGCAAGACCTGGTGGGGCTGGGGGCCAAGCTCCCCTGGAGGCCTCTGAGAAGACAGCACAGGACAGAACAGTCCGATCTGGGGGGCAGGTGCTTCCTTAGTGGGAGATGACCTCACACCACACCCCATCAGCAAAGCCAGGGATTCTGGTCTGGCAGGGAGCAGACGTCCCAGCCCCCAGCGTAGACCCCACCCACCCGGGGTCAGCTCTCTGTAAAATGGAGGAGGCTGTCAGATACACAGCTGCCCCTGTGAACCTTCCGGGGCTGCGTGCGTTTCTGGTTCCAACTTGAGAAAGACACTAAACGTATACACTGTCTATTACACGTCGCCCCAGTGGGGTCCGGGGCTGCCCCTTCCACCAAACACCGATCGTTCTGCAGCGGGAAGTATCAAGCTCGCTCTGAGCGGAACCCATAAGATCCCAATACCCTCTGGCTGGTTACGGCCGAGGGGGTTTGAGCCCCTTCAGCTGTACCTCACCTGCTGCTTTCCCATCTCAGAGCAGTTTGGTCTTCAGGACCTTGAGTGGGGACTCTGGGGACTATGCAGCCTGCACCTCTGTGTGGCTGTCCGTTGGCCGGTGCCTGCCCACTCCCTGGTGCCCCACCCCAATGCCCTCCCCACCCACCAACCCAGAGAACTGGCACCAGCTTTCCAGAAAGCCACTGTCCTAGCCAAAAGAAACAGCAGCCTTCCTCCCGTTCCCACCAGCTGCCCGCTCCTCAGGGCAGTGGGCAAGGGGTGGGGCTCCATGGACAGGGACCCGGACATCCTCCCAGCACCCTGATCTGGGCTTTGCCCCTGCTGCCCAGATGGACAGACCAAGGTCAGGGAGGAGACAGGCTGGGACGTGTCCAGGGCACCCTCGGGAGGCAGGGGCCAACCCAGGCTCCCGCCACCCACCGCGCCCCATTAGCTGGAGAAACGTGGGGATCACATCCCCAAGTGCCTGCTTCAAATCCTCGCTCCACTGCCCGTTAGCTGGGTGGCCTCGGACCCCTGCCCTCTCTGAGTCTGTTTCCTTGCCTATAAGAGGGAGGGGTAGTACTGATGGTGCATGCCACCCACCCCGTCCCCTTCACCAACAAGAGGTGGCTGCCTGGCCCCCGGAGGAGAGGGCAGGGTGAGCGGCCCTACAACTCAGCAAGAATGAGAGGAAGCTGCAGCAGGAGCGGAGGAGGTCGGCCACCAGGAAGAGCGACCTGTTTGTAAGAGGGGTAGGAAGCACACTGGGGAAGCCTGGAAAGGCAGGAAAGCGGTCCGAGTGCCTGCGACGGGGCTATGCCAGGCTGCCTGCCCACTTTAAAAATGACTGGGCAAGGACTTCCCTGGTGGTCCAGGGACTAAGACTCCGCGCTCCCAATGCAGGGGCCGGGTTCGCTCCCTGGTCGGGGAACTAGATCCCACATGCATGCCTCAACCAAGAGTTCTCATGCCACAACTAAAAGATCCCGCGTGCCACCATGAAGACCTGGCGCAGCCAGAATAAATAAAGAATTTTTTTTTAATGATGGGTTTGGGCATTCCCTAGTGGCCTAGCGGCGAGGACTCCACGCTTTCACGGCCGTGGCCCGGGTTCAATGCCTGGTCGGGGAACTGAGATCCCGCAAGCTGTGCAGCGCGGCCAAAAAAAAAAATGAGTGGGCGTTTGCATTCATTGGGCTCCTACTGTACACCCTCACATACACTGAGCATCAGAGAGAGAGAAACAAGTAAAATTCTGGCCCTGTCTGGGGGGACCTAAACATCCAGTTAGAGACAGAGTTGGCCTGGGAGATCCAGACAAGTGACCAGGGCCCAAACTGCCCTCAGAATCCGGGGCTTAGAGAAGTCAATCAAGGCAGGCCTCGTGGAAGAGGCGGCCTCAAAGCTAGGGTGGATTTGGGTATGGAGAGAAGTGGCGAGAACAGTGGGGGCAAAGGTGTGGTTATGGCAAGGAGCTCAGCCTCCCCCAGAGACGGTGGGGAGAGGCCTCAGGGTGGCATCTCTGTCTCCGGGAGGCGGGGTTGGAGCCTGGGGAGAGCCTGTCCCGGAAGCTTTAACCCCAGACTCTTAGAAGTGACAACATCCTAGCAGTTTGGAATCGCAGAATCCCAGAATCAGTGATGTTTAGAGTCTGGGGTCTCTGCGTCCCACTCCTCAGAGGTCATCAGTCTTCCTGTCCGCCCAATGCTGATACCCACTCAGCAGCTCTGGAATGTGCCCATCCGGGCTCTATTTTGGCCACTTACAGTGACGGGGAGCTCACTATCTTCTGGGAGGGAAGGTAGACAGGGCTGTGTAGAGAACAGTGACTGCTGCGACAGTGTCCCTGCGTGGCCGCTGCCCCCTTGCCGGTCCCGCTCTCACTCCAGGGTCGGCAAATAGATCCCAGGCGTCCGGAGCCACCCTCCAAGTCCTGCTGAGCAGACAGAGACAGACAGAGCTATTCCGGTCCCATGGTGCCTTCCAGAGGCCAGGAAAGGCTAAAATAGAAAGCAGGTCCCAAGGAAGGCCCTGCAGGGGATATGGCCAGCCCGTGACCTGAGTGGGCCAGTCTGGCGCTGCCAAGGGAGCCACAGCCCAGGCCAGGCTGGGGCAGCTCTTGGCGGCCGCCCTGGGCCTCCAGGGCTTGGGCAGAAGGCTGCCTGCGGACAGGGCCCTCGACCTGGGAGAGGCCTGGAACCAGCACTCCCCGCCCCAGGTGCGGGGCTTCCAGGATGTGGGGAGCTCTCCACCGTGCCTGGCGCATGGGTTCCTGAAATTTCCTCAGAGGAAGCAGACCCGCTCAGCAGGGCAGTTTCAGGGATCTGCAGGCCCCGGGCTGCTGCCTGGGTTCAACCCCCAACTCCACCCCTTCCCAGCTGCGTGACCTCAGGCCTCGCTTCCCCTCCATCAGACCACGATGGTTACAAGGGTGCCCCCATGGAGGGCCGTGTGGAGAACACCAAAGTGCACCCCTGCCCGACCTGGCCAGTCACAGGTGAGCCGTCGGGGGAGCACCTGCCCAGACCTTGGGGAGGTCAGAGGGGGCTGAAGCAGCAGCTGAGTTTGAAGAGCTGAGCCCCACTCCTGGCCTCAGTTCCCTTACCTGTAAGAGGTCGGGCCACCTGGGCGGGTGGGCTCCACAGCCAAGCTGGGCAGAGCCGGTGCGAATCCCAGGAGGGCCGGTGGGAACGGTGACAGGCTCCTGCCCCTCAGCCAGGCCAGGTTGGGATGTTTGACACAGGGAAGACGGTGCCACCAAGTGAGCTCTTCCTGTTTGGAAATTCTTCCTCCTCCGGCCGCCACAGCCCAGCCGGGATACATGCGAGGGGGTTGCACACACGCCTCCCAAGAGCACTTGACGCTAACCAGGAAGCTGGGGAGAGGCGTGTGTCATGCGTGTGCGTGCACGTCCGTGTGTGTGCGGGAGTGTACATCAGTGTGAGTGTGCATCTTGTGCCCGCCTGTATACACGCAGGTGTGTGTGTGTGTACATCGCGGTGTGCGGGGGTGTGTGTTGGTCTCTGTGCATGCATCTGTGTGTGTCATGCATGTGATACATGTGCATACACACAAGTGCATATAAAAGCATGTAAGGGCCGGAGCAGGGCTGGCCTCAGGGTCTGTGTGTGCCGTAGGGATGGGATGAAAGCGGACACTCAGGGCTGGGATGTGGAGAAAATGTGCTGTGGGGTTGAGAGGTCAGCCAGCTCCTCTCTGGCTGGGGACTTGGTCAGTGGCCTAGCTCTGGGCAGCAATTCCCACATCTGTAAAGTGGGATCATAACTGCACCTGCCTTTCAGGGCTGTTGTGAAAATGAGGTGATGCACATGGAAGCCCTGAAACAGCCCCTGGCGGGGGGTAGAGCAAGAGCTCAGGGTGAGACCCTGCTGGGGCCACGGTTCCCTCTGTGAATGATACTCTGACTTTCTTTCCCTGAGACCTGCTGCCTGGAACCATGGCTCCTCCAGGCCTGCAAAGGCTGCTGACAAGGCCTCCTCCTCCTGCAAGCCCTCCTGGGTTGGACCTACCCTTCAAAGACCTAGGGCTTCCCTCGGCTTCCTCAGGGATGAGCCCAGCCCCGCCCCGTACCTCCCAGCCATTCCCACAGGGGCCCCTCCCCTCACTCCGTGGGGCCTCGGGACCTCTGCCAAGTCCCCAGGCCCCCCTTCAGCAGCACCAAAGCCCCCCCTCCATCTCACCCTAGGCTCACACAGGGTCAGGTCCACAGTCTCAGCAGACCCATGAGGACGGCTGCTCTCACAGTCCCAGACGCTGCGTTGAACGAATGCTTAAACAGCCCTGCTCCGGTCACCCAGGCAGCCCAAAAGTTAGGAAGCCCAGGCCTGGCTCCCGCCAGCATCTGCAGCGATCCATCTGCTGTGTGGCTTTAAGCAGGTCTCTGTCCGTCTCTGGGCCTCAAGTTCTCCACCTGTAAAAGTTGAAGGTGGCACAAGATGAGCTCTGAGGGGCTTCTGGGTAACAAATGAGACCTGGAAGAGTGGCTCAGGGAACTGAGGAGACAAAGCCCAGGGGTGGTGGTCCCCCGAGCTTCAGAGCAAGCTCCCACCATAACTGTGCTCTAGGCCCATCCTCAGTGCCCTGGACATTTCCCCACAATGCACGTTCCAGCTCTAGTTGGCCCGCCCAAACTAGCTCCGTGCATTTAAGGACACAGGGGTGGGGGAAGGGTGGGCATCTGTGCCCCACCTGAGCCTCACTCACCCTCCAGAGAGCCGGCCCGGTTTCTCCAGCTCTCCCAACGGCGGCTGTGGGCCTAGGTGAGTCCCCACCTGCAGCCCGTTTCCCCACATCTGCTGGGGATGAGCGTTCCTGTGAAACGTCCCACGTGCAGTGGCAGGACTCGGTGCTTCCTGAGAGGAGGGGGACTTGGCCTGGGGCCTTTCACCGGCCACGCTGTCCCCACTTTATGGGGAGACGCTGAGGGTCAGAGCACACGAGCGAGGGGTCCAACCGGGCTCGAACACAGGGCTGCCCAAGGGCCCCCCAACCCAGACACACAACACACTCACACGGTACCCCAACAGCCTACCCGGGCCTCCCCTGTGGGTGCCGGGCCCTTCCACGGAGTCCAGAGCACAGGAGGGGGTGCATGGCCATTGAGCCTCCCACCCAGCCCTGCTACCACCTGTCTTGCCGGGATCACCCCTTCTGAGGGCGAGTCTTCCCCCACCACCCAGTTGGCCTGCGTCCCCTACCCCGCAGTGCCCCTCGCCCCGCCTCACCCGGGGCAGACTGTGTGGCCTGGGTCCCAGCGCTGTTTACATCCCCCGGCAGCACCGGGATGAGGGAGGATGGATGAGGTCTGGCGCTGCAGGCACCAGGGTGGTGAGAGCAGCGGCCTGGCTGTTGCCGCGTGTCCCCCGCCTGCCCTCGGCCCCCCTGGGCTGCTCTGCTGCTTCCGTGGCTTAGTCCCTCAGAGCTGCGGGCCGCAGGGGAGGTGCGTCCTGAGACACGACTGTGGAGCCTCACAACCCAGCCGTGAGTGTGGGGGGCTTCTGCGGGCACAGCGGGCTCTCTGCCAGGCTGGGCTCCAGGAAGGGCAGCCGCACCCTAAACTGCTCGCGTCAGACCCACCAGAAGGGGTCTGACCCCTGAGCCAGCCAACATCTGACCCCTGACCCCAGACACAGACAGCCTGGCCTGACCCAGCCTGTGGACGTGACAAGGGTGAGATTGTCCCTGTGCCCCTGTCTCCGCTGAGGGCCGCTGTTGGGGTTGGTCACCCCGAGCCTTGTGGGCTCCGGCACCCACCCCAGACCCCCTCGGTCCTACAGAGAAGAGCGCCCTAGAGTGAGAGGTGCTCCCCGGCAGTACACGGCATCTGCTGCGTTCCAGAGAACCTCCCCGAGGTTTCTTTGGGAACCAGCCTTCCTGTGCCAGCCTAGAGCCCCGCGGCCCTCAGAGAGAGTACGAGGCCTGGCAAGCCCTGCCAGTGACTCAGCGGCCGTGGGCTGCCTCCAGCTCATAAAACCTGACCCTCAGATGGCTCAGCCCTCCGGCACCCTCCCACATCTTGGCTGCCTCCAGTCTGCCCCTACCCCTGCCCCGCACACAAACAACACTGGATCCACACTCCCCCAGCAAGACCCTGGCTGCCCCTCCCTTGCCAGACAGGAGCCAGTACCAGCCCGGGTCAGGGACCTGGATGGGCCAGGGGCTCCTGCACCACTCTGGGCCTCAGTTTCCCCTTCTGGGACAGATACGACAGCGTTCTAAGGAGACAACGGTAGCCTGTGGGCTCAGCCCTGCATTAGTAGGGAGACCGGTTGAGGGGGCAGCGAGGCTGCTCCAAGGACCACCCTCCCTCAGAATCTTCAATGGCTCCCCACTGCCCTGGGGTCAAGTGTTCCATTCTGGTCCCCACAAGGGCAGCTATAACTCCATGTGGAAGTGCCCTGCTCATTCCTGCCTCCACTCACGGGGACCCTGACATGCAGTTCCCGCTGCCCGAGGACCTCCCCTCCCTCTGCCCACCCAGGCTGCCTACCTCCTGTCACCCCTGCCTCTGCCCAGCTGTGCTGCCCTCCTGGCCAGCGCCCTGAGGCACCCCGCTCCCTCTCGCTGGTGCACTGAAGCCGTGTCCCCCACTAGACTCAGAGCGTGGAGGCCAGGGGCCTGTCTCTGGCCTGTGTCCTCAGTGCCCAGTCCCAGGCCAGCTCAGTAGGTGCTTAGTCGAGGGGTCTAGGGTGATTCAACCGCATGAGTGGGTAGGAGCGCAGAGACAGGAGACCAGGGGTGGCACTCAGGCACAGGAAGCGGCATGTCACAGACTTGGCCCTGAGCCCTGCCTGACCTCGACCCCAAAACCCTGACCCCCCAGCCTGGCCACAAGCCACCACCCTGGTCAGGGTGTCTGTCTGGAGAGGGATGTCCCTCTCAGCCGCTGCGTGTTCCCGCAGAGCCACCAGCACTCACAGAGGTTATGCTGGGTCACACGTGGCGCCAGGCCGGTGCACGGCGTCAGGCATGCGTGTGCCCCTGTGAGGCCACATCCGCCCCAGGGACACACACGAGTGGACGCAGAGACCCAGGCAACACACGTTCGAGACCTGGGTCACGGGCACAGACACCCCAGGGCCAGAACAGGCAAACGGAACTGGAGAGCAGCACGGCAACCCAGACCTGCATGGGGCAGCCAGGATGGCCAGAGGCAGCCCGGGATGCCTTTGTCCCCTCCCAGGCAGAAAACCGATCTGCATGTGTCCCCAGCTCCTACAGCACACGTGAGTGCCAGCCGAGCTCTCCAGGGCCCAGGGA
Organism: Delphinapterus leucas; assembly: GCF_059928025.1. NCBI lineage: Eukaryota > Metazoa > Chordata > Mammalia > Artiodactyla > Monodontidae > Delphinapterus > Delphinapterus leucas. The sequence continues at coordinate 2,440,304 of NC_143145.1, forward strand.
GCCTTCCCAGAGAGGACACTGTGGGGGACAGAGAGCCAGGCTGGAGCCGCTGTGCCCCTTCCCCTTCCTGGGTGGTGCAGCTTCGGCTCTGCCCTCCGTGCCTCAGTTTCCTCCTCTGCCTGGCCGGGCCTGTGGACTCCGCTGTCCCAGGCTCCCTCCCCCAGGGCCCTGAACCACGCTCCACAGGGGGCCGGCGGGGGCGGGGAAGACGCCCGCCCCGCCCCCACCCCGCCCCCGCCCCGCTGCCTTTGCCCAAAAGGAGCCCCGAGCGCGGGCCTGACGTCAGCCCCCAGGAAGGCGAGGTCCGTAGGGAAGCTGCAGTAAGTGGCCCACAGAGCCACAGCCGCGGCCGTCTCCTCTCCGCGCGGGCGAAGGTGAGGTGAGTCCCCCTCGGGCCGGCCGGGCCTCCCCTCCCTGAGATGAGATGGTGGGTGCCGGGGTCCTCACGCCCCGTGCAGGCAGGCAGGCCGGCAGGGGGCAGGGGCAGAGAAAGACCCGGGCTGGAGAGAACTCAGAGCCCAAAAGTGGCTTTGCGGTCCCACCCTGCAGGGAGCCATTGTACAGATGGGAAAACTGAGGGCGAGGGTGAGGGCAGCTACAGCTGACCAGGCCAAGTGAAGGATAGGGGAGGGAGAGCTCCCCAGGGCTCGCGGGGACATCCCTGCTGTGCCCAGCCCCACCTGTGCTGCAGGGCTCCCAAGCCCCCTCCTCTGGACTTCCTTCCTTCATTCATTCAGCACTCTCACTGGTCATCTGCTGGGTGCCTCGATTTCCCCGTCTGGGTGGCCCCAGAGGTCAGGGAAAGGGTTGCGGTACCCCAGAGGCACTTGATGAGCTCTGGGACCTTGGCCACCACCATCCCCCAGGCTGGGGCAGGGCCGGGGGGTGAGAGATTTGTAGGGACAGGCTCCGACCAGGGCACACCTCCTGACATCCCACAGCTCAGGTCCTAGGCCCCAGCCCGGCCCTTCCCCACCCTTGTAGGGTCGGAGAAACTGAGGCCCAGGGCCCACCCAGCCCCCTACGTAGACCTCGCAGCTGGCACTGCCCCCGCCTGGCTCTCTGGTGGTGCCGGCCCTGAGAAGGCAGCAGGAACAGGGTCCCGAGGGGGGGAGGGCCAGTTGGGAACTGGCCTGTGGCCAGGGTGCTGGGCAGGGCAGGCGAGGAGCAGCTGTGCGTCCTGGGGCAGGACTGGGAACGGAAGGGACTGGAGGCGTGGTGGCAGCAGCTCACAGCCCTCGGACAGGCGGCTGGCCCTACCAGTGGCCCCCATATTCTTCTGCCAACCTATGGTCGCTCCCAGCCAGAGGGTTACCAGGGCACCACTTCCCCTCATGGCTGTGTGGCCATGGACAAGTTGCTGCGCGTCTCTGAGCCTCAGAAAAAGCAAAGTCTGCTGCTTCTACAGCCCCGGCGTGTGGGGGAGGGGATTGGACGTTTCCTGAGCACCTCCTGGGAGCCTGCGGGCTGGTCTCCTTTTGTCCTGCGGTAACCTGATGTGATGAGGTGGGTCTCAGCACACCCACTTTATAGGTGAGGAAACTAAGGCTTGAAGAGGCCAGAGGGGGCTCTCAAAATCATTCATTTGTTCATTTAGCCACAGCCCAGGCCTTGGCCCTCATGGCACTGCCAGTCCAGTAGGGGAAAAACAAGAAACAAATAAATATGAAGCTGTCGGGTGGTGGGAGGGCTGCAAGGCAAAAAAAGCAGGTGGAGGTGAAGGTGTGCGGGGAGCTGGGTGATCCGGGAGGGCCTCCCGGAGGAGGCAGCCCTCGGGCCTGAAGAGCACTGGTGGACCCCAACCCTGCTCTGCCCTGCTGGCTATCACCACACCCAGGCTGCCCCTCAGACCCCTCAACAGTGCTCTGAACACAGAAGCCAGTTCCCACCTCAGGACCTTTGCACTTGCTGTGCTCATCCCACTGCCTGGAGCACTGTTCCCCCAGGTCCTCCTGAGGCCCCTCCTGCTCCTGGGCGGCCAAAGTGGTCCCCCCAGCCACTTTCTAGCCCACTCCCCCCACCCTGCCCCTGACTGCGAGCTCCACAAGCTAGAGCCAGATCTGCCTGAGACCCTCTGTGCCCCCAGCACTGGCCTCAAGGCCAGGTCTGCTGCCTCCAAAGCATATGGGGTCCTCATTGTTCCTCTGACCTTGCCACTGGGCTGTGTGCCCTGGACCTCTGAGTCCTCCCCTGTACGGTGGGACGTGGTAAACTTTCACTGGCATGGTACAGGCAGGAGGGTCCACAGGGCAGGGTTCAAATCCCAGCTCCTCCGCCCCCAGCTGGGTGACCCCAGACAGGCCACTTAACCTCTCTGTACCTCAGTTTCCTCACAGGCAAAATGAGGCCAGCAGCACCAATGTGGGGCATCTTGGGAGGGGTCATGAGACCCTGGGAGGGGTCATCTCGGATGCAAGCTATGAAGTGTGGGATTAGGGCTCTGCCCCAGTGGAGGGGTGTCCAGGGGCCCAGGGAGGACTGTGGGCGTGGGCACTGTTGGTGCTGGGGGCCTTCCGCAGGTGACGCAGGCAGAAGTGGCATGCCGGGCAGAGACCTGGCAGGGGCAGCCGCAGATCCATGACCTGTGCCCCTGGGGAGGCTGGGCCAGGGAAACGGTCAGGTGCTGCAGCAACTGCAACCATCAGGATGGGGTGAGGGATGAGCCAGGGTGGCAGGGAGGGCTGTCTGACCCCCGGCAGGACCCCCAGGTGCGGCGACGCCTGAGGCTGCCCCTCCCAGAGGAGCTTGCATTTCCATCAGAGCCCAGACCTCAGCCAAGGGCTCTCAGACGGTGGAAGGGGAGCCCAGGTGCCCAGCACTCCACCCACACCCACGAGTGACCCCTCTCCCTGAGCTGGGTGGAGGGAGCCCTGGCCAGGATGGGGAGCTTGATTCCAGCTGGCGCCACCTGGGACCTGCTGGGTGACCACGGGCCAGACTGGCCCCCTTGGGGGCCTCAGTAAGGGCCCAGCTGTCCCTGGATGGAACAAGCAGAGACTCAGACTAGCCAAAAACAGCAGGCAATGTTCTAAAGCAGATGCCATGAAACCAAGAATAATCAGAAAAATAAACAGGCAGATGGTCCCCCAATAATGGCTATTTTGGCCTTGGAAGGCTGTGAGGGTCACCCCAACAGGGGCACAGGCACATGCAGGTACGCTGTGTACCCAGAATCTGATTGCCCACAAACCCCAGGGCCAGAGATGCTCACCCCTCCCTGGTCCCACCCCTGCCTGGGCCAGGAGCCAGTTGACCTAGGCTTGAGTCCCGGCTCCGTCAATTTCATGCTGTGTGTCCTAGGGCCTGTCACTCCCCCTTCTGGACCTCCACTTCCTTGTCTATAAAACCCACGACTGCTGTGTGGACGCAGAGTGTCTGGCATGGCGGCTGGTTCACAGCAGACGCTCCAGGCACCTTGGTCAGGAAAAAGGCTGGGCCTGTCCTCCATGCCTGTCCCTCCCGGCTCCTGATGCAAGCAGAACATGGGATCTTGGGCCACACTTCCAGGCAGGTACCTGTTGCCCAGGGCTGAGGCCAGGCCCCCTGGCTGCCCCGGTCCTGTACACGGCAGGACAAGAGGCAGCCAGGCTGCGGGCTTGGGGTCTGCTAGGCAGCTGGGCGGCCACAGAGCACACACAGGGATAGCAAGGTGGTTTCAAGAGAAGCCAAGGAGAGGTCAGGATGCACCCCCCACCTGCCGAGGAGGGGAGGTCAGTGTGGCCCGGGTCCCCCTCGCAGTCTGTGGGCAGGTGCTGGCACCCTGAGCCTCTGGGTCTTGGCCTGTGTCTCTGGGCACACAAGGACCCGAAAGCTGTAGGTGGAGGCAGCGGGGCATGATCCCCCATCGGTGTTCAGTGGGGAGCTGGTGCGGCCCTCAGGCTGGTTGGAGAGGGAGCCCAGGAGGGGACAGGGTCAAGTGACTTGGGGAAAGATGCTCATTCCCCGGGTTTGAGAGCTTCACAAAGGCTCTGAGAAGTCCTGCACTGAGCACCCAGTGTGACCCGGGCCTCTCCCCAAAATGGGCAGGCGGGCCCAGGCAGGCCTCCGTTCAGGTGGGAAAACAGGGGTCTCTAACACTGCTGCTGTTGTCATTATACACCTTCTTTGGGGGGCGCACCTGCGGCCGTTTGGCCACCCAATACCCCCAGCTGTCCTGCCGATTTCATTTGTTGGTTTGCTCACTTGTCCATTCAACAAGTGTCAGTCGCAGCATCACAGGTGAAGGAACTGAGGCTCTGAGACTTGAACCAAACACCTCTGATGAGCACCAAGGGAAGGGGGAGGGGGAGGACAATGGGGACCGAGGGACCGCTGACGATGGTCAGGGTGACCGGGTGGGTTTGCTGGAGGAGGTGTTAAACCTGCTCGGCTGGGAAGACCGGTGGGTAGTGAGGGTGGAGCCGAGGGCGGGGGCCCTGGGACACTGGGTGGGCTGTAGAGGGGCTGGGCCAGGCGGGGAGGGCACCAGATGCCTGGGTGAGAAACGGGCCTCGCCCTGCAGGCCCCACCGGGTTCGATCAGCGGTTCACTCCGCCAAAGAGAAAGATGGGTGCTGCTCTGCGCCCGGCTGTTCTGGGTGTGCTGGAGGAACGGACAGGAGCACTGCCCCAGCCCCGAAGCCACCAGGCCCACCCCGAGGTGCTCACGGTCCAACGGGGAGGCACCGTAGGACGGTGCTGGGCTGGACAGTGCTGGGGCAGGAGCATCCGGGAGAGGTACTGGGCCAGCCATGGTGGAAAGACAAGGCTTCCTGAGGAGCTGAGGTCAAGAGGAAGCCCTGAAAGCGGGCAGGAATACTGCAGTGGGGGACGAGAAGCAGCTTGGGCAAAGGCACGGAGGTTGGAGGGTGCCTGGGGCGTCGTCATTCAGTTGGGGTGCGAGGAGACTCGGGACGGGGCTCCCCTAGCCTTGCTCAGAACCTGAGGCTTTTCCTGGGGAGGACCCCGGCCCAGCAATCCCAGCCCCGAAGCCTGGTTGTGACCAGATGCCTGTGAGGAGAGCATATTGGGGGGGGAAGACATCCTTCACCCCCCATATGCCTCCCCTAGAGGGTCTTGGAGCTCCAGGTCTGCAGATCTGGGGGGGTAAGGGGAGACGTGCCCCCCTTACCAGGCACCAGGTGGCAGCAGTGCACTCCCACCGCACCCTCCGGCACCTCTCCACACCTGCACCAGGTGCTCTGAATCAGCTAAGGCCCACAGCATCCCGGAGGAGCAGTATAATACAGCTGTGCCAGCCCCACTCCACACAAGTGGAGACTGAGGCTCAGCGAGAACCCCTGCAGGGTCAGAACCCTCACTCCAAGGTCGGGTGGGGCAATGGGAGGGAGGCCCACAAGGTTACCTATGGCCAGAAGCCCCAGGGCCCAGCTGGGGGACCCCAGGCTAGTTGCTGAAGCTCCCTGTCTCTGCACCCTGCATCCTTGTTGACAAAATATGGATTGTGCCCCCTCCACGATGATAGGAGGAATCCAGATGTCTCTCACCAGGGCCCCATGGGTAGGGGGCAGAGAAAGCAGACATATTTCTAGGGAGGCCAGGGGCTGTAGGCTTGGTCAGAGAAAGTTAATTTATGCTACAATATAGAAAGACCTTTCTTATTTTCAGAGAGTTTTGCATTACAGTGGGCTAACCTGGTAGGTAGTGAGTTCCCCGTCCTCGGAGGAGTGCAAGCTGAGCTTTTTTTTTTTTTTCGCTGTGTTGGGTCTTTGTTGCTGTGCGCGGCCTTTCTCTAGTTGTGGTGAGCGGGGGCTACTCTTCGTTGCGTTGCACAGGCTTCCCACTGGGGTGGCTTCTCTTGTTGTGGAGCGCGGGCTCTAGGCACACGGGCTTCAGTAGTTGTGGCACGTGGGCTCAGTATTTGTGGCTCTCAGGCTCTAGAGCACAGGCTCAGTAGTTGTGGCGCATGGGTTTATTTGCTCCACGGCATGTGGGATCTTCCCGGGCCAGGGCTCGAACCCGTGTCCCCTGCATTGGAAGGCGGATTCTTAACCACTGTGCCACCGGGGATGCCCCACAAGCTGAGCTTTTACACATTCATTCACTCACCCCCTTGACATATACTGAATGTGAATGTGCAGGCCTCTCCTCCAAAAATTCACAGGCTAGTAGGGAAACTGGACAAGTGGCCAGGCAATGACAGAGCCTCGGGTACAGTGAGGGCCCAGAAGTGGCAGCAAATCTACCTGAAGCAATCAGGGGGGGCTCTCTGAAGGAAGAGGCATTCGAACTGAAGAAAGCTGACAGGTGAATAAGAGGGTATCGTCAGAATTATTTTAGTCACAAGTGACAGAAACTCCAAAGTAACTTAAGCCGAAGAGGGAGATAACCAAGTCCCAGACAACTGAGTGGCTTCAGGAAGGGCTGGATCCAGGCGCTTGAACCATCCTGTCAGGGCTTAGTCTCTCCTCCTGGTGGGTTTCCTCTAGAGGAATACGGCCATCAGCAGCTTGAGTCTCATAACCAGCTAGAGTGGCAACCCCAGGGAAGAGAGCTGCCAGCAAAAGTCCCAGGGCCAGTAGTGACTGGCTGGGTTGGGGTCATGAGGCCACCTGTGACCAAGCACTGTAGCCTGGGGTTCCGTGTTACAGGAGCCCATGTCTGAGGCTAGGAGCTGAGCAGCGCCAAGCCACTGAAGGACTTTATCCCACACATGGTGGAGGGAGGCTGAGACTTCCTGCCCACAGGTCCCAAGGGCTCCTCCTAACCTGGGAAGCACTGGGCCTGCATCTCGCCCCAGTCCCCAAGCCGCCGGGATTCCACGACCATCCCTCTGCCCTGCTCCCTGAAAGAGCCCTCTAGAGCAGTCTTGCAGCCAAGACGTTCCCAAAGGTGCAGGCATGTTCAAGCCTTGAAGTGCTTCCGAGCTGGAAGTACCCTCAGAGCCACCTGCCCATTGCGTAGATGGGGAGACTGAGACCTGGGCAGCCTGGGCAGTGGAGGAATTCCTGACCCTTCCTCCCAAGACCCTAGTTTCCTCTGAGATGGGCGGGAGGGGAAAAAGGAAGGAAGAGAGGTGCAGGAGGAGGGAGGACCCCAGGGGCCCGAAGCCCTGGGCCCCACCCGCACAGCTGCATTCCAGTTGTTCAGTCCACCCAGGACCAGCACTCGCCCTTGGGGCCTGGGGCTGTGTAGAATCCACTCTCCAAGGCCTGCCTGCCCGCCCTGCCGTCCTCCTGCTGCCGTTCTCCACAGGGCACCTCCCTTCCCTAACCCTCACCTTTGTTTATACTCGGCCCATCTCCCATCCCCTCACCAGCTGAAATCCTCTCAGGACCCTTCCAGGGCCACGTGTTGACAATGTGTCGTTACAGCCTCAGAGATGGATCCCAATTCTGCCCACTTTACAGATGAGGAAACTGAGGCTCAGAGACTTTAAGGTCACAAGCCGGTTCTGAGATGGAGCCAGGCTTTGGGTGGGGCATCCAGGCCAGAGTCGAGACTCTTAGTGGCTATGCTCCAGTCCCCCCAACCCACTGTGTGTCTCTTCCTCTGACCCTGAGCCCCCGGAGAGCAGGTCCGCGTGCCCTCCGCTCTGCCCAGGGAAGGGCCTGAGCATGGGTGGGCGGAGCAGGCCAGGGTAGTGGCTGGTAGATGTGTGAAGGCTCCCAGCCTGGGTCAGTTGCCCTGAGGCAGTTTCCAGACCTTGAGCCCGGCACGGTGCTAGGCACTACGAGGACGTGGCCCCCGCCCACTGGGATCCAGCCAGCTGACCCAGCTGCAGGCTTTGCTGTGCCTCAGCCGGGACTAGGGCACCTGCCAGGAACGGGGAGGGGACAGGGCCATGCCTCCACCCTCAGACTGGCTTCCTCAGGCTGTGGAAAGCACTAGTGACCCCATTTAACAGATGAGGAGAAGAAGGCTCACTGACTGGCCGAGGTCCAGGGTCGAGGGAGTGGCAGGGCTGGGCTCGAGCCCAGGTGTCTGGGATGCTTCTGCTTGCTCACCACCTGGGGCCCATCCAAGGGCCAGGTCTGTGCCTCCCCACTCAGCCTGGGTGTGAGGGCCAGCGTCAGGCTATCCCCACAGAAGAGCAGAGGCTTCTCTCCTTTCCCCTCATTCCAGGCTACATTTAGAGTGGAGCAGGGTGGAAGGCAGGTGGGGAGTGGGTGCCCACGGTGCACCTGCTAGAGGAGGGGACCGTTGCCTGGGTGCCCGCCCTCCCTCAGGCCCAAAGACCCAGCTGTGGGCTCGCACTAGGCAGAGACCCAGGTTCGAGCCCTGGCGTCTCCCTTCCAGAGCCTCAGTTTCCTCTGAGTGAGTGGAGGAGGCCAGGAGCCAGGTGGGTAAGGAGTTACCATCACCAGTGCCTGGATCTGCAAGGGAACCGATGCCATGAACCCGCTCAGAAACTGCAGAAAGAAGGTGCTGTTGTTACATCATCACTTTGCGGGCAGGGAGGCTGAGGCTCAGAGAGGTTAGTCAACACCCGGGGTGACCCCCATGAGCGGGGGCCAGCCCCCAGCGCGCACCTCCACTGGTTACTCTTACTGGTCAAGTGCTCCCCGCAATGCCCACCACCCCCAGCCATCACCAGCTGTGACATCCCACACCACACTGAGCCCCATCTTCCCACGGGAGTGTGGACAGGCCCAGCCCGGGCCGGCAGATGGGGGTATGGGGTCCTGGGTGTGGACAGAGGGAGAAGCAGACATGGTGGACACGAGGGCGAGTCAGCCCCAGACTGGAGGACCGGCGGGACCACGGAGGGCAGGGCTAGTGCTGAGAGCATGGAAGGGGGGCGCTCTGCTCAGGGCTCGGGGGGGCCCGCGGCAGCCCTCGCGCTTAACCAAAGCAGATTCAGGGGGTGGAGCGGTCCATCCCGTGGAGCCTCAAGGAGGACCAAGAGCTGAGGCGGTGGAGACCACGGGGGAAACCGAGGCCCAGTGAAGGAGTGTCTGCCCTGAGGCCATGTAGGGTGGAGGCAGCTCAGCCCAGACACTCCCAGCCCGGTGCCTCCCCGGCCCCAGAGAGCCGAGCGCCCTGGACTGTGGATCCCCGAGGCCATCAGCAAGCCCACCTCCACAGGGCCCAGGGTCTCACGGTTTGAGCTCCTCATCCTGCGAAACAAAAGGGACCGTGAGTAGATGCCCCCAGAGAGCGGCCAGTGACTACCCAGGTCAGTGTGTTATCACCGTGAGAGGTGAGGGGTGTGCTGGGGCCGGCGTAAGCAGGGCGGGGTGGCGGGGGTCTTATCATACAGACAGAGACAGCCAGACTCAGCAGAGAGCAAAGGGGAAGAGATGGTGGTGTAGAAAGCGGGGGGATGGGAGGGCCCGGGCTGTGGCTGTGATCTGAGCTCGGCCGGCGTGACAGATGCCAAGGTTTGTCATGTTCCGGGACTGACCTCAGTGTGTGAGCGGCGTCGGCGCCCAGGGCGGGGACCAGATCAGGCTCAGACTCTCGGAGCTGAGAATCATGGTGTGCTTGGCTGACGTCCTCCGTCCTCACCTGCCCGGCCTCTGGGGTGTCCCGTGCATACCCCCGCTCTGGAGCTCCAGGCGTGCAGCCCTGGCCCACACCGCCGGCACCTTCAGCGAGGTGCTGGCCAGCATGTGAGGCTGTCCCTGGGGTGGGACTGAATGCCAGAGGAAACCTTCTGTGGTGTTTATTATTTGTCTCTGATTGTCACATGGATGCAGACCTCATGCAGACACATTGGAAAACCGAAAGGCGCGCGAAAGGAAATTCAAAAACCTGTTTGCGTGTGTCTGGGGCCAGCTCCTGTCTCCCTGGGCCCTTCCTCCTGGGGGTTTGCCGAGGCATCGTGTTTTCCACAGTAGAGCAGGGACGCGTTGGGAGACATCCCTCTCCTTCCTGGGGGACTGCGGGGGTCCACGCTGCCTGAGGACGAAGCCCACAGCCCTGAGGCACCAGGATGCCAGCCCCACAGCCTAGCCTCATCACCTCCCCTTGCTGCTCCCCAGCCCCTCGCGCCCACAGGTCTCTCCCTGCCCCGGACGTCACTCTCGCACCCTGTCTCCCTGAGCTGCCGTTGGACAAACACATCCAAAGACCCTGTGTGTTAGGGGCTGGGGACACTGGGCAGAGGACAGCCCTCCCAGAGGACCCCGTGAGCTGAGGCCCGGGCCCACTTGCGCTGGAGGTGGCCAGAGGGGCCGGACACAGTCTTGGGCAGCATCCGACTCCTCCCGGCAGTACCTTGAGAGTTAGCAGACGCTCAGGGCCGGCGTCCCAGAGACAGAGGCTCAGCGGATGCCACCCTCTCTGAGCTGGAGGATGGAGGCAGCCGCCTGCCCTGCCAGGGGCTCCCTCCCGGCCAGGTTGGGACCTGAGCCTCAGCTAGCAAGAGGTCCCCTGCTGTGCCCAGCCCTTCCAGGCTGGCATTCGGTCCCCAGTCCCCCAGCGGGCACGACTTCCACTGGGTGGAGACTGCCGGAAGGAGCCTGTTGCTCAAGGATGTGCAGTAGCCGTCCAGGGGTAGTGGGCAGTGTGAGGCCCGTTCACAGCAGACGCCTCACTTCCCTTGGTCACCAGGAAAGGGGAGGGGTCTTCCCTCCCCTTGCGGGGGGGGGGGGGGAGGGCACACTATACCTGGGATGTCCCATGTGCCCTCCGCTCCTCCCTGCTTCTCCCCAAAGCCTTCTCCTTTCTCCTGAAAAAGACAGAAATGTCCTTATTTGGAGGATCAGCCTGGCCCAGGGCGGGGATGGGAGCCTGTTAACCCTTCGTTTATAAACAAAGGGATAAACCTCAGCAAGTTAAACAGCTCAGCAGGAACAGAAACAGGGTGGGCGGCCCCACCCCCAGCCTGCCCCCACTGCAGTGTCTGGGCCACCAGGCCTGGACCAGGCAGGGAGCACGGTGTTTATTTAACTCAAATCTGCTGTGCTGCCGCTGCTGGGACCTGGCTCCAGGCTCGAGCCCCAGTGAGCCACCCCACGTGGGCCTCCAAGACAGCAAATGTGGCCACCTCTCAGGGCTGGGGAGAAACTGGGGTGGCCAGGGGGCTGGCTCCCAGCTCCCCAATCCCAGCCTCTTGGACCCTTATGAGGACCTTCACCCAGGGCATTGACCTGGTGCCAGCCTTGCAGGAGGTGAGAACAGATGGGTGGCCTGGAGGACAGGGGCTGTGTCGCATGGGTGTGGGAGCTGTGGGCTGGGGTGACCGAGGGCACGGCTCTGTCCTAGCAGAACCGTGGTTTATTTGGCACCAGCTAATGGTGCGCTGAGCACTGCTGTGCTCAGTTAATCCTCCCAGCAGCTCTGTAGTCCCAATGATATAGATTAGGACGTGAGGCACAGAGAGGTTAAGCGACTTGCCTGAGGTTGCACAGCGAGCGAGGAAGCAACTGGGATTGGAGCCCAGGCTCAAACACCACACACTTGGCCCGTCATCTTACCTGTGCCACACCAGTCGCCTTTGTCATCTTTCAGTCCCGGTGACAGTCTTGCGAGGCTTTTCACCTCCCATTACAGCAAGGAGCAGGCTCACAGCACTGGCATTCTGCTGAAGCTCCACACTGGCAAGTGCCAGGGCCAGGCCAGGCAAAGGCACAAAGGTGGGAATGTTGGGGTGCTGGGTGGGCAGACGAGCCAAGTGAGGTCCAGCCTCGGGGCAGGGCTCCAATAACCCCAGGGTAACCCGGTCTCCTTCCTTCCAGGCCCCGGGCGTGCGCTGGCCGCTGTCATGCCCTCCGCGTCTTCCGCAGGGCCCTCGGCCATGGCTGCCCCCAATGCCACAGCGGCAGCGGCAGCGTGGACTAATGTCAGCATGCCGGAGATGCCCCTGTTCCACCTGTTTGCTGTGCTGGACGGGGAGCTGCACGCCGCCTTCCCAGGCCTGTGGCTGGCACTGATGGCAGTGCATGGCGTCATCTTCCTGGTGGGGCTGGTGCTCAACGGGCTGGCGCTGTACGTCTTCGGCTGCCGCACCCAGGCCAAGACGCCATCGGTCATCTACACCATCAACCTGGTGGTGACTGACCTGCTGGTGGGCCTGTCCCTGCCCACGCGCTTTGCTGTCTTCTACGGCACCCGCGGCTGCCTGCGCTGCGCCCTCCCGCACGTCTTTGGCTACTTCCTCAACATGCACTGCTCCATCCTCTTCCTCACCTGCATCTGCGTGGACCGCTACCTGGCCATCGTGCAGCCCGATGGTGGCCGCCGCTGGCGCCAGCCTGCCTGCGCCAGAGCCGTGTGCGCCTTTGTGTGGCTGGCCGCCGGCGCCGTGACCCTGTCCGTGCTGGGCGTGACGGCCACCGGCGGGCCCTGCTGCCGCGTCTTTGCACTGACCGTCCTGGAGTTCCTGCTGCCACTGCTGGTCATTAGCATATTCACCGGCCGCATCATGTGTGCGCTGTCACGGCCGGGCCTGCTGCGCCAGGGCCGCCAGCGCCGCATGCGGGCCATGCAGCTGTTGCTCACCGTGCTCGTCATCTTCCTCGTCTGCTTCACGCCCTTCCACGCCCGCCAGGTGGCTGTGGCGCTGTGGCCCGACGTGCCACACCACACCAGCCTCGTGGTCTATCATGTGGCAGTGACCCTCAGCAGCCTCAACAGCTGCATGGACCCCATCGTCTACTGCTTCGTCACCAGCAGCTTCCAGACCACCGTCCGTGGCCTCTTCCACCAGCGTGGAGCGGGGTGCGAGCCCAACAGCTGCAACGTGGTCAGCACGCGCAAGAGCTCCAAGAACTCGGCTCACCGTCACATCCTCGGCGCCAGACCTCGAGCCCTCACGCAGGCCCTGGCTAATGGGCCTGAGGCTTAGTTGGTAGGACTTTGCAAGGGGGCCAAAGGTCAGGGCCGGACTGGACACGCCAGGTCGGGGACAGCACAGATATCTGCTCTACCCGGATGGCAAATTGGGTTCACCTGATCAATTGGTGATGGCTGCCCAGTGCACTGCGTGGAGGAAGTGTCTAAGACCACTGTGCTATGATTGATTAGCAATGTCTGCCATGGGCTCTAGATAGGATGTGGTGATCTGAAGGCTGATAATTTGCCATCCCTAAGGTAAATATTGTGTCCATTGAAAACTCAGAGGGGTAGCCAGGAGCTGCTTCTCACTTGGACCATTCAACCTCTAGAAGGGGTCCCTGAGAAACATGGACAAAGATGTTTTAGATACTGGGAATTTCAAAGAGGGTTAAAAAGATAAACTGAAGGGGTTCCCTCCCCACCCCTCCCCCTTTTTCTCCCTCCCCCACAAAGAGAGAAGAACAGGAACAGAAAGGAAGTGTTAGAGGACACAAATGTTATGTGAGCGGACGTGAAGTGTTCACGTCTGCAGGGCCTCCATTTGAGGCATCCATAAATCACACAGGAAGACAGCCTGACACCGTGGGGTGCTTTGCTGTGAGTACCATGATACCTGGGCTGACACTCAAACCAGAAACTACCCTACAAAGGGGAGACTGTTTTCCACCCACCAGCCATGAGGGGGAGGCTGAGTGGCACATACAGGTGCCATGAGTGGGAGATGGCCAATCACAACTCAGCCCCACCTCCTCCAACATCCGCTTGCCTGCCCCATGGAGACCACTCAAATCTTCCCAAAGCCCTCCACTTTAGGAACCATCTTGGAAGACCCTGCCCGCTGGCCCAGGAGGGCAGTAGGCTCACAGCCCATCCTATGGATGAGAAACCAAGGGCAAAGACACAGAGACTGGAACCCAGGCCTGCTGGCCTAAGGCCACCGTCTCCCCACACTCAGAACCCTTCATTCTCCCTCTCACCTGGCTCATCATGCTTCCCTGCCTTTCCTGGGGAGGGATCATTTCTCTGGCTTGGGCCTCTGGTTGCCTCCTCTGAGCTGGACTCCAGGATAGCCTCTGCATGCCTTCTAGTCGAATGTTCAAGCTCCCATGAGCCCTCTCTAGACTGCTGTATGGGGGGAGGGCGCCTGTTGTGAGAGAGGAGCTCTGGGCGTCTCAGGCACCTCTAGCCACCAGGCTCCACCCTCTCACGTGGCCACCACCACTGAAACTGGTGAGATGGAATCTGGGCCCCAGGTTTGCCCTTTGTCTGCAGAGAAATGTCCTACATGGGACTTCCCTGGTGGTCCAGTGGTTAAGACTCCGCAGCGGACATGAGCTCGATCCCTGGTCAGGAAACTAAGATCCCACATGCCACACGGTGCAGCCAAAGAAAAAAAAATAGTCCTACATGCTCGGTGGCTCCAGGCAGAGCATCCTGGCCCCGAGTTCAGGGCCCTAGTGCAAGGCCTGGATGGGAGGCAGAAAGGCCATTTATATCCCCATATTACAGACAAGGAAACTGAGGCTCGAAGAGGGAAAGGACCTTGCCAGGGTCATAGGGTACCCAGGTACTGCAAGACCAGTACCATCTGCTGGAGCCCAGTGGGGTTGACGCCTTTGGCCCTAGGACCTTGTGGGGTGGCCAAGGTGGGAGATGCTGGAGCCCGGGGGAGTCCAAGGCCTGCTCAGTGAAGTGGTGGGGGCGCTGGACCCAGGGTTGCTTCCTGGGCCCGGGTGCTCAAGAAGCAAGGGCGTGGTTGTCAGCATCAGGACCACCATCCTTGGCCTTGACTGGGTGCCGGGTACAGTATGCAGCCTCCCCCCACCTCCCAGCTCAGAGAGGGGCCCAGAGCTCCATGGAACAGAGAAGGGGCCTGGCTCTTGGGAAAGGAGGGTGCGGGAGTGGGTTGTCTGTGCCAAGAAGCCCACAGTGACAGCGATGCTCACCCCAGGGAGTGGCACTTATGGTGGATTTTCAGGCGGGGAGGCTCTGACAGAGCTTTGTCTCTCCCCGGCCTGCAAGCCGGCACCTGGGCAGTCACACAGCAGAGGAGGGAAAGTTAGTGTGAGGTGTTTGTCCCAGCCCAGCACCACCTGTGGACTTTCCTCCAGGGTCAGCAGCCCTGATTCTATCCCAGGTTCTCACTCTAATTTATACTAAAGAGCGAGTGGCTGACTTGCGCTGACTGCTGTGCTTGGGGGTGGAGGGGTTGCAATGCTTCTGGAACAATCCCTTCCTCAAGGAGGAGGGCGGTCTCTAAGGTAGGTGAGCCAGCGTGGGTCTCGGCACACGTTGACTGGGCACCTGCTGGGTCCCAGGTCTGTCTGGCCCTGCTTCACACCCAGTGTCTCGTTAGTCCCCACCATTCATGGAAGTAAGAGCCCAGCGCAGAACTGGGATCCAGATCCAGGGTGGCCAAGCCCCCTCCCCTCATCCCACATGTGAAATCCCACCATCCAGCCTGGGTTCCTCAGGGACTGGAAGAGCCGTGGGGATAAAGGATGCCAGGGCCCAAGGGAGCCTTCCATCACCCCCCAGAGCTGTCTGATGGCCCCCTTGCAGAGCCCTCGCTAAGTGGGCCTCAGTTTTCCCCACTCTCTACTCCTCTCCCTCCTCTCTGTAGCCTTGCAGCCGGTGGACAGGGGGCTGGGGGCAAGAGATTCACCGCACGTGACCCCACAACTTCCTCAGACACTTGCTTCCTCCTCCTGATGGCTGGCTCCTCCCCACTCCCTCCATGGGGACACAGGCCCAGGAGCCTCCAGAGGCCAGACTGGGACTGTCTTTGTTCCCACAGGGGCCAGAGTGTGAAGTCTCTGCAGTCCCCTCCACATGGCCTCCCTTCCCAGATTTTTGAAAAGCCCAAGTGACGTGAGGTGGCTTGTGTATTTATATCTGATGTAAACATTCTCCTTAACGAGGAATCCTCGTCCTGAATTAAAACTGTTTATTCCCTTCGTGCCCTTGACTCAGCGCCCTGGCTGGCTGGCAGGGGCCGCCGTGGGACACTGAGCCAGGTGGGGGTCCCCTCGTCCCCCCAACTTCGCTCACCATCCTATGGTTGGGGACAGTGGGCTCCACAGGAAAGTCTGTGGTGGGGGGTCGTGGTTTTGCCATCACTGCTGGGGGCAGGCGCAGGGGCTTCTGATGGGCGAGGGTTGGAGGGGATGCAGTTGGTAAGGTGTGGGCCGTGGGTGGGCACAGTAGCTGGTTAGGGGCACAGACCAGCAGAGTGACGGGTCCTCGCCCCAGCCTGGTCCCAACTCCGCCTGCCCAGGGAGAGAACATAGACGTGGGCAGGGCAGCCAGACTGCCCGCAGCATCCAGTCAGATCACCCACAGGTATGACCTGGAGGGAGGGGGAAGAGATGTGTCAGCTGGTCGACACCGAGGGAGGGGCTACGGCACCGCCACAGCGCGGGCTTACAAGGCCAGTGCTGCCGAGCTGTCCACCTTCTGAACTTCCCCGTAAGCCTGGGCTGTCACCCCCATCTCCCAGATAGGGAAACTGAGGCTCTGGGCATCCGGCAGGGGCCTCAAACCTGAGCCCCCAGGCCCCCAGTTCCTGCCTCACACACGGCCCGGGAAGCACGGGGTAAGAAGGGCATTGCCTGGGTGGGGCTCTTCACTCTCGCTGCACGGCACCCTCAGAGGCCGGAGGCGCCTAGAGGTAAATATTAGGGCCTGTTTAGATTAAGCTCCATTAATAGCAGGAAATGTCCCTGGGCGCCCGCCCCGGCTTCCTGGAGGCCTCTGATGCCTGAGCAGAGGTGGCGGCCCTGTGAGATGGCTGTCCCACCCTCATGTCCTGGTTTACACCCCACACTTTTGCCCACCCCCTGCCTCTTCACACTCCTCCCTCTGCCCTCACCGCCTCCCATTCTTCAGCCCCTCGGGAGGCTCTCAGTGCCCCCACCCCCGGACACAGCCCTCCCCTAGCCCCGGACAGGGGAGCTCAGGAGGCAGGTGTGAGGGGGACCCTTGAATGAGGTGAAGACCCCCATGGGACCAGTCACCCCTCGCATCCTCCCACACACTGGGGCCGACCCCATGCCCGAGGGGGTCTCTGTTCCCAATTCACAGAGGAGAAAACTGAGGCTGAGCGATGCAATGGGACCAATCCAAGGCTACCCCATGCCACCTTAAAAACGGAGTTGGAATGCCCCACCCGGACCTGCCTGACCCCAGGGCCAAGGCCACCCCCAACCCCTGACCCCTGGACAGCAGCCAGGACAGCTGTGGGCCAGGGAGGTCAGGGACCAGTCAGCTGAGTATCAGCAAACAGAAGGGCGCCCCCAGGCGCAGGCAGGGGGCAAAGTGGGGGGACTGGGGAAATGGCCCCTGCCTTCCCCTGCTACCGGGCCTGGGCCCCTGCCGTCTCCCTGGCTTACCCACCACCCTAGCCCCGCCGTTTGCACTTGACCACCTGCCCCTCGGGGCCTCCCCAGCCTCCACTGGCGGGAGGAAGGCACAGGGCTCCCCGACAGCCGCCCCGGGGGTGTCCTGTTCTCTTCTGTGTCTTGGTCTCAGCAGGTCCACTGCCCGGCCAGTCTGCCCAGGACCAGCCCTGACTGTCCTCCTTGCAGGTCCTTCCCTCTCTGCCCGGCTCTCCCGGGGCCAGCACCTACCCCACTGCAGGACAGACCACATGGCCCAGCTGTGCCCTCTGGACTGGATGCCTGCCCCACCGGTGCCCTTGGCCCCTGGCTGATCCCTCAGGGACTCCCCACCCACCCACCTAACCAGCCCCATCATCCTGGTTCTTCAGATGATGTTGACGCTCTGTGCTTTGCACTGAAGCATCTTCTCTGCAGGCCCCGGGGAGTCTGCAGCCTGGGGGCACAGCTGGGCAGGTGGGAGCTCAGAGCCCCCCACCACACCATGCGGGACCAGCCACGTAGGGGCATCTGGGAGGACTTCACGGAGGAGGAGACGTTCAAGGCTCTTCCCTCCTGGTTCTCACCTTATTCACCTGGCTTCCAGACCCCTTGGGCTGGGCCTCTCCTGAGGTTGTGGTCCTGGGAGCTTTTCAAGCAACCAGTGCCCAACGGGATGGCAGGGCCAGGGCGTTTCACCCCCATTTTACAGATGAAGAAACTGAGGTCCAGTGGGTGGGTGGACACAAGCCCATGCACTGGGACCATGCACACCGGTCCCAGACCAGCTCATCTGCTGATCTGCTGACTCTGGGACCCTTCCGAGCATTGGCTCTGCCACCTGTAAGTAGGAGCCTGCTGCCCAGACCGCAGGTGCCCCCAAACTGAGACAGCCCCCATTCGGCTAGAGGCGCAGCCGAGGAGTCCCTCCAAATCCCCATGAGACCCCCGCCACACCCCTGCCCCTCTCTGAGCTCCAGTTTCCTCATCCGTAATCCGGAGCTCAGAACGGCTCCTTGTGGTGTTAGACCCTCAGTACCCAGGTCAGCAACGACTGAAATGTGGGATGCTCTGTGTGTGTTTATGAACCAACCTGGGGCTCTGTTGCCCCTGCCCTGCAGCCCGTCGGCTTCTCAGGCCCCAGTCCTGGGCAGGGAGGTGTCCTCACAAAGCGTGGCGTCCCCAGTCACAC
This sequence comes from Delphinapterus leucas, assembly GCF_059928025.1. Classification (NCBI taxonomy): domain Eukaryota; kingdom Metazoa; phylum Chordata; class Mammalia; order Artiodactyla; family Monodontidae; genus Delphinapterus; species Delphinapterus leucas. The sequence goes on from NC_143145.1 coordinate 2,458,594, forward strand.
CACAGGGAGGCCTTTCCGGGGCACCCCTGGCAGAGTGGGGGCTCCTGACGGGGGTCTCAGACGGAAGTAGGGATGAGGTGTGTACCCCAGGGGTCCAGGCTGTACCAGTGGCCTGGGGAACTGCTTCATGGAGGAGTCCTGGGACCTCTGAGGGTCTTCTTGCCCCACCCACCCCCCTGGGTACCCCTCCGAGTGTCCTGCCGGGGACTGAAGGTCAAGTTCTAGTCCACAGGGGTGAGGTCTAGGACGCTGAGCTCTACTCCACCCTTCCTCTCCAGAGCAAAGCCACGGGAGGCAGCTCCTGGGACCCCAACTGCCAGAGGCTCACGGAGTGGGTGCCGCAGTGCAGCCCCGGGCGGGGGTAACAGGGCGTCCGGCCCATGCCAGGCCCCTTGGCCACACCAGCTTCTCCAGCCTTGAGCAACTCACATGCTGTCCCCGAGACTCCGTTTCCTTCCCCTGTGTCGTGGAGGATTATTACCCCCTCTGCCTTCAGGCACAATCGTGAGAAGTAAACAATTGTATGTTATGTGTGCATGTATTTGGACGTGTGTGTATTTGTTGTGTGCATGTGTGTGTGTGATTGTGTATTGAAGTGTATGCATATATTTGAATGTGTGTGCACATGCGTATATTGTGCACACATGCATTGCATGTGTTGTGTGCACGTGTGTGAGTGCACGTATATGTATGTAGGTACATGCACATATACATGTGCGTATTTGTGTGTGTTGTATATGTGCATATGTTGTGTGCATGTGTGTACATGTATATGTATGTTGTGTGTGCGTTTGTTGTGTGTGTTGTGCATATATGTGTATGCATGTGTTGTGTGTACATTTGTGTGTGCATTTGTATTGTGCATTGTATGTGCATTGTGTTCTGTGTGTATGTATTTGTGTACATGTGTGTTGTGTGTGCATACGTTTTGTATATGTGTGTGTGTGCATTGTGCGTGTATGTGTGTATGTAATACGCGTGTGTGTGTGTGTGTGTGTGTGTGTGTGTGTGTCTTCCCACGGTGCTCAGCTGTCAATAAGTAGTGATTAAAGTGAGCAAATGAGGGCAATAGGGCTTCCCCGAGGAAGGTCCCAGCACGTTCATTCATTTTCCTTCATTCCTTAAACAGCGTCCTTTACCTTCCTGCGCCAGGTATGACCTGAGGGTCTCCCTCCCAACAGGACGCCTGCCCTCCCCTCCCGGGTGCACACGCACACACTGGTCACAGTGACTGAGACGCCTCCATCCTCACTCATCCCTCTGGGTGAAGCCCTGTCTTTAAGCTTCCCCCTGATGCCTGCACCCATGGTGGGTGGGGGGGCACATTCTGGTCTCAGGCGGGCAGGATGCCTGCGTTCTCTCTCGGAGCTGCCAGTGATCTTGGGCCAGCGCCTCCCCGGCTGGCCCAGCCCCCCTGGCTGATCCCCTGGCACCGCCGGGTGGATGGAGGTGTCCGAGGGGGGCCTGCGGCCACCAGGTGGCGCTGCTGGCCCAGGACAGGCGCCCGAGGTGTCTGCCGCCAGCCAGGACCAAGGAGGGCAGGGACCCTCCTGATCACCTCTGCCACCTGACCCTCGGGGGGTGGCCCCAGAGCTGGCAATCCTGGAAGGCTGCTCAGAGGAGCTGCAGCTTCCTTCCCCTCCCGGAGAGAAGAGTGACACTGAGTCAGGAAGCCCCTGACCCCTTCAACTCGGCCACCTTCCAGGCAGCCCCTCACTCCAGGTCTGTCTCCCCACCCGCCAGAGGGGCGGCTAGGCGAGGTGATCGCAGAGGGGGAGGAGCCAGCCCCTCCCTGTGGGCTGTGGAATGAGGCCGACGACTGACTCCATGACACGCGGGGACGGTGGGCTCTGTGGGCAGCTGGGGCTCCCCTGAGATGTGCCTCCTCTTCTGGCGCGTGATCTAGGGGGAGCTGAGAGCCCCCCCAAGGCCATACTGGGGCCCCAGGTGAAGAACCTCATTTCACCATCTCATGAGCCCAGAGAGGGTCGGACAGCTGCCCTGAGTTACACAGCCTGGCAGCTGAGACTGCTGTGTGGCAGGAGAGAGAAACGCGCCCAAGGGCTGGGATGTCCGGACAAGCGGTGCTCTGCGTTTCCAACCGCAGCGCTGGCACCAGCTCCAGGCTGTGGAAGGAAGCAGGAGACAGACAGATGGACAGGTGGAAGGCAGGGAGAGACTGCCTTGGGCATGAGTCGCTTGGTGGTCCCTGGACCCTCTGCTTAGGCAGAAGGGACAGGTCCTGTACTGGACACAGAGGGGAGTGACCAGTAGGCACTGGCCTGACAGCTGAGGTGTGGCTCCACCCGTGCCTCACCTGCCCACCAAACTTCCACGCAGCGGTGCCCGTCGGGGCGGGCTGCAGCCCCCAGCCCGGCTCACTGAGGAGGGCAGTCTGGTCCCGGGGTTGGCGCAGGGCCTGGATTCCTGGAGACGTCAAGTGGAACCGGCCTCTCCCGAGGAGCCCCACCAGGAGCCCTAGGAAGCTCAAGTCGAGGGCCCTGGGGCCCAAGACCCCCGGCGGGCCTCCCGGAACAAGGGCCGACCACCCCTCCCTCAGACGTGCTTCCCTTTCCAGATATTCCCTCCCATCCTCCCATCTACCCACCCCCTCAGCCTGTGTCCCCTTCCCGGAGCCCCTTGCACTCCCCCAAATATCAGGTGTTTGCTGGGCTGGAGAGATGGACACAACCCTAGGACCCTGAACCTTAATTCTGTACACCAGGACCTTGACAGCCTCCCTGCATCCATCTTCCTTCACTGAGATGGCTCTAGAACCTTCCGGCTGCTCCCATGTCCCCTTGGCCTCTGCCCACCCCAGCCTCTCACAAGGGTAGCCTCAGGCCTCGGTGCTTGCCAAGGAGACAAGAAATGGGGGGCCAGGCTGAGGGAGGTGAGAGAGGGAGGTTTGTGGTTCGCGGGTGTTCCCAGAGGCCCCTGAAACGTGGACTTCTGGTCGGTGCACCGAGCACTTGTCTTCCTGTGATAATCCACCTTTCCTGGTCCCCCTGGTGGCTGCAGGCGGCACCTCACAGGGTCCCTGAAATGCTCTTGGAGCAGCATGTCCCCCCACGCCTGGGAGGGGCCCTCAAGAGACAAGCCAGACCCCACAGAGGGGGTGCTGGCTGTGAGGAAGGGCGTTCAGATGCCACACATGAGAGCCATCCCAAGGGACAGTGGGCCACAGGGTGCAGGAAGGGAAGGGAGTTGACAGGCGGGGTAGTCAGAGGCCCACCTGAGCCCAGTGCCAGGCACACACTGGGCTCTCCAGAAAGATCCGTGCTTGTGGGGCCGGGATCAAATCCCAGATCCTGCCCTTAGTCGCTGTGTGACCTTTGGGTGGTGAGTTGACCTCTCTGAGCCTCATCAGTAAAGTGGCTATGCTCATGCTAATATGAACTTCTCAGGTCGTTGTGATGAAAATGCAGGGGAGGGGATGAGGGGTTCAACTGACCTCCACCCACATGTTAATAGGAACAATCCATCGATGAGCCACTCAGCAAGCACTTACCGAGCACCTACCACCGTGCTGCCTGGTGCAGAGTGAAGGACACAGCCACAGCCCCTGCCTTGCGGAGCCCACCGTCTGCTCCAGGGTGGCGAGGTCCTGGTGGAGACCACGGAGGGCTCCACTGCCAGCCAGGGGGCCAGGGAGGCTTTCCAGAGAAAGGGGCATTTTGCTGAGTTTTGGGGGATGCATAGGAATCTGGCCTTCAGAGAAGCAGGCTAGGACATCTCCCGGGGTGGCAGAGCCCCCGGGGCGGGGGGGTGGGGTGCAGCCACGTCATGGAAAGCACGGGGTCAGAGGCCAGCTGCCCGGCAGAAGGCCCTCAGGCAGGTCACTTCCCTCCCCAGCCTCAGTTCCCTCGTCTATAAAATGAGGATAAAAATGCTGTCTCCCCATGAGATAATGGCCATGGAAAGGGCCAGGCGAATGCTAATATTCCCTATTTAATTTTCCATGTCCTTTTTTGAGGCCAGGGTTATTTCTGTGCACACTTGGCTATTTCCAGGCCAGAGCTCGCCCTTTCCCACAAAGGATCCCCACTCCCAGGCTGCGGCAGGAGGACAGGGCCAGAGGCACAAGGAGGAACAGAAATGGAATGTCTTCCCACGAGGGCAGCACAGACCCCCCCCAATGCGCAGGAGCCCAGGGCGCCAAGAGCCCAGTTTGAGAGCCCCCAGCACACAGCTCCAATTCCAAGCCCCCCTTTAACAGATGCCATGGAACTGATGTCCACAAGACGTCAGGAGGAGACGAGAGAAATTACCAACACCATGTGTGACCTCATCACCCCCCGCCCCAGGAGCCCCCCCCAGGAGCCCATCCCCCACCCAAAGGACAGACCCTGGGGCTGACACCTGGAGGACAGGTGGGCAAGGAGGGAGCACAGGGTGCCACGTCACCTCCTGGGGTCTTCCCCTGCCCTCCAGCCAGGTTCTCTGCTGCTGGCCAAGGAGCCTGGGCACCCTGGGCAGCCTCCCCCAGCTTCTGGAAAGCCCCCTGTCCCCACCACCTCTCCCCACAGGAGAGCCTGCAGGACCCTCTCTCGGGGTCCACCCCGGCTGTCACAGGCCCTGCCTCAGGCACAAGATGGAGGGAGGCAGGAAAGACCAGGGTCCCCCAGGGTAGGAGGGGGCAGGGAGGAGCCTGGGGGCATGAGAAGGGGGGTGGGAGGCCAGGAGGGAGGGAATGGTCAGCTGGAGATGAACAGTTTGCTGGAAGCAGGGGCCAACAGGCCTTACCCCAGTTGGGTGGAGGTGCCCAGCCCAGGCCCTTGCAGGGACCCTAAGGCCCAGCTAGCTCAATTAGTGATGTCTGCTGTGGGGCTGAGGGTGGGGACAGGTATCTGCTCAGAACTCTTCAGCTCCTGGAACCTCGGAAGCTGAGTGTTTAAGGATCTTCAGATCCGAGAGCTCTGAGACCGCGGAACTGGAGGATTTGCCAATTCTGGAGCCTCGGGCCGGAAGGTTATCTGCAGAATATCTGCTGTGCTCAATCCCAGTCTGGAGGGACCTCACACTCCCCACCCAGCCCCTCCCCAGCCCAGCCTGACACTCACCCTGGCGGGGGCAGAAGCCCCCAGTCGCTAGGGGAGGGCAGGCCTGGGGTGGTGAAGCCTATGGGAGAGAGCACAGCCAGGACTCCGCAAAGAGTTCAAACCCTGACTTCAGCACAGTTAAACAGCCATGCAGTGGAATATTATTCAACCATCAAAAAGAAGGAAGCACTGACACACGTCGCAACACGGATGAAACGTGGAAACATTATGCTACATGAAAGAGGCCAGACACACACACACAAATCATAGCGCATGATTCCATTTATAGGAAAGGTCCAGACAGGAAGATCCACAGAGACAGAAAGGAGATTAGGGACTTCCCTGGTGGTCCAGTGGGGAAGAATCCACGCTCCCAATGCAGGGGCCCAGGTTCGATCCCTGGTCTGGGAACTAGATCCTGCATGCATGCCGCAACTAAGACCCAGCACGGCCAAAATAAATAAGTAAATAAATAAAAAATAAAATCTTTAAAAAAAAAAAGGAGATAAGTGGTTGCCAGAGGGTGGGGGCAGGGAATGGAGAGTGACTGCTTAATGGATACAGGTTCTCCTTTTGTGCTAATGGAAATATTCTGGACCTAGGACTTCTCTGGTGGCGCAGTGGTTAAGAATCCGCCTGCCAGTGCAGGGGACATGGGTTCAAGCCCTGGTCCAGGAAGATCCCACATGCCGCGGAGCAACTAAGCCCGTGCGCCACAACTACTGTGCCTGCGCTCTAGAGCCCGCGAGCCACAACTACTGAAGCCCGCGCGCCTAGAGCCCGTGCTCTGCAACAAGAGAAGCCACTGCAATGAGAAGCACGCGCACCGCAACGAAGAGTAGCCCCCACTCGCCGCAATTAGAGAAAGCGCGCAGGCAGCAACTAAGACCCCACACGGACAAAAATAAATTAATTAATAGAAAGTATATTTATTCTGGACCTAGATAGAGGGGGTCATTGTGAATGTACCAAATGCCACCAAATTGTACACTTTACTGTGGTGATTTTATGTTATGTGAATTTCACGTCGATAAAAAAACAAAGAAAAAAAAACTATTAAAAAATCCTTATCTGAAAAAAACAAATCCTTATCTGAAAAACAGGGGTAACAACACCCCACAAGACCGCTGACAGGATTAACCAGAAGTACCATCTGTACAGTTTGTGACCCGCCTAGCACTGCCTGCAGCGAGCCTGGTGCTCAGACAAGGCCGGCTGAGGTGAGTCAGCAAGGGGAAGGGCAGCCCTCACACCAGCTCCAGAGTCTCCAGGGAGACCCCAATGTACCCCAGAGAGTGGCCAGGAGACTCCACCCACTTCCGTACCACCCGCCACCCCTTCCATTCCCATAGGGACCCCAACACCACACAGGGGGCAGGGGGTGCCTCCAGAAGGGCCTGCCTGTGGCCCGAGGGGATCACAGCCCTGCACCAGTCCGAGCCCTAGCCCACCCCTCTCCATGGGCCTGTGGGCGGGGGACTGCCAAGGGCTCCTGGTGACCGCCACTGGGGGTTCGGGGATTGGCCTGACCCAGCCCTGCTCCATGATGGCAGCTGGGCAGGGCCTCGGGCCTCTGGGCCTAGAAAGCCAGTCTTAGTCTCCTAGGGCTGCTGCGCCACACATCTAGTGGCTTAAAACAACTCACATTTAACCTGTCACAGTTCTGGAGGTCAGGAGTCCTGCGATCCAGGTGCCAGCAGGGCTGGTTCCCTCCGGAGGCTCCAGGGGAGAATCCCTTGCCTTGCCCCTCCTGCCCCTCCCAGCCAGGACCGCTCCCCTCAGGGCCCCTGCAGGGGCCCCCCACCCCAGCCCAGGACCCATCATCTCCAGGCACACTCCTTCCCTCGCCTCCCCCAGCAGACTGGTGCCCCCTGTGGGCGGGTCCTCGGGGCAGTGCCCCCTCGTCCCAGCGCTGGCCACAAGGCCTGCTGCCCAGCAGACCCTGGGGACGGCGACCAAGTGCCCGAGAAGGGACATCCCAGGCTCTTTCCCTGCCCTCACCCCAGCACCCTCTGCCCAGCCTTGGCAAAGCGCTCCTGTCTTCCAAGGCCTCAGCTGCGCCAGCCACTCATGTAAATAAATGTTCCCATCACCACTGACTCACGGACGAGAACACCGAGGCCCCTGCCCATGGCCACCCACCTCCGGCCCGCCTGGGAGCAGCCCCTCCCCCGGTGCGGACGGTGCCACGAGCCCGAGAAGCCACGAGCCGTCCGCACCAGGGCCACCTTGGCGTCCTTCCTATTAGAGTTCAGGGTCTTGGGGATCTAGTTCCAGACCGGGGGCCAAGTTCCCTCCTGGCTCTGACCCTGTAGGGAGCTGGAACCGGCTGCTAAGCTGGAGGCGGCTTCCTGGCGCTCCCACCCGCGTTCCAGTCCCCCTAGCGAGGAAAGATTCAGCTCAGCCTTCCGGGAACTCAGGGACCCCATGTTCCAGGAGACCGCCCCCCCAAGCCACGGGGACCTCAGAGACCCTGTGGTCCGGAAGACTGAGACCACACAAAGAACTCAAGAGAGAGCAGAGCTCTGGACGGCCCCTGGGCGCCTTTGGCCCCCTCCCCTAGGGGCCGGGCAGCTGGGCCCGGCTGCAGCCCTTCCTGAGCTGGGAGGGTGAGCTGTGCTAGCTGAGAGCCCAGAGCGGCCCGGCACGGAGGCGTGCTCAGGCAGGACAAGAGGGAGTGTGGGGACACCCGGGGGTGACCAGCCTGCTGCTCCGACACGGCTCTGGGTCTTGGCGGGGACCACAGTGGGCCTCCATTTCCCCCTCCATAAAATGGGCGAAAGTGGAGCTGGCACTCAGGGTTCAGAGGGCTGGGGGAGGGGTGGGATGCCAAGGGCTTGACCACCACCAGCAGGAGCCCTCCCTCAGCTGGTCGGCTCCGAAGGTGCGGCTCAGGGATTGGAACCCAGCTTTGGCTGAGCGCAGAGCCCACCCCGAGATGGACGTGGGAGAAAAGGATTGCTGCCCAGGCCACACGGACCAGGGCCTGGGGACCTGGGTCTTTCAGCACATTTTGCAGACTGAAAACTGGATTAAAAAAAAAAATTCATATTCTATGAAAATCTACTTGGGGTATGCTCTCATTTTTAATAAGTATTTAAGATCTACAATAGCACAGGACGTCTAGGAATGTTTGACTCGGTTATTTTTAGCAAACGTTTTGTATGATCACCTTTCGAACGAAAAGCTCCTGAACATTCAGCAGCACCAGGGAAGGTGGGACAGGGAAAGGAGAGGGCAGGGAGAGGTGTCTCCCTCCTAATCAAGGTGCGGCTAAGGTCAGGACATCACTTACAAACAGAACAGCGGATTAACCGGGAGTGGGAGAGTCCCGGAGATAGGAAGCAGGAATCGATGCTATCAGGGTTGCTGAAATGTTAATTACAGACCTCCCCAGGCTCACAGACCAGAGCGTGCTCTTTATCTGCCAGCCTTCTCACCTCTGCTCTTCCCAGGCAAGCCTCACCAGGAGGGAGAGGGGGCTGTTTCCTAGGTCACAGAGTAAACAGGCACTAGCACACATGGGCCTCAGGAAATCCCGCCAAGCACAGGGTGGGATGTTTGGCCTGAGAGTACCTACTCTTGGGCTAAGCATTGCCCTCCATTTAAAAAACAGAAGGATCACAGAAGACCACCAACACCCTAGCGATATCACCGTGATATCCAAGAGGACCGAGTCTAGGGAGATTTGAGTGGGGTGTGAGGCTGGAGCCCCCAGTCGAAAGGATTGCCTTGATCCGCTGCAGCCATAGTGGTGAGCCGCTTTTTCCCATCTCTCTAGGCTTCCTCTGCTGTGCCATGCAGGGTGAGCCTGTGCCCTCTCTGGGCTCAAGTTGCTCCCTGCAGAATGAGAGAATGGGCCCCCCTGCAGCAGAGACGCAGGCCCTTCCTCAGCTGGCTGGGGTCAGCCGGGGTGGCGGGGGACTGGGGGGTGGTCCTGCCTGAGGCACCTCCTCCTGATCTCCACCCCACATTACACTGAATTCTCACAACATATTTTTAAATCATAGCTTAGTAACCTAGTTGATAGAGGAGGACACGGCGACTCAGAGAGGTGAAGTAACTTGCCCAAGGGCACACAGCTCTTTCATGGCAGAGTTTGAATCCAGGACTGTGGGACCCCACCCCCACCCCAAGAGCCGACTCCCTTCCCTGCCATCTCAGCTGCCTAGTTAATCAACTTCATTCAGCCTGTTTCCAGGGGTCTGCTGCTCCCATCAGGGTTAGGGTGGAGGTTCTAAAGATGTGCTAAATCAGGGTGCTCCCAGACCCATCAGCACATAGGCAGGGTTCCATCCTGCTTCTGCCACCCCCCCAGCAGGATGACCTTGGGCAAGTTCCCTAACCTCTCTGAGCCGCTGTTTCTTAGTCTGTAAATGGGCTGTTAAGAGGATTTATTTCCTGTATAAATAAGAGATCATGCAAAAAAAAAAAAACGAACAAAGCCTGCTACACAGGACACCTTTAATAAGTGTCAGCTGCCGGCAGTGTCTCATTAGTGTTTGCTTAACGCTGAAAAATCCAGGAACGTTATAGGATCAGAGGGATGTGACCCCAAGGGTGGCGTTTCAAGGCTGTGACAGTAGTCGGGGGAAGGGAAGGCCTGTAAAGGCCCAAGGCCCACGTCGAGGCCCCTCACCGTCCGCTCAGTCACCAGAAAGCTATAGCTAAGGGGATTACGGGGCGCTCAGGATGGATCTTATCGGATCACGTGCTGCCCTCCACTCAAGAGAATGAGTTCCCATTTCCGCTCAGCATGGCCTATCTCCCAGCGCGGCGTGACACCCTGCCATCCCCCCAGAACTTTGGCTCTGAGCACCGTCACAGCCCAGCGACCCCCTCGTCCTTCAAAGTCCTGATACTGTGAACAGAAGTAGGGGCCGGCCCAGAGCCCCACTTGCCGCTCATCCTGTCCCGGTGCCCTGGCTTCATCCTCACGCCCATCTGCCCACCCGGGTCCTTGGCCACAGGCCCCAGTGAAACTAAGCAGGAACCTGTTGGGCCCTGCTGGACACAGAAGCCTTTCTGTGTCCCCCCCATTTCTTGTTTGTAGGAAATAGGCTTCATTCAGCCTCCTTGACCTTCCCTGAGTTCCAAAGGGCAGATTCAAAGAGTTGCTAAGCAGGGAAGGGAGAGGATGCAGGGGGGAGCAGTCAGGAAACAATAGTGCAGCCCCGGGGCAGGGTCCCGGCTCCTCCTCAGGGAATATACATATCAATACCTTTGAGTTCTCCGTCAGGAACTAAGACCCCACCTACCCAGGTAGAGGAAGGTAACTTCAGGTGGAGATCAACATTCCTGGAGCACCGCCAACCAATCAGAAGAAAGCCACTCACCCTGCAGCCCTCACTCCAGATCCTATCTGTAAAAACTCCCGGAAAACCATCGGGGGAGTTCGGGGTTTTGAGCCCGAGCCGCCAGTTCTCCCTGCTGGACTCTGCGACAAACCTTCCTCTGCTCCAAACTCCAGTGCTTGGGTCTGCTTGGCCTCACTGTGTGTTGTGCACACGGACTGGTAACACCAGGACCCACACCTTGCAGGCTAAGCTGGTCTGGCTCCGCAGTCCCCACCAGGCAGGCAGCTGGGGAAAAGGAGGCTGAAGCGGGTGCCCCTGGCCTCATAGGCACAGGAGGACAGGCCTATGGGGCTCCTCCCCTCCCCTAAACGTCCAGCCCTTTCTACCCATGCCCACAGCCCAGCTGCAGCCAAACCCTGTCCCCCATCAAACAACAGCTCTCCGTTGGGTGGCGGATCCATTCTCCTCCACTTTTCCCAAAGGGGCCAGCCTGGCAACAGACAGCTCACGACAGGGGAATGGAGATGAAATAGAGCCTGATATATTCGAGACTGGAAGCAAAAATCCCAGGGGGAGGGAGGGGTGAGAACGGGGTGTGTGGGGATGCAGGGCCTGAAGGATGCATCAGGGGTCAGTCCCAACCTGTAGAATGAACTCTGGAACTTCAGGAGGGAGACAAAGTCCTGGAGAGTAACCCCCATCCCGCCACCACGCTCCCCCTCCAGCCCACGTGCCGCCCAGGTCTGGACCTAGACTTCGGCTTCTCCCCACCACCACCCACCTGTGCGGAGAGCAGACGATGCGCCCCCAGCTGCCCCAACTTAACTCTCAGTGAGCAGATAAAAGAGTAAGGCAGAGAGGCCAATGCCGCCTTTATTCCTGAGTGAGCAGACACGGGAGAGGGTGCTCAGGAGTACGGCCACAGCGGGCTGCCTCTCGATCCATCCCAGAACGGGGCAAAGGAGACCGGGGCCCAGGGATTCAGCGGCCTTAGCAACTCCCGCGAGCCAAGGCTCCCTTGGCTGGGCATGCGCAGTGGGCACGCCGCCGGTAGAAGGGGGCTCCTGGGCTGGGCATGCGCAGAGGGCGGGCCACCTGCCGGCCGGGCTCCGGGGTTGAGCATGCGCAGGAGGTGCAAGCCTGTGGGCGGGGCTCCCGGGCGGAGGTTCCTGCGTGCCGCAGCTACCCACTTCTCTCACCTTTTATGCCCCTGCTGTCGTGTCCAACTCGGCCCCACCCTTGCTCCCTCCAAGCACTGTCCCAGGAGCCAGGCTGATCTTTTAGATCAGAACACACCAACCCTGCTCAGTCCTTCCACGGCTCCAGCCTACCCTAGGAGGCCTGCCCGCCCTGCCCTGCCCTTGCCTTCAGCTCCTCCCCACACCAGGCAGTGGAGATGCGGCCACAGGACCATTGCACTCGCTGCTCTTCCCCCATACCTCACGATCCCACCTACTTCTTTTAGCTCTCAATAGTCACTTCCCTGTTCCATCCCTCTGCTCTTTGCCCCCCTACTGCCAGCCAGGCATATCTCCAAAGGACTAAAGACAGTCACAATTTTGCACCTACTCTTTATTTAAGTGACTAGTGTCTGCCTCCAGGCTGTCAGCTTCAGGAGGGCAGGGCTTTGTCTATTTTGTTCCCAGGGAAATCCCCAGTGCCTGGCATAGCATCTGGGACGTAGTAGGTGCTCAATATATGTTTGGGGGGTGTGGAGGAAGGGGAAAGGAAGGAGAGAGGGAGGCACCCCAAGCCTAGGCATTGTGAGATCTTTGGAGTACCCCGAGTATTTATTCTGAAGGAGGATGGACAAAGCGTGAGGGAGTGAACTCCCAGAGCAGGGTAGGGCTTAGGTCCTGGGAGCACAGTTCAGCTCAGGTGAGAGGAGGCCTCACACCAGAAGTGAGGAGGGGCCTGAAACTTCCATGATGTGGCCACAGATAGCTCTCTTGTGGGGACCCACATGCTCACACATGAGCTCATTGAATTCTCACCCTGGCCCATGAGAGAGGCGTCCCAATGCCCCCATTTCACAGAGGAGCAAGCAGAGGCCAGAGAGGTGAAGGGCCTCATCCAGGCCCCACAGCGAGGATGTGCCCCTGACCCCATTCTCCGGTGCCCCGAGTCCTGGGGCAGCTGGCCTGCTTGCATGTTCCCTGAGAGCCCCAGCCGTCTTGTGGGGTTAACCCTGGTGTACCCCCAGGCCCGGGTGCTGAGGCAGTTCCTCAGGAGCCCCAGGAGCTGGTGCTGGCCCTCCCTCCCTGCACCCGAGGCCCTTGCCTCCTGCAGCTGCTGGGGGCTGCCCTGGCCGAGTGCCCACCAGCGTGTGAAGTGCTTCCCGAGGGAGTCCCCAGGGAAGCCCCCGCCAGCCAGCACTCCCCACTTCGGAGTGCATCAAGGAGGAGGCCTTCCTTCCGGGCTCATCCGCCAGGGCCGCCAGGGTCAGGCCTCGGGTCACCCTCCAGCTGCGACAGGAAGCCTCACATTAGTCTGGAGTGGAGGGTGACCTGGCCCGCTGGGGACGCCAGCTGTCTGGGCTGAAACCAAATTGTGCTACTCTGTGACCTGCCCGCTGGACACTCGACAGAGCCCAGACCTGGTGCTGCCTTCTGTGCAATCTTGGACCAGTCGTTACAAGTCCCTCCTTGTGTGCCCTGCCTAGGCTGGTGTCTGAGGGTGGAATCCTTTCCCCCGGACGGTGGGAACTTTCCCCCGGACGGTGGCCTCCCATCGGCCTCCCTGTCTCCACTCCGGCCCCCACAGCCCCTCGCCTACACCTGCGCTGTCCAAGACGGTGGCCACCAGCCTCAGGTGGTTGCTGAGCACTTGAAGAGCAGCTGGTCTGAACTGGGACGTGCTGTAACTGGGATTTCGAAGACCGAGTGTGAGAAAAATAATGTAAACTATCTCAGTAATTTTTATTATATTAGGTCAAATAAAATATATTATTAAAATAAATTGCATGATTTCCTTTTCCTTTTTATAAGATTTCCTTTTCCTTTTTTAAAGTTGCTTATGTGTCTGGCATTGGATTTCTCTCGGAGACCACTGTCCACACCACCAACAGAGGGAACTTCCCAAATCTAAACCAGTCTCCGACTGAAAAGGACTCAGAGAAAGTCCTTCACGCCCCGTGTGGACTCTTCTTAAGACTCAGTGTCATTTCTAGCTGCGAACCCCACCTTCCATCTGCCCCGCTGTGCCACAGGCCCACCCACCTTGGGGCCCGCAGGAGCCATTCCCTCTCCTGGGAATGCCCTTCTCCCTTTGTCTGGAGTGTCAGCCCTTCCTGGACGCTCCCCTGACCACCTCACTTGTCCACTCCAGCAGCCCCTGATGGCTTGGGCTTGAAGCAGGGTACGCGGTGTCAGAGTCAGGCAGGGTCGGGCTGAATAACACACCTCTGAGGCTCAGTTTGCTCATCTGTAAAATGGGAGCACACGAACAGGTCCCACTTCACAGGGCCGTGGCACAGCTCAGAGAGTGTGCTGAGGCGCCCGCACGGGACCGGCACACGGTAGGTGCTTGGGAACCTTTGGTTGGAGGTGTTAAATGGGGAGATCACTGAGGCAGCCACCCTCCCAAATGCAGCCAGGAATTTCACAAACTTCCTGAGTCCTGTGCTGGGCTCCCAGGTGGTGGAGCAGATCCCACCCTTGCTTCCCAGCCACCCTCCCCCACAGTAGCTCGGAGGTAAACCCTGAGCCCTCCTTTCCCCCAGGGCTGAATACAGGTCTTAACATTGTTTTTGTTTTGTCAAGGGTGTGATGGGCTTTTTAATGTTAATGGAGGTCGCCCATACTTTTTGGAGGCCCACATCTGCCAGACATTGAGGTAAATGATCTCAACTACCTGCCTGTATTATCAATAGTTTGCTGGGCTACCTAACCCATGCCACCGAGGGGGCGGGGCCGCTGAAACGGCTGACTTTTATTGTCTCAGGACTCTGGAGGCGGAAGTCTGAGATCTAGGCTTCTTCTGAGGCCGTGAGGGAGATTCTGTTCCAGGCCCTCCTCCTAGGCTTGTAGACGGTGGCCCACACGGCGTTCTCCCTGCGTAGCTCTGTGCAAATTCTCCCTTCTTAGAAGGACACCGGTCAGATTGGATTAGGGTCACCCTACCTCACTTTAACTTGATGGCCTCTGTAAAGGTCCATCTCCAAACTAGGTCCCACCTTGAGGTCCTGGGGGTTAGGACTTGGATGTATGAATCTGGGGGGCACAATTCAACCCATAACACCCCCGTTTCCCAGAGGAGGGAGGCCCAGGTGGTTAGGAAGTGGCCCGGGACCACAGCGGGGTGCACGCAGAGGGGCAGCTGCGTTACTTGGAGGCAGGGAGGCTCCGGAGAAGGTGGCTCCCAGCCTGTGGGTGAATCAAGTTCACCAGGGCGGTTGTCACAGTCAAATTTCAAAGTCTGGGCCCTTGCATCAGCCTCCCCCTCCTCCTCTTCAACTAATTGGCCGTGGGTGCCCAGGGGGTATCGATGTGTCTCCTCCAGGTCGCAGGTGATGGTTCCCACAGACAGTGTGGGTCTCTCCCTGCCCGCGGAGCAGCCTGGCACCTTCCCTCCTGGCCACCCGACCCCGGGGCCGGGATGCTGTTTTCCTCCCAGCCACGACCCAGGCAGGCATCTTCTCCCCTCACTGTGCCCATCTGTAAAATGGGCTGTGATGAGGGTTGAGGAACAGGAAAGCCCGCAGTAGGTGCCCCAAGGTGCTTTGTGGGGAGCGGGTCGCTGGAAACCCCACTGCGGACAGCGGTCTCCACTCTGCTGAGCTCGGGCAGTCTCTCTAATACTCAGAGAAGCTCTGCAGGGACCTGACCAGCTCGGTTAGTGGTGGTCGGGCTCAGAGAGGAGCAAGGGAGGGCAGAGCAGGGCTGGACCTTTAGGTTAGGCTGAGCCCAACCTAAAACATTCTCACCCTCTGTCCCTCTTTGGCCCCCAGGCTCTTCCTTGCCCCCAGTCCCAGCTGTGGAGTCGCTCCCACAGGGAAGCCTCCCCAGCCAGCCTCCTCTCTGTGGATTTGGAGCTGGTCCAAGCATGGCATGGCTCCTGCTCTTGCATCTTGATGGTGGAGAGGAAAGTCTTTGAGAGCAAGGCGGCATCCTTGTTTAGTTTGGACGCAGTGGAGAGTGTGGGCAGGGCCGGGTGGTACCATGGCAGAAGGAACAGCGTGTGTGATTGGGAGTGTGACTGACCACTGACCACCGCTCAGGGCACCCTCATGGTGCAGGTGGGGAGCCTCCTGCAGCCCCCTGCACCCTGCCCCGCCCCCACCCACCCTGGCTCCAGGCCTCAACATTTTTGCACATGCTGTTCCTTCTGCTGGAATGCTTTTCCCTATCCTGTCTGTTAATAGAGACCAGTCCCTCCTCACCACTTGGCTCAGACACCACCCATGCCAGGAGGCCTCCCTCAGCCCTGGTCGCAGTAACACAAGCAGCAGCAAGGTCTGGCTGTGCCCTTGCCCACGCCACAACCCTGCCCCATTTCCCAGGGGAAGAGACTGAGGCACGGAGACCCAGTCACTCTCACGTGGTAGCCAAGAGCCCACGTGAGCTAAGGCAGGGCCCCATGACTTCCTCTGTGAGTCTCACCTCCCGGAGCTCAGTTTCTTCTTTCTCCTGCCCCCCCTCGCCCCAAGAGGGCTGTAGGGCCCGGGAGGGGGGGGCGCTGTGGGAGTGGAATCCTCACCAATGGCAGGTCCCACACTGTGCCACAGGACGCTCGGAGCCAGGCCACGGCCAGCAGCAGGGGCCCGGGACCTCAGACCCTATGGCTGTGGCTCCTCTGGGGAGCAGGGAATCACACAGAGGAGGCCTGGTGTGTGAGCAGGTGGGGATGGGGGTGGGGGGAGCTGAAACCAGGGTGCTTGGTGTTGCGGGTGGGTTTGTTTCCTCCACTCTTCTTTTTAAAAAAAATTTTTATTTATTTATCTTTGGCTGCGTTGGGTCTTCATTGCTGCACACGGGCTTCTTCTAGTCGCGGCAAGCGGGGGCTACTCTTCGTTGCGGTGCGCTGACTTCTCACTGCAGTGGCTTCTCTTGTTGCAGAGCACGGGCTCCAGGCGTGCGGGTTCAGTAGTTGTGGCTCATGGGCTCAGTAGTTGTGGCTCACAGGCTCTAGAGCGTAGGCTCTGTAGTTGTGGCGCACGGGCTTAGTTGCTCCACGGCACGTGGGATCTTCCCAGACCAGGGATGGAACCCGTGTCCCCTGCATCGGCAGGCGGATTCTTAACCACTGCATCACCAGGGAAGCCCTCCTCCACTCTTCTGAGGCCACAGTGAGGGCCCACTGAAACCCCAGGAGCTCAGAGTCAGAGATGGACCGTGTACTGTTGTCACCAAGGGCGTCACCCTGCAGAGACTGGGCAGGATGCTTAAAGTTCCCCATCAGCCTCAAGGAGTCTGAGAAGCGTCCAGAAGGACCTCATGTCTAAGGGGGGCCATGGCCTCAGGGATAAGATTTTGTGTCTCATCCTTGCTGTCTCCATCTTTGCTTTCCTTTATCGAGGACACTTCACGTAAACTACATCTTATACCCTCCCCGCAAGTCCTGTGCCGCAATGCTATCCCATGTTATGGATGAGGAAACTGAGGCTCAGCCAGGTAAGGGCCAAAGTTCCTCCCACACACCGTTGGCAGAGTCCAGGCCCAGTGTCCTTGATGGGGCCTTGAGGGACAAGCAGAGGCCTCCTTCAGGTGACCCAGGACACATCTGGCTCCAGAGCTGGCAATGATCCTGCCAGGCTCAGGAGGACCCCCTATGCTCACTGTGTGCCCTTCACTCCTTAGCTCTCCACTGGCACATAGGTGGGGCCTGCCAAGAGCCCCCATTTCACAGGTGAGGAGACTGAGGTGGAGGGGGACCCAGGATTGCAGATGGCATAAGGAGCGCGTGGCGGGGTACCTGCTGCAGAGAGACAGGCTGGCACCCAGAAAGGAGGGGCCCCTGCAGACTCTGATGGCTGCTGCTGGGCCCGGGGGTCCACAGGGCACTGGGCACAGGCGAATGGAACTCCGTGGGGTTCAAGGGTGGAGAATGGATAGGGAGTGACCTCAGCCTGTGGGGACCCCACGGGGACCCAGGCGGGGACAGCAGGAAGGAGGGCCTTTGCCAGGCGCCTGGCTGACTCTCTCTAGAAGCCAGCGTCCAGAGAGGGGGCCAGGGACCAGGAGGGAAGCAGAGCAGACACCTGTGCCAGGTTCCAGGTGTGCCTGGGCCCGGGCATAGGAGACAGAGAGACCGTGCGTGTGAGCCCTGTACGGTGGGAGGTGGGCGTGGCATCTGGGCTGGCTCTGTGGGCACACGTAGGTGAGTGTGCCCACGTTTGTGTGGGCACACGTGTATGAGCGTGTTCGCCTGCGAGTCTGAGGGCAGAGTGTGTGTGCGTGGCCGTGGATCCGCATCAGGTGCCCTGGGGGTCCCCCCACGTCTCTCTGGGAGGTGTCAGAGAATCGAATGACCCCAAACACCTGTGCTAGTGCCATGGGCCGTTACACACGGGGACACCAAGGCACGGAGAGGGGAAGCAGGTTGTCTGGCTTCACAGCTAGCAGAGGGTGGCGGGAACTTGAAAATCTGCATCTGGTTTCAGCCCACACCCTCTGACCCCAACCCCAGAACAAGGGGCCGAGTCTCTTGGGGGCCGGGCGCTGGCCCTGCACTAAGAGCCATCACTCCACGGACCCCTCCCCGGGCTTCTGTGGGCTGTTCACTGCCTCGAGTTGCAGATGTGGAAACGGAGGACACAGCCGGCAAGGCAAGCTGCCCGCATGGAGACTGGCTGTCTGCGTCCTGAGCAGGGCTCGGGAGGCACAGCTGCTGCAGGGTCTGCGTGGGCCCTGGGCCATCACTGCGGCTCACCTGCTCTCACCCCCCAGGCTGACGGACTTGAGGCTTTGCCCGGCTCCTCGAACCTTGCTCGTCCCCTCCCGAGACTAAGGAGCGTATCCCAAGGACCTGCACCTCTGTGGGCACAGCTGGCTCTCAAAGCCCTTGCTCTTAGAGACAGCCAGTGGGGATAGTGGCACCGGAGGGCTCCCCAGGCGTGGGGCTCTGGCAGAGCCAAACCAACCCAGCAGGTTGGGTGGGAACTGGGGGGGCCTCCTTCCATCCCTGCACCCCACCCATGCAGGAAGAGGGTGATATTCCTGGCCTTGAGGACAGCCTGGGGCAAGGGACAGAGGGTGAGAGCTCTGCTGTCACCTGCAGTGGGGTCAGGCCATTGTGTTGCTCTCAACCTTTGTTCTGCATCCTTCAGTGGCGCTCAGGATGTGGCCCCCAGGTTGCAGGGTGACACTCACATGAGCAGGGGAGGAAAGGGCTTAGCACAGAGTAAATGGTCAATAAATGCCGGCCGTGGTTAATTAGGCTCGATGAGGCTGCGTTTATAAGAGTGGCCGCACTCTTCACCTCTCTGGCCTCTGCTTGCTCCTCTGTGAAATGGGGGCATTGGGACGCCTCTCTCATGGGCCAGGGTGAGAATTCACTGTGTGAGTGTGAGGTGTCCTGGGCAGGAGCGGACACAGCAGGCAGGGCCCTCTGGGGGTCTGGGAGGGACCAGGGCAGGACCCACCAGCCCCCGTTGCCAGTCGCCTCTGCATTAAGATATGCCCCCGCCCCATGTCTGGCCCTTTGCCCGGCACCACGTTCCACTCTTTTTTTTTTTTTTTTTCGGTACGCAGGCCTCTGTGGCCTCTCCCGTTGCGGAGCACAGGCTCCGGACGCGCAGGCGCAGCAGCCATGGCTCACGGGCCCAGCCGCTCCGCGGCATGTGGGATCCTCCCGGACCGGGGCACGAACCCGTGTCCCCCGCATCGGCAGGCGGACTCTCAACCACTGCGCCACCAGGGAAGCCCTCTTTTTTTTTCACTGCACCACCAGGGAAGCCCTCTTTTTTTTTTTTCTTTCTTTTTTTAATGCTTATTTATTTATTTGTCTGCACCGGGTCTTAGTTGCGACATGTGGGATCTAGTTGCCTGACCAGGGATCGAAGTCAGGCCCCCTGCACTGGGACTGCGGAGCCTTAGCCACTGGGCTGCCAGGGACGTCCTCCACGTTCCTTTCCTGATGGTCCTGACAGTTCTCGGGGTTCAGAGCTCCGGCTCTGGGGTCAGCCAGCCTGGAGGCTAGCCCTGGTTCTGCCGGATGGCCGGGGGACTTTAGGTGCATCATTCAACTGCTCTGGGCCTCATTTTCCTCATCTGAGCAAAGGGAATCATGGTAACACCTGGTCCAAGGGAACGGGCTCTTTGAGGATAGAAAGAGCTGTTGTAGTGGTGCAGCCCCAGCTACCACCTCGTCCCCCAAGAGCCCCAACCTGCCTGCACCCTAGCTGCCGCCACCCCACCTGCAGGCTCAGGCCGCGTCCTCGGAGCCCACCACCTCCCCAGCCGGCACTGGTACCCCCAGCCCTCCCTGCTGTTGGGTCTCTGAGTTCTCCTCCCCGTGGGCTCTTGGGAGGCAGCCCCGCCCTCTGACAGCCCCACCATCACCCCTGGAGCCCTGCCTCGGCCCAGCGACTGCCCTCAGGTAAGGTGGGGACACATGAGCCAGGCCGTGGGAAGGTTCCTGAGTAGCTGGTGGCCTGGTCCAGGGGCGGGGGTGAAGGGGAGCTGGAAAACCAGAAGGGGGTTGAGCAGGGCAGGGCCTGGTCCCCTTGTGCTTGAAAAAGGTGACTCCAGCTCTGAGAAGGTGGCTGTGAAGCGGGCCAGACCGGATGCCAAAGCCGAGGTCTGGGCAGGCTGGAGGCCGGGGCCCAGCCGTCCTGCACACCCCTGCACAGCTGGCAGAGCAGAGGGAGGACGCCCCAGGCCCGGGCCTGCGAGCTGGGTGTGGGTGGCTTGAGGCTGCAGGGACTTGGCCAGTGGACCAAGCGGTCAGAGACGACGCCCCGCTGGGAGCCCTGCTGCCCAGGCCCCCACTGCATGTCCCTTGCTGATGGTGGCTCTCCCGGGTCTGTGTGCCGCCTCGCCAGCTCTGCTGCCCTGGCCTTTGCCCAGCCTCCCTTGCCCTTCCACCCCTTCCCACAGTCTTGTTTGTTGGCCTCTCGCACCCTCATTCCTTCCCATTGTCTGCTTCGTCTGACCCACCCACTGTGGGCCTCCTCCAGGGCAGGGAGGGCCCACCAAAGCGAACACCCTGTCACCTGGAGGCATCTGGCTGGGGCTACCTCTGAGCCTGTGCAAGCATGGCTTCCTGTCCCAACAAGGCTAGTCTGCACGTCGCTCTCTGAGCACTGGGCCCTATTTGTCCACAGCCGGCCCCCAGCTCTGACACTGGCCAAGCGCTCACCTTGGCAACCAGATTCCCTTGCTCTGAGCTGCCCAGCCCCCAAGCCTTTGCTCAAGCGGTATCCTCTGCCTGGAATGCACCCCTGCCCACTCCCTTGAGTGATCCAGCCTTCAAAGCCTTCTCCAGGAAGCCTTGAGTCCCGAGGAGGAATACGTCACTGGTCCTTTCTGGGCTCCAGAGTATCTTGTAGGATGCGGACCTAGGCTGAGGCAGCAGGGGATGGGATGTCCTTCAGGGCTGCGACTGCGGCTAAGTGACCTTGGAGTTTGAAGCACCTAGAACAATGCCTAGCAGAATAGAGGATTCTTTTTTGTTTTTTTTATAATGATCGTGTCTTTTTTTTTTTATTTTTATTGAAGTATAGTTTATTTACAATGTTGTATTAGTTTCAGCTGTACAGCAAAGTGAATCATTTATACATATACATATATCCACACTATTTTAGATTCGAGTAGAAGATTCTTAAATGAAAATGAGAGGAAGCTGAATGGGGCTGAGCTGCGCAGAGAAAAGAGACCAGGCAGCCCTGAGTCCACCGCAGGGTTGTAGCTGCCACATCAGGTTCACGGGCAGCAGCCCCGTGCTGAGCCCCGCGGTCAGTCACCCCTGAGTCCTGACCCCACTCATAGACTCCTCCCAATCCTAGTAACAGACTGACCCCTGACCCCCACTGAACTCTGATCCTAATGACACACTAAGCCCTGATCCCAGTCACAGGCTGAACTCTGACCTTGCCCGTGGACTGAGCCCTGATCCTGGTCACAGAGTGAGCTCTGACCCTGGTCACACAGTGAGCTCTGACCCTGGTCACATGCTGAGCCCTAATCCCTGCTCACATTCTCAGACCAACCTTGGTCAAACATTGAATGCAGACCCTGGTTATACATTAAGCCCTGATCCTACTCTCCCCTTATCACTGGCTCTACTTCTACCGGCTGAACCCTGACCTTCTTTGCTCCCAAACTGAGCCTGTCCCCGTTTCCTGAGTCATGACCCCTTTGCATCTGCTCCACCCCCTCCTCACCAGGCAGCCTGGAGAAAGGGGTCTCAGCTCAGTTCCATCCCAGCCCCCAGCTCTGAGCCCCGGTCAGGGGGGGCCTGGGGTGGCTTCCGGGCCTGTAGATTCAGGAGGGGCTGATGAGCCTGACCCCCCACCCCCCACCCCCGCCAGAGGCATCACAGCCACCCGCATCGCTCCCTGCCTCCCAGCACGCTGTCAGAGGGACGGACGGCCCCGGGAACTCAGCCCACACGAGCTCCCTGGAGCCAGAGGACCTCAGTAAACACCATGGAAAAGAGGCCCCGCCGCCCGGGGGAGTGGGGTCAGTGCTCTGTGCAGCCCGCGTGCTTGGCTCCGGACTCCAGCCCCCCGGCAACTTCTCTTGGGCTCTCCGACCACAAGGTCAGACAGTAACGACCCTGCCACAGGCAGCCACCCAACAGGGCTACCACCTTGTCCCCCAAGAGGCCTGCCTGCACCCAAGCACGGTGGCTCCCGTTCATTACCAGCACCTCATTGCCTTTGGGTTCAGCATTGCCCTCTCCCACCTCCTTTTACAAAGTAAGAAACCGGGGAGTTCCCTGGGGGCCTAGTGATTAGGATTCGGGGGCTTACTGCCATGGCCCGGGTTCAACCCCTGGTTGGAGAACTGAGATCCTGCAAGCCGAGTGGCGCGGCCAAAACACACACGCGCGCGCGCGCACAAAACATAAAAAATAAGAAACCACCGTTTGTAAAGCACCTACTGCGTGCTGTACCCTCCGGGCTAGACCAGGGCCCAGCACTGACCAGGCCTCAGTAAGGCTTCCCATGCTTTCCTGGCTTCTCCTCACCAGAGCCTGGGCAGTAAGGTCCTATCACCCCACTGACCAGGTGAGAAAACTGAGGCTTAGGGAGGCTTAGATAAACTTTCACTGTGAATAATGACTCCACAGCCCGTCCACCAGTCAGTCCTGCGGCTCAGCACGTGTCCAGCCACTGCTCTTCTCACTGTCACAGGCAGCTCTCCCCTGCACGGTCACAGAAGCCCCCATGGGTCTCCCTGCTCTGCCTCTGCCCTGGAAGACCTTTTATTTTATTTTTAAACATTTTTTAATAAGTGTATTTATTTATTTGGCTGCGTTGGTCCCTCTTGCTGCGCTCAGGCTTTTCTCTGGTTGCAGCAAGCGGAGCTTCTCTTGTTACGGAGCATGGGCTCTAGGCGCGTGGGCTCCGTAGTTGTGGCACATGGGCTTAGTTGCTCCGCGGCATGTGGGACCTTCCCAGACCAGGGCTGGAACCCGTGTCCCCTACATTGGCAGGCGGATTCTCAGCCACTGCGCCACCAGGGAAGTCCCCGAAAGAGCTTTTAAAACGTTAAGTTCCCTGTGTCTCCCTCCCTCCTGCCCAGACCCTTCTGACTCACACTCCCGCTCAGGGGGCCTTCCTGGCCACCTGCTGCGGAGAGCAGCCCCCCCTCCCCGGCCTCCTTCCTCGGCTTTCTTTTTCTCCATAGTATTTATAACTATGGGCTCCTATTGTTTACTTGTTGCTGTGTCTCCCCACTAGAATATAAGCCCCTGAGAGCAAGGACTTAGTCTGTTTCCCTCACACAGGCTCAGCGAAACCTTGCAGACAGCCTGTTCTATTTGCTGGATGAGCGACCGTGTGAACTGGTGACCGCGTGGCTGTGTGAATGGACGCGAGGGCAGCTAGTTTCTTTAAATATTAATTAATTAATTAATTAATTAGGCTGCACCGGGTCTTATTTGCGGCATGCATGCAGAATCTAGTTCCCTGACCAGGGATCAAACCCAGGCCCCCTGCATTGGGAACGCGGAGTTTTACCCACTGGACCACCAGGGGCCCAAAGAGGCCCCCCTGCGCTTTGTGGGGTTGGGGGGAATGCCCAGCCCCCAGCATGAGACCAGGCCGCTTCCAGGGTGGGCAACCTCAGGGCTGTCCCCTCCCCTCCTTCAGGCCTCTCCCACAGTCCCCTTTGCAAGGGGTGCAGATTTTAGAAGGAGGGATTGTGTTGGTCTGTTTCCTTCACTGCGGCTTCCACAGCCTCTAGGACAGTGCCTGGCACAGACCAGGTACTAGTCCACATTTATTGCATGAATGAATGAAAATACGTGGGCCAGCCCTTGGCACCCAGGGAGGTAGCAGTAAGTGCTAGCCATTGGTGCAACTACCCCCCCACCTGAGCTCAGGCCCTTCCCTTGCCTCTTAGGTCTCCATCTGCAAAATGCGGACAAAAAATCTGACTCCATAGCATTCCTGTGAGGCTCCAATGAGACCGTGGACAGGAAAAGTGCCTTATAAAGTGTGGATTGCACTGTAAATGGTGATTCAGGACACAATCAAAGCCCAGCTCTTTTTTTTTTTTGGCCGCACAGCTTGTGGGATCTTAGTTCCCCGACCAGGGATTGAACCCGGGCCTTTGGCAGGGAAAGCGCCAAATCCTAACCACTAGACCACCAGGGAACTCCCAGCCCAGCTTTATTTTTGTTGTGTGTCGGGGGAGGCAGGGATGACTGTGCGCTGCGGTAGTCTGGGAGGGCTTCCTGGAGGAGGCATGCATGGACAGGCAGACCCAAGGAGGAGGAGGGAGGGCACTGCTGACAGGAGGAACAAAGGCAGGAGGAGAGAGGAGACCCATAGGACTGAGGGGGCTGCCGACCACGTAGCGGTGGGGGTGGGAGTCCTGGCTGAGGACCGTGACCTGGCTGGAGCACCCCAGAGGCCTACCCTGCCCTTGTTGACATCAGCAGCTGTGGCCTGCACCAGAGGCCCTGGTTGGGGTGGCCCCACGCATCACCTGCCTTCACCCTTCATTTTGACAGGTCCTGCCAGGTGCCCCACCCTCCACCTGCCATGGGCGGCTGCCTCCCCCCTCCTCTCCAGGTCACCCTGTTCATTTGGTTCATGGCTGAGCTGAAGGCACTCTGACTGCCCCTCAGTGTCCCGACAAGTGGACTCGAGATGCCGAGTGGATGCTGCAGCCCCTCCGCACCCTGACAGTCTGGGAGGTCCTTGCTCCGTGACCTTGGGCAGAAGACACGAGGACTCAGAGCCAGCAGTCTGCGTTCAAATCCTAGCTCGGCCACTTGCCCCTTGTGTGACACCAGGTCTGCCACCTTACCTCTCTGTGCCTTGGTTATACAGGGACACTGACACGCTGAGCACAGGGCTGCTGTGGGCGTGAGGGGACCGTGACCAGGCAGGGCCTGAGCTGGCGTTCAGTCTGCTCTGGAGATCACCTTATCATTCCCCAGGCTCTTGAGTCCAAGCCAGATAAGCATTAGTACTGAGCCCATGCACCCAATTTACAGATGAGAACACTAACGCGTGGAGAAGCAGAGAGACTCATTCACAGCCAGGACCGACTACACAATTTTGAGGCCCCAAAGTAAAATGAAAAATCGGGTCCCCGTGTCCACAAGTTATTAGGAATTGCAAAATCGAGATGGCGGCAGCACATTAAACCAAGTGCGGGGTCTTTCTGAGCGTAGGGCCTGTGTGAAACTGGCAAGGAAGGGGTAAAGCTGAGACTGGAACCCAGATGGGCTGGTGCCCAGCTGACCCCACCTGAGGACTCCTGGGTCCCTTTCTGCCAGAGCCCAGGCTGCCCAGGTATAGCCGGGGGTTCCTGCAGTGACTACAGGCCCCATAGGGATTTGAACAGGAGGGATCACTTAATAAGGACACCAGTCATTCCTTAGGCCTGGGTGGGGAAGGGGATTGAGAGGCTGGCATTCCAGCTATGGTGTGTATGTGTCTGTGTGTGCTCACCCAGGACACAGAGGCAAGAGAATGGTCTGGAAGGAGCCTGAACTTCCAAGGAGATGCACGTGTGAGCCCAGGTGTCCATATGACCCCGGTAGCTCTATGACTCTGAGTGGCCACATGACCATGGGTCACCCTATGACCGGGTAGCCATATGACCCCTGGCAAATGTCTGACCACAGGTGATTGTATGACTCCAGGTAGCCATATGACCCCAAGAAGCTGTATGATCCCAGGTGGCCTTATGACCCCCAAGAAGCCCTGGGAGGCCGTATGACCCTGGGCAGCCATAGGACCACAGGCACCTCTATGACCCTAGGCACCTAGATGGCTCCGGGCAGCCATATACCTCTGAGAAGCTGTGACCCATGCACCTCTGTGACCTCAGGGAGCCTGCTACTCTCTTCCCAATTCCAGCACCTGGAGGTCCCGCCATGGATTTGTCCCCCTTGGGACTGGGCAGGCACTGTCCTCTCAGGTCTCGGGTTCCATCATGGGCAATTGGGGGACTTTGCCTTGCTTAAGATCTGGGACCTGTAAGGTGTGGGCCCACCTACCCTGCATCCCTGGAAGTCCACACCCCACTCTCTGGGGGCTCCCAGCCTCTGCTTTCACCTCTGGGCTCAAAGAGATGAGGTCTTTCTCCCAAGGTCACACAAGGAAGTGGCAGAGGGGGGAGCCTGCCCCTATGCTCTCTGTTCTGGAGGGAGGGTGTCTGTCAGGCAGACAGCTGCAAACCAGCACCCTGAGAACCCAGCCTGGCTCAGAGCAAGTGCTCAGAAATATATAGTGATAAATGAGCTTACTAACTGAGATCTTGGGACTCTGCAAATGAGTCTGTTTTTAAAAGTGTTTGTTGCTGAAAAAAAACAAAGGAGAGGGGACTTCCCTGGTGGCGCAGTGGTTAAGAATCTGCCTGCCGATGCAGGGGATACGGGTTTGAGCCCTGGTCTGGGAAGATCCCACATGTTGCGGAGCAACTAAGCCCGTGCACCACAACTAATGAGACTGTACTCTGGAGCCCACGAGCCACAACTACTGAAGCCCACGCGCCTAGAGCCCGTGCTCAGCAACAAGAGAAGCCACCGCAATGAGAAGCCCATGCACCACAATGAAGAGTAGCCCCCGCTCGCCGCAACTATAGAAAGCCTGCACGCAGCAACGAAGACCCAACACAATCAAAAATAAATAAAATAAAAATAAATTAATTAAAAAACAAAACAAAGGAGAGGTTCGCAAAGGAGCAGAGGAGGCATCCACTAAGGGTGTCCAGCTGGCACACACGTTTGTGTCAGCGTGTAGACCGCAGTCTCAGGAGAGAGCTCCTTGCCTCAGTTCCCTAAAGAGATGTGGTAAGGTAGGGAAGGGGCCAGGAGCACAGTAAGCCCTCAAATAATGAGCAGGCTTATTGTCTCAGTCACAGTGAAATCTGCGCCATCCCAGGCTACCGAGTTCCAGGCACACCAGCTCCCTTCCCCGTCTAGACCCTGGGAAGTGCTGCTCACTCACGCCGATGGATGCTAACTCATCCACTTCTCACAACAGCTCTTGAGGCAGGAGCTGTCACTCTTGCCTCCTGGAAGATAAGAATACCCAGGTCCAGGGAGCTGAGGGCAGAGCCAGGCTTTCAGCCCAGGCAGGCGGCTCCCAGGTGTGCTCCTGACTGCCACCTTCTCCAGGTAAGGTCCCCTCCATTTCACAGACTCAGACTCATTTACAATGAGGTCAAAGTTCAAACCCAGGCCCTGTGACCCCCCTGAGCCTGCCTGCGGATCACCCCTTCACTTCCCAAACCCTGACCTGCCCCGAGTCTTGCCCCTCCCTCCTACCTCTCCCAGGCCCATGCTCCCATCCTCCCCCTGTCTCCTGGCACCAGAATCAGGGATGCTAAGTGTCACAGGGGCCCCATGCCCTCTGCTGCAGGTGTCCTGAACCTGAACCGGGTGGGGCCACAAGAAGAAGGTGAGAGCTCCTGACCCATGCAGGCATGTGGCTGTGGGAAACAGAGTGCTGAATCCATTCCTCAGCAAGTGCCCAGTCAAGGTTGGCTCATGTTGTTTCAGGGGTCCATGGACCCCCCCAGAGTCTCTGCATGGGCCCTAATTAAGAAATTCCTAGGGGAAATTCCCTGGTGGACCATTGGGTAAGACTCCATGCTCTCAATGCAGGGGGCCTGGGTTTGATCCCTGGTCGGGGAACTAGATCCCACATGCATGCCGCAACTAAGAAGAAGTCCACATGCCGCAACTAAAGATCCCACATGCTGCAATGAGGATCTCCTGTGCCGCAACAAAGACCCGGAGGAGCCAAAATAAAGAAATTTAAAAAAAAGAAATTCCTCTTCTCTCTCTCATCTGTCACCCTCTCCATCCAAACATGTCTGCAGCCATACTGTGGGCAGGCTCTGGGATGTATCAGTGAACCTGGCCTGGTACCCGTCCCTTGGACAGGACTCACAGACCACTAGAGAGACAGACAATGCCCAGTTACAGTTGGGAATGATTGGTGAAGGGGCAGAGTGCCTCAGAGCTCATGGGAGGGAGCCACTCACTCCTCCACGGTAGAGCATCCTGGAGGGCTTCCTGGAGGAGGTGATTCCTGGCAAACTTCCAGAAATGGTCAAGGTTACAGTTTTATATTGATAGTTCTTAGGCCTTGCGGGGGGAGGTCCATGGATGAGAGGGACATAGCCCTGCTTAAAGAGTCCCCAGGTGAGGTGGGGAGAAGGCAAGCTCATACAAGCAGTAATGGAGATGTTGTCATGCCCCAGGCTCCCCACAAGTGTCCCTGCAGATCAATATGCTTACAAATGAGGACACAGGCTTCGCTCCATCATTTGTTTAAGATTATTCAGAATGTACAGAGTGTCAGCCGAGCAGTAAAGCAAAGCAGGTGTGAAGCTCTTCTGAGCACAAGGCCTGTGCAACTGCCCGGGTTGCACACCTGTGACAGGTAGGTGCCCACACACACCCTGCTCTGGAGCCAGGCCAGAGTCCAGGGCAAGAGGGTCTCCCATGTGTCCAGCTCTCTCCTTACACGACTGGGGGGGCCAGCCATTCAGGGGGAGTGAGGAGAAGCCGGGTAGGGGCCCCGTCGGCCCCATTCCCAGGCCACGCTGGGCAGCTGGATGGTGGGGCCACAGGCCACAGGCACATTTTCTGCTCCATCTTGGTCAGCTCAGGCTGCTACAACAAGAATACCATAGACTGGCCGGCTTAAACAGCAAACACCTGTTTCTCCCAGTTCTGGATGCTGGGAAATCTGAGATCAGGGTGCCAGCATGGGCTTCTGGGGGGGGCGTCCTCCTCCAGGTTGCGACCTCACCCAGCCTTCCTTGGTGCATGCACGCAGAGAGAGTGGAAGAAAGCTCTCCCCTGTCTCTTCTTACAAGGGCACTAGTCCCATCAGGAGGGCTCCATCCCCACGACCTTATTACCTCCCAAGGGCCCACCTCCAAATATCATCCCATTGTGGGTAGGGCTTCAAGATGAATTCTGGGGGGATACAAGCATGCAGTCCACAACACCTTACTTGGTGGTAGCACCTGGATGAGGACCTGGCTGGTTAGGCTGGCATGGAGTGTTGGCAGAGTGGCCCTGTTCCCGGTCCTCGTGCAAATGTGCGCACATGTACATGCATATACGCACGTACATGCACATGTGCAGCGTTGGGCACGTGCACATTGGAGCTGTGCTTTTCTTTAACTTTGCTCTCTGTCCAATCTCTGTGTGGAGCTCTGGATTACAGAAGGCAATTCATCTGATGTTTCTGTATCTCATGCATTTATTTACACTTTCAGAAACACTTATGGAGAGCCTACTGAGGGTCAGATCCTATGCTAGGCTCCACAGCTACAGAGGCTAGTAAACTGCATTGTCATTGCTATCATTCCATTGTGTGACTATCTCACAATTTATGTATCTATTCTATGGTGGATGGGCATCTGTGTTTCCCATTCCACTATGGGATCCTTAAGGATAGCAAGCAGATCTTGCTGCCAGCTCTTGTCCTAGAACCTGGCATGGTACACAGCACATAGCAGGCACTCAGTAATTATTTGCTGAATGAATGAAAATAAAGAAGATTCAATAAATACCAGCATTTAGTGAATAATTAAACAAAGTTATTAAGTCCTTATGCTGTGCTCCTTACTATATCAAGTCTTCTTAAAAAGCGTTATTTAATCCTCACGATGACTTGTGAGCTAGGTATTATCAGAAGTCTCATGAACAGATGAGGACTCTGGAAGGTGAAGTAAGGTGCCCACGACCATACAGCTGGCACACAGGACAGGTGGAGTTGCTTCTGCCTCCATCCTCTGGCCGTAAGAGCCAAAACCCAACAGGGCAGGTCAATAGATAGTTATGAGCACTCACAACGTGTCAGGGGCCACTTTGGGCTCTTTATATATACACTCCTGATGTTCTTAGTAACCCCTCATTGAAGTATCACATACACACGGAAAAGCACACACATGATGAATGCGCAGCTGGAGAACATTTCATAAACAGAACACATCCATGTAACCAGCACCCAGATCAAGAAACAGAACCTCACCAGCACCCCAGATACTCCCTCTGTGTCCTGGCTCTGGCACTCCCTCCTCCAAGATTAATCTCTATCCTAATTTCTACCACCATTTATACATTTCTACCAATTTATCTACATGGAATTCTGCATGCTTTAGGGTCTGGCTTTTTTTTCCCCCTCAAAGTCATGTGTGAGAGTCATCCACATTGTTGTATGTAGTAACAGATTATTCATTGTCATTGCATTATGTGAATATATCACAATTTATGTATCCATTCTATGGTTGATAGGCATTTGGGTAACTTCCACTTTCTGGCTATTACAAACAGTGCTGCTATGAACAGAAAAAGGCTCATATAAGATAAGCATCTAGGAGGTCATAGGGTTTACATAGAATCCAGTACTTCTAAACAGATTTCCAAGATGGCTGCATCACTTTGCAGCCCCACTAAGTGGGGTATGAGAGTTCCAGTTGCTCCACTTCCCTGTCAACACTTCATATTATCAGATTTCCCCATTTTTACTGCTCCGGAGGCTGTGCAGTGCACTCTTTATGTCTCAATCCCTTCAGCAACCCCATGAGATGGATTTTATGATCTCTATATTACAGATGAGGACACCCAGGCTCTGAGAGGTGAAGTAATTTCTCCAAAGCCACTTAAACCCTGGCATGGGCGCAGGGCTGTCTGACCTCAGCCCATTATATCATCTGTTTCACTGTTTATCAAGCTGCCTTCCCCGACCTTGTCCCCAGGAGTTCCCATTAGCCCCATCCCAGGGATTACAGCCATTCTGCTTGCTGGCTGATACTGGATCGGTGCCGTGCCATGAGTCAGGCTGCGGAGTGGAAGGCCCCAGGTCCGGGGTCCTCCCCAGCTCTCCGGGGCGCTCATCGACTGGAAGGGGCAGGGGGTGGGGATGGGGGGCGCACTGAGCGTGGGAGATGGGGGTGGCGCGGGGAGGGGGAGATGTATCAGGGCGAGGTAGGGACAACCGAGTGGAGGGTAAGAAGAGGGTGTTTGCCGTCGCACCTGGCGGCGGAGCCCACCCTTCCCGTCAAGGGCTGGGGGCGGGGGTTGGGCTGGGAGGAGGGAGTTTGCAGAGGGCTAGGCTGGTGGCGGGCCAAGGGGCTCTCCAGGCCCCTCTGCGAGGAGGGCGTTTGGGGAGAGGGAGGAGCGGGGTGAACGGGAGAGACGGGGGTTGCAGGTTCTCCCTCCCGCGGCTACCGAGAGGCACGCAGCCGGGGTCGGGGGTCAGGGCTCCAGCTTAGGGTCTGGTGCTCAAGCCTCGAGGAGCGGGGGCTGAGGGGGTAGGCACGGCAGCCCCTAGGCTGGATGCGGCCAGGGGCGGGGCCGGTCCAGGGGCGGGGCCTCGGCTGGCGGGGCGGGGCAGAGCAGTGGGCGGGGTGCACGGAGACCAATCGGCGCGCATGACGCGAGCCCCGCCCTGACCCCCGCGGCGGCTGCTGCATAGTCATGAGCGCAGGCCGGCGCTGCGTCAGCGGAAGCGGCGCGCGGCGGCTGTTTCCGACCTGATAAAGCGGCGTTGTCCCCGCGCGCCGGCCACATCCTCGCAAGCGCTCCTTCTGACCCCGAGTCTATCGCTGACTGACCGCCTGCCCGGCCGGCCGGCCGAGGAGCAGCCGCCGCCGGGTCCCGCCGCCGCCGCCCCCGGAGCGCCGCGCCCCCGCCGCCACTGCCCGGCCCGGCCCGGCCGCCCCGCCGCGCCGCCGCCCCGCGGCCCCGGCCGGAGGAGACAGGTGAGCGGCCGGGCAGCCGCCCCCGACCCCGCACCTGGGCACCCGGCACCTGCTGCTTCCCATGTCCACCCCACCCCCGCGCGGCCGCGGCCTCGAGCTCCGGGTCCCGCTCCCGGCCCTCCTCGGCATCTCTTCCCCGGGGAGGGTGCTCCCACGCCATGGCCGGGAGCCTTCTCCCGCCCGGACACCCGTCCCTGTCCTTGGCCCTCTCCCTTCTCCCCGACTGCACCTGCCCGTCCTCGTCTTCGTCCCTCCAGCCTCCTGGAACATCCCGGGCCCCTCGCCGCGGTGTGCACCTTCCCATGGACCCTGTCCTGGTCGCATCCCTCAGCGTCCCCCACCCCTGTCTTCTCGGGTTACTCTCCCCGGAGGAAGCCTGGCGCCTCGCCCCCTAGGTCCCGACCCTTCCCTGCGCCCTCGGTTTGATGTCGCCAACTTCTGAGAGTTCAGCCTCTGTCCCCTTTGCCTGAACCCCTCCTGCCCCCAGCACACGCACGCCCTCAGCACGCCTAGCCGGGCTTCCACACTTGGAACTCCGAGCTGACCCCCGGGGCTGTGCCTGTGTTTTTGTCTTACCTGCACTGTCCTCTGGTCTGTCCCTTTGAAGACAACCTCTATTTCCCGCAGCCAGGCTGTGCCTGGAGGAGAGGGGCCAGTGCCTCGGTGCATCCAGGTCCAGAGCCCCTGCCCTGCAGAAGTCCCGGCACCTTTATCTGCACCTCTGCACCGCTTTCCCTTTCCCTCCTGCCTCGCCCTCCTCGAGCTCTTGAACTTAACCCATTCCTCCCCAAGGTGTGTTGCTCTTGACTGGGCTCCGGGGGAACACATTCCAGCAAAGGGCTTTTTCAGAGGAGGTATGTCAAAATGGGAGGGGCGGTGGTTTGAAAAAAAAAAGCACAGCCTCCTGATTAACCATTCATAGTGATTCTAGGTGTGTGTTTGTGTGTGTGTGTGGGGGGGACACACTTGATCTCCTAGGGAGTGTGAGATATTTTTCCTTTCCAGTGGGGGCACTGATGGGTCAGACTGAGCCAGTCAGCCCCATTGGATACCCCAGTTGACTCCCGCAAAAAGGGGCCTTGTCGCTTCTGGTTTGGGGGGCATCTCGTAGC
This sequence comes from Delphinapterus leucas, assembly GCF_059928025.1. Classification (NCBI taxonomy): domain Eukaryota; kingdom Metazoa; phylum Chordata; class Mammalia; order Artiodactyla; family Monodontidae; genus Delphinapterus; species Delphinapterus leucas. The sequence continues at coordinate 2,491,401 of NC_143145.1, forward strand.
CTAAGGCCTGGGGCGGCAGGAGGGTGTAGGGGATGAGTGATCGAAGCAGTTGTTGTGGGTTCACATGATTGTCCGGATCGAAGCCTGTTTCTCCTGGGAAAACCCAGGCCGATCTTTGCGGCATTACGTGAGTGAGCCCTGCCCTTCCCTGCACCTCAGCGTCTCTGCTTCTCCCGTCAGTGATGGACAGGTAGGGTTACCCACAGGGGGAATCTTTCATCTCTTCCATTTTGTGCTTGTAGTAGGAGAAAAAGGAAGAATATAAAAAAACTGGAGCGTTGGCTTACCGGTGAAGTGAACTAAGTGGCTGGGCATGAGAAACAGTGACCCCAGCCTCCTTTAAAAAACAGCGATAATCTTCTCACTTTGCTGCTAGATCTGAAGTATGTATTAAAAGAAGGAGTAAGAGTTTATTCAGTGCTTGAGAGATCTTGCAGAATCCACTTGAAGGTGGGGAGGTGCAGTGACTGTGGCCTGGAGCTATGTAGGCCCCAGGTGGGAAGACCCAGGCAGACATAAAACCAGGGCTTCTGGGGAGAGGGTGGGGAGTAGGTTGTCTTAAAAATCAGGACTTTCAGTCCCATTCAGGCTAATTGCTTTTCATGGGCAGCAGCTGTAAAGGGGAGAAGGGGATCGTTTGAGATACATTTGAAATGCATATGAGGTATTTAGTGTCGGGTGTTGTGTGGACTGGGTGTCCCCCCGGGGAGGCTGCCCAGGGGGCTCCGGGCCTGTGAGAGTTGCCAGCTTCCCTTGCAGAGATGCGTGCTGCAGCCTTGGCCCTTGTCGCATCGTGAAAGCAGAGCAGAGATTGGACTGGGTGATCTCCAAGGCGGCTTGCAGTTTTTAACGTCCTGGGGCCCTCTCTGCCTTCAACTTTGCTTGTTGGAGAGTGGGACGGGGCGGGAGGAGCCTGGGAACGGGACCCTGCCCTCTCGGAGCCGGGAGATCCCGCCCTGCAGGTCTGCAGGGGAGGAGGGGCTGCGGCTGTGGCAGCTCCCCAGCCCCAGTGGAGGAAGGGGGCCCAGGCAGGTATTTTAGCCAGCATTTAGGCTACTTGGTGTTGGATTGGTTTTGTCCGTGTTGTCAGAGGGGCGGGTGGGGAGGAGAGTGGACGGGCTCCCCCGGGGTCTGGGCTTTGCTCTCATTTGCTGCCTGTGGCGCCGGTTGGTCCCCGTCAGTCGTCTGCACCCTCTGCCCTCTCTCACTCGTCCTGTGGGGCCCGGAAGCCCGGACCTGTGTAGCCGGCAGGGGTGGTTCGTGACCTAACAGCCTGGCACGGAGTGAGGGTGACTGGTGAGCGCCGTAGGTGGCATACAACCCCAAATTGCAGTGCCCTCCTCGGGAACACCCCTGGCAGACCCGTGTCTGTAATTTGCGGAGCCGGAATGCGCTGGAAGCCGTGTCCCTACTGAGGACGGGCGAGGATGCTGCCCCACACTCGCTTCCTCCGGTTTCCTAGATGTTTTGTTTTTTTAATCGCAGCAGAATTCCGTTGATGAAGGTGTGCTCAGCAAACCCCGTTAGGAGGGCAGCCTCGACTCCAAGCCAGGAGACATGAGAGCGCTCCAGCTCTGCCGAGCGGGAATCCGAGCGGAGGGAAGAAGCCTCCCAGATGAAGAGAGGCCACATAGAAAGGAGGGGGCGGGAGGGGACCCCCGAGCAGGGGCTCCCAGGCCGAGGCCAGGCCCGCCACCCCTCCCCCACCCATGCCTGGACAAGGTCCCCTTGTTTACATCAGCTTAATTATCCCACCAAAATCAACGAACAAGGATCTTTTTAAACATGGAACTTTCAAAATGTGCTTCGAGTGGCTTTTTTTTTTTTTTTAAGGGTATCAAATGCTAACTAAGCCTTTGTGAAATAAGGCACTTCCGCAAACGGGGAGATTGTGGACCTTTTCAATGTGGGTGCAAAGGAGGCTTCCCTGCCTCTGTTCACAGCAGTATTCACGGCAGTCATTTCCATCCCGCTGCCACTTGGGCAGTGGTGACATTGCTTTGTGTCTCTGCTCCTTTGGCAAGTGACTTTTAGAGGAGGCATTTTAAGAAGATTAAGACCCACAGGCTTGCGGGGCAACAGCATGATCCCCGCTGTTTCCGTGGCACTAAGTGTTCCTTTTACACCCGGGTCCTGCAGCAGGGCCTGGACACTTGTCGTTCCCACCATAGCTGACGCGGATGTGCCGCCCAGATGCATGGGCAGTGGGTCTGTCTGGGTCGTTTGTTGAGTGCGCTCATCTTGGGTTAAGTACACTGCTAGCTTTTTGAGAGAGATGATGGGAAAGGAAACAGGTTCCCAAGGTTGAAGAGGTCTCTGAGTCCTCTTTGGCTAGTTTGGAAGCTCACGCAAGACAGAGGTCACCAGGGTCCATAGCAGGGCCCGCAGGGAGCCCCCAATGAGGGCGCACGCTGTGCTGGGCATTTTGCCCCCCAAGTGCAGGGTTGGGGTGCTGGCTGTCCTAAGGTGGGATCCTCCCACAGCTGGAGGATTTGCAGAGTCTTTTCAAGTTACTGAGCAAGGCTGCCTTGCCCTCACTCCCCCCCACTCTGCTTGGCCCCAAGCCCAGGTGAGGGAAGCTTTGTTCCACCTGGGTCCTTGGTGTTTGCATCCTCCCAAGCCTCTTGAAGGACTTCGCTGGCAGTGAGAAAACCTGCATTCCTGAAGCAGTGCCCGAGAGGTGCTTTATTGTGCCGCCTTGAAAAAGTACTTTCCAACCTGGGATTATGTGGCGCAGCTGGTTTTGAGTTTTTGGAGTTTGCTGGAGGGTCTCTCCTGGGGTTTTGTCTTTAAATCCTGGAGCCAGGTGAACTGGTTGGCAATCAAATTCTTCCCATTTCAAAGAAAGGAAAATCTTGAGTGCAAAATTCATAGCAAACCCTTAATACAGATAAAGAGAGTGCATTTCTGGTCCAGATGTAGTGGTTGCTGTACTTTTACGTGCAGATCTCGCTGCAGGATTTTAAGCGACCACTTGGATATTGCAGGGCCAGACAACAATAAGTAAGCTCCTCGTTGCCAACATTTTCGGCACCATTTTAAGGAAACGTATTTATCCAAAAGAGGATGAGTTTGGGTTTCGAAAGAGAAAGGAATATTTTCCCATCAGTTATCTCGAGGGGAGGGGTTTGGGATGAACTTGTTTATCCAGAGAGCATGGACGGAGGAGGGGCACCAGCTGAGGGTGTGGAAGGCTGCACTTTCACCATTGCAATCACCTGTTAAGTTGGGGCTGTTTCAGAGGTATATTGCCTTAAAGCAGAGATCTTCAGACATTTACGTTCTGTAAAATAACTTTGAAAAACTATGGGCACCTTTTTAAGTTGACATCTAAACTTTTTCCTTGTCGTTTAAAATAATGAAACGCTCTAATGACTTGAAAGCCTACCATCACCCTTTGAAAGAAGGAGCAAAGTGTTCTGAACAGTTTTAACATGTGCATCTTCATTTCTTCCTGAGCTCCTGTGTTTGCTCCACTTTCCCTCCCGGATTTTACTCTAAGGCCACGCACTTTGATACTTGAAAGCCTTTTATCGATCATTGTTCACACTTCTCTGTCACCAGAGTACACATAAACCGCAATTTAAAACATTTCTGTGATTGTGAGGCTGTGTTAATCCAGAAGAATTTTTTGTCACTGTAAATATTGTCAGTGCAAAAGTGGTCACAGAAGCAGAAATGTATTGTTGATCTTGATAATTACTGGATGTACAAAATAAAAACATTGGCAGAGCGTGTCTTAAAGAGCTAGCTGGGTTGTGGGGGGAGGGTCCCTTTAAGGTGCCTCAATTAAAGGCATTACCCACCTGTCCTTGATGCCAGTTACACCCCACCACAGGGACTGAGGAAGGGAGAGTGTGAAGGTGACCTTGGTGGAGGGGGAGGGCACTGAGGCTGGGACTTCACCACCGGCCATGTCACAGGCAGTTCAGCGCTGAGGATCTGTGAACTCAGACTCTCCAAGTCACCCACACCTGAGAACCCTGAGAGCGCCTTTGCGTTTGCACACATGCCTTAAGGTGCGGTGCTGCTCTGTTACCTTACTGTGCTCGGTGGATGGAGGGGTAGAGGATCTGCCACTACTTCACTTAGTGGTGGCGTCCATGCTGATCCATGTGTACTTGAATATTTGATTGCATGTTTCCTAGATGGACTGTGTTAAAGGGCAAAAGGCAATACAGCTCATAAGTGTGCGCATTTTGGTTAGTGGCAACGCGTTTTTATTTGGTTGGGTTAAAATTGAAGCCTATGGAATAGTGCTTTGAGTTAAAGAGGTTTTCATTCGCCCTGCGGGGATCCTGTCAGCTTGCTCTGCCCGGCTCCCTTCTCTGGCTGCAGTGAGTGTGTCTGTAGGGAGGAGAGCGCGCTCTTTGCTGGTCTCCAGGGTGAGGGCCCCTGGGCTGGGGGAGGGCCCCTGGGGGTACAGAGGAGCCTGACAGGTTGGGGTTTGTGGAAATGGGGCCTCTCTCCCTGAGAAGCGGGTGAGGTTGGTGTTAGTTCCCAAACCTTCCTCAGAGCTGCTTGGAAGTCCTGGGCTGGTGTTCTCTTAGCTAAGCTGGAGATGCTCTCAAAGCATGGACACTTACTGTGTTTAGCCTAAGAGCCAATTGAAATTGGATAGGAAAGTAAGTTTAGTAATTAAACAACAACAGATTGCTCTGCCTTCACGCCCTGAAACAGGAAGTGCTTTGGCTCCAGGGCTGTAGAACGCGGTGTTGGGGGATAGCCTGTGACCTGCGAGAGATCCTGAGTAGCCAGGGGTCTCTGCTAATTCACGTGGTGGGGAGAAGGGCAAGGCTGCTCGCCCAGCTCTGTGGACTTTGCTCATGGGGGTCAGCTTCAAGTCCTACCATCTTTTGTCCTCAGATCCAGCTGTTAGCAATCCACTTAGGAATGCTTAACGTTGAATGTGGACAACATGGTTCCTCAGATTGTGAGGCAGAACCTTTGTTTCTAGAGATAAGTGAAGGCGGGGTCATGTTCCAGGGATCCTGGGGTGTATCCAGGTAGTGAGGAGATGGGCCAGGCGGTGCAGCCTCACCCGCCCTGTGGAGGGGGTTTGGGTGAGAAGCCTCCATTGAGCTCTGTGCACAAATCCCAGTTTACACTTGGCATATTGGGCCTTGATGCTAAAATCAAGGATTAAGGCCCTTACAACAAGGGCTTAGAGACAGGCCTGGGCTGCTCACGGGAGATCAGGGTGCCCAGGTGACCCTGCACAGCGGGGTTCAGTATGCATGTCGTGCTGGGGGAACTGGGATACTAGAGTCACCGTTAGTGGCTTTTTAATATCACTTATGTAAAACTGTCGCATTAAAAGCTTGGTGGACAAAAAGCCTCCCTATCAGGCCCTCTGCTGGTTGGAGCTGGGCCTTCCGGGGGCCTCCAGCGCTGCTTCTCTGTCATTCTGGGTGCCCACCGAGGGCAGCTGTGATTTGGTGCTGGGGAGGATTGTGGGGTTGAGGCTGCCCTTTTCTTGGATTTGCCAGACGGTGGGCTAGGTTCTCAGCGAGCCTAGTGGGACAGGGCAGCTGAGACAAAGCTCAGGGCTGTGTAAAACATGTCTAGCTAGCTCATCCTTGAATTATTCAGATGTTGAAAGTGTTCTTAATTCTTAAGAGGATCCGGAGGGACCCTGTGCCTTATTCTGCAGCAGAAATGTCCTAGAGCCCGGGGCTGTGCCATCCCTGACTTGGTGACCTTGGCCCAGAAGCCGCCCACAGCTCGGAGCTTCAGCCTCTGTGTTAGAAGCAGGGGAGCATAATGCATATTTGTTCCTGGCACTTAGCAGGCCCAGGGAAGTAACATATGGAGGGCTGGGTCCTGTGCAGAGCACTCGGCTCATCCTCTAACAACCCGGCCGGGTCTGTGCTGCATTTTAGAGAGGAAAAGGAGGCACAGAGAGGTTAAGCGACTCGCCTGAAGCCACACAGTAAGCGGCTGAGCCTTGGAGCTCACGTATGGGGGTGCTGGGCCCGAGGTCTTGGGTCTCCTGCATGGCACCGTGAGCCCTGGGGGTGCGGGTCGCCTCCACCCAGATGAATATAGGTGTTTCTGAAGTTTGGGGATCATGGTTTTCTCTTCAGTGCTGTGACTCCGTGTGGAAAATATCAGTGCATTTCCACAGAATGAAATGTTTAACACTCACCAAACGCGAAATAAAATGGGGACCATGTTTTCGGCAAGTGAACAAGGCGGTGGCAGTCACACTAACACAGCAGACGGTGAGAAGAGACGGAAGGCTTGTGCGGCATCCTGGAGGTGAAGGTAGATGAGGCACCACTGGCCAGGGCTCAGGGACGGGCAGTGTCACCGGCTAGCTATCAGTCCTTGGTTAATTCCTGACCGTTTGAGCAACTGCGGAGAGGCTGTGCGCCGATAAGAAGAGCCCCGTGGAAGGTGGCAGTTTGCGGTTGTGAAGTTCAGATAGGCCTTTGATTCAGTCTCGAGGGGCTGGGAGAGCCTGGAAGCCCAGGGAGTGCAGGCCATGCCGTCTGCCTGGCTACCATATGGTTTGGGGAGAGTTTTAACAGTTTTGTTTTTTTTTTTTTGCGGTACGCGGTCCTCTCACTGTTGTGGCCTCTCCCGTTGCGGAGCACAGGCTCCGGACGCGCAGGCTCAGCGGCCATGGCTCACGGGCCCAGCCGCTCCGCGGCATGTGGGATCTTCCCGGACCGGGGCACGAACCCGTGTCCCCTGCATTGGCAGGCGGACTCTCAACCACCGTGCCACCAGGGAAGCCCCGATTTAACTTCTGAATTTGCTGGTCACTCTGCACGGGAGCGGTGGTATCCCCGGTGTATAGATGAGAAAACTGAGGCCCAGAGGCCTTAAGGAGTCCATCTGGAATTCTATCTCGGGATTGAATGCCTCTGTTAGAAAATCTGCTAGGGACAGTGGGAGATGCAAAAGCGGTTTTAGCCTAAGCAGACAGGTGACGGCTGAAGAATAATACACAAACAAGAGTGATGACTGTGCCGGCCGAACACACAAGGTAATTATTATCACCCTCAGGTGAGCCTATTCAGGGAGGGCTTCTTGGAAGTGGAGGCTCTTATAGCTGGCTCAGGAAGAAATAAAGCCTGACTGTCAGGGCCTGAGGACGCAGTGCTGCTTTGGATGGTGGAGATGGGATGCCCCTTCAACTACATCTATTTTAATAAGTGACGACCCCACCTGGGTTGCCACAGTGATGTGTCCGGGGAAGAGGCACCGCCAAGCTTCGATGGTGCTGCCCTCGCCGGAGCCTGACCGCCTGGACTGCTGCGTGGGGCAAGGCCTTTGCCCCAGAGCCGGGGACGGGGCAAGATGTGCTGCTGGCCGGCATGGAGTCCTTGAACTTCTCAGATCCATTCCTCTGTGCCACAAGTGGCATCTGTGGGGCCCCGCTGTGCCCTGCCCGCTGCGGTTCGGCTGATGGGAAGGAGCTGCCTTCAGCACGTGCCCGTCGAAGCACACGGATTAGACGTGGCTTAAGTGTGTTTGCTCACGGATCAACCAAGCCCCCTGCCCTGGTCAGAGCGTGTCCCTCCCCACTCACCCAGCTGCTCTCCTGGCCTGGTTTCCAGTCTCCCCTCCTCAGGGTCCCCGTGTTCTTGCTGCGGCCGGGGCTCCTGGGCAGCTCAGGAGATGAGACTGAAGTTGTATCTGCTTGGTGAAGCCTGCACACCCCCCAGGTCCCCGAGGGAAGGTGGCTGCTCCAGACCAGTTTCTCTGCCACGGAACCCATCGCAGGGTAGCAGGTGGGGGGGACGAGAAGGGGCTCCGTCCGACCTGGCATCTGCTGAGTGCTGGGCAGCTTTCGCGCACAGCTTCTGATAGCATTTAAACTTAAAAGAGCCCTTGATGAGTTGTTATCCCCATTTCTATTTATTTATTGATTGACTGATTGCTGTGTTGGGACTTCGTTGCTCTGCGCGGGCTTTCTCTGGTTGTGGTGAGTGGGACCTACTCTTCGTTGTGGCTCGTGGGCTCTAGAGCGCAGGCTCAGTAGTTGTGGCGCACGGGCTTAGTTGCGGCATGTGGGATCTTCCCGGACCAGGGCTCGAACCCGTGTCCCCTGCATTGGCAGGCGGATTCTCAACCACTGCGCCACCAGGGAAGTGAGATATTCTTATCTTTAATAATGGGATTGAGGGACTGACAGTGTTCATTTCCCAGCATAACTGCCTCGCCACCCCTGGAAGCCAGAGGGAGCACATGTGGCCGTCGGCAGTGGTGCCTTTGTGGATCCATCCTGTACTTTGCAGAACGCCATGCGTTTTTTCCACGTTGTGGGTGTGATATAAGTAAATTGCTGTCTTTACAGTGAATTGCTAATTTGCATTAAATAGGGCCTACATGTCCAGTTTATGTGGAGTTGCCTTTGGGTTCTGTTTTCCTCGCCACTGACCCGAGTGGCTGCACGTATGTGTGTGAACCCAGTTCTCATGAGTCACGGGTACCTTGGGCCCTTAGGGCACGCAGGCCTCAGAATCTGCTTGCACTTCCTACTTACTGTCTTGCAGCTGAGGGTCAGTTTCAAGGCTGATGGGTTTTGTCTTGATTTGATAACAAATTGACCAAGAACTTCAGAGAGTCCCTCCTTCATACTTGTCTGGAGGTCGCGGGATTTGCCGTTGCCAGCTTCCGTGCCCCGGGGTGACCGCATGTGTGTCAGTGTCATGGAGGGGTACTCTGGCTGTATCGTTCTCATCCTGCTGGTGGCAGGAAGCAGGTGGCCTCCACAGGCAGAGCCAGGAGAGTTAGGACCATACAAAGGGGTGGGCAGGGCTCCGGGACCACAGCAGCCCCTCTGGAAGCCACCCCTGGGCCGAGGGGCACTGGGAGCAGCAGTGACCAGGGCCATGCGAGGGGAGGGGTCTGTAGGAGGTGGGGTGGCCTTCCACAGGGGGCCCTGGTCAACCAGTGGTGACGCGTCAGGGCGGGAGCCTGGGAGCCCAGTGCCCTCGGCTCTCCTGCTCTGCCCCTGGGCAGAGTGTGCCGGCATGTGGGACCAGTCTCCTGCCTTCTGCCGCCTGGCGTGGGAGCTGACAGCTGTGGGTTTTATGGTAAGTTGGGGTCTTGGCAGTGTCGCTGAGAAACCCAGGCCCCCCAGTGGGCTTGTGGGTTTCAGACCCCTTGTGCACAGGCCGCTTTCTCCTTTCCCGGGGCTGCAGATGGGCTCCGTTGTGTGCAGGGTAGCTTTGGAGCATCTCGAGGGCAGCTTGAGCCCCCTGATGCACGTGCGCTGGGGGTACAGTGAGGGGCTGGAAGAGGGCGGAGAGCCTGGGCTGGATCGCGGTCTGAACCCCGTGGTCCCAGCGCCTGGTGGACGGCTCTGGAGCCAGGCACCAAGGGAAGAGCAGGACTGTTCTCTGGGTTTGAGGGAGATGGGCAATGCCCAGACCCCACGTTTAAGTGCAGATCAGATTAACGTATTATCTGGAGTACAGCTTGTGTTTGGTTATGAAATGTGAGACCAGTGTTTTGCTGACCTGTTTTCACTCGTGCCTCCCCAGCTTGCCCTGTCCTGGGTAACTTTTCAAAATGAATGAGCTAATACAATATACAGAAGGTTCAAAACAAGCTCATTATCACCCTGGCGAACCAAGTAAATAACATTTATCCTGGACTCCAGTCCAGACATCAGGGCTTGCCAGGCTGACTTTATTTCGTTTGACAGAATGACAGTCGTTTTACTTACAGTGGTTTGTATTTTTGTCTCTTCCTTTAGGATCAGTTGTAGAAATTGTGGTTTGATCTTTACTTTCTGATGTCACCGTGTGTGTGTGTGTGTGTGTGTGTGTGTGAGTGTGTGTGTGTGTGTGTGTGTGCTCCAGAAAATTCTCAGCTCCGCAGTAATCTAGGCTGGCCCTTGTCGGTTTTCCTAAATTTAGAATTGATCTTTCTACTTTTCTTTGTTTCTACCTGCCTTTTTTGTTTGTTTGTTTGAACCTAAATTGCTCAACTAAATTCTAAAGGAAATTACAAAAGTAAAGACTGACTTTAAAAAATCATGAAAAGATGATGTAACAGCCCTATCACAGCAAGAATCCCTCTGGGCAGTTGAGTGACTCTACTTCCCTCCTCCTTCCCTCCACCTGGTTGGGGTCATGGATTCCTTTGAGACTCTGCTGAAAGCTATGGACCTCTTTCTCTCAAAAGTGCAAAGAGACACCATCTTTTGTGTGTGTTAGGGAGGATTCATGGGTCTCCTGACACCCCCGAGTATGGTCCCCCGGGCCCTGGTAGAGGGCCCTGCCCGGTGGGCTGCCTGGTCTGTCACATGGAGCGGCTGGCACTCCCCGATTGGCAGTTCCAGAGATCAGCCCCGAGGGTGGTGGCTCGAGGTGTTTCCCGGCTGCTGTGACTGGGATGTGGGGTAACGGCCCACTGTACTTGGGGGTCCGTCAGTGGCACTGGAGAGTCTGAGAGCCGTGGTCCGAGCGCCAGCTAGAGCGGCTGTGGGATGCTGTCGTGACAGTGACATTGGGATGCTCCCGTTCACTTTGTGGGGAATGTAGTGTAGTTAAAATTAGCAGCAGGAGCCTCCAAGAGTCAAGGTTGTCCAAGAGAACTGAGCAATGTCATATTGGGTGGCGGGTGGAATTCCCAGCCCAAGCTAAGCCGAGGTGGAAGGGTCAGGCTCACAGCTGCCACTCGCGGGACCTTGGTGTTAGTGCCAAGTCCTCAAGAGGGGCGCTGGGTTAGACCTCTGCCAGCGCTGCCCCTTATGTGGTTAATCCCAGAGGTGGATGTGGCCGTGGCTTGGAGAGCGGGCCACCCCGCACCTGCGGGTTTCCCATCCACGGATATGGAGGGCCGACCACACCATGCAGTTTTATAGTGTAAGGGACTCGAGTACCTGTGGGGAGCCCTGAAACCAGTCCCTCATGGGTACCGTGAGACGGGGTGTATTCATTTATATAAGGTGTAACATTATAGTACAGTATACTCTCTCGTGTGTGTGTGTTGTGTTATAGCAAGTTATCTGTTATGACATTATTGAACTGTACAGTATAGCATATTGTACATAATGCACCTTATATGTATGTAATGTGTATAGCGGAGTCTAATATCGTAATGTGTACTTCTTAAGTTTTGCTCTTTTTTTTTTTTTGGCTGCGTTGGGCCTTTGTTGCTGCGCGTGCGCTTCCTCTAGTGGTGAGTGGGGGCTGCTCTTCATTGTGGTGCGCGGGCTTCTCATTGCGGTGGCTTCTCTTGTCGCGGAGCACAGGCTCTAGGTGCGCAGGCTTCAGTAGTTGTGGTGCACAGGCTCAGCAGTTGTGGCTTGCGGGCTCTAGAGCACAGGCTCAGTAGCTGTGGCTCACGGGCTCTAGAGCGCAGGCTTGGTATTTGTGGCGCACGGGCTTAGTTGCTCTGCGGCATGTGGGATCTTCCCGGGCCACGGCTCGAACCTGTGTCCCCTGCACTGGCAGGCGGATTCTTAACCACTGTGCCACCAGGAATGTGTATTTTATTTCAAGTTCTTTGGGGGGATGTCTAGGATTCCAGTCCCCCACCAGCTCCTTTTCATTGATAACTTGAGGGACAGCGTGTTTCTTAGGTCTGAAGCTGCAGGGCCAGGCTCCTGTTGGTGCCCCTGTGTCCTGGGCCTGCTTTGCCCTGAGTCTGTTTGCCTGGCAGAGCAGGAGGGCCTGGGATTTCCTCCGGCCTTCAGCACCGGCCTCCTCCGGGCCCCCTCTGCAGAGCCCAGAGCCACCCGGGACCGCCCCCCTCCCCGCCTCTGCCACTGGGCCACTTAGTTTTTCTCGAGACAGGACGTGTGATCCTTTCCAGTCCACCTCCTCTAAGTGGGGAAGAACCCAGAGTCCCACCCGCTTATCAGATCACCTCGGCATGCTCTCCAGAAAAGGAAGCACAGCAGTTCCTGATAATTCTCAGCAATCTCTTACCCCATCTGCAGCCCTAAAGATTAGAATTATGGGAAGCCACAAGTCAAATCACATCTTTGTGACTTTGTGCTTCACTCTAATGGTTGTTATTGTGTGTGAAAGGTGAAGTAAAGGCTGTTTTAAACCAAGATTTTTTTTTTTTTTTTTGCGGTACGCGGGCCTCTCACTGCTGTGGCCTCTCCCGTTGCAGAGCACAGGCTCCGGACCTGCAGGCCCAGCGGCCATGGCTCACGGGCCCAGCCGCTCCACGGCATGTGGGATCCTCCCGGACCGGGGCACAAACCCGTGTCCCCTGCATCGGCAGGCGGACTCCCAATCACTGCGCCACCAGGGAAGCCCTAAACTAAGACTTTTGATCAGGCCAGGTTTTAATTTCTTCCTTGAAAGGAGCAAGCACAGCCCTCGCTGGCTCCCCACCTCCCACCCAGCAGCCTCTCTGCGCCGTTTCACGCCACGTTTCCAAAGTGTGCCGTGGTTCTAGACGCCCGTGTCCAGCTGCCTGCCTGACCTCTTCATTTGGAGGAGGAGGATTCCCACAAAGAAGCAAGACCAGGATGGGGCTCTGGCCTCTCCCCTCTGATTCCTGCTGTCTCTCCCAGCCCATTAGCAACACTGTTGATTGGCTCGTAAGAGCACTGGGAGGCAGTACCACTGGCAGGGCTGCTGTTCCCGTGTGCCCACCACTTAGCATCCTTCTGGACAAGTGACCTCTAGTGCCTCAGTTTTCTCGTCTGTAAATTGGGGCTAAGAATAGTATTCACCGCGTTGAACTGTTGCAAGGATGGAGTGAGTGCACATATAGAAAATATCTGCAATAGTAATTGGCGCCTAGGAAGTACTTGCAGAGTTTCAGCTGCAGTGTTGCACCCGCACGAAGCAGTTGAAGACCCAGTATCTGTGGAGAGACTTGCCGGCTCCCGAGAGGAAGGGATGAGATCGCATGGGAAATCGGGCCTTCCGGGGGCCATCCACTCCTGGGTTGGGTGTTGGAGCGTGTGCCTTCGTGCAGGGGCAGAGCCAGCACTCCTGGGCGCAGGGACGTCGGGCCGAGCTGGGCGGGAGCGGAGGGAGGTGGTGCTGGAGGAGGCCGGCAGGGGGACCGGCAGCTGGGCTGTGTGGCACGCTTGGCTCCGTGTCCTGGCAGCAGCTGTGGAATAGGGCGGGCTGTGAACAGAAGTGAGGTTCTGGTTCCCTGGGTGGGAGCTGGTTCCCCAGTGCCGGGGGCGGGGACTAGCTTGGGGTCGGGGCGTGGGAGTGGCCGGCCTGTACGCACAAGTTGTGATCCGGTTGGGAGGGTTGGAATTCTGGGAGCTGGGAGGGGCCTGGGCCTGCACGGGGTGGGGCAGCACAAGAGCCCAGGGGCCCATGGCTCGCTCCCCCAATGGGACCCTTAGGGTGCTGGTCTGCTGCTGCCCGTCTGAGCCCCCAGCCCAGCGGCCATTGGCCCAGCTGCACCTGCTGCAGCCCTTGGAGGGTGGTGTGATGGGAGGTGGCACAGTGAGCCTTTTACGGCCTGAAGTCTTTTCTTGATAGACTTATCAGATGCCCCAAAGGAAAAAACCTCTTTAACCAAATACATAATTTTCCTATTTGTAGTTAACTGCCTGTAATTGGCTGTTCAGCCAGCTCGGCCATCTTGGCCTTGGGAATGTTCCATGTTCCTTTGGAGGAATTTGGAAATCCAGATGCACCACGCAGGGTTAACAAGGGGGCCAGCCCTGGGGTGGTCAGGGGGCTCAGGGGGCTTGGAGGGCCTTGGCGGAGGGAGGCTGGAGAGAGTGGTCCCGGGCGAGGTGCACATCCGGCTCTCCTGACCCGTTTGATGGTGGCTCACTCATGAAAACACCCATGACACACCCAGGTGACCTCACCTGTCAGGCCGTCAGGGCAGCTGAATCATGATGCTGTAAACTATATCCCCAAGGGAAGGTTTGTAGCTGTGGTTATGTCTTCTCCCTGTTAAAATTAGTCTTGAGGGGAGAGTGAGGTGTGCTGAGTTTATAGCTTGTTTATTACAGTCTTCCTGCCAGCCCTGCAGGCCTTTCTCCTGTGATGGCAGTGCTCTCCATGTGTGGTTTTAAGCGGGATCCGAGCTCGTGGAAGTGGGAGAGGTGGGACGGTGCTTCCGGCCTGGAGAGGACAGTGGCTTCCTTGGTCGGCAGTGGTCTTGGGACCTGGTTTGCCGCTTTGCTGTTCTGGCATTCTTAGTGTAGGATGATGGATACTGCAGGCGGAGCCCTACAGCATCACGAGGAGCACCCTGCCCCCTGCAGCTGGCGGGGAAGGTATCTCGGCGGGGCTGGCCGCACGCAGGTGTGAGCAGTTTGCAAAGGGCAGTGACTTCTGTTTCGCTGGGGCAGGTGTGCACAAGGTGGACGACAGCGGCGTGGAGGGGAGGGCTGCTGCTGAGGGGCCGCCTCCTGGCTGGCTGCGGACATGGGCAGTCCTCCTGCGGGTTAGGGGCCCAGGGCGGGGGCAGGAGCCCTGTCACGTGCAGGTTAATGCAGGTTATTGTGTTCATTGGGCCTCAATGGGGGAAGCGCTTCCTTTTCAGCTGTAACTTATTTGGCTTATATTTGCCTTATTCTGGAGAGGATTTAAGATGGCTTAGGTAGAGAATGTACTTCAAAGGCGTTTTTTTCCAGATACAGCAAGGTATGTCTGTAGCCCTGCATGCTCGTGCCTCGCTCTGCCTTGGTCTGTTTGCAGTGAGCGCATGGGGCTCCCCGCTGGGAAGCTTCCCGGGGGCACAGAGGGCCATTTGCTGTAAGCCACCATTGTTCCTCCTTGTCTGTTCCCAAGTCCCATCTTTCTGTCAGGGAGCTGGAAGCAGAGGGACTGTGAGCTCAGACTCCCGCCTCCCCGGGGGCTGGGAAGGGGGCACAGGTGGAGGTGTTGGGGCCCCAGCCCAGGGGCTGCCAAAGGGCTGGAGCCAGGCCTGTCTCCCTTGTGCCTTTGAGGCAGCTGTCTCTCAGGAGATGCCCAGAAGGGGGGCCCGAAGTGCCCCCCACGGCCCTCCCTCCATGTGAGCCCCTCACGCCCTCCCTCCCCACTGCCCCTTCCGGCTGACAGCCCTCATATGTGTCCTGAGAAGCGGTGTCTTGTGGACTCCCTGCTTGTGGACTGACGTCAGAGGGTGAAAAGCCCCCTCACTCGTTCTAGAAGCGTTGCTAAAACTCCTGATGGAGCGTCTTCAGGGACTGTTTGGGGAAGACTAAGCACCCTCATGTTTGCACACATCCTGGGCTCCCTCGGGTGGGCCTCAGGAAGTGTGTACAAACCTGTGCATTCAGTTGCTCCTTCCTCTGTCTCTTGAGCGTTTTGTACCAGCCTCTGTCATGGGCCTTCAGTGTGCATCCTGTCCCTGCCTCTCCCTTTCCCCCTCGCCTTGCTGGCCTTGTTTCTGGGGGCGTGCAGGTCCTCGGGAAACACCTTCAGTGAACGTGGGCACAGATGTGCACCGCAGGACATGCAGACGCGCAGGAGTTTAAAGACCAGCTGCTCGGATGGGATTTACGCCCTGGGAGTGTGTGTCCAGTCCTCTGAGTTGGGTCCCTCTGCAGAAAAATGGGACACACTGTGGTCTGGGCCGAGCACAGGGCCTGTCAGCCTGGAGGGGGCACTGAGCGATGCTTCAAGTGAAGGTTGAACAGCTGTGGGTGACTGCCGGTATTGCAGCCCAGGCAGGGACCGGCCGTGGCGCGAGGCTGTGGCCCTCAGCTCGGAGTGATAAGTGGGGTCGTGACCCAGGAAGGCCTGTTGAGGTGTTGGGTGTGGTCCCAGCAGCTGCTGTTGCAGAAGCTCTCGGGCCGAGGCCCCGGGGTGAAGGCAGGGACTCGCGCTTCCTTCTCCCTCGCTGGAGACGGTGAAACGCGGGCGGTGGAGGGAGCCGGCCTGGGCGGTGGAAGGAACCCTGCTGGGGAGCCTCGCTGACCCTGAGCCCCACTCAGCTCCGTTTCTGGTTCTTCTCAGGCCTTTCCAGTCACGCGTTCTGCGGAGTTGGCCTTGCTGGGGGCCGGTGCGTGGGGTGAACGCCCAGGAGACACACGGCGGAGTGGGCACTTGCTTTCTCCCGTGTGAGGCCCCGTGGGGACACAGAGGAGTCCCTGGGCTGGGGAGGGGGCAGCGTCCAGGAGGACCCGCCAGAGGGAGCGAGAAGCTTTCTGCATCTCAGCCTCTTTGCAGAACTTAGTCGGACAGGGGCCAATTTGGTATATTGGATTAGGTTTTTATCCCCCAGGAGAGAGACCAAATAAACAGAATAGAGTTACTTTGGGCCACTGGCCAAACGGGAAATATTTTGGGTCTGGTGACCTTTTTCTTTGGGTCACTATTCGCTGTAGAAGGTTTTGACCCGTATTCCATTTCAGAATAGGAAGAACAGCTTATTTTTCAGAGCGGCAAATAAGGAAAAGAATGAAAGTATCTCGGAGTCTCTGTTTCCAGAGGCTCCCCCGGGAGGAATATTTTTATAGACACCAGACGTCCTCACCAGCCCTGGCCAACTTTCCATCCTGGGATGATGGGGTATGCCGTGAGCTGGCTGGCGCCTGCTGGGCCCCTCCACTCGCCTCTAAAGCCAGCACCTGCCCCTCTTGTCGCTGCGGCCAGCCGGCCTCGTTGGGGCCCGTGCTCCGTGCCTCTCAGCTCCCCCTGTGACTGCGAGCTCTCCTGGGATCTTCGTACATCACAAACCTCAACATTTTCACGATTGAACTGCAGAAGGTCACTGTCATCACTGAATCTCAGGGTACAGCAAGTGCTTATATAGCTGTTGTCAAAAGCCGGGGAAGGCAGTGTGACCTCAGACCTTGTTAAGGCAAGGCTGTGCTGTGAAGACCACACAGAGACGTCCCACGGTTGACTTTCTCAACCTTGGTAACGGGCACAGGGTCCAAGCAGCACGTGTGTGACGTGTACAGCGGAGGCTCTGCCTCGCGTAGACATGCGCGTGGCTGGCACGGACTGTGGTGCTGGACCACCAGGCACTGTAGCCTTTGCACCGTCCGCCTGCACCCTGACTTCATGTTGCCGTCGGGGTTGGAACTGCTCGGCATCTCGGGTCTCGACTGGGGGGCAAGTCCGGGTCTGCGTTGCCCTCCCTCTTCTGTGCCTTTAAGCTACGGAGCGGTCGCCATGGAAGGATCCCTATAGCTGTGCGGTGAGGGGACTGAAGCCCCTTTGCTGCCCTTTGTCCCGTGGCCCCGGGGTCCCCCTAAAAGTATAGGAAGAGTTGGGAGCGGTGTTGACCTGGGATTTCTGGAGAAGCTGAGACCTTGTAGGCTTCCTCGTTTGTGATCTGTGCTGCCTGCATCTCCCGTGTGTCCCTGGGCACTGGACGGGCACTGGACGGGCCGCGGGGGGCGGGGGTGGGGGGGAAGTCCTGAACTTGGGGGCGGGGGCAGCTCCTGTGACCTTAGACACCGGCCTGCTTGGAGGGGGCTGCTGCTGGCTCTCCACGGGGAGAAGTGCCAAGTGCCCCCAGCTTTTCTCAGCGTAGAGGCCCTTGATGTCCTTGGGGGTCCTAGGCTCGCCACCCTTGGCCCCCCCCCCCCCCCAGAAGGCTCTGCATACAGCTCAGGACGTGCAGGGTGGTGAGGTTGTGGAGTTCGGATGTAGCAAGCTGTAAAGGAGCAGAGCTCAGGTGGTTGGGTGGTTTACCGATGATCCCCTGTACCTGCAGCCTGGCCAGAAATGCCTGCTGGCCGCCCGGCGCTGGTTCCACGCGGAGCCAGACCCAGGTCCCCTGCACCAGGCCCGCCCTGCTGGACTGGGCGGAGGCCATCTGAACTTGTGCAGACCCTGTTCTGCCACCTCTCATTCTGGCCTCATCCAGCTTGTGCCACTTCCAGGCGGCCAGACAAACAGTAACCCTGGAGCCTTAGGAGGGAAAGAGACTAGTGCAGGCCCCAGACCTGTGGCCGCTTGTTCAGGCTCAAAGGCATAGCCACCTCCACAGGGAAGGAGGTCGTCTGTTGCGTGCAGCCTGGGCCTTGGGCGATGAGGGGTGAAGTTGGCCACTCTGGAGGGCGAGGAAGGCGAGAGCAGAGGGACAGCAGAGGGGAGATGTGAGGGTGGGGTACCAGGAGGGCTGAGCCGAGACGACGTCCGAGGTGCCCCTCAGTCTGGCTACGCCTTGTGCTGGGGACAGAGGAGCAAGGGGCCTGGGAAGTCAGCGGGAGAGGGGGGAGTGAGTGATGCCCCCAGTGGGGGCAAGACAGCCTAAGGAGGGAGGAGGGGCCACAGGCTAAAGGGAACTGTGTCACTGGTCACAGGTTGCATGGGATGTGGCACACCTGTAGATTCTTTTGTCGAGACAGGTGAGCACGCACATCGGGCTGTTGCGAGTTCACAGAGCCCTCCTCCAGCTCCGTTCAGGACAGACGGCCAGGTTTCAGAACTTTGAGGAGGCTCCGGTATGGGGGCACCTGGGAGGGCAGGAGGGGCCGGTGTCTCTGTCGCTGTCGTCCGGCACCCCTGGCCTCCTGGCCCCGTTTCTCCTTTGAGGGTGGGGGAAGGGCAGCACCATGTCTGGCTCCTCCAAGCCACCACCGTCTCTGACCTGGAGCCCGACGATTGTGGATTCTTGTCCTGCTTCCAGAGGAGTTTCGTGTCCGTTCTCACATTTGCTCCAGGCTCCTTGGAGCCCCATGGCCCACCTGGGTGAATTCCGAGCTCTTGCCCTCCCAGCCCTGCGTGCCCTCGGTCTGCCTTGGGGCTCTGGACAGCACGCCTGACCCCCTCCCAGGCCTGCCCGCTGGGCTGTGCCGTCCACACGTGGGTGTCCCCATGGAGGGGTAGGGCGGGTCACGGTGGAGGGAGCGAACCCTCCTGCTCTTGCTGGAAGCCCCGTGCCCAGTGGCTGCTGGGGGGCAGGCAGCGCGGACACAGGATACCGCGTGGTCTAGGCCAGGGCGCCTCCCCTCAAGGCACCTGAAAGTGGGGGTGGGAGGGTCAGAGGGAAACCCTCACCTAGACGTCCAGTTGCCCGCCCTGCTCTCCGCTCTCCCGCACCTGTTTACACACCTCGCTGGTCATCCTAGTGGTAGGGCAGGTACTGTGCAGGAGGCAGGGTTGTGGGTCAGCGGCTCGGGACCTTCCTTGACAGAGAGAGGCTGCACCTGGTTCTGCTAACTGAGTAGGACCCTCAACCTAAATTGTTTTACTAATATTTATCTTTCCTAGTGACCATTCTGGGTAAAAATCCTCAGAAAACTGACGGCGTCGTCATTATTAGATTACTTTTTTATTCTTCTGGGCCATTCAAACCAAACTTAAATTCTCAGTTAGCCGGTTCCCGGTTGTTTTGGTGATTTGTGTCCTTGAGGACTAAGTACCTGAACAGCGCATCCTCTGCAATGGAGGCGAACAAAGGGTTCCATTCGCCAGGGAGCTTTCAGCACAGTCTTCTCTGAATGTCATCAGAGGTGCCCGTCCTGCTTCACAGCCCTGAAGCAGCAGCATTATTCCGCATCGTGGCATTATTCTGCATGACGCATCGTGGCATTATTGCATCCCCCAAACTGTGTGTTGGTGTGGCCGCCACCTCCAGGTGTGGGATCTGCAGGCAGAATGTCTGAGTCACAGCTGTTACCAGCGGCTTGGCATCCACATCTCTGCACCGTTTCCTGCCGTCGAGTTCAGAAGCTCAGCTTGTTTCCGGAGCGTTTTGAGCTAACTCGTGGGATGCTGAGACTCTTGAGGCTGCCCTGCTCTGTCTCGGAGGGAGCATGGCATCTGAGGAGCCAGGATGGGGGGGTCCAGGTCTGTGGGACCCCGGCTGAGTCTTCTGTCCCACCCCTTTTGCAGCCACTCCCTGAGCCACCTGCTTCGGGGGAGCCTTTCGCGTCCCCTGGTGATCCCTTCGTCCCCTGTGCTGTGGCCGCCGTTGTGAGTTTGCATCCAGTTCCTGCCGAGTTTTAAGCTCACAGGCCCCCCCGGGGGGAAGTCAGGGTCAGTAACTTCTGGAGCCAGTCGTGTGAATTGGCCGCAGAGCTGTGCCGCGCGCCCACCCGACTTGGCCACGGGGGTGCTGACCGACAGGGGTCCCTGGGCGTCGTGTTAGCCCGCCCTCCCCTGGCTGCTTGCATTTGGCCACCCAGGCGACCTACCTGTCTGTCAAGAAACTGAGTTTAAATCACAGTTAAGCTGGAACGCTCCTTGTTCACTTTCACACCAACGGTCATCCTAAAATCTCTCCTTTTAATTAACTCCATTTTCCCTGCCAGGGTGGTTTGCAGACAGAGTACCTGTCAGGGGCCCAGGAAGGGAGGCAGGGGCCCGGGGCCCAGGGCCCAGGGCACGGTGGCTTTTGCTCCCGTCCGGTTACTGCTGTTCCTTTTTTTTCTTTGTAAACCTGCTTCTTTGGCAGCTTTCACTTCTCATGTAGGCAAGTCCCAAGCTAATATTTATCCTGCGAAGTATCTTAAAAATGCTGGAGGGCGAGTTATTTTCTGAGAGCTTTATCAATCTTTGAAAGAGAGTCATTGTTACATTGATAAACTGAGGCACTGCCTACAATGGCCAGATTGTGTTTGAACTTGCAACCTTTAACGCAACAGTTAGTTTTTGTTAACAGATGGAATAGTGTTGGCTCTTCTTGTAAAGAGGTCTTTATCCTTGTGTTTTTTGTTTGTTACTGGCGTGCGCTGGGAGAGGGGAGACCTGGCACAGGGGAGCTGGTTTTGTAATACATTCGGGTGTTACTCATTTTATGATTGGCAGGCTTTTTAGGAATGTGGACTTTTGTACTCAGAGCCCTCACTTTTTATGAATTGTCCCTTTAAAAGTGGAGGTGCCTCCTTCCAGAGGGAAAACTGGCCTCGCCATGCAGTCTTCAAAGACCTAACAGCGCGCAGGAAAGGAAAAGTGATATAAATAACAAGAATGTGCAGTAGGTGGTATTATTTATGAGTGGTCACCAGGTTTCAGGTCTAAAGGAAAGCACACTGAGAGTGAGCTTAAATAAAGAGCTTTCCTGAGGGTGTTATTTGTCAGTAAAAGGAACCACTTCTGGGTCTTCTCCAGAGCCCGTTTCCCCTACCTGGCAGCCCCGCTGGACTCTGGACTGGGTGGATTGGAGGCGGGGTGCTTCCTGGGGACAGGACGGTGCCAGGGGGCCCATGTCCACGCCCCCGCCCGGTGGTCCAGGAGCGAGTGTTGGGTGCAGGCACGAGCGGGCAGAGGTGAGTCCGGAAGTGGGTCCTGCAGCTTGGGCACAGGGACAGACGTGGGGACTCGAGCGTGGCTGGTGGGAGGGTGGGTGGATAAAGTCTGGAGACGGAGGTCCAGAAGGGAGTTTAAAACGTAGTTACTGGAGGCTTGGAGCCCGGTGAGGGTGCGGGGCCGGGCCGGTGTGGGCAGAGGGGACTCAGGTGGGCTGCCCTGGGGGCCAGAGGTGGGGACATGTGAGGTGGCGCCCGTGGTGCCCTGCCCTGCGGAGGTCTCAGTCAGCACCGAGCTGTCCTCCTGGTCAGCCGACTCGCCGTTCCTCTTTTGTCTCTTGTCGTTCTGTCTGCCTCTGTCCCTCCCTGCTGACTCACCCCCTGAGCTGCACACGGAGCCGCCGTGGCCTGAGGGGGGCCGGCAGGCAGTGTGTGTCCTGGGTCTTCCTGCTGCCTCCCCACAGTCACACAGGGGTTCATCCCTGCCCACGCCCCAGCATCCCTGTGGGTTCAGCATCCACGTTTAAACCCACTGATGGTTGGCCGAATTGTTTGGGGGATGCACGGAGCTTCTACAGGGGAAAATGTGATTTCTTGCTCATATAGCTCTCCAGGTCATCTTCTAGGTGTCTCTCAAGCACTATACATCTCCTGAACTTTTTCTTCTCCCCCAGTGGAAACTCTGTACCTCTTAAATCAACCAATCTACCTATCTATCTATCTATTTATTTATTTATGGAGGGATTCCAGCTTTTCATTTTTCCCCTTTTACACAAAACAAAGTAGAAGAGATAAAGTAGGATTAAAACTGCAAAAGTAGTTAATTGGTAGAACACATATACACAGAAAAAATCCGGATAGGAAGACAAGCTTATTTACAATGAGGAAGCACGTGCCTTGCGTTTATGTTTAATACATCTGGAAAGTCATCGCAAGCAGTAAGGTCCTGTGGTTAGTGCTGTGTGTTCTTAAATTTAACTCCTGTTTTGAGAGGTTGAAACACAGGTCCTGGTATGAGGATGCTCTGCTGGGCTGACCTGAGGGAGGTGTGTGTGTGTGTGTGTGTGTGTGTGTGTGGGAGTCCAGGGTGCAGTGTAACTGATTCGTGGATGGGAAGTGAGTGCTGTGTTTAAAAAGCGGTGACTTTTAAGAGCATTATCTTTCGTTTTCAGTAGAGGTAAAATCTAATCTGTTTTGATCCCTCTCATCTTACAGGCACATGCACTGACTGTAATACATGTTCAGGTCATACTGTCATGTGGAGTTTACATAACTAGATACAGTATGTTTATGTATTTGAGGATTCCATTGTGCCCAGGGAGGCTTGATTTTAACTATTTCCCCAGGTTTTAAATACTCTTGTGCTTCCCTCTCATGAACTTTTTTTTTTTTTTTTTTTGCGGTACGCGGGCCTCTCACTGTTGTGGCCTCTCCCGTTGTGGAGCACAGGCTCCGGACGCGCAGGCTCAGCGGCCATGGCTCACGGGCCCAACCGCTCCGCGGCATGTGGGATCTTCCCGGACCGGGGCACGAACCCATATCCCCTGCATCAGCAGGCGGACTCTCAACCACTGCACCACCGGGGAAGCCCCCTCTCATGAACTTTTGTCCAGCTTACTGGAAAGGTATCACTCTTTGGGCAATATCAGTGGTCATTCTTTGTATTTATGGTCTTAACTGTGGCTTCCTGACCATATTTACATCCCAATCACCACTGGACTTGTGTCAGCATCAGGCACCCAGGTGGGGGAGCCTGGTGGAGCTTGCTTGTCCCCCAGAACGGTAGAAGGAAGCACTTGTAGCCACATTTGGCAGCCCCTGTGTGGATTTGCACTGTGTGGTGTGGGGTATCGTTTTTTTTTTTTTTTAAATAGGATTTACTTTTTTTTTTTCTTAATTTATTTATTTATTTAGGGCTGTGTTGGGTCTTCGTTTCTGTGCAAGGGTTTTCTCTAGTTGTGGCAAGCGGGGGCCACTCTTCATCGCGGTGCGCGAGCCTCTCACTATCGCAGCCTCTCTTGTTGCGGAGCACAGGCTCCAGACGCGCAGGCTCAGTAGTTGTGGCTCACGGGCCTAGTTGCTCCACGGCATGTGGGATCTTCCCAGACCAGGGCTCAAACCCATGTCCCCTGCATTAGCAGGCAGACTCTCAACCACTGCGCCACCAGGGAAGCCCTGGGGTATCGTTTTGCAGAAGGCAGCATATGTACTTCTGGCCCTTGTGTTAGGTGTGCTTGGAACCGTCTAGCCCTTGCACCGGTGCTGGCGCTCACCTGGATGGCAGGTGCCTGGGAATTCTGGGCCTCCTTTCAGGCTCAGACTCTATTTCCCGCTGCTGTGTTTTTTTGTTTTTTTTTAAAATAAATTTATTTATTCATTTGTTTATTCTTGGCTGCATTGGGTCTTCTTTGCTGTGCGTGTGCTTTCTCTAGTTGCGGCGAGTGGGGGCTACTCTTTGTTTTGGTGCGCAGGCTTCTCATTGCGGTGGCTTCTCTTGTTGTGGAGCACGGGCTCTAGGCATGCGGTCTTCAGTAGTTGGAGCACGCGGGCTCAGGAGTTGTGGCGCACAGGCTCAGGAGTTGTGGTGCGAGGGCTCTAGAGTGCAGGCTCAGTCCTGTGGTGCGCGGGCTTGGTTGCTCCACAGCATGTGGGATCTTCCTGGACCAGGACTCGAACCCGTATCCCCTGCATCGGCAGGCGGGTTACTAACCACGGTGCCACCGGGGAAGCCCCCACTGCTGTGTGTTGGCTGTGTTCTCAGCTCTGGCAGGAGGCAGCCCCCAGATGGAGGGCAGTGCTTAGTCCTGGGGTGTCAGCACCCATGGTTAATGAATGAGAAAGAAAAGGGGCTTGTTGGTGTTTGCAGCCTTGGGCCTGGGGAGTCTGGTGCCCTCTGGGCTGCAGGCAGGGGAAGATGCTTTGTAACCCCCGGACAAGAAGTAGAGCTCCTCAATCCAAAGTGGACCTGTTTCAGACCTTGCTGCAGGGCTTTTCTGTCTTGCCAGCCACTCCTGGCCTGGAGAGAAAAGAGTTGACCCTGACTCCTTGCTGGTAGTCGAGGCTGACCATGAGTACCCCTGAGTGCAGTGCATTGTGGGCGAATCTGTGATGAACAAAGTAGGTGGTGGTGCAGCTAGGGGCGGGTGTCTGACGTCAGTCCAGTGGGGAGAAGGCTAAATAAAGCAGAGATAAATCTGAGCTCCAAGAGGGGCTATAGGTGTTATCGAATGAAAAGCCCCGTGGTTGAGATTGGAAGCTGGAGTAGCCACCGAGTGAAGGGTCTCGCCAGGGACACAGGAGGGAGGAATAGCCTCCATGTACCAGAATGTTTGGGAGGGACCTGCTGTGTTCCTGGGTGCGGTTATAGAACAATCTTGATTCACTTTATTGCTGGTGTCAGATTGGGGAAAGCTTCTGAGATGCTTCTTGGTGATCAGTTTCGAGTCCGTACCAGCTGTCCGTGGACCTGCCAGCAGCTCAGTGAGTCCACAGGTGGCTTTTCAAACCCGCCACCCCTGCCCCTCCTCTCCCCATCCAACCCTCTCAGGCTGCGTGGTGTTGCAAACCTCTCTCTGCACTGTCTAGGCCATCTGAGATTCATCTTTGTTGTAGAACACTCCTGAATATCA
Source organism: Delphinapterus leucas (assembly GCF_059928025.1). Taxonomy (NCBI): domain Eukaryota; kingdom Metazoa; phylum Chordata; class Mammalia; order Artiodactyla; family Monodontidae; genus Delphinapterus; species Delphinapterus leucas. The sequence continues at coordinate 2,516,091 of NC_143145.1, forward strand.
TTCCACATATCAAGATCTTATGTGATGTTTGGATGGGGCAACCAGAAAAATCTGTTACCTTTTTTTAAATTAAAAAATAATTTGGGGTTCTGCAGAAGCAATAAGTATAGAGAGATAGAGAGAGAGATAAAATGATGAATCACGCAGAATACCTCTGCATCCATGCCTTAAAAAAAAAAAAAAACTTAATGGGACCATAATGTGTACTTGACTTATAATCTGCTTCTTTCCCCTCCCCGCCCCCCACAAATGAGGTCTTTTATTTGTCACCATTAAAAGTCTGATTTTTTTTTTTTTTTGGCGGTACGCTGGCCTCTCTCCCTTTGCGGAGCACAGGCTCTGGATGCGCAGGCTCAGCGGCCATAGCTCACGGGCCCAGCCGCTTTGCGGCACGTGGCATCTTCCCAGACCGGGGCACGAACCCGTGTCCCCTGCATCGGCAGGCGGACTCTCAACCACTGCGCCACCAGGGAAGCCCCAGAAGTCATTTTTGATGGAGCCAGGACTGTCATGATTAATTGCACAGGTGATAGTACTGCTTACTTTGAGCACTTCAGCTTCCGGGGATCCCAGGAAAGCACTGGTTCTGAATAGCTGACCTTTCCAGGCAGCAGGGGGATTCAGGTACCAAACTGGGTTTCTTCCTCACAGAACATCGGGGGCCTTGCAGGTGAAGGGGTTACCCCTCTCTGTAGAGGAGAGGACAGATTCCGTGAGCTTGCAGTCTGATTGGCGCCATTCGGGAAGCTCCCTCCTGCCCCCTCCCCCTTCGTGGGAGCTGTCCTGTGCGCTCCAGCCGGTTCCCTGAGCTGGGCCGAGGAAGCCACTGCCTTGCCTTCTCCTGTCCCCTGCCTGCAGTGGGCCTGAGGCCCAGCACAGGGGTTCCCCGATGGGGACTGTCCTTGGACCGCGCCTTCTTCTGGGCAAAACCGACTGTAGGTAACCATGAGTCGGTGGGAAGGTTTTTGAAGGGTGTAGAGACTTCACAAGGTCTGCAGTGTGGCTTTAGACCACGTTCTTGGTAGCTCCGCAGTGCCAGTCTGTCTTGTAAATGGTGCAGGCATGACTCATCCCCTCTGTGTGGAGTCCTGACCTTCAGCCACATTCAGGTGTGCAAGGGTCAGGGCGGTGACTGCAGAATGCTGGGTGGTGGTGGTGGCGGTGGTGGTGTTGTTGTTTTAATTTATTTTATTTTTATTTATCTTTGGCTGCATTGGGTCTTTGTTGCTGTGCACAGGCTTTCTCTAGTTGCGACGAGGTGGGGCTATTCATTGCGGTGTGCGGGCTTCTCATTGCAGTGGCTTCTCGTTGCGGAGCGTGGGCTGTAGGTGCATGGGCTTCAGTAATTGTGGCACGCGGGCTCAGTAGTTGTGGCTCGCGGGCTCTAGAGCTCAGGCTCGGTAGTTGTGGCGCATGGGCTTAGTTGCTCCGCGGCATGTGGGATCTTCCCGGACCAGGGCTCGAACCCGTGTCCCCTGCATTGGCAGGCGGATTCTTAACCACTGCACCACCAGGGAAGCCCCTGTTGTTTGTTTTTATGGTCTCAGAGAGTAAGAATGAATTTAACCCCAAACTAAAGCTGTGTATGTTCCCTTCATTCACCAAAATGTTACCTTTTAAAAAAAAACTAGTTTTGATTTTAACATTCCTCAAATATATTTCGTACTTCCTCTTTTTAAAAACATTGACATTTTGTGTTTATGTAATTCACATAATCCCATATTGTTAGACAGTTGAGTTGTCTCCAGTTCTCCTTTTGTAGCACCGCATCCTTTTTTGCCTTAGGGTACACGGAGAGTCTGGAAACTGCTTTGATTTGATATCCCACGTAAGTACCATCAGAAGGGTTCATTACATCTCAGCAGTCTTTAGTGGCATCCCTTAATTCTACCCGTCTTTGAGGTCTATTCTTTTTCCTTTTTGTTTTGGCCGTGCCTTGAGGCTTGCGGGATCTTAGTTCCCCTAGCAGGGATTGAACTCGGGCCCACGGCCGTGAAAGTGCTGAGTCCTAACCACTGGACTGCCAGGGAATTCCTTGTTTTTGATTATATGTGTGTAATGTGAGGAATCTCTCTTTTCATTGTTTAAAAAGTACCATTTGGTTGTTACGAGTAGGCAGCTTGCCTGTCTCTTCCATATCGTGGATGACAGAACCTGCGTTTATTGGTACCTGGCCCTGCGCCTTAGATGAAGTAATGAGAAGTTTGGAGAAATACTTGTCTCTCCTGGAACTGTTGGAAGTGGCTTCCCACTTGGCATTTTAGGTGGACCCTGGAGCTCAGTTTTCGTAGGCTTAGCTGGGGTTCCAGGAGCCGCCCAGTTGAAAAGCATGCTGCTGTTTCCATGGTAGCCAAAGCTTCACTCTGACCCCAGCGGCTTAAACTAGCAAATTGATGCTAGAAGCATTCAGAAGAAGGGGAAGAAAGAAAAACCTCTGGCAGCTTTTTAATTAGAAAACAAAAACCCTCCTACTCACCTGATTGTGCAAATGAAGGAAAACCATATAAAGGTCAGAGGTGAAAAGTTAGGTGAGCGGGTCTTTCTGTATTTTTCTAAGAAGGTAACCATTGCAGAGAATGTCTCCTTTGGGGACAAAGCAGTGCGTCCTTGTCTCAGTGTAATTTCCTCCCACATGAGCTTTCTGGGTGTTGGATGCTAGGCCTCGCTTTCCTTCGCGTGTCGGGAACAGTTTGCTTTAGTAGATTCTGGTGAAGATGGATATTCTGTTCGGGAGGGTGCTTGAGTTCCGTCCTAATGCCGTGCCCTCTCAATTTTAGGAAGTAGGATAGATAGTATGTGCTTTGATAGGGTCCAATATTAAACACGTCTTCTGTCATGTAAGCTGTCACTAGAGTTTGCCGAGTTTGCTTCCACGTGCCTTTCTGCTTATTTTTACCTGATACTGTGCTTTTAGATGGTCCAGAGCGGCAGCTGCCCTGTCCCCGGGGCAGAAGGGCAGGGGCAGCACGGAGTCCTGTATGGTGCTCTCTGTGCTGGCGGGGGTCGGGCAGGGGGCTCCCACACACCTGGCATCGGAGCTGACCGGGGCTCCCCCGAGGTTGTCCGGTGGAGGAGAGCCGAGCCTTCCTTGCTCCTTCTGGACTGGAGTCAGGAAGGGGGGTGCTGGCTCCCCGGTGCTTGTCATGAGCTCCACGCCACTCACCCCCTCGTCCTGCTTGTAGGTTCCTTTCCTAAGAGATGATGCAGTCCTCCATGTCTGGGCAGGGCTGCAACCATGCAGGACCTGCAGCTGTGCCCTGTCCCTGGAGGTCCTAGGAATTCTTGGTAGGAGTTCGTGGCTCTGTTGGCAATTCTGATGTTCCCTTTTTGGATGAGAAAGGGGCTTCTGGAGTTGGGTGTGCTGTCAGAGAAAACCCAAGGCCCTGGGAGTGGAGAGAGTCAACTGCCCGGCATCCTTTCCGTCAGCGCCCTGCCCTTGGCCGGTTGCTTCGCAACTGGAGGGTCATTGTTCTCGGGAGCCTCTTGGTACCCTTCCAGGAGGGCTCTGCCCCTGATGCGCTTCACCGCTCTGGGTGCGCAGCTAGCCCAGGTTCACCCAGCGTGCTGGGCGCACACGGATGGGCTCAGGCGTGCCTGCCAGACCCTCTGCAGGGAGCACCGTGGGCCGAGGCTCTTCCCCTCTGGTTTAGATGTGACCTCACTTGTCCTTTAGGTCTATCTGAGCCCGTGCCTCCCATCCTGCTCTCTGCCCGCCCTCGGGGTCCCAGATGTTGGCCGGGGTGGGGGAATCAGAGGTGGTCCTCCTGCTGCCCTGGGGACCAGGAAGCCCAGGGCTGGCGGAAGCCCTTTTGATGCCTACAGATTACCTCTGAGGAGGCAGGGCCAGCGCAGCCCTCCCAGCTGCTCGGGCACGAGTCTGCTTAGACGTGTTAGATGTGTTGGCTCTACACAGGGCACCGGGAACCCCGACAGGCAGGACGGCGAGGGTTTGGGGTGCGCCACATGTAAACCCCAACGGTGAGAGCCACTGCTCTTGTGTCCTGTCTCATTGAAGACAGTGATTCCTGAAGAATCCCACATAGGCGTGACATTGTGAGATGCTGTGATCTATCTGGGGGTGGGGTGGGGGGGTGACTTTTAACAAATAGTTCTGAAGTAGAGTGTGTATTTTGAAAGTTTACTTAAATTGCAGTGTGCCAGTTTAAAGGCGCATAAAGAACGATCTCTACTATTCATTGGCATTGACACGTTGGCTTCTGCTTCCTATTCAGAAGAGCAATGGATTTTCCTCGAGCTCTGCGATTATCCTGCTCTCCTCTCTAAAGGGGGAGGGATTTCTAAAAGTTGGTTTTTCTTTTTTGAAGGGAGTAGTCATGCTTAGCCTGGTCCTCTGCCTTCCGTGCTTGCGAATTCATGATTATAAAGCCATCCGGGTGCCTGTGCCCACCCAGAGTGACCTGAGCTGCTCCTCGCTTGGCCCGTGGATGGGCGGCCCAGGCCCACTTACCTCCTGCAGGGAGCTCCTTCTCCCTTCCCCGGGGTGCCAGGGTGGGAGAAAGGTTGGGATGCTGGTGTTGGGTGCCCCCCCGGGTCTGATGGCACCTGGAGGCAAAGAGAGGGCCCAGGCCACCTCCAAGGATGCCACGCTGCCAGGACCTTGACAGCCGGGACTGTCTGTCCTGCAGACACACAAGAGGGGCTGAGTCCATGGCTCTGAGAGCTCACAGTGGGTGTGGCGTGTGCCGAGAGCTGCCTTGCAGGGTGCCTTCTGGTTGAAGAGACCGGACCCTGTCCGGGGAGGGACCAGGGTGCAGGGCTGGGCTGTGTAGTCAACAGAAGAGAAGCCCAGGAGAAGCGCGCTGGATGCCTGCAGTGCCCAGGTCTGGGCTGTCTCTGCTCATTGCAGGCTACTCGTGACTTGAGAGGTGCTTTAATTAGACTGACTTGTTACACTGTAGCAATAGTTTCATCCCCTGGCGCCCTGGGGCCCCTTTCCAGATTTCCTTCCATTCAGTCTCTTAATACTGCGAATATTTGACAGACACACATAGGCACGCACAAGAACACACACAGTCACATCCCTCCTCGTCCCCCCGGCCCCAACTTCACAGCAGACTGATGGAAAGGAGCACAAATCAAAAGGGGTGTCAGGTCTGGCGTGCGTCACGTTCGGTTTCTGAAGTGTCCTTGACTAGGTCTTGTGACACAGAACGCTCAAAGCCTGGGTTATGAAGAGTTAAGTCGTAGATCAGCTTTTGGTCATTTCTATCTAGAGGGGCAGTGCGCTGGCCAGCCGGGACCCTTGAGAGCGAAGGGGGCACGGCCGGCGACGTGCCTGCAGCCAGTGGCTCACACTTGGAGCGAGTTGGCCTACAGGTTCTTGGGCCCTTCCCCAGAGTTCTGTTTCGGTGGGGCCCGGTGGAACCCAGGAATCTACTTGTTTCAGACAGATTCAGTGTCTCAGTCCATTTGGCTGCCATAACAGAATACCATAGACGGGGGAAGTCTGTCTTAGGGGGCCTGCTTCCTGGTTCATAGATGTCTCTGGGGTCTCATAAGAGCACTGATCTCATTCACAGGGCTCTGCCCTCATAACCTGGTCACCTCCTGGAGGCCCCGCCTCCTAATCCATCACCTTGGAGGGTAGGGTTTCAACGTGTGTATCTGAGGGGGACACAGACGTTCAGGCCAGAACACACACTAATCCACATGGATGTTGAGCTGTGTGTTAAACATGTCTAGTTTAAGTCTATGTTAATTTTATAATTCTTTAGCCCAAATACGCTAGACTAGAGGCACATTTGAGTGAGTGATCACAGGAAACCAACCTGGGTTTCTGCAAGTGACACACATAATACCTGAGGCAGGTCAATTCGCAACTGGATAATTTCAGGTGTGAGAAAGGGTCCCCAAGTCATGGCACGACCACCCCTTAATGCCTTTCTGGCCAGATGTTTTTGACTGTGTCTTCTGTTTTTCTAATGTAAGGACACAACATTTAAAAAAAATAAACTTTATTTTTTAGAACAGTTTTAGGTCCACAGCAAAATGTAGCATAAAGCACAGAGTTCCTCCTGTAAACCCCCATCCTCAGACACACAGAGCCTCCCCCATTACCAGGTTCCCCCGCCAGCGTGCTGTGTTTGGTAAATGGTCGATCCTCCATCCACACGTCCTCATCCTCGAGAGCCCAGAGTTGACGTTGAGGTCGCTCTTGGTGGTACGTTCCTGGGTTTGGGCACACGTGCAGTGCCGTGTATCTGCCATTAGATAGTGGTAGCTTCACTGCCCTAAACATCTATGCTCTGCTCATTCTTTCCACCCTCATGCCACACACACGGCGGGTGGCAACCACTGATCCTTTTACTGTTTCCGTAGTTTTGCCTTTTCCAGAATGTCATGTAGTCGGAATCCTGTAGCGTGTGGCTTTCTCAGACGGGCTTCTTTCACTTAGTAATGTGCATTTAAGGCTTCTCCGTGGCTTTTCATGGTTTGATGGCTCATTTCTTTTTAGTGCTGGATACTGTTTCATTGATGTATTTATTGATTCACCTACTGCAGGACATCTTGGTTGTTTCCAAGTTTTGGGCATTATGAATAAAGCTGCTCTAAACATCCATGTGCAGGTTTTTGTGTGGACCTAAGTTTTCAGCTCCTTTGGGCGAATACCAAGGAGCAGGATGGCTGGATCGCATGGTAAGAGTGTGTTTAGTTTTGGGAGAAGCTACCAAACTGCCTTCCGAAGTGGCTGCACCTTGTTGCGTTCCCACCAGCAGTGAACGAGGGTTCCTGTTGCTCCACAGCCTCACCAGCGTTCGGTGGTGTCAGTGCTCTGGACTTGGGCCATTCTAACAGGCATAGAATAGTGGTATCTCGTTGTTTTAATTTGCATTTCCCTGATGTCAGATGATATGCAGCATCTTTTCAGGTGCTTATCTGCCATCTCCGTGTCCCCTTTGGTGAGGTGTCTGTTCAGGTCTTTGGCCCATCTTTTTTTGTTTGTTTAAAATGTAAATTTATTTATTTATTTATTTTTGGCTGCGTTGTTGCTGCGTGTGGGCTTTCTCTAGTTGCGGCAAGCGGGGGCTTCTCATCATGGTGGCTTCTTGTTGCGGAGCACAGGCTCTAGGCATGCGGGTTTCAGTAGTTGTAGCACGTGGGCTCAGTAGTTGTGGCTCGTGGGCTCTAGAGCGCAGGCTCAGTAGTTGTGGCGCACCGGCTTAGTTGTCCCGCGGCATGGGGGATCTTAGTTCCCTGACCGGGGATCGAACCCACGTCCCCTGCCTTGGTAGGCAGATTCTTAACCACCGGACCACCAGGGAAGTCCCGAGAGGAAATAACTTTATAAACAAATTTACCAGAATGTTTTTTCCTTCTTGTCAAGGGTACTTCGACCTTGCTTGATTTGATTTTACACCTTTTTAACTCTTGGTCCAAAAGCTGCTCTTCTGTGTGGGGTGCAGCTGTTGGCCCGGCCTCCCCGGCTTCGGTGTCGTCCTAGATTAGTGCTGTGTGCTGCGGAAAGTTAGGGAAGTCAGACGGGCTCCGCTGAGGCTAATAGCTGGCGATGTCTTATGAAGATACCAGCAGTTGTAGTGGATTTTCCGAGGGTAGAGATGCCTGTTTTAAATGGTGCGTGCACAAAACCACCAGGCACCGCGCAGCATGCGCCGCATGTCTCCCGTGACTGGAAGGCTGCACGCACGCCTGCACGTGGGGGCCTGTGAAGGGAACAAACGTGCGTTAACCCCTCTTTGTCCATTTTCCAGCACGTGTGGGTCACTGACCTTCGTTACCGCATTCACACGGAGTATTGTGATTGTCACGTAGCCTCTTCACTGTAACTGAAGCTGGGGTTGCCTGTCAAAAATTATTCTGGGGGCTTCCCTGGTGGCGCAGTGGTTGGGAGTCCGCCTGCCGATGCAGGGGACACGGGTTCGTGCCCCGGTCCGGGAGGATCCCACATGCCGCGGAGCGGCTGGGCCCGTGAGCCATGGCCGCTGAGCCTGCGCGTCCGGAGCCTGTGCTCCGCAACGGGAGAGGCCACAGCAGTGAGAGGCCCACGTACGGCCAAAAAAAAAAAAAAAAAAAAAAAAAAGAAATGATTCTGCAGTTAACTTTCTGATGACGTGACACAGCCACATTTCCACACAGCAAATTGTAGGAAGTCACGTGTTTTGGCACCAGTTACCCTTGAATTAGAAACAGGACAGCAGGGGAAGTTGTTGATGGGAACAGTTGTAGTCTCACTTGTTTCAGTGCACCTGCGAACCATAACCAAATCGCTTTCAGTGACAGCCCGGCAGGCCCTGCGGCAGGCTCCAGGGTGAAACCTGTCTTCGGAGGTCGTCTGGTTTCTTTGAAGAGCAGACACCGGAACAGGTCATAACGCAAACTTCTCCACACTTTTCAGCAGCTCAAGAGGAGGCCCTTAGGAACACACAGCTGCCAGTGCTTTCGGGAAGTAGCAGCTAATCCTCCTCACATTGCTTCAGTCTGTTGTCATTTAGCTTGGGCATGTTTTTTTACATTAGGTGCTTCAGAAGAGAGCATTTTCATGGCTTTAGATATTATATAGTTAACAACACCGGCCTTTGTATGAAATAGCTTCCTTAAAGAAAACAGTTTGCCTGCTGTAAGATTGCTTCACGGCACCATGTCATGAGCAGCGAATCTGGTTTTGTGTGTCCCTTCGGTCCCGTGGGCGTGGTGACACCCTGAGCGCAGGCGTCCTTACTCCGCTCACGCCTTCCTTTTCTTCTTCTCAAAGCTGCCCTCCTTCCCTTTTCTGGCAGAGCAGAGCACTGATGGGGAGGGGCCCTCAAGACAGAGTAAGGGTGGGAAGCTATAAAGGGGAGGCTTTTAGAGCCCAGGAAGGGTGCCCGCATTCCCCCTGGGTCCCTGTCCCCCGCCCCGAGCAGGTGCTGTGCTTAGTTCAGACTGGGCCGGGCGGGGGGGGGGGGGGCGAGTCCAATTCTCCATTCAGGTAAGCGGGGGACTAGATGCATCTTGGTAATGGTTAGATTTGCTGTTAATTTGGCTATAGTCTCCCTTTCCCCCATTTTCACTCAGTTAAAGAACTAGGTTATCAAATTAAAGTATAAAAATCGCTAGCATTCACTAGATGGGAAGGGACTCACGTGGACTTTCCAGGACATTGGAAATGTTCTGTGTCTCCACATAAATTAGTCAAAACTGATTGAATGGTACCTTTTCACCAAGTATAAATTATACCTGAGGAAATGAACAAGCACTCCTCCCCTTCACATATGCAAACCAACCAGTTGGAAAATACAAAGGAAGAGAGAATCCCGTCTACAGTGGCCACAAAAAAGATAAAATAATTAGGAAGAAACTTAACAAGAAATGTGCAAAACTGTAGAAGGAATATTTTGACATCCTCCCGAAAGGCACTGGGGTGGACTTGGATACATAGAGAGACTGCCCTAAGAATGGCAGTTCTCCCTCGGCTAGTTTATAAAATCAGTGGAATCTCACTGAAAATACCAACATCCCCCCTCCGCCCCCCCCCGCCCCCCCCGAGCTAGTCAAGCTCTTAAAGGTCACACACTCATAAAGCTCTTGCAAATAAAAAGGTAGGAGTGAAAAGGAGAGCTCTGGGAAGAGAAGCTACAGAGGGAAGTGGCTCCCCAGACCTCAGGACCTGCTGGCGGCTCTGTCCTTGCATAGTGCCTTGCTGGGTGCGGGCAGACGGGCTCGCGGGACGTAGAGAACAGGGAACGAACCGAGACATATAGACCCACTGCAGACGGAGTCAGTGTGAGATGATAAGGGAGAAATCTCCAAGTGCTGGGAGTGGACTTGTAAATAAATCATGTCGAGACAACCGCACGGCCATTGGGAAAACGGGACACAGCGAGGGTGGAGGGCCCTCCTGCCCTGCAGGCTGAGTTCTTCCCTCTGCCCCCCCCCCCCACCCCCGGCCCGAAACAGCGTCAGGGCAGGATCTGGATGTTGGACGCGCCCCCCAACAGGTCACAGCCCCGCCCCAGCCCTGGGCAGGCTCCCCTTTTGAGAAGACGGTGCTCGTGGCCGGGGTTAAAGTGGGACCCATGGGTATGTCTGGAAGTGCACAGTCCCCGGGCCACCAGACTGGCCAGCAGGACGCCGAGTGTGAAGCAGACTCCGCTGACAGGTTAGGCAGCTGTGCCCGCCCCTGGCTGTGAGGGACCCTGTTCGAAGTCCTGTGAGTGGAGGCGTCCAGCCAGGGGCTCCCTCCCTCTCCCTCCCTCACGTTCTTTCCAGAGGCCACTGTTGGACCATTCTTAGAAATTTAGTGGGAACCCCAAACAGGAGGGACTCGGGTGTGGTGACTTGCTTTGCATTGTAGAGGGGACACGCTTGCACTGACCTGGTGGTCTGTTGGCGTGCGGCTTTCCTAAGGACGCAGGGCCCTTTGCTCCCCAAGGGTTCGGTCTCTACCTCCTTTGCTTTCCCAGTAAATTCAAGACTTCTTGCTTAGCCATCTTTAGCCGATTCCGCAGGCCCTTCAGCAAGTGCAGCCGTAGGCCTGGGGTTGGAACCCAGAGTCTGAACATGATGGAGGCCAGGCGGCTGGCTGTGCTTCCTTTGCAGCCCCTCGCTGGCTCTTACCCACCTTCTCTTTGCAAATAAATACCAGGAAATGCCACCACCTGTGGCCTAGGTGATCGACTGGGAGGGAACAGGTTGCACCTCTTCCTGCTTATACACCTGACCCTAGATGCCACCCGTCCTCCAGGAGCCAGTGCCTTGAGCTCACCTGCGCTTCCTGTTCTGCTTTGAGCAGAGGCTGGTTTAGGAAAACAAAGGGAAGTGAGTTCACTTCAACTCGAAGTGAAGTTGAGTTTGCAGCTTCTGGGCTAGCTGATTGATTCAGAGTGTGATAAGGGTTTCAGCGTTTTTAGGCGAGCCTTTTTCCTGTCTAATAATAACCTTAGGGAACAGCCATGCTCTGCTGTGGAGGCATCCTGGCTGCTGCAGGGCGCTGAGCCCATCCCTGACCTCCGCTCTGAGCCTCAGTAGCAACCCCTCCCCCTAGTCGTGACGACCAAAAACATCTCCAGCCATCACCCAGGGTGGGGTCCCCAAGGGTGCCGGTTGGCCCCGGGTGAGACCCACGGCCTTAAAACAATTTGAGTGCGCTATTACACAGCTTTATTGCCTACCTTTTAGCCGTTGCTGAAACGACTCCTAGCGGAGTTTGCTGTATTTCGGGCCTGAGTCTCAGGACAGACACACAGCGGCACAAGGGGTGAGGGGACAGAACTGAAGGGTTTGATGATTATAACTGAGTCCTCAGCATTTCTGAGAAAACTAGTTGCAGTCGCTGGGCTGGTCAGTCAGTGTAGGTTTTCAAGACACGTCTGGATGTTCTGTCTTCACATGAAAATGACCCCTTACCTAGTGGAAAAAGGCATTTAAAATCACTGACCCTGTTTTGGTGTAAGAGTGACAGGTTGACTCAAGGGAAGGTCCTGAGATTTTTGTCTCAGGATGGGAATCACTCGAAGGGCAGGGGTGGAATGAGAACCGTAGGGTGTTGGCAGGTGTTCATGCTGGGTGTTTTGTTTTCATACTGTTTTGTTTACATTGTATATGTGAGAGAGTTTCATGGTAATGTTTTGTAAAAAGATTGTAGCAGGGTGCCAGTTTGGAAATACTTTTTTTCCCCTCAAATAAATTCATTCATTCATTCATTCATTTATTTATTTTTGGCTGTTTTGGGTCTTTGTTGCTGCGCACTGGCTTTTCTCCAGTTGCGGTGAGCAGGGGCTACTCTTCATTGCGGTGCGTGGGCTTCTCATTGTTGTGGCTTCTCTTGTTGCAGATCACGGGCTCTAGGCACGCGGGCTTCAGTAGTTGTGGCACGTGGGCTCAGTAGTTGTGCCTCACGGGCTCTAGAGCGCAGGCTCAGTGGTTGTGGTGCACGGGCTTGGTTGCTCCGCGGCATGTGGGATCTTCCCGGACCAGGGCTCGAACCCGTGTCCCCTGCATCGGCAGGTGGATTCTTAACCACTGCGCCACTCGGGAATCCCGGAAATGCTGTTTTAATCCAGATACTGATTATACAGTAGAGAGGACATTTGTAAACGTGAGAGAAATCTCAGGTGTGAAGGCTGCAGTTTGGAATTGTCATTAAACTTGGGGCCTAAGAAGCAAATATGTAGGTAGGATCACTTGGACCTGTGATTCCCTGGGAAGTTTGGGCTGAAGGAAAGAGAGCATGAGGAGACCCCAGCGTGGTGGAGTAGTGAAGCTGGGGTTCCGGAGCCCCAGGGTAGCAGCTCAGCGGTGCCAGCAGTCAGGCCGGGGACCCGCCATCACTTCCAGGGCTCCCTGAGGAGGGCACTCGGCGAAGCCCACCCCTTGATTTCTGGTCCTTTCTGGGGAGAAGGGGAGAAGGAATTAAGGTCATCTTGGGTTAAGTGAATATTAACCAGAAATATTTTTATTTAAAACGATGGTTGAAAATTTTCGGTAAGACCTCAGCTACCGATCTACCTTAATGTAAAATCACATTTTCTGTGATTTCACCTCGGGTTGAACGGAAGGCCATGTGCAGAAGAGCAAGGCTGTTACTGCATCCATGCTCTGGCCTTGCACAGGGCAGGTGGTTGCTTTCCTAAAACCTTTCTAAGGGGACATTTCTAGTTAGGTTCTCGGCAATCCACACTTGGTAGTGGTGTGTTCATCCAGGTAGAGACAGCGTCACAAAGCTGGGTCATAGGTACCGGGATGGTGGAAACATAGGATTGAGGGACGGGTTCCAGGGCCCCGTGGAATGTCCTGTGCGGGTGGGGGTCCTCAGGCCCCTCAACGTGGTGTTCAGTGTTCGGCACATGTTGCGTGTATGTTTTTTCCCGGAGAGGCACTCTTTCATTTCATTAGCAAAAGGCTTCATAACAAACAGGTCAAGGACCACGGCTGTAGACGGCCCACAACAGGAATCCAGCACCTCAGGGTGGACTCTGAGCCTCCCATGTGCCCCTTCCCTGGGCGGGGTCCCCGCACCCAGCGGGCTGTCACTGCCGAGGAGCTCTCTTTCTGTTTCCCTTTCTCCCTTTGTTGTCCCATCTCTATCCTCCCCCCATGATTGAGTCCATGCAGGAAAATGTTGTTCTTCTAAAAACTGGGTTTTGTTTTCTCCGCAGATGACCTAGGGTAAGGACCAGTGAACGGAGGCCCATGGTCTCCGAGAGGCTGAGGACCAGCCCCTCGAGCAGGGCGCCCGGATCCTGCGTTGGGAGGCCCTGAGGCCCCGTCTGACCGGGCAGGGCTTTTCCTCTCTTGCAGATCAACCAGTCCCTCGATGGGGAGCGACGGCGGCCTACCTCTGTGTGTCACCTGCCCACCTCTCTGTAGCAAGGAAAGGAGCTTCAGCACTTCTTCAGTAATGATGATGAAACTGGTATTAACTGAATGGCATTTATGGATTTTTAACTCTAATTCACAGTAAACCAGCAAGCCATATGTTGAATCCAACCAAAAATCGTTCTATTCTGCTGCGTGTCTCATCCGATTATGAGAAGTTTCGAGATACCTGTTTGTACAAAGAGGAATATAAGTATTATTACTTGCTGGAGGAACACACTGAAGCAGAAAGAGAAGACGTCTTAATTTATCCTTAAAGATATATGATAGAATTATTTATATAGATAGAGTAAATATATATATATATATTTTTTTGGTGGTAATGAAAATGGCTCCGCAGAATGCCGACTCAGAATCTCTGCAAGTTCAGGAGTTGCCGGTGCCCCTGCCGGACCTGCAGAAGCCGGGGAGCGCGGAGGCGGAGACGCACGACGAGACCGTCAGCGAGGGGTCCATAGACCGCATCCCCGTGCGCCTGTGGGTGATGCACGGGGCTGTGATGTTTGGCAGGGAGTTCTGTTACGCCATGGAGACGGCGCTGGTCACGCCGATCCTGCTGCAGATCGGTAAGTGCCGCCTGGGCTTCCACGGGGTCCTGGCCCCGGGCCTCACACGCCCGTGAGTGTCGGCACACGGAGCACCGCACGCTGGCTGACGGCTGTCCCCGGTCTCCTGTCCCTTCAGCCTCCTCCGATGGGCTTTCCCCGTGTCCCCTGGCGGGGGTGGGGTGGGGTGGGGGGGATGTCCTCGGATGCTCTCGTGGAGTCAGAGGTCCCAGCCAGCTGGTGGCTGGGCGTTCGGGAGTGTGTGGCGTTCCCAAGCTCTGGCCCAGCGCGTGCCCACCTCCCCCGAGGTGCCTCCAGACGCGGCCACCAGCTGGGTAAGCCCTTGAACCCTGCTGCCTCTCACTCGTTCGTAAAGTGAGGTCAGTCGCAGACCAGCCCGGGTTGTTGGGCAGGAGACATGCCCGCGCTCAGAATAGGGCCTGGCTGAAGAAGACACCAAAGAATGCTGTGTGTGTTTGTTTGTTTTGTTTTACTCTCATCATATTGTTGTTATTATCGACTTAAATCTGAGTTTACTGTGGACTTTAGGTGGCTGAGTGATGGATATTTCCAGAAATACTCGGATTCTCAGAGTTTGCACTCAGGTTAGCATTACTAAGCCTGGTATATGAAAACGCTGACATCCCTTCCAAATTACCACCGGGGGTGCCTTAGGCCCTAAAAATGTGGCCAGGTATTTAATTTTCCCCGTTGTCTAAGAAAGTTTTAAAATCTGTAATTTTCCAACTGGATAAGGGGCCAAACTATTTAGAAGCATGTTTCATTCTAGAATTCCACATGTGTCTAGTAAAATATTTAAACAATCTATTTATTTTGGCTGTTACAGGAAAGTTTCTCTGAACATGGTAAAATGTTTCTTGTTCAGAGAGCACAAGCTAAGGCCCAGCGTGGTGCAGATCAGTTAGAGAAGCATGCGGCCCCTTCAGTTATGAACAGGCCCCCTGGCGTCAGGGTGCTCTGCAGGCAGATGCGCTTGGGCATTTCACAGCACAGCAGGTGCCGTACCTGTCTTGTCAGGCACGTTAATAAAGGAGCAGGCTCGTCACTCTTAGTGTTTAGGTTGCTGTGTTTCAACATGTTTTCCCTTTGGCATCCCCGGTGTTTTATTTTTCATCTTTAAAAATAAGAGGCCTGGGCTTCCCTGGTGGCGCAGTGGTTGGGAGTCCGCCTGCCGATGCAGGGGGCACGGGTTCGTGCCCCGGTCCGGGAGGATCCCACATGCCTCGGAGCGGCTGGGCCCGTGGGCCATGGCTGCTGGGCTGGCACGTCCGGAGCCTGTGCTCCGCAGTGGGAGAGGCCACAGCAGTGAGAGGCCCGCGTACCGCAAAAAAAAGAAAAAAAAAAAAAAAAAATAGGCCTGAGAAAGTGGCCCGGATGAGTTAAGAACCTTTTCTGGAGAGTTGGGGGTGGTGGAGTGTGCACCACGTGGGCCACTCTTTGTTCTTTCATCCGTGTGTCGATCACCTCTCATTTACCCTGCTCACCTTCCTCGGGTGCCCACATGTGCCAGGCCACTGGGGGTGGATAGGGCGCCATGTCTGTCCCCGTGCAGCTTAGTCCTCGTGCTGGAGGTGGGGGAGTGACCCGCCTTTGCTGAGAGGAGAAGAGCTGGGGTGAGATGCCGGCCCCCAGAGGTTGCGGCACCCCCTCCCGGGCGGGCTGGGGAGGCCTCTCAGGGTGGGCGGCTCCAGAGTGGCAGTGAGGCGAGAGGCTTGGAGACCACCTTTGTGGCCAGACCTCAGGATGGGGTACATCCGGTGGCAGTTAATCTTACCAAGCATTTATTTTGTCCCTTTGATGTGCAGCAATGTGGGTTCGTGGGTTGAGGCCTTAACGAAAGCAGTGTGGCTAAGCTCATGTGGTCAGAGTCAGGCACCATTATTTAACTTCTAGATCATCTCACCATGGTTATGGTGACAAATACAGAATTCAGAACCTCTGATTACTGAGAAATAAGTTGGTACAATTGGTAGAGATTTGGGAGCTCTTATTTCCACATTTCCTTGGTGATAAGTTATGTGTATTATGGCTCAAAACCCTGGAACCAGCACAGCTCCTTGGAACTTTCACACTTTACAGGTTGTGAGTCTCAATTTCCACACAACTTAATTTCATTGTTTGGTTTTGAGCATTTCATGTATTACATGAGACTTGTATCTATTTTAGGTATTCCAGGGTAATACGTATTATGTATTTTACTATATGATACGTAGGCTAGACATTAAATGTAGCTTTTGAAAGTCGCAGGTACGTCTGTTCCATATAAACATCCAGAAATGGTGATGGAAAGAGCGAGGATTGTCATCACAGGTGGCCGTGACAAACTGACCCAAAGGGGATGAAGGTGACCCTTGTCATTGACCCTAAACACTGCATAGGTCATGGTCATGGGCAGAGCAGGACTGTGGACAGAGGCTGTTTGCACAGGTTAAAGGAATGCTGCTTAATGAGAGTTGTTCCTAGATGGGCTTAGATTGCAAACAGACAACAGATGGCCAGTGTATTTCTCAGGGTTGTACTTTCGTTATACTCTTAGGGGCAACATAGTATTCAGAATTTTCTGATCTGAGTCAGAGCTTTTTAAAGTTGTCTGTCACACCCAGAGGTGTGGTGTTTATTACTGGATTTTGTATATTAATAATTATTAAAGCTGAAACAGTATTCTCCCACTCCGCGTGGACAGTTTGATCCCCTTGATAGACAGTTGTCTGCAGTTGGAACCAACACCACAGTTAAGACCAGGGATATTTTCGTTGTCCCAGGAGGCTCCCTAGTGGCCCCTCACGTCAGTCCACCTTGACCCCCAGTCACCACCCGCCCGCCTCTGTCATACATAGTTCTGCCCTTTGTGCAGTTCATGTAAACAGCATCACACAGTCCGTGGCCTGGCTTCTGCAGTGCTTTTGTGGTTGAGCCGTCCATCCTGCTGCGCCCACTACTAGCCCACTGAGTGGACCCCCCCCCCCTTTGCTCTATTCATTCACCAGCTGAGGGGCAGGTGGATTGCTTCCATTTGGGAGCTGTTTCAAACAAAGCTGCTCTGAGCATTACCTGCAAGGCTGTGTGTGGACCTGTGTTTCATCTCTCATGAGTAGAGACCTCGGAGTGGGCGGCTGGCCGTACGGTAAGTGCCAGGGTTACTTTCTAAGAGAAGACCGTTCCCTCCAGCCTCCACATACTTCACGGCCTTTGTGTTTCCCTAATGGATGCTGACTCTCAGCAGCTTTCCGTGTGCTTCGTGGGCATTCGTGTATCTTAGATGAGGTGCGTGTTCACGTTTTTTGCTGATATTTCAGTCAGGTTGTTTGTCGTCTTAATGAGTTGTGAGAGTTCTTTATTAAAGAGTCCTTTATCAGATACGACGCCCTTGGGCGTCTAGTTCTGTCCGAGGGATGATCCTGTCTTGCACGTCGCTTCTGCGGTGAGTGGCGGTTTAGATGTGATGACGCGCAGCCCGTCCCCGGGCCAGGCTCTTGTGGTCAGTGTGTGCGTGTCCTCTGCCCCCGGGGAGGCTCCGAGCAGCGCCCGCAGCGCCGTCGTCCCGTCACTGTTCCTGCAGGTCCCCACCCTGCCCTGCCCCCTTTAAGGGCAGATTCAGATGGGCTCACCTAGTGGCCCGTGCCCAGGGGAGGCTCACTGTGTGTGTGTGTGTGGAAGGAAAGAACGAGTGACGTGCCTTAGATGCCAGACGTGTCCACGTGGCCTCGTCAAAGCCCGGACTCCTGGTTTCCTCGGTCCCGGACGGCCTGCCCCGACCCAGGCACATGAGGCCTCTGGACCTGCTGGTGTGTAGGACACAGAAGGCCTGTGGGGAACTAGGGAACACTAGGGTCAGTGCCCACCCCAAACGGAGCTAATATGCATTGCCTCTCGTTCCAATTGCGTGTGTTTGCCCTTTAAGCGGATGTGGCCAGCCTCCGTTAGAGATGCGCAACCACTCAGATGAGGACACACATAAATACTATGGAGACAGCGTTAGTCACCATCCCACGTGAGGAAGCAGAGGCTGGGAGGGCTGGTCCACCTGCCTCGGGGGAGCCCACCAGGGGAAAGTCGGGTGTGTTTAAACCTTGAAGTGTCTGGCCCGTGTTTCAGCTTCAGCATCCTGGCAGTGGAAGCTGTAGGTTTCACTGTGTGTTACAGAGCTTTCTGGTTTGTGGTCTCACGGCCATCCGCGAATAGAGCAGGTGGGCTGCGCGGTGAGCAGAGCTGAGGGAAGTCAGTGGTTTCAGCTTAAATCCCCAGCCCTCGGCCTGGCCCCTCCCTCCATCTGCATTTCAAGTCCGCTGTGTTGAGGACCAGGGGAGTCACAGGCTGGGAGATGGTCCACCCCACAGCGGCCCGGCGGGAGGATGGATAGGGGCGGGGAGTGGTCGCCGCAAGGTGGTGCTCGGAGGATACACGGAGTGCGCAGGCCCCGGGAATCATGACTGGTTCCCATGTGCTTCTGTTGTCCCCAGCGGGCACCGAGGTGGGGAGCTCATCCCCTCCCTGCTGGCTCCACTTCACGGGGGAGACACTGAATTCTGAGTCCTCCTCCGGGAGGTGAAGCACACACCCTAATCGGGAGGGAACAGAGCCCCACGTGGTCTTGGTTCTGAGACCATGGAGATCCTGACAGCTTTGGGTCCTGGGCCCCATCAGGGGGGCGCCAGGGTGCGCCTCACCCGCCAGCAGGTTCCCTTCCCCTGCTTCTGGGAAGGTCCTGCCACATCCCCCCTGCGTGGTTCTTCCCAGTGGCGGGCGTCCCAGCCCGTGGCCGCCCATCTCAAGTCGTCTGGGATTCACTTGGTAATTTTGTGGCATACCTGAAGGGTAGTGGCTTTGTTAGAATCTGTATTTTCTATTTGGTTGGAATAATTCTTTTCATAATTGAGTGTGTCGCTGGAATCGAAACGGCTCCTTCCGAAGGTCGGCGGCCTTGCCCGGGCGTGTGTGGGTGCTTCAGGAGCCCGTCTCATGGCGGCCGCTTTGAAACCCCACCATCTCTTCCCAGGTTTCCATCGCCTGGCGTTGAGGATGACAGCTGGAATCCGTATTTAGGTTAGAGTTAACTTCCGTGGTCCGTCTGTGAGCTCAGACCGTGGTGGTGGGGTAGGTACCGGGGAGCCAGCCTCAGCCACACGCCTGGGCTCTGCACACGCCCTTGGAGGAGGCCAGGCCATTCCTCTTTCCAGCGGTTCCGGGGGGCCAGGGCAGGAGCAACCCCACTGATGACAGGTCAGAAAACCTAAACTGGGCCGAGCAGCTTGTTACCTGGGGCACCCAGCACCCAGGGAGCTCCACAGGTGACAAACCAGGTAACTTCATTCTCATGAGATGGTTCTTTTGCCAAACCAATATCAATTCCTGGTTCCTGACACGGTGCAGTGTGGTGGCTCCTCTTGTGGCGGAGCACGGGCTCTAGGTGTGCAGGCTTCAGTAGTTGTGGCACGTGGGCCCAGTAGTTGTGGCATGCGGGCTCTAGAGTGCAGGCTCAGTGGTTGTGGCTCACGGGCTTAGTTGCTCCACGGCATGTGGGAGCTTCCCGGACCAGGGCTCGAACCCGTGTCCCCTGCATTGGCAGGCGGATTCTAACCACTGTGCCGCCAGGGAGGCCCGTAAGTGCAGTTTAAATTGGAACACTGTAAACCGTTTGTGTTTGCTGGCCCCTGGCGTGAAGTGTGTGCCCCGCCACCAAGGACACCGCAGCACTCTTGGCCTCGTCCACACCAAGGCTTTTGTCCGGCCAGTTTGGGGCCTGAATTGAGGGCCCCTGATTCCAAGTGAGCACCTCTTGTGCCGGAGCCTCTGGACCGGCAGCAGTGCTACCCCTCAGTGCTAGAAGGCGATGCTGCGTTGCTGGGCTGTGGAGGACAGAAAGGCCCATGTGACAGCAGAGGAGGAGGTGAGTGTGACGCCAGGACAGCCCTCCCTCCCTGGTCCTATTGGCCGAGACCTCTGGTTGGCCACAGCATGGGAGGAACGCCCACCTCTCGTGGGAGACACTGCAGGCCAGCAGTCCCATGACTGCTGTCCCGTGAGCTCGGGAAGAAAACGGAGCAGGCCCAGTGCAGCCACCGTGGTTCTACATCGTCCCTCGCAGGGGAGGGTGCCTTTAAAAACATCAGTTCTGGGCTTCCCTGGTGGCGCAGTGGTTGAGAGTCCGCCTGCCGATGCAGGGGACACGGGTTCGTGCCCCGGTCTGGGAAGATCCCGCATGCCGCGGAGCGGCTGGGCCCGTGAGCCATGGCCGCTGAGCCTGCGCGTCCGGAGCCTGTGCTCTGCAACGGGAGAGGCCACAACAGTGAGAGGCCCGCGTACCGCAAGAAGACCCCCAAAAAACAAAAAAAACAACTTCAGTTCTGCTTTCTTGAATATACAGCATTTTCACCAAGTTCAGCAGTCACGGTAGTGAGACTGCCGCCCCTCCTGCCCTGCAGCACCTGGTGCTGCCCCTGCAGGCAGCCGGTTTCGTGCGCCTTCATCAGGAGGTTCCCACACGTGTGACACACGCGACAAGCCCCCAGCAGCAGCAGAGCATCCAGGGCAGGTAGAGAGCCCAGGTCCAGGTCAGAGCAGAAAGCCCGTGGCTTTCTCTTCAGGCCGAAGCTGTGTGGCAGCCCCCGGGGCGGGGAGGGGGGGGGGCGCCTTGGCTCCGCCCTCGCAGGAGGCTTCCCGCTGACCTCCGGGCTGACCTTGGGGCTGGCCACAGGTGCCTTCAGCATCACCGTCATCTCTCCCGCTTCCTGACAGGCCACGTCTGTTAACACACTGGATTCCCACCATTCGTCAAACACTGCAGCTTTAGGAGGGGCCTGTAAAAATATGTTATGTTCTTAGGCTTCAGGCTCAAAGCGTCAGATAAAGGAGGTCAGAGGGGCACCTATAAAAACTGCTGTTTTGTTAGTGTCGAGGGGGTTCTGGTAAGACCCACAAACCTGAGGCGAGGAAGAGGGTGAAGGTGTGGCATGCTGGGGGCTGGGGGCCCAGAGGCCCCAGCAGGCATAGCAGCATCCGTGCCTGCTTCCTGCAGGGCCTGTGGTCTGAGGGCAAGGGAGGGGCTTCCCAGGAGCTCCTGCAGACCAGCTCCTGCTGCATGCCTGGCAGTGGAGGTAGGTGCCCGTCATTTGCATGCCGTGTGTGTGCATGTGTATAATGTGTGCGCGCGTGTGCACATATTAATGTGTGTGTGCGTGCGCATGGGTATAATGTGCGCGCGCGTGCGCATGGGTATAATGTGCGCGCGCGTGCGCATGGGTATAATGTGCGCGCGCGTGCGCATGGGTATAATGTGCGCGCGCGTGCGCATGGGTATAATGTGTGCGTGTGCATGGGTATAATGTGCGCGCGCGTGTGCATGGGTATAATGTGTGCGTGCGCATGGGTATAATGTGCGCGCGCGTGTGCATGGGTATAATGTGTGCGTGTGCATGGGTATAATGTGCGCGTGCGTGTGCATGGGTATAATGTGTGCGTGTGCATGGGTATAATGTGTGCGCGTGCGCATGGGTATAATGTGTGCGTGTGCATGGGTATAATGTGTGCGCGCGCGCATGGGTATAATGTGTGCGCGCGTGTGCATGGGTATAATGTGTGCGCGCGTGTGCACATATTAATGTGTGTGTGCCCTCAGGTGCAGCTGATGGATCTGGCCTCAGAGTTGGGATCAAGTGGGAGCGTGGGGTCCCCTCTGAGAGTCTGGGAACAGCCTGCCCAGAGCCCTGAGCAGACCTCGCTGAGGGGCAGGCGCCCTCCTGGGCTGACCCAGTCTGTTCCCAGACAGCCTTTTCCCTTGGGAAGCAGACCCCCGCCCGTTGTTTCCTTCTTGGTTCAGGAAGTGTCCTGGAGGGAAAAGGAGAGTCATAGAGGAATGTCCTGTGGTCTCTCAGTTGACAGCGTCGGGGGTGCCGTGTGGCCTGGGAGTGACCGAGTGGTTTGTAGGGTTATTTGTGCGGAAGGCTAGGTTTAGTCTTGTCTGCCTCATTCAGGAGGAGTGAAACTTTGTTCATTCCGTATATGTCTATTTTTCTTCATAAAACACTTTTCCACTTTGTGTCCTAGCTTAATGTGAATCAAGATTCCTACCCAACTTGAACCTCACCTCCTCTTCCTGTGGGAAAAACCTACCCTTTAAAAGCGCGCCTTAAAGAAAACATTCGAAGTTTAAGTGCCTTAAGTGCTGTAGTCATTTTCCTCCACTCCCCGGATTGCTGAGGGAAACTGACAGCGAGGCCCGCGCTGCTGCAGCAGGGTGGGAACGTGACCCGGGGGCAGCCCCGCTGAATCACCGCCGCATCAACACCCTTCTGTAATCCAGGCCCCTGCCCCCTCACGCCACCCTGAGTTGGAGGTTACAGCCCAGCCCGCCCAGTGCCTTCTTGTGCTGTTGACTCAGGCTGGCATTCAAAATCCACAGGGCAGCGCCCGGGAACACAAGTCTGTGGTGAGAATTGAGCGATGCAGGTTCATATGCTGTATCCCAAGTGAAAACGCATGTCCCCTGCGGCCTCCTTGAGTGAGCACGATGTTGCCCACAGGTGACCTGTTGCGAGTTAACCTTTTGCATGATACATCTAACGTGGACCTTCCAACAGGTGTGCTTTATACTCTGCAGCACTTCTGCAGCTCAGATGTGCCCACCGCCTTCCTAGGAATCCCCTCAGTGTCTAATGACGCCCCAGGGCCTTCTGCAGGTGGCACTCTTGGTTGGTCTTTCTGTTTTGTAAAAGGAGATCTAGCACCTCACTGCCCTCAGTTTCCTTTGTGCCACAAGAATTCCTAAGGCATACCTTTCTGGTCACCTGGCACTCCTGTTTTTTTTTATTTTTTTACATCTTTATTGGAGTATAATTGCTTTACAATGGTGTGTTAGTTTCTGCTTTATAACCAAGTGAATCAGCTATATATATACACACCTGGCACTCCTTGATTTCACGAAGCTGCGTCACTTACGGGCTATTTTCAGAGAATCGGGCCACCATGTCGCCTGAAAGAGGGACAACTCAAGGAGTCTGGAGGCCTCGTACCAGAAGGCCCGGGAAATGGGCAAGTGGTCCAGGCGCGAGTGGTGGTTCTGGGGACCAGAACCCAGGGGAAGGACACAGCGCCCAGCTTGTAACTGTGTTTGCTTTCGTTGCCCAAGCCGAGGCGATGCCCACAGGCCTCCAGAGGCTTTCAGGCTGCCGGCCCATGCCTGGGACATGTGAGGACCCTCGCTGTCACAGCGGGCAGCGGGTCCTGAGGCGTCTGGTTCTGGGCCCGTCCTCCGTGCCACCGCTGTTCAGTGCGTGGGAACCTCCCCTGTGTGGGGGTTCGGTCCTGGGCTGAGAACAGCTCAGAGTCTTTGAGTTTGCATTCTGCGTTGATGCTTCCAGTTTTCATTTTCAGCGAAAACCGGACCAGGCTTGGCCATCCTCCTTCAGGTGGTGGAGGGTTTCTTTGTTGTGCTTCTTACCCAACAGTTCTTCTCGCATCGCTGGAAACTGATGCTGTCCAGTCCTGGAGAATGTTATCAGAAGGCCCTCTGGGGATGGGTTCCCCCGGACCTGCCCGCCCTGCGTGGCGCTTGGCTCACCCTGAGGCTTATACTGGGTTGCCCGTCTGCAGGCCCGAGGGTAGGGGCAGGTCTGCTCTGCTCCCCAGGGTCCCCTGCTGTTGGGAGACGGTGCTCAGGCTACTCCCGTTGGGACTTGGGGGACGATTGTCCAGCAGTCGGTCCTTCCCTGTGGAGAGAGCACTGGGCTCAGTCCTCGTCGTCCCCCTGCCCCCCCGAGTGCCATCTAGCGAGGGGGCAGGTGCCGCCCACAGGGCTGGAGGATGGGCCTTGAAAGGCTTTCAGTCTAAGTGAAACAGTACAGACGCAAAAGGACAAAGGCTGTGTGATCCCACTCCCATGAGGCCCCGCATGTAGAATGTGGGCCCTGGGGGAGGGGCACGGGGAGTGAGTGAACGGGGGCAGAGTTTCAGTCCTGGGGGGACAGTGGGGATGTCCCTATCACTGAACCCAGCGCCCACACGTGGTGAGAGTGGTAACTTTTACGTGATGTATATTTTACCCCCATTTTTTAAATGTGAAAGAAACTTGGATGGGCCTTACAGAATATCTGACTGAAAACTGGATTTCCTGCTGACGAGAGACTAAGGAAGCCTGAAGGGTGACACATGGCCCAGGCTGGGAGGTGGCAGACTGCCCGCTCTCTCAGTGGACGAGAGTTCCAGACATACGTGTGTGTCCGTGCCTGGGAGCCCTGACGTGACCGCCCACCCAGGCCGGGGGACCCTCGCAGTGCCCCCCAGAGCACAGGCAGCATGCCGGGGGGACCCATAAATAGGCAGGGGTTTGTCAAAGTCTCCTGAATTTTGACTGAGGTGATTGAAAACCTGTTGTGCAGGGCTGTTTTGTTTGCGTTGGGAAGTCTGGATTTCCTTGTGTTTCAGATCATTGTATTTTAGAAACAATGAAATGTCAGCTGCAGTCGTTTTTCCCAAGGAGCTCTGTGCCTGTTGTTCTTCCATCAAACGCTTACTGAGCACCTACCTGCCAGGTGCCGGGCGTGGTGCCAGGTGCCGGTGGGGGGGGGGGGGAGGGGGACGGTGCGGGAGCAGCCTGAGGCTTCTGCTTCAGGTGGAGCCGCGTGCACGTAGGGGTCCGTGTGGGGTTGCCGGCGCCCTCATGCCAGCGATCGAAGGGCCCCAGGTCAGGGAAGACCTGGAGGGAGGTCATCTAGGCTAGCTGGCGCCGAGGCTGTGCCTGGTGCTCACGGGGCCTGGGGTCAAGATTGTGATTCATGGTCTGGAGAGGAAGAGTAGGAAGGGCAGTCAGAATACAGGTCACTGCCCGCTCTGTCAAAGGGGAGCATGCGGACAACAGGAACAGAACAGGAGGCAACTCCCGGGCACAGAAAGGGGGCGGGGGATGGGGAAGCTGTGTGGAGGATGTGGCCCTGGGCCTCCTGGTTGCGAAGAGTAATAAGTAGGGGGTCAGTTAGCGAAGGTGAGTTGGCACATTCCAGGCCGCGGCATGGCAGGGAGGGGCGTAGAGGGAAGTGCGGCGTGTTGGGGAAGCTGTGACTAAGTCTGCGTGGCACGAGCTTGGTGCAGAGTCGTTTGAGGGAGCTCTGGCCCCTGGTGGGCCAGATCCTAGGAGGCCTTCTGTGCCACTCCAAGGAGGCGATTTACAGAGAAACCCGAGCGGTTCTGCCCTTGGCCAGTACTGCACACACGAGCAGCGGCAAAGCAAGAATGGTTGTTAGAAGTCTTTTTTTAAAAAAAATTATTTATTTATGTTTTGGCTGCATTGGGTCTTTGTTGCTGTGCGCGGCTTTCTCTAGTTGCGGCGAGCAGGGTCTACTCTTCGTTGTGGTGCACGGGCTTCTCGTTGCGGAGCACGGGCTCTAGGCGCACAGGGTTCAGTAGTTGTGGCTCGTGGGCTCTAGAGCACAGGCTCAGTAGTTGTGTACGGGCTCAGTTGATCCGCAGCAGGTGGGATCTTCCCGGACCAGGGCTTGAACCCATGTCCCCTGCATCGGCAGGCAGATTCTTAACCACTGCACCACCAGGTAGGTCCTACTCTTTGCTCTTAAAAGCAACCCGTATAGAATGTGTCCACCAGCAAAATATTTCCCAGATGATGGTAATTTTGTCATTAAAAAACCAGCTATTTAAATCTTACACGAAATACATACACATATATCAATAAATTATGTAAATCGTATATAGATGAATCATTTGTCTTGGGGTAAGTGTAGGTTGTCTGCCCCCCATTTAAGTGGAGAGAGGATGTGGGGCGTATCCTGATGGAAGCATCACAGAGAGAAATCGAAGGACTGCCACCATCATGTTGAACTGGGGGTGATTGTTAGTACTTCATCTGCA
This sequence comes from Delphinapterus leucas, assembly GCF_059928025.1. Lineage (NCBI taxonomy): Eukaryota > Metazoa > Chordata > Mammalia > Artiodactyla > Monodontidae > Delphinapterus > Delphinapterus leucas. Next base: position 2,541,848 of record NC_143145.1, read on the forward strand.
CATCCGCAGCGGAGGTGTATGTAGCACGCAGTGCAAAATGGGCAGAAACTGAAAGCGTTTAAGCCTCAGTTTGAGGCGGTCAGGGCTGGGCACCTGCGTGCTGTGCTGTTGAGTGCGGCTGGAAGAGCCCTGCCCCTGGGCCCGCACAAGGTCAGCACAGCCAAGGGCCAGGCCACAGGCTCCGCTCAGGAGGGGCGGGGGCAGCGAGCCTAGCGAGAGGGTGTGAGCCTTCATCAGTTTCAACCAAATTATTTATGTCCTTAAAGTCCCTCTAGACTTACACACCCTGCACTTTGCTGTCATTTCACAGCACGATTAGCGGGTGTCGCTGCCTGCTTTGATGGCAGGTCTCTGGGCCCAGCAGCAGCTCCGCAGGGCCACTCGCTCTTCCTCAGCCGGGAGCCTGACTCTGCCCCCTCTCGCTGCCGCCCTGCATTGCAGGCCTGGCCGAAGGCCTTTGGTCCCCGGGTCCTCCCCACAGTCTCCGGATTATGAATAAGTCCTCATTTTCTTCACCGTTTTCCGGGCTAGACTGTGACAGCAAAGCAGGGTTTGACCACAGCCAGACCGGAAATGCAGTCTGTGTAGACCCAGCCACCACCTGGGTTTGAAGCGCTTTTCCAGGCACCAGCCGCACCAGCCGGGCCCCCTGTAATCCGACACTCATGACTTATAAATGGGGCCTGTCGTGCCTCTCATGAATTTTAGTCATCCCACCTAATTGAAGAGCAGGGTAGGTGTCTCGCGCTGTTGGTTTCGCGTGGGGTGGTCGCCAGTGGTGTGGCCTGGGGCAGGGTGGGCCAGGCCCAGCCCTTGCAGGTTGTCTGCGTCTCTTGGCCCGCGTGTTCCACCTTCCCTGGCGGTGAGGCCACACGTGCGGGGGCACTGCAGCCCCTGTCCTCGGGGAGGGCAGGCCAGCTTTAAGGGGAGGACACCCACTTTCACAGCAGGTTCCGAGGTTGCCACGCAGGACAGCACTGCAGGCCAGGGCACGGAAGCCCCGAGAGCCCGGCTGCCGGGAAGAAGGCTCAGAGCCGAGCCTGGACGGGGAGCCAGACTGCAACCGCTGGCTTTCCCACATCACCAGCTCTGGGGCCCTGCCGCGCTGCAGTATGGCAAGGCCGTGGCCGTGCAGAGGAGAAAGTTCTGGAGGCAAGCTGTCTAGGACCAGGGGAAGGGTGGAGCTGGCACACTCCCTGACCACCCCTGGAACCCTTTTCTGGTGGGCGGGGTGGAGGGATGCTCTAAGTGCTAACAGAAGGGCAATGTCGAAACGGGCTCGTGAATAAGGCTCCCACGCTGGCCCAGGGATGTGGCCTGTCATCCGTCAGTCCTCCCCAGGGTCCTGGACAAGGCCGTCTGTGCCGAGGGAGCTGGGTCTCAGGAAGGGAGGTGGCTTGCCCAGGGGTCCATGGCCAGAAAGTGTAGACTCAGAATTGGAGCCTCTCCTCTTCTTGAGGGCAGGCCAGGCCTGAGTCTGCAGCAAACGAGGAGAGGAGAGCGGGGCTAACGGTGTTGGTTCCCGCTTCCCGCTCTTAGAAGTGAGGTGTGGGGACCCCGTGGTGACGATGCCAGCAGCAGCTGTTCCAGCGACCTAATCCCTATACAGATCTGCAGATGACATCCTCTTACAGATTTTTGCAGGTGAGGAAGGAGGCGCCCACAGAGTCAGGTCAGTGGTGGAGCTGGGATTTGAACTCGGCTCTCAGCGCCCCTGCCCCTCAGGAGCTGCGCCTGCTGCACTTGGCGGAGATGTGATAAAGGGAGATGGGGTTAGAGGTTTTTAAAAAATACTCCAGATCTTTATTGACAAAGGTAATAGCAACGTTTAGTAAGAATTTAATTTTTTAAGTTTCCAGACACTTGTTAGTTTTCATGTAATAGCGTTTTCAGGAGGTAGGATATAATGACCAGACCCTGAAGGCCCCGCTGCTTGCAGCCCAGGGGCGTGCTGGAGCCAGCTCCTAAATTTCCAGGAATCCTCTGGGTCCGTCCTTGGCTGAGCACATCCATTATTTAAACATTAATTACACGCTTACAGATGAATTGCGTTGACAAGGAAGGTAGCACACTCACGTGCCTACCTGCCTCTCCGTCTACACTTCACTGTCCCCAGCCCTTGGAGGTGACCTTTTGTGTCGTGTCTGCGTGTGGAGATGTCATGCCGAGGCTCTCTGAAACCCCGGTTCACTGACCTCGCTTCGGTATCGTGAGGTCGGCCGGAGGGAGTACTTACTCACACCAGGGGAGTTGGCCGGCGTCCGCAGGAGGGGTCCCCCCGCCCTAGCGCGTGCTTCATAACCTCGCTCCACCGGAGCTTTGGGGGTGTTGCTGCCCACTTGGTATTAAAACCAGAGCTGTGGATCGCAGCAGATAGGGTGGTGGCTGGGTTCTTTCCCCCCGACCCTAATTCGGGTCGCAGACGCTCAGAGTTGGGAGAGACCTTGGCTGCCACTGTGTCCAGGCCTTGCACAGGGGCCAGCCTGGGCCGGGGTGCCGAGTGGCCGTCGCGGGGCTCGGGGCGGGCTCGTTCCCCCCACCCGTGCCCTGGGCACGCTTGCTTAGTGCATGCAGCATCTGTTTTGAAGAGTGTGGGATGGGTGGGTGGCGGGGAGGGGCTGGTGCTCCAGTCTGCAGTGGGCTGTGCTCCTGGGAGCTGCGGGAAGAAGGACCCCCGCAGCCAGGCCCCAGCAGAGCAGGAGGGGCGCCCACGGGTTTCCCAGAGCCTCAGTGCCTGCGTGCACCTGGCCGAGGGCATCCTGCTGGGCCCTGGAGGCTCCTCCTCAGTTCCAGCATAGGACCAGTGCTCCCACCGAGGTGCTGGGCAGCCCCCGGGTGGGGCTGGCGGTCTACTCCCTAGAAACTAAGCCCAGCCTCAGGGCCAACATGAGGGGCTGGAGCATGTTTATTTTACCAGAAGAAAGGCCGTTCGGAACCTTCCGGAATTTGACTAATGGTGCCTTTGGTAAGTGCGAATCGTGCTATTTCCAGACTACTGCCTCTCCATCCGAAATAGCTCATTCGGCACCAGAGTCCACCCGCAGGGAGCACCTAATGCATACACCGAACGAACTCTGCGTCACATGGCTCTCCCCGCGGCACTGATGTCGCTGCTGTCCCCGACGTCACTGGGACTGGCCCCCGCGTGGCCCAGGTTCTGGGGTCTGCGCCTTCAGGCACCCATCCCTGCTCTTTAATGCTGTGATGAGGGACATCTGTGTTCAGTTCTGGGCTCCCAGGTCCAGCCCGGGGCGAGTGCCTGGACTCTGGGAAGGGGCTTGGGCCGCACAGGAGCCCCCGCGGACAGCCACAGGGTCCGGCCAGTTGCACTCGGAACACCAGGGGTTGCTGTTCCAAGGGGGAGGCCCAAGAACAGGCATCTGAGCTTCTTTTTCTTAATCCTTCTTCCTACCTTCCTGGGATTCTGGAAGGCTCCTTCAGCTCTGTGGCCCTCCCTCCAGCTGGACGAGGCGTTGCCCCGCTGCCCAGTGCAGACCCTCTCTGCTTGGGGGGGGGGGGCTTTCCTCGGGACCATGCCTGTGTCTGGGCCCCGGGGCCTCGGCCGGACCCGTGCTTTTTAATGGCTGTGGCCCTCAAGGGGGCTGCTTAGTGCCATGTTCCCCGCTGGGTTGGTTACGTTCATCCCGGGTTACTGCGGGCTGCCAAGCGTTCCCACAGAGAGCGGGTTCTCATGGCTTTAATGTTATCATGAAGGTTTTGTCTGAGAATACAAGCATATCTTGATGGGGAAGGCTTTGTCTATTGAGAGAAAGAATGTAGTTCCTATTCCCATTTCAGATCTTTTGTTAAAGATTTATAGGCAGCTTTCCCAGTCCCCTGGCCCCCTCCCCCCAGAAGGACCAGTTTATCAAAAAAGCCGCTGGCTGTGCTGAATGGGAGGCCGCGCGTGACTGAGCGTGGCCGCTGTCGCCCGTGACCTCACACAGCCCTCTGCGAGCGGTGACACCCTCGGCGTTTCCTGTGAACGGGGAGCCTTTCTGGTCCCACCATTGTTGTTCATTTTTGCCGGGAAGAAAACAAAAATTATTTACTACGCACCGGTGCTGCGTGTGTTTAGAGCCTTGCTGGGAAATGCCGTGTCCGGGGCATCCCAGCGGCAGCCACGCCAGGGACGGACGGGGTCGGGGCTGTGTTCTCAGGGCTCACTCGCTCCTCCGGGGCTGCTCTGGGGACGTGATGGGAAGTGTTTGTCTTCCTTGCCCAGCGCGGGGTGACCCCGGCTGTCCCCACACCCCAAGCACTCAGCTCCTGGTGGGTTCGCACTCCCTCTGCAGCCCAGGGGGACGTTTAGGAGAGCTGGGGACAAGGCAAAGGAGAACAGAGGCCGCTGTCGGTCCAGTCGGGTCTCCTGGACGCTCCTGCCCCCTTGGCCTGACCAGCTGCTCCTGGTCCTGCAGCCTCTGCCCGGTTGCCCCTCCACGGAGGCCTTCCCTGGGTGTGGGGTGTCCCGTGCTGAGCAGGAAGGAGGACGGGGTGCGAGTGGAAGGGCCCGGCAGCGTCTCACGCAGGAAGCACGTGGTTCTGGCGCCCATGCTCACCGGGCTCTGTGCCAGGAGCTGGCATTTGTGCCAACGCCCTCTACCCTCCTGGGGCCTCCGGCCAAGTCTAATAAACAAGGCCAAGGTGGGTTGGCAGGTAGGTGGCCTGGTGACCTCCGAGGGCAGTTTCGGGGTGGGGGCGGGGGCTCTGGGGGAAACCAGGCTGCAGTAGGTGGAGGGAACGGGAGATGAGGAAGGAGTCGTTTGAACAGGGTCGGGTGGGGGGCGACGATGGCACCCTAACCAGAGGAAGGTGCAGCCCAGCCGCCTCGGCGACTGTCGGAAGGACAGGCTGGAGCTGGTGGGGGCGGAGGGCAAAGCTGAAGGGGCAGGTGGGTTGAGGGTCTGACTCCCTGCCAGCCCCGAGCCATGTCCCTCGGTCTCTCAGTGTCGGTGCGCTGGTGAAGGTGGCCGAGGCTCCGGGGAGCCTCCAAAGCAGGTAATCCATACGTACCTGCAGCCCCTCCAGCTCCCTCTTGAGGCGGCCAGTGCTCTGGGTGGTGAGAAGCCTGGTGATGGTGGTGTTTCTGGGCGAGCAGGACACAGGTTTGGGGTGAATTGCTAACCAGCACCCAGCTTGACAACTTTCCTAATGAGTTCCTAAGAGTCACTTTAAATTGCGTGCCCGTTTTAATCTCAGCTATGCGCGTGTTTTCAGAGAAGGTTGACGGAAATTACCAGTTTACATCTGTGAAGCTCGTACCTCACCCTCATACTGTCACACGGGTCAGAGGTCACCTCTGCGTCTAAGGGGATGTGGCCACAGAGCACAGGCTCCCCCGACAGCCCTGCCCCGAAAGGCCACCTTCATCAAACTTAGCACAGGGCACAGCTCGGTGCAAAGGAGCCTTTTGGGGGGAGCGGGCGGGCACTCCAGCCCGAGCAGAGTCATATGGAATGGAGTCTGACTCTGGTGACGCGCACTTGAACTTCAGAAACTCTGCGTGCGGGGTGAGCCGCGCTCTTAACCCGGGCAGGGCAGTGTCCTCAGCGCAGCAGCTCCTTGAGCAAAGTACACACACGACGGCCAGCAGGCACAGGGGCCCCGGGAATGTAAATGCCGCTGCCCGAGGGGAACTGGCAGTGGGTCAGCCTGTTGGGTGCTGAAGCGTGAGCTGCCACGTGAGGGCCCCTTTGGGCTCCTGTCGCGGTCCCAGGGCAGTGCAGACTGCTCACGCCGTGCTCCCTCCCAGGGAGGGGCGAGAAGCCCGGGTTTCCAGGGGGCGCCTTCCGTGAAGATGGCTTTCTCTGTCACCTTGCATGGCCAGCCTCTCCACGCGTGTCCATGTCGTAGCATGTACTTGGGAAGAGCACAGGCTTTCCATCGGCCAGACCCTGTGTGTCCCACATTTGCCAGCCCGGTCAGTCAGGGGTGGGCGGTGGGCACTTAGCAGCCAAGGGCGAGCCGGGGCCGGGGCATGTCTCCCAGGCACTCCCTGTGTCCTCTGTGGTCAGTCTTCAGTTGCTCCTGTCTGACGCAGAGCCTTGCAGCTCACAGACGTTCACAGAATGTTTGTGTAGGCCAGAGAGAGAGAGTGTGGACAAGCAGTTCTCTTGTGACCAGGCCCTGTAGCCCCTCTCAGCACATGGTCACCACTGTGGTAATGAGCCCATGGCCAGCAGCAGGCACTTGGCCACTGTCTGTGTCCCTCCAGCTAAGAGGCCGAATCTTCAAGGAACAGTTTTATCCGTGCAGTTTCCCCTCTAGTGCCTGTCAGCACTAGAGAGCATCCAGAGTAGGAGAAGGCCGGGCACCCGGTGAGCTTCTCATTGTGTTTTATGGCTTTTTCCCTGAAGATTGGCCTCACATGATGCCGCCCAGAGGGGCTAAAACACAGCTGGGTACCCGAACCCAAGGGCAGAGTGAGAGCTGGGGAACCCCTAATCCCATTTGTCATCTCTGCTCATATCTCTTGGCAATTCCTGAAATGGGACAGATTTTAGCTAAAGCTAAAAAAGCAGGGAGACAGTTTTGAGTTCGAGTCCAGCCAAGTTAATTGTTTGTTAAAACAAAAGTATCAACGGTGGTAAAACCCGAGAGGGACTGGGTAGGATGAGTGCGTCTCCTAAAGTTGGCTTCTCTACTTCTTGTTACGTATTAGTGTTGATCTCGTTTAAAACAGACACTCTTATGTGCTGGATTTGTGAACAGTACGAATGTATCTCATCCCACCAATGTCGGGACAAAATTACTTTTTTATACTCACTTCTTTTTCAAAACAGAGATCCTGAGTATAAGAATAACAGTCCAGCATTTTGTCAGTGTTTTTCAAAATTGATTGATTTTAAGATCACGCTGTCCCTGAGTAATGTTCGAAGAGCGATGGGCAATCTGGGTAGAGACACTTTTTTCTTGTATTTTCTCCTAGGAAAACTTTTAAAAGGCAAAAGCTTAACCAATAAGAGTATCAAATCAAATGTCAAGAAAGCATTTCCAGTGTTAGGACAATAAACGCATGTGCCTCAAGTTAAACTGCAAACATTTGTTATTAATTCCTTGGGTTTTTAAGCTCTGAAATACATATCAAGTTAAACTTAGTCATGGCTGTTCTAAGACGTACACTTAAGGAGAGAAGGAATCCTTATGTTCACTTTTTATATGTGTTTTATACCTGCGTATCTGTGCAGAAACGCTTTTACCAGAGTTACTCATCAAAGTCCAGTTATTGACCTTTGTGTGTGGGGGAAATACATCATTGTTCATCAGAGGAGTGTAACAGAATACAGTCTCTGCCACACATCGTTTCACAATGTCTACGCTACAACTCAATACTATTAGGCATCTGGGGAGAAAAGAAAACGGAAAACGTGACCTTCACTCCAGAGAAAAGGCCACAAGGCACCTGACCCCAATATGATGACTTGTGTTGGACTCTGCTCGGGGACATAAAGGAAAACAGGCTCCACGTGGAGAGTAGAAGATCTCAACAGAGAAATAGAAGCTATTTAAAAAAAGAACCAAATGGAAATTCTGGAATTGAAAAATGCAGTATCTGAAATAAAAATTAACCTTAGGGATGAGAGAAGATTTCAGTGCACTAAGAAATTGGTCTGTAGAAATGACTTAACATGAAGAACAGAGAGAACAAAGGTCGAAGAAAGAAATGAGCAGAGCTTCAGGAAGCAGTGGGACAGAGTCTGACATACGTGTAATTGGAGCCCCGGAAGAGAGGAAAGAGAATGGGGCATCAAAATGTGAAGTGAGAAGTAACTGAAAACCTCCTCAAGTTTGGTGGAAGCTTAAATCTACAGCTTCATGAAGCAGGATGAATGTGAGAGAGCCTCACTTAGGCTCACCATAGTCAAACGGCTGAAAAGCAGCAACAGAGGGGAAATCTCGAGGGCACCAGAGGAAGAAAAGACGTGTATGTAGTCATGTGGGCTGTCACAGCCTCCTCAGAAGACAGTGGAACCGTGTCTTCAAGTTCTGGCGGGGAGAGGAGTTGACCCAGAGTTCTGTATCCAGCAAAAATATCCATTAGGAACAAAAAGTGAGATAAAGAGAATTTAGGTAAATTCTAAGAGCATTTGTCATCAGCAGACTGTAGGAAATGCTGAAGAAGCCAAAAACAGCTCTTCAGGCTGAAGAGAAGTGATAGCACACGAACACTGGGACCTCGAGGAGGAAGAAGGAAGGGTACGGAAATGGTAAGACGGGTGGTAAAGAGAAAAGACCAGCTTCCTATTACTTCTTCTAAAATGAATGACTGTTTCAGGTAAAACTCACAGCACAGCGCGGGGTTTATCGTGTCTGCACGTGAAACGTATGTTCCAGCTTCAACATAAAGGGGCTTGGGGTAAACGGGCACAGACAGTCACTAATTTCTTATGTGATGTGAACGATATCCACTAATAGACTGAAAGTTGACATGTAAGGCAGTCTCTAGAGCAGCCACTACAAAATAATGCTAAAAAGCCAATGTGTAACTTAAAATGGAAGGTGGAGAAATACTCAGGTAACCAAAAGAAGGCAGGAACAAGAGGAACAGAGACCCCAGGAGGGGGCAGACAGGAAGCAAGTAGCAGAACGGCAGCCCTGACATCACCCACGCGAGCAGTTACTCGAAACGTAAGTGACGAAACACGCCAGCGAGGAGACACACCAGAGTGGATGGAACAGCAAGACCCGCCCATCTTCTTGTAAAACACCGTGACTGACGCAGAGGGGTTGAGGTGAAAAGGTGGGAACAGGGCAGCCTGAGTCGGCTGGGGGGAGTATTAACCCCAGATAAAGGGGGCTTCAGATACAGACGAAGCACTGCCGGGGGTACAGAGAGCAGCTCACAGGACGGAAGGGTGGGCTCAGGAGTGAGGTGCCTGTGCTCCTGAGGAACAGAGCCTGAGACACGGGTGAGGCAAGGACAGGCAGAATCCAACAGTCATTCGCGGTCATTGTTGGGAAATTTCACACCCCTCTTTCCGCAGTAATAGGGCCGACTGAGCACACCTCAGGAGACGGACAAACCCTGGACAACACACAACCGCGCTGCATCTAGAGCAGGGGTTGGCAGGCGGTTCCTGTTGGGGCCAGAGTGAATGTTCCTGGCGCTCTGGCCGCGTGTCTGTAGCAGCTCCAAGCTCTGCCGTGGAGCTCAAAGCAGCCGTTCATCAGTGGACAAGTGTGGCCTCATTCCAATAAAACTTTATTTACAGACACTTCTTACATGTCAGGAAATGTGCTTACTTTGATCTTTTTCGACCATTAAAAAACGTAGCAACCTTCTTAACAGAAAGGGGCCACAGAGTTGCTCAGTCGTGTTCCAGAGCATTGACCTTGAGAAGGAGACGGGTTGGAACGAACACCTTTCCTCTGAGCAGCGTTGGGATGACAGTGGGGCCCTGCTGGCCGCCCTGCCCAGCAGCCTCCCTCCGGCCACGCCGAGCTGAGGTGCCAGGAGGGATCCAGTGCTGACTCCTCCCCTGTCCCCGACATCCAGGCAGGTGCGAGGGATGATGCTGCGGGTCCCGCACCTCCTGTCCCTTGTCCCCTGTGAGAGGCCCGGCCGGGGTCGCAGGGCCTTCTGCTCTGTAAAGAGCTCCACCTGCCATGGCCAGAGAGACACCCACCCCCTCTGCCCCCGGTGCCCGGCACCCCATCCGCTTCTCTCCCTCAGACTCAAGGGTGCTGCCCTCCCGACCCCTCAGTCCCTGAAGCGCTATGGGTCACCCTGAGATGCTTGTCGCCTGGTGAGTTTGCTAATGCCCGTCTGCCTGGGACTGGAAGCTGCCCACTGCATAGCAAGCACAGCCGGTCCCAGGAGTGTTGTGTGCCTGGTCTCCCCGCTCCTGGACCAGTGTTGAGTGCGTTCAACACCGGGAGCCAAGATGACTGATGCCAGGAGGCATGTGTGTGGTGGGCTGGCTGGGGATGGGGAAGGTGGCCTGGGGCAGACGGTAGGCCTGGCAGGTGAGGGCACCGGGGGATGGGGTGGCCAACCACAGCTGAAGATCAGACCCGGGTTGGGGGCTGGCCAGCAGCAGTGCGCAGGGTCAGAGGTCGGTGGTTGGGGCCTTCAGGCTGACCCGGCTGCAGGTGCACCTCGGGTTTGGTTCAGTTCAACTGTTGTTGGTACCTCTGTGGGTCTCCGCCCTCAGAGATGCCCGTCTCTTGGGATCGCATACAGGTGGTTCAGCAGCTGTGGAATTACAGTAGTGGTGGTGAGCCCTGGTGAGTGGGAGCCTCCTGGGTGGGTGATCCCCTCAGAGTTCTAAGAGGTACCAGGTAGGGAGGTGAGAGTCAGCAGGTGCAGAAGTCCAGAACACTTCCTTGTGCCTGAAGCAGGAGGGCCAGGCCCTCAGGGGAGACAGCAGGCACGGCAGGGAGTCGACGTGTGTGTACACACGTGCCTGCGTGTGCATGCGTGCTGCAGCTCTGCACGGAGCCCCGTCACCAAGCTAGTCACCGTTCATTAGTAAGGTTGTGACATTTGAAAAGCCCAACAATAGTTAAGAGTCTGTCCATTGGGGTAAAAATGCTTTCCTTTCTCTCTGAAACCGACTACACCGCACCCGCTAAATGGTTTTGTGAGGGAGCTATTTTTGAGAAGCCTGATGCTTCGACACTGTGCGTTCTTGAGCATGGGAAGCGTCGCCGCGGCCGATGTGGCCGGTACCGCTGTCGTTTCCCCAGTGCCTGACTTTGACAGTGATCGCCGAGGACCCGGGCCTACCATGTAAACCACCGCTTGTGAGCGGAGCACACTCGGCAAGCTTCTCACTTCCTGAAACACCAGTGCGTTCTGCTGACTTGAATCAGGAACAGAATTCGCCCTTCCTAAGGTTCTGTGTGGTGTAAAGGTCGAGGCTGACACCTTGAATTCTAGGCTGAATGCATAAATATTTTAATGGGCACGTTAGCAACGATTTTGAAAGGTGCTTCCCTCCTCCTTTGAAAACGATTTCCTCCTCCTACACAGTTTATTTTTCTTGGTAGTTCAGCACAGTATTCCGTTTCTCAGGGCCTTTGGCGGCGTAAGACATTAGCTAACAATCGTGGGGCGCCAGGGCACGCTTTCATTTTTTTTATGTAAACTCTTCATTGAAGTATGACATACAGAGAAGGTGCATGATCCAAGTCTCCAGCTGGGTGAGTTGTCACCAGGGACCCCCATCCAGATCAAGATCAGAACAGACCAGCCCGAAGCCCCTGCCCCTCCCACGGGCGACCAACACCCTGGCTTCTGCCAGCAGACACTCCTTTGGCCCCATTGGGACATCATGTAAATGGAACCCACAGTGTGTGCCCTTGTGCACCCAGCATGTGCGGGATTCTGCCGTGATGTCCTGCGTATGAATGAGACAGACTCAGTTTCTCATTGTTCCAGTGGCGGTGGGCGTTGGGTTTGTGTTATAGGGAGGAAGCATGTAGAGTGGGGTGGGGGGTACATAGACTTCGAAATCAGGCAGCCCTGGGTTTAAGTCCTAGGCTCCTACTTTTTCACTCTGTGACCCAGGGCAGATTGCCTACCTAAACCTCTCTGATCTTCAGATTTCCCATCTGTGAAATGGATACAGTAATCCCTGCCTCCCTGGGCAGTTAGGAGGATTAAGCACCAGACACAACCCCCTGGTTCCAGCTGGACACACACTGAGGCCTCCCCTCTTGCCGCCCCTCAGTAGCCGCTCAGAAGCCCACTGCTGGGGTCATTTAGTGCGTCAGTGGCTGCAAGAACCCTCTGCAAGACCCTTGTGATTTAGATTTCAGCTGTGAGGCCCAGGATCCCGGAAGCAGAGCGTCAGTCCCCCGCCCGCCTTGTGGGCTGACGGGCTCAGTGCCTGGTCCCCGAGGGTGGCGTTGAGCAGCCCCTGAGACCCCAGGCCCTGGTCAGTGCCAGAGGAATGAGAGGGTCTTGCCCTCGTGCCGCTGCCCCTGCAGGTGCCTCTCCACGTGTGCATGGCGGCCCGCCTGCCGAGTGCGCCCTGGGCGGGTTCCAGGACACGGGCTCTTCGGCCCATGTCTGGCCTCGGGCCACCTGATGCTTCACCGTCAGGCTTTGGCTGATTTCAGACACCGGGCCTGGCAGGTGGGGACGTCTGCCTGGGGGCTCTCTAGCTTGCAGGGGTGTGTGCGCGCGGCCCGAGCTGCCTGGGGCAGGCGGTCTGCAGCGCGCCCGCCCGCGTGTGTAACGGCCCGCGTGTCTTTTGCAGGCCTTCCGGAGCAGTACTACAGCCTCACCTGGTTCCTGAGCCCCATCCTTGGCCTCGTCTTCACCCCCCTCATCGGCTCCGCGAGTGACCGGTGCACCCTAAGCTGGGGCCGCCGGCGGCCTTTCATCCTCGTGCTCTGCGTGGGCGTGCTCTTCGGAGTGGCACTTTTCCTTAACGGCTCTGCCATCGGTGAGTGTCCTGCAGAGCCCTGCCTGGGACTCGATAAGATGCGCAGGTTTAAAGAATTTAGACAGGCTGGTCCTGGACCGGGCAGCTGTGCAGAGCCCTGGGCGCCCGGGCGGTGGCCAGGCCACGGGCCCCACGTGGGAACGCCGTGGGAACCTGTTCTCAGGGAGCGTTTCCTGTTGTGATCCGTTTGTTTTTAATGCGTATCTGACACCACGTCCTGTTTCCAGCATTATTTCAGAAATTATCTTTTCTCTTTTTTTTTCCTCCTTTTCTTAGGCTTGGTGTTGAAAGTGTCCAGACCTAGGCGACACTTTCTCGTTTGTGTCTTTCGTGGTTGGCTTTGCTTCTTTTTGTTGTTGTTTTGTTTTCAATTAAAACAACCACATGTGGGAAAATAGCTTTTGCTTGAGAGCAACCGCCCGCACTGGTGAAAAACAAAACCCTGTTTTCTGGCAACGACTTTGTAAGTCGAAGGCTTAATCTGTGTCCTGACATAGGCGAGCCTGCCCCGAGTCTGCATCACTTCAGGCGGGGGCCACTGATGCCAGGAGGCTCAGGAATGGGGGAGGGCGGCGCAGAAAGAAAACTTTGCTCAGCTGCTCAGAGGCTGCGTGAGGCCGCCTGGGGCGAGCTCAGTGCCAGCTTGGTGGGGGCGGCAGAGGAAGGCCTCCCTGAGCTGAGCGCCCACCCACCTCCCCTCCATCCAGATGCCCCCGGATCAGGAGTCCGGGGGTGCCGCCCTCCTGGCACCTGCGGGCACAGTTTAGAGGGCACGTTGCGGCTTTCTCGAGGATCTGTGTGTGCAGGTGGACCCGGCCCACTGTGGCCCAAACGCAGCGGCTCGGAGCTCCAGCCCGGTGCCCTCTGTCTTGCTGCACCTGTGTTGCTCCCGGGCATTGCCGGGTCCAGGTAGCCAGCAGGTCCCCTGCCCTCAAGCAGGGAGGGTGTGTCTGAGACCCGCCTCACCTGCAGAGCTCAGGGGCTGGTCCTGGGTTCCAGACCGTGAGCCCAGTGCCCCCTCATCACTTTTGTGCACAGAGTGCCCCTTGGTCCCGCGGCGGTGAATCCAGTAAGACCAGCTTTAGCTCAGCTGTCAGGGGAGCAGGTTGGTCTCTGGGTTCAGGGCCAGACTCACCTGAGGCAGGTGCGTGATTACGGCTCACAGCCTCCTTCCCAGAGCCAGGAAAGACAAAACTCTCCTTCCGTAAGGAGAGGCTGTGCCGAGGAGCACGTGCCCTTTGGGCTGGGGCGGGAGGCTGCTGTCTCCCCGGGAGGTCACTGCCTGCCACTGGGCTGAGATCGGCTGCTCCTTTGTGCCCTGTCAGGTCTGTCCCTCGGCGATGTCCCCACCCGGCAGCCCATTGGCATCGTCCTCACGGTGCTGGGGGTGGTGGTCCTGGATTTCAGCGCTGACGCCACCGAGGGGCCCATCCGCGCCTACCTGCTGGACGTGGCGGACAGTGACGAGCAAGACATGGCCCTCAACATCCATGCCTTCTCTGCTGGTGAGCGCGCCCTGCCCCGCCCGTCCCCAGGCCCCGGCCCCCCGTTCGCCGCGCCCCGGTCCTTACCCGGCTCGTCTGAGGTCGGCAGGGCAGGCGGAGGCTGCTCCCATGGCCTCCGCGTGAGGATTTTTTGTCTCAGACACCGGTGGGCGAGGCAGTGAGCTGGGATCCTGGCAGGGCCAAGTGACTGTGGTCTGGGGCGGGGGACATGCTAGCCAGGCGGCCCCCGTCCAGGGCCCTGTGCTGGCCGCCCCCTGCAGTCGGGCAGCTTTCCCATGCGATGGGAATGTGGGAATGTGAGCTCAGGGGATGGCAGGGAGCACGGAGAGCATTCCCCGGGCGGGCAACCGCCTGTTTCTGTCCCAATTCATGAAGCAGGAACGTGTCAGGTCACGATTCCGAACCCGGGCTCAGGTGTCGTTCCTCATGTCCTCGTTCCTCCCGTTTTCTCTGAGTGGCGGCCCTGGACCCCAGTGTGTGTGTGTGTGTGTGTGTGTGTGTGTGTGTGTGTGTTGGGGGTGTTGAACTCCCGTCTGGGTTCCCCCCAGCTCGGCTCGCCGCTCACTGCCGCCCCTCCCCATCCCTCAGGCCTTGGCGGGGCCATCGGCTACGTGCTGGGGGGGCTCGACTGGACCCAGACCTTCTTGGGCTCCTGGTTCCGGACACAGAACGAGGTGCTCTTCTTCTTCGCGGCCATTGTGTTCTCGGTGTCGGTGGCCCTGCACCTGTTCAGCATCGACGAGGAGCACTACGGCCCCCAGCAGGAGCGCAGCGTGGACGCGGCCGAGGCCCCGGCCCCCGGCCCCCATGCCGGCGCCCTGGACGGCGGCGCCCTGTTCCCGGACGAGGTGCAGTCGGCACACGAGCTGGCCTTGGACTACCTGGACGCGGGCATCGTGCGCAGCAAGAGCGACTCGGTGCTGCACGTGCCGGACGCCGCGCTGGGCCTGGAGCCCGAGCTGCTCTTCTTGCATGACATCGAACCCTCCATCTTCCACGACGCCTCCTACCCTGGCACTCCCTGCAGCACCAGCCAGGAGCTCGCCCGGGCCCGGCCGCCCCGCCTGCCCCCGCTGCTCTGTGAACCCGCCGGGGAGGACGAGACCCTGCTGGAGAACCACCTGAGCACGACTGGGCTCCCCAACGGAGGCAGCGCCCCACCCCACGGCGGCCTCGGCGGCTGCAGCCGGGTGGACATGAAGCCCACGGCCACGGCGGGCTCCGGGCGTCGGCGTCGGCACATGTTCCGCCGGCAGGCCTCCAGCACCTTCTCCTACTACGGCAAGACCGGGTCCCACCGCTACCGCTACCGGCGCGCCAACGCCGTGGTCCTGATCAAGCCCTCGCGCAGCATGAGCGACCTGTACGACCTGCAGAAGCGGCAGCGGCAGCGTTGCCGCCGCCGCAACCAGAGCGGGGCCACCACGTCCAGCGGGGACACAGAGAGCGAGGAGGGCGAGGGCGAGACCACTGTCCGGCTGCTCTGGCTGTCCATGCTGAAGATGCCCCAGGAGCTGGTGCGGCTCTGCCTCTGCCACCTGCTCACCTGGTTCTCCGTCATTGCTGAGGCTGTGTTCTACACCGACTTCATGGGCCAGGTCATCTTTGAGGGGGACCCCAAGGTGAGCGCCCGGGCACTTGGGAGGGGGGCGGAGCCTGGCTGTGGTGACTGCCTGGTTCCCTGGCGCCCAGCAGGCCGCCCCCAAAGCTGCAGGGGTGCATGGTGGGCTGCCAGCCAGCGTGCGGCCCTGCTGACACGGTCGGGAGTCGTCACGTGCGCCCGAGAGGGCATTCACACTGGGGTCCGCGGCGAGCAAACGGCAGGCTTCGGCAAGTGCCGGAGTGCCAAGGAGCCAGAGGCAGGAAGACCTGCTCCCGCCGCGTACAGACGCCGTGCACAGAGGGTTAAAGCAGCGATGTGTTGGCTTGTGGCCGGGCCAGCTGGGCCTGGGTCCTAGTCCCCGTGGCGTCAGCTGACTCGCACCTGTGCCCGTGTCGCCCAGAGTCGGGCTGGGAGGTCTGAGATGGTCCCAGCTCAGGCTCAGGCCTTCCCGCCCCACGTGGTCCTTACCATCCTGTACTGTCTGAGCTGCTTCACGTGGCCTCTGGGCTCCAAGAGGGCAGAGGCAGGAGCTGCAAGTCGCATCTGCCAGACGCGGGGCAGGAGCGAGGCTGGGAGTGGGGTGCAGATGATCTGCCACAGGTCCCGGCCTAGGCCGCGGCTGCTCCTTCCTCCGTGCGGTGCTACCACAGTGCTACACGGCTTGCCTGCAGTCGAGATGTAAATTTCCACGTAAATGACCTCCTTTGCCCAGAGGTACAGCACGCTGTCCCCACCCCCTGAACCCTAGTCTCGTTTCTGGAACAGGCTCCATCCAACTCGACTGCATGGCAGGCCTACAACGCGGGTGTGAAGATGGGCTGCTGGGGCTTGGTCATCTACGCGGCCACCGGTGCGACTTGCTCGGGTAAGCGGCCCCCAGTCAGGTGAGCCGTTTGTCTGGACGTGCTTCATGACTGGAAAGACCGACGGGCATCCTGCTCTGTGGATGGCGGGCCCTGACCAGACAGGGCCACCCCTCAGGGACAGCAGCGTAGAAATCCACTCATCCTCACCTTGGGAATAAGCCACCTTAGCCTGATACTGGGAACCAGTGTCCTGAGACCCGCCGTGGGCTGTCCTCTGGGCAGGCGCCTGCCCAGGCTCCTCGGGGAGGGGTCTGACCACGGCTCAGGGGGTGGCGGCACTGCAGGAGCTGTGCCCTCAGGCAGGGGGAGGTGAGGCAGGCATCCTGGGTCCTGCCTGAGCGCATACGGTATGTTTGGGCCCTGCCGGAGGTCAGGGTGGCTGGAGGAGACAAGCAGCCTTTCCCTCGGGTCAGCTGTGTCCTGGAGGATAGGGGGTGGGAGTGACAGGCTTCAGTCCCGGGAGCGACATGCTGGCACAGCTTCTGGAAACGAGGCAGAGCTGCAGTTAGGGGTCTCCTGGCTGAGCCTGGGCCGGGCCCCCTGCCTGTGCTCTTACCTGAGGATGACCAAGATAACAGCCAGGGGCAGCGGGCAGCCTTCATGACGGTCATAGTGCTGTTGATGCTTTAATAGAGGACTTCTCGGGAGAGCTGGGTCAGGAAGGGTGAGCAGGAGTCTGTCCTTCCAGACCCAGAGGGGGTGGGTGCTCGTGAGGAAAACCAGCAACAGCTCGGTCTTCGAGGCAGGACCAGGCACAGGGCCCAAGAGGGTGCCGAGTGGGCCTGGACTGGTGGAAGGATCAGGAAGGCCTGACCTTGCAGGGTAGGGAGGCCCCAGGGAGCTGCAGGACAGCACCAGGTCATGGGGTCTGGGACCAAGAGCTCCGCCTTCCTTCTGTGGTGCGGAGCCCCCGGCAGCCGAGTGGGGCACGGTGAGCTGTGGCCCGTTAGGGAGCACCATGTGGTGGCCTGGCGGGCAAAGAAGAGGGGCGGCCACCTGTTCCTGGGCCGGGCTGAGCGCAGCGGTAGAGGGAGGGTAGCGAGTGGGCGGTGCCTGTCAGTCACCGTGGTGGCCTGTCTCTCTGCAGCCCTGCTACAGAAGTACTTGGACAACTACGACCTGAGCATCAGGATCATCTACGTGCTGGGAACGCTGGGCTTCTCCATCGGCACAGCCGTGATGGCCATGTTCGCCAACGTCTACGTGGCCATGATCATGATCAGCACCATGGGCGTCGTCTCCATGAGCATCTCCTACTGCCCCTACGCCCTGCTCGGGCAGTACCACGACATTAAGGAGGTGCGTGGCTGGCAGGGGCGTGGGTAGCTGGTGGGTGAGGTCCTGGGGCAGGGTCAGCAGCTGTGGGCGGCTCTGGGGTTCTCACCAGCCCTGCTGCATGGGACATTCCTGCTCACGTCTTCCCTCGCACTCGCACCCCCGGCCTGTGGCCTACCTGGGGTGGACTTCGTGTGTGTGGTCTAAGGTAGATCAGAACTTTTTGGCTTCCTCACAAAGGATGGGGATGGCCTTGTGACCCAGTGTCCCCACCCGCACTGCCATGCCGTGATCGTCATAAGTCAGGGGTCGGTCTGGGGGGATCTCTGTATTCTCTTCCGTGGGTCTGTCTGTCCTTAGACAGGTGATGCTTCAGTGTCTTACGTAGTTTTATAATCTGACCTGAAACCTCGTAGTATAAGGTCTTCAGCTTGGTTCTTCAAGACTGTCTTGGGTATTCTTGACCATTGAAATGTTAGAATAAGCTTCCGGGATTTTTTTTTATTGGAAACACATTGATTACATATATCAATTTAGAGAGAGTTCGAAGTTTATAGTATTGAGCCTTTATGATATTCCCTAAGCATGGTGTATTCTATTAATTGTTGTAGTATATTTATAGATTCTTCTGGGCTTTCTGCATACACAATCACATCATCCATGGATAATGAGCTTTATTTCTTGCTTTCCAATTCTTCTTAAAGACAGTACTTATGTTTCTCATTTGTATTTCTTTTTAAATGAATTTATTTATTTTGGGCTGCGTTGGGTCTTCATAGCTGCACGCAGGCCTTCTCTAGCTGC
Source organism: Delphinapterus leucas (assembly GCF_059928025.1). Lineage (NCBI taxonomy): Eukaryota > Metazoa > Chordata > Mammalia > Artiodactyla > Monodontidae > Delphinapterus > Delphinapterus leucas. Next base: position 2,560,296 of record NC_143145.1, read on the forward strand.
GGCGAGAGGGGGTTACTCTTTGTTGCAGTCCTTGGGCTTCTCATTGCTGTGGCTTCTCGTCATGGAGCACGGGCTTTGGCGCGCAGGCTTCAGTAGTTGCGGCACGCAGGCTCAGTAGTTGCGGCTCGCGGGCTCTAGAGCGCAGGCTCAGTAGTTGTGGCACACGGGCTTAGTTGCACCGCGGCATGTGGGATCTTCCCGGACCAGGGCTCGAACCCGTGTCCTCTGCATTGGCGGGTGGATTCTTAACCACTGTGCCACCAGGGAAGCCCCTCCAGTTCTTTTTTTTCAAACATCTTTATTGGAGTATAATTGCTTTACAATGGTGTGTTAGTTTCTGCTGTATAACAAAGTGAGTCAGCTATACGTAGACTCCAGTTCTTAATAGGTTTAATTTATTTTCCTTACCTTATCGCAATGGCCAGCACCTCCAATACTATATGTTCGCTAGAAGTCGGGTGAGGACGGGGACAGGCAGGCTGAGGGGAAGGCAGGTTTTGTGTCCAGGCTTCTGAGCTAGTGTTCAAACCCTGGGAAGGATGATCGACGGCTTGACCCCCCGGCCCTCACGCCTGTGTCCTCCTCTCTTGCAGTACGTTCACCACAGCCCCGGGAACTCCAAGCGTGGCTTTGGCATAGACTGTGCCATCCTCTCCTGCCAGGTCTATATCTCCCAGATCCTGGTGGCCTCCGCCCTGGGCAGCGTGGTCGATGCGGTCGGGACTGTGCGCGTCATCCCTATGGTGGCCTCTGTGGGCTCTTTCCTGGGCTTCCTGACGGCCACCTTCCTGGTCATCTACCCAGAGGGGTCTGAAGAGGCCAAGGAAGAGCAGAAGGGCCTGTCTTCCCAGGCTCTGGGCGAAGGCGGGAGCAGCGGCATCGAGAAGCCCACGGTCCTGAAGCTGTCCCGGAAGGAGGGCCCGCAGCGGCTCGTGGAGACCGAGTCGATGGTCTGAGCCGTGCCCCATGCACACACATTCCAGGGTGGGCAGGGAGGCGGGGAGGGGCGGGGGACACCGCCCCTGCAGGCTGGCTGCTGTGGCCTTAGCGGCAGCGCAAACCAGAGTGGAGGCTCGGTAGTTGTAGGGTAGCTTTGCGCCACTAGGCAAAAATACCACGTTAATTACTTTTCCCACAATTAAAAAGAATCATTTGAAATCTTTTTTTTTTTAACTGAAAAGGATCTTTTAATTTCAACTTTGTCTTTTACTCTGCAGGTATATTATTCTGCATGGTTTAAAAGTATAAACCAGATTTACAACATAGACCATAAGTGATTTAGAAAAAAATAAGAATTTTGCATTTCTAAAGTTATAATTGAAAACAAAAAATATCTGATGTATTTTGCTATATCTTATCTGAATTCTTCAGATAGCAGTCATGTAGTCAGTGACTAAAACATCTTTATCGAATTTTTTTCCCTGTGGATGCCTGCAGGTGTTTGGACATTCAGTCAGATCTCATCACATTTTGTTGGTGCTACAGCTATTGGAGAGTATTTTTCTCTATGATTACTTTAGGAAAAAAAATTTTTTTTTCTTCTTTTTTTTTTTTCCCCGAAACTGTGGTTTTCTTGGAAGAACAGCATCTATCTCCTGTTTTCCTCAGAGTCTGCCGCATTGTGCCCGGGCAGCGCTGTTCGTGGGCGGCGGGCAGCAGTAGTAGTGACACCAAAGCCAGGAGGAGGCAAGGCCCCCGGGTTCTCGTGGGGTGACCAGGGCAATTCACAAGGGCCAATTCCAGACACCCCGCCCAGCGGGCTGGGATGGGCTGCCAGCGCCGGGGTAGCCCTTGAACTAGCAGACCTGCCCCTGCCTGCGGGCCTACCTGTGTGTGGCTGCCCGTGCTCAGCCCTCCTGCCCGTCGTCCTGTCCGAAGCTCCCTGGAGAGGCTGTGATTCTTGTGTTGCACTTTGATTTGTCTGTAAACCATTTGTGCGGGAAATCCCGAGGGCAGAGCTCCCGGTGTGGCTCTGCCTCTGGCGCCCCACCACCAGGCCCACACGCCGGACACTCTGCACCCTTCTGACCTCTGCGCCTGCTCACCCCGCTGGCCACTGGAATCGGAGCCACCTCACGGTGAAGAAGTGGGTCTTGGGACAGAAGGAAGGTCCAGTCCACGGGTCAACTCGGCGCGGTGTTTCTGGTTTCGGCGGAGAACCAAACTCGGGCCCCGGGGGAGCTCGGTCGTCACATGCTGCAGCTGTTTGGAAATGCTTTTCAAACCACACTCTCTTTATAACTAAGCAGTTCCTGCTTTTCTTCTTTGGAACGGTCAGTCTAGGTTTACTGATCTCAGGAGAAAGAAGGGAGGCCTCCCGCCCATTACCCGGATAAAGTGAGAGAGGATTGTAATACTTCGCTGCCTCAAGTTGATGTTTTTTTAAATAAAGTACTTTAAAATGCATGAGAATCATGCTGCAATATGATCATTCTAAAGCAAACATATATTTCAAGATGAAATTAAGCAGTTTTTAAATAAACTACTTGAATTTTCTGTGGGTTGAAAGGAATAGCGGTATTTAATGTATTTGACCAGCCTCTGGTCTTGCCCCATCTCTCCGTTGCTGGTGGCACTTTGTAGGTTGTGGTTTGTGCCCAAGGAGCAGCGGTGCCTGTCCATGTCAGACGTGTCCACAGGCCACGTGTCCTCCCTCAGAAGCCCAGGATCACAGAGAACCGACCAGAAGATGGGAGTGTTTTCGATGGCATCATAGCTGGAGCATGACCTTGGGAATCTCGTGCTTGGATGGGAAAGTCCTTCCCACCACTGGAGGCCCTCTCGGTGTTCCTGAGGCCCCCACTGACCCACTGGCCATCCGGTGTGTGCTTTTCAACACCCTCCCCCTCGCCTCCCGCTCCCCGCAACCAAGCGGGTGCCCCCAGCAGGTCACTTACATGCAATTCAGTGACCTTCATAGCTTTCGGATGGTAGGTCCTCCTGCTGTGATTCGATCGCAGCCTGCGTTTAGCTGCTCCTCGAGGGTTCTCCTGGCAGCTAGAAAACAGGGAGGCCGGAGAGCATAGACTATATGGGGATGGTGGCGGGGATGGTGGGGAGAGGGCCACCCCTCGTGGGCCCGCCCCTATCCACAGCCAGCGCTCCCTTCCAGACCCAGGGCCCTCAGGGCCCGGCTGGGGTTTGATTTATAGGAGCAAGAGGGGCTTGTGGCAAGACCACCACCTGGAAAGCGTGTTGACCCTGGAGATCCCAGCCTTAAACTTGATCGTGATCTGCACCAGCGAAGACATCAAAGGACATTTGTTCAAGTCACTGTTAGGACAAGAACCACGCTGGAAAGTGCTTGTGATAAAGGCCCGCAGGGAAGGGCGTGGCCGCTGCTGGCGGCTCCGGGCAGAAGCGAGTGTCCTGCCATCGAGCTTTACAGATTTCAAAGCCTCTGGCTGTTTGGGACCAAAGTGTGTCTTACTGTGTCGGTCTGGGAGGGCAGGTGCCTTGCCGTCTGGATCGGGGGCAGCCATGGAGCCAGCCCGCAGCACTGCCCTCCCGGCCCCTCGCCTGGGAGCGAGCAGGCACCATCCTTGCAGTGAGGTTATTCCCAGGTCGCACTGACTTGAAGCTCTGTCGTCACCTTGTGTCTTAAGAGAAGCCGAGAGGCAGGCGGTGGTTGCCGCCCATGGCTCAGGGCTGTGTGCTTCCTATCGCTGTACCTCAGGGCAACGTGGGGCGACTGCCCCAGAGCGGTCCTCTGTGGCCTGCTAACTCGAAAGGTACTCTGTCTGGTGTTCCGGCCAAGGGGACTGGTCAGGCTGTGACCAGTGGGCTGTGACAACCCCTGGGTAGGCTGGCCGGGTGGCTGATGCTGGAGATGACCCTGGAGTTGGCCTTGTGGGCCCCGGGGGTCTGCGGGCACCCGCTCAGGGCCCGGTGTCCCTGAGCAGAGGGCTTGGCAGGGATTTGGTTGGTCGCCGTGTCATATAAATGGACTTACTACCAAAACAGGGTAACATAGGTCTGGTTTGCACCCTTGGTTCCCTATAAAAGTCCGCTGAGTGGAGAATCAAATCGATGCCCCAGATACGCGGCGGGGTCTGCCCGTGCGGGAGCGCCCCCCCGTGGGGAGGCTCGAGGGGCCATCGAGGTCGGCCAGGTGGGACCTGGTCCCTGTTCTGTCGGCAGGGTCAGCACTACGATGTTCCCCGGGTGGCTGGAGGGCCCCTGAGGTGGGGGGACCAGCAGTGTCCCCCAGAGGGAGGCAGGACGGCTGGGTCGTTGGCTCCAAATAGTCCTCGGGTGTGTTTTCTTAAAGGCTCGAGTGTGTGGAGACGTAGATCTCTGGCCCCCCAGAACCCCAAGGTGGAGCCTCTGAGAGGCTGCAGGGGCAGGAGTGGCTGGTAGAGCTTGTGGGGAAGGGCCGTCCTCTCTGTCCAGCCTTCGCCTTCCGGGCACCACAGGCCCCTGTAGCCTGAGCTGAAAAAACGCTCCGGGAGGTGCCAGCTGATCGATCCCTTGTGCAGCTGAGGGCGCGCAGCAGCCGGTGACAGGGACAGCTGCGCAGAGCAAGGCTGTCAGACACCAGATTCTCTGGACATGAGCCACCTTCGAGCTGTTGGGCTTCCACCCGGGCTTCTGTCCACCTTTGGCTGCCCCGGCTGTGAGCGCAGGCACCCCTGTGAGGGGCCTCCTGGGAAGGCTGCTGCCAGAAACGGACGTGCCCGACTCTCCGTGTTCCATCCACAGGCGGCTGCTTCTAGGACACACCATCCATCTCCTGCCCGCTTCCGGGCCTGGGGCCTCAGGCCTGCCTGACAGGGCTAACGCGAGGGTCCACCCCCGAGCGTTCCTGGGGCTCAGCTGTCAGCGGACTGGTGTCGATTCATCGCGGCTCTTGGGCACCCGGTATGTTTGGGGGCTGTTGTCATTACCTCCTCGTGGGGAGCCGCCCACCGCCGTCCTGGCCCCTTGGCCAGCCCATCCTCGGGAGTGGCCGCCTCCACTGGGCCTCCACTGAGCTGAGTGCCCACCTTGCCCTCTTGCCCTACCCCGGGCTGCCAGGGGCACAGCTCCACATGCTGTGGACCGAGACTGTCTCTCGGTGGCGGAATGACCCAATTGTTGGAAACGCCTCCTGCTGCCAGAGAAACTCCCCAGGCATCTCGGAACAAAACTTACTTAGTTCCATTGTGAACTGGCCACAGGACAACTTTTTTTTTATCAACTTAATTAAGTTGGAGCGCTATAATAGCTCTTGCTGATTTTAGCAGTGATATAAGTGTGTGTTAAACACATAACGTTTTATGAGGAAAAGGGATTATAAAGAAAAGTAATATCGCACATCACTTAATTTTTTTATTAGGTGGGCACAAGCGGCCTGGTGTTTGTGTGTCTTGATGCAGAGCCCTAGGTCTCGGGGCTTCTTTCCGGTAGATGTGGCTGCATGGCACTCTCTGCCCCATCCCTGTGCATAAGGTCCTGTCTGTGTGACACGCTCACTTTCCGATGTAGACCAGGCTCTCCCTATGTCTGTTTCGCTCTGTCACTCTGTGGTTGAAACTTAATAAACCTTTCCCTGCCAGGTGACAGCGTGGGTGTGTCTGTGTCACTTCTCCAGAACCCCTCCCTCTGCCTTCCTGTGGCTGGGCTGTGGACCCAGGCCCGCCCCCTGCCCTCCTGGAACCTGGGTGGGTCCATTGTGGAGAGGACAGAGACGCCCCGCTCTGACCAAGGGCTGCCAGTGGGTGTGGACTAGGTAAGGGCTCCTGAAGTGTCCCCAGAGGCTCTCCCAGCCCCAAACCTGGGGGCCCGTGTCAGAACTCCCAGGCCCTCCAGGGCACCTGCCAGAGGTGAGGGGGTTGGGTGGGTGGGTGGGGGTCTCAGCTCGGCCCACCTCACCTGGCTCAGGTGGGCTTCAGGCTGAGCCAGCTGGGGGTGATAACCACCCAGCATGCTGGTGACCTGACAACAGCCCTTTCAGGCCAGACCCCGAGCTTGGGGCCCCAGGCCAGGTGTGGGCAAATGTCTGGCAGCCCTTCCTTGCCAAGGCCTGTCCTGGTGGGTGGGTAATGGGGTCCTGACGGCTGGTAAGAGAGCCTTCCAGGGAAGGGTGTAAAACTCAGGAACGGCCCTGGTTACCACCAGCCAGCCAGGGAGCGGCCGAGCTGCCATCAGGCATGGGGTGTGTGCCACACGGACTGGGTGGGACCCTGGGCAGCTGCAAGCCATGTCGGAGGGGCGAAGGGGCCGGCTCGGACCCTCGGCGGGGAGGGGTTGGGGGCGAGATCACCACGGGGTCCCGGGGTTGCGCCTGGGCATCAGGAGGATGGAAGCTGGGAGGCCCTGGCCCTGCGCTTGTGCCCCGAGCGCCCCCGCGGGCAGAACCTGGCCACACCTCCCTGCCGTGGGGACCAAGGGGGTCGTGCCTCCCTGTCGTGGGGACTGAAGGGTCCGCGCGTTGCCCCTCCTGCCGCTGTGCAGGCAGCGAGAGGCGGGCCCTCCCCGTGGGGAGGAGCTTGGAGCCAGGGGCCCCGCCCTCATCCTCTTCCCGGCTAAGCGAGCGCACAGCGGCCCCTGGTGTCCGTCCAGCCCCTGCCCAGGATGCGCAAAGCCCGCGACACCTGGCGCGGGGCGGAGGTGCGGGGCCGCCACGCCTCACCTGGCGCAGGTGCAGTCACCCGCCAGGGGAGGCCACTCCAGACCGCTGGCTGGAGGGCGCACACACACGGGCGGTAGATAACGGAAAAGCAGTGCCCCAGACCCCGTCCAACCCGCACGCCTCCACATCTGTCCCACATGTGCTAAAGCAGAAACAATCTTTTTTTTTAACAAAAATTGGACCACACTATGTAGAGTTTGCAATGTACGTTTTTTTGTTTCGCAAAATAGTTGATCATCTTTCCTTATTAGCACATATTGGTCTACCACATTGTTTTAACAGTATGAACAGAGGTTTTTGTTTGGAGTGTTTGTTTCATTTTTATCGGAAAATCAGAAAAAAAGTTGTATTTATGTCTATTTACCTTATCTATTTTCTGTCTAACCTGTCTGTCTATACCTCATCTATCATTCTAAAAACTCACTAATTTGTGTTTCTGGGACGTATGCTTTAGGATTTTCCTGGGAGTGGGAGAAGAAAAATTTATTATTGAAGAGTTGAATTCTTAGAAATCTCCCATTTGGCTTCAAACTCAGTCTAGAGGACACATTGGCTTTAATTATAAAGCTTTTATATGCTTCCCATTTGCACAGTTCTTTTACATCATTCTGTTATGTGCTTGATTCTGCCAACAAAATGGAGTGACTTATAATTTTTAGATCAGGAAACTGAGCTCTGAGATACCAGAAGGTGGACACACAGTGTCTTTTCCAGGCCCTTAGAAATGATAGAAAACACACATACGCACTCTCAAAGACAAGAGTAGGACTCTTCCCAGGGTCCTGGAAGGGTGGAGAGCAGCAGGACGCTGAAGAAGGAGACCCAGCCTGAAGGACCACAGAGGACTTTTGCCAAGTGAGGTGGCGGCAACTAGCATATCCACCACACGCCCTCCTGGCGGTAGGTGACAGATCCAGAGTGACACCGTTCCCGGCACAGCTGCTGCAATGCACATAGGAGACTTCGGACTCGGCTGGGTCTGCATGGCACATGTGAGTAGACCTTTGGCGTCATCTCGTTAATCTGAGCACTGAGCATCAGGAAAGTGTATAATTCAGGATTAATCATGATTTGCCTTTTTCTCTTTGATTTCAAGTTTTATTTTTTCTTTACAAATTAGCTTTCTTGAGGTATAATTTACAGGCAATAAAATTGACCAATTTTTTAAAAATTTATTTATTTTACTTATTTATTTTTGACTGTGTTGGGTCTTCATTGCTGTGTGTGGACTTTCTCTGGTTGCGGCGAGCGGGGGTTACTCTTTGTTGCAGTGTGCGGGCTCCTCACTGCGGTGGCTTCTCCTGTTGCGGAGCACAGGCTCTAGGCGCGCGGGCTTCAGTAGTCGTGGCTCGTGGGCTCTAGAGTGCAGGCTCAGTAGTTGTGGCACACGGGCTCAGTTGCTCCGCGGCATGTGGGGTCTTCCCAGACCAGGGTTCGAACCCGTGCCCCATGCATTGGCAGGCGGATTCTTAACCACTGCGCCTGCAGGGAAGCCCCAAAATTGACCAATTTTAAGTGTGCCGTATGATAAGTTCTGATAAATGTGTAGAAAGTGTAACCAGCACTGCAAGCATGATATAGTGCTTCAAAAAGTCGAACACACGTCGGGTTAAGATGCAACCCGACAATTCCACTCCTAGGGTTATACCCAGGCGAAAGAAGACACGTGTTCACATAAAAACTTCTGTACACATGTTCACGGCAGCTTATTTTGTCCCCCCAAGAAGTTCCCTTGTGCTCCTCTGTAGGCGTTCCCTTCTCCCACCTCCTATGCATGACAGTCACTCGTTTGCTTTTGGTCATTGTAGTTTTTGCCTTTTCTTGAGTCTCTTATAAATGGAATATAATAGTATGCAATATTTTGTGATTGGTTTCCCTTATTTAGCATAATTTTTTTTTGGACTTTATTTTTGGCTGCGTTGGGTCTTCATTGCTGTGCGCGGGCTTTCTCTAGTTGCGGCGAGCGGGGGCTACTCTTCGTTGCAGTGCGGGAGCTTCTCATCGTGGTGGCTTTTCTTCTTGTGGAGCACGGGCTCTAGGTGCGTGGGCTTCAGTAGTTGCGGCACTTGGGCTCAGTAGTTGTGGCGCACAGGCTTAGTTGCTCTGCGGCATGTGGGATCTTCCCGGACCAGGGCTCGAACCCGTGTCCCCTGCATTGGCAGGCAGATTCTTAACCATTGTGCCACCAGGGAAGTCCCTAGCGTAAATAGTTGAGATGCATCCATATTATTGCAGGCACCACGAGCTTGTTCCCTCTTATTGCTGAGTAGTATTCCATGAAATGAATGTACTGCAATTTGTTTATCCATTCAACAGTTGATGGACGTTTGGATTGTTTCTAGTTTTGGGTTATTATGAATAAAACTGCTGGGGGGCTTCCCTGGTGGCGCACTGGTTGAGAGTCCGCCTGACGATGCAGGGGACACGGGTTCGTGCCCCGGTCTGGGAGGATCCCACATGCCGCGGAGCGGCTGGGCCCGTGAGCCATGGCCGCTGAGCCTGCGCGTCCGGAGCCTGTGCTCCGCAACGGGAGAGGCCACAGCAGCGAGAGGCCCGCGTTCCGCAAAAAAAAAAACAAAAACAAAACTGCTGGGAACATTTGAGTAGGAGACTTGTGTGTATAGTAATGAAATGTACATTTTCATTTCTCTTCGATAAATACCTGAGAGGGATTGGTGAGTCAAACGACCAGCTGGTGAGTATGTATATTTTTAACTTTATAAAAACTGCCAAACTCTTTTCTGATGGGTTTGAGAATGGGCTGTACCATTTTGCGTTCCCACGGTCAAACGAACGAGGGCTCTGGTCTCTGCACATCCTTGTCAGCATCCTAGTCAGCGTAGTTTAAAAAATTTTAGCCGTTCTATGGGTGGTGGAATGGTGTCCCATTGTGGTTTTAATCTGCATTTCCTTAGATGTTAAGCATCTTTTCCTGTGTTTGCAATTTGTATATCTTTCGTGAAATGTCTAACCTAGTTTTTTTGCCCTGTTTTTTAGTTGGTTTGTTTTCCTTGTTGAGTTTTACGGATACAAGTCTTTTATCAGATATATTTTGTAAATATTTTCTCCCAATCTGTGAGAGAAAGCAGTCTGCCTTGTTCCTGATTGCACAGTGAGAACATTCGGTCTTCACCAGTAAGTACAGCGTTTGCTGTGGGGTTTTGGTAGCCGCTCTTTACCCAGTAAGTACAGCGTTTGCTGTGGGTTTTTGGTAGCCGCTCTTTACCCAGTAAGTACAGCGTTTGCTGCGGGTTTTGGTAGCCGCTCTTTACCCAGTTGAAGAAGTTTCTTTCTATTCCTAGTTTCCTGAGAATTCTTAACATGAATGGATGTTGAATTATGTCAAATACTCTTTCTGAATCTGTTGAGATGAACTTGTGTTCTCTCTTTTTGCATTTGTTAAGATGGTGAATGACATCAATTGGTCTTGAATATTAAACCAACTTTGCATTCGTGCGATGAATTCCACTTGATCATAAGGTAATGTCCTCTTTATGTATTGCTAGATTTGGTTTTCTGAACTGTTTGTAAAGATTTTAATGTTTATGAGGGAAATTAGTCTGTATTTTTTTTCTTTGTAATGTCTTGTCTGGTTTTGGTAGCAAGGTAATGTTAGTCTCATAAATGAGATAGGAAGCATTCAACTCCTCTTCTGTTTTTATGAAAAATATTATCGTAGAATTTGTGTTATTTATTCCTTATATATTTGGAAGAATTCATCGGTGAGTTCTTTATGTCATTTTCTTCCTGTGAAGGTTTTAAATTATGGGTTAAATAACTTTATTGTAACTAAGCCTACTCAGTTATCTATTTCTTCTTAAATGAGCTTTGGTTGTTTATATCTTTCACATAAATTTTCCATTCCGTCTAAGTTGTCAAATTTATTGGTATCAAATTCAAAATATTCCCTAATTCTTTTTTAACAGCCGTAAAATCTGTAGTCTTGTTTTTTAAGTGAGGTGAATTTACAGACAGTGACACGCACAGATGCAAGTGTGCAATTCCATGAGCGTTTTGACAAATACCTACACCTGAGTAACTAACACTCTATCTGCATGGAATAATTCCTTCATTCCAGAGAGTTCTCTCTTGATGCCTTCCAGCTCAACCCCCCACACACCCTGTACCACAGGCAACCACTGATTATGAATTCGGTCACCGTGGACGGCTTTTGTCCATTTTGAACTTCTGTAAATGGAAACGGTTCGTAGCCTTTGTGTCTGCTTTTGCTCAGCGTGTCTTTGAGAGTCATACACGTTGCTGTTTAGTTCCTTTTTACTGCTGTATAGAATTCCATTGCGAGGATATATCACATCCATTTTCCAGTTGATGGGTGTTTCCATTTTAGGGCTGTTACAGATAAAGATGCTATGGACATTCTCATAAGAGTGTCTCTGTAGACATATGTTTTCATTTCTCTTGGGTTAAAAAAACTAAGTGTGGTATTGTGGAGTTGCAGGGTAGGTATGTGTCTAAAGGAAACTGACAAACAGCTCTCCCAAAGTGGTTATGCTGTTTTTATCCAGCAGCGTATGAGAGTTTCATTTATTTGCTCAATAGCCTCATCTTTATTTGCTGTCGTGAATGTTTAATATTAGCCATTCTAACGAGCACCAAGTGGTATTTCAGTGTGGTTTCATATGTATTCCCCTGATGACTAATGACTTTAAGCATCTTTTCAACCTGGCCAACCATATAGCTTCATTAGTGAAGTATCTTCTGCCTATTTTTTAGTTGTCTTCTTATTGATTTGTAGGAGCTCTTTATATATTCTGGATACAAGTCTTTGTCAGATGTAGCACTGTCAATATTTTCTCCCAATCTGTGGTTTCTCTTTTCACCACATTAATGGTGTATTTTGATGAATCCAATATATTAATTTTTTCTTTTGTATTTAGCACTTTTTGTATCATTTCTAAGAAATCTTTGTCTACACCAAGGTTCCAGAGATATTCTCCTATGCTTGCTTCTAGAGCTTTATAGCTTTACATTTAGGTGAACCACCTTGAATTAAATTTTGTGTAGTGAGATAAGGGTTGTACAGTGAGATAAGGGTTGAGTTTTTTCCTCTTTTCCACTAATTGCAGCACTGTTTTTTTTTTTTTAAAGACTTTCCTTAGTGAATTGTCTTGAAATTTTTGTTGAATATCACCTATCTGTACACTTATGTGTCTAGGCCCTACATTTTGTTCCATTGATGTGTTTATCCTGAGTCTTAATTACTGTATCTTACAGTAAAGCTTTAAATCACATAGTGTGAGTCCTCTGGCTTTGATCTTCTTTTTAAGGGTTATCGTGACTATTCTACTTTGCATTTCCAAATATATCCATATATCTATATCGATATTGTACAAGATGTTAGTTCTCTCCAAGTTGACCCAGTAGATTCCATTTAATCCCAATCCCAAGTCCCAACACAACTTTAATAAATATATATTGACAACTATATCTATTTTAAAGTTGTGTTGGGATTTGGATTGGGATTAAATGGAATCTGTTGGGTCGACTTGGAGAGAACTGACATCTTTACAATATTTAACCGTCCAGTCCATTAACATGGTGTATCTTTTCATTTATTTAGGTCTTTTAAAATTTCTCTCAGCAGTGTTTTTGAATTTTCAGTGCACAGGTCTGACACATCTTAAATTTATTCCTATTTGACGTGTCCTTAATGCTATCGTAAGTAGTATTTCCCAATTGTTTGCTGTTAGAATTTGTTTTATATTGATCTTGAGCTGTGACCTTGCTAAATTTGCTTACTTTCCTAATTTAAAAAAATAGATTCTTTTCAGGATTTATGTAAACAATCATAATTGCCTGTGAATAAATGTACTTTTCCCCTTCTTTTATTTTTCTTGCCTTACTGCCATGACTGGAACCTCCAGGACCATGCTGAATAGGAGGGATGAAAGTGAACATCCTTGCCTTGTTTCCAATCTTAGAGGAAAGCAATTAGACTTTCACTATTAAGGATGTTTTCTGCTGTAGGTTTCTTGTAGATGCCCTTTATCAGTTTGAGGAAGTTCCCTTCTATTCTTAGTTTGCCAAGGTATTTTATCATGAATGTTTTCTCAGTTTTTTTCCTGCATCTATTGAGATGATCATTATGGCTTTTGTCCTTTATTTTTATTTTTTTTGTTGTTGTCCTTTATTTTGCTAATATGTTGAATTATATAGATTGGTTTTCAAATGTTAGATTAACCTTGTATTCCTGGAACAAACACCACTTGGTCATGCTCTATTATCCTTTTAAAATATTACTGGATTCAATTTGCTAATATTTTGTTCAGGAATTTTGTATCTGTGTTCATGAAGAGAACTGATCTCTACTTTTATTTTCTTGTAAGATCACTGTCAGATTTTAGAACAGGGTCATGGTGGTCTCCTGAAGTGAGTTGGAAAGTGTCCTCCCCTCCTCTATTCTTCTGAAAGTTTCTATGGAATTTTAGTATTCCATCCTTAAGAGTTTGTTAGAATTCACTAATGAAATCAACTGGGCCTAGGATTTTCTTTGTGAGGTTTTTGACTAAAGTCAACTTCTTAATAGATATAGGAATATTCAGATTTTCAACTACTTCTTGCATTGGTTTCATAAAGTTGTTTTTTAAGAAATTTATACATTTCATCTAAGCTGTCAAGTATATTGCCATAAAGTTTTTCACGCTATCCTTTTGATGGCTGTAAGATTTCATCCTCTGTCTCATTCGTGATATTGGTAACTTGTGTTTGCTTTTTTTTTTTTTCTTGATCAGTCTTGCTAGAGCGTACCTATTATTTTTAAGAACCAATTTTTGGCTTTGTTGACTCTGTTTTCCATTTCATTGATATTTGGGCTTATCTTTATTATTTCCTCCTTTCCTTGTTTTGGATTAAATGTTTTTATTTTTCTGTATTCTTATAATGGAAATTCAGATTGTTGACTTTAAACCTTCTAGTAGAGGCATTTAAAGCTATAATTTTTCTTCTGCGCACTGCTTTAGCCGCATCCCATAAATTTTGAGATACTGTGTTTTCATTGTCATTCAGCTGAAAATATTTTATAATTTCCCTCGTGATTTTTTGTTTTTAGACCCATGGGTTTTTTGCAAGATAATTTTAATATGGAGACTTTTGTGTAATTATTGCTGTTGATTTTTTAACAATTAATTAGAGGTTTTTAAAAAATATAATTTATTTATTTATTTAGGCTGCGCCTGGTCTTGGTTGCAGCATGCAGGATCTTTACTTGCAGCATGCACATTCCTTAGATGCGGCATGCGGACTTCTTAGATGCGGCATGTGAACTCTTAGTTGCGGCACGCATGCGGGATCTAGTTCCCCAACCAGGGATTGAACCCGGGCCCTCTGCTTTGGGAGCGCAGTCTTACCCAGTGGACCACCAGGGAAGTCCCTGAGTTCTAATTTAATTTTGGCATGGTCTGAGAACATTTTCTGTGATTTAAATCTTTTCCAACTTGTGGTCCAGCACACGGTCTAGCTTGATGAACACCCCACGTGCACCTGAAAAGAACGGATATTCTGCTGTTGTTGGGCGTAGTGTTCTGTAATGTCAGGTCACATTGGTTGATAGTGTCGCATCTTCTATAGCCTTGCTAATTTTTTTGTTTGCTTGTTCCATCAGTTCCTGAGAGCAGTGTGTTAAATCTCCAACGAGAGTGGATCTGTCTGTTTTCTCCTCCAGTTGTATCATGTTTGCATCACATATCTTGAATCTCTATTACTAAATGCGTATACACATAGGATCATTATGTGTCATCTTGATGTACTGACCGTCTCATCCTCGTGCACACCCGTTTGTTTCTTGTAAATATCCCTTCAGTTGAAGTCTGTCTTGCCTATTAACAGCTCTACCAGCCTTATGCTTATCATTTGCAGGGTACACGTTTTTCATCCTTTTTCTCTTATTCCATTTGCATTTTTATATTTAAAGTGCAGCTCTTGCAGTCGACATGCAGTTGGCCTCTCCCCTGTGTTGGTCTCTTCTCTTATTCTTAGGATGCTTGTCTTTGGGTTCAGGACCATCTCATCATGAGATCTTAAACTTGGTTATATCTGCAAAGATCCTTTTGCCAAATAAGGTCACAATCACAGGTTCCAGGGGCTAGGACATGGACATAGCTTTCTTTTTTTTTCTTTTATTTTATAAATTTATTTATTTTTGGCTCTGTTGGGTCTTCGTTGCTGCACACGGGCTTTTCTCCAGTTGCGGTGATTTTGTTGTGGTGTGCGGGCTTCTCATTGCGGTGGCTTCTCTTGTTGCGGAGCATAGTCTCTAGGCGCGCGGGCTTCGGTCGTTGTGGCACACAGGCTCAGCAGTTGTGGCTCGCGGGCTCTAGAGCGCAGGCTCGGTAGTTGTGGCGCATGGGCTTAGTTGCTCCGTAGCATGTGGGACCTTCCCGGACCAGGGCTCGAACCCGTGTCCCCTGCATTGGCAGGCGGATTCTTAACCACTGCGCCACCAGGGAAGTCCCTGCAAGAAATATGATACAAACATTTGCAGGCAGCAGCAACAGCAGGGCAACTTTGCCAGGTTTTCCAACTGTGCCCTCCCTAGTCATGTGGATAAAACACCTCTTCATCTTCCTAAGGAATCCCCTAGAAATGGATCAAAGTCATGCACTTGTAATTCAGATGTTACAAGCACATCCAATACCAAGGTTGTCATTTGAGAGCAACCAGTGCATTTGCATCTTCCGAGAACAAATCATAAAAACGTTCCCCGTGACCAGGGAGTGGGTTGAGCTTTTGATTGTCATCGTGGCGCCGTGCCAGCCCCCAAACCAAGCTGTCTTGTCTGTTGTCTGAAATACGGCTGGAGAGCTGAAATTATATTAAAGTAAACGAGCTTCTAGTGCAAGATAAACACTTTTTTTGGTACCAGTTTAATTCCGGTTTCTAAAGCTGAGGTAGGGAAGGCATCATTGTCTGTTTAATAAATTCTGGCTCATTTTGGGCCTTCCCACGACAAATCATTCATCGTGGAATCTCTCCAAAGCACAGAGGAAACATGGAAGGCATAAAAGTGCCCTTTTCATTTCCAAACTCCACTGGCAAGATTCTTTTTACATAAATACAGAACCATACGCTTGCACCAGCCAATCTATTCCCCTTTTAACCCCCTTGTTCACCTCTTTTTCCTCTTTTATATAAAGGATCATTTCCTAAAAGCCTCTGATTTTTCTGTACTCATTTCAGTTGCAATCACTGTCAAATAAGATCTTGGAAATTATCACCAAGAATAAAGGAAATGAAGAGTCTGCATTAAAGTAACTTGACAGGTGCTTAGAATCAATATGAACAAATCCAAAATGATCCTGTATTAATTTTTTCCGGGGTTAATATTTTTCTTATTGAAGTATAGTTGATTTACAATGTTGTGTTAGTTACTGTTGTAGAGCAGCAAAGTGATTCAGTTATACACACATACACACTTTTTAAAAATATTCTTTTCCGTACGGTTTATCATAGGGTACTGAATACACTTCCCTGTGCTCTACCGTAGGACCTTGTACATCCATTCTATATGTAATAGTTTGTAACTGCTAATCCCAAACTCCCACTCCATCCCTCCCTCAACCCTCTGCCCCTTGGCAGCCACAAGTCTGTTCTCTGCATCCGTGAGTCTGTTTCTGTTTCGTAGATAGATTCATTTGTGTCATATTTTAGATTCCATGTATAAATGATATCATATGGTATTTGTCTTTCTCTTTCTGACTTACTTCACTTAGTATAATAATCTCTAGTTGCATCCACGTGGCTGCAAATGGCATTATTTCATTCTTTTATGGCTGAGTGATGATATCCCATTGTGTGTGTATGTGTGTATATATATACACACGCCACATCTTCTTTATTCATTCATCTGTCGATGGACGTTTAGGCTGTTTCCATGTCTTGGCTATTGTGAATAGTGCTGCTGTGAACATTGGGGCGCCTGTGTCTGTCTTTCTGAATTAGAGTTTTGTCTGGATATATGCCCAGGAGTGGGATTGCTGGGTCATACGGTGCTTCTAGTGTTAGTTTCGTAAGGAACCTCCATACTGTTCTCCATAGTGGCTGCATCAACTTACATTCCCACCAACAGTGTGGGGGTGGGGGTGGGGGGCTCCCTTTCCTCCACACCCTCTCCAGCATTTGTCATCTGTCGACTTTTGAACGTTGGCCATTGTGACTGGCGTGAGGTGCTACCTCGTTGTTTGGATGTGCATCTCTAATAATTAGTGATGTTGAGCAGTCCTGTATTATTAAAGCGCCACCACCAGTTAACGTTGGATAAAGTAAGGAAACCGCACAGCAGTGTTTTAGTAAAAAAGAGAATCTATTACCAACGAGGTGAAAATACCTGGTTACATGTGGGTTGGAATTCACAATAATTTACGTGGATTTCTGACAGGCTTTTACTCGAATTTTTCATGTGTTTACAGAGGCAGAATTCCACCTTCTGCCAGTTGCTGCTGGCCTAGTCTTCCTTCTAGAAGTCCGTCAGGGGAACACACCCTCCCCTGGAGGACAGACTCGGGGTGGCGGGGGAGGGGAGGGGAGGGGCGGATTAGGCCGCCTGGCTGTTCTCCACACCACAGTCTCAGAACATTCCAAAATGTCAGTCAGTGATCAGACCCTCCAGAATGCTTGGGGCTCTGCAGGCACAGCTAGAGGCGTAGCCAAAGCTCTCACCTGGGAGGCGCTGCAGATGTCTCTGAAGCCTGGCTGTGTGCTGGGGGCCTGACAGAGACACTCACAGACCTCTCAGGGTGAGCGAGGTCCAGCGTGATGTCTATCCAAGCCCCCAGAGCCCAGGGGGAGGGTCCGGCAGCCAGCCAGCCCCCTGCGGCAGAGCGCATCGTGGGCCCATAGGGGACAGGCCTCGGGCCTCCACGCAGTGCAGCCGTGCCAAAACCTCCCTTGCTCACAATTGGGGGACGATAGCTCAAGGGTAATGGTAAAAATGTACAAAAGGTCCCTTCTGCGAATATTTCTGGCTAGTAAGATAAGAGCATAGCTAGTATTATCCTCAGTTAAATAATAAGGCGCCATCTACATATACACACACGCTGTGCGCCTAGGATGCAGACGCAGCGGAAACGGACACGAGCGTCTGCTAAGGGTTTGTTTGTGCTATTTTAGATGGAACGCCGACCTTTGTTTGAAAAAGTCTCTAGGTTTTTTCATTATAAAAAACGTTGCATTAATTAAAAGGAAAAAACCCAGCGCTTGCGTCAGCTGGCCCAGCCCTGTCCCGACAGCCTCAACCCAGTGTTGTCCCCCTCCCTGGGCAGGCGCTGGTCACCTGCTCTGTCGGGGGACAGCAAGGGCAGGTGCAAACCTGTTCAACCACAACGTGGTCATTTAAAACACCCCCCTTCTCGTGAGCTTTGCTGCGAACAAGAGGTCAGTGTCTGGCTGTGGGGCTCCGGTGAATCTGGTGCTTAGTATTTGGCGAGTGAGTGAAGTGGAGGAAAAGCAAGACCCAAGGTCTGCAGGTCCCGGGTGCTCCGGCTCAACTGCTCCCGGATGGCCTGGTGCTGGCCCAGGTCGTGGATTCTGGAGCCGTCCAGACAGCACCGGGTGACTTCTCAGCAGAGGCTGCCTGACAGGCACCCCAGCCCGAAACGGTCCAGTTTAATCAGCTAAGTCCAGGAGAGAAAGTGCGACACTATCAGTCTCGTAACTGAGGCCAGAGCCACACAGGCCCCCGCCGCGGAGCCCGCCCAGTGCCCCCGCCCCAGGCTCAGACCCGCCTTCTCTGGGGAGGCGCCAGGAGCTGGCAGAAGGCGCGTCCCGTGCTCACAGGGCACACGCGCCCTTGGTTACTCGACCTTCCAGATGGCGATCTTGCCCTCGTCGCGGCCGGACCCGCTCAGCACGTATCTGTCCTCCGCGGAGCACAGGGTCTTCACCGTGTCCGTGTGGGCCACCAGCTCCTTCTCCACCGTCTTCCTCTCGGCGTCGATCACGTAGATTTTCCCCTTGGATCTCCCCTGCGACAGCCCTGTGCCGCCCACCCAGATCTGCTGAGGAGAAACAGGCACCACACAAGCAGCCCACTCAGAGGTGTGCGGTGCTCTCTCGGGCACCCCCAGACCCACGTCCTTCCCGGCCAGGCCTTGATCAGCAGCCCCGGGGCCGCCTTACCTGCTTCTTCACCTGGATCATGCAGTTGATCTTGGAGCAGTCCTGCAGGTGGATCCTCTGCGGGGGCTGGGTGAGGTCCTGCAGGCTCCAAACGTAGATGTCCTCGTACCCGGCACAGGCCGCCCAGAGCTGCTCCTGCTAAAGTGGAACAGTCACGACGTGGGCAGTGGCAGCCCAGTGGCACGGGGGCACTGGCCCAACCTGACGCACGGGGTTACCTCGGGCATGAGCTGGAAACCCAGGAAGGAGGTGCTTATCTCTTTAAAGTTCTCGCCAATCTTCAGTTCTTGATGAAGAAATCCAGCCGTGGTCACGACCATGATACTGTTACCGGTACCTGCGGGGCAGAAGAGCCAGCATGAGGGGCAGGCCGAGCGAGCTCGGAGCACAGGGGTGAAAGCGCCGGGAGAGCTGCAGTGTGACCTGCGGTGTGACCAGTGGGGCCACGGCTCCTGCACCACATCTGACCATGGTGTCGGCATCTCTAACTGTAGCTGCCCCGTGGCGCCTTCGCATTTTCTCGCAGGGACACTCAGACCATTAGCCCCATTTTTACCGACAAGGAAACGGCTGGAGTCCAGCACCCTCTTCTGAGGCTTTCGGAACCCTTCCTGCCACGGTTACTTGGCATTTCCTATCAATCACTTGAGGCCACAGCATCTCCCACCCCCGGCGGTGAGGACTAGAGCTCTAGGCGATGGTGCCCCGCCATGGGACACGTCTCTCTCTGTCTCTTTCTGTTACTCACTCCAGCAAACCAAGAGTTTGCACATCACGAGAGCTACAGGTCACCAAAATTAGTACCGCAGGTAGGAGGTCAGATCAAGGGTGCAGGGGAGACGGAGTCAGGTTCGAGGGAAGGTGAAGAGCTGCAGGGCTGTCCTCTCTTGGCTTTTACTGCCTGCGTCCTCCACCTCCCGCCCTGTGCTGAGGCCACCAGGACAGGAGGACACAGCCCTGCCCTCAGGCAGTGCCATCTGGCTCCAGAGGGAGGGGGCACGAGTCCCCAAGGTGGGCTCCGGCTTCCTGTCATGGTGGGTGGACTCCAGGTCCACAGAGAAATGACCCCTCTGTCCTTGGCTGCCCTCAGGACTCAGAAGCTCAGCTGGGTTCTCAGTCACAGGTGGCGAGAGCCCGCCCATACCTCTCTTTCCTGCCTGAGACCTAATAAGCAAACCCCAGCATCCCTCCTTTTATCCCGAGATGCCATTATCCACTTGGACTAATTAACAGGCCCCTAGGATGCTGCTGCCTGTCAGCAAGACCTGGGTGGCAGGAAGTCCTGCCAGGAGGTGCTAGTGCCCCCGGGGGCATGCCAACCAGCACGCTCGCCGCCCGCCAAACTGCACAGGGCGGAGTTCACAGCGACCCTGCTTGTGCGAGCACGTAGGGGCCCTGCTGCACGCGGAGCGGGAGACGGGGGCAACAGATGTGGGTGAGACCCATCACTGTCCTCGAGGTGGGCCGGGTACCCAAAGGGAAGGTGCCCCTGCCGTGGGTGGTGGAAGGGAGGAGGACCTGGGGAGAGCTCTGTCCACGAGATCCAGGGAAGCGGTCCTCTGGGGTAACTGTCACCAACCCTCACACTCACGGACGCTCCAAGGCCCGCTTTCTGCCTCTCACATCTCCCAGCCGTCAACGTGCTCTCCTGTGGGAGGGATGGTATTTCCATCTCACTTTTCAGATGAAGGAACAGAGACTCCAAGAGTGCAGGGGACCAGCCCAAAGTGACCAGTCATCGGTGGCAGCGCCTGGATTTGAACTTGAATGCACACGGAGGCTGCAGCCTGAACCACAGGTGTGCCAGCAACATCACAGAGCAGACCTCCGGCCACAGGGAGCAGGGACGGGGTCCGCTCCCTCCCAGAAACGTCAGGCCCGGGAGAGGGGCAGTGCTGCAGTAAAGGCAGCTTCCATCCAGACACAGGGAAGGCATGCAGGGTCTGAAATACTGGGACAGAAGTAGAAAGGGAAGCCGGGGACCCTCAGGCTCACCTCGCCAAGGGCCTGGGGAGGAGTCAGAGGCGTCACCTGTCCCCCACCACACACACTCTCAGGCCACACCTCAGTGCCCACGGACCACAGCTGATAAGTGACCAAGGCTTTAGCTGTTATCCTTGTTTAGATAAAGACTTGGAACGACACTTCACAGCAGACACTCGCTTTTACCCGAAGAAGCCCTGCTTTCCTCTTGTCCTTTTCTCATTGTTGTTAAATAGGAAAACTACTTACTGTATTCGTTAAGTTGAAAAATAAGAGGGATTCCATCCTGAAAACAAGGTTATCCATATCCTCATTCTAATCTGTCATGTCTCTCACTATATTTAACAGGCAACTTTTGGTCCAAAATGCATCCATGGATGGACACACGCACATCTGACAGTCACCGGAGGTCAACCAAAGCTGAGGGATGTGGTCTTTGAAAGAAAAGAAAGACACTCAGTGAGCTGCACAGTTACGTGGGTTTCCTCTGAGGGGACTTCCCGGCTCTTTGTGGGGCACTGAGGGATAAAAATTCTAGCAGTACGTAGCAGGCCATCTTGGGTTGAGGGTATAGTTTGGGGCTGCCGCTGCCAGTGTGGCTGGAAATAGAGGGGGGATATCACCCAAATGAGGGATCCCCAAAATGCATGTATAAATTCTCCTCAAATCCTTGGCTGACTCCCAAACTGTGTATAAACAGCAGAACTGGAACATTCAAGACCTGAAGAGAGATTTCACAGGGATACAGAGATAAGAGTTCAAAGTTCTAGCTCATCCCTGTAGGAAAGGCTTGGTATATACCTTGGGCATTCCTCGAAACCCTAAAAGGGCCATGCTGCAAGAACAAAGACCACATACCAGGACTAAGGTCAAAACTGAAATATACTCACCCTAGAAAAGCCTAAGACCAAGCCTCCCCACAGGATCAAGATGATCTGCCAGTAACTTAATGACCTTCTAGAACAAGACTTAAGGATACAGTCCAGAGTCTCCTCAGCATGTCGTTAACAATATCCAGGATGCAGTGAAAATCACAACACATGTGAAGCTTGAAGATGCGACTAAAAACCAACAGGAAACACAGTAGACAGAAGCAGACCCACAGATGATCCAGTATCCAGCAGACAAGGACTTTAGACCAACAATTACAAATATGTTTTAAAACTGAGAGAAAGATATGGAGAGGATGAGTGAAGAATATAGGATTTAGGAGAGAAAATCAAAGTTCTTTATAAAATAAATGGAAGTTCTAGAACTAAAATGAAAGTTTGCTGGATAGGTTTAACTGCAGACAGGACACAGAAGAAGAGAGGTTCAGGTCTCAGCCAGACTAAAGCACACAAGAAAAAGAAGGAAAAAATTATAGCAGTGCCTGAGGCCTGTGGGACATTATCAGATGGTCTAACTAATAATATAATTATATATAGTTATAGTATATATTACTAATATATAATTAGAATCCCAGAAGACACGGAGAGGGAGAATGGGCAAGAGAAATAATGGAAGAGGCAACGGTTAAGTTTTCCCCAAATTCAAGAGAGTAAACTGCAAGCAAGATAAACACAAAGCCCTTCACACCCAAGCACACTGTAGTCCAGCTCATGCGAACCAGAGACGGAATCTTCAAGGCGGCTACAGAAACCACACCATATTCAGCAGAACGGCTGAGTGGCGGCGGGCCTCCCGTCAGGGACGGGCCGAGCTGCGAGACGACGGGGTGACATTTCTAGCGTGCCGGGGAAATCTGTGTACAACAGACTCGTATCAGAAGAACTACCACAGGAAATTCTTAAGGCTAAGGGGCAGTGATGCAAGATGGAAACCTGGATTTTAAGAAGGAGTGAAGCTCAACCCGAAATGGTAAATATATGGGCAAAAATAATTTTTTTCTTAATTTCTTTGAAAGACCATTGAGCACTTAGGCAAAATTTCTTTAAATAGGTTTATCACAATCATAGAAATAAAATACTGCATTTAACAACAATAGGAAAGGGAGAGAAAGAGGTAAATGGAATTAATTTTACTGCTGTGCTCTGTGCCCATTATACATGAAGTGGTGTGTGTAACAGTTATTTAAAGTAGAGTGAGAAGATAAGGTTGCACGTTGAAATCCTTAAAGCAACCACTAAAAAGTGGAACAAAAAACACAGAGTTAGGGACTTCCTGGGCAGTCCAGTGGTTAAAACTCCACACTTCCACTGCCAGGGGCGTGGGTTCGATCCCTGGCTGGGGAAGTAAGATCCCACATGCTGTGTGGCACGGCCCCCTCCCCCCCCCAAAAAAAAAACGAACATAGAGCTAAAAAGACAATAAAGAAGATTAACTTGAATTTAAGAGCAGTCTAAACGGAGGCAGGAAAAGAGGAACAAAAGAAAAAAGTACAGATGTGAAAAATGGAAAAGAAAATAAGGGTACATTCAACCATATGGTCAATCGCCTTGAACGTGAGCAGACTGATTGGCGCAGGGTATGGACAGACATTCTCTGAAGAAGACACACAGATGGCAAGCAGTCCACGAAAGGATGCTCCACACCATAAGCCATCGGGGAAACGCAACCAGACCCGCAACGAGATGCCACTTCACGCCCACGGGGATGATTACGATAAAAAAAAAACAGATAATAACAAGTTCTGCTGAGGACGGGGAGGAACTGGAAGCCTCACATCCGCTGCCGGAGATATAAAACGGTGTGGAAAAGAGTGACAGGAGAGCCGATAACCAAGCTGTAGCATTCACACAATAAAAAGAATGAGCTACTGCTATTCAAACACTGAGGATGAATCCTAAAAACATCATGTTGCCGGAACTGAGCCAGATGAAAAGAACACATGCTGTAGAGCCCATTTATAGAAAGTTCAGGAACAAGCACAACAAACCCATAACAGAATTCAGGAGTTGTTTCCCTCGAGTGGGGGCCACCTGGAAAGGGGCACAGAGGGACCAGCAGCGGTGATGGAAATGTTCTGTGTCTTGACCGTGGGGTGGTTATGTGGTGTATACTTTCGTCAAGACACAACAAACTGAACAGTATGGTACCGGCACAAAAACAGAAATGTACATCAATGGAACAGGATAGAGACGCCAGAGATAAACCCACGCACCTATGGTCACCTAATCTATGACAGGGGAGGCAAGAATATACAATGGAGGAAAGCCAGTCGCTTCAATGAGTGGTGCTGGGAAAACTGGACAGCTACAGGTAAATCAATGAAATTAGAACATTTTCTAACACCATACACAAAAATTGAACTCAAAATGGATTAAGGACCTAAATGTAAGGCCAGACACTTTCTATAAAACTTTCTGAGGAAAACATAGGCAGAACACTCTTTGACATAAACCACAGCAAGATCCTTTTTGACCCACATCCTAGAGAAATGGAAATAAAACCAAAAATAAACAAATGGGATCTAATGAAACTTACAAGCTTTAGCACAGCAAAGGAAACCATAAACAAAAAAGACAACCCTCAGAACGGGAGAGAATATTTGCACACGAAGCAACCGACAAGGGATTAATTTCCGAAATATACAAACAGCTCATGCAGCTCAATATCAAAAAAATAACCCAATCAAAAAGTGGGCAGAAGATCTAGACATTCCTCCAAAGAAGACACACAGATGGCCAAAAAAACCATGAAAGACCCTCAGCATCACTCATTATTAGAGAAATGCAAATCAAAACTACAATGAAGTATCACCTCACACCACTAAGAATGGACATCATCAAAAAATCTACAGGGACTTCCCTGGTGGCACAGTGGTTAAGAATCTGCCTGCCAATGCAGGGGACACGGGTTCAAGCCCTGGCCCGGGAAGATCCCACATGCCGCGGAGCAACTAAGCCCGTGCACCACAACTACTGAGCCTGTGCTCTAGAGCCCGTGAGCCACAACTACTGAAGCCCGCGCACCTAGGGCCCGTGCTCCGCAATGAGAAGCCACCACAATGAGAAGCAGCCCACGCACCACAACAAAGAGTAGCCCCCGCTCACCGCAACTAGAGAAAAGCCCGCGTGCGTCAACGAAGACCCAACGCAGCCAAAAATAAATAGGTAAATTAATTAATTTTAAAAAAATCTACAAACAATAAATGCTGGAGAGGGTGTGGAGAAAAGGGAACCCTCCTATACTGTTAGTGGGGATGTAAATTGATACAACCACTATGGAGGTTCCTTAAAAAACTAAGAATAGAACTGCCATATGACCCAGCAGTACCACTCCTGAGCATATACCTGGAGAAAACCGTAATTTGAAACAAGATACATGCACCCAGTGTTCATTGCAGCACTATTTACAATAGCCAGGACATGGAAGCAGCCTAAATGTTCATCAACAGATGAATGGATAAAGAAGATGTGGTACATCTATACAATGGAGTATTACTCAGCCATAAAAAAACAAAATAATGCCATTTGCAGCAATGTGGATGGACCTAGAGATTATCATACTAAGTGAAGTAAGTCAGAAAGAGAAAGACAAATCCCATGTGATATCACTTACATGTGGAATCTAAAAGAAAAGGTACAAATGAACCTATTTACAAAACAGAAGTAGAGTCACAGATGTAGAAAACAAACTTATGGTTACCAGGGGATGTGGGGGGGAGGGATAAATTGGGAGATGGGATTGACATATACCCACTACTATATATAAAATAGATAACTAATAAGGACCTACTGTATAGCACAGGGAACTCCACTCAATACTCTGTAATGGCCTATATGGGAAAAGACTCCAAAAAAAATAAAAGTGGATATATATATATATATATATATATAACTGATTCACTTTGCTGTAACCTGAAATTAACACAACACCGTGAATCAACTATACTCCAATAAAAATTTTTTAAAAACACAACAAACTGTACATACGTTTTGTGCAACTCATCATATGTAAAACATGCTTCAATTTTCAAAAAGTGTTCATGACCATCACCCATGTTACCTGGCATACACCAGGGAAAGACTTCAAAGTGCAGGCAACCTCCGTGCGGTGATGCTCAGAAAATGCAGAACACCCACGTCACTAGGCACAGCGTCTGTACCTCCCCGTCAACCCCGAAGTGCCCCCCTCAGACCCCCAGACGTCCCCGCCTGACGTCTCTGCTGGGAGGGGCAGAGGGGAGCACACAGCACGGTTGGGGAGACGTGACCCGCACGCAAACAACCAGGCCACAGAGGGCTGCCGGGAGGAGTGGCAACGGCCCCCTGGGGCACGGCGAGAGCAGAGACAGGAGCAGGCGGGGAGGCCGCGCAGGGAGTAGGGCCGCCGGGGACGCAGCAAACTCAGGAGGGGTGTGGGGAGCTGCATGCATTAAGAAGGAACCAGGGTTTCACAGTCAAAGTTGGAAACGCGTGTGGCAGAGGAAAGGGGCCTTGGCTCCCCTGCCGTTAGCCAGGAGCCAAGGGCAGGGACCAGGCACTTACAGCACCAGAGGCGGCCGCCGTGCAGTCTGATGGCCGAGAACCCGTCGCCCGGCAGCTGGAACCTGCTGGTCACCCGCAGGGAGCTCGCGTTCCAGGCCAGGACTGTCCCGTCCGCGCTGCACGAGTACACAGTGCTGTGGGGTGAACACGCGTGCAGGCGCTTAACTGTGGCCCTGAGAACACCGTGTCCTTTTCAGGTTCCCACCAGGTAAGCGTCCACAGCACGGCCAGCGAGAGACGCCAGCGCCGTCAGGGGGGCTGGTTTCTGAGCGACCCCCGCCCACCCCGGCACCTCCACCACGTCCGCCAGGAATTGTGAACAGAGCCATAAACGGCTGTTAACTAAAATCCGCCCCTCCCGCCAGGGGCCGGGAACGGCACACGCCCCCTCCAAGCTCAAGTCCAAGGATCAGCTGCGGGGAGGCGGGCTCAGCTAGTGCCGTGCACGGCCCTTCCACCACCTGATGGCGTGTCATCTTCACGTGAGGACCTAAGTCCACCCGACTGAGGACAGGCAGCACCCCTGAAACTCAGGGCACAAGGGGATGGGGGTGGCACAGAGGGAAGTGGCAGAAAAGCTTAGGAGCTGTGGCCACCTGTGCCCAGGGCTGGGGCTGCCTGTTCAGGGTGGGTGACCTCAGCATACCTCACACACCCACTGAGCCCCGCTTCCTCACAGAGGGAAACAGGGACCCCGCCTGGTTCTCACGTCTCCCCTGGGCACCTGCTGTGTCCAGGCCCTGTCCCAAGCACAGGACACGGCAGAGAGCAGGACAGACACAGGGCTGCCCTTGGGGGGCTGGCATTCTTAACCTGGTAAAGCTGGTGAAGGATGAAGTAAATACATCTTACAGGTTGAACTGTGTCCCCCAAAAAAGATACGTTGACATCCTAGCCCCACAACACCTCAAAATGCCACTTATTTGGCAGCAGGGCCTTTCCAGAAGTAGCTAAATGCCACTAATAGTGTGGACCCCCATCCAACATTGACCTGTATCCTCATAAGAAGGGGACATTTGGACACAGGCACACAGGGGATTCCATGAGAAGACGTGGGGTTAGGGTGATGCGTCTACAGGCCCAGGATGGCAGGCAAACACCAGAGCCAAAGAACAGGCAAGGAAGGCGGGGTGCCAGCTGCTACAAGCACCACACGCATGCTGGACTCGGTCTCCAGCAGAGGCCGCTTCTCTGCACCCATCATGGCCACACCACACAGGAATGTCCCCGACTCACCTTCCAGACCCGCTTTGCTCCCCCTGCGCAGCCCGGGCCCTGCAGGCCACGGCCCATGGCCATGGGAACCCTTCCCTCTGGGACCCCTGACCCACGCAAGAGCCAGACGGCCCCTCCTCCCAGGGGAGCCTGGCCGGACCTGGGTGCCTGCGCTCCGTCCTGCACGACCAGACCCGTGACGCTGGAGCGGTGGTCCGTGAGCTGCTTGTTGCAGGACATGCTGTGGACGTTGATGATGTAGATGACCGAGTCCTCCGAGCCGACCCACACCTGGCTTTGCTCTGCCATCACCATACAGTTCTGAGGGGGCCGAGGAGAGAGCAGAGCAGTCAGTTCCCCGTGTTCCCGACAGTCATTCTGTCCTGTGCGCTCACAGCCAGCGCTGAGCCGCCGCTCAGGGACCGACAGGCTTAGGGTCCTGCCGGCCTCTGGTCACGCTCTTGTCATTCAATCAACACATCATCTTGCCCTGTGTTCCTGTTTAAGGGTGCCTCTGACCCTTGAACGACACAGGTTTGAACTGCATGGGTCCACATTTTCTCTGTAAAGCACATTCCAGCCTCTGGCACCTCAGCTCTATACTACGGCACCATGTTAAACAGCAAAATCACGATAAAAAGCACAAAAATGCAAAGAACATGGCACTAAATAGGCCGTGAAAAGGACACCTGTCTACAGTTTGAGCTGAACCAAGAAGGCAGAGTCGCCTGGCTTGAGCTCGGCTGGGAACGCTCACACAGCTCCCATTTCTCCCTGCTCTGGAGACGTGCACGTCTGTGGAGAACCATGCAAGCGCCGTAAGTATTTGCTCTGGAGCTACAAATAAATTTTAGCGGGTAGGTAAGTTTGCAAATATGGAATCTGCAAATAATGAGGACAGCCTGTATATTAGCCGGTGCTCTTGCAGCTAAGAGAGTGGCGCTCTCGGGGATTCCGGCTTAGCAAGGTCAATGCCAGTGATTCTCTTCAGACTTTCTGAAATTAGAAATTAAGAACTAAAACACTGAAGAGTTATAAAAGCCACATATACATGTGAAACGCAAATGTGTCTGCCTGTACATCTCAACCAACCCGACTGCATCCCTGAAACACGGTTCCCTAAACGTTTCCTGAGCGGTGTCCGACTCTATCCATGATATGGGCAACATTTTACTGGTAACCGAACGAAGGTCTCAGATTGTCAGATCCAAGCAGATTTCAAAGAGCAACAGTTACATCACTGTGGAGGGGCTGAGGCTAGATCTAATCTTGTATAATCAGTACCGATGGTGCTTACTGGTACTTATCTTTGTCAGAAGAAAGAGCTCATAAAAATTGATAGCTTTTGGGGCTTCCCTGGTGGCGCAGTGGTTGAGAGTCCGCCTCCCGATGCAGGGGACGCGGGTTCGTGCCCCAGTCCGGGAAGATCCCACATGCCGCAGAGCGGCTGGGCCCGTGAGCCATGGCCGCTGGGCCTGCGCGTCCGGAGCCTGTGCTCCGCAACGGGAGAGGCCACAACAGTGAGAGGCCCGCGTACCGCAAAAAAAAAAAAAAAATTGATAGCTTTAATTTTACCAATAAACATTCTCATAAGTTAGAAAAAGATGTTGCCTTGCTAATTTCAGAATTAATCATTTAAAAAAGCCCTTTCTTTGGAGGCATCTACCTGAGAATTGTTGTAACATTTTAGTAAAATGTCTTTCTTTAGTGGCCCAAAGATATCTTAGATAAACCACTTGGAACTTCACATTTCAGATGAGGCAGCATTTTCTAGAGATAATTGCCCCAGTTGCTGTCTTGTTGAAACAGTACAAAATATCCCTGTGAAACCAGTGGGAAGATATTTTCACATAACTGGATAACTTTCTGCTTTAATTAAATGTTACCTGGCCTAACTGGGGAGCAGAAGAAATTGATACAAAATGCAGCCATATGATTTTATTTTCACAAGGATTTTAAGTTATTTTGTTATTAAACAGTCTTTGAAATGCTTGTAACTAAGAATCAACAGGAAAGAAATTAAATTTTAGAATAAGAGTGAAGTTCTTAACTTCTCCTCCTTGTTTTTCATTTCATCTAAAGCGTTATTAGACTTTTGTACACGTTTTACTTTAACGTGCCTTGGATCCCGTTCCTTTATCATCTGAGGCTCATTGTTTGAACGCGGGGAAAATGGTTTAGCAACTTCTTTAGAATGATCCCGCACCCTCTTGGCAACGTATATTTGAATTCACAATTTTTCTGTTTCACCCCAGTTTTGAAAGCATAGATTGTCACATTATCTTTAGATGGTGGAATGTGGCCATCAAAGTCGATGATACGAAGTAATGAGGAACGCTTAGGTACGTAAACTTCACTACACCATGCTTTTTACATTAAATGTGAAAAAAGAAGTTTTGTGTTAAAGGAGTTGGCCTGAGGATTTTCCTAGCAAGAATCCCTTGGGACAGTGGCTTCCTTTGTGCCCTCAGAGGGTCTTGAACAGGATGAAGCCCACCAAGGAGTAGGTGTGACAGCATTTTGAACAGTAGGGTGGTGTCGCCAAAGATATCTGGAGTGCCAAGTTAAAAGGCAGCCCCACCGGAAAGAAACCACTGATCACCCCTCATCTGGAAACACGAATTCACACGACACGTTCCAGGCGTGGAGGCCCTGGGGCACATGGCTGACATCACGTAGTACAGAAATAAGACATGATTTTCAAAGGGCCGTGCAAGGCCTCAAGAAGTCTCCAAAAAGCAGGGGGCTGATCCTGGTGGCACTGAGGGCTACAGACCTGAAACTTGACCTTGGGTTTGTGGGGGTGGGGTGAGGCTGTGTTTGCATGAATTTAACTTTTTTTTTTTTTTTTTTTTTTTTTGGCTGTGTTGGGTCTTTGTTGTGGTGCACGTGCTTCTCACTGCGGTGGTTTCTCTTGTTGAGGAGCACGGGCTCTAGAGCGCAGGCTCAGTAGTTGTGGCACACGAGCTTAGTTGCTCCGCGGCAATATCTTCCCGGACCAGGGCTCGAACCTGTGTCCCCTGCACTGGCAGGTGGATTCTTAACCACTGCGCCACCAGGGAAGTCCCTTAACTTTCTTTTAATTAAAGTTGACTAGGCTATCAGTCTAAAAGGTCAAAGAACTGAGGTTTCTCAACCACAAGATAACTATAATATCATGCAGATTTGACTTAAATGGTTCTTAGTTTTCGAACCCAAATGTGTTAAAATGATTCTAGTGTCTGCTTTTGGTGACTGACAATGTAAACGTGAGACTACCACACTGCCCTTTCCATGACTGAAATCCTGTTTTAGATTTCAGAGCGGGGATGGCTAAAGCCATTATCTGCTCACTTAAAGAAGAATATTTAAGTGAAGGATGGAACAAGCTTACATTTTAAAACTCGAGATAAAAATCAAAGACTTGCAGGATTCAGCGACGCCGTGGGATTCGTGAATCCCGCTACCTATACAGGTGGACGTGTTCAATTTCCAAAATCACAAGTTAACCTGGAAGCTGACTGAGTACTGTGCGCGTTCGTTTACTCACCAGTTTAGAAGTGCCCACTTTAAAGCAGTGCTGGTGAATTGTCCAAGAGGAAGCATCAAATACGACCACCTTGCCTTCGTTCAGAGCGCACCATAATTTGGGGTGAGCATCCTCAACTTTTTCTGCTGGGTCAAGATGCCCTAAAGAGGAAAGCAACCCGAAACGGTGAAGCCCTCTGCTGCATCAGCCTGTGGTTCATACATGACTCAGGTCCTGCCCGGCCAGGTGCCACCCTGGGTGCCCAGGATCCAAAGGTGAGCACGGCCCGAGCTTCCGTGCCCCTCGGAGCTTCGAGTCTCGGGGACAAGCTGGCTCCAGCTAGAGAAACACGCAGACAGACCGAGCCCGGGGGTGCCTTCCCTGAGCCGGGATCTGGGGGAGGCCTGAGGATTCACTCGTGGGCAGCGTTTCAGGCAGAGGGAAGTGGGCGCAGGGACAGAGGAAGGAGGGAGCCTGTGGCCACGTCCCCGAGGGCAGCTGGGCTCCCGCTGCCTCACGTCACCGCCAACACGAGGCCTGGTCGGCGCTCTCCGTCTTGGCCGTCCTAATGGCGTGAAGACTTTGGTTTTTCATTTGTGGTTTCTTTGCGTTTCCCGATGCCGATGAGGCTTGCTGGCTTTAGCTGGCCGTCTGGATCTCCCCCGTGCTGAAGCCTTTATGTCTCCTGCCCATGTCTTTTTTTTTTTTTTTTTTTTGCAGTATGCAGGCCTCTCACTGCTGTGGCCTCTCCCGTTGCGGAGCACAGGCTCCGGACGCGCAGGCGTAGCGGCCATGGCTCACGGGCCCAGCCGCTCCGCGGCACGTGGGATCTTCCCGGACCGGGGCACAAACCCGTGTCCCCTGCACTGGCAGGCGGACTCTCAACTACCGCGCCACCTGCCCATTTCTGAATCAGGCTGTCTCATGCTCCTTGACTTGTAGCCATTCTTTAAATATCCCCAACTCGAGCCCCTTGTCGGTTCTCGCGTCTTGTGAATCTCCCTTTCCCAGTCTGCAGCCACCACGTTCACTCGTTTGGAAGTTTCTTTTAAAAATCCTTAACTCACCAGTCTGTTCCTTTATGGCTAGTATTTTTTATATGCTATTTGTGAATTTTTTCCTTACCGTAAGGTCATGAATATCTTCTTCTATGTTATCGTCTCCAAGTTTCATTTGTTTATGTTTTTGCCTTTCACGTTTAGACTGTGAAGTGATGGCCACGTGTGATCTGAGGTGTGGTCGAGCTTCATCTTCTCCACACGGATGCACAACATCCCAACACCTTCTGTGATGGAGACCGTCTTTCCCCTCCCCTGCTCTGTAGCACCACCTCCATCACAAGTGCAAGAAGTGTGAATCTGCCAGTCTTTCTGGGGTGTTCATGCCATTGGTCTCCTGGCCCCCCTGGGGGAGATCCTGCCCACTGAGACACAGTCTTCAACCCCCCAGAGACTGGGATGCTCTGAAGCCGGGCTCAGTGCCTGGGGCCTGGCTCCCTTGACTCTCGGAATTCTTGGAGGGGTTGCCCGCTTCTTGACAGGTGTGTCCTGACCCCAGGCTCGTCCCCCTGACCCCACATGGCTGGCCAAAGCTCTCTCGGCCACTGTTTCCAGTACCAGCAGCTCCGTCCTCCTTTGTTTTCTTATACATTGTCCGGCCCTTCTAGATGTTCTCAGCGGGACGGGAACTAGCCGTTGATGACAGGAAACCCAGAGTCTAGTTAGGCTTAATTTAAGGGAAACTAGCGTAGATCTAAGGACAGCTCGTCTATTCAGATGCCGTGATGAAAAGCGTCTTGGTCTGTGCTGTCACAGCTGAGTGACGTCAACAGAGAGCCTCGACTGGATAAATGACGTCTCCAGAGGGATGCGCTCGGCCGCTCTCGACTCTCTTTCATCTGAGATCTGTTGCTTTACTGGGTCTTCTGGACGTTCAGGGAAGAGATAAACTCTCCTGCCGGGAGGCTGCTTTGCCACAGAAACTCAATTTGCCCATCGGAAACCGTGTGGAATGTAAGCTCCTGGCTGTGGATCGCTGGACTGCCCCACGAGGTCACGAACCTCGGAGGGTGAAGGATGGGGGTGCACGGATGCCACCGCCGCCGCCAACTCCTGATGCGGACAGGCCGAACACGGGGCGACCAGACTCAAAGGCTCTCTTCTGCCCGGAACTGAGCTCCTTTGCTCCCAACACTACAACCCTGGAGCAGCACCCTGCTGCAGCTCTCTGCAAGTCAGAATGAAGTAAAAGCATTTGGACAGTTGAACGCCTGTGACACAGGGCCGTCTTTGTTTACCCCCAGGCCTGGGCAGCGACCCTGTCTTCTTGCTGTCATCACTCCGACGCAGCTCGTAGGGGCCTTGAAAGTCTGTGGGACTGTCCCACCACTCCAAGCAGGAAGAGCCGTGTTGTCAGATGTGCACATCAGCATAGGAGGTGCAGCCATCCCATCCTGGTGACAATGGGCTTGATCCGACCAAAGACAGAAGTGCAGGGCCTTTATCCACCGACGTGAGGACGGCGAGGCCGGATGGGGACTCGGCCCCTCACGGCCCTGCTCCAGCCTCTGAGTCCACAGAGAGGCCGCACCTCATTGCTCAGGGTTCTGCCCTCCAACAGTAGAAAACCACCTGGTCCCCGTCCATCCTCTTCCTGCCGTCGCCCTTCCACTTCAGCGCTGACCCTGACCACAAGTCTTAAGCTCTCAGATTGTTCCAAACACAGCAGCGACATAAACAACCAGGTCCTACTGTACAGCACAGGGAGCTATATTCAATGTCCCGTGATAAACCATAATGGAAAAGAACATGAAAAAGCACGTATATATGTGTATAACTGAATCACTTTGCTGTACAGCAGAAATTAACACAACACTGTAAATCAACTATACGTCAATAAAATTTTAAAAACAAACAAACAGCAGTGACAAAGCAGGGAATGGCCTTCACCTGGGGTGTAGAGCAGGACATCGATGGCGCGTGGGAAGGTCTCTTCTGCGGAAGGGTTGATCTTGTGCTTCAGGGTCTCTGAGGTCGTCTTCGGAACTGCCATGGGCACTGAAATGCAGACACGGGGGATTAGTTCCCCAGACTGGAGGAGACCCAGGTTATCCAAGAGCCGTGCACATTCTGCTTTCCTTAGGGTATTAGCTCTGGGGTAAAACTTCATAATCTGTGAAGACGACGCTCTCTTTAAACTGGACATTAAAGTAAAGCCAAGCGTATCCGGCCAGAGGGTGAGCATTTGCCAACGTCTCACGTTGCTTTTTGTTTAAACACAGCTCTCAAGCTAAATGATCTGACCTCTGTCCACACTCAACCGTTACGTATGGTCTAGCCAAGGGAAGACTTTACACGTTTCTCCATAAATCTAACCCACGAGTGGTTTCTCACCCTTGTCACATAATGTGGCTGCCGTGGGTGCGTCCTGTGCGCTGTAGGACATTTAGCAGCATCCCTGGCCTCATCCAGTCAATGCCAGTAGCAACCTCCCCACTGCCACACACACACACACACACACCACAAATATCTCCAGTCATTGCCAAATGCCCCACCCCAGGGATGGGGTGCAGATTTCAGAAAGTTTCATTTTTAGACCTTCCATCACGAATGGACCATAAGCTATTAACTTAAGCCCAGGATCATGTATGGTTGCCTCATTACGCTTTACACAAGGGAAAACAGTTCTTGATTGGGAACAAGGAATCAGGGACACTGAGCTTGGACCATCCCCCCTTTGCCGTATGGAATTAAGAGTGTCATTTGTTGGGTGCTGCCATGGTAACTGTGTGTGTTATTTCCAGAGGAGTGAGAAGGCTTTTCTGTAAACTCTTGACAAAGATCAGGCATGAGCTTGGAGTGGTCTATAAGCAGCTGAAGTGTAGAGTGTGTGTATTTGATTTTGTTCCTGATTAAGGGGGGGAAACCCAGCAATTGATGTCTGGTTCTAGGACTGTTGACAAGAGCACCTCCAAGTCACTCCAGCAACTGGAGCATCCTGTCTGCTCCCAGAGGTGGGGGGGGGGGTCCTCGGACCAGGAAGCTCCAGGGATCACACAGTTAGTGACAGACACAGCAAAGAGGAAAATGCACCAAGGGGAATCAACACATAACTGAGGCTTGTTTTCCCTAATTCTGGGATGACAGTTTAAACAACAGTGTCTTCCTGGCTGTATATACCCAAGAGGAATGAAACACACGTCCAAACAGAAAACTTGTATGTGAATGTTCAGAGCGGCACTATTCACGACAGCTGGGAAGGAGAAAAACTCAAATGGTCAATGGAGGGTTGGATAAACTGTGCCGCATCCACAGAGCAGAATACACGCAGCCCAAGAGGAATGAAGCAGTGACACCTGCCACTCGGGTGAACCCTGGAGCGTGATGCCACATGAAGGAAGCTAGACACACAGGACACATACCAGATGAGTTCACTTAGAGGAAGTGCGCAGACTAGGCCAAAGTGTGGCAAATCCAGAGAGACAGAGAGGAGGTTAGTGATTGCTTAAGCAGGTGAGGGGTGGCTGCTAAATGCATGGGGCTTATTACTGGGGTGATGAAAATGTTCTAAAACCCATCACGCTGATGACCGTACAACTCTGAATACACTCAAACCAGTAAGGCGTGCACTGTAAAAAGGAATGGTATGTGAACTGTATCTCAATAAAACTTATTTTTTAAAAAGTGCATACAGATAGAACTAGATGTCATCTTAAAAACATCCTACAACTTGTTCGTCCGTGTTTCATGAATTAATTTCATGTTGTGGGTTTAATCTAGCACACGTGACTTCCGGCACATAGTAATGTTAATAGCGATAAGTAATCCTCTATTCCCTGCTTCTTCGTGCAAAGCACAGGCCAGTCGGTTTTAGGAGATCATTTAAAAGTTGAAACAAAATAGAAGTAGCTAAAATGATGCATAAAGCTATTCTTACCTACTTGCTATTTCCTAGACTTGAAAAATCTTCTAAAAATAAAAAATTGAGCTTACCACCAACCTCCGTATGGCTTCCAGAATGTGAGAGCCAGATTTCAAGCTACAGGCGGAGATCAGAGAATTGCTATGGAGGGAAACTGACCAAATCAAGAGAAAAAAGAGAGATGGCCATCGGGGGCCTCCACGCGCTCGTGCGGCGAGGTCCAGCAGCCAGGGGCAGCCGGGCACAGAGGTCCCTGCAGCTCCGCAGTGGGCGTGTGTCCGACCGCAGAACTCCAGCGACCACGATGGCGATTCCGTGAGTCACGCAACAGCCTTCCACGAATTTCTGCTCTGCTTGAACCAGCCAGCAGCAATTCTGTTGCTGACAACTAAGATTCAGGAGCAATATCATCCGGGGTAAAGTGGACTCTAATAACCCAGACACTGAAACGATGAGGTGCCTCGATGTGTCCTTAGGAGCACAGAGCTCCAAGGTATTATTAAGTGAGGAAAGGAAAGATGCAGAACAACGTGTGATATTCAAAAATGAAAAGTACAGAAGAAAAAAACTTGAGACATTTGGGATTGGTTCTAATGGACAAGACAAAAGTCATCCAGATAAAAATGACTTAAGACATAACTCAAGACACCGTGGCTGCATTGAACACATGCTGATCTTACTTTCGTTCTTCATCTTATCAAAGTAAGATAACTTGGAGGCCGCGTAGATGGCGCCGGGCGACTGCAGTGCACCGACGACGGCGTCCATCAGCAGGACGTGGGTCAGTGCCTGCTGGACGTACTGGGGGTCCTGTGGGAGGGACAGTCATCTCAGCACAGCTTCACTGAAATCATTTCACTCTAAGACTTTGTCACGTCACATGAAACAACCCTTTCAAAGATGTGTGTTTTTCAAAGCCACGTGAAGAGTTTAGATTTGGATTTGATGTCATGTGATCATGTCCTCTTAGTTGAGACATACACTGGCTGTTTATACCAGGGGTCAGCAAACTTCTGTAAAGGGCCAGATGCTGAACACTTTAGGGTCTGTGGGCCATGCAGTCTCTGGCACGACAACTCAGCTCTGCCGTCAAGGGCAAAGGCAGCCGCAGACGCTGTAAAGGAGAGGGCGGGATGTGAGTCCGTACGACTCTCCTTAGACGTCTGCCAGCCCACGGGCTTTGATGAGCCAGTGTGTGCTAAATAAACCAGTGGGTATAAAACCAAACAGTGAGCCGCCAAGTCACAGAGTACTGGAATCTCAGGACCTAGTCCCCGCTTCCTGCTCCAAACAGAAACGCTCCTTCTGTCTCCATGACCTTGGGCTTCTCCAGTGACAGAACGTCCATCAGAAACGGCAGCTCCCCCACCACTGAACATACATTCTTCCTGACGCTTTCCACTGGGTGCCGCCCTCACCTGCATCTCCCTGAGGATCCGTGGGCACAGCTCTCCAGAACCTTCTGAACTGCTCCCTCATGGGAGTCCCCTAATTCGTACTTTTTGCCCACTTTGTTGTGGGTTTTCCTGTCTCATCTTGCCATTTAGACAAGACAAGTATCTCCCCTGCACCGTGTGTCCTCATGTCTTACCCTCCGTCCACGGTACCCTTCATGACTAGGAAGTCTTAATTTGGTGTGATCAAAGCCATCAGTTTGGCCCAAAGTAAATGAAGGTACAGAAGTCCCTAGGATATAAATGTAACCCTGTGGAAGGAATCTAACACCTCCCCCCAACCAAAACCCTAATCCTGTGAAGGGGAAAAGTGAAGAGCCGCTTAGAGCAGGGTGTGCCCGGACCACCCAGCTCAGACCTGCCAGAGTCCAGCCCCCGACGCTCCCTTCCCTGGGGTGTCACCAGGGGCAGGGGGCAGTGCAGAGTGGTCACTCCCACAGTCCACCCACACCACCCTGCCGGCCCTTGCGTTTGCCCCCAGGGCGTCCCCCAAGGCCCCAGGGCTTTGCAGGGCCCAGGCCCAGGCCCCAGTCCCACCTGGCTTTATGCTGAGCATTATTATAGAGACATGAGCCTTGGGTGAGAATAAAAAGGCAGACCGGGCCCCAGACCTTGTGGTCGTCGGCCAGCTTCTTCCCAGCCCACATCTCCTTCACCATCAGGTGCCACAGGTCACACTCTGTTTTAAGATTAGCTTCAAAGACTTCTTTCTTGGACACCACTTTGATTTTTAAAGTGGGAATTCTCAGGAGCAGAAAAGCTACTGTGGTGCTTCTGACTTCCTGCAGAAGGAAAAAGAGGCAAGTAAGTGAAATGACACCCGCAGGGACCCTGGAGTCGATAGGAAATGCATTTAGGGGTGGCGGTCTGCACACACTGAGGGGACCCACTGGGCACTGGCTGACATCCCCATGGGAAGGCAGAGTCCTTGGGGCTGGCCTGGGGCTGGGGCTGCCCGGCGGGGAGGTCCGGCAGGACCCAAGAAGGCCCTGAAGTACCCGGAGCCGGGTGCCAGGGGTGGGGTGAACAGGGCTCCTCCAGGTGGTCTGTTCTCAGAGACAGGTGACGGGGAGTCAGGGTCACGGCGGTGTCTGGAGCTCAGCGAGCCTTCCTGGTGGGTCTAAGTGTGACCTGTCAGCCACACGTCGACAGAGACACACCGGTGGACTCGTCCACAGCGTTTAAAGGTGCTTCATTCTTTCACCTCCTTAAATCTCTGTCTCTGGACTTCTGGGAGGAAGCCCGTCAAAGCAGGCTTGGGGGGAAAACTGAAGGAACCAGTGAGAAGGTGCGTCCACTGGCCCAGCCTTAAGCATGGGCCACAGGGGAGTTCTCATGCCTCTTCTGTCTCTGGGAATATGCAGTAACTGGACTAATACATCTAACACACCGCTTATAAATTTAGGAAATAAACCTGGGAAAATAAAGGTAAGCCATGAGTCAGGATCTCGACTCAGATTCCCTTAGTGGGGAAGATGACATTTAAAGTTGTTATAAAATAAACAGCGCGGGCCAGCCAGGAACCTGATCAGGAAACGTGAGATGGAACCGCTCACAGGGGCTGGCCCACGGCCGTTTCCCAGTAAAGCAACGTCTATGCTTCTCCTACATTGTCGAACCACGTCAGCGAAAGGACAAGCCTGCCTTGCTTCTTGCTCTTCCCCCAAATACAAGTCAGCTGAATAGAGAATCTGCTGTCGGTGCACTTACTGCTCTGAACACATCACCCACTCCATCTATTCAGTCCTCACATCACTCCTATTCGGAGGGTGCATCCTTATTCCCACTTTACAGGTGAGCAAACTGAGGCACAAACCATGAGTGGCTTGTGACGGGCCCACGGCTGGCAGAGCCCAGTGGGCTGTTCCAGCTGCTGCACCTCCCAAGCCCAGGCGGCTTCCAGAGCTGCCCTCACCTCTATGTTTCTGAAGGTGGAAATCTCCACGTAGCCCGGCCTCCCCTCAGTAAGGAGGAACAGGCGCTTCTGGGTCATGGCGATCTTGCCCACACCGCGATTTGTTTTGACGGAGCTTGACAGCTTATACACACACTCGTTTTTGTCCAGCTGTTCCATCACCGAAAAAGGCAGGTTGACCTCTTGGGCCTCTGCTTCTGCCTCCTTCCAGCAGTTGTAGAAATCTTTGAATGTTTCTGGGTCAATCTGTTTCTGGTGTCCTTAGTTTTATAAAGAAAAAAAAATAAAAAGATTCTTACAGCCACGTACACAGGTGCCTCAAGAATGGTTGCTTTACAATCAGGAAGCAGCACGTTACCCGCAGGACATAGCAGGTGGCGCCAGCACCTAAGTCTGCCTGGATGGAAACCACCTGGAAAGCGTCCCCTCCTTCCCCAGCTTCCCCAGGTGCCCAGGTGGGCACTTGATCTGGCCTGAGCCCATTGCCCTCTCCAGCCCCTACCTAACCAGGTAGTCACAGTAACTCCTAGGGCACCAGGTAGGGACACTGGGACAAGGACAAAGTCCTGTGTCACCTCTAGAGCTGGTGGCAGCCATCTTGGGGCCAGTCCCAGGGTGAAGCTAATGCTAAAGAGAGCAGGTCCTTGGTGACACTCCCACACCACTGGATCAAGCCTTACCTGAAGCCAGATTTATCTCAGTACTCTTTGGGTATGTGAGCAAATAAGTTATTACTTGTAACCGTGATGATCTTAGTTGATACAGCAACCTTCCCAAATGTCCAATATTCAGGGGCTCCGGAGTCAGAGAGAGACCCAAGTCCGAAGCCCAGCTTCACTACTGTTTAGCAGTGTGAACACAGGCCAGCTGTGGAACGAACCTGCTTCCCTGTCTGTAACGTGGAGCTGGAACCACCCCCAACTCCCACTCAGCCGCTAAGAAGTCCGGCCCGTTCTAAGCTCGATGTTTCCCTGTGCCTGGCTCCTGCATCCTCCATTCTGCATCCTGGATCTGTCTGCCCTCCGTCCTCAGAGGGCCCTTCACATCCTACACAGGAAGAAGCTCCTTAGTGGCCTCCTGCCTTCTAAGCTGCCCCCGCCGGCGGCCTGCTTCACTCCACGCCTAGAATGAGGCTCCTCGTATCCACCAGGCCCAGATTCCTCCAGGATCAGGCCCCTCCTCCCCTTCGCACTCCTGCATCCCAGCACAGTGACAAGCATGTTGTTACGTGCCTCTGCACATGCTGGTCTGGAGTGCTTGGACCAGAAAACTCCTACCTATCCTTCAAGACCCAGATAAAATGGCCCATGGGCAGCCTTCCCAGACAAGGGGCCCACTAAGCTGATGCGCTCTTCCCTCACGGCATCTAACAATGCTTGCTGTGCTCTACCCTCTATACAGGCCCAGCTGCCCTGGGCAGCTTGGTCCTAGATCAGGAGACTGAGGACTGGAGAGGAAAGCCCTGCCGGCGGGTGGGCAGGTGCCAGGCAGACGGCCCGCCGACGCCATGCCTTCGTGGGTCTGCCTTTCCCACTGGGGGCCTGCTCGGGATGCAGAAGCCTCCCCGTCTCAGCCTGGCTGGAGGCCAGATCTAAGAGGTCAAGAAAGGCTGTGAGGACTTCCCTGGTGGCGCAGTGGTTGAGAGTCCGCCTGCCGATGCAGGGGACACAGGTTCGTGCCCCGGTCCAGGAGGATCCCACGTGCTGCGGAGCAGCTGGGCCCGTGAGCCATGGCCGCTGAGCCTGCGCGTCCGGAGCCTGTGCTCCGCAACGGGAGAGGCCACAACAGTGAGAGGCTCGCGTACCGCAAAAAAAAAAAAAAAAAAAAAGAAAGGCTCTGAAAGCTCGGCTCTGGTTCCCTAGCACCTGCCAGATAACGGTTTCCTGGGGAATTTGCTGTCGTGGCCACAACTGAGTCTGGCCTCATCCCCACACAGTGCAGGCACAGAAACATTCAGGTGAAAACCTCCCAGGTGGCAGGATTCTGAGTTGGTTCTCCTCTGGCTCACCTGTGTTTTTCTAATTGCCTTACAACCGTGGTCTACTACTTCAAATTTGTTTAACGTCCTTGGATCCAAACAGAATCACACCACAGTGGGATATCTGTATATACTTGGGTCGTTTTTAGAAAGTAAGTTACTGAGGGACTTCCCTGGCGGTCCAGTGGTTAAGACTTTGTCTTCCAGTGCAGGGGGTGCGGGTTCAATCCCTGGTCAGGGAGCTAAGACCCCACATGCCCTGCGGCCAAAAAACCAAAACAAAATAGAAGCAATATCGTAACAAATTCACTGAAGACTTTAAAAACGGTCCATGTCAAAAAAAATCTTAAAAAAAGAAAGTCACTGAAAAAAATGAAGCACAAGGGCCGGTGGGCAGGTGCCCAGGCAGACGGGCCCGGGGGTCCCTGTGCTGGGCAGCGAGGCACCAAGAGGGCGCGCATCAGGGTGGGGCCCCTGACCCCGTGACACGGTTCTCATCCCGCTTCCATTTTGGAAAGGCTCCTCCGTGTAGCTGCCTCTGACTGGGGCGCCTCCATCTACGCCTCCTGGCGGTTCTGAATGATTATATTTTTAATCAGAAGCACGTGGCTATTTTAAGTGGACGACAACGAAGAGGATGTTTAGTCTACGTAGCCAAGGAAAAGCCCAAGAATCAGAAGAGCGCGAGAGGGGAGTTGGGGAGAACCACGAAGCCATTACTTAATGAAAGTTGGAGCCAAAGATGCCGGACGTGGAGCCTGGAGCCAAGAAACCCGTCCCTTCTGTCATTAGGACAAATGCTCCCACCATCTGGGTCCCTGCACAGTGCCGGGGCCAAGCGGAGCGAAGCGCAGGTCCCCAGAACCGGAAACGGCTTCCTCTCGCGGGCAGACGGGAGGCGGGCTCGCGGGCTTTGAGAGCCGAGGTGAAGGACACCAGAGAGGCCAGGGATGCCCACGCGGGCCTGTGGACGCCACCCCTGCCAGGGCCGCAGCACAGCTGGACGGTGCACATCCATGGCACTCACACAGCAATAGCCACCGTGCACGCAAGGGGCCACCACGCACATCCACAGCTGCGGACAGAACACTCATTCATCTCCAATCCTGCACAAAAATGCCAACTGTTCATCTCTGCCCCTCACCCGCACTCCAACACAACCCCTCCAGCTCATCTATGGGGGAGGCAGAGTCACCGGCTCCCGTGGGCCACACTGAAGGCCACACACAGCTGACTCCCCGCCCTGGGGCCAGGTCGTGAGGGCCCTGCACCTCGAATACCAGACTCCGACGTGTGTTCTTATGTTACATCTGTTTATTCTAAGATGGTGACCTTCAGCTTTGACCTAATCCTTTTATTAGCACATACGCGCCCGTCAGGCAGAAACGTACATTGGATGCTGCGCGACAACGGTGCACGTATCCCAGAATCAAGGCCAACAATGACCTGCTTGCAATGCGAATGGAGCCTAAGTGACAACAGGGCCATCGACGGCACTGTCACCGTGGTCATCTGAGGATGCCCTCCCGGGTGTCCTTTCACGTCCCTGCAAGTCTGGGGCTGCTGGACGGCGCCCACGTGTCCAGCTGTAAGCCACACTGTCTGGCTCCCGTGGGACACGCTTCTGGCCAAGGAGAGGTGAGAGCTGGGAGGGCCAGGCCCTCTTCTCCCAGGAAAAGAGCGCCGCCCAGGCCATCGGCCCCCCGGGCTGCGCAGCAACGGGCTGGGCTGGGGGGAGAGGAAGGAGCCGGCTGCACGTCCAGACACCTCGTCACACGAGAACAGCACCCCCGGGTGGATTATGCCGTGGTACTTCAGGCCCTGCAGCTGGCCTAGTGCTCGTATCCTTGTGTCCTCGCGAGGGCCCGCGCACGAAGGCGGGGGCAGGGCCTCCTCTGAGAGTGCTGAGCCCCACAGCGCCTGCGCCCCACCTCCCGGTGGCCTGGGTGCTGCTGGTTGACCCCGCGAGAACCTCTGCCCCTGGCGGACTCAGTGCACCCCCCACTGCCCTGCCCATGGGAGTCCCCTGGGCAGCACCAGTCGCCCACAGATGCCCAGGGAGACGAGACTGGCTGGCCAAGACGGGCCACTTCTCCGCGGCCGACATAAGGTGACACCACGCGGAGGGCCCCGTGGGCGCTGGGCCGGCCGCGCCCCCATCAGACCGATGGAGGGACTGTGAACAAGCGGC
Organism: Delphinapterus leucas; assembly: GCF_059928025.1. NCBI lineage: Eukaryota > Metazoa > Chordata > Mammalia > Artiodactyla > Monodontidae > Delphinapterus > Delphinapterus leucas. The sequence goes on from NC_143145.1 coordinate 2,603,637, forward strand.
CCCATCCCTCCACTGGTGGGAAGGCGGCGCGCGTGGGTACAGAGAGGTCGGGCAACTCGACGGCAGCCGCGTAACAAGGAAGGACATCCCACACCAGTTACCAGCAAAGCACGGCCTTTCCAGAGGACACAGGGGCTCCCGCACAGGACACGGAAGGAGGTCCGACCCGATGGAAAAACAGGCCAGGCTGTGCCGCGCAGCTCCAAGGAGAGAGGCCCAGACGCTCCGAGCACAGGTGCCGACGCTCAGTGCAAGGCCACCTTGCTCACCAAACCACAGAACACTTCAGACGACTGCCCCCCGCGCTGCAGACCTGCCTTGAGGGACCTGCTGGGGGGATGGCAGCTCCCACCCGACGGGGCTGCAGCAGCATCCTAGAGAAGGCCATCCACGCCCGGGGGGCAGGCTGCGAGCCTCACTCGTCAGCATCGGGACAGGCGGACACGACCAAGGGTACAGGCCAACACGCTGCACCGCCCTCGGCACGGCGAGATGCCTGTGAGCGCCACGGATACGCTTTGAAAATGCAGGCCGACACACACGTACCGCGTGAGTCACGTATAGTTTACAAACGCACAAATCCTATGTTCTGCTTGTGGGTGCATCCACGTGCCGCAAATGCATAAGAACTTGGTCAGAAGGGAAAGGTCAAGTTTGGGACAGTGTCCCTCTGAGGAGGGAGGGGCGGAAAGGGTTCTGGACCAACCAGACGACTGCAGTAAACGTGGGAAACAAAAGCAGCGGGGGTGGAGGTGCCTGAAGCATTCCGGCTGGAGCCATGCGTCCCCATGTGGGAGGAAGGGGTCAGCACACAGCGAGCAACCCCCCAGGACGGGAGAGATGCCATTAAGCGTCACCAGGCCCTCCATCCCCACCCCCTTCCCAGAGCCTCGGCCAGCCCAGGAAGCAGGTAAAGCCCCCGCCCGCCCGCGCCGCAAGGCTCCTCCAGGCTGGGCCGACCTGCCCTCGAGGGTCTGCACCGCCCACCCCGGGTATCCTCCTACCTACGGTTACTGCCTCGAGGGTCTGCGCCACCCACCCCGCGGGCATCCTCCTACCTACGGTTAATGCCTCGAGGGTCTGCGCCACCCACCCCGCGGGCATCCTCCTACCTACGGTTACTGCCTCGAGGGTCTGCGCCACCCACCCCGCGGGCATCCTCCTACCTACGGTTAATGCCTCAAAGAGCCGATGTATGATGCCCGCATCCTTCACGATGCCCGACTCCTGCACCCTCTTCACAAAGTCGTCCAGCTGCATGTGCTTCTTGGGCAGCTCGAAGTTCTTCACGCGGTCGTCGGCCTTGGGGGTGTCCTTGGGCTTGTCCACGACCGCACTGATGAGCCGGCGAAGCTCGGGCGTCCGCTCGGCCTGCACGCGCTCGGGCGCCGACAGGGACTCCACCGTCCTCTGGACGAGGTCGGTGGGAAAGATGCGCACATCCGTCTTGTACAGGCTCTGGAAGTCCAGGAGGGCGCCCAGCAGCTGGCCCTGCATCAGCTGGACAAGCCCTCGCAGGTAGAAGTACCTCGCCAGCAGCACCGAGTTCTCGGGGGCCAGCGAGTCCATGACTTTGCTCAGCTGGGCCACGCAGTCCGCGTGGAACGCCTGCACACACTGGCCCACCAGTGGAAAGTGGATTTCCGGGATCTTGAAGGTGTATGTCAACTTGGGGGGCACGTCCAGAACTGAGGAGTGAAGGGGAGATGAACGGTTAGCACAGACCTTAGAAACAGACACGCGTTCCCACCCCATCACTCTGCCCAGGGCCGTTTCTGTGCCTTGGGTGCAGCGTGGAGCAGGACACCCCGTGCCTCTTCCAGAAAGCTCCACATGCCCCACGCTGAACGGGGCCCCTCACTGCTCCCATGGCACAAATAATGTTATTTGTTAAAACTGCTGATGCTAAGTTGAAACACGTGGCGGTGAGTCTTTGTTGAAGGACTAAGCTAATAACCTAGGCCGAGACGCACCTGCCAGGCGGGTAAGCCTCCCAAACAGCTGTTTCATTCACCTTAGCAGCAGCTCTGCGCCATGGGTACTGTTACCACACCCATCTCCCAGGGTGGGGACTGAGGCCTCCCCGGGTCCCCGGTACACAGCTACTGGGTACCCCAGGGTCACACAGCCAGGAAGCAGCTGTGCAGGGGACTCAGACTCACGAGGAGCCTCCAGAAGGTCAGTAAGGTCTTTTCATTTGAACACGCGGCCCCTCCTGGCGTCGCCGGCATGATCTCCACTCAGCCTCCAGCTCTCCCGCGAATGCGCCAGGAGGTACCAGCTGGTACTGGTGCCTTAGCCCGAGGCAGCAGCCACTGGGGGCCCAAGCAGCTCACAGCGCTGGCCTCACTGCTGTTTATCCCACGGGCACTGGCTTCCTCTGTACCCTCAGCCCCTAGGAAGGGCCTGGCAATCACTGGGGGCCTAAGAGTTGCTGCATCCCCTTAGACAGTCATATATGTAAACACATATCTCCTATGTACACATACACATACGTGCATATACACACACAAGTATGAAAACAGTGGGACAGGGCGATGGAAAATACAGACGAGAAATCGCTTTCTGTAACGAGCATAGTCTGCAAAATGAATGTTCTAAAAATATTTCAAATGACTAATTGTCAGAAAGCAACAGCCATAAACCCCCCTTCGCTTCTACTGAAACGAGCTGTGGTTTCTTTCAGTGACAGGCAGCATGAGAGCCAAGTGAGTGAGAAAAGCCACAGCACGGGCGTGGCTGCACCACCTGTGTGGCTGCTTCCACAATCCTCGGTACGTATCTTCCGCAGCGACGAGTTCCGGGGTGGCAGCTCGGGCACCGTGATGTCCTGCAGGTTGGGCATGCTGACCACCATGCGCCTGTGAGCCCCGTGTGGGGCTGAGGACTTCCGGCTGGCCATCTTCTCGACTGTGGGTCTTCTTGGACTCAGGAGCATCCCGTCTATCCTGGGTGGAAAAACCCAACACCTTGTAGACACAGCAACGGTTGAAGCACAGGCTCAACTGGGCATTTTCCCCACCGTGGTGACCAGAATCCAGCATTCCCACACCGAGTGGGAAACGGCGGGCACACTCCTGGCTCTCCCACGTGTAGTGAAGGCTGCATACGGTCCACACCCCAGGAGAAGCCACAACACACAGAACAAGGGCGTCGTCGACAGCCGACACGCGTTTGAGGGGTTCAGGAAAAGCGGCATGGAAGAGGCGGGAAACGGTGACGATGTGGGGAGAGAAAGAGAAGGAAATGGGGAGAAAACAGCACAAAGACCCAGAGCTGCCTCTGCAGGTACGTTCAGCGTCCCCTGCAAGAAACAGAAATGCACGGGGAGGAGCCTGACGTGTTACCCAACTCATTATGAATTTCTAAATGTGAGACTTCTCTGATCTAATTTATCATTTATCCTTCCAAATAAAACTGTGCTCCTTGAGCACACGGACACCCAAGGAGTCGTGCATCCTTTAGAACGTAATATGCAAACCTGTCCTCTTCGGACTGCGTGTGGAGGTCCATCTGGGCAAAGGCGTCCATCCTTCTGCTGAGCCGAGCCTTGAGGAAAGCATGAAACATATAGGTATCCAAGACCTGGAACAGACGCCGAGGGGCGGGTTATTGTGCCTGCTTCACGGTCCTTTCCTCCCCGAGCTGCCAGGGCACCTGCAGCCACTGCACGAGTGGCCCTTCCCGACCCACCGAGGCCTCTCGCCAGCACCTTTGGACAAAAGTGCCCAGACACAGGTAGCTTTCTTCATTTATCATAATCTAAGATTTCCCCTCAATCCCTCACCAGCCAATCTCAAAGAATCAGCCACTCTTTGCATTTGAAAAACCACAGAAAGTTCAAAAGTCCAAACCACCCTGCCCCCCGGGACAGCAGCAGCCGCAGTCCCTGTGTTTCATCATGGATTCTGGTGTCTCCTGGGGACGGCAGCCTCTCTAACGCTCCGCACCTCACAGCCAGCGCACCCCGTCTCCAGACTCACACGCGCCAATCTCCAAGTCAGCTCCCAGGGAGTGTGGATGCTGCCCGGCCCTGGGAAGGGGGCGGTGATGGGAAGGGCATGGAATTGTGTGGCGTGATGGAAAGGTTCTAGATCCAGACTGAGGAAGGGGCGACCAGGTACACGCCTTGGTCAAAACTCTGCACACGCTATACTTAAAATGGGTGCATTCTGTTATATGTGAATGCCACTCTAAAAAGTCAATTAAAAAAAATCAGAGCTGGCCAAAGGATCAGAAGAAACCACGCTAAAACAAACTTTTAGAAAAGCTAAGACACTGAATAAAATATTAACAGATACTGGAAACACTTGACTTGAAAAATACTTTAGATACAGAAAAGGGCGAAGGATCGACTATACACACACACAAACCCCACACACCTCTTACCTGTTTATAAAACTGCTGGTCCCCTGGAGCTCTTGTTTTGAGAAACTCTTCACTATTGAACACCCTATGTTCATAATTTAAGTGATTCTTCACTCCCCTGATGAAGAAAGATAGTCTAAGAGTTGAAATATTTTTAAATACATGAAAAAGACATTGCTGTCAGCAGAAAAAAAGTAACAAGAAATACACACTTTCAAAAGCCCTGTCTGTAGGAACAGTACTCTGAGCACTGAGGGACACGGTTTGGATGTATTCTGTGGCGGGGCTTTCTCGTCACTTCAAGCACGGCTTTCCCCCAACTGGAATGAAGCTCAGGGTGGGGGGGTGTCTGTCTTCTTCGAGCCCCCTAGCTCCTTATGCAAATGAAGACGAAATCATCCATAATTGTTCATACAAACAAAACTGAGTTCAGGGTGGTGACACAGGAAGGGCACCCAGACTCTGAGCACTGACCCAGCTCGGCCGCTAGCCTGACCCTCGCCGGCCACTTCCCCATCCTACACCGTGGGGACTTGGGCACATGACCCCCTGATCTACCGTGAGAGCCTACCAATAGAATCAGTAATCCTACAGGGCATATTCAGAACGTAGCACGTTCGATGTTTTCCTTCTCTTGTGAGGGAAAAAATTACTTCATCTGATATCGTATTTTCTTTTTAATGAACTAAACTCATCAAGTTTGCAGAGTATTAAAAAACAAAAACCTTCATGAAAGATTTCATATTAAAAGAACAAAAGGAAAACTACATTTCGACAACCACACAAATTATACTCCTCTGAGCAAAGAGCTAATACAACCTTATCTATAACGTGACATCCCGTTTTCCCTAATAAATCATTTGCTTACATAAATACAGACAGCCAAAGAATACAGCCATTAAAATGCTGATTTTGAAAGGATCACACTGAGTGTCATCAAGTTGGCCAGCTCTGGTCTAAAGACCCCTCCCAGGCAGGGTCTGTCCAGATCAGAAGGGGACCTGGTGTTGCCACCCTCCCTGCTACACAACCCGGGCGGGGGGGGGGGGGGGGGGGGGGGGCGGGGAGAGGGAGAGAGAGAGAGAGAGAGAGGGGGAGAGGGAGAGAGGGAGAGACGGGGGGAGGGAGAGGGAGAGAGGGAGAGACGGGGGGAGGGAGAGGGAGAGAGGGAGAGACGGGGGGAGGGAGAGAGAGAGAGAGAGAGGGAGAGTGGGAGGGAGAGAGAGGGAGAGAGGGAGAGGGGGAAGGGAGAGAGAGGGAGGGAGGGAGAGAGAGAGGGAGGGAGAGGGAGGGGGAAAAGGAGGGGGAGAGAGGGAGAGAGAGAGGGAGAGAGAGAGAAAGAGAGAGGGAGAGAGAGAGAGAGGGAGGGGGAGAGAGAGAGAGGGGGAGAGAGGGAGAGAGAGGGAGGGAGGGAGGGAGGGAGGGAGGGAGGGAGGGAGGGAGGGAGAGAGAGAGAGAGAGAAGAGGCTGCAAGACAAAGCAGAGAAGAGAGAGTGGGAAGAAAGAAAAGGCCTGAAGGCTTTGCCACAATAACGCCTTCACAAAGGTGTGCTATAAATGTAGGCATATATTTACTGTTATGCTCCTTAAATGAGTGCACATTTAGGCCAGCAGTAGGCGCTCGACGCCTGCACTGTATCACACTGAAGTAAACACACCGCACTGTCTATTTAACTCATTCAGCTCAAGGGCTGGTTCCCAACAGCACACCATAGATGCTGATGGTGACAGTGAGGGGAAGAAAGAAGAAAAGTTTCTAACGGGGGCCAGTCCTGGGTGCTCCAGTCTGGGCTCTCCTTTGGGCGGGCTTCATTCCCGAAATGATCCGTCTGTCCCCCTACCCGGGTCTGACCATCCAAGGTGGTCATTCGCAAGAGAGACGAGGGGGTGGCAAGGCCCCAGGCGGGGTAAACACACTCCCAGGGATCCTCGTGGGGGCAGGGGCCTCTCTCTCATCACTCCTGGATTTCAGTCCCTGGGCTTTGGGGCCGTGGCCACTGTGGAACCGGGAGCTGGCTGGGGAGCAGGTTACAGACACTGGCGATGCTCTAAACACCTGAAGATGCAGACGAGCAGCTGCAGGGTGATCTGCTGGATCTGACAGTTAAGCCGTTGCTGCCAGGCCCGCCGGCAGGCTCGCCCCTCGTTCAGGTCTGTGCTGGCGCAGAGGTGAGCGAGGTCCAGCTCACGGTGCATCTGAAGGCTCTGGACCCTGGGAAGGAGCACAGAGTCACTGACCACGGCCCAGCCCATATCACGTGACTGACTGCTGCCTACCGGCCAGAGAGAACCCTCCGGGAAGAGGGAAGTTAACACTCTCAGGACACTCAGACTCCCTATCGATAACTGGGGCGGGGAGGGTGTCATTACAAATACATCCCTGTTGGGAGTTTATTCACCTCCCAGCACAAAAGGCTCATTAGTACAGGATTCGCGAAGGCCTCGTCTTTGGACCACGCACTTCTCTACACAAGCTGAGTGTCCTGTCCTCCTTTGCAGGCACCTGCCCTTCCACGACGGCCAAAGGGTTTCCAGTGGGTCTGGGAGGGACCGCGCAGGCTCGGGGGCACGAGGCACGGCCACTTACTTGTCCGGAGGTTCTCAGGGACGGGGGCTCACAGCGGTTTTCATCACACAGGATCCTGGCCTCCCCAACACTGCCCAAGGCTGCACTTTTTTTTTTTTTTTTTTTGGCGGTACGCGGGCCTCTCACCACTGCGGCCTCTCCCGTTGTGGAGCACAGGCTCCGGACGCGCAGGCTCAGCGGCCATGGCTCACGGGCCCAGCCACTCCGTGGCATGTGGGATCTTCCCGGACCGGGGCACGAACCCGCGTCCCCTGCATCGGCAGGCGGACTCTCAACCACTGCGCCACCAGGGAAGCCCCCAAGGCTGCACTTTTACATGAGACTTTGGACACCAGGGAGCAAGTCTGAGGCTTTAAATATGCAAAGTAAACCCACCCAACAGTATCCAAAGGTCAGGTGGGGCAGAGGGGACCCGGCGGACACACACTCTGATCATGATGAGGAAGACAGCACGGCAGTGGGCGGCCAGGCACAGGGGCGTCTCAGGGAAGAAGGGTGCTGCTGCCCCTTGTCTCTCCCGGCCAATACCGAGTGTGGGCGCTCGTCACCCCAGGCCCCGTGGGGAGACCCACTGCCACAGCCCAGATCACGGTCCCAGAGCCCTTCACAGACGAGCCACCGACCACACACAGGTTAGTTCACATTTATAAAGAGCCCCCCACGGTGAGCCTGAGACTCCACGTCCCACTGTCTGGGGACCTGGCCAAGCGAGAATCCAACCCCCAGGCATGTTCTAGAATTCTAACAATAACATGAGGGCAGAGGTAAGATCCCATCTTACTGGGGATGCGCCGCCCAAGTCCACGCTTGAGAAGCTGCGCGCAGCGCCGGCAACACCAGTCCTGGAAAGTCACCCTCGGCAAGTCCGGGGACTGTGGACCACGCTTATCAGAAAGCGACTGGATGATGAGGAACGTGGGTTTCACCTTCGGAGGTCACGCAGGGAGACGCTCCCACCCCGACCCCTGGCTGGGCCCCCTGAGCACCGCCCGCCAGCCACACAGGACTCCACACCCCGAGCCTGGACTCAGCTTGGGGAGTTTTATAAATTTTTTGAAGATGGAAGGAACAATAATGAAGATGGCACTCCCATGTACTTTGTACAAACCATCCAGATAGAAGAAATCATTGATACCAAGGTGTTATAGGCTGAATTGTGTCCCCCCAAATTCCTAGGTTGGAGTCCTAACCCCCAGCACCTCAGAGTGTGACTGTGTTTGGAGATGGGGCCTTTAAGGAGGTAATTAAGTTAAAATGGGGTCACAAGGGTGGACCTAATCCAACATGACTGGTGTCCTTATAAGAGGAGATTGGAACACGGACACCCACAGAGGGACGACGACATGAGGACACAGGTAGAAGACAGTCATCTACACACCAAAAAGAGAGGCCTCAGGAGGAACCAACTCTGCCAACACCATGATCTCGGACTTCCAGCCTCCAGGACTGGGAGACAATAAACGTCTGTTGCTTAGGTGGTGTTTGTTACAGCAGCGCTCACTGACTAATACACAGGTAAGAGGCAGAAATGAGAACAGCCAAGTCAGGGAGCCAACACAGAACCACCCGTTCCTTCCCCTCCACTCAGGCCTCAGCTCCTCCCGCATCCGACCTCCAGCAGACAAAGTAAAGGGGAACAGTCGGCACTGATAAAAGACGGGCTGCGTCACCAGCTCCTGCGTCACCAGAGCAAGAGTCCAGCTACTTGACGACAGCCGGGAGCACCTGCTGCACTAGCCCCCCGCCCCACACCCTCCATGGGTCCCACCACGAGCTGCATGCCAGGCCTGCCTGAAGTCCACACACGAGCTGGAGGACTAAAAGCAGGATCTCTCCCACCACCATTTGATTAGATTCCAAAGGGGGAAACGTCCTCCGCAGGTCCACCTGAGGGAGCCCTGGCTCTGCCCCGACCCACCTGCCCCAGATGCACCTTCTTCCCAGCGTAAATAGTAATCACACCTCCTTTCACCCCCCTGAAAGGAGTACGTGGGGCAGTCCCCGTCAGGCCTCTCCGATCACCACAGAGGCCGCAGGGCCTGCAGAGCCTACAACGATTATTATCTGCCCTTTTTGGAAAAATTTTGTCTTGCCTGATCTCAGCCAATGAAGTGTAGTCATAGAGATGGAAAAACCACAAAGAGCCACAAAACAGGTATGAAAAAATAAGAGAACTAAGAGAGCACTGGGTAGGGGGGTGGGGGGGTGAAAGGGGAAGACAGCTTCCTGCCCAGGGAAGGACGGTGGGTCATGGCCATCAGGGGCCCCCGACTGACAGTGCCATGGGGCAGATGCCACATCTGTTTGCTCATTATATACATACTCTGCCCAATGCATTGGATACATATCTGGTGAGTGGATGGATGAATGAATGAATGAATGAATGAAGGACAGAGAAGGAACTTCAGAGATCACAGGCACAGAAGAGGGTCGAGAGGTGTCCCGGGGGTGTGACCGTCCCCTGGCCTGGGGGCCATCGTTAGTATTTAGACAAGATTGGAATGAAGACAAATGACTTTTATTTTTAAATATTCACAAACAATTTCCGAACTACTAAATATTACATAAACCATCTGTTAATATAAGATTGGAAGAGATACTTGAAATTGGCAAGTATGAACCTGAACAAGATTTTTCCAAATACCTACTATTTCCCCCCTTACCTCTGAATAAACGTCTGTGCCGCCAGGAGAGGGATGTCAGGAACGTCAACGTCCTCATCGTTAGAGTAGGTGATGCTCCCAGTGTCAATGTTTATCAGAATTAAACCATCGGCTTCCTATAAAATAAGTTTGTAAAGATCGGAGTAAGAATCTGAATTTGTATACATCTTTGAAAACACAAAGATACACTTTGCATTCACCAAGATCGTGTCATCGATAATTAAATTATCGTATCTAATATGCACACAAAGCCTTATATTATCTACCAGAAAAATGCGGCTATACCGTGAGTTAGGTTAACAAGCTAATTTGATTAAAAATGCCTCGAGTCAAGATTCCAACACAGGAGGTCAGGCCTTCACCCACCCTTGTGCAAACACTCCATGTACCACTTCAGGGAGCCTGGAGAGAACATTCCAGAGCCCCAGTGGGAGCACTCCTACATTCAACACTCAGGGTGCCCGCTGAATGGCCCAGCCCGCTCTGCGCCCCACCCGTCCCAGGACCAGAGCACAGGCGGGTCCTGGGCTCAGGGATCCCACACACTTAAGAGTTCTTGAGATGTGTGGATGGCTTACTTGTTAAGTCTCATCTGTGACAAAACACACAAATAATGAGTCACACTCCTGAGTTCTACACTTCAACTGTCCCAGGAACAGGACGCCAGAACCCTCCCCAGCTTTCACGCTGGGCCGGCCTCTCAACACGCGTTTCATGGCACGTGAAATAGGCACAAACACGCCTCCCAGAGTAGAGTGCTAAACCAGCAGGGGGCAGGCCACGCTCGTGAGCACGGACACGGAGCTTTTACAAGGACCCCTTCCGAGCTCCCAGCACATCGAGAAGACACCCAAACCCCAAAACGCTTTCAGTCAAGACCTCCTGCTTTGCCCTAAAAACCATCCAGAACAGGTAAACCACTAAAACGACTTCCTTTGTGACTGCGGACTGGAATCAAGTAAATATGTCTGCAAGTTTCCCTCCTAAAGGGGCTGAAACAAGACGGTTTTTCCCCTAATGACTAAAAAAAGAAACACAATTTTGAACTACAAAGTATGCCGATTTTTTTCCTCATTTGCGAGGGTGACGTTTTTCCATTCCTTCCATGAGGTCTGAATGGCCTTTTCCCACAGTGTTTGTCCCCTGGTGAATCATAGGTTCTGCCAACAACACAGACGTCCCGGCTCCGCCCCAGGAGGGACGCTGGGCTTGGCCAGGATTTGTTCTAAAACGCCGGGAAAAAAAATGGATGATGACTGAGGACAAAGAGGGGTGCACAGCATCCCTTCCACTCTTCTCTCAGCTTTTGCGTACACTTAGAAATTTTCAAAATAAAGTTAAACAACACTGTAAGTCAACTATACTCTAATAAAAATTTAAAAATAATAAAATAAGAAGTTAAATGAGAACCTACCCTGTACCAACTACCAATAAGCGCAAGGAAAAGTGCTGCACATCGCTAGTCACTGGGGAAACGCACAGCAAAACTACCCAGCAGGAGGATTAGAATCAAAAAGACGGAAGACAAGCATTGGGAGGAAGTGCGGAAATCGAGCTCGCCCTCTGCTGGAGGGAAGGTGTCTGGGGCAGCAGCGGGGAACGACAGTCTGGACATTTCTCAAATGGTTAAACACAGCGCTAGCACCTGACCCGGAAATTCCTCTCCTAGGTACGTACCAAGGTAAATGAACGCATGTCCACACAAAAACTTGTACATGAGTGTCCACAGCTGCGTTATTCACAGGTGTGGTCAAAACGTCCAAACAACCCCAAATGTTCTCAGCTCCCGGACGGATAAACCACTGTGGCCTCTTCACTCAAGGGAACCCTACTCGACATTACAAACAACGCGCTGCTACACGGAGGAACCTCAAAAACACGCCGCTAAGTGAAAGAAGACAGTCACAAAAGACCACGCATTGAATGATTCCATTTACGTAACATCCACGTCTACACAACAGGCGACTCCACAGAGATAGAAAGCAGATGCTGGTCGCCAGGGTCTGGGGGGGGTTGGGGGATGACTGCTAACACATGCGGGGTTTCTTTGTGGGCTGACCGAAGGGTCTCAAATGAGTTGTCACAGCTCTACCAAGTTCCTAAAGCCACTGAGCTGCACAGTTAAGTCCGGGAAACTCTGTGGTATGCAAATTATATCTGAAAAAAAGCTGTTTTAAGAAAACCCAACCTGCTCTTCCTGCCGGCGATGTCACAGCTCATCACAGACCTGTGGCGTGAGCCCCCTTCGAAACGCGCCAGCGCAGCAGGAAAATCAGCTGCTGTGTTCTAAGCACCTGCCGTATCCCAGCATGCTCTACGGGCCCGACGCTGCTGCGATGATGCGGCCAGCACGCTCCCTGTGCTTGCACGACCAGGACACTGAAGGCCTAACGCCCCGACACAGGTCAGCCCCCAAGCTGAATCCAGTAAACGGCCACTGGATCCAGCAAGGCCCACGGACCCCTTGGACACGGAGCGATACACTGCATGCACCTGCACTCTTCTAGGAAGTAGGTCCACGGTTTTAATGAACAACAGAGGCTTAATCAAAAAAGTGAAAATGGAAAATATGGAGTGATAACAATGGTGGCTCCCATCCACGAAGCCCGGTCACCTGCCAGGCAGGACAGGGGACATTCCTCAGCCAGAGCCCTGGGAGGCCGAGGCCGTGCCCACTTCCCAGATGAGGAGACTGAGGCTTAGCAAAGGCCAGTAAGTCACTCAGGGTCGCAGAACTAGTAAGCAGCAGAGGTGAGACTTGAAATCGGTTCCCTCGACTCCAACGCCTGCCCTCACCTCCCTGAAAACCCTGGAAGCCACCAGAGCTGTCGTGAATTTAAGTGGCCTGAGAAGTGGCATCAGGGTGTGGCCTTGAGGACAAGGAGGTAGCACTAGCGCCCTGTGATGGAGTGACCGCGGGCCTCTGCACCCCCCACACCGTAGGGCACCTCCCAGCAGCTTCCCACGCGTCCCCGCAGAGCACCCACGTGACTTAATGCTCTGAATCCAGCGGCGGGTGCCTAACCTTGCTGACTTCTTCAAAGTGGTCCAGGTGGCAGCCCATGAGAAAGGACGTGGGCGCCATGACGAAGTCCAACATCTGCCGTGACAGGATGGGGACGAAGGTGTGCTGCCACTGCAGGGGGTGCAGGTAGGCCATGAAGCACTCAGCCACGAGCGTCAGCAGAGCCCAGCTGGACGAGAAGAACACGACGTGCTGCTCCGTCAGAAGGCACGTTAGGATCTGGGGAAACAACAACACCGCGAGCAAGCCTGAAACACTGCGAGCGCGCCACCCAACGAGGCCAGGCGCGGGGCAGCGTCCACCCTGCTGTCCCCACTCCACTTGCCAGGACCAGAGCCACCTGACCCCAGAAAAGTGCTGCCTGCAAACAGCGCACTCTGCGGCGAACGTCGGCTTTCAGCAAAAAGATAAGTGTTCAGATGCCCCGTTAAGCCAGCCAGCATGAGATGCGCACAGGTGTGGAAGGACGCGTACCTGTAGCACCTTCTCAGGTCTGAAGCGCAGTAAGGGCAGGTGAAGGTCCAGGTCGATGAGGGGGCTTTCGGGGTCTGCTCGCGAGGGAAATACGATCTGTAGTGGTTTCATGTTCAATGTCTGCAAGGACCAATTTCCATCATTAGCTCAGGGAGCCGCTCCCAGAGGAGACTGAGGGCAGTGAGATTCACCATTTCGGCTCAGACAGCGTCTGAGTCAGAAAACACTTCTGGAGACTCATGCTGTCACCTTCAATGTCGCAGAGAAACAAAACAGTCCAGAGATGATAAACGGAACTGCCAGGAATGTTTCAATGTCTTTTTCAGCCAAACTCCCTTCAACTCTTTAATTAATTAGGAAACAGTTCCTTGACAAAACAAAGATAAACGGCCTCCAGATATCCATCCCAACGAGCACAAACTCGAAATCAATCACGTTCAAACTAATCTTAACCAGTATGTGCATTATTCCCGGTTACTACTTATGAGGTATTCGCTCATATTTTCAATTTAACAGTCAAAGCTCCTTAAAGACATGGAATTCACAAAAAAAATTTAACGGCACTTTATTTTTCTAAACGAGGGTATTTAAAAATGGCACTTCAAATACAAATCCCACGTTCACAGGACGCCTATTATGTGTTATAGGTCGAGGCAGACGTGAAGGAGGGAGGTGCGGTCCCTCCAAGAAGGTGGCGCTGGGAAGAGCAGGGTTAAGCCTCCCCTGGCCTCAGACACATAGGAGGCACTCTGCAAGGGCTCTTCCACGAGCAGATGGAGGGGTCTGAGCACGAGCAGAGCTTCGGGGAAACAGAACAGAAAGAAGCGATCGAACCTGATGACAGAGAGGCTTCCTCTAGGAAAGGCATGAAAGGATGAGAAATGGAGGGCAGCAGAGTACCGGGTCAAGAAAAAGGGCCACAGGACAAAATGCTCACGATTCACACTTTCTTCCAGTCACCTTAGTCACTATTCTATTTTCACGTTAAAAAACAAAACAGGGCTTCCCTGGTGGCGCAGCGGTTGAGAGTCCACCTGCCGACGCAAGGGCTGCGGGTTCGTGCCCCGGTCTGGGAGGATCCCACATGCCGCGGAGCGGCTGGGCCCGTGAGCCATGGCCGCTGAGCCTGCGCGTCCGGAGCCTGTGCTCCGCAACGGGAGAGGCCACAACAGTGAGAGGCCCGCATACCGCAAAAACAAAACAAAACAACACAAAACAAAAAACAAGAAAAGAGACTGTCATTTTTGACAGTTGGGACATTTGCAAGTGCCTCTGACCAATACTTGGGGCCTCTTCGCTTTCTTGTTCCCAGTTTGGCTACAGAAGCAAGACATTAAAAATAAGGTGGATTCACTTATGTGACTGATGCGTTTGTTTTAAAGCAAAACAAAACAAAATAAAGCAAAGTATTCCAAGTTGTGATGAATTATTAACAATTATAAAGTTTATAATGAAAAACTCTCCTCAGTATTTCAGAAAGGAAACATGTGAATGGATAAAGAAGATGTAGTACATATACACAATGGAATATTACTCAGCCATAAAAAAGAAAGAAATAATGCCATTTGCAGCAATATGGGTGGACCTAGAGATTGTCGTACTGAGTGAAGTAGGTCAGACAGAGAAAGACAAATATCATATGATATCGCTTATATGTGGAATCTAAGAAATATGGTGCGGGGCTTCCCTGGTGGCGCAGTGGTTGAGAGTCCGCCTGCCGATGCAGGGGACACGGGTTTGTGCCCCAGTCCGGGAAGATCCCACATGCCGCGGAGCGGCTGGGCCCGTGAGCCATGGCCGCTGAGCCTGCACGTCCGGAGCCTGTGCTCCGCAATGGGAGAGGCCACAACAGGTGAGAGGCCCGCGTACCGCAAAAAACTATATATATATATATATATGGTGCAAATGAACTTTGTAAAAACAGAAACAGAGTCACAGAGTTAGGAAACAAACTTATGGTTACCAGGGGAAAGCGGGGGGTGGGGAGGGATAAATTGGGAGATTGGGATGGACATATACACACTACTATATATAACATACACGACTAGTAAGGACCTACTGCACAGCACAGGGAGCTCTACTCAATACTCTGTAATGACCTATGTGGGAAAAGGATCTAAAAGAGTGGGTATATGTATATGTATAACTGATTCACTTTGCTGTACACCTGAAACTAATAAAACATTGTGAATTAACTATACTCTAATAAAAATTTTAAAAAAAATAAAAATAAAAAATGACCAAATCAAAAAAAAGGAAATGTGTCAGCCAGACAGCCCGTTAAAGATAAGAACCAGGGCTTCCCTGGTGGTGCAGTGGTTAAGAATCCGCCTGCCAACGCAGGGGACATGGGTTCGAGCCCTGGTCCAGGAAGATCCCACATGGCACAGAGCAACTAAGCCCACGCGCCACAACTACTGAGCCCGCGTATTGCAACTACTGAAGCCCACGCACCTACAGCCCATGCTCTGCAACAGGAGAGGCCACCGCACCACAGTGAAGAGTAGCCCCTGCTCGCTGCAACTAGAGAAAACCTGCACGCAGCAACGCAGCCAAAAAAAAAGATAAGAACCAACCACATACGTGAGTCACTCTACCAGCAACATTGCTACTGCGACGTTTCAGGTGCTGTGCTAGCAACTTCACAGCACTCAATACTCACGCTCTCTGAGGTGGGTTCTGTTATTCTACCCACTTTACAGATGAAGAAACTGAGGATGGAGAGAGATTTTAGGTAAATACTTTGTAAATGTCAACGTGATTGGAGCCCCGCAAAACAATAGGATTCCGCACACAAAGCAACATAGAAAGTGACTTGGGAATAGTAAGAAGAAAAACGTGTGTGTTTCACTGGACACACCCAATTATGCCCATCATTTGAAAAGCAAGTAACATCCAAACTTCTAGAGGGCAGAGATCAAAGCAAAGCAGGCCCGGGGACACAGGGTGCACCTAGAGCCTTTGCTCCCCTCAGGCCAGTGGTCCAGGTGGTCAGAGAAAGGACTGGGTCCTCACCTCCTCACTCCCCACACTGTGGGGCCTCCCACCTCCTCCCGTCAGTACAGGTGAGAGCTGACCCCACCCAGAATTAACAGGAAACAGCAGCTCGGGGCCCATGCACACTATTCAAGACACAAGGTGCACAGCTCATGACTATTACCTACGACAACCTCTAACCTGACGTTGGTTTGCGGTGGGTTCTGGAAAACACTGCTGAATCAGCTCCTGCGTCAGATGAAATTGGCCTAAACTGACCTCTTGGATTTCTTCACAACGATAAACAGCCACAGCACTCCCTAAAACAAATGATGACCATTATACCAACTTGGACCCAAGAGCTAATGAGACTTGTTAGTGGAGGATCCCAATGACAAGTCTGATCCAAACTCAGCCCACTGGGACAAACCATGAGCACCAACATGCAGACCCTGATAGAATGAGCACTGCTGGCCGATGCTGAATCATTCTCTCATTCATTCACTGAACAGCGCTCCACGGGACAGCAGCTAAGCGCTGGACACAGTAGTAAGTCCTGGAAATGCAGTTCTGAACGTGGCCTCTGTCCTCACGCAGCTCAGAGTCTGATGGACATTAAACAAAAAACACGCACACACAAGCCCTAACTGCAGGCGTGCTGAACTCTGCAGGAGAGTGGGCTGCTGTGAGAGAGATGGTGTGGGAGATGCTGCTCCGGAGAACTGATGTCTGAGCCAGGCCTGAGAAAGGAGCAGGAGCTGGAGGGGGAAAATGGAGAGAGTGGTACTTCCGGGAACAGCACATGCAAGGGCCCTGTGGCAGCATCTGTTCTCCCTGTAGCTGGAGAACAGTGAGCAAGGGGGTGAGTGGAGCTGGACAGGGCTGAATGGTGACACGGGGGCCAGGGATGCAGGTCTGGGTGAAGGCGACAAGTGAGAAAACAAGTGAGGGGTTTTAAGCACAAAAGGAAAGTCCAGTTTATAGATTTTAATGACCTCTCCAGCCACAGTGCCAAAGCATGAACTGATATAAGGTCAAGAATGGAAATGGACAGATCAGTGCCTCCCTAAGTCGTGTAGGTGGGAGAAGCTGGTGGCCCAGAACACGGGTGGCAGTGGAAGTGTGTAAACTGGAAACAGCTACTGGAGACAGACTGATAGGGTGGACGTGGGACAAAAAGGCATCGAGAACATCCCCAGTAAACTTTCCCACTGGGGGTGGTAGAAATGGAGGAACCAAATGTTAATTAATCCAAGACTCCAAAGCTCGTGGATGACAGAAAACTCGTGTAAGAACTGTTTATACGTTGCTTCTGTTCAAAGGTAGAATACAAGGAATCACAGTAAACTGTAAACCTGTTCCTAACTCAGGGAATTTGGTTCACTGCTGCAGCAGGTCCTCAATGAGCACGTGTTGAGTTTCTAGAATAAGAATGCAAACTTTGATGATTTCACTGCACAAAAAAACCAGTTATCCACAAAATAAAGATGAGTGCGTGGCACGGAAATCCATCAAATGTTCCCTGCAAAGGTTTCTGGGAGTGGGACCAAGGTAGACAGACATCCTGCCCTGCCTCGGGCCGGGAATGCACTTAGCAGGGTGTCCGCCCACAGGAGACTGCTGGGTTTAGGATAATAGTAAATATATACACTTTAAGTTCATAATCACAAATATCCTAATAAGTTATTTTTTCAACTGTCCATAATAATCAAAATATAGGAAAACAAGATTTATATGTATAATCTTCCAGAGGGGATGAATACGGTGAAACTGACTTGACCTTTACTGTACATTTCAAGACGTTTATTTAATAGATGTCTGTTTTTTGTTTTTTTTTTTTTGCGGTACGCGGGCCTCTCACTGTTGTGGCCTCTCCCGTTGCGGAGCACAGGCTCCGGACGCGCAGGCTCAGCGGCCATGGCTCACGGGCCCAGCCGCTCCGCGGCATGTGGGATCTTCCCAGACCGGGGCACGAACCCGCGTCCCCTGCATTGGCAGGCGGACTCTCAACCACTGCACCACCAGGGAAGCCCCCTAGATGTCTGTTTTTTAAAAAGGAAGCATCCCACAGTTAAATGAGTTTGGAAATCGCTGAGTCAAACAGGTTTCATCACACAGCTTAGCTGTCTGACATGTTACTCAACAAAAGGGGAATGAGGTCTTTCTCTAACTTTCCTTAACCCTGAAACCTCCCATCAAAAATAGCCAATAACATTTGAGAACAGTGTTTCACAGAACCCAGTTTAGGAAACGCTTCTATCAATTAAATAACAGAATGGCACTGTGAGTAACAACAACAACAAAAAACAACCAGTTACTTTTTACTAACCACACTGGACAGGAGAAAACATTAACGAGTTAAATATAATACCCGATGTTCCAGACAAAAAAAACAAAAGGGAAATTTGTAATTTAAGTAAATTTTGTGTTTTCTGAATAGCAAGTAATTAACATGTTAACCACTAAAGGGGCCTATTACTAGCTCAACATCTATTTATCATGAGCCACTCAGCAAAACTCAGGCCTAAATATTTGACTTTAGACCGATAAATTTTATTTTTAAATTTTTAGAAAATAAATTTTCTAATTTATTTCTAGTTTTCTGACCTTTGGAAACAGTGTATAAAATGCTTCTGTAAGGAACTTGACAAGCATAATTTAAACAAAGCTAGAACTTAAAATCATTTAAAATATTTCAACCATCTTCATCGATGTGGTACATGTACACAATGGAATACTACTCAGCCATAAAAAAGAACAAAATAATGCCATCTGCAGCAACATGGATGGACCTAGAGATTATCATACTAAGTGAAGTAAGTCAGAGACACAAAGACAAATACCATGTGATATCGCTTACGTATGGAATCTAAACTATGGCACAAATGAACCTATCTATGAAACTGAAACAGAATCACAGACACAGAGAACAGACTGGTGGCTGCCAAGGGGGAAGGGGTTGGGGGAGGGATGGGTTGGGAGTTTGGGGTTAGCAGATACAAACTGTTATATATAGAACGGATAAACAACGAGGTCCTACTGTATAGCACAGAGAACTATATTCGATATCCTATGATAAACCGTAATGGAAAAAAATATTTTAAAAAATGTATAACTGAATCACTTAGCTGTACAGCAGTAATTAACACAACATTGTAAATCAACCATACATCAATTAAAAACAAACGAATAAACCATCTTCATCATATTACTTTTACAAAATTTGCAAAGAAAAAACAAGACAATTCCGGATTTAATTACCAAATGGAGTGGTCCAGGAGGCGGGCTAGGTATTAAAGACAGTTTTGCAGCAAAATCTTTTATATGATTGTCAACTTCGAAATCTTTACAGATCTTCAGATGAGTCAATAAACTGAAATTGAAAGAAAAATCAAGTCACCAAATAAATCTGAGAATCCAATGGTCATCCTCTGCATTGCTAATCAAGGCTGAAACCTCTGTGTCAGGAGCTGTGGGAGTTTACACCCACAGGAGAAAGATGTGGGTGTGAGACCGCAGAAGTCTGGCTGCCCAGGGCGGGGGGCGTCTTGAAGGGGCATAGGCAAGCTTTTCAGGGAGTGTGTGCAGCTCACCAGGAGAGGCAGTCCTTGAGGGCGTTGTAATAGGGGAATCTGGAAACCACACACACGGCAAAGGGCACGAAGCAGCCGGCCGCGCTCCGGCCCAGACCTGACGCCTCCCAGCGCATCTTGCCATTGTAGAAACAGTACTCGTCCTGGAGAGAAAGCAACAGCGCGTCACCTGCCGACCCCGGCAAATCCCAGTCTCCACTGTCGATGGTGCCGGCCTCTCCAGACAGAAAGGACACTGGACAGGGGCTGGACAGCTGTCCTCAGCACGCCTGGCCACTCCCACCCGTTTCACTGCCACGTGCGAGCGAGCTCCGGCCTCTCCACCAACACCGACGGGGCCCCGTGGGGAGCTCGCTCTGTCTGAGTGAGGTGCTGGAGTTACAGAGATGGGAAGACCGGTCCCTGCCCTGGAGAAGCTCGCCGCCTTCAGTGAGAAGGAACCATGGTTAGAACACAGTGAGACACAAGAAGGGGCTCTGCTTAAAGAGTGAAAAGGCAATATTCAAGAGGGCCTGGGAGCCAGGTGGGCATCACGGGCCAGAGGAGAGAGCAGGAGGTGCCTCGGCCCGTGATGGGGGGACCTCAGGCAGAAAAGAATACAGCAGTGGGGTTTCAGAAGGCACAGCTCTCTGCACAGCTTACCAGGGGCACAATGTGGGGGCCCCACCACATATGCGGGAAAAAGCGTGATCTGAAAAGAGACACACGCACCCCAATGTTCTTAGCCGCACTACTGACAGTAGTCAGGACATGGAAGCAGCCTAAGTGTCCACTGACGGGTGAACGGATGAAGACGTGGTGGTACATGTACACAATGGAAGACTACTCAGCCATAAAAAGAATAAAATAATGCCATCTGCAGCAACACGGATGGACCTAGAGATGATCATACTAAGTGAAGTAAGTCAGAGACACAAAGACAAATACCATGTGATATCCCTTATATGCGGAATCTAAAAAGATGAGACAAATGAGCTTATTTACAAAACAGAAACAGCCTCACAGACATAGAAAACAAACTTATGGTTACCAAATAGGAAAGCAGGGAAGGGATAAATTAGGAGTTTGGGATTAAAATATACACACTACTATATATAAAACTCATAACCAACAAGGACCTGCTGTATAGCACAGATATTCAACACCTCGTAAAAACCTATAAAAGAATCTGAAAAAGGAATATATATGTATAAATATGTGTAACTGAATCACTTTGCTGTACGCTGAAACCGACACAACATTGTAAATCAACTATATTTCAATAAGAATTTTAAAACTACATTAAAAACATATGTTGGGCGCCCAGGTCCTCTGGGGCTGAAGTAGGCGGCCAGTCACCCTGTACCTTATGGTCCATCACGTCCCCTACAGACTCCCCAAGGCCAGCTGGTTCACACACAGGGCCCTGCCCAGAAAACACTCCCCAAACGCGTGATGACTGAGTCACCCTCTCAAAACCTCAGCCCAGGCACCTGTCACACGTGAAAGGTGAAAACAACCCAAAGGTCCATCAGCTGAGGAACAGAGAAGCAGACCGTGGTTGACACACACCGTGGCATATCACTCAGCTACTGAAAGGAGTGAAGCGCTGACATGGGCTCCAACGTGGACGAACTCTGAAAACATCACGCTAAGTGAGAGAAACCAGAAAGAAAGGACGCGTAGAGTATGATTCCACTTCTATGAAATGTCCAGAATGGGCACACCCACAGAAGCAGAAAGCAGATGAAGGATGGCCGGGGGCCCGGGGGCAGCAGGGCCTGGGGAGGCATCGCTGACGAGACAACTCCGCCTTCTGGGGTGACGAACGTGTTTTGGAACAAACAGTGGCGATGGTGGTACAACACCGTGAATGCACTTAATGCCACTGAATCGTACATTTTTTAATGGCTAAAATGGTGATTGTCATATTATGTGTATTTCACCGCAAAAGAAAAAACCCCACAGCCTTGACCCAGTTTCAGAGGGAAGCTGGGGGAATCACGTACGTGCAGGGGTCGGTAGTACTGGGCCACCACGCCGTAGGTTCTATTGCCGCAGACATCAGTCAGCACCAGAAAGTGGACACAGTCCTCCTTGGGCTCAGAGGCCACACACACGCCCCCTGCAGGCAGAAAAAAGAAAGAAGGAACCTCATTCTGGCCACGTGGCATCCACCATGAGGCCTGGGCTATCCATAAGCGACAGGATACGTCCCTCTCTGTCTGCTGTGGCACTCTGACGGCCAGATGCGCTAATCCTTCAGGCCGTGCACCACCTGCCTCGATCCCTTCCCCTCAGCAGCAATTTCTTTGCTGGCACTCTGTGCTCTGAAGACTTTGTGACAGATCATGGGAACAGGCCCCCAGACAGACCCTTCAGGGCACACCTGGGGTGGTAGCTATTTCCTGAGCCCAGTGAGGAAGGGGGTGTCCCAGCCTATCCAGGAGAGCAGGAAATCGCATCAATTCCTCTGTGGAGCCTCCAGACACGTCCTTCTGTCAAGCCCTTAGCCTGAGTTTTCTACACCAGGCACCTGAACATCTCTCAGTGAGGGAAATGCAGCCGGAACAAAGCCCGCTCATCAGCAGGAACTGGCCAGTCTGGGAAAAGGCCGGCCCGTGCGCACCTGGGAAGCAGAGCTGCGGCAGGGCGAGCAGGTCCACGCCGTTGGGGATGCCCACGTCCTCGGGGTCCTGGCCCCTGGGGCCGCCGGGGTGGCCCTTCGAGGGCTCCGCCTTGGGCCTCTCTCTCTTCTTCCGGAAGGAGCGCCTCCTGGTCTTACCCAGCGTCACACAGTTCACGCCGGCCGGCTGACTGTCCTCCTTAGTGACAAACGGAGGCACGAAGACCGACAGGACCTCCGGATCCAGAGAAGACAGGCTCTTGACTCCCTTTTTCTGGGCGACCTAAAGCAGGGGGAAATAAGAGTCACCGCTGCGGTGCCAGCCTTGCTCTGTCCGACCCTCCCGTCGTAGCAAACCCCCGGTGAGTTCTTTTTTTTTTTTTTTTTTTTTAAGAAAGTTGTCAGGCTTTATTATTATTATTATTTTATTATTATTTTTTTTTACATCTTTATTGGAGTACATCACGTGCCTGGCTTTTCCCACCAGCAGCTCGAGATGGTAAGGAACTGCTTTTAGGAAATCTCAGGCCCTACACTCAGCGAGTGACGGACCCCCTCAGAGCCTGGTCCTTCAGCTGCTAACAGGGACGCCATGACTGGCCCCTTGGCTCCAAGGCTCGGTTCAGGGCCGGCACCGCGATGGAGACCTGGGTTCAGATCCCAGCGCTGTGGGAACCACGGCAGCAAATTACTTGGTCCCTCTGAGCTTCCCTTTCGAGAGGCGAGTGCAGGGACTCCCAGGTCAAGTGCTCAGCCCCCGTGGGCCCCCAGGAGGCCCCCCGCCCCATCCCCTCGGAGGCTGGTGGGGACGGCGAGCCCCAAGAAGGGCTCTGCATCTTGTCAAACCCACAAGGGCATGTTTGCCAACACGTGCCTGCCTCGCCAACTGGGCCACCACGCACATTAGTTCTGTCACCTCCGGCCTGGGAGGACACAAGGAGGAGTGAGGAAGGGCCTGATGGACACAGAGAGCCAAGTCCTCCTGCCAGACCGTCCCAGAATCCGTAAAAGGGGCTGCTTAGTCTCAGTTCTTTTTTATTTTTTTATTTTTTATTTTTCTGTGATGCGCGGGCCTCTCACTGTTGTGGCCTCTTCCGTTGTGGAGCACAGGCTCCGGACGCGCAGGCTCAGCGGCCATGGCTCACGGGCCCAGCCGCTCCGCGGCACGTGGGATCTTCCCGGACCGGGGCACGAACCCATGTCCCCTACATCGGCAGGCGGACCCTCAACCACTGCACCACCAGGGAAGCCCTTAGCCTCAGTTCTTTTAAACTTCAACCTGGTCCAAGATTTTTTTAACCTTTTATCTTTTCCTTCTTCCCCAAATAACATAGGTCACCTTCTCTTTTTCTTTCTAGTGAGTTCGGACTAAACAAACACTGGTGCCAGGTTGATTTCAGATCTTCCAAGGAAGGTACTGATATTATGAACTGCAGTCTGTCCACGAGAAGGAAGGGCTGCCAAGCCAGGTAAAGACAGAAAAGAGTAAAGCAGGATTCTCTGGGTGTAAAAGATACAGAAGGTAAGAGGTGGCCGTCATGGTGGGGAGTGGGTAACCTAGGGTCTTTGAGGACCCTAGAAATGGCATCAGGAAGAACACCACCGTCACCAGAGAAATGTGGCCTTGGCTGGCAGAAAAGGAAGAGCCAGCATCAACATTTTGGTAAGAATCAGGGGTACCAACAGGGGACTATTACACTTCAAAGGATATCTACAATGACAGCATTTTCAGTCAGTAGATACACTCTAAACTCAATACGCTATTTTTATGCAATTCAGATAACGGTTTCTTTATATTTGGGGGAAAAAGTTAATGCCAGCAGGAACCAACACCAAACATGGGAAATCCCTACTGCTGTGCAATTTAAAAACCTTTTGTGTATCATGCACGAAAGGAATCCTTTTCTTTACTTGTATGAAACCTCTTCTAAAACTTTCCTATCAAAGTCCAGCAGTTCGGACCTAATTTTCTACGAAAACATGCTCATCTATTTCCTCCGCACATGAGATGTTACATCCACAGAGACTGGGCGATATCTCACGTCACTGCGGGACAGCTCTTGGTATAAATTACAGAGCAGCAAACGAGTTCCCTCATCGATCGACCCCTCTTCCTGAAACTTCCCAAGGCCGCCTCCTTTCTGCAATTTCACCTCTCCAGCCCGCTCCTTGGCAGCCCCCTGCAGACAGACCCCCAGGGCCAATCCTTGGCCCCAGTCCCGCCTCATGCAACAGCCTGCAGGGCAGTCTCTACACTCCTGTGGTTCCAGGTATGCACACAGGGACAGCTCCCAGGGTTCTGCCCCCAGGTATGGGGCCTCTGTGCCATCCCAGCTGTACCCAACTGCCTCCCAATATACGCGGTGAGTCCCTTAAACATGAAGCCCACACTTATTTCCGAAAACTTGATCATCCACCTCTCTGCTCCTCTGCGGACAGGATGGCACCACCAGGGCATTTAGAGCTGGACCGGCGCTATGGCCCCTGACTCCCCATCGGGAAACCCACACCTCGACGGCGGGCCGCAGAAAGGTCTCTGAAGAAAGCCCAGCGGCTGCCCCATCCGCACCACGTTTGCAAACCTCTGGCTCACAGTAGGTACAGATTCACTGTGAACTAATCGTCACGGCTGCTGCCGAGAGAACAGCCCCACCTCCTCCCACCTGGCCCGACGTCCACTCTCCCAAAGGGGGACGGGGGGGGGTCCCCCATCTAAAGAGCACACATGACTCGTCCCTCACCTGCCACAACAGCGGTGGCTCCAGCTACCCGGCGCCAGCCTCTTACCCCAGCAAACCAGCCCTACAGACCCATCTCTGTCCCTCAGCCAGACCTAAGAAGTGTGTTTGTTTCTACACATTACCATCCTCACACATATTCCCGTGCAGGTATCACACGGTGCATGTGTCACGTGACAGGCCGACCACCTGCACTGGCTGTGCACCTGGCAGCAGGCCAGCCTGCTTCCAAAGCCAGGGCGCCCAAGCCACTCACGACTGAAGCCCTCAGTCATCTCAACCCATGCGCCTTTGTCACGACGCTGTGCTTCTCCCTGCCCTTCACTCTGCCTGGCACGTGCCCTGCCCCCTCCTCACCCCACCTCCTCACCAGCGACCCCCCCCAACACTCATTGGAGGGGGCGTTTCCTCACCCTGCAGCCAGGGACACACACCTCCTCCAGCCATCACGCCTGGCTCATCATCTCCTAGAACTTCACCATCCGGAGTCGACCTCCCCATCACCTCCTAGAGCATCGCTGCCCGGCACAGTGGTCCTACATCACCTTCAGAATGGCGGGCCGGGCTGGGCTGAGGCAGGGATGGTGTGGCCCTCCTCTCTGCAGCCCCACAGTCAGCACAGAGGATGGCTCTGAGTGGATGCCGTTCCTCCATTCCCACCCTGGCACTCGTGATGTCTTGGAGGTATGCTCAGTCTGCATGGAAAATTGGTCATTACGGTAAAGCCAATGAACTCCGTAATTCCCACTAGCTACCTTTAGTCACTGAAAGTGAGGTGGCCACAATCCAGCCAACTTGGCATTTAGCAGTTCATTACACATCTGTCTTTTTTTTTTCCTCCGAAATGGAAATCCCTGTTGTCTTTTCTGATTGGATAAGCAATACAGTCTCATTTTTAAAAATTATAACAATATAGAAATAATAAAAGAAATAATGATAGAAAGGGAATGCCTTCCCCATAATCCCATGACTCAAAGGTAATGTTCTAAACAGCATGGGATACATGCTTCCTATTTTTAAAATGTATACATAAATATAACTTTTTCATAAACACAATTATATTTAAATGATTTCATCAGATTTTTTCCCCATTTAACCATACAGTGTGCTGACTCTCCTGTTGACACTTTAGCATGTCCCATTGTGTACAATTCAGTACCACCCCTGCCCAATCCCCTTCCGATGGACAGCTGGGTTGCTCCCAAGTCTTCATCATACTAAACAACAGGCAGCAATGAGGTCTCACCCAAATACACTTGCACACGTCTGACTCTGTAATTAGAATAAACTCCTAGGTATTTTATTCTTTTCGTTGTGATGGTAAATGGGATTGTTTCCTTAATTTCTCTTTCTGGTCTTTCATTGTTAGTGTATAAGAATGCAAGAGATTTCTGGGCATTAGTTTTGTATCCTGCAATTTTACCAAATTCATTGATTAGCTCTAGTGGTTTTCTGGTGGCAACTTTAGGAATAAACCTACCTAAGGAGGCAAAAGACCTGTACTCAGAAAACTATAAAACATTGATGAAAGAAATCAAAGATGACACAAACAGATGGAGAAATATATAGCATATTCTTGGACTGGAAGAAGCGATCTTGTGAAAATGACTATACTACCCAAAGCAATCTACAGATTCAATGCAATACCTATCAAATTACCAATCGCATTCTTCACAGAATTAGAACAAAAAATGTTACAATTTGTATAGAAACACAAAAACCCCAAATAGCCAAAGCAATCTTGAGAAAGAAAAACAGAACTGGATGAATCAGGCTCCCCATCTTCAAACAATACTACAAAGCTACAGTAATCAAGACAGTATGGTACTGGCACAAAAACAGAAAGATAGATCAATGGAACAGGATAGAAAGCCCAGAGATAAACCCACGCACATATGGTCACCTTATCTTTGATAAAGGAGGCAGGAATGTACAGCGGAGAAAGGACAGCCTCTTCAATAAGTGGTACTGGGAAAACTGGACAGGTACATGTAAAAGTATGAGATTAGATCACTCCCTAACACCATACACAAAAATAAGCTCAAAATGGATTAAAGACCTAAATATAAGGCCAGAAACTATCAAACTCTTAGAGGAAAACATAGGCAGAACACTCTATGACATAAATCACAGCAAGATCTTTTCTGACCCACCTCCTAGAGGAATGGAAATAAAAACAAAAATAAACAAATGGGACCTAATGAAACTTCAAAGCTTTTGCACAGCAAAAGAAACCATAAACAAGATGAAAAGACAACCCTCAGAATGGGAGAAAATATTTGCAAATGAAGCAACTGACAAAGGATTAATCTCCAAAATTTACAAGCAGCTCAATAACAAAAAACCAAACAACCCAATCCAAAAATGGGCAGAAGACCTAAACAGACATTTCTCCAAAGAAGATATACAGACTGCCAACAAACACATGAAAGAATGCTCAACATCATTAATCATTAGAGAAATGCAAATCAAAACTACAATGAGGTATCACCTCACACCAGTCAGAATGGCCATCATCAAAAAATCTAGAAACAATAAATGCTGGAGTGGGTGTGGAGAAAAGGGAACACTCTTGCACTGCTGGTGGGAATGGGAATCGGTACAGCCACTATGGAGAACAGTATGGAGGTTCCTTAAAAAACTACAAACAGAACTACCATATGACCCAGCAATCCCACTACTGGGCATATACCCTGAGAAAACCAAAATTCAAAAAGAGTCATGTACCAAAATGTTCATTGCAGCTCTATTTACAACAGCCCGGGGACGGAAACAACCTAAGTGTCCATCATCGGATGAATGGATAAAGAAGATGTGGCACATATATACAATGGAATATTACTCAGCCATAAAAAGAAACGAAATTGAGCTATTTGTAATGAGGTGGATAGACCTAGAGTCTGTCATACAGAGTGAAGTAAGTCAGAAAGAGAAAGACAAATACCGTATGCTAACACATATATATGGAATTTAAGGAGAAAAAAAATGTCATGAAGAGCCTAGGGGTAAGGCAGGAATAAAGACGCAGACCTACTAGAGAACGGACTTGAGGATATGGGGAGGGGGAAGGGTAGCCTTTGACAAAGCGAGAGAGAGGCATGGACATATACACACTACCAAACGTAAGGTAGATAGCTAGTGGGAAGCAGCCGCATAGCACAGGGAGATCAGCTCGGTGCTTTGTGACCGCCTGGAGGGGTGGGATAGGGAGGGTGGGAGGGAGGGAGACACAAGAGGGAAGAGATATGGGAACATATGTATATGTATAACTGATTCACTTTGTTATAAAGCAGAAACTAACACACCATTGTAAAGCAATTATACTCCAGTAAAGATGTAAAAAAAAAAAAAACGACAGTATGGTACTAGCACAAAAACATAAATAGATCAGTGGTACAGGATAGAAAGCCCAGAGATAAACCCACGGACCTATGGTCACCAAATCTATGACAAAGGAGGCAAGAATATACAATGGAGAAAGGACAGCCTCTTCAATAAGTGGTGCTGGGAAAACTGGACAGCTACATGTAAAAGAATGAAATTAGAACACTCCCTAACACCATACACAAAAATAAACTCAAAACGGATTAGAGACCTAAATATAAGGCCAGACACTATACAACTCTTACAGGAAAACATAGGAAAAACACTCTTTGACATAAACCACAGCAAGATCTTTTTTGACCCACATCCTAGAGTAATGAAAATAAAAACAAACAAATGGGACCTAATGAAACTTAAAAGCTTTTGCACAGCAAAGGAAACCATAAACAGGACAAAAAGACAACCCTCAGAATGGGAGAAAATATTTGCAAATGAAGCAACGGACAAAAGATTAATCTCCAAAACATACAAACAGCTCATGGAGCTCAGTATCCAAAAAACAAACAACCCAATCAAAAAAGGGGCAGAAGACCTAAATAGAAATCTCGCCAAAGACGACATACAAATGGCCAAGAAGCATATGAAAAGATGCTCAACATCACTAATTATTGGAGAAATGCAA
Organism: Delphinapterus leucas; assembly: GCF_059928025.1. NCBI lineage: Eukaryota > Metazoa > Chordata > Mammalia > Artiodactyla > Monodontidae > Delphinapterus > Delphinapterus leucas. The sequence continues at coordinate 2,632,672 of NC_143145.1, forward strand.
ATCAAAACTACAATGAGGTATCACCTCACACCTTCAGAATGGCCATCATCAAAAAATCTACAAACAATAAATGCTGGAGAGGGTGTGGAGAAAAGGGAACCCTCTTGCATGCTGGTGGGAATGTAAATTGATACAGCCACTGTGGAGAACAGTATGGAGGTTCCTTAAAAAACTACAAATAGAACTACCATATGACCCAGCAATCCCACTATGGGGCATATACCCTGAGAAAATCATAATTCAAAAGGACACATGTACCCCAATGTTCATTGCAGCGCTATTTACAATCGCCAGGACATGGAAAAAAGCTAAACATCCAATGACAAATGAATGGATAAAGAAGATGTGGTATATATATATATATATATATATATATATATATATATATACAATGGAATATTACTCAGCCATGAAAAGGAATGAAATTGGGTCACTTGTAGAGAAGTGGATGGACCTAGAGTCTGTCATACAGAGTGAAGTAAGTCAGAAACAGAAAAACAAATATCATATTAATGCATATATATGGGATCTAGAAAAATGGTACAGATGGATGAACCTATTTCCAGGGCAGGAATAGAGACGCAGATGTAGAGAACAGACACGTGGACACGGCAGGAAGGGGAGGGTGGGACGAATTGGGAGATTAGGATTGACATATATACACTACCGTGCGTAAAATAGCTAGCTAGTGGGAACCTGCTATAAAGCACAGAGAGCTCAGCTCTGTGCTCTGTGATGACCTAGATGGGTGGGATGCAGGGGATATAGTATGCATATAGCTGATTCACTTCATTGTACAGCAGAAACTAACACAACATTGTAAAGCAATTATACTCCAATAAAAATAAAATAAAATAAAAAGGATAAACTCCTGAAAGAGCAATCCTGGGCCCCAGAGGGTTCATATGTTACTTTCTGATACATGTTGCAACTGCCCCACACCCCGCCCCCCCACCACCCCCCACCACCCCAAAGATGATGTCCATTTCCACAGACTCCGCCCAGGGTAGCTTCCTGCTCTTCCCTCCCAGACACTGACTTACTAAAAAGTAAAAAACCACAACACTCTAATTCATGTGAGGCATTGTTAGATGACATAATGGCATTGATCTGCACTACAGGATTGGCTGTCATTTGTGAAATAAAACAGAAATAGATTTTTTAAAAATGCTCTAGAAGAGTCCAACACAGTTGCCAGTAGCCACATGCGACTATTTAAATTAATATTAAATGAAATATAAAATCCAGTTCCTCAGTGGCACTAGCCACACTTCAAACACCCAGTAGCCGCATGTGGCCAGCTGCTACCATACTAGAGGGTGGAGGTGAAGAACACTGGCCGTCATCGTGTGCAAAGTGTCTGTTGGACAGTGGTGCTCTAGAAATGGAAAGCCAGGATGCTCTCTCCACCAAAACACATAAAAGCGTGCCTTCACCCACAAGATTTACGCCAGTGACCTACACTATGAAAGGTGCTCTGAGCACTTTTCCACCACCCTGTGATGGATTTGTGATGGATCCCTTCCCATCTATGTGTTTAGTCTCCATAGCAACCAAGGAGTAGAAGGAAATGTAACTGACCACAGTAATTCACTGGGGATGGAACTGTATTTTCGAATTCTTTGTCACTAACCTCAATGAAACAAACACCACCCCATCTAAGGAATAAATAAAAACATAAAGTTAGGACACTACACTACCCTAACATCAGGCTGGCTATCTCTCATGCCTCTGGGCTTCTGTTTTCATGTGTCACCCAATAGGAATCCCTGAATCAGACAGAAACGGTGACTTTTAAAAGTAAAATTAAAAGTCATTTAAAAGCCTTGGACATTCAAAGTAGAACTGCTATAAAAATAAAACTGAATAAATGATATCCTGTGTTTCATGAACTGTAGCATTAACGTAGGCCTTACAGTGGGGATGTCACTCCATTTCACAACACTCCTTCTTCTCCTGCGCCTTCAACTGTTTTTCCCTCCACCCTTTGCCGAACCCCTAACAGAAGCAGAGTATAGAATAAAGAGGAGGATGGCTAAAATGCGGAGTGGCCGACTGCCCACTCGACTTGGGAAACGTCGCAGTCTGTTTAGTTCAGGAAAGTACCACTGTAAATATTCCGGATGATTCATCCTCTTCCCATCACGGCAACGAACAGACATGCTGTGATCACCCAAGAAGCGAGATGCCCAACGGTGGAGAACACCAAAACTGAAACCGGGTCACTTCCTATCAGAAGGAAAACGAGGTAATGCCATTTGGCACTGAGAGGCAGGGAGACAACTCAACTCAATCCACAGGGTCAGAGGAGGCAGAGACCAAAGGGGGACCCAGACGCGATGGGGGTTCGCGGAGTGAGAGGGGGAGGGAAATGCAGAAATCATCGAAATTGGCCTTATACTAAAGCCAAGGCGTAGAGACCACCAAGACATTATCAGACATTTATCCGGGTTAACTTTGCAACATTTAGCTCCTCTTGGTGATGCCCAGTCAACCCTGCAGCCTTAAATACTCAAAATGGCTTTCTCTGCCTCTCCTTGCTGTCGTCTGGAACCAGATGAAAGGACCTGTCCAGATAACTAGGCAGTAGAGTCGGGAACTCTCCGAACACACCGAGCACCACCACTAACCAGAGAAAAATGATAGAGTCCCAGACATCTAGGCCAAGGGAAAGAGAGGGCCACAGACCCACTCCAAAGAAAGCCAGGGTTCCGGAACCAAGAAGTGAGAACACAGGGAAGAAAAAAGGAGAACGTCCCAAGCTGCAGTCCCGGAGGAAGGGACGCGAGCTTGCCGCTTTGGCTGCCAGGGTGCAGAGCGGAGCACAGGTGGAGGCGGGCTGCAAGTGTTTCACAGTGAAAAACAGCTCGTTTCATCGCATACCGACTAAATGGAGAACATATAAAGGCGGTCCTTACATCTTACCGAAAATATCCTTATGCTGTGCCTAGAACAGCACCGGCCCCTAGGAAACCGTGAATCTGTGGAATGAGTGAAATCATTTAATAGCGGACAAGGATTCGGTGCTGGAGGCCGCGGAACCCCAGGCGGCCCAGCCGCGTCTTCACCTGACCCAGGTGGGCGTCCTGAGACAGAGAAGCCGAGCGGGACGAAGCGTTTAGGAAGCGGCCCGACGGACGCGAGCTTCTCCATCACACTTCATCGCGGTGCGACTCCAGCGGTGTCACCCGAGAGGTGCTCCCGGAGGGGACGGGAGGGGAAGGGGCGGGAGCCCCCAGCCGGCTGCCACTCGCGACTCCACCGCGCCTGCGAGAACAGCTGCTGCTCTCGCCCCAGGAGGCTGGAGGTGGCCGGCCCGGCCGGACCTCTGCGCAACTTCCCCACCCCGCGGACGCCCGGGGCTCCATGCGCACCCGGCGGGGCGCGCTGGGCCCGACCCCGTTCCCCGGCCGCCCCGCCCGCGTCTGTGTCCCCGCCGGGCCTTACCTGCTCGGGACCACGGAGGCTGTCCCGGGGGGCCCCCAGCAACGCGCACAGCTCCAGCAACCCCGAGGGCAGCGCCAGGTACTGCGGGGCGGGCTCCGCCATGGCTGCTCTGCGGCCGCGGCTGGCTGGGCGTACCCCGCGCGGGCGCCTCGGGCCACCCGGCCCCGAACCCGCGCCCCGGCCGCAACTTCGCCCGCCTCCCGGCCCAGCGCCCGCGCTAGCTGCAGCCGGCCTCTCCGCTGAGAGCGCCGTCCGCTGGGCGGGACGTGAGGGGCGGGGCCTGAGCGGCAGCGGGGCCTGAGGAGGCTGAACGGAGAGGGGCGGGGCCTGGCGGGGCCGGGCTCGGGGCCCGGCGCGAGGTCGTCATTTCCGAACCGGGCCGGCGGGCTCCGGCGCGTGCGCGGCGTCTGAGCGCCCAGCCCTCTCCGTCGGCCCAACCTTTCCCTGCCGGCAGCCACCTCCTCGGCGAACCGGGAAAGAGGTGGGCGGGGTCCTCAGGTGGCCCAGGAGGGCGCCCAGCCTCCGGGGCCGAGGGTGCGGGAGTCACCTGCTCTCGCAAGCCTCCGGGCCCAACCTTGGAGGGACTAAGGCCGGGGGCGCCCCCTGCCGCCGCCGACTCCAGGAAGCCCTCCTGCGAGCAGGGCCGTGGCGTTGGCCGGTCGTGGATGGCAGGAAAGGCCGGTGGGCATAATAACTATGCCCGGTTAACCTAAGGCTGGCCAAGTCTGCTAAGAGGTTGAGTAAAGTTCAGCAGGAAACAGGGTGGGGTGGGCGCCGCTAGACTAGAACGCGAGGAGCGCAGGACTGAGGAGGGTCCGAAGATGGACAGGGTCCTTCCCCGGCCAGCTGCAGGCCTGGCCTGATCCCGGTAGACCGTGGGCCTCCCCAGCCACAGGCTGGGGCCAAGAGGCTGGTTTCCGTGCCTGGTCAGTGGCACAGAACTTGAAGGGGACGCCGGCCCCAGTGCTACTAGCTCTGCCTCCCAGCCGACGTTGGGCAGTATCTATACAACCGCGTTGGAAATGATACCAAAGGAACTTTCCTAGTTCCAATAATCTATGATTCTTTTTTTAAAATCTGAAATGCTTAATAATAATGTCAAGCAATAACTACAAAGCAAGGTCAAAATGAAAGCAGGGTTGGGGGGTGTGGGTCTGGAGGCCAAAGGATTCCTTCATTCTTTCCAGCCTGGTGAGGCCCCCACTGACCGCAGCCTGACTCACACGGGATCTGTGTTTCACTGTTAAGTCATCTAACGATCATGAATCACAGCTGGTTCTCACTCAGGTCTGGAGGCTGCCCAGCATCCCTGGCTCTCATCGGTGAGCCATGACCAGTAGTTGCAACCACTGACTTCAAAAGGACAGATTTTGCTCCTAATGGTCTAGCTCTCTCCACGCTGTCCTGGTTGTTGGCAGCCTTGGCAGAGGGCAGGGTGGAGTCTGTCACCTGAGAATCTGCAGTGCCCAGGAGAGAGACTCACAGATGCCACTGGAGGCTTGAGCAGAAAGGCCTTGGGCTTGCAGGGACCTGGGCTGGCGTCTGCCCCCCTGTGTGACAGCCAAGCTCCTCAACACCCCGAGCTTCGGCTGCCTGTTTGTTCAAACACTGCCAGGTGTGGCCAGGACTCAGGAGGTAAACACTAGGCAGCTATCTCGGTGAGGACCCAGTGAGGTTCAAGCAGGAGCAGGTATCCCTATTCCTCCGAGAGGTGCAAGGGTTTAAGGAAGGGAGCTCCAGGATTGAGGTGGAAAGTCTGGGGCCTGCTGTGGGCGGGGCTATGGAATTCCCCTTTTCTAGGCCTCCCTTTCCTCATCCTTAACACTGGAGTAGGGGCCAGGTGATCTCAGAGGGGCCCCTAGCTCCGCGCTCTTGCTTTTTAATAAGTCCCTGTTACTCATTCTGCAGGGACTTCCAAAGTGCCTGCAGTAAGATTTGCCCCACCCTTGAGAGTGCTAATGGATTGGAGATAGAAGTGCAATCAAAATCCCAGGTGGGGCTTCCCTGGTGGCGCAGTGGTTGAGAGTCCGCCTACCGATGCAGGGGACGCGGGTTCGTGCCCCGGTCCGGGAAGATCCCACATGCCGCGGAGCGGCTGGGCCCGTGAGCCATGGCCGCTGAGCCTGCACGTCCGGAGCCTGTGCTCCACAACGGAAGAGGCCACAACAGTGAGAGGCCCGTGTACCGCAAAAAAAAAAAAAAAAAAAAAATCCCAGGTGGTGTAAGGGTCACGTAGGGCTGATGATGCACTTGAGGGGGAAGGGAGGAGCAGAGCCTAGCTGACAAGCCCGCCGCCCGGGTGGGTGTCACTGCTGCACGTTAGAGCCGGGGAAGCGGAGCTCAGATCAGTTATGGAACCTGCTGACACGGTGCCCGCCTTGCAACAGACTTTCATGCGTAGGTTACCCCTCCCCTTCTTCCGCCCCAGCCTGTGTAATTTGTTTGCTGTTCTATCCAGCTCTCAGGATTACTGTGCAGATCAAGTGGGAAAATAGGTATGAAAATAGTTTGTAAACCATAAAGTACTGATGCAGAAATAGGGGACGAGCACAACGTTGTGAATTTATTAAATGACACTAAACTACTTTGAAATGGTTAATTTTCTGGAATGGAATTTCGCCTCAATAAATGATTTTTTAATGGCATTTTAGAGGACTGCAGTCTATCAACACTTCTTTGGGCATTTTAGCAGGGGTTTAGGTGTTAACCAGAATTTTTTTGAAAAACGTATAGGGAGCTCCATAACATTGGATTTGACAATGATTTCTTGCATCTGACATCAAAAGCACAGGCCATGAAAGAAAAGTAGATGAATTCATCAAAACTAAAAACTTTTGGTGCTACAAAGGGCATCCTGAAAAAAGTGAAAAGGCAACCTACAGAATAAGAGAAAATGTTTGCAAATCATATATCTGATAAGGGATAAATATTCCACAGCTCAACAATAACAAAACAACCCAATAAAAAATGGACAAAGGATTGAATAGACGTTTCTCCAAAGAAGATACACAAATGGCCAAAAAGTTTTCAATAAAAACTGTGACCCCGCTCTATTTCACACATCTCCCCAGATGGTTTAGTGCCCAGGTGCACAGCTTTCTCAGCTTGTTCCTATGCTGCTTCAGAACCATCTGTGATGTGATGTAATACCTTTATATGTAGATATAAATACACAAATGCAACCAGTTTATTGAGGACTTGGTGGTTGATGTGAAAGTGAAATGGTCTCCAAGTAAAAAAACCTCAGTAACAACAGCAAAAGTAGGGGACAAATGTGTGGGATATTCAGCGTTCTTCTTTGTCCCTTGAAGAAGGGGAGAAAGGGTTCTGGTGGTCAGTAGCAGGGTTTGTGTCCAGATGACAGCATGTGGGCATTATAACTGGACAGACCAGCCTTTTCTCATCCCTGCATTAAAAGTCAAACCCTGCGGTCCCAACTGAGCGCTCCAGCCCCACCTCTCCCTGGGCCCCTCCTGCACTCCTCAGACTCCTCAGCATCCCCCAGGTGTGTGGCACTTTCAGGCTTCCCTGCAGGCTGCCTGGGATGCACATTCCCTGCTCTGGCCTGCACCTGCCCTACCCTGTCTCCTGCCCCCGTGGGAAGCAGGGCAGAACCCTCTACTCTGGATTACAGCGTCTTCATCCTCAATTGTCTGCTGCAAATCCTGATTCCAATATTTGCTAAGTATTTGACCTTGGACAAGTTACTTCATCTCTCCAGGCCTCGGTTTCTCAACTATAAAGTGGGGATGATAATAGTACCGCTTCTCAAGGTTGTTCTGAGGGTCCAGGGTCACATAGACCACCATCACTGGTCAGGTGCAATCAGTGTTATCTTCTACTATCATCGTTTACAGGAATTGTCTACAGGGCCTGTGCCCCGACTTGATGGCATGTAGGGACCGGGCCATGTTGACACACATACATAACACAAACATCCACACGCAGCGGGCACACGATACCTGCTCTCTGACGCAGTCTGCAGCCTTCAGATGCGCTTTATCAGGTTATAACTTTTTAAAAAACGTTTAAATTCTTTTGCCTCACAAAGATTCTGAGGTAGAGGTTAGCTGGTTCTCCACACAAAAATGTAAGCCAAAAACAAACAAGCAAAAAAACCCAAAAAACTAACCTAGGGCTTTCCTGGTGGCACAGTGGTTGAGAGTCCGCCTGCCGATGCAGGGGACACGGGTTCGTGCCCCGGTCCGGGAAGATCCCACATGCCGCGGAGCGGCTGGGCCCGTGAGCCATGGCCGCTGAGCCTGCGCGTCCGGAGCCTGTGCTCCACAGCGGAAGAGGCCACAACAGTGAGAGGCCCGCGTACCGCAAAAAACAAACAAGCAAACAACAATAAAAAAGAAATGTAAGCCAAGCTTCAACATTTCTTGGGAAAGTACAATCACATACCTGTTAGCAAAGAAAAGCATGAGTATGAATAAACAGTTTTCTCCAGGAAATGAGGGGACCAGCATGTGGAAGGAAGAATGTTTACCACATAGAAACCAGAGGTAAACTATTCCACATCCAAGCCCCTCTAACTAGCTGTCTGACCTAGGACCTCCCTTTACCTCCCAAGCCTCAGTTTCCTCATTTCTGTTTATTGAGCACCTACTGTGTGCCTGGTCCTGTAATAAGAACTGGGAACACAAAGAATAAAATACAAAATATAGACTCCACCTACCCCCACCCCACCCCACCCCCGCCAGGCTCCCAGCGCAGCAAACGTGTGTTCAGTGGAGGGAAGGAAGCAGAGGGTGTGTGGAATCGGGGAAGTGACCCAGGGAGACTCAGGCAAGAGGAGAGCCCCTGAAACTAACCTCGAAGGGTGAAGAGGCATTTTCCGGGGAGAAAAGGCACAGAGGGCACGGCACAGCATGGCAGGCTACACAGAGGGAACAGTATGGTGTGTGCAGAGGCCCACGAACCAGCACTTGGGTTCTGTAGCCATAGGAGCTGGTGAGAGATGTGTGTCTGGTGCCCCCTGCTCTGTCCGCACCCCTGGAACAGCACCCAGCGCATGGTGTGGGCTCCACACATGCCTGGGGTTGGTGGGCAGGGACAGATCGGGAAAGCTGGCATCTATCCTGGGGATCCTGCCAAGTGGCGGAGGACTTTGACTAGGAAAGAAATGGGGCCAGACAGGTATGGGAGAGGGCTGACTCGGGCTCTAGGGCAGAGGCAGGAAATCCAATGGGAATTCTGCAGTCATCAGGCAGGGGAGGGAGGGGTCTGAATGGACAGTGGGTGCAGGGGGCAGGGCACAGAGTGAGAAAGTCTCAGGAGGCAACGGGGAGGGGGCCACCTGACCCCAGGTTTCTCCCCACTGGCCGCACAGATGAGACTGGCCCCCGTGCCACCTCCCCAGTGCGGACGACACCACGTTCTAGAGGCTTGTTGGTCTGTCTTCCAGATGCTCCGTTAGCAACCTGGGGGCAGGGATGCAGTCGAGATGCCTCTGCTCTGTCCCCAGAGCCAGTCAGAGGCCAGCACAGAGCAGGCCCTCACTCGTGCAGAAAGATCCCACGAGGACCAGGCAGGCGGGGGCCGGAGGAGCCTCGGGGGGACAGATGACCTTGGCAGGCCTGTGGATGTATACATGGGACATCCCACGGGCTGTGTGTGTGTGTGTGTGTGTGTGTGTGTGTGTACTGTCATGTTTAGGTCTGGGCCCTTTCTTCCCTCTCCTGTGGTGGGAAAGGTTGGGAGGAATGTAAGAGAACCAGAGGGCAGTTACAATAGACGGCACGTAGGCTCTGGGCAGTGGGCATCAGGCGGTGAGCCTGAGCCATCACCCAGCGAGATGTGATGGTGTCACAGCAAATGGCACAGGTGCTGCTAGTCGTCAGGGTAACCATGCCACAGGAGGGGTCCCCTCGCCCAGTGCCCAGTGCCCAGTGTCTGCTCAGACAGTGTGCTCCTGCCCCAACCAGCCATAACCCCATCGTTAGATGTTGCTTTCTCCAAAAATTTAATGAATTAGAGGAAGCCGTGTGTCAGGAATGCTAACTCCCCAGGCCCATGTGGAGACTGTACAATCTGAGCTCAGCATCTCACGGGATTTTGAAGGGTGCAAACGGTCTCTTCACACTGGCCACAGGAAAGAATCCCATGGAATGTTTCAACAAACCTCTCTGCTAGGCCCTTCCCCAAGCTGTGGAGGACTGGGTGTTGGCCGATCCCAGGCAGCTGTGGTCCTACAGGCCCGCCTGGCCACATAAGGTGCAGCCAGGCTTCAAAACCACTGGGCTGGACTTCCCTGGTGGCACAGTGGTTAGGAATCCTCCTGCCAATGCAGGAGACACGGGTTCGAGCCCTGGTCCGGGAAGATCCCACATGCCGCGGAGCAGCTAAGCCCATGTGCCACAACTACCGAGCCTACGCTCTAGGGCCCGCGAGCCACAACTACTGGGCCTACGTGCCACAGCTACTGAAACCTGTGCGCCTAGAGCCCGTGCTCCGCAACAAGAGAAGCCACTGCCATGAGAAGCCCGCGCGCAGCAATGAAGGCCCAACGCAGCCAAAAGTAAATTGAAAAAAAAATCACTGGGCTGTTGCTACATTTTGTCAGTTGCAAAACAGAAGTAATAATGCTTCCCTCCCCCAAATAAAACCCTTTAGCTCTGCTCAGCAAAGGTTATTGCCTACTGTGTGCTGACCACTGCCGTGCCTGACAGTTCTGGTGGGTAGTGGGGCTGAATTAGAATCTGCCCTGACGTGGACCTGGCCCAGCGCCGACGGCCGGGTGACCCCGGGCAGGCCATTCTCACCCTGTGCACATCCGTTCCCAGCGCCCAGGCCTACGTCTGGCACAAAGCAATAGGTGCACAGGAATATTTGATGAATGAAACAAAGTTCCACTGACCGTTGATTAGGGTCCATCTGCACAGTGGGGGGGCGTTTAGCAGTGATTCTCTGACACAATATTGAATAAAAGAATAAAGTCACAGGAAAACATACACTGTGATGTCATTTAATGAGCGTGCACAAAACACACGTATGTAAGAAAACCCTGAAGAACAAGGGGTAGTGATACCAAATTCTGGGCGGGAACAGGCTAGGTTCTGTGATCCTTCAGCGGGTGGGGCAGGGAGTGTCTGTGGTAGAATGGTTGGACGTGTTCTTTGTAAACACTTTATCAGAAAAAAAGAGAAAGTCAATGGTTTCATCTATTTCTGGAACACTATTATGTTTAAGATAACGCGATTGCGGTGAAGATACTTCTCCAAATTCAAATACCAACCAACTATCCCAGACCCTAATCCCTGAGAAGGTGGCCTGGAGCTAGAAAAAGGCTGAGAGAATGAGAATGAGGATGAAATGTGTGACTTCAAAAGGAAAAAGGGAAGCTAGCCCACCGCCTCATGGGCTGTCTCAGGGGTCCTGATGGGCTGGTGGCCAAGGGGATGCCCATTCTGAAACTCAACCGCCCCCCAAGAAGGGTCTCCCTTAAAGAAAATTCTGGGAAGAGAAGGATGGTAGAAGGGAGACCTGGGACACTTTGGCCTAGGTGCCAGGAGCCTGTTTACACTCCTGTGTAGGCGCCTGTGGCTGCAGAGCCGCTGTGCAAACAGGGAGGTGCCAGGTCAGGGTCCACACGGCTGGGTAGCCACGCTCCTCCTCTGGGTGAAGACAGACAGGAAGCTGCGGTCCGGCTGCCGCTGTGTGTTCAGGCTAGAGGAAGGGGACAGATGTGAGAACTGTCTTAACTGATCCGGACTAGGAATCAAGACAAATAAAAATAGAGAGCTAACAGTAAATGGGTGGGAAAGGGGAAGTCAGGTACCAGTCCGCTGGAGGGCCCAAGAGGGAAGCCCAAGGCTATTCAAGGTTATTTCCCACTGCACCTTCTGTTCTCGTTGCCCTGGAATGTGCTCTCCCCTTTTCTCCCCGGATAGCTCTGACTTACCTTTCATTGGCTCAGGTACCCCCTCCTCCAGGAAGCCCTCCCTCCCTACTTCCCGCACCCAGGCTGGGTGGCAGCCCTCCCCACCCCATCACACCTCTTGAGCCCTCATCGTATCCCTCTGACCTTGAGGCTCCCATCCCCTGTGCCTGCTCTTGGGCTCCAACCTTGTAACCTCTCAGTTGATCCTGGCTCGAGAGCCTCAGCTCAGCCCCTCTCACGCGGGCACTTCTCCTGAGAAAGGGTCCTGCCCTGTACCCCAACCAGTGAAAGGGGCACAAGCAGTGGAGGCAGAAAGATCCAAGACCAGCCCCAGCTCCATCCTTCACTAACTGCAGGGCGATGGCAATGCAGACCCCAGAGGCTGGTGTGAGGGCAAAGGGGATCCTCGGTAAATGCTGACACCCCGCTCCACTTTGCTTCCGACTTTCCCTCCTTGGGAGCCTCTGCATGCTGCAGAGCCCGGCCAGGGCAGATGGAGGCGAGGGGCCGCCCGTAGCAATTGTGCACCGGCTGCTGGTTACGCACCTAATGGATGCTTTGTGTGCACAATTGTGTTTTCTTCTCCATCACCCCCCCCAGCCCATGACCAGGTGTCACCCCATTTGGCAGATCAGGAACCGTGGCCCAGCAAGGGGAGCCCCTTACCCAAGAGCACATAGCGGTCAGTGGGGGGACGCAGATGCATTCCCCGGGTGGGGTGGGCCGCCAGCGCCCAGGCCCCTGCCTGAGGCGGACCTGCTCACCTCAGGCCGCTGGCTCTGCAGGTGGTTCTTGCTTGGCGGTTAACAGGGCCTCCCACACTGGAATGTTATCATTAGAAGGGATTTTCAGACCATTTGTGAAACCCAGTCAACTCTTAACTCCCCCGGGCAGTGAAAGTTCAGAGCTGGAAACACCTCCTTCCCGTCATAAGAACACATTCCGAGAGAGGAGGTTAGTCCAGGGAGGCTCTTAAAGGAGCCCGTGGAGGCCAGTCCTGAGCAGGGCCACTCCCTCCCACCAGCCCAGCAGCGTGGTCCTGAGCCCACCCACAGAGAAGTGTGCTGCCCCCAGAGGTGCCCGCTTGCCCGGCCCCACCAGGAAGTGGGGCTGGGGGGCACGGGCGGCTCAGGCCGCATCACAAACGTCTCCCGGTCCCCGGAGCAGCTCAGGTCAGAGCAGCAGCTGGGCTCTCCTGTCCGTCTTCTGTCCCTCTTCGCCTCCAAACCCAAAGCCAGGCTAAGCCCAGGGTCAAGGAGGGGCAGAGGCCTGAGGCCCAGCTGCTGCCCAGTCCCCTTGCTTCTCTCTCAGCTGGCCACCCACCGAGCCACCAACACCCATTTCCTGGTGTGTGTGTGTGTGTGTGTGTGTGTGAGCCTGGGGGGACATTGAGAGCCAGATGGTGGAGGGGGGCCAGGGCAAGGGAGGGCCCTAGACCTGAGTCTCCCCCGCCCCCATTCCCGGGCCCCCTCCCACCTGGGACCCGCTGAGACATCCTTTTCAAGCACATGGAGCCCTTCCAAGAACTCCACACAGTTGTTCACGGAAGGAAGCAGCCGCTCCCACGTCTAGCAACTCCCCCCGCCCCTCCCGTCACCCGGCTCCTGCGTGGACAAGCGAGGGCAGTGACAGGGGCCGCAGATTAATTCCATCCAAGGGTCCGAAGGGTCCGGAAGGCCTGGGGGGAGTCGGCCGAGGGTGGGTTTGTTTAAAACCCAGTTTAAAACGCAGCGTCACTGCCTGAAACACGGCCCTCGCCCCGCGGTGGGCTCTGTTTTGGGAGCTCTTTCCCACTCCTGCACGAGTGAGACCCTGGAGAGAGAGGGAGGCGCCCTGATGCCAGCCCCTCACCTGCCTCTGGGCTGGGAGGGGTCCCGCTGCTTCAGTGAATGAACAAGCCAGTCCTGTTCTTGCTGCAAAAATCACTCTGCAGGTGCTGGGAGCCCTCAGGCCAGGCCCCAGGTGGAGCGCTGGAAGCAGAGAGGAGGAGGGAGGCCCCAGTGACAGGGGTGCCACCAGGCCTGGAGCCCCACTCGGCCAGGTGTGCCTCATCCTGCTCCCACAGCCCTGGTGCATCTATCACCTCATGCCCCTCACTCGCCTGTCTCTCCAGCCTGCGAGGTGGTGAGCTCCCCGTCCTGATGCTGCACCCACGCCCGGCCCTGCCCTCGTCCCTCCTCCACTGGGTACTTGGCGCTGGGTCGTTCTAGTCCTGTGCTGCCCAACTCGGAAACCAGCCAAACGAGGGCTAGTACTGCCACGGGCGGCGTGAAGGGAGCCTGCTCTAGATTTCAAAGACAGCACGAGAGAAGGATGTAAAGTACCTCCTTACTAATTTGTACATTGATCCGTGTTGAAATGATAATATCTTAGATACGCCAAGTTAAATAAATGTTTTTTTGCGGTACGGTGGGCCTCTCACTGCTGTGGCCTCTGCCGTTGCGGAGCACAGGCTCCGGACGCGCAGGCTCAGCGGCCATGGCTCACGGGCCCAGCCGCTCCGCGGCACGTGGGATTTTCCCAGACCGGGGCACGAACCCGTGTCCCCTGCATCGGCAGGCGGACTCTCAACCACTGCGCCACCAGGGAAGCCCGAAATAAACGTATTATTAAACTGAATGTCACCTGTTTCTTTTACTTTGTTTAACGTGGCTGCTAAGCTTACCTCTGCGGCCGGCATTCTATTTCTCTTGCACAGCACTAGTCCGTATTTAATGAGCTTTGAAAAGGAAATCTGGAAGACAAATTCACTCATGCACTTACACTGATATTAATTGAGCAACTACTATGTGTCAGGAATGCAGAGACAAGCCAGCCATGTCCCTGCCCCCCGGAAACCTCCGTAGAGGGCCAGGTACCTGCCCCAGGCCACGCTCCGAGGTCGTGCGGGCGCAGGACTCAGACCAATTTCCGGGGGGTGCTGCTCCACACCCTGGCCCCCGAGCGTGCTGGTGGCTTGCTCAGCGTGAGTGTCAGTTTTTCCTTCTCAGAGACAGGCCGGCACAGGGCAAGTTCCCTCCACATCTCTCCCTGCCTGAGTGGCTGTCTCATGCCACTGTGTTTCTCTAAGTCAAACAGGGGGGTTGTCTACAGGGTGAACGAGGGGCCCCTGAGCTGGGGTGGGTGATGCACCCACACAGGGCCAGCACCCAGTGGCCTCTTGGGTCATGGACCCCAATCACATCCCACCAGACATAGAAACAGGAGGAGGATTTATAAAGAGGACGCCTACAGTTTAGTATGTGCCACGAGGGTTTTCTTACAATCATTTTGAACCTATTTTTATTAAAGTCTTTATAAAGACATGTAAATGAAGGTGCCGAGTCAACCTGTAATTCTGCTCTTTCCCTTAAGGTGAAATCTTTCTTTAGACTAAAATTCGTTTATGAAAAGTAAGCTTTCCTTGAATAGACCAAGTGCGTCTCATGCTGTGATGTCTCCCCAAGTCTGTTTAATCCCCAAACTGGTCAGAAAGTCTATCTTGTCATGTTACCTCGCTGGGAGCCGTTTGGTGATAGGTACCAAGTATAGTTTTGTACCTGCTATAGTTTTTCCAAAAGCATTTCATTCTCACGCTGATTTTTGCCACCTCACCACGAAAGCTGAGCATCCTGGCTTGTTCGGACCTGATGTATTTAACAAATGCTCAACTGATGATTCTAATTGGGAAAAAAGAAAAACCACCCAGAGAAACATATAAACGATCTAGGCTGGAGGAAGCGCTTGGCTTCTTCACAACTTGCAAAACTTAGCAGAGCTCTTTTTCATTTATTTTTTCTTCAGTAGAAGTATAGTGGATTCACAGTGCTGTGTGAATGTCTGCTGCACCGCAGACTGACTCAGTTATACACATATATGCATTCTTTTTCATATTCTTTTCCATTATGATTTGTCATAGGATATTGGATATAGTTCCCTGTGCTCTACTGTAGGACCTTGTTACCCATCCATTCTATATGTAATAGTTTGCATCTACTAACCCCAAACTCCCAGTCCCTCCCTCCGCCACCCCACCTCCCCCTTGGCAACCACAGTCTGTTTGCAGAGCCCTTTCTAAAATGCTGGTGTTTGAAGCTATATCTGCGGATGGTAAGCGCACCACTTGTTGTTTTAGAATTATCTACATCTGTTATCACTGGATCCTCACCACGTTGCACCAGGCAAGAGCGAATATCCCTATTGCTTTTTTTTTTTTTTTTGACCTCACCACGCGACATGTGGGATCTTAGTTCCCCAACCAGGGATCAAACCCGTGCCCCCTGCATCGGAAGCGTGGAGTCTTAACCACTGGACCGCCAGGGAAGTCTCTCGAATATCCCATTTTACGCAAGAGAAACCTGGGGCCAGCGCTGGTCGGCGTCTGACAGCTGGTGACGAGAGGGGAGAAGGCTTGCTGGTCACCTCCTCCCGTCGACACCACATCCGCTCTGGGCTGGGACCCACCTGCCCCGTCAGTCAGGCCTACTTCATAAAATGCGAGCGGGGACTGGTGGGGCGGAGCTGGGAGTCTGTGGGAGGCCCAGTGAGACCTCAGGGTGTCATGGAATGAAGGGCTGAGCTTCTGCAGCCAAAGCCTGGTCCCCCCAACTCGCCACCACCTCAGCTCAGAGCATCTTTGTTACCCTGGCCTTGGGCAGGTCCTCCACCTGCCTCCTGTCCCTGCTACTGGTGACCACCACCAGGTGCCTCCTTGACTAGCCTGGCCTTGTGGAGCCCCTAGGCACCCAGCTCGGGCGGCCCTTGGCCTGACACTCCTGAGCCGATGCTGCAGCCCCAGGGAGCCAGCCAGGCCCCTAGCAGCAGTTTCTCCACCGGACGGCCTTGCGCTGGCAGAGGGGCTGGTCCACTGCGGCCTCCTCCTGTGCGAATGGCCCTCAGGGGAGACCCAGCTGAGCAGGAGGCATGGGTGGGGACACCGTTGCCCCCCGGTCTCTCCCTGTCCCTCCTCTGCCCTGGACACCCCGCCCCCCGCCACTCTCCCCAGGCAGCGCACGACTGGGTCATCATTCACTTCCCTGCTTAAGGGCTTTCGCTGGTGCAGTCCCCTTAGCACGGCTTTCCAGGCCCCCACAGACTGTTCAGTCTCAACTCCAACCCACGCCCTCCACTTGCCCCCAACGCCCACTGAACTCAAATGGCTTCAGCATGGCTAGTTCTCCAGGCCCTTCGATGCCACTGTTCTATCCCCACCTGCCCCACCCACACCTCCTTCCTGAAGGCTCCCCGGCTCACCTGTGCCCTGCATCCCTCGCATGCCTGCTTTGGTGTGCGACGCTGACGGCAAGATGCCAAGTCCAGGGTCCAGGGATGGTAGGCAGTCAGACATGGGGCTAAACCTTGGAGGCACAAAGATGAGCGAGGCAGGGTCTCTGTCACTGAGGGGCTCAGCTGCTGGCTCAGCCAACAGACACAGAAACACTCTGTTCCAAAATAATGTGCTAAGTGATCACGCCGGGGTGTTGCCGGACAGACAGGGGCCTCGCCAAGCAGAGGGGAGGTTCAAGGAAGTCTTCCTCGGGTACGGCTGTGTGAGCAGAGGCTGGGGGACCACCTGTCCTGGTTCACCCACATCTAGCACCCAGAGTCCTCCTTCCCAGGAACCCCTCCATCCTAAAGGCCCGTGAGGCCCCTGAGCCCTTCCTGGCTCAGAGGCAGGACCATTGGGGGAATAGCCCGGGGACCTTGCCGTGGGCAGTTTGTATTGGCCAATTCACAGAAAAAGCCCCCAGTGAGCTCAGAGCTGTGTGTCCCCCGCCCCATTCTGCACACCCACAGGCCCATCCTTCCTGACCACACACACACAGGCCCGAGGAACTGTGAGTGCCCCATAGGGTGGGTTTAGGTGTGACCCACCTGAGACACCAGGTTTGGGGCTTGCCGGGCGGGAGTGGGGGTGGGGGTGGGGGTGGTCTTGCATGAATGCCTGAATGAGTGAAAGAATAAATGCATGAATGAATACATGGCTCCTCCTTTCTCTTTAAAGCTGCTTTGCAAATAAAGGATGGAGCAAAGCTGGTGGGTCATTCTTGCGTCACACGCCTCTCCCCCTACAGAAGCAAAACTTGCCCTCCTTCTATTCAGCACAGCAGCCAGAGAGATTCTGGAGAAAGCCAAGCCGGGCCCTCCTGGCCCAGAACTGTGCGACACTCCTGTCCCATCCAGAGCAGAAGCGGAGTCCCCAAGCCCCAGTGGCCCGGCCCCCAGTCCCTGTCTGTCCCCTCACTCCCCTGCTCCAACCACCCTGGCCTTCTGGCTCTTCCCCAAGCCCCCCAGGCATGCTCCCACCTTGAGAGTTTGCACACGCGAATGCGGTTCCTGCATTAGCACCGGCCTGATCCGAAATTTCAACCTCCACATCGACACACACTCCACATCCCATTTCCCTGCTGTGGTTTCCCTCCCTGGCACGTGTCCCTCTAACTCTCCACCCATCACTCCCGTATTTTGTTGGTCACCTGTCTTCACGTCCAGAAGATCCTAAGGGCAGGAATTGGGGTTTCTGGTTCATGGCTGTATCCCCAGCATGACAGACCCTCAATGAAAATTTTCAGGATAAAGCCTGAAGGAATCTCCTTGAATCCTCAAAATGATGCCTCCAGGGTTCCCTCTTGACAAGATGCTGCTGTATTTGCCTCTTGGCACTGAATGGAACCTGACCCACCAGGTACTGGTTTGGTGACCCACTGCATTCCAGAGCGCCCCTTCAGCCAGAGAGACCCTCAGTCGGGAGCCTCGAGGGAGGGCCTGGGAGGACGGTAACCATTGGGGTTGGGAGGACGGGGATGTGGGGCATCACACGTGGTTTCCGCTCAACAGACAGGGACAGGTCACAGTCTCGGAGCCGAGGGTGGACTTTAAAATCCTGGCCTTGCCACTGCTCTGAGTCACCTGCAAACTATTTGGTTAGGGTCTCTTTTTTTTTTTTTAAGGATCTCAAACTCTCGTTTTTGTTTGTATTTTTTTTAATTGAAGTATAGTTGCAGTACAATATTATATAAGTTCCAAGTGTACATAATAGTGAGTCGCAATTTTTAAAGGTGACACTTCATTTATATCAATAGCTATTATAAAATATTGGCTATATTCTAGGGTCTTTTTTCTAAATGGTGAAAATCTATATATTTAGAATGAGCCAGCTGGACTCAGATTAGATGATGCCAATTTTGGCGACATCTGAAGCATCACAGCCTAGAGCCAGCCAAATGCTTGCTTCTCTCTCCATTGGGGGCTGGCCTTGGCCACACCCTGTCACCAAGCGCCTCCACAGCCTTGTGGCCTGGAGTCGGAGGCCTAGGCACCCACGATGAACACGGAGTGCTCTGTCTTCTCTGGGGAACTCGAGGGGGTGAGCGCTCAAGGCTGTGGCTCCTGGAGGCGCTCTCACAAGGATGCTTGGGCTGTGAGGGTGGGTGCCCTGCGGACCTTCCCTTTCTTTGTGGCCGTGCAGCCCTTTGGAACTGCCTCCTTGGCCTTCCAAGCATTTGCGTTGGCTTTGGGGTGGTAGTGAGGAGCTTCCTTCTTCGCTTTCAGAGCCATCTTCATGAAAAGGGAGTCATTTTAAAAAATCTATTTTAATGTTTTTCTGATATTCAGATAACTGTTCCTTATATTGGATTAATGATAACAGTTAATAGAGCACTAGTTTTCTAAAGCACTCAGTGAGGAGGGTACATAAGACACTGTTGGTCTCCTATCTAATATTCATTCTCCCTTCTTATTGGCAGAATCTTTACGAGTGTCCAGTATAGTGAGTCACAATTACTGGGGATGGCAATGTGTCCAGCCAGAAAAAAGGACACTTTCCAGCCTTCTTTGAAAAGAGGAGTGAGTGAGGAGCCATTGGGTGAGGCTTCTAGGAGGGTTCTTATGCACTACCCTCTTTCCTCCTGCTCCCCCAGAGCTGGGATGTGATGGCTGGGTCTCTAGGTAATAAGAATGGCAGAGGGCTTCCCTGGTGGCACAGTGGTTGAGAGTCCGCCTGCCGATGCAGGGGACACGGGTTCGTGCCCCGGTCCGGGAGGATCCCACATGCCGCGGAGCGGCTGGGCCCGTGAGCCATGGCCGCTGAGCCTGAGCGTCCGGAGCCTGTGCTCCGCAACGGGAGAGGCCACAACGGTGAGAGGCCCACGTACCACAAAAAAAAAAAAAAAAAAAAAAAAGAATGGCAGAGCGGAAAGATAGAAGGCACCTGGGTCTCTGATAACTGTGGAGTTCTACACCAACCCTGGACTGTGTAGTTCCAGATTTTTCTATTGTGAGAGAGAGAAACAAACTTTTATCTTGCTTAAGCCACTGTTATTTGAGGTTTTGTGGTTTTTTCCTTAAATATTTACTTATTTATTTATGTATTTGGCTGCATCGGGTCTTAGTTGTGGCACGCGGGTTCTTCGTTGTGGCGGGCAGTCTTCTCTCTAGCATGCAGGCTCTCTAATTGTGGCGTACGGGCTTAGTTGCTCCGCGGCCTGTGGGATCTTAGTTCCCCAACTGGGGCTCAAACCCGCATCCCCTGCATTGGAAGGCAGATTCTTAACCACTGGACCACCAGAGAGGTCCCGCTGTTTGAGGTTTTCTGGTACGTGCTGCCTAACGTAATCCTGATGGCTACAGAAGCTATATCCTTGTCTCCATTTTATAGAAAGCAGTATTGAGCACCTAGTGTGAGCCAGTCTCCAAGCTGGGATCTTGACATATATTGTCTCAGTTCTCACAGTGACTCTCTGAGGCAGGTATCATTGTCCCAGTATATAGGGAAGGAGCTGAGTTCAGAGAGATAAGATGACTTGCCAGTAGAGAGCCAAGGCAGAACGGCAGCTCTCCCGATCCTGGTGTCCCTCCTGCTCCAGCCCAGATGCAACTTGAGGGTGAGTAGCGTTTTCTGACACCCCCACAGAAAGCCACAGTGCTGAGGGTTTGTCTGTTCACAGTGGCAACGAATCATCCGTTCAGCAGTAATTTGAACTCTTTGGGACTCAGCTTCCCCATCTGTAAAGTGGGGTTGGGAGTGGGACTGGCATCAGACCCCTCCCGGTTCCCACCTCTGGGATTGTAGCACAATTCATTCTAGGACTTTTCACCAGTTCGGTTTGGTTTGAACTCTCTCCTCTCCACAAAGGGGCAACTCCAGAAGAACTAACTGAAGCCCAGTCCAGGCTGGGAGGGAAATTTTTCTGTAGTTTGAGAGCTTTCTGGATCAGGCAAGAGCCCCATGGAAGCAAAAGAGGAAGCGTCCTTCTGTTTACCTCCTTCTGGTGACGTCACGCTTCCTTGCTTTGTACAGAACCTGCAGGCCAGGGTCCCGCCCGTCCCCTGGGAGCACCTCTGAAAGGCACACACATACCCCTGGCCTGCGCCCTAGAAACAGGAAACGCTGGTGTGGGGCCCGAGGTCCTCTCGTGGGGTGTTCTTTCCTCTTTAAAGCAGATCTGGCTGCCCCTGCGGATGGCTCCTGGAGCTCAGGCCCCATTAAACCATGCCTTCCGTTGGGGCGGTCCTTAGTGCAGTCAAGGGGGCAAGGCTGGGAGGCGCTGCTGATGGGTCCGGGAGGCCCTGGGGGCCTCGGAGGAGCCCAGAAGGGACAGGTTCTGGCCCCAGCTTTGCACTTACAAGTTGAGTGACCCTGGGAAGGTCACTGGCTTCTCAGGAACTGCATTTCCCATCAGGATATGGGAACAGGAGAAAGGTGTGAATCTGGTGGCCCTGGGGACTCCACATCGGTCCTGGAGCCAACATTCAGCAGCTACATAGCCTCGGGCGGGTCACGGCCTCAGTTTTTCCATCTGTCTCATGAGCAGGTTGAAGCAGCTTGGACCAGAGTGAAAACTGGACACAATGAACTTGAAGGCCCCACTAGCTCTAAAAGTGTATATGTTCTTACACATTGCTATATTTAAAATAGATAACCAACAAGGACCTACTGTATAGCACAGGGAACTCTGCTGGATGTTACGTGGCAGCCTGGATGGGAGGGGAGTCTGGGGGAGAATGGATACATGTATACTTACAGCTGCGTCGCTTTGCTGTGCACCTGAAACTACCACAATATTGTTAATTGGCTCTACTCCAATATAAAAAATACATTAAAAAAAAACTTGGCTCGCATTTAAAAATAAATAAATAAAATAAAACAAAAGTGTACATGTTCTACCCGATTTCAGTAATTAATAAAAATCCGTTTCCACTCTTCAGATACACAGTAGACACAGAATGAACGGAGGTAAGCGGGGCAAAATGCAGAATTCCACAGCAGTCGGGAGGCTGGGCGCTGAGTCAGGTATTCACTCATCTCTTCTTATCGGGCGCCTACTGTGTGCTGGGTCTGGCTGGGCGCTTCTCTGGCAGATACAGAGAAGGACACAGTCTCCTCTCTCCCGGATCTTACATTCTAGCGGGTGGAGGCCAACAATAAGACAAATACAGCGATGGAATAATTTCTGTTTTTGTCAAGCTCTGGGCCGCAGTGGAAAGTGACCAAGGCAGGGGACCCTTGAGTTGAAATGTAAGCAATGAGAAGAGGGCAGCCAGGACGAGATCTGGGAAGAGGGTTATTGGAGGAGGAAACTGCTGGCCAAAGACCCAAAAGATGGGGACAGGGTGCGAGGGTTGTTGTGTCCGGCGCGGCTGGAGAGTGGAGTGAGCAGGGAGAATGGGACCAGATGAGGTTGGTGATGAAGTGGGGCCACATGACGCAAGGCCTTACCCCATCAGCGTGGGGGGGCTGAGTTTAATCTGAGTGCAACTGGCAAAAATGGGTGGTTTTCAGCCGGGAAGTGCCATGGGTCTGGACACGGCCTCTTCTGGTTACTGGCCCTGGGCTGGGCTCTCTTTCACCTCTCTGTGTTTTCGTTTCCTCTTCCGTAAGATGAGACCAATCCTGTAGCTACTTCAAAAGGTTTTAGTGGCCGTTACCCAGGAGGAGGTGGGTCATGCGTTTACATGGAGCCCCCCATAGAATACGGGCTCAATAAATGTTTGTTTATTTAAGTGACTGAAAAATCTCTGACACTCCTCCCGTTGAGGGCAGGGGTCTGTGTCCCCTCCTGAATCTAGCTGCTTGGTGGGTACTCTGACCGATGCAACGGAGGTCACACTGCATGACCCCCGAGGCGGGGTCACGAGAGGCCGCACAGCTTCTGTCTGGTTCTTGACTACGGTAGCCCTCCACGTGCTTCCCCTCGGGAGGCTCCCTCTTGGAACGCAGACACCCACGTCGGGAGGAAGCCCAGGCTCCGGGGGGAGCCACAGGAGGGGACAGTCCAGCTGAGCCCAGTCTCCAAGCCATCCGAGCTGGGCACAGGGCTGGTGAGTGAAGAAACCTCCAGATGGCCCCAGCCTGCAGCTGCCTGGATCACCCCCAATCACTGGATTCGTCCCAGCCAAGGCCCCAGCTGAGGCCCTGGGCTTCGTGGAGCAGAGGCCAGCCATCGCCCTGAGCTGAGTCCAAACTCTCAACCTGCCAGAGGAGGGTCCAAGAGCACAAGAGCATGGCGGTGGGTTGGGGTGGTTTGCTACACAAGTGGCCATAGGTCATCAGAACCGCCAGCCAGTGGTTACTATGGTTACATCAGCCCACCCCCATCTCCGGGGCCCCCTGGCCCACATCACCCTCACGTGAGCACCCACGGCAGTGTCTTCTCCAACACTCATTTTGGCTTAATCATAGATGATCTAGATTTGTGGTTTGATAACTTGTTTTCTATTTTTTTATAAATTTATTTATTTATTTATTTATCTATTTATCTTTGGCCGCGTTGGGTCTTCGTTGCTGCGCGCGGGCTTTCTCTAGTTGTGGCGAGCGAGGGCTACTCGTCGTTGCGGAGCGCGGGCCTCTCATTGCGGTGGCTTCTCTTGTTGCAGAGCACGGGCTCTAGGTGCATGGACTTCAGTAGTTGTGGCTCACGGGCTCTAGATCACAGGCTCAGTAGTGGTGGCGCACGGGCTTAGTTGCTCCGCGGCATGTGGGATCTTCCCGGACCAGGGCTCGAACTCGTGTCCTCTCCATTGGCGGGCAGATTCTTAACCACTGCATCACCAGGGAAGTACCTAGATTTTGTTTTATATTTTCATCACCCATATCCATCTCTAGACAATATAGTTTAATCTTGCCCTTTTGAAATACTTAAGTCTTTCCTTTTATGGACCGGTTTTTAGGTTAATTAGCTGGCTCCCTTTCATCTTCCACAGCTGACCATTCAGGGTTTTTGTTTAATATCACTATGAGCACATGGACATAGACACATTTGAAAGTTTTAATCGATTGCAATTACTGTCCTTTCCAGGCTCAACCTGACCCATCTTTCGCCAGTGGACACCCCTATAAGTTGGATCCAGAGACCTTTCTACAGGACCCTAGTCCCTGGCGGTTTTTTCTCTGTGTGGGGTGTCAAGATGGTCCAGGCTCATCTTGTTTATTTCCTGCCCCAGACCTGGAACCAGCCGTTTCTCCAAAAAGCCCTGGTTTCTTTATTTTTAAAAAAAAATATTTTTAAAAAATTAACTTATTTTGTTTATTCACTTTTTTTTTCGGCTGCATTGGGTCTTCGTTGTTCCATATGGGCTTTCTCTAGCTGCAGTGAGAGGGGGCTACTCTTCGTTGCGGTGCGTGGGCTTCTCATTGTCATGGCTTCTCTTGTTGCGGAGCATGGGCTCTAGGTGCGCGGGCTTCAGTAGTTGTGGCGCACGGGCTTAGTTGCTCCGTGGCATGTGGCATCTTGGTGGACAAGGGCTCAAACCGTGTCCCCTGCATTGGCAGGTGGATTCTTTTTTTTTTTTTTTTTTTTTGCGGTACACGGGCCTCTCACTGCTGTGGCCTCTCCCGCTGCGGAGCACAGGCTCCGGATGCGCAGGCTCAGCAGCCATGGCTCACGGGCCCAGCCGCTCTGCGGCATGTGGGATCTTCCCGGACCGGGGCACGAACCTGTGTCCCCTGCATCGGCAGGCGGACTCTCAACCACTGCGCCACCAGGGAAGCCCGGCAGGTGGATTCTTAACCACTGTGCCACTAGGGAAGCCCAGCCCTGGTTTATTTTTGTAGGAAACTGTATTTCAAGACCACAATGTGGATTCCAGGGATTCTCATTTCTACTGGGTTAATTTTTTTTTTTTGGCTTTTTCCATGGATAGAGCTAGGAAATATACCAATATTTCTTTTCAATATAAAATGCCTCATGAGTTCAAATTGATACTTCCAGTGAAAAATTCAGGACTACTACTAAATTCTTCTATATACACCCATTATCTCTTTTCTTCCACATTTAGAATTCTGGCTGTAAGGACACAATCAATTAATCAATCAATCAAATTACAATATCTCACAATTATTCATTTGCTCTATCCCACACGCACACACTCTACAGTCTTGGACAACCTTACTAATATCACCAAGACAAATATGATTGCTGAAAAGCAATGACATTTTTTCCACGTGTTCTCCCCCTCCCCATCCTCCCTCCACTTTTTATATCTCACCTGAGTCGATGTTGTTAGGTGCCGTACTCTATTCACCCAGCCTTAGTTCTACATCTGATGCCTGAAGTTCATTCTCTAATAGAATCCTCAGGACCCACAGATCATGGCACTGATATTCCCTGATTTCTTACAGGCTGCTAACTGCCTATGCCTTTTATATTTGAAAGTTTGTTTTGCTGGATGTACAGTATTCAGCTCACGTTTTCTTTCTTGAGTATTACGTAGGTGTCTCCATTTTCTTCCAGCAGAAAGCATTGCTATTGCAAAGTCTGAAGACAATCAAATTTTCGTTTTCTCATAAGTCTCTTGCTCTCTTTATGTAGATTCCAGAAGGATT
This sequence comes from Delphinapterus leucas, assembly GCF_059928025.1. Classification (NCBI taxonomy): domain Eukaryota; kingdom Metazoa; phylum Chordata; class Mammalia; order Artiodactyla; family Monodontidae; genus Delphinapterus; species Delphinapterus leucas. Next base: position 2,657,805 of record NC_143145.1, read on the forward strand.
CTTTCTTTTTTTCTTTAAAGCTTAGTAATTTTACTGGAGCATATCTTGGTGTTGGTTATTCTGGGTGGAAATTCTCAAATACGTGGTGTGCTCTTTAAACCTGTAGTTCCACACCTTGCTGGTTCAGGAAGGCTTTCTGGAATCACAGTGGTAAATGTCTATTCCTCTGCCATGGCCATCTTCTCCGGGGACTCATGTTATACAAGTGTTTGACCTTCTTTGCCAACCTTCAATAGGCAAGGGGTTAGCTTTCTCTCGAACGCTTTTTATCTGTGCCTTTGTATCTCTTTGATTTTAAAAATGTTCCTCCAGTTCACTTTTTTATTTCTCTTAAGGCCTTATCTACTGGGTTCTTCCTAGTGTGGTCTTTATTTCTGAAATTATTTTTTCCTTTGTTTGAAATCTTCCCTGAATTCTGTCATTCTATCTCCTCGTATCTTGGTTTTTCCCATTTCTGATTTCCATTGTTCTTTCCTACCTCTTATTATTTCCTTAACATCTTTTAGTTCATTTTGGATAGGAGGTTACTTTTTTTCTTTTTCTTTTTTTCACATCTTTATTGGAGTATAAATTCTTTACAATGTTGGGTTAGTTTCTGCTGTACAACAAAGGGAATCAACTATGTGTATACCTATATCCCCATATCCCCTCCCTCTTGCGTCTCCCTCCCACCCTCCCTATCCCATCCCTCTAGGTCATCACGAAGCTTTGAGTTGATCTCCTTGTGCTATGCGGCAGCTTCCCCCTAGCCGTCCATTCTACATTGGGTAGTGTATATATGTTAACGCTGCTCTCTCACTTCATGCCAGCTTCCCCTTCCCCCGCTGTGCCCTCAAGTCCGTTCTCTATCTACATCTACGTCTTTATTCCTGCCCTGCCCCTAGGTTCATCAGTGCCGCTTTTCTTAATTCCATACACATGCCTTAGCGTACGGTATCATTTTCAGATTCTACAAACCTAGTACGTTACAACTTTGATCTGTTATGTCTTTCTGGAATGCTTTCATTGTTTACGAAGGATATTATTCTGCTCTTAATTCTCTTTTTTAAAAATAACTCTGGGGCTTCCCTGGTGGTGCAGTGGTTAAAAATCCGCCCGCCAATGCACAGGACACGGGTTACAGCCCTGGTCCCGGAAGATCCCACATGCCGCGGAGCAGCTAAGCCCATGCGCCACAACTACTGAGCCTGTGCTCTAGAGCCTGTGCTCCGCAACAAGAGAAGCCACCGCAATGAGAAGCCCGCGCACCGCAACAAAGAGTAGCCCCTGCTCACCGCGACTAGAGAAAGCCCGCGCACAGCAACAAAGACCCAACACAGCCAAAAATAATAATAAAATAAATTTTAAAAAATATAACTCTGTATGGGATTTATCTCAGTGCTTTTATCTCGCTCGTGTTTGTGTGATACTAGGTGGTTTCTAAGTTTGTAAGCTTTGTGGCCCAGGACAGCTTTGCTAATTCACAATGCTCCCTCTTCAGCCTGGCTCCTCCAAGACACATCACATGGTATCTGGAAATGTGGCCCCTCACTTTCTGAGCTTTACTCCCTGCCCTCGCCTTTCTCTGGACCTTCTCTTTCTTGTCTCTGTTGTCCCATCCTGCTCGATTTTGTGCCAGCAGCTTCTTACCAGTGTGGACCCTGAGCTGGAGGGTGCCGTGGTCATTGTGAAGGTTCGAGGCAGCTGAGCCCCCACACCTCCCTGCAGCCCTTTGCACTCACCTGCTTTCGGGTGGGTGAGACCCCTGGCGGCTCCAGCTGGCGTCCTCAGATGGCTGCACATGCTGCCGGTGAATTCGTGTGGCCGTTTGGGGCTCACCTGCTCTCAGGTCCATCGGCTGCCCAGCTGTGTCCTTCTTTTTCCTCCCGTATAGATGTAGATGCCTGACATGCAAGTCTGGGGTCCTTTGTAAAGGCCTGGCCTACTCATGCCCCAGGCTGAGTCCCACCCCGAAAGTGGATTGGGTGATGAAACTCCAGATAGATTTAGGTAAACTGAGGTCAGAGGGACCAGAGCCCCCTTTCCTGGGTAGAACCTGAAAACCCTAGAATTATCCCCACCTACTTGTACTTTGGGATTCACGGGGCAGTGTTTAGCCAAGTCTTGTCATAAACGCTGTTCTTTTTTGGTTTTGCTAGCTAGTTATCCGCCATGTTCAGATGCCCCTTCCATTTATTCCTCCTGGCAACCCTTCGAGGCAGGGGTGATCATACCACATGACAGGCTCTGAGGTGGAGCAACTTGCCAAGGGCCCTCAGCTGGCATGTGGCCAGGTGGGATGTGCCTCCTGAGATGACTTCATGGGCTGTGAGAGCACCTGGCACCACACCTGACACCTAGAGAGCCATCAGGCATCCCTAGCTTACTAAGTGCATACTACGTGCCAGGGACTGTGCCAGGATGGGGGGTAGGGGAGGCACCTGGTTCTCTCCATAGCCCAGGCCTCGGCCCCCGCTCACCTGCTGAATCTGCGCCCAGACACCTCATCAACCAGGTACTGCCCAAGTTAGGGTCTGCACCCTTTCTCCCTGGACCACCAAACCACCCCACCCCCATCCAATATCCAGGTGGTGGCCACAGCACTCCAGGGGCTCCCTACCCCCAAAAGGAATGGGACTGGCCCCTTGGTGGGGCATTCGAGCCCTCGAGAACAGTGCCCAAGCAGTCTCTTGTCATCTTTGTCTCTCTGGCCACATCAGAGTCAGTGCTGTAAATGGGCTGATATTCTTGAGATATTAACCACTGTGGGTTTCCCCAGACTTCCTGCCACTCACAATCCTTCCCGGATCTGGCCACAGCTGGGGTGAGTGTTCAAAGCTCCTGGCTGGGGGCAGGGATGACAGAGAGACTCACAGGGAGTGGAAGAGAAGAATCAGGGCTGCTTCTCACCTCCAGGCTCGGCAGGGATACGTGGGTGATGTGTCTGCCCACCACACTCCAAGCCCACTCCACAGCAATGCTCCAGCGGAGGGAAGGCCAGCCCTGCCCTGCCCCACCCCCAGCTGGGTCCCCAGTGACAACGCCCCAGAAACTCCGGAGGAAACTAGGGCAGATGGGGGCACTGCGCCTGCACTCCAAGCCTGAGGCAGCTCTGCATCTGGGTATGACAGAGCGGGGGTCCCTGTGGGCCCAGGAGTGGCACGGCAGGGGGCAGGCCCACAGGGGCCTTGATGTCAAACACAGAGCACACGGCCATTCCGCACGTGGATCGATGCCCAGGCATGACCAGAATGGGGACATCTCCACAGATGTCAGCCCGGAGAGATGAGACCCCCAGCTCCAGGCAGACCCCACAGCCTGGACCTGGGACAGAGCCTAGGACAGAGCAGTGGCCCCAGAGGGACTGAGAAAAGCCCGACAGTCAGGAACCACCCAGGCAGTGTTCAGCCCTAGAGCCACATGCGGCATGCAGTGTGGAGCAGCCTCCAAGAAATGTTGGCAAAACTGGAAAACCCACTAACGTAAACAGAAGGGTGGGCTTACTCTATCCAACAGATCAAGAAGCCCAGCGACTTGCCTGGATCACCCAGCAAGAATGTGGAGGCACTGGAGTCCGACCCGGCGATTCTCTGATCCGGGAGCCCAGCTTCCGCCACGTATCCACTGAGTGCCCCACACACAGCCCCGCCTCCTCGATGGTCCAGATGTGGCAGCATGGTCTGGACAGGCCACAGGGGCTCTGAGGCCAAGACAAGGTGCCTGCCGCTACCAGGGAGGGAGCTGGGGCAGGTGTGGCATTGAGGCTGCGGGCTGCAGGGCTCAGCTTTCCAGAGTTTTCCGGAGAGGTCCTCCGCATGGACCCGGAAGAGGAAGAACCTCTCAAACGGGTTCCCTAAGGCCTGGCATGGCCCTGGGTCCCTGCTGTTTACACTGCAGCCTGAGCCAGGTTTGATTTTTCCTGCTGGATGGGAGGGGACCTGAGGCTACCTGGGCCCCTCACACTAAATTCAAGCCCAGGCGGGCTGCCAGGGGTGCCTCGCTCGTTCAGCAAAGTCTGCTAGCGCATCAGCTATTTGAGGACACTGCCTGGGCGAGGGGGCATCGGAGAGCGGCTGAGGAGGGCCTCTGCCCTAATGGGGGAGACAGACAACGGCAGAGGGAGAGTCGGTATTAACACTAACAGGTGGGATGTTTATAGTAAGTCTTGTCATTGTCCCAGCACCGTACTGTGGACACATTACTGTCTCCACTTGACAGCTGGGGAGATGAGGGGCGGAAGTGTGGTAGCTGCCCCGGGTCACGCAGCTGGTGCATGGCTCTTATGGCCTGCCTGCTGTGTGCCCCTAAAATCCATGCCGAAACCCTAGCCCCCATGGAATGGTATTAGGACGCGGGACTTCGGGGAGGTCGCAAGTCAGGAAGGCAGAGCCTCCACCATGGAAGAGGAAGCGGAGCTGGCCTGTCCTGTGAGGACAGAACAATGACTCTGCAAGCTAGGAAGAGGGCCTCAGCAAACCTGGCCACGCGGGCACTGACCTCGGACCGCCAGCCTCCGGGACCAGGCAAAATCAATGTTGTTGTTGAAGCCGCCCGGTCTGTGGCATTCTGTTACAGCTGCCCGAGCTGACCGAGATGGTGGCCAAGCCACCCTATGAACCTGGAAAGAGAGGACCCAGAGTCCACGATAAATACGCGAAATAAACAGTGTGTTAGGTTGTGATACATGCAGAGCAAAAAAGTAAAGCAGAAGAGAGGAGTGTTCCTATGTGCACACAAGTATGTGTGTACATACTGGTATCTGTGTGTATATGTATGTGTCTCTGTGTGTACATATATGCCTGCTTGTATGTGCATCTGTGTATACATATGTGTCTGCATGTGTGTGCATGTAGGTACATCTGTGCGCGCGTGTGTGTGTCTATGTGTGTGCAGGTGTGTCATGTATATGTGCATACATCTGGCTGCCTGTGTGTGTGCATGTATGTATGTCTGTGTTTGTATACCTGTGTGCGTGTGTGTGTGTGCATGTGTGTCCATGGGTGTGTTGGGAAGGTTGCCAGTTTCGGGAACTTGGTCTTGGGGCTGGCATTGGCCCTCCAGGGGACAGTACTACGTGCCCCTGCTCGTGCTTGGCGTCTCTCCCGGGCCCTTGAGGCAGGCTCTGCACCTCCTTCATCTTTCCAAGCTCCGCCACGCCTGGTGAAGGCATCTCACAAGCTCTCCACCAGCCTCGGGCTGGAGGGGCTGTGTGGACAGCCCCCTACAGTAGGGACTGGGGCGGACAATCATTCGTGGGACACCTGCCGATCGTCAGGCACTGTGCTCAGGGCCTTAGGGCCGTCTCACTCAATCACCCCGAGAACCCAGGAAACCTCAGCCGGCAGCCATGGCAGACGAGGAAGTAGAGTAACGTGACCAGGGTTGCAGAGAACAGGCTTCCGGCCCAGCGGCCACCCCTCCCAGACCGGGGCACGTGGACCTGGCAGCCAGTCGTCTTCCTGCTGCGGCACAGGAGGTGAGCCCACCGAGGGCCCGCTCATTCATTCATGCATTCATTCATTCTCCTGAGTGGTGCACCCTGAGCCCAGAGGGAGGAGACCGTGTGGCCGGGACACGGTGGGATCCCAGCTCCACGTCTGCCTCTGTGAAGCGAAGTACCAGAATGCCTCCCTTGGAAAGTTGCATGGGATTGGGGCTGCGTCTGTCCCTCCCCCTCCCCCGTCATAATCATAACCGCACATCCCCTTCCTGGCCGCCTTTCAAGCAGCCTGGGCGAAGGCCTTTGACCCCTCCCTCCTGCCCTCTGATATCTGCAGAGGAGCCTTGGGCAGCCCCTCACCCTCTCTGCAGGCCCGGGCAGGGGGCTGCACTGCTGTGTGCCCAGCAGCCCATTGTGTGCAAAGATGAGGTGCCCGGCCGCAGAAGAAGGTGTCCTTGGATGGGCAAAGTTGGGAGGGCCCCAGGGTGGGGGACCAGAGCCTACACGCTACAGACTCACCCTGGCAGCTGGGCCTCGGCTCCGGGTCAGATGTGGGGTTGCACCTAAATGGACTTGGCAGAGAAATCTGCCATGTGGGACCCCCTCCCTACCCTTGTCTAAATGACACCCACGAGGGAGGTGCCTGGGAGCGTGCCACTTTGAGATACCCCAGTTCAGGCAACCACACCGTGACATACTGTCAGGTGGGGTGAATTCATGCCAGAGCCCCTCTCTGTAAATGCACATTTGTTTTGTCCGTTGTCATCCCCCTCCGGACCCGACAATGCCTGGCACACAGTAGGCCCTCACTAAATACATGCTAAATGAATAAATAAATGAACTAAGTATTTATATCACTGAGTGGCAGTGGGATTATAGGTGATTTTATTTTTGCTTAATATTAAAAAATGTCTTCAATAATTATATAGAATTTCTAATGTGAGGAAAAACTGCAGTTATTGCAAAACCTGCACAGCTGGTGTGGCCACAGGGAAATGAAGGGACTTTTGGCTGAAGGCAGCACTGCATCTCCCCCAAGGTCACAATGACTAATGTAACCTCCACACGTGGCCAAGATGTGGACAGGACCTGGAAAGAACCAAGCGGAAGTGGGGCTGGGGTGGGGCTTTTCTTCTCTCTCTCTCTCTCTGATTTCCACTCTGGTTATCACATTGCTGGGCAATCAGTTCAACTCAGGAAGGAAGACGGGGTGGTAATGCAACTGGTCACGGTGGTGTTGGGCTGTGGGGGTGCGAGGGATTCCGGGGGTCCAGGGCAGCTCATTTCACCTCCAGGAGCCTCGGTTTGCTCATCTGTAAAATGGGGTGAAGGCACAGACCTCCAGCTATTATGAAAAATGATGGCTGTCCTCCCCGGACTTGGCACTCACCCTGTGGGTGGCCTCGTTTTCTTCCCTTTTTCCTGCCCCGCTGCTCACAAAGTTAAGCAAGACTTTGCTGGTGCTTGTTTATTGGCTGCAAGATCAGCCCCTGCAGCAGCTGGCACCTGAAAAGGGCCATCACTGAAGTTGGCCCTAAGAGCAGGAGGACAGGAGCATCCCAAGAGCAGGTCTTGACCCCGCAGCCCGGGGCCGGGTCTCAGCTCTGTCACTTAGCAGTGAGCACTGCACCCGCCAAAAGTGAGCACAGCAGGGCCCACCTCCCAGGGCCCTGGAGGGGGCTCACTCTTCTGATAGGGACAGCGCTTGGACTGGGCACCGTGTCCTGAGACCTCACATCCCGAGGGAGGACAGTGCAGGTGAACAGGACCAACGGAAAGTCCCTTCTCCTCCCCGTACCCCAGTTCCCCCAAGTGAAAACCAAGTGCCTCCCTCCAGCTCTGAGAAGCCAGGCTCCAGCCTCCCCTTCCCAACCCTGCCCTTCCTACAGGGGGAGTGTGCGCCCCCTGGCGGCAGTGGGGAGAAGGGGCGGGGCTGGATCCCCGTCTGAGCTCCTGTTCGTCTTCTCAAACCGCTCTGGGGCGTTAACCTCCGAGCCTCTATGGAGGGTAAGACAGCAGCAGCTTTCACAGTCACCAATGCACGCACCCTTTGACCCTGCCATCCCACTTCTAGGAATTTCCCGTAAATGTGTCCATAGGCACATGGGCTAGGTGATATGTACGAGGTGATCATTGAATCAACAAGCAGAGTCGGATCAGCACAGTGTAAACAACGGAACGCCATGCAGTCATGTAAGTGGAGCCAGCTGGGCCGAGTGGTCTTAGCTCCTGTCCCCACCAGGGCTCCCTGGGTGGCAGAGTGCTCTCAGGTGAGGTCACAAGAGGGCCCAAGCCTGATCCTGCAGGGGACTCTGGAGGGTGAGTGATAACTCCTAACCCTGGGGGTAAGTTACAGCCTCCCCACCCACAAGGCTAGGGAGCAGGGCATTTGTTCCCCTTCACCTCTCGGTCACTGGCCCTATGTCAGGGCTCCAAATAACAGCTGCAGGTGTCGGCCCTTGGGAGCCTCTCACACTGCTGGTGGGGATGGCTGCTTTCACAGTGGCTGGCCTCAGGAAAAGTCAGCGTAAGATGAGCTTTTGAAAGTATCTTTTTCCATTATTATGGGGGTAAAATACACGTAACATGAAATCTACTATTTTAACCACTTTTAAGTAACCAGTTCAGTGGCATTAAGTATATTCACATTGTTATTTTAAAAAGTACATTCACACTGCAGTGCGGCCATCACCACCATCCACCTCCAGCACTTTTTCATCTTCCCAAAGTGAAACTCTGTCCCCATGAAACACTAACCCCCCTCCCCTCCCCCAGCCCCTGGCCCCACCCTCCTACCTTCTGCCTCTATGAACTTTACTCCAGGTCGCTCGTATAAGTGGAATCACACAGCATTTGTCCTCTTGTGACTGGCTTAGCTCACTGAGCATAATGACCTCAAGGTTCATCATGTTGTAGCACATGTCAGAACTTCCTTCCTTTTTAAGGCTGACTAATATCCCCTTGTATGGATGGACCAACTCTGCTTATCCGTTCATTGGTCCGTGGACAACTGGGTTGTTTCCACCTTTGGGCTATTGTGAATAACGATGCTATGAACAGGTGTGCAAATATCTGTTCGAGCTCCTGATTTTATTTATTTTGGATGTATACTCAGAAGGGGGGTCTGTAGTTCTATGTTTAATTTTTTTGAGGAATTCAGATACTGTTTTCCGTAGCGAAGCCCAGGCACCTGGAAGGCTTCACAGACAGGGCAGCTCTCCCTGGATATTCACAGGAGGGGAGGGGGACAGTCCTCTGGCCGGCTGGTCTCAGCTGGTCACAAACCATCTGTAGGGATGAGGACCCATGAGCACGAACTTGGGCATCAAGCAGACCCTGGTGCATAGCCTGCTTTGCCGCTTGGTACCAGGAGCTCTGTGGGGCTGTTTCTCTGACCTTGTGAGGCTCTGGGAGACTTAAACGAGCCAGTGTGTGTAGGGGGCCCAGCCAGGCCAGCTCCCTCACTGCCAAGCAGCAGAGCCATTGCTCAGTTTGTTGAATCCCCTTCAAAATTCAGCCAGCGAGACAAACCAACACCCCCAAAGCAGAAGGTTTAAAAATAATCCACCCACATGGGACACCTCCAAAGGAGCGGAAACCAGGTCATGAGATATGAACTAAAAGAGGTCACCGTCTCCAGCCACATCTCCAGGTCTGTGAACCAAGAAGAAGCAAAGGTTGTGAAAGGACACAGGTCCACAAATCAAACGTGAAAACCTTACCTCGTCCGGGCAGTTGTGCGACATAGCACACTGGCCTGGAGGCTCAGCGGGTTCAGACCTCAGCTCAGCACTTCCCAGCTGTGGGCCCTCGAGCTTCTCCTCATCTGGAGCAGCCACCTAGGGGCTGTCACGAGGGTCAGGTGAGATGACGCAAGTGACGGATGCGCGTGAAGCCTGCCCCTGAGTCAGGGCTCAAGCCCTGGGGCTGGTGTGACCCCGTCTGACCTCTCCAGGCTCCTAGCTGACCCCCCTCCCCCCATGCCCCAACCCAGGGCATCAGGCGCCTCTGTGATGACCCCCTTACATCTCCAGCATCTTCACTCACCCGCTCCCTCTCCTTTGACTCTCCTCAAACCGACCCCCACTCTCTACTTCCTAAATGTGAACCCGTCTCCCCAACCTCCATACCTTTACTTACTGTTGTGGGTTGAATTGTGTCCCCTCAAAAGATACATTCATCCTAACCCCTGGTACTTGTGAATGTGGCCTTATTTGGAAGTAAGGTCTTTGCAGATGTAGTCAAGTTAAGATGAGGTCAGACTGGAATAGGGTGGACCCTAATTCAATGACCACTGTCCTTCTAAGGGGGGATTTGGACACACACACACACACACACACACACGCACAGGAGAAGGAGAGGGAAGATGGAAGCAGAGACTGGAGTGATGGCTCCAAGGCAAGGAGCGCCAAGGATCGCTGGCAACATCCAGAAGCTGGGAAGAGGCCAGGAAGGATCCTCTCCCAGAGCCTTCAGAGAGAGCACAGCCATGCAACACCTTGATTCTGGACTAGGTAATTTTCCCTTGTCCTAAGCCACCTGGTTTGTGGTACTTTCTTGGGCAGCCCTAGGTTACTAGTACCCTTATCCTGTCCCTCCACAGCATCATTTCCCTCCAATATTGCCCCTGTCCTAATACTACACCTTCTTTCCAGGTAGTTTCAAAAGCCTCCTCTTCCTCCAAGAAGGCTTTCCTGAGCATCTTCCCTCCTCCTCCCTCCCACAGCTGTTTCTGCAAGTGTCTGCCCCACACCCAACATCCCATAGCACTTCGTATCCAGTGTCTTGCCCTAGAGTGAAATGTGCTAGGTGGCCTCCTTGAAGGGTTTTGGAAGAGGCTTCCCTCCTGGAAGGGGTGACCCTGAACAGGGTTTTGGAAGATGAGTAAGAGTTTGCCAATTGGAAAAGTGACAGCCTTGTGCCAGTCGCTGAGTACACTTACTTAGTCATATATTCATTCAACAAGCATTTGTTGAGTGACTTTTGCACTGACTTGTTCACCAGAATGTGGCCCCAGAGGCAGGAGAGCACCTCACTTATCTCTAGCTGGGCCCCCCACTCTCCGGGAGCTCCTAGCAGCCCTGGATCAGCCTGAGTTCATGCCCAGCCAAGGGGTGTGACTCAAGGGCATTTTCCAAGGTGGGTGGGGCCTTAGGGATGGGCATGTTTGGCAGAAAGAATGGAGGACAGAGGGACTCAGAGCCTCCTGGGGTAGCGAAAATGGGGACCACACATATCGGCTGGGGAGACAGTCCTGATTCCAAATCCAGGCTCTGCTACTTTCTAGCTGAGTGACCCGGAGGCCCTAAGGCCTGGTGCTTGCCTATGAAACGGTGATGACAGTGCCTGTCTGGGTTCCTGGTTCATTGGTGAGGACGCTACCTTCCGCAGTAATGGGCACTGGCCAGCAGGGGGCATCAGCCCCCGCTGCATCCGGAGAGACTGGAGGCAGGTGGGCCGCCCTGGGTGGAAATCACACCTGGTTACCTTTTGGGGGTGGGGAGGGGATGGGAGGCTGAAAGGCAGCTTTGGAGTCAGGTGGCCACTGAGCTGCCCTGGGAGGCCCATTCTGCCTTGCCACTAGCGGACAGGTCCCCCAGCAGAGCTCCAGGACACAGCTGGCCTCAGGACCAGGCCCTGGGGACAGACCTGGATGAGGCCAGTGTTTCCCCCAGGGGTCACCATCCAGGAGGCGTCTCCCAGGGCCACAGGCCATGGGCTCTGATGGTAACGGCACCTGGTGTTTTGCAGAGCTGCCCACGTCCAAGCACACACTTAACGCACTTCATCCTCCCAGCAGCCCATGGGAGAAGTCATCCTCCCATGTCTCACGTGAGGAGACCGAGACACAGAGAGGTTTAGGAGCTTGCCTGAGATCCCACAGCAAGTGGCAGAGCTGAGGTGTGAACCCAGGTAATGTGGCAACGGCACACTCTTACCACCCTGTCTTACACTTGGTAAGAGCTGCCCTGGCTTCTTGGCCAGGCAGTGATAATGGACAAGGGGGTGAAAAGGAAAGGAAAGGAGTTCCATCAGAGGGAACTGCATGAATGGAGGCCCAGAGGCATGAGAGTATGGGCAGAGGGGCAAGTCATTCTGAATTGCTGTCCCGGGGGGAGAGGTGCAGGAAGGAGGGTGCAGAGGCCACAGTAGCCTGTCAAGGGGAACAGCTGGAGGGCTGAACACAGGGGAGTGAAGAGGTCAGGTTTGGGCTGGGAACCTTCCCTGTGGCCTTGGGGTGGAGAGGGACTGGAGGGGGCCGGAGGGGAGACAGGACGGCCAGTGAGAAGGCCAGCGTCATCTGCAGGAGGGAGCCGCAGAAGGCTCGGGACCCTCCAGCCGCTGTAAGCAGGCTGCTCGGTCAGGCCTCTCTTGGTGACCAGCGACAGAAGTCGGCAAAGGGCAATTTAGTGAGAAGCCGCAGGGGTGCCTCCCAGGGCAGCCAGGCAGCTGGCCCGGAACCCGAGATCAGGGTGTAGAGGCCGTGGGGACCCTCTCGTCTGCCCGGCCTGCATCTCTCTGCCTGCTGGCTTCCTCTCTTTCCCCACAGGTGGTCTTTCTCCTTGTGCCTGGAACTGTGGTTCCATCAGGGAGCCGGGACCAGTCAGCCTGGCCATGGTACCATCTCTCATCAGGTTAATGCAGGAAGTCAGCTGGGTGGTTTGCAGAATCCTGAATCAATTTTCTTTTCGAGGTAAAAAAAACAAACAAAAAATCTGCCAGAGAAGCAGGCAGGCAGAAGCCGAAGAATAAATAATGGTTTTGTCATCTAAGCCACAGATAGAGCAGGAAGTGGGGCGTTCTCCACTCGAGGCCCACACCCCGCTACAGCATGGCCCTGCCAAGGTCACGGGCTGGGAGAGAGCAGGCGCCCGGATGCCAGGGCAGGGGGTCCCCTTTCTGGGCCCAAGGTGAGGCCTGCTCTGACCCTGGACCCCAATATTTCTGAACCTTTAATGGTTAGGCCAGGCACACATGGTTCATTTTAATCTAACTGTGCTCTTTCCTGTGGCTGAGGCAGGGTCACACGCTGCGCTGGGGGCCGGGAGGGTGAAGCCCATCAGAGCAAGGGCCACAGGGGAGGAAGCACTTACTCAGCGGTCACAGGGAAAGGAGACACGGCCCGGGCAGGTCAGAGTTCCATTTTTGCCCCCCCCCTCGTGTGCCTTCTCTGTACCGCACACAGTGACCTCACCCGTAAACGGGCCGCAGCTGCTTCTCGCAGGGTGTAGGGTGATCGTGTGCGTGCCCCACCTGCCCCGAGGGCTCTGCTCATCACCGCCCCTGCCTCACCGTCATCCCCCGCAGCCCAGCCAGCCCACCAGGGCCTGCACAGGGTGCCCCCCCAGACCGCTTCCACTGCTTCCCTCGTCTCCTTTCCAAACTGTATCCGTCATGGTCCCAGCAGGAAACAGATGGCACGTGCAACCGATTTTCTGGAAGGACTTTGGCAGAGGGACTGTTGACAGGTGTGAGAGCAGGGTTAGGGCGCCAACAAGGGTGGTGGCACCCCAGAAACAGACCACCCAGGGTGGCCCAGGCTCAGCGGGGGCTGGAGGTACCCTCACTCTGTATGTAAAGACGAGGCCATCAACGGATGTTTCACCAAACACATATTTTTAGAAAACGTATAGGCTGCTTGGGCATCTCCATTCACAGCCCCCATGTGCAACGAGGGACCTGAAGCTCAGGTCAGACTCAATGTGCTAAAGGCTATTCTGGGGAGCCAGGTGGCCGCCTGGCATGTGCACCCTTATGTCACAAGTTTTAGGGATTAGGACCTGGATATCCTTGGGGACCTTTATCCAGCCTGCCAGTGTGTGAATGGCCGTGGGGCCCCCATGCCCTTGTCCATGGCTGTCATTTACAGTGGACTGCAGTACTTTGACCACTGAGCCTGAACACAGCCTCAGAAGCCTTCTTAACCCACCCCTCAAGGCGGTCATTACCAACAGGTCAGAATGGGTACACAAGATGAAATTTAGGGGAATTACCTGGCGGTCCAGTGGTTAGGGCTCTGCACTTCCACTGCTAAGGGCCTGGGTTCGATCCCTGGTCGGGGAACTAAGACCCCACAAGCTGCGCAGTGCGGCCAAAAAAAAAAAGTTGACATTTAGGTGCCTTCCCCACAGTAGGCATTTGAAATCACTTAACTAATCTGAACTGTTAAAAACTTCACTGGGCTATTTTTCATGGGTAAAGAGTTTTCTTTACCATAAAAATAATTTAATACATCCTTTCAGCCAAGAGTTGTGTAAAAGTAGAACTCATATCCATCCACCTCCTTGGGGAGGGTGCTCAAGCCTGGGTGTCTTAGAGCTCGTCCAACCGGACGTGCTTCACAGCAGCATGGGGGTGGGGGCCGCCGGGAGCCTGCTCCTTCCTCCGGCAGGAGGCCCAGGGGGACCCGCTCCACAGCCAAGCATGCCAGTGCGGAAGCTCAGGGCAGTCATGCCTGTGTGGCCACCCTTGACCACTGGGCTGGGGGAAAAGCTGATGGGTAAATGCTGCCCCCGGTGGTCCCCAGGCATCCGGGCGTGAGATGCACTTCGCAGGCCCCTCGGGAGCTGCTGCCAGACGGAGCCCCACGTGCCTGCAACAGCAGCCTCCCCAATACCAGAGAACTGGTCCTTCCTCCATCCCGGCCCCCTGAGATCAGCCTCCCTGTGAACCCCCTGCCCCAGGTCGGTGCCTCAGGCCCTGCCTTGGTGACCACGACAAAGCAGTCTCCCCACTGTCTTTGGAGGGGATCTTGGAGGCTGGCCACCAGCGTAACAGGGAGGGAGGGAAGGAGGCCGTGGGGTGGGCCCGAGCTGCCTGTTCTCGGAGTTCCACGGGGACAACCCAGAAACTGGGGCAGGAGCAGGGTGGGAGGCCCAGATGGAGAGGAGGGGGAGGGGAGGGGACCAGGGGAGGGGAGACCCGACACCCTGGAAGGGGCCGTTTCTGCACTTGTGCCCGGGGGTCTGGCTGAATGACTCCAGGGAGTGCTCAGTGTGAGTGTGTATGGCTGTGTGTGTAAGCGTGTGCGCGAGAGTGTGTGAGAGGGCGTCTACACGTACGGGTCAGTGTGTGAGTGAGGGCAAGAGTGTATGCGTGTGCGCGGTGTGCAGGGTGCCGAGCTGGCAGGGACCAGGGGGCCGGCTTCCCAGGGAACCCCCAGGGCGATGGGCCGCACCCAGGGCGCTGCCTGCTCAGCCCTGGGAGCTGGGCGATCCCACGCTCTTCGTGCACCCTTCGTTCTTCCTGGGCAGAGCGCGCTCCCACCGTAGCTGCTCCTGGTCTGGAGTTGCCCCCCGCCGTCCCTCCCAGCTCCCCGCAGAGCCCCCAACCCCTTCACAGCCTTGTGTTACCCCATGTCACTGAGGAGGTAACTGAGGCTCCAGGAGCACAGTCCGGTGAGGGCACAGCTGAGACGGAGTCTCACCCCATGTCGCCCACCTTCTGCCCAGGAAAGGCACCCACATTTCTGAGGGTCACAGGGCAGGTGCTGGGGCCTGGTAGGAGCCTCCAGGGACAGGGGGAGGGAGGTCCTGGGCCATGGTGGGCAAAAGGGGAAATGACACTGCCTTGTGTGTGTGCGTGTGTGTGTGTGTGTGTGTGTGTGTGTGTGTGTGACGGGGGGGGGAGGTGGGGAGAGGGACCCTCCTGGCTCAGTCCCACCTTCCTTCTGCCAGCTCTCCCCTGACTCTGACCCACTGCCACCTGAAAAAACAGACCCCAGCCCACCCTCTGTGACCCCTGATCGCCACCCTGTGGGCCCCTCCCCAGGACCCTCGCTTAACACCGGCCTGGGTCCCCCACCCAGGCTGCCCAAATGGGGCTTGTAATGGGTTGGAGTGTCCCCCCAAATTCATGATTGCCCAGAACCCCAGAATGTAACGGTATTTGGAAACAGTCTTTGCAGATGTCATTAGTTAAGATGAGGTCAGACTGGAATAGGCTGGGCGCCGAATCCAATGACAGGTGTCCTTGTCAGAAGGGGAGGGACAGAGACACGGGAGGAGGCCACATGGAGACGGAGGCACAGACTCTAGAGATGAGGCCACAGCCAGGGCACACGAGGAGCCACCAGAGCTGGGAGAGGCAGGAAGGACCCTCCCCCAGAGCCTCAGAGGGACCATGGCCCTGCTGGCACCTTGATTTCAGATTCTGGCCTCCAGAGCTGTGAGAGAATGTATTTCCGTTTTTACAGGCCAGTTTTGGTCATTTGTACAGTAGCCCCAGGACACAGACGCAGGGCTCACCCATCTCCCTTCCCATCTCCTCAGCTGCTTTGCCTGAGTTCTGGAAACAGCAAGCCCTGCTACTTTGGCTGGGGGGACGTGCACGGGGCAGCCACGAGACCCCCACTGAGACCTCCAGCTATGGGTGGCGGAGTGGGACCCGGCTGCCCACCCTGAAACCCAGCCCTGCGTTCACACTGCGGCCCCGTCTCCCCTGGGCTCCTGGGCGGCGACTGAGCACAGGCGGTGTGGAGGCCAGGGCAGCTCCAACCACCTCTGAGGGACCACGTGGCTCAAGGACTCCCCAATGGCGATGGCCCCCGCAACGTTCAGGTTGCAGAGAGGGCCACCCAGGATGCTCCCTGCCAGGGCGTCTGCTTCCCAGGGGACCTGGGCTGGACACTGTATTGTTACCCCCATATTTCAGACCCCAAAACTGAGGCTCAGAGAGTGGGAGCAGCCTGCCCAGACCACTGAGCTGCCCTCTTCCTCTCCCTGGGCTGGGCGGGCCGGGAGTGACAGCAAGAGGTCTGCGCCCCAGCCCAGCCCACCCTCAGCTAGGCAGCTGCAGAGGCTCCCACCCTTGAAGGCAGCTCCCCCAGCTGCCGCCTGGTTGCCATGGAGGAGGTGCAGATTCCTGAGACGCGGCCAAAAATACACACCAGTGCCCTTCGTTCCTCACCCCCTTTCTCCAACATCAAAGCCTCCTTTTGTCAGCTGAGGCCTGGGCTACTTCCTCCCAAAGCAGCCAAGGAGCAAAGGGGGTCAAGGAGGCAGAGGGTCCAGGAAGTGAGTCACAGACCCCAGCCCAGCCTGGGCCCACTCCCTGGACCAAGTCCCCCCATCACCTGCCCACAGGGGAGAGCTGTGGGCAGTTTCCAGACCAGGTGGGTTCTTTCCTGCCTCTGTGCCTTGGCACATGCAGTTCCCTCTACCTGGCACACCCTTTCCTCATCCTTCGGGGCCCAGCTCCGGCTTCAGTCCTCTGGGAAACCTTCCCTGAGTCTTGGGGGCTCCCCCTGCATTCCACACCCACCTCCGTCACAGCTATTTTCTTGTCGCCTTTGGGGTTGTCAGTGGGCCTGACGCTCCCGTGGGGCTGGGAGGTCTTGGGGATACAAACTTCAAACTTCACCTTTTTATCCCTGGGGTGTCCCCTGTGCCCCCGTCAGGCAGATGCTCAGTGAATACAGACGGAAGGGAGGAAAGAAGGGAGGGAGGAGACAGGAGGGCGGGGGGAAGTGAAGAGATGTAAGTCCACTGGGTTACCCTCCTACAGTCACACTGCACCCAGGCACGCTGCTCTGGCTCGCCTTTGCCCCGCACACTTCCCAGCACAGATCTCATCCCTTTGTGGCCTCTCAGTTTCCTGGCCTACGACAGGTTCCTGCCCGGTCCCAGCTCACTCGGCTCTGTTCTCTGAGGGTCCAGAGTGGGTGCTCAGGAAGGAAGGAAGGAAGGAGGGAGGGAGGGAGGGAGAGAGGGAGCAATAAATGGGTGATAGGCTCTCACCGGGTTCCGGAGGCTTCTAAAAAGGCACTCATTCATCAACACCTCTCAGGACTTGGAGCATATGCAGGCCTGCTGCTTCCAAGCCTGTCACAGGTCACAGGTGGGCTTGAGGTGGGAAAAGGGAGTAAAAGATGAATATTTATCAAGGCCTGAGCTGGGTGTTTATACCCAGTGCCTCAGTCAGCCCACACGACCACCCTGGAAGTCAGTTTGAGGAGTTAACAGATGAAGAGACTGAGGATTTGGGAGGCAAAGTCATGCTAAATGAGCATTACGTGTTCCCCTCGGAGGCCCCTTTTGCAAGCTGGGCCCCAGCTCAAATGGAGAGAAAAACCAGTCAGACCAGTTAGGCTCCCAAACTTTCCACTGAAAACAAATATGTCCAACAGGGGTCGCCTCTGAAGATAGAACGGGAACTGGGGTGGGGAGGAGAGGATGCCGTGCACAACGTCCACTTTGCCCAGTTCTATGATTATCTGAATTTTTACCAAAAGTGTGTATTATATGGTTTTCTTTTTTAACGAGAAGAAAATGAACATCTGATGATCCTGAAGAGTCTGTCTTCCCTGGACACGTCTGTACCTTGAGACAGTCATGACAAATCTCCAGAGACTATGCCTGCAGCCAGCCCTCAACCCACCTTGGAAGCACATCCCACAAGCTAGGCCCCAGACCCAAAGCTGGCCACGCATCCATCCCTTTGGTCATTCGTTCTTTCACTACTCTGTGTTAGGGCCCTGCCCCCCGAAAGCCACTGGTCTAATGGGGAGACAGGCACAAGGACACCACAGAACAGAGCGATTGGCACCGAGGAAGAATGTGGTATAGCAGTGTGGCCGTGGGAGCAGTCAGGGAGGGACAGAGGAGGTGACCTTTGAGTGGCACCCTGGAGAGCGAGTAGGAGTTCGTTAGATGGGGAGCATGTGGGAAGGTTTTGCAGGCAGCAAGAAAAGTGTTGAGCACCAATGTGGTATGTGACCCGGATGCCAGGGGGAGTTTGGGGTGAATGAGATATGGGTGTGGGGCTGAGGGGGTCAGGAGATCAGGCTGGTTGGAGGTGAAACCAAAAACCACAAAGTGCCTGGATGGCGAGCAAGGGCTTGCAGGTGTTCCTTTGGGCTGACTTTGGGCTTGCTCACCGAGGGCATGCAGGTGTTCCTTTGGGCTACGACTTTGGGCTTGCTCACCGAGGGCTTGCAGGTGTTCCTTTGGGCTACGACTTTGGGCTTGCTCACCGAGGGCATGCAGGTGTTCCTTTGGGCTGACTTTGGGCTTGCTCACCGAGGGCATGCAGGTGTTCCTTTGGGCTGACTTTGGGCTTTGCTCACCGAGGGCTTGCAGGTGTTCCTTTGGGCTACGACTTTGGGCTTGCTCACCGAGGGCTTGCAGGTGTTCCTTTGGGCTGACTTTGGGCTTTGCTCACCGAGGGCACGACTTTCTGCTCCGGGTTCTGATGCACAGGCCAGGGTTGAAAAGTTCCTGGCTGGTTCTGATGGACCCCCAAGACTGGCATCCCACTGCTGGGATCCTCCTGACCACAGCATCTGGGTTGGGAGCAGGGCAGGGGTAGGTGGCTGCAGCGCACGTCACTGTGCCCCTCAGCTGTGTCCCCGGCGCTGAGCATCCTTCATCCCCTCCAGACAATCCTTCCTCCATCTCCGTGTGGCAGGTGTCCACCCGGAGCTCCCCCCGCCCCAGGCCCACCTATGCAGCTCTGGGTGGCTCTGAAATGTGTCAGCCGGGCTGGGCTGCCCTACGTTTCCCAGAATCCGTGTCCCTGAATGCTTCTGCAGGATGGGCCCCAAAGGCCTTTCCCGGGCGGGTGGGGGATGGAGTGGTTTCAGAGTTCACCCACGTGGCTGCTGAGCTGCTGGCCACCCCCTTGGTGTGAGGCACAGCCAGGCTGCCACCGGCCCTCTATTCTCACGTCTGACTCCTGGGCTCCAGGTTCTACAGGACGCCCACACAGCCGAGGTCCCCCCACCGCCTGACCCTGAGAGCTCCAGCTCATCCTTATGGGTCTGGTTTGTTCTTTTCTTGTCTGTATCTCAGCCATCATCCCTCCCTGACTCCCTGTCCTGCGGTCTTGGGGCTCCAGCATCAGCCTCAGGACGTGAGCCTCCCCCTGCTGCTGACGGGTCAACCCGTGACCCGTCCCATGCGCATGTGCACGTGTGTGCTGTGTGCACGTTACGTGTTTCTATCTATCCATCCCAGTGGGACCTGCTTCTCTGGCTGCGCCCTCGATTATGGCTGACCTGGGCCGGGGCGGTGGACACACACCCCCACCCCAACACTCACACACAAGCGCACACAGCTTTGGGAACAAAAGGTAAATAGAAGCCCAACTTACCATGTTTCCAAACACAGAAAATGACCTTTGGGTCCCTGCTGGGGGTCCTGGGCACACCCCTTAACTGCTGCCATGTTATGGAGGGGGAAACCAAGGCTCCCAGGGGACAGTGATCTACCTGGGATGAGGGGCAGAGCTGGGACTTGAACCCGGGTCGCTCTGACTGCAAGGTGACCCCCTGCTCTCGGGCCACAAGCTCTCTGCTAGCACCCGGCGGGGGCTCAGTCTCGCCAAAGCCCCTAATTCACACACCCACCACCTTCCAGTGCCTGTCTTTCAAAGGTGGCAGGAAGGTGTGTCTGAGCTCCCGGCTCCCGGTCCCACCTGGGGCTGCCCCTGACCTCTGCCCTTCCCCCTCTGTGCAGCCCCAGGTGCCCTCTGGGGCCTGGGGCCGGAAAAGCAAGGATTCTGGCATAAGACAGACCTGGGTTTACATCCAGTCTGCCCCACCGACTTGTGTGAGGGTCTCAGGCAAGGAAGAGCTTCTCTGAGCCTCAGTTTCCTCGTCTGTAAGCGGGATGACACCTCTCGCAGGATCAGAGATCCTGAGCGTGAGGACCTGGGCTCCAGGCCCAGGGCAGAGTGGAGCCCGAGCAAAGCACACTCCCCTCCTGCCGCCTCCACGTGCTCCTGGCCACCAGCACCTTCTGTTAATCCTATTTGGAGCCAGCTCACAGGGGAGTTTCCATACCCGCAGGCCTGTGTCTGCTGCCAATTGGGAGGCAAGGTAATTACATCGTGATTACAGACGTGCGCTCCCACTTCTTAGTGAGCTACGTGGGCTTAGGCAGAAAGGTCTCTATTCTCTGAAACTCAAGGACCGTACAAAGCTGCAAGGCTAACCTGGAGGAGTGGTTTTCCACCTGTTTGCAACCCCTTTGAAACAGATGAAAACAATGAATGCTAAACTAGTTGGGTTGAGGTCGGGGTGTTGAAGGGGGGCCGGGAGAAGGGTCCAGAGCCCCATTTGCCCTGCAGCTCTGGATCCTGGGGAGATGGGATTTGGGGTTGGTTCTGGGAGTGGAATCAGGGTAGCCCCAGGACAGAGGGAGAGCACTGGGGAGAGAGTCCACCACCCATATTTACCAGCTGGCACAGAAGGACTTCAATATCTTCAGAACTCTGTGCTCGTGCCCTTGTGGTTAGACCAATTAACTCATCTTTCATATCGAGAAGTGAGTCTATAAACAAAAATAAAAATATGTCCTTGAAAAAAGTCATAATGACATCAACCTTTTAATAACACCACACTTTCCTTTCTTAAATTTAGAGGGGGCTTCCCTGGTGGCGCAGTGGTTGGGGGTCCGCCTGCATGCCCCGGTCCGGGAGGATCGCACGTGCCGCGGAGTGGCTGGGCCCGTGAGCCATGGCCGCTGAGCCTGCGCGTCCGGAGCCTGTGCTCCATGGAGGGAGAGGCCACAGCAGTGAGAGGCCTGCGTACTGAAAAAAAAAAAAAAAAAAAAAAATTTAGAGGGATATTATAGGGAAAATATCTTCCCTATAGAAGAAATATTAATATGAATTCAGCAATTCTATTAACTCCCTTTTCTTTTTCTTCTGTTAAAGTCAAGTAAAATTAGATTAAAAATAGTAACAAGATGTGATTCTTCTGGTTTTATAAAATCATTTCTACCAATCTGTCCCTTACTCGTCCTTCTGGTTTTCTGTGTATTTGCAGAGTTGTCCAAAATGATGTTCACCTAATGTTAACGGTTTTTTGTGTTTTTTTTGTTTTTTTTGCCTCACAGCACACAGGATCCTAGCTCCCCAAAATGAGATCGAACCCGTGCCCCCTGCAGTGGAAGCGCAGAGTCTTAACCACTGGACCGCCAGGGAAGTCCCCCTCTTTTTTTTTTTTAAGAGAAGAATCCCCTGATTTTTTAAAACATCTTTATTGGAGTATAATTGCTTTACAATGTTGTGTTAGTTTCTGCTGCACAAAAAAGTGAATCAGCTATACGTATACATATATCCCCATATCCCTTCCCTCTTACATTTGCCTCCCACCCTCCCTATCCCACCCCTCTGAGTGGTCACAAAGCACCGAGCTGATCTCCCTGTGCTCTGTGGCTGCTTCCCCACTAGCTATCTATTTCACACTTGGTAGTGTGTATATGTCAATGCCACTCTCTCACTTCGTCCCAGCCCACCCTTCCCCCTCCCTGTGTCCTCAAGTCCATTCTCTACATCTGTGTCTTTATTCCTGTCTTACCACTAGGTTCATTAGAGCCATCCCTCCCTTTAGATTCCATATTTATGTGTTAGCATACAGTATTTGTTTTTCTCTTTCTGACTTAACTTCACTCTGTATGACAGACTCTAGGTCCATCCACCTTACTACAAATAACTCAATTTCGTTTCTTTTTATGGCTGAATAATACTCCATTGTATATATGTGCCACATCTTCTTTATCCATTCATCTGTCAATGGACATTTAGGTTGCTGCCTATTGTAAATAGAGCTGCAATGAACACTGTGGTACATGACTCTTTTTAAATTATGGTTTTCTCAGGGTATATGCCCAGTAGAGGGATTGCTGGGTTGTATGGTAGTTCTATTTTTAGTTTTTTAAGGAACCTCCATACTGTTCTCCATAGTGGCTGTATCAATTTACATCCCCACCAACAGTGCAAGAGGGTTCCCTTTTCTCCACGCCGTCTCCAGCATTTATTGTTTGTAGACTTTTTATGATGGCCATTCTGGCAGGTGTGTGGAGATGCCTCATTGTGGTTTTGATTTGCATTTCTCTAGGGAAGTCCCTTTTAATGGTTATTTTTGGCTGATGGGATTTGGGTTGTTTTTTTACTTCAATCTTTGGGATTTACAGCGTGTTTTGAATTCTTTATAATGAACAGGTGTCACTTCTGTTTTGTTTTGTTTTGTTTTTGGCTGTGTTGGGTCTTCGTTGCTGCGCGCGGGCTTTCTCTAGTTGCCGTGAGTGGGGGTTACTCTTTGTTGCGGTGCGCAGGCTTCTCATTGCCGTGGCTTCTCCTGTTGTGGAGCATGGGCTCCAGGCACACAGGCTTCAGCAGTTGTGGCTCGTGGGCTCCAGAGTACAGTCTCAGTAGTTGTGGCTCATGGGCTCAGTTGCTCTGCGGCATGTGGGATCTTCCCGGACCGGGGTTTGAACCCATGTCCCCTGCATTGGCAGGCGGATTCTCAACAACTGTGCCACCAGGGAAGCCCTGTCACTTATTTTTTAATGTGATTTTTTTCTTAAAAAGGGAGGTGGGAAGGAAACTTGTCACGATAGTTACAACCAGAATTAATTGTGGAAACTGAGGACTGAGACCATGGAAGATTGCTATTTCTGTTTTTTCTCCTTTAATTTCTAAAAGTAAAAGAAAACAATTTTACTTTTAAAATAAGGAAAAAAGAAATCATGGAGATTGTGAAACAAAAGCAGTAACACACAACTTGGCAATGATCTATTCATATTTATTGAACAACTTGATGCCAGGTTCCAATGTTTAGTCATTTTATTTAGGTTTTTGGTTACGACACTTGGTAAAATTTTCTCATACACTTTCCCTGCAATTATATATGCTGCCACTAGGTAACAGGAGGCATATCAGTATTCTGGGAGGTGTGTGTTTTACCCATGTCTCAGGTAAGAAGCCACCTATTACAGATTTATAAGTTCGCATTTTTTGAGAGCTTTAAAAAATATATATTGGGAACGTTACAACTGATAACCCAGTCAAGGCTGCTCAACTTCTTGTCTTCCTCAGATAAATTCTTCAGACTCGAGTCAAACAAGTGACTAAAACAAACGGGACGCCTCTACACGTGAGACGTAGACTGACATAGACAGTTGCCTAGAGGTAAAGCACCCAGCTCTGGAAGCAGACAGATCCGAGTCCAAATTTTGGATTCACCACTCACTTCATCATCTTAGTCAAATGATGGCACCTCTTTCAGCCTCCGAATCCTCGTTCAGA
Organism: Delphinapterus leucas; assembly: GCF_059928025.1. Lineage (NCBI taxonomy): Eukaryota > Metazoa > Chordata > Mammalia > Artiodactyla > Monodontidae > Delphinapterus > Delphinapterus leucas. The sequence goes on from NC_143145.1 coordinate 2,681,257, forward strand.
TGCTGGGGACTTAACACGCTCATGCCACAAGATTGTTGTAGGAGTTGAGCGAAGTGGTGTAGGTAAATGAATCAGGAAATAGCAGTTCTTATTCCTGCTGCCGTGTCCACCTAGAAAACTCCTACTCATCCTTGAGGACCCAGCTCAAATACCTCCTCCTCAATGAAGCCTCTGTTACCTTCCTAGCAGCAATTAGTTGCCCGTTCCTCTTTCCTATACCCCAGTCCTTAACCCATTATGTTGTCAGTTTTTTGCTTTACATCTTCTGAGTCTACGTTATCAGGTGAGTGCAAATTTAGGATTTTACATCTTACTCTTGGAATGACCCTAGTATTATTTTGAAATGTCCCTCTTTCTCTCTTAAGGCCAATATTGATAACATAATCAAGTCTGCTCAACTTCTGTTACTGTTTTAACTAACTTCCCTCCCTCCCTCCCTCCCTCCCTCCCCCTCCCTTCCTCCCTCCCTCCCTTCCTCCCTCCCTCCCTCCCTCCCTCCCTGCCTTCTGTCGTTTTTCTCTGTGTGTGTGCTTTACATAGAAGGAGAACAAGGCTCAGAGGAAGAAGTGATTGGTCGACAAGTTAGCCGGCCTCCCCCTCCTGCCCCACCTGCAGAGACACTCCCGGGTCCTTCTGCCTGGGGCCACATTGCTGAGACTATTATTGACACTTATTTTGTGGTTCTCACCTGTCCCATCCTAACGGTCCCTTCACCGGTCTCCTGCCCGCCAGGCTCCTGTCTCCTATCCAGTCTGCTGCTGGGATCCTGACCAGTCACTCCCCATGATGGTCAGAGGCCCTCCAAATGGCATTGATCTGAACTTCTCAAGGACCCCACGACTGAGCTCATTTTTCACCCTCGCCCCCTGTCATGGGCACCTTGTCCTCACAAGCACACGACCGTGTACACTCACACACTTGAGTGTGACCACATGCACAGACACACATGCACGTGCACAGGCCTACACAGCAATGCTCTTTCCCCTGACCTCAGTGGACCACCTCCAGTTTCCAGGGAGTCACCTGCACACGCTCCACCTTCACCCACGTACTGACTGCTGAGCTCCTCCCCAGCTCGCAGGACGGACGCAGACCCAGGTCTGTGCCCTCTCCTACCCCCCTCCTCCTCTCTGCCTCTCTGAGAGCTCTGGCATCCTCCTGGGGACCACGTGCCAGGTGAAAACTCCTTTGCAGCAAGGGGTGGCCATCACCCTGCTTGGGAAGGCAACTGCGTGGGCTCCTGCGCATGTGCCGTTTCTTCCTGACATGAAGCGCTGGCTTGGCTGACCTTTGGCTTTTTGACCTTTACCATTCCCCTTCTTCCTTCCTGGACTGCAAACCCAAAGCCTAGAGACAGAGCCACTGTCTTGCAAATGTGAGGACAAATGCCACGCTCTAAAGATGGTAGAGTAGGAAGCAAAGGGCTCCTCGTCCGCAACCACCCTCCAGCCCGGGCCTGCCTCCTTCTTGTTTGTGAGAAAGATAAACCTCTGCTGGTTAAGCCAGAGGTCAGTTGCTGGTACGGGAAGCTGATGTAAAATTTAATTGGCACAAAGGCAGTTCATGGGACACCTCCTCCAGCAAGACTTCCTGGATTCCCCTGGCAGATTCCATCCGGTGCTCTGTGTCCTTCTCATGCGGGGTTGGCTCTACGGCTCCTACCTCATTGTCTCTCCAGAGAATCAGGTGCACCTGTCCACCACCCACAAGAAAGACAAACTTCCAGGGGCAGGGCCCATCTTGCAGGCACGGGTATCCCCCTTATTTCTTAGCCGAGAGCCTGGCAGGATGTTTCCGTGGGTGTGGAAGAAGGAGCGGAGGACTCGGACTCTTGGAGCTTGTGTTCTTGTCCCGGCCACCATGTCCCAGCGCAGCGACCTTGAGTTCCCTCTTTAAGCAGCTGTTTCTTCATCTACAAAACTATAAAAATATCCACCTCCTGTGGATTGTGAGGGGGTGTGAGGCTCAGATGAGGTAATCGATATGGAAAGACTCGGAGACAGAAAAGCACTGCTGTACAAATGGAAACTGTCAATGTCCATGTAAGGGTTGTGGGATCAGAGCCTTGTCGTTCGCTCTGAAGCACAAACAGCAACACACACACGTCACATATACACACACACACGTGCTCACACTCTCACACACACGCACACACACAGAGGCATGAGCATGTCTCTTTTTAAAAAAAATTAATCTATTTATATATTTATTTTTGGCTGTGTTGGGTTCTTCATTGTGCGCGGGCTTTCTCTCGTGGTGAGCGGGGGCTACGCTTCGTTGTGGTGCGTGGGCTTCTCATTGCGGCAGCTTCTCTTGTTCCCGAGCGTGGGCTCTAGGCATGCAGCCTTCAGTAGTTGCAGCTTGTGGGCTCAGTACCTGTGGCTTGCAGGCTCTAGAGCACAGGCTCAGTAGTTGTGGCGCACGGGCTTAGTTGTTCCGTGGCATGTGGGATCTTCCCAGACCAGGGCTCGTACCCATGTCCCCTGCATTGTCAGGCGGATTCTTCACCCACTGCACCACCAGGGAAGTCCCATGAGCATGTCTCTTAAGCCAAAGCAACTTGAACTGCCCTTGGAAGCTGCCCAAACCAACCTTAAGCACAAGCTAGTCCACACTCGGTGACTTGGTGCTGGTTTGAGAACCAGCCAGGCTTCTCAAGGTTGTTTTCTTTGAGCCAAACACGGTGTCATCACCTTAGCATTTGGCACCTTGTTTCCCGCCCCGAGGCACAGGGGAGGCCTTACATAGCTCAACAAGCAAGGGAGTGGAAACCAAAGAGCCTTCCCACCAAGGCTGCCTCACGGGGGATTTGGAGGAAGATGTGCTGGCCCACTGCCCGCAGCCCGGAGTGAGCCGAGGGACTCTCTCCGTCTCTCTCTCCCTCTCTTTCTCTCTCAGTCTCTGCCTCTCTCCATCCGTCTCTGTCTCTTCCCTCTCTCTCTCTGCACCGGGCACCCACCAAGAGCTGGAAAGCCAGGCCTGGCTCAGGACTGCTCCGGGTGGGCAACCAGGATCCAGCCACTCTCCATCATGATTTGGAGCTGGTCAGGATCCAGGCTGCCTGTTCATTCAACAGACATTGCTTGAGCACCTGCTGTGTGTCAGGCCCTGGCTTGGCCCTGGGAGCACAGACTGGATGCCCAAGGTGGTGGAAGCCTGAGGAAGGAATGGAGAAGAAATAAACGTGCGTTGGGTGCCCTCTCGGGTCTGGCACTGTGGTGATGCTGTCAACATTTGGTTTAATTCCTGCACCAGCCTGTGAGGTATTTACTTACTTAAACAGGTTCCACCAAGTCTACCAGCTTAAGGCCTATTTTTAATATTCAGCTTATTCTCTCACCAGCTCCTCACAGACCAGCAGGATGGTCATCATATATCTGTCTGTCTGTCTCTCTCCATCTTTGTTTCTGTTGTCATCTCTCCCTCCATTCCAGCAATCCCACTTCTGGGAACATAGAAGTGAAAGCAGAATCTCAAAGTTATTTGCACCCCTGTGTTCATAGCAGCATTATCCACAACAGCCAAATGGTAGAAACGACCGAAGTGCCCAGGGGCCAATGAATGGATCAGCAGACGAGGTCCATCCACATAGAGGGATATTCAGCCTTTAAAAGGAGGGAAATTCTGACACCTGCTACAACATGAATGAACCTTGAGGACAGTATGCTCCGTGAGATAAACCGGTCACAGAAGGACAAATACTGTATGATCCCACTTAGACGAGGTGCCTAGAGCAAACAAATCCATGGAGACAGAAAGTAGGATGGTGGGGGCTGGGCGAGGGGGTGGGGACTGAGTGCTTAATGGGGATAGAGCTTCAATTTGGGAAGATGGAAAGTTCTGGAGATGGAGGGTGGGACGGTAGCACGATAAAGTGAATGTACTTAATGCCACTGAGCTGTGACCTTAAAAAGGGGTAAGAAGGTAACTTTTATGTTATTTGTATTTTTCCACAATTAAAACAACGACAGCAACAGTGGTGTCTGTGGGTGTGGAGTCTCTGCGGGCATGGGCTTGGGAAGGGCCACCTGGGTAGTTCTGAGTGGTTCCGCGTGGTCTAGCCCCGGCGTTTTCCCTCACACCTTTATCTCCGTGAGGGCAGGAACCCCGGTTATCTCAGGGTCCCCAGCCAGTATTTGTTGACTGACTAGGTGACTGGCTGCTTCTGCAGTGCAGTCCTGACCTGGGGGCCTCTGGGAGAGCCCAGACCCTGGGTGGCTGGACGGCTGGGCAGCAGAGGAGGCTAGGAGCCTGGGTGCAACTCTGGAACCCAGGCCCCCTGCCAAGAAGGAAGCGCCAAACAATAGCCCCCAAGAGGCCTCCCCACAGCCAGCCGGATTTGCACCTCCACGGACACAAGCAGGCTTCCTCTGTAGGAAGTGATACCCGAGGGAGGGGAGGGAGGGCTTCCGCTGGAGCCAGCTGGAGAAGGGGCTGGGAAGGACAGGCAGCAGCGGGGAGTCTTGGATACCATCACCCCTGGGCCTGGGCACCAAAGGCCACCGTGGGCGGCGCGCTCCCCAGGCCTCTAAGGACCCGCCCGTCCTGCGTGAAGCGCCTACTCTTGAGCCTGGAGGTCAGGGTCAGGACATGAGGGTCGGGGGACGTGCTCTTGCGTCCCAGCCCTCCTTTCAGGGGCTGTGTGGCCAGAGCCCTGGCCGCACGTTCCCTCCCATCTCACGGCGATCTCTGTGCACTCGCGATCCCAAAGCACCCAGACCCAGGCCTACCCTCATGTACCTCATCGCTCTCCCGGGGAAAACAGACAAAAATAAGCAGAGACATAAAAAGAAATGGCCGTGAATCCCTGGAGGGGTGGCTGACGGTGGTGACTACTCCCCCTCCCGTCCATGCTCTGAATCAATTAAGAGCCTGGAAATGAGAAGCTGTTGAAGGAGCTCTGACTCAGGACCAGATGGGCCCTTGCTCTGTCCCCTGAGTTCCAGGTAACCACCCAGGAAGAAGCCGGGCAGCTGTGGGCAAGGGCAGGCCCCTCTCCCAGCTCCCAGCCCCCAGCCCCCAGCCCCCAGCCTTGGAGGAGACCCCCGCCCTAGGGCCACGGGCAGGCTGGGCCAGAGGGGAAGATGGCTGTGGACTCGGGGTCCCGCTGCCCAGGGGGAGGGGGGCGGAGTCGCTTGGCCTCCACGGAACCCTGAGGAGGGGCAGAGGCTGCCTAGGTAACAGGTGAGAGGAAGGAGCCAAGGGGATGGAGGGCTGGATCCGGACGGGGGCCGGGGCGGGAGGCGGTGGCCACTCAGCTGGCGGCTAGGCAGCAGGGTCCGCTGGGGCTGGGGACAGGTGCACAGACGGGGGCCGAGGTGCCTCGCTGAGGTCGAGGCAGCAGAGGGGAGACAAGCCCCGGCTCACGAGACCCTAGTGATCCTGTGGCCCTTGCCGGAGGTTCGGGCAATGGTGCCCTCCGGCCACCCTTCACTGCCATTTGGGGGGTCCTCCGGAGAGGGTGCTCAGCAGGTGGCCATCACCCTCGGCCTGGAGCAAGAAAAGGGGGAGAGGCCAGGAAGAGGAGCCCACCCGCCCGGAGAGGGCAGGGGAGCAAGGAGGAGAGGAGGGAGGGCCCCGGAGATGAGCCCAGGAAGTTACAGAGGAAGCGGGGACGGTGTGGGAGAGCGGCGGAGCTCCAGCACAGCTGCTACTGCACTGCGCCCCACCAGGAGGAGCTCTCGCTTTCTTGCTGTGCAGAGAGGCAGGCGTGGCGAGAGACGGGCAGCCCTGCGGGGCGGGGCAGGCAGCCGAGCGCTTGGTGGGCGCTGGGGAGGAGGGCTGCTGCTGGGGGGAGGGGGAGATTGAACCCCTCACTCTGCCCCTGCAGATGCAGGGCAGCCCTTCTGCTTCTCTGCCTCACTTCTCCTGCCCCTGCCCCCTCCCCCTCCGCGAGGCTGGGTCAGATCACTGCCCCCACGTGTAGTGGGCTGAACTGTGTCCTACCCAAAAGATATGCTTAAGTCCCAACGCCCAGACCCTGTGAACGTGACTTTATTTGGAAAAAGCCTTTGCAGATGTAAGTTAAGGATCGCGAGATGGGATCGTGCTGGATTTGGGGTGAGACTTAGATCCAGCGATAGGTGTCCCTGCGGGAAGAGGGAAGACACAGAAGGAAGAAGGCCTGTGAAGACGGGCAGAGACGGGAGTGACACAGGCCAGGAGCCCACCCCAGAGCCCGAGCGCGGCTGCCCACAGTTGGTCTCAGATTCCGGCTTCCAGGTCTGCGGGGGAACACACTCCTGCCCTCTGAGCCCCCAGTTCATAGTAGTTTGTTATGGCAGCTTTGGAATTGGATACCCCATGGACACCAAAGCCCCTCCTGGGGCTTCCCTGGTGGCGCAGTGGTTGAGAGTCCGCCTGCCGATGCAGGGGACACTGGTTCGTGCCCCGGTCCGGGAAGATCCCACATGCTGCGGAGTGGCTGGGCCCGTGAGCCATGGCCATTGAGCCTGTGTGTCCAGAGCCTGTGCTCCACAACGGGAGAGGCCCTCATACAGCAAAAAAAAAAAAAAAAAAAGCCCACTCCTGGGTCACCTGCCTGCAAGCAAGTGACAGAACACAGGTGGCCTTGACCCCGCTTCCAGCTCCCTTCCCTGCATGTCCTACCTCTGGGAAAATCACCAGGAGCCTGGTGGCCAGCGGACAGGGTTGGGAAAGTAGGAGGGGAGGCTGACAGAAGCTGGGTGGAGGCTGACACAGCTGCAGCCGAGTGAGCTGCCAGCTGGGACCAGCGCTTCCCTGGCCTCCTTAGACCTGCCGGTCTGGAGGGGAAGTAATCGCGGTGAAAGTGCTGTCTGCGGTCAGCGGCCAGAGCAAGAGGAAGTGGGAGATGACCCGGACCTTGCAGCCCTTGGAGCGTGCCTCCCTGCACCTAAACCCACAACTATGCTTCTCCCAGGAGAACTCCCGGCAGAGGGGAACTTGCCATATTGCCAGTGAAGCTTACCCTCCAGGGCCCCTCACTTCCAAAGACCCCTCTAAAGCCCTGTACTTGTTTCTGTATTCTTTTTGTCCAAAGGGACCCCCCCCCGCCCGGACTGTAAAAGCATCGGGTCCCAAACACCCTAGCTCCCTCCTTGCTGACACCTGGGCACAGCACACAATGCACAGCTAGCAGTGTGGACGCTTCCCTGGGTTTTCTGTCATCTGACCACCCAGCCAGCCAGGCCTCCGTGCCTTCAACCAAGCTGGATTACTGAGTCCCTGCCTTGGATATAATCCTTGCTCTCAATGCTCATGCTTAGAGGCAGGTGGGGAGAGGATACAGAGAAAAATTAGAAGCAATTAAACCGGCTGCAGCATCATGAGCGTGAAGAAGTGATGGGCCGAGAGGAGAAATCGTGGAGGGGATGGTTGTTCTACCTGGAAGTCATGACGGTCCCACCGAGGAGATGACCTCCAATCTGGGTTTTTAAGGATGAGTAGGAGTTCACCAGCTGACAAGGGAGAGGGCAGCTTAGGCAGAGGGAACTGCACGGGCAAAGGCGTGGGACAGCCCCAGGCCCTTGGGCACCAGTGTGTGTGACTTAGCCTGCCTGGCCCACAGGTGCTGTGGGATGAAAAGAGAGAGGGAAGGGCCAGGGCTGAGCAGGGAGGCCTGGGGTAGGGAGAGGAATCAGGTATGAGGGCCCCCAGGGAATGTGTTGGTTTCCTGTGGCTGCCATAGTAAAGTAACCCAAACAAGGCTTAAAAGGAGAGAAATTTCCTCCCTCTGGAGGCTCTAGGGGACGGTGTTTCCAGGCCTCTCCCAGCTTCTGGCTGTCGCAGCCATGCGACCCCTGGGTCCCTTGCTTTGCAGCCGCATCCCTCCAGTTGCTGCCTCTGTTGTCACATGACCTTCACCCTGTGTGTCTCTGTGACCCTCCTCTTCTTCTTACAAGGACACCAGTCATCGTAGAGAAGTTACTAATCAGGTAACCTGATTACATCTGCAAAGACACTACACTATCTCCAAATACAGTCACATTCACAGGTACCTGGGGTTAGGGCTTCAACAAATCTTTCAACAGCCAGAAACTGTCCCCTCAAAGCCTAGGGGTTTAGGCAGCAGGTGAGAGAAAACAATCCTTCCTGGGTTGTCTCCCTCTGTCCTGCTTCCAGCAAGTTCTGAGTTCCTAGTTTGGACCTTTAACTCCTGTGTTTTGACTTGGCCATGGGCTCATGGCTACTGGGTCCCAGTTCCCCCAGGAGGCTCTGGTTGGCTGCCCCACCCACTCTTGGCACCCAGAGGTGACCCTTAGCAGACCTGCTTCCAGCTTCACACTCAAGACCCTTCCCCACCCCAGGCCCTGGTCTGTGTCTGGCCCGGGTGGGGTATCTGGACATGACCAGGCCCTTGGGCTCCAACTTCAGGGTCACTCTCAATCCCCTGCTCCGAACCTTGATATCTAATCAGTTTCCAGGTGCTGCAGATGGGGCCTCCGAGGTGCTTCTCACATCTGGGTGGCCTCTGCTCTGGGGCCATGTTTCCCAGCGGTTGGGGTCACAGTGCACTCACAGGTCACACACAGGAGTGGGGTTCTCTTTCCGACGTTCTCTCACCCATTTTGCCCAAGAAGCTGATTGAGCCCCGGGAGCCCGCACCTTCCCCCAACTTTGTCTCATCTTGCTCTGGCAGCTGGAGCAGGGCTCAGGCTTGGAGAAAGGTGAAGGGGGAGACCCCCGAGTAGGTCCTGAGCTGGGCCTTGGGCTCCCGGAGAGCCACGTGTGAAACGACAGGTGACATGATGCAGAGCAAACAGCGGCTGCTGGGATTTATGCCATTAGCACCGTCCAGCGACTCCCATCCCCAGAATGCTCTCTCCAAACTTTACAGCATGCAGCCTAAGGGTCTGCTAGACTGGACTTCAACATTCCAAGACGGCTAGACGCCCCCGTCCACTACAGGGTCCCCCACAGCATGTGGTATAAGAGGCCCTCGAAACACACCCGAGAGAACTTCCGATGGGCGTTTGCACCAGTGCATCAGTCAGGCTGCCTTGACCCCACAGCGAAGGTCAAGAGTTCACACTCTGGAGCAGGTGGATCAGTTCCTTCTCACCTTCCTACCAGCTGGATAAGCCGGGGATTTAACATCTCTCGGCATCTTTTCTCATCTTTAAAGAGAAAATAATTGTGGTACCTCCTCATAAGTTTGTTGCAAAGAGTAAGTGAGATAATACATGTGAAGGGCTTAGCAGAGTTCCCAGCACATGTTACTTATTCTGTAGGAAAACTATTATTGTTGCTAGAACGAAGGGCAGGCCTATGGAAACCCGAGCCCCAGAAGGTTGAATTTACTGGGGTCTTTGATTCAAATATACACAGATTTTTGCCTCCATGGAAAGTAGACGAAAGTCAAAGATGGATGGGCTTGAAAATGGAATCATGGAGATAAACTAACTGGACCAATTTTTTATATGGATAATCCCTCCCCTTGTGGATCATCCAAATTTCCCATCAGTAAAACCTACCTTGCCCCTTAGCGCAAATCTCGCCCCTGTTGCTTCCTTTTCTCAGTCACATTGGGACAGTAAATGCACACTTTCAAGGGATTTCACGTGCGCCCACTGTTTATTCTTATGCCACTCAAATGTCACCTCTGCTATGTGCAAAAGTTCCCTGGATGTGAGCACTTAGATCGGGCAACATTTGGAGGGTTTGGCCTCGCAGATGGTCTGCTCTCTGGGTTGGCAAATTCCAGCCTGGCTTCACGAAGTTGCCGTTGCCATGGCGTCTGTGTGTGGGCAGGAGACAATCGTGCATCTCCTCAGCTTCTGGAACACTCACCCGGAGCCTCGGAATCAGGTGGTTGGAAGTCTGTGTGCAGAGAGAAAAAAGGAGGCAAGGAGTGTGGGAGGGAGCAGATCTGGGCGACTGCACCAGTGTTAACAGAGCTGAGGAAGGGGGGCGATGCCTAGGCTGCCGATGAACCAGAAGAGATGGATGGAGGCGGAGGGCGCATTGGGCAGGGGTGGCTGCAAGGCATGCTGGGACCTCAGCCACACAGGCCGGTGGGGCGGGGAATCAGATGGAGCGCCTTTTCTCCCACCTCCTGCGGTTCTCTGCTGCCCCTCCTGTGATAGCCACTTCCTACCACTGTCTCGAAGTCACTGTAAATGTAGCCCAGGAGTTAAATACTGCTGATTTAACACGTGCCTTTAATAAATAAATGAATAAATATTTAACGAGCTGACTGCAATGCTCTCTTCCCCAAGTTTTACGTGGCTGGCTCATTCTCAATAGTCTGGGTTTTGCTCAAAAGAGTTATCATTTGAGAAAGACCTTTCCTGACCCCCTATCTACCCCTGCCAGAGTCCTTTGCCATTACAGGGCCCTGTTGTGTTTTCTTATAGCACTTTGTAGTGTCTGAAACCATCTACATAAGCTCCAGTAGTGCCTATGTAACGTGTGTGTAGGTCTCCATAACTAGGTCATCGTAGGCACTAATAATATTGGATAAATAAAGTAGTGAATTGGTATGTTCTGGAATATGGTAGGGTTTCAGAGAAGGTCCATTGGAGAGAGATTTATTTACTGCCACGCAACCCTGGGAGAGTCACCTAGCCTGAATTCCTAGTCTGTAAAACGGGGCTAGTGTAATTATTCAGAGAAGGCAGCTCTAGAGCGTCCACGGAGGTCCCTGCACAGCGCATGCACACCCAGCGACCCCTCACCTTGTTTGGAGGGAGCAGGGCTCCAGCACTGCTCAACCCCAGGGATACCACTCACACTCCCGGGGATGGAGGGTGGTCTGGAGCCAAAGGCACGAGCAAGGAGGGAGTTGGTGGTCACTGGGGGGAGCGGGGATGGCCTTGTCTGTCGGGAAGGAGCTGGAGGGCCTGTCAGGGCGAGGTCTGCCCCATGGTCTCCCGGCCCTCCCTCCTGGCCTGGTCTGCTCATTGGGTGCCTCAGGTTGCCAGGACCAGGGCCTTAACTCTGACTGCCAAAGGACTGGGACCAGGATGGGCCACGGGAAAGCCAGGAGGCTGAGGCAAGGACAGAACCTTTGGCCTTTGGGCCTGGCTTCTCCAGAACTGTCTCCCCACCATGGGCAGCAGGCATTCCCTTGATCCCCTGCCCCCTCAGGGGCACTCAGGGTCCCTCTGTCTCCCCCCAGGGCTCCTGCTGCCATCATCCAGCTCAGCTTTGACCTTCTCCCGCCGGGTTTCCTACACCTGTATCTTACTCACGGCTTGCCTCCCTCATCCTCCTGCCCCTCCTGCCTCAGGGCTGCTTGTGTGGAGCCTTTCAACTGTGCTCCCACCACCAACGCCAGCACGGTCTCCGTACCTCCAGCCCAAATTCCTGGGACAGACCAGCTGGCCAACTGGCCTGTTTGGGCAGCTCTAGGTGCAGCCAGGCTGGCAGCATGGCCGGCCCACAGGCTTGTTCCTGAGCATGAGCTTCCCACCTGCCCTGTTCCGGCCAGCTGGGGCTTTGACAGGCACCTGCGACAGTTTCCCTCGGGGACAGGGAAGGGTGTACAGGCACCATGATGGACGTGTCTGTATGTCCCCTCTACTTGCCTGACGCCCCAGTCCACACCTCACTCCCCCACAGCGCCCTCACCCTCCCCACCTCCACACCTTTGCTCATGGGCTGCCTTCTGCCCAGAATGCTCCCCACTCTTCCATCTCAGCTCAGAGGCCACCTCCTCCATGGGGTCCTCCCAGATCACCACTGCCAGATGTCACCTCTCCCTTCTTGGACCACTAAATCCCTTTGTCCCACTTTTTTTTTTTTTTTTTTGCAGTACGTGGGCCTCTTACTGTTGTGGCCTCTCCCGTTGCGGAGCACAGGCTCCGGACGCGCAGGCTCAGTGGCCATGGCTCACGGCCCAGCCGCTCCGCGGCATGTGGGATCCTCCCAGACCAGGGCAGGAACCCGTGTCCCCTGCATCGGCAGGCGGACTCTCAACCACTGCGCCACCAGGGAAGCCCTGTATACATATTTTAAAACACCTATTTATGACTGCACTGATCTATCAGTTCTCAACTGTATCGATCATTCATTTATCACCCTCCCTCTACCCTCCTCTGGGCTTCCCCCATGGGAAGAAATGTTTCCTATAAGAAAGGAAGGTTTTTTTCCCCTGGAGCATCTGCATTACTCCATCCCTCAATGGACGTCTTTTGAGATATTTTTATAATAAAACAAAGCATGATTCTCTTATGCAATACCATTCACATATTTGTCAGGAAACGTTATGAAACTTCAAGGAAATGTCTTGCTTCAATAAACCCACTTTGGCCTCTGCTCTTGGCTGCCCGATAAAGTTTGAGAACTGACCAAAAAGATAAAATCCAAACTTCTGTGGCTCCTGTGCAAGGCCGTTCAGTCTGGCCCGGTCCTCCTCCACCCCGTTGGCGGCTCATCCCTGCCATGAAGCCTCATTTCTTGTCCTGCCCAGTACCCCATCCCCTGAATGCCAGGATGGCGCCAAGCGTAGGAATCTTAGCACAAGTTCCTCCAGCCTAGAGAGCACCTTTCTCAGCCCGTCGTGGCCCTGCTCTTCCTGGAAGATTTAAGGCCATTGGCATATCCTCTGGGAGACGTCCTTCTGCGCATGGAGATTCGGTGGATGGTGGCTCCGAGCAGAGGCTGAGAATTTTGTGGGACGAGCTCCCTGGTCTTCATGCCAGGCTCTTGCCCCGCTGAGTGGCAAAGGGGCCGGGTGAGGCTCACCTCCTGCTGGGGACAGCGCAGAGCAGCCTTTAAGGTCGTGGCTCCTCTGTGTTGCCCCAGCCAAATGAAAATGTGGTGTTCCAACCCGAGGTGGGAAGCCTCTCTCCCCTTCCCATGGACCATCACCCCAACCCCACAGGATGTACCCTCAGCACTGGGACACACTTGGTACTTGGATCAGAGGGGCACGCTATGGTACTGCCAGCTGAGGGCAGGGACAGCCACCACCAGGCCCCACCCTCGGGGGGTGGAGGGCAGCGGCCATCCCAGCGAGGGGGCAGGAAGGCTGGAAGGGGCCCAGGGCACTCAGAGGCAGTGGGGCTGTGAGGTGACAGGGGGTGGGGCCATGTATGAGCCGAGGCTCCAGGCCCCTCCCCTCGAGCGTGCTTCATTTCCCTGGACTTCACTTACAAAACACAGATTCAAAGGTAAAATTATTAAGGGTTTCAAGATGGTGACCGAAGAGCATCAAACCCCAGCCCTAGGTACCCCCTCTGAGCCCGGGGCCCTCTGGAACTCTGCCGGCCACACGCCCAGGAAGCCAGCCCTCAGCCAGCCTTCTGCCCAGACAGGATGGGCCTGGGCCTGGCTGCCTGCCTCCTGTGGCCGTGGCCCTGCCCATCCGTCAGGGTGGCAGCTGCAGGCCAGCGGCCAGTCCCCAGAGACTCTCACTACGGCCTCTGTGAGGGCTCGTCCAGCACACTCTGGGCCATCACCCTTTCCTTGGGCCACCCTGGCTCCAGGGGAACCATGGTCTGAGGCCCTGTAGGAAATACTCCTCTTATGCCCCACCCGGTCTGACCGGATTCCATCCCACCCATCTCGAACCAGCCCCTCTGGGCCGCACCCTCCAGGTCTGAAGGAACAGCGTAAGGCCACAGTGACGGCCAGTGTTGACCTAGAGCTGCGGTCCCACTCCAGCGGGCCCTTGGGCCCAGATGGAGAAACTGGGGTTTGGAGGTTCCAGGTCACAAAGCCAGGGTGTGGCAGAGCTGGCCAGCCTGCGCAGCTCTGCCCTCCAGGCCCATCCCCCTTCCTGGTGGGCGAGGCTACAGCACAGCTTCCTTCCTGCTGCAGAGGCTATGCCATTCCCCACCCCCCACCCCGCCATAGGCATCCTTTTGCTAAATTTAGATTAATTATTCAAGAGGAAAGGGAGCACGTGCCTCTAAATAGCTAATCTGTCTCCACGTGCATTAGGACTTCTGATGTGATTGGGTTAGAATAGGAAAATTATACAGGTAGTTGTAGAAGTCCCAGTAGGGGATTATAGGTAGAGAGGGAAACCTAGGAAACTTTGGGAGACCACTGTTAAGTTAATGATCGCTCAAGAAAGCTATCAGAACATCGTGGAATGAAGAAGCCTTGCTTCACTATAAAGCCATAAATAAAAGCACGAGATATGCCCCAGGTCATTAAGTGAAAGAAAAATGTTACCACTCTTCTACTACTTTGAATAAGCGCTATGACGGTCCTAGTTTGACCTCATAGGGTCAGACACTCCCCTGCCCAAAACAAAGGAGGAGCTAGAGATATAAGCCCTATGTCTACTCGAAGAAGGCGGTTCTTTTCCCCTTCCCCCCACTTTCCTTTGATTATAAAATTGTAGCCCACTTAATCCTCGGGGCAGAGCCTCCTCACCTGCCCACTTGCATCTCTCACAAGCGTCTTATGTTAATAAATCTACTTCTTGCCTATTACTTTTCCTCTCACTGAATTCCTTCTGCACTGAGAAACAAAAAACCTGAGCCTCAGTAAGTCCAGACACCAGCTGAGTGATGCTAATTAAAAGACGGTGGGTTCGAGTCCCAGTCTGGTTTTTGGCCGGGTTCAAGTACCAGCCACATGGGTTCGAGTCCCAAACTGAGGTGCACGTTTTCAGATGTGCCTACCTTCAAGGTCGACCGCGGTCCCAGGGCCGCTGGCTCACACTGCCTGCCTGCCTTTGGTTTGTAGCGACATTTTTTTCCCCTTCCTCTTCTGGTGTGTTTCCATGTGTTTATTAGATTTGTTCGCAGTGGCTCATGTATTTTGATGTCCGGTTAGTAATTTCCACCTCCAGGCATGCAGACCGGGGTGGGTGGGGGTTGAGGGGTTGGGGGCACCGCCTCCACGCGCTCCTGTGACCCCTTTCAGGCCCCACCCGTCTCCTGCTCGGTTACCCTGATCGGCGCTGATGGCAGCGTCTGCTGGACCCACAGCTCGAGGAAGCACGCGTTCCTTATCTGTTTCCTCCCAGCCTCTGCTTTGTCTTAAAATAGGGATAAAGACTAATATATTTTACAGGTCAAAATGCTTGGTGGAGTGAATGAATGTTACAGAAGCCATTGACAGAAGCTACAAATAAGGCAGCAGCAGTGAAGAGCGGGGACTCGGGAGCTGGGCCGCCTGAGTTCAACCCTGGCTCGGCCACTCATTTAGCTCTGGGCCTTGCGGCCAGCTGCCCTCTCTGGCCCTCAGTGTCCGCGTGGGGGTAAAATGGGGGTAATAGTATTCAACAGTAACTACCTCATAGGGCTGTTACGGGGAGTAAATAGGTTAAGATTGGTAAGGTGTTTAGAATAGGGCCTGGCACATGTCAATGCTACCCAAGTATTTGCTAAATCAGTGACACCTTCCTCTTTCCCTCCTGAGTTCAAGACCAAATGAGAGGGACTTCCCTGGTGGCGCAGTGGTTAAGAACCCGCCTGCCAAGGCAGGGGACACGGGTTCGAGCCCTGGTCTGGGAAGATCCCACATGCTGCGGAGCAACTAAGCCCGTGCGCCACAACTACTGAGCCTGCGCTCTGGAGCCCGCGAGCCACAACTACTGAAGCCCGCGCGCCTAGAACCCATGCTCTGCAACAAGAGAAGCCACCGCAGTGAGAAGCCCGCGCACTGCAACAGAGAGTAGCCCTCGCTCTCCGCAACTAGAGAAAGCCCGCAGGCGGCAACGAAGACCCAACGCAGCCAAAAATAAATGAATAAATAAATAAATTTAAATTGAAAAAAAAAAAACCAAATGAGAAAGACACTGGGGTTTCAAATAGCAGCTTTATTGTAAATAAGGCTGAACTTGAGTAGAAGGCTTGACTCACAGCCGCCGTCATATACCCCAGTACGGATTACACTTGGCCCCTGCCCCAGGTTTGCCAGGGCCTGTCCTGTAACCCTGAGTCCACTCCTCAACCAAGGCAGTGACCAGAGGGCAGGGTGGACCAGGCAGAGAAGGAGCGTGGGAACCTAGGCTGCTCAGTGCCGATTCCCAGTCTCCTTGCTCCCCATTCAATGAGAAAGGCAGCATAGAGGCCAGAGTCGCCTTGCCCCTTCTTTCAAATGCCCGATGGAGGGTGTGGGGGGCAGGAGGGGGATGGTGGGGTGTTTTCCCATCTACCAAGGACCACCCCCAGCTGTCATTTATCAAACACCTACTGTGCACCTTGTACGTGTTTCATTGCTCCCTCCTCACAATGATCTTACAAGAAAGGGTCACTAATTTTTCAGATAAAGCAACTGGGACTCAGAAACCTTAGGTGACCTGTCCAAGGTCACACAGTCAGGAAGCAGTGGAGTCGAGATGCACTCTTTCCCCTTTGCCACGCTGACTCTGGCTCCACCTGGACAGTTGTAAAGGGCTGCTTGGCTGTGGTTCTGGGAGGAGGCCGCTGGCTTCGGAACCTGGCACCCGGCACCCAGCAGCGAGGACTGGGCCTTTCCTCTGGGAGAATATGCTTTGGCACTGATGCTCTGTGGGGCATGATGTGATGTGATGGTGTGATGGGGGTGATGGTGTTTATCTGCTGCCGCCCTACCTTAGGTGTGTCTGGGCACAGACTGGGGAGGGGCGTCCTTGTGGGGCCCTGCTGGGCTCCTGAGAGGCACAGCCCCCACGCTGAGCCCACCAGGCTGAGTCCCAGGAGCCGTCTGCCTTGGAGACCTGGACACAGAGTGACTGTCACTGTCCTATGGAAGCAGGAGGAAGGGCAAGGCGAAGAGTAAGGACCCCTGAATCTGCCAGGAGACGCGGTGACTCGCCAGGTGGTCAAGCTTAGAGAGGGCCTGCCATGCAGGGAGACCAGCACTGCACGGACCGGGGGCCTGAGAGGGGGCTGGTTCTGGTCATTTGGGCACACGCAACAGAAAAGGACTCTGGGTGCTTTTAACACAAAAAGAATGTACTAGACAGACATAAATTAGCCCTCATGTCAGGGGAAGATGCAAAGACCCAGGCCAGGAACCAGGGTGGTCCTGGGGATCCAGGTGGGCAAAACGTAGGGATAAAAACAGCAGGATGGGTGAGAAAAGATTTGGGCGGTAAAAGCAACAGGGACTTGTAAAGGGTTGGGTGGAGGGAGCTGGAGTGGAGGGAGGAGCTGGGGACGGGGTGTGTGTGGGGGACAGCGCCATGAAGAGAGAATGTTCCAGGCGCAAGGACCGTCTGGTGGGAGTGGAAGGCCCCCAGGAACAGCCCTACCCCCCCACCCCCCCGCCAGCAGGCACCTCTGC
Organism: Delphinapterus leucas; assembly: GCF_059928025.1. Lineage (NCBI taxonomy): Eukaryota > Metazoa > Chordata > Mammalia > Artiodactyla > Monodontidae > Delphinapterus > Delphinapterus leucas. The sequence goes on from NC_143145.1 coordinate 2,698,411, forward strand.
AGTCCACACAGGCCTTGGGTACTGCTGGCACCTGACTTCCTTGTCCTTCCAAGGCACTTGGCCTAGCGTTTCGCACATAGTAGGTGCTCAATGAATATTTGTAGCCCGTCTCCTATCAATTGGAAGGAGACAGCTGGATGCAGAAGTTGCTCCAGGTTTGACAGGCCTGACGCGTCCTCAAGGATGACACAGAAGGTGGTGTCACAGTGGTGCATGGCGTGCTCCTAAGTCACAGTTTCTGCTTCCCGACGCTTCAAGGCAAACAACTGTGCTTATTTGAATGAGACCCCTCGACCTGGCATATCGGTGAATAGAAAGGAGGTACAGTGTGACACATTCCTCCAGCTCTCAAACTCTATGTTCTCTTGAGAAATACAAACAAATCCACATGTTTAAATACAGGCCGCCCACTTGCATCAAAGGGGGCGGATTCGCTGGGTGACAAGTGCACACAGTTCTGGCTGGGTTTACATCAAAGCCTTTCCCACAATCCCTCATTCATGGCCTCCTTGGCCCGCCACGGTCCTAATTCAGCATCCTTTGTTCCAGATGGTCTTGTCAAGGCTGCCTTCTCGAAGGCTGATTTGGAGCTCTGGTCTAATCTGTATAAGACCTCAGCTGGATGGTGACACCAAGTGCCTTGCAATTTGTCCTCAAAATCTGCCCACTGCCACAGGTCGCTCTATTGGAGGTGTGGGAATTTTCTTCAAGCATTGTTTTCAAGCAGGCAAAATGGCTTATTTATGGAGTACTCGTTACTGGCTTTGTGATTTGTGTGAGAACAAGGCTGTCCTTGCCCTTGGAGAGCTCCCCATGGGGGACTGCTAATGCCTGTCACAGACTAAATGTCACCCTTTAGTGAATTCATAGGATTTCAGAGCTAGAGGAGCCCCCTGGGGGCTCATGGAAGTCCTTGGACAGACCAGGAGCGTGAGGCTGAGGCGGGCAGAGGGGCCACTGGGTGGAAGAGACAGCTGATGCTCCCATTTGTGCACTCTTTCCTGAGAGGCACACGGGACCTCACGCTGACATCCCGCTGGGAACCAGAGCGCTGCCTCCTCTTCGGAGCTGGCCAAGGTCCCAGATCTCTTCCTGTCCCCGAGGCATAGGTGGCATTTCCACCTAGCTGAGTCACCAGGGTTTTTTCCAGGTGGAGATGGTAATTACCAACCCAGGCGAGCCCAGAGTTCCTTAGCCCCTTGTGGAGGTGGCTCCAGGCTGCCAATTTAGAAACAAGCCTCTCTGTGTAGAAACGTATCCTCAAAGCCCATTTGCAGAATGTGGTCAGGGTCCTAGACGCTGTGGGTGAATTACAAACCACGGACACAGTAAAGTAAGAATGATGGCTGTTGACACTGTGCATTCCTGCATGCTACCAACAGGTATTTTAAGTGCCTCAAATCAGAGGAGTGTCGTGCAAGGGGGGATGTACCATGAGGAAACCGACAGCTCTTTCCTACAAACATATCGTCTACTCTTTACAACAGCCCTAGGATGATATTGCTTATATGTGAACTCTAAAAAAACTGTACGAATGAACTTATTTACAAAACAGAAATAGAGTTGCAGACATAGAAAACAAACTTGTGGTTACCAGGGAGGAAAGTGGCGGGGGGGAGGGATAAACTGGGAGGTTGGGATGGACATATACACACTACTATATATAAAATAGATAACTAATAAGGACCTACCGCATAGCACAGGGAGCTCCACTCAATACTCTGTAATGACCTATACGGGAAAAGAATCTTAAAAAGAGTGGATATATGTATATGTATAACTGAATCACTTTGCTGTACAGCAGAAACTAACACAACATTGTAAATCAATTATACTCCAATTTAAAAAAACCCCAAAAAACCCAGGAGGCAGCTATGACAATGATCTCCATTATAAAAACAGAGGAATTTGATTTTAGGGAGCTCGAGTCACTTTGTTTCTTCTCCAAAGGAGTTTACAGCTTAGGCAAGTGGAGAAATACAAAGTCAGAGCACCAAAGGTAACACACTGTGTCCATAATCATGGGGAGAAGGGAGTGGTTCATTCAGTCATTCAGCAAACACTGGATTCAGCATGAGGTGCTCCCCATTCTTGGTTGGGGTCCGCCCATAACTCCTGTCTCCCACATGCCTCTGGAGCTAATTTGCTGATGCCCCCAGTGAGCCACTGACTTTGCCAGGCCTCAGCTCTGCTCACGGTGATCACACTAACTACCAATACTGTTGACAAGGCTGTGCTAAGAACGAGGGGATGCCATCTGTGACGTGTGTCTTCCGGGAGTGGATGCAGGCCTTACTCCTACAGGTTAGTTTTTGCTCTGGTGCTTGTGAACCCCTCCCAACCCTGATGCTGAAGTGTGTGCAATGCCTGTGGGTTGTCACACATATGAATTATCTGGTGAAGGTTAGAGAATACCACTGACTTTGGCTCGATAACTTTAAAGAAAATGCCTTTATCACCATCACAGTTACATGCAACAGCACAAAGCAGGAGCAAAGGAAAAGGAAAAAAGCTCAAAAACCAAAGAATAAGTGACATTTCAGAAAAAGCAGAAGAGGTAGATATGAAGACCAATTGTAATTGAAAGTGGCAACGTGTCCTATGACTTAATTGCTGGCTTCTGGGTTGTTTCAGGTTAGCAAGAAGCAGGTACACACCAAGCCAGACAGGAGGCCCTGTGGCAGGGAGCAAAAGATTTGACCTTGGGCAGTCTCTCAACTTCTCTGTGCCTGTTTTCTCATCCATAAACTGGGAGAATAGTAACATCTAACTTAAAGTGATAATAGGAGAGTACGGATTCACATGCCTAGTATCTAACAGATATTCAAAAATTGTAGCCATGATCATGAAGAGTCATAGCAGAGAAAACAGAAAGTGGGTACAGAATTGATAGGTGCTTAGAATGAATTTCGTTTTGTTGGACTAAAATGAACCTTTGTTTTGAATGTCCCTGTCTTATTTGTTTCCAGATAAGACTGACTATGTCACCTCATCAAATGAGACAGTGTGCACACAGAGAGTGGTGTGCTGGTAAATATTCAACAACAGGCTCCCGGGAAGGGGGCGAACCTTGACTTGTAGTGTTTGCCAATGTCTGCGGTGTGGATATTCCCACCATGGCCGATTTCAAGCTTCCAACGTGGCGTCAGGAGACTTGACAACTACATGCCTTGTGGGTTCCTACGTGGGACCCTGGAACAGAAAAAGGACATTAGGTGAAAAATAAAGGAAACCTGAATAAATTATGGACTTCAGTTAATAACAATGCATCAGTGTGGGTTAATTAATTACAACAAATATATCATACTAATGTAAGATGCTAATGTTAGGGGAAACTGGGTGCAGGGTATATGGGAACTCTGTACTATTGTCTCGACTGTTGTGTAAATCTAAAACTGTTCTAAAAATCAGGCCTATTAAAAAGAAGAAATAATGTCCCAAGACACTTTGGGAAGAAATAATAATATTAATATCTATTATTAATTGAGGGCTTACTGTGTGCCCATAATTTTACACGTCGACTCTGGGCTTCTGTAAGGGGAGCCAGAAAGGGGTGGATGCAGCCCAGCCCCAGAACTGAAAGAGTAACGGCAGGCAGGGCAGCTGTGAGTACTCCTCAGCCGGCGCTGCTTCCCTCTCTGTCGGACACCAGGGTCACATTCTGGGAGACAGCCACCTGCCCAGGAGGGAGGGGACCGTAAACTCCAGACAATGTGAAAAGTGGGCAGGGCATGTCCTGAGGGGAAAGTGGGGTTCTATTACCAGAGGAAAGGGGAGAGGGAGGAACAGCTGCGATTTTGGCTGTTCACCATAGCTTCCCTTCCCACCACCTGTAGGTTTGGTTTGGGTGAGGCTGACTTACCCTCGGTTCTGTGGCGGGCGTGGGACCCGGCAAAGCCTGGCCAGCCAGAGCCACTGAGACTTCGGTTGAAACTGGAGGAAAAGGGGCCGACTCTTCTCCAGAGTCTGTTGAGGGGGCAGGACCCAGCCACTTTGTCATCACAAGGGAAAAACTGTGTCAGACCAGACCCTGGAGCTGCAAGGTGGAGATAGGCCTCGTCAGCCTGAATCTGAAGTTTCAGAATCTGAGTCAGTCCCTCTTTTTTTTTGTAAAAAAGTATAATTCAGTGGTTTTTAGTATACTGACAGAGTTGTGCAGTCATCGCCCCTATCTCAGCATGGTATTCACAACAGTTGCACACGGACGTTGAAGAATATTTTGCCGTTTCCCACGATTCCTGTCACTTTAAATGTGTAGATATGTATACATGCAGAAATCATACATATTATACGGATGCAGAGGCAACACATGTGAAGAGAGACACCAACTGTTTATATTGGCGACTAGAAGAACAGGGAATATATGTATAATCTTTTTCGGGTTCTTTTCCATTACAGGTCATTGCAAGGTATTGAATACAGTTCCCAGTGCTATACAGTAGGTTCTTGTTGTTTATTTTATATACAGTGGTATGTATCTGTTAATCTCAAGCTCCTAATTTATCCCTTCCCCCTTTCCCCTTTGGTAAACTTAGGTTTGTTTTCTGTGCCTGTGAGTCTATTTCTGTTTTGTTGATAAGTTCATTTGTATCTTTTTTTTTATTTTAGATTCCACATATAAGTGATATCATACATTTTTATTTCTCAGTCTGACTTACTTCACTTAGTATGATAATCTCTAGGTCCATCCAATTACAGTTTGTATTTAACCTTTTATTTGATAGAACCTTTGGAATAGAAATAAAACAACAGAAACAAAATGATTCTTTTATAAACATACATGAAACTATTAAGTTTTTATTGTTTACATTGACTGTAAGGTATACTTTTTTGGTGAAAGCATATTCCACTGTGTGACTTTGAATGCAATCACGTTTTACTTTTTAATCTTGTACACCAATGCTGCTGACAGCATGGTGTGTGCAACCACAGCTGGCCTGCACACTGTTACCAGTTCACAGGGAGGTAAGTACAGGAATTAAGAGTTTTAGAGGCCCTCAATGCAATTTAGCAGAGCTGTTTTATGTTCTTTGAATCTAATAATAAAAAATCAGGGCTTGAACTTTGTATGTCATTGCTTTTTAAAAATTTCACTTATTTCTAATAATTTATTTATTTTTGTTGCAAGTATCAGTCCACAATGGACTGCAAGAAAAAAGAGCTGGTCTCACCCTACAGGTAGTTTGGGAAGCGCTGCTCCGTATCACTGAGAATTAGTACAAGTCAAGGTCATGATGGAGATGGAAGATATGAGAATGGAGCTCAGAAAAGGAAAAAAAAAGGCTGAGAAGATGAAAGACATGAGAAATCTCCAAAATGGCAGTTTGCTTAAATTTTAGAAACTGCAAATGAGGAAAAAGCAAGCAGACCTCTGTGCCGAGCATGACCCCCACAAAATCTGCAAAAAGGACACTGCTTTGATGAGGATTTACTGCTGATCAAAGCAACGAAAACGATCAAGAAAGTGATTTTCGGCAATTCCACAACTAGAACAGGTCTGATGGAGGCCCTTCAGCTGTGGGGTCTTCTCTAAATGAGGCTGTACTGACCAACCCCTGACTGCAGAGAGAAGGCTTGTGGGCCTCACTTGGACTCCCCCTGGTTGCCCTTGTGTTGGGCATAAGGACACACAGCCTTAGGAGGCAAAGAATCTCAGTGGCTGAGAACACAACTTCGTTAGGAGCCACACAAGCTCATCTGAATCCTGCCTTTGCTGCTTACTTGCTGGGTAGACCTGAGCTGGGTAGCCATCACTTTCTGGCCTCAGTTTACCCATCTGTAAAATGCACTTAATAGGATTTATCCAAGGTGGTTGTGAAAATTAAATGAGATAATAAATAGTTTGGGGCAGAATTTCCCAGGAAACGAGGCTGGTGCAGGGGCAGCAGCAGGTGCAGGGTACGTGGGAGCCCTGGATGGACTCTGATTTGAGCCCTAGCTGCAAGTTCCGGACCAAAGGGGTATCTCAGGTCAGGAGGGGTGCGGGGAGTGTCCCTGGCCTGCACGTGTTCAGCACCGTACAGGGGAAGGGTGTCCTTTCTGTGTATGTGTGTGTAGGGTGTGTGTGTGTGTGCATGTGTGTGTGGGGGGCTGGGGGTTTGGAAGTGACCATGGGGCCCAGACCCAGGAGCAGAATCCCCAGGACAGCCCCACAGGTGCAATCCTTTGCCCACTGCTTGTGGCAGCGTCCACTCACTTCCACTCATGGGGGAGGCTGGGGGGCACAGAGTGGAGGTGGGGCCTGGAAGAGGTCTAGCTCATGCTCTGTGTATCGGAGGGACCTGGCACACCCTGGTGGGGTCTGGGGGGATGATCTGTGTGAGCTGGAGGGGCTGGGGCACCCTTAGCTTCCGCTGGGGATGCTCCCCAACCTGGGGTGAATTGCTCCCACTTCCCCACTGGAGAGCCGTGCCCATTGCAGGCCCTGCTGGTGGGCGTGACCCACCCTTGTAGGCGTTAATAGCCCCACATCCCTGCATCCCTGCATCAAGTTCCATGGAAAGTGAAATTTCAAGCATGTAGTAAAACCTGCAGAAACTGTCTAGTTATCCTGTGAGCCCAGAATGTTCCCTCCCAGGAAAGCTGCACACTGTGGTCGTGGCCCATGTGGTCTTTAGTTGGGCCAGAACGTGAAGGAGGAGCTCTGTCTTCTGATCACTCGTCCCTCCCTTAGCCTGCTTCCCCTTTGGGCATCTTCCCTCGGGGCATCCACTGACCCCTTCCCTTCTGCTCTTGCTGTTGCCCTCCCCCCCACCCCCATTTTACAGATGAAGGGGTTGAGGCTCAGAGGTTGAATGGCTGCTTAGGGCCACCGGGCTTTCATGGGTGGGAGCTGGGATTTGAACCTAGGTCTCTTGGCCTCCTTTCTCATTCCCCTGCTACTGCTCACTGGTCCCTGTGTAGTCTCTGATTCTTAACACTCGAGGGCCAGCAACCCCGGTGATGTGTCAGGCCCATAGCTCCTTGGGGCACATCTTACTGGACCTAGAGGTAGCCTGGGCACCTGTCTCTTGGGTCCCACTTTCTCTCACTGCAGCTTCTCTAGGCAGATGGCAGGCTGGTCAGTGGCACAATGTGGGCAGTGACCTGGGCCTCGGTCATCAGCTTCTGTGCTCTCATTACCGTGCATCCACCCCCCGCCTTAAATGTGTGTTTCTGCTTCGCCACGTGAGCAAGTCCCTCCTGGGGGCAAGCCCTCTCCAAATGAGGCAGGCGAGGGGCTCTTCGAGGGGGACCTGCTCTGAGGGTTGGTACAGCTGCTTTGCCAACACACAGGAAGCCCCTCCTGAAAGCTTCCCACGCAAGGTCAGCACTCGGCCCGTCTGGTGCAGCACAGGAAGGGAGAGCCAAATGGTGTTCTGTGTTCTGGTTTTTGTACGGGGCCTGAGTGCAGCAGAGGCTCACGGGGAGAGAGAGGAGCACAGGCTTTGCAGTTGGACAGATGATGGCTTTAAATTCCAGTCCTGCTGTCTGTCTCGTTGTTTCATTTTTTCTGAGTCACGGTTTTCACATCAATAAAATGGGGATGATGATCACAGTGTATGTGGGGCAGGGCTGTTCTGAGGTTTAGAGACAGTGTCTAAAGGATCTGACCAACAGAGCCCAAGTACAATCAGCCTTCAGTAACACTATGCTCTGGGTGGTCCTTTGAGGATGCCCTCCATGAGCAAGATGAATAGTAACCCGCACAGTAATGCTGCAGCTAATCCAGAACTTACTGAGGGTATACTTTGCCAAGCACTCTGCTGAGTATTTTACAGGATGGTCCATTTCCTCCCCAGCCATTATAAGTTCCATTTTACAGATGAGGAATGAATCTCAGCGACATTATGCAACCTGCCCATCATCGTCGGATGCTGGTGAACAGCTGCACTTGAGTCTCGGTCGGCTCCATCGCTCTTCCATTTCCCGAGGCTGAGCACTTAAAGCACCACAGGTATGCTCCAGGGAAAAGCAGGGTTTGTTAGACAACACGCTCCTCACCTTTTACCTTTCTCCTTTTGTATCTGTTTGCCCTTCTCATTTGCATCACTTCTTCCTCTCGCCCTTTCCCTACTTTCTTCCTCTATTAAGCTAAAGAATAATCAAAGCTGCCCTTCAGGAGTATCAAGTTTAAACATAACATGGTAAAGTTGAGGAAACAAAGTATCAGTTATCTATGGCTGTGTAACAAACTACCCCAAAGTGAGAGGCTTACAACCACAAGCTTTTATTTTATTTGCTCATAACTCTCTGATTTGGCAGTTTGGGCTGAGTCCAGCTAGACAGTTCTGCTGGTCTCTCTGGGTCGCAGGTGGCTGCAGTTAGCGGAAAGCTTGACTGGGGCTGGGTGGTCCAGTGCAGCCTCACTCACCTGCCTGGCGGTTGGCAGCCTGTTGGCCAGGGTGCCTCAGTGGCCACTCGCTAGGCTAGCTTAGGCTTGTTTAAGAGAGTGGAAACTGCATGGCCTCTTGAGGTTTCAGCTCAGAAGTTGTACATCACTTGAGACACATTTTATTGGTCAAAGCAAGTTACAAGATCTGTCCAAATATGTCAGGTGAAAAAGTAGATTCCATCTCTTGTTGGGAGGAGTGTCAAAGACTTGGTGCCTGTTTTTAGCCTACCATACTAAGCACAGTTCCCTCCCCCAAAGATATCCTTAATATAACCCCTTTTGTTCCTTCACTCCTCTCCCCTGACTCCCATTCCCTCCTTATACTTTCAATAATAATTACTTACTTCACATCACCCAAAGCTTCATTCACTCACTCAACAAATATTTTATTATGTGCCAGGGACCCCGAAGTGAAAAAAGTTCCTGCTCTAGTGAATCTAATGTTCTAGTGGAGGGAGCAGACAATGCAGAAATAAACAAGCACACAGTGTAGGGCTATGGTGGACAATGGGTGCTTTGGACAACAACAGAGCAGATGAGGGGGTAGGGAGTGTGTGTGAAAGGGTGGAGGGTAGTTGGTGGTTCCTATTACATACAGAGCGATCAGTTGACATCTAATGAGGTGACATCTGAGCCTGAAGGAAGCGAGGGAGTAAGAAGGTCCAAGCAGAGGGAAAGATTTCCAGGTAGAGCAAACAGCCAGTGCAAAGGTCCTGGGGCTGACATTGAGAGACACAATTCCTTACAGTCTCAAATGTAGTTTAAAAACACCAGCTGTATGTATTTCATGAAAGAATAATAAAAGAAAATAATTAAAAATGGTAAAGCTCTTGCTAAGCTAAAGCACTTTATTTTACCGGATTCTGCTATCATCGATTATAGCTCCTGAGAAGGGAACGGAGGGTCACCTCTCTGAGCTTCAGGGAGTTCACCTTTCAAAAGGAGAACTGTGTGCTTATCCTGCCTCTCGCCTTGTGGTGAGAATCAAAGTGACACCATGAAAAATGAAAGTTGCTCTGCTTCTGGTTTCATTTCCTACCGCAAGGTTGCCCGTGATTTTTTTTTTTTTAAACGCAAAACCCTCAAAGGCTCACTGCTGCCTAAAGAATAAGTGCCAAGCACCTGAGCACGACTTCAGAGGGCCCTGGCTATCTCATTTTTTACCCAGAACCCACCCCACCCCCACCCCACAACCCCATGCTCCAGTCAAAACCGGCTCTCATCTCAGCCGCTCTCTGCCTGGGATCCTCTGGGATCCTCCTCTCCCTTCTCAAGCCTCAGCACCTAGGGGACCGGCGCCTTGGTGGTTAATGGACCCAGATAAGTGCCCCGCTGGCGCTCAGGTAGATAATGTGTCCACCTCTAAGCCGTTATAAAGTTCTTTCCAGACCATCTTCGAAGATCAAATCTTGGTACCGCCCAGCACTAGCTAGCTATGATGCCCCTGAACAAATCCCTGAGCCTGCTTCCGTATCTGCAGAGAGGTCCGGGACACCCTTTAGGTGGGCCTGGAGAGGACACGGGCCGGCGCTGGCACACACCGCATCCGGACATCCGTGCTTCCGACTCTGGGGCGGGGCTGTAGGGCGGCTGACCGGGGTGGGGTGGGGGCTCCAGAGAAGCAGGGTCTGGGGCTCGGGGCAGCAAAGGGGTGCGAGGGCTTCCCCGTAGTCTGTACAACCCCGCCGGCCCAGAGTGCGGCCGGAGGGACCCCCCGGACGTCCGCTTGGCGCCGCCCCCGGGCAAAGTTTCCCCGCGGCCGCCACTCGGGGCCGCAGCCACGCCCGCGCGCTGACCCCGTCCGCCCGCAGCCCGGGCCTGGCGTCCAGAGTACGATCCCGGGAGCAGAGCCTGGCGGCGTGGTGAGCATGCGCGGGCCGCGACGCGCGGCGCGCATGCCCGGTGCTCCCGGGAGGCGGAAGCTCGGAACGGGGACGCGGCCGGGCGCGCGCAGCAGAGGGAGGCGCGCGCCTCAGCAGGCCGCCGCGCACGCGCGGCCCGCGCCGACGCAGCACGGCCCCGAGGGCGCGAGCCCGCCGCCGCCGCCGGGCCGGGACTGCTGTGCGCCCGCGGCGTGAGGCGTGGGAGGGAGCGCGGCCCATCATCCGCGGCGCCGCCCGGTCGTCGTCTCTCTTCGCCTCCCGGCGCCAGCGCGGTCCGAGTGAGTGCGGAGCCGGGGCCGGGGCGCGGGCAGGCTGGCGGGCCGACTCCCAGAGCTGGTTGTTGGCAGGGCCGCGGCCCGAGGGTGGAGGGCCGAGCGGGGCCGGACCGGCCAGTCCCGGCGGCGGAGACCGGCCCCTCCCGCGCCGGCCGCGGCCCCGGGAGGCCGGGGACGTGGGGAGGCCGGGGGCCCGAGGAGGCCGGGGGCTCGGGGGCGGGGGCGCTTGGAGGCCGAGGGGTTCGGGGCTAGGAGACTCTGAGGGTCTCGAGGCCGGGGGACGTGGGGAGGCCGGTGGCTCCGGGAAGCAGGGGGCTTTGGGGGATGCGAGGAGGCCGGTGACTCAGGGAGGCTGGGGGCTCGGGGGACGCAGGGAGGCCGGGGAGCTCAGGGAAGATGGGGAGGCAGGGGGATTCGGGGCTCGGAGAGTCCGAAGGTCTGGAGGCCCGGGGCCTCGGGGAGGCCGGCCGGTCTCTGCCGGGGCGGGCCGAGTGCCTCCAAAACAAAAGGGGAGAGAGAGGAAGGAGGGGGAAGAGGGAATCCGCGGGGCCGCCGGGGGATCGGCCGGCCCGCGGAGCAGGGAAGGGTGGGCCTTGAGCCCGCGTGCGGGGCGGCGGGGCGGCTGCGTCCCCCGCGGCCCGCGCTCAAGTTTTGTGCAGCCCGGAGGCTGTCTCGGCGGCAGCCCTGAAGACCTGGCAGGATTCGTTGCGCTTCCCAAGTTTCCTCCTCTTCTCGCCCCAGCCCCCAACTCCGCGGCGCCCGCCGAGCAAGCTGGAAGCCCTCTGGGTCCTTTCCTGGCACCCCATTCTTTCTCAAAGGAGTGTGTGTGTGTAGGGTGTGTGTAGGGTGTGTGTGTGTGTGTGTACGCTGTTACTTGGTTTTCTTTGATTGCCGGATTTTGTAGCTCAATGCATTAAGGGTAAAGGTTTTTGTTTTTGCCATTTCAACAGTGTCTTATTCTTGCTTAGGTAGCCTGCAGCTGGGTTTTTGGCAGTGAGACCAAGAGAATGGTAATATTGTGGTATTCATGGGAACTGGTTGAAATACGGTCAAGTTGAAGGCGATGTAAGAGTTTGGGGGTCTGTATTTAAGACGACCATCATTGGGATTCTTACTTAGGATGTAAACATCTTCGTGGTTGGAAAAACAGGCCATTACTGTTCAAAATGCAATACCAGAGCCCCACCTTTAATACTGTATTTGTAAAACGGGTAATGAAAATAGTCTTTTCATTGAAATGACACAGCCAAGCCCTCAGGCTAGTTGTCCTGTCTTTGACAACCCTGAAAAGTGGGAGGAAAGTATGTGGATGAAGTGATTAAAGATTCACAGTAAATTAGCATTCAGCGTACTTTGTTGAGGTACAGTGTAGATAATATTTTGGTCCAGTTGTACTATTGAGTTAATGTTTAAAACCCTGTAGTATTTAAACATATGAAACTTTTAAAGGAAGTTTGTGTTTCAACTTTCAACTCATAAAGATAGTATGTCTTAGTATCTTTATGAGTATATTGTTTTATATTTTTGGCTACTCTTGGAGGGGAAAAACTAGTGGAACTTGCCATTAGTCTCTTCTGAACACTTGTGTACTAACTGCTGCTGAAACAGCAAGATCAAATATTATAGATTCTCCTCTGAAGAATTTCTTTCAGGTCATTATCAAATAATCCAGTTTAATGACGAGCACTGGAAAATATTGTTTAAAATACATGTTCCCTTGTAAACGCGGTGCCATAAGACTTCATGAAAGGACTGAATAGAAGGACTATACATCATTCAGAGGTGATGCATTGAGAAGCAAGTGCTTGGCTAAATAAAGACATTGAATCCAAAACTTAGTATTTATGATGTGGGGCAAAGAATGCTGCAACTCCTACAGGAGATCGTCTGAGGCTGTCTGTCACGGAAAGTGAGTAGTAAGTGTTAGATCAGGAGTGATCAGGAGTGTTAGATCCACTAGTGCAGCGGTTACTAAGTGTCTGGGGAAAGCGGGAGTTAGGAATGGCAGTAAGGATCATTAAAACATTTTTAGCTAAACTCTTCTCTGTAACACTCCATGCCCTTTGTTGGAAAGTACAGAAATTAATGTTCCAATTCTCAAAGCTGGGTTCTTCAGCTAGATAACTTTTCTTACTAGAAAGTTGGAGAAATAGTCTAAATAACAAAATCATATCGCTAAAGTGTTCCCTTTAAGAAAAAATACTGATGAGCTTCCTAAGAAGAAATTATTGTTATATCTTGTATATACATATATAGTCTACGGTGTTATAAAGTGTTAGGTGTAGCAAAAGATAATTTTGAAAATTACTATCTTTGCATGTTATTTTGAGTTATAGTGAGGTGGGATCTTAGTTCATATCTTTAAAGGTTTTATGGAAACCTTGTTTTCCAATATTTTAATGTGTCTTAATTTTGAGAAAAATAATTAAAAATTGTCTTAAGGGTAACAAAAGATGCAATTCAAATTGTTAATACAATATGTAAATCTTTAATTTTTTAAATTAAACATTTTCAGATAGAATAAATCTGGTTTTAAATTTCAGTGGCATTAAAAGAAGTTCTGTTACTTTTGATTACTGTAGCTTTATAGTATAGTCTAAAGTCAGGGAGCCTGATTCCTCCAATTCCCTTTTCTTTCTCAAAATCTCTTTGACTATTCGGGGTCTTTTGTGTTTCCACACGTTTTTAGATTTTTTTGTTGTTGTTGTTCTAGATCTGCAAAAAATGCCATTGGTAAAAAGTTCTCTTATTTTTATCATATTTGTGAAATGAGTTTTTAAATGAGTTTTTTTTGCTAGTAAATCAGAAAAGTTTAGTTTCTGAAGTACTTTATTTTGCCTTAAAGCTCTAGTTTAAGAACATATTTTCATTAGTTTCCTCTTAGTGAAATCCCTTAAATAATTAGAAAAAATTACTGTGGGGATCTTTGAGAATTTTCACTGATGTCTGTATTTAAAATGTTAACTTAAAAAATTTGGGCAGAGTAAATGACCTTATTTGAGTCAATAGTAATAAACTCCAAGAAGTTTATGAATGCAAATAAGCATTCAAATGTTGTTGCTTATCACCCTTTAGAAGCATCCTTGGAATGAAGAAGGATGGAGAGCAGCTCCAGCTTGCCTTGGGTGCACCTGTGTTTCTCTAGCTCACCCAGATACATTCAGAAGTTATGTTTTTTTTCCCTTCTTTTCTGTAAAACAGTGTTTAGTAGTGGATTATTTGAGCCCTTTATTGCTTTTTCTCTCTACTGACATTTTGGCAGGGTTCTTTTTCTTCTTCATTTCATGACTACCAAAAGGCAACCCAGTGCAAGAGAAATGAAATTCATATGTACCAGTTTCTGGCATTAGTTTCTAGGAATTGTGCTAAATCTTATCATTCAGAACTGTACAAATGTGTTTCTGATTGTAAATCAGCAGAGGAGCCCCCTCTGTTTCTATCTGTAACAGTTGTATTGTTTTTTACTAGGCTCTGTGATGGAAATGAAATTCAGATACACATATATAGTTAAACTTTCAGTTTAAATGGAATTTTTAGCAAAACTGTTAATTATATTCTGATTTGCATAAATAGTAAGGAAATGATTTATAGACATAGTAGGAAATAAATGTTTCCCCGAGTGGCACTATTCCCACTCTTTAGCAGTTGGAAGCCTCAGAGAAAAATACTAGTAGCATCACCACAAAGTTTACCTATTTTTAAGGACACAAAGGTGTTTCCTTATAAACTTTGTACTTAATTAAAATAATCCTACCTAAATCTTATTTATGTACATAGCTATTTACTATAAACTTTTTCACATTTTTCACATCAAGAAGAATGACTGAAGTTACACGTTTGAATATTTGCCAGTGGTAGGGGAAGAACTGCATTTGTTAAACACCATGTGCCAGGCCTGAGCTGGGTGCCATAGTGCTTTATCTCCTTTTTTACTCGCTAGAACTACTGAGTTGTACTGCTGTCTGTATCCTCCTTTTGTAGATGAAACCCTGCAAGCATCGAGTTAGAGTAGCTCGCCCGGGTCCTCAGCCCACAGTGGTGGACGGCTTGGACGGACCCGAGGGACTCTGCAGTGCCAGCTCCTAACAGCCTGCCTGCGGCCTCCCTGGCTGGAAAAGCAGCAGTCTGTAAAATCTTAATCCAGTCTCTGCAGTAGGAATAAGTAGTGTGCTAGTGTAATGACCATGTCTGGGAAAGTTTAGATAATTGTATTTTCTATTTGAATCTGACGCTTTCAGATCATGAAGTTCTGATCTGGCCAACATAGTATAGGTAAACATTTTAATTAATATGCCAAAATTGTTTAATTATTTGAAATTAATTTAGCATTAGGTAAAGTATATAATGCATGATGCAGTGATTGATACTTCTTATTTGTTAAGATGTGCTTTAGTAACTTCCACATTTACAGTTTTTTCATTGGTGACTTTTTTGAGGGGTTGATGTTTGAAGACATCAACTCCTTGCTTGTGGGAAGCAAGGAGTATGTAAGGGAAAAACAAATTGCGCATTTCTCACACAGGTATGAGCCCCTTGTAGTAATCCTAGTATTTACAACCTCTGATACATTGCTGCTCTATAAATGTTTCTGAAATGAATGTGCTTACTCTCACCAACTTAGAATTTTCCATTCTGCTTTTTTTAAAATATATTTTTAAAATTAATTAATTTATTTTTGGCTGCATTGGGTCTTTGTTGCTGCATGCGGGCTTTTCTCTAGTTGCAGTAAGCAGGGGCTGCTCTTCACTGTGGTGCGCGGGCTTGTTGCTGTGGCTTGTCTTGTTGCGGAGCACGGGCTTTAGGCACATGGGCTTCAGTGGTTGTGGCACGCAGGTTCAATAGTTGTGGCGCACGGGCTTAGTTGCTCCGCGGCATGTGGGATCTTACTGGACCAGGGCTCGAACCTGTGTCTCCTGCATTGGCAGGTGGATTCTTAACCAGTGTGCCACCAGGGAAGCCCCATTCTGCTTTTAAGAGTTGGCATATACTCTGCTCCTTTATTTGGGGCCAGTGAACCAAAACCAAGGCTTAGAAGAACCTGAACAGTCGTGTCTGTGGGCTGTGTGTGCCTAGGATCTCCCGTCTGCCCCCATATTCTGTATTGAAAGTAGTCCAAGGTGCTCGTCATGTCTACTGGTGACCAAAACATGCATTTGTCTTTGCTGGCCTAAAGGAAGAGCTTAAATGATTTTACACATTACATATTTTTAGTGGCTTATGTGTCTTCTCGTGAGGATTTAAGCACCATGAGGGCAGAAACTTTGTTTTACACACTTTTCCATCTTCAGTACCTGACACAATATTTATTGAGTAGAATAACCCAGACTTATTAATTATTGGAGAACAGCTATTACATCCGTTAGCTGTCTGCTGTTTTGTTTGCCTTGGTTAAGGACCTCACTTTAAAACCACATAGGACTTGATACCAGGGAAGAATTGGATTATCGTGTTTTCACCTTTCTCTTCTTTATTTTAGATTACCACTGTCATCAGACTTGGGCCAGGGAAAAAATACTGCTCTGCCCCTTTACAGTTTTGTTCTTTCTTTCTAGAAACTGATCCTGTATTAATTGATCTTGTGTTCTTTAGGACTCGTCCTAAGTTCTGCAGACATAGAGGATTGCTCAAGGTGACACAAAATGAGCGGGACTTGTAAAAGCTCCTTCGTTACTGGTCCAGAAGCTCTAACGTGTCTTTTACTAATCAGCTGGATTCATTGGCTGCTTTACAAGAGTTTTCCATTAAGCCCTGAAACCATTTTCAAAAACCCATTTTCGTATGGCTGCAGTGCCAATTACATATACAACATGCCAGCTTTCCCTTGCCGTGACAGGTCACTTACCTTTACTTGGGGGAAAGTCAACATTTGGGTAAAAAAGAGCAGTTTGTGCTTCCTCAGCGAGTTCCCCCTTAGTCTTGCTGTACGGTGTGGGGAAACAGGCACTCTCACAGAGACCAGGAAGCTTCAGGTTGTTGAATTGGTTCTCAAAGTAGCCACAGGTTAGAAGTGCAAATGCTCCTGCCCCGCTTCTGACCTGCTGAATCTGACTCTGGGGGCGGGGCCGGTGGTCAGTTTCAACTTGCTGTCAGGAGCTTTTGATGCATGCTAATGTTCGTGAACCACTGCTTTAGAGTGTTTTAAAAGAAACGCCAGTTGTAGCAGGCAGACATCAGTCATAAATGGCAGAGGTATGTGTATGGTCTTTTTGACCACTTAGATTTGCTAATGAGGTTGCCTTCCTGTCAGGACTCTTAAATATGTCTCTAAGGGTTTTTAGAGTCTTGAGAAGACCTCACAACTCCTTTTGTTAAATAGGGAGTTTGACTGTTTTCTGCCGAGACCACTTAATTATTTTGAATCTCGGTGTGGATTTTAAATGAACACTCTTATGTTGAAGTGGCAGTTTGTGTGGCTCCCGGACTTGCGGCTTTTGGCAGATAACAGGAGAGTGTGTACATGTGAGTGCTTAAGGCACACGTTCCCTGGTGGTTTTGCTTTGGTGCTGAAAAATTGGCTAGCTTTATACTAGAGTCAGGGTGATTGCCAAGTCTTGGGGTGACTAATGAAGCAGCATTGTGTGAATTGATTCTATGCCTAGCATTACATTCATATCTAAGTTTAATGAATTTCGATTTGCCTTTTGTCCTTTCCTTTTTTCCTAAGAAGGCGGCTAAGTGAAAGTTAGTGTACCAAATGGGTGATGTCCCTTGTGCAGAATTAGATGCATCTGTTGGTAAATAGACTAGTATAAGCTGAGGGACAAGGATTCTGTATTATCTTTTCCTCATGCTGCCATAGTAGATGGTCAGTCAGTGATTGTTTGATGATTGAAGAAGAGTCTCTCCTGCTGAGGTCCTGGAATTACAGAGACTAAAGCAAATGACGCTGTTGTGGGCCTTTTGTGGTAAGGGGTCTTTTTTTTTTTTTTGCAGTATGTGGGCCTCTCACTGTTGGGGCCTCTCCCGTTGCGGAGCACAGGCTCCGGACGCACAGGCTCAGCGGCCATGGCTCATGGGCCCAGCCGCTCCGCGGCATGCGGGATCTTCCCGGACTGGGGCACGAACCCGTGTCCCCTGCATCAGCAGGCGGACTCTCAACCACTGCGCCACCAGGGAAGCCCAAGGGGTCTTTTAAGTGTGTGAAAGTTGTTACAAAGGTAGGGACGAAGAACTCGTCAAAGGCGGAAGGAATTAAGTGTAATGTGATCTCATTTGGAGCTCTTTGGAACAATTTCTTTCTCCTTAAAATTGGTCAAGTGAAATTAAAGGTCGCATTAATGTGACTCCCATTAAATGTATAGCTGTCTGTCCAGTATTCGTGAGGGATTGGTTCCAGGACCCTCCTCGGATACCAAGTTCCTTGGATGCTCAAGTCCCTTACCTAAAATGACGTAGTATTTACATACATACATTTAAATGCACACCCTCTTGTATACTTTAAATCGTCTCTAGATTACTTATAATACCTAACACAGTGTAATGCTATGTAAATAATTGCCAGTGTGGCAAGTTCAAGTTTTGCTATTTGGAACTTTCTGGGATTTTTCCCCAATATTTTGAGCCTCGAATGCGGAACCTGAGGATGCAGAGGGCAAGTGCATTTGAGTGTGCCTGGCCCAGAGCAGCTTCTCAGTGGATGTCAGTGGATGGTTCTCCTGGGACCCCGCCCTCCCTAACCATCAGGCTGCATCCCCTGAGCAGCCTTCTCTCTGATTACAGCTTCAGCACATCCCCGTCTGTCTCTGTTCCCCTGTCAGTCTCCCCTCCCAGCGCCTTGGGGTCATTTCTGTAGTATTATTACCACCTTGTGGTTTTATTTTATTTTTTTAAAATTTTATTTATTTATTTATGGCTGCATTGGGCTTTCTCTGGTTGCGGTGAGCGGGGTCTACTCGTTGTTGCGGTGCACGGGCTTCTCGTTGCGGTGGCTTCTCTTGTTGTGGAGCACGGGCTCTAGGCACGCGGGCTTCAGTAGTTGTGGCTCGCGGGCTCTAGAGCGCAGGCTCAGTAGTTGAGGCGCACGGGCTTAGTTGCTCCGCGGCATGTGGGATCTTCCCGGACCAGGGCTCGAACCTGTGTCCCCTGCATTCACAGGCGGATTCTTAACTACTGCACCACCAGGGATGCCCCCCACCCTGTGGTTTTAAATAGACTTTTCTTGGTTATAATGAGGTTGCACATCTTTTTATACATTTACTGGCCATTTGTATTCACTGGTTTGTGAAGTGCCCATATTTTTCTATTAGTTTTAAAGAAATTTATTTGTAGACTTCTGTATATTCAGAACACAGGTCCTTTGTTGCTTATATATTTTGCCACTGCCTCTTCCTACTTTGTCATGCAGTTTCACTAGCTTGGTGGGTTGTTTTTTTTCTTTTTTGAATGAAGAGAAGTTCTTAAGTTTAATGTAGTGCAGTTTATCAGTCTTTTCCTTTATAGTTGGTGCTTTTTGTGTCTTTCCCTACCCTGAGATAATGAACTTAATTCCTGTTATTTTCTAAATGCTTTATGATTTTGCCTTTCCCCTTTAACTTTATAATTCTCTTGGAATTGGTTTTGGTGTGTAGTGTGAAGGAGGGATCCACTTTCGTTAACATGTGGACATCTTAGTTGTCCCAACACCATTTCTTAAAAAGAATAAATGCTCCTTTCCCCCAGTGCTCTGTGGTGACACTTTTGTTGTAAATGAAAGGTCCATATATATGTGTGTGTCTGGACTCTATTTGATCCCTCTGGTACTAAGCTGCCTACAGTATTGTAGCTTTATAATAAGTCTTATCTCCTCGTGGACCTCTTCCCACTTGTTTCTCCTTCAAGTATGCCTTGGCTATCCTCAACCCTTTGCAAATCTGTATATGTTTTAGGATCACTTGGCAACTTCCCAAAAATTCTTCCGGTTGTTGTTTGGGATGATATTAAATGTATAGATCAACGTGCAGAGAATTGATTCTGGATTTGGGTTATTACGGATAAAGCGTATGAATATTTTTGTACAAGTCTTTTTGTGGACCCAGGCTTCTATTTTTTCCTGGGGATGGTTGTTTAGGATTGTAATGGCTGGATCATATGGTAGGTGTCTGTATAGCTTTTTTTTTTTTTTTTTTTTTTGCGGTACGCGGGCCTCTCACTGTCGTGGCCTCTCCCGTTGCGGAGCACAGGCTCCGGACGCGCAGGCTCAGCGGCTGTGGCTCACGGGCCCAGCCGCTTCGTGGCATGTGGGATCTTCCCGGACTGGGGCACGAACCTGCGTCCCCTGCATCGGCAGGTGTACTCTCAACCACTGTGCCACCAGGGAAGCCCAGCTTTTTTTTTTTTTTTAACATCTTTATTGGAGTATAATTGCTTTACAATGTTGTGTTAGTTTCTGCTGTATAGCAAAGTGAATCAGTTCTATGCATACATATATCCCCATATCTCCTCCCTCTTGCGTCTCTCTCCACCCCTCCCTATCCTACCCTTCTAGCTGGACACAAAGCACCGAGCTGGTCTCCCCGTGCTATGCGGCTGCTTCCCACTAGCGATCTATTTTACAGTTGGTACTGTATATATGTCCGTGCCACTCTCTCACTTCATCCCAGCTTACCCTTACCCCTCCCCCGTCCTCAAGTCCATTCTCTACATCTGCATCTTTATTCCTGTCCTGCCCCTAGGTTCATCAGAACCATTTTTTTTTTTAAGATTCCATATATATGTGTTAGCATACGGTATTTGTTTTTCTCTTTCTGACTTACTTCACTCTGTATGACAGACTCTAGGTCCATCCACCTCACTACAAATAATTTCATTTCTTTTTATGGCTGAATAATATTCCATTTTATGTATGTACCATATCTTTATCCATTCGTCTGTCGATGGACACTTAGATTGCTTCCATGTCCTTTACATGTTGTAAACAGTGCTGCAGTGAACAGTGTGATACATGACTCTTTTTGAATTTGTGTAGCTTTTTAAGAAAGTGCCAAACTGTGTTCTAAAGTGGCTGTACCATTTGACATTCCTACCAGCAGTGTATGAGAGTTCCAGTTGCTCTGGATCATCGGGGCAACATGATGGTTAGTCTTTTAAGTTTTTGCCATTCTAATAGGTGTGTCATGGTATTTCATTGTGGTTTTAACTTACATTTCCCAAATGCCTTAATAACACTGAGTATCTTTTTATATGTCTACTTGCCATCTGTATATCTTATTTGGTGTTCAGATCTTTTGCCCATGAAAAAAATTTTTCTTGCGGGTGGATTCTTTATATATTCTGGATACAGGTCCTTTGTGAGATACTCTCAGTGCTTTCCTCCCATGCCGTGGCTTGTTTTTTGCATTCTCTTAACAGTGTCTTGAAGAGCAGAAGTTATAAATTTTGATACTGTCCCATTTATCAATTTGTTCTTTTATGGATTGTGCTTTTTTGGTGTCATATTTAAGAAATAGTTGCCTAACCTAGGTCACAAAGATTTTCTCCTGTTTCCCCCTCCCCTCTCTAGAATATTTATAGCTTTAGGTTTTACATTTAGGTCTGTGATTGATTTTGAGATAATTTTTGTTTGTGGTGTGGGATATGGGTCCACATTACTGGGAGGACTCTTTCGAGGCCTAAATGAAGGTAGCTCCTTCCAGAGCGCATTTTTTTCTGCTTCAGCCAGTCTGGGACCACCTTAAACCAAGTCCAAGGTTTGAGGTGTTCTGGACCACACAGAGCTGTCATTCTCTTGGTGAGCTGATTCACTGCTGGCTTACTCTCATCCTGAGCTGTGTTGCTTTTGAGGTCCTGCTTAGGGAGGTAGGATTAGACACTTTGGGGGGCCCGGCTTTGACTCCTGTCCCTCTTTCCCTGCACTGTTGTGAAAAGGAAAGTCGAAAATTTCAGAATTGTCAAATGACTTCCGTGCAGAGGTGGTTTCTCTGCTTGTTTCTCTCTGGGTTCCTGAGTTCACTTTAATTTTGTTATTTCCTTCTTGTCCTGTCATTTTCTGGTTGCTTTTAAGATTTTTAAAGTATTCTATCCGTCTTTTTAAGCCTTTTTCAGGGAAGGGTTGGACCGAACAACGTAGCCTGCAGTTAAGAAGCCAAGGAAAGTTCTTTTTCATTTCACTCCAGTGTCTAGAGTCTAAACCTGGACCCGCCGTCGCCTATAGTAGCCGCTAGCCACGCGTTTAAGTTAAAATGGAATCAGGTTTAAAGTTCTGTCCCAGCCAGGCTAGCCCCGTTTCCAGGGCTCAGTACCCACACGTGACTAGCGACTCCCCCTCGGACGGTGCAGGTGGGGAGAAGGTTTTCACGGTTGCAGGAAGTCCTGCCGGGCAGCGCTGGCTGGACCGAGAGCCTCTGCGGGGAGAGCTTCTTTGGGGAGAGCTTCTGCGGGGCCTTGTGGCGGCGAGTCTGCCCCGGAGAACCGCTAACGGAGCTGCCCTTGCTGCTTAAGGTTAGCCATTTTCTGGAATCTGCCTGCAGCCAAACATGGCTGAACCCCTTAAGGCTTCTGGGGAAGGCTCTCCATGAGGTGGGTGTGGGTCGCAGGCTGTGGCTGTCAGGGTGCGGATGGAGAGGGCAGGCCGCGGGGCGCTCACAGATCTGCCGATAGAACTGGCATTTGGGGAGAACGCTCAGCATGCGCTGAGTCCCTGCCCTGAGCGGGTCGTAGTCCAGCGACCAGGCAGCGGCAGTGCCATGTTTAGCAGGTGCTGGGCAGAGCTGCGGGGGACTGCAGGACACTGCCACCCCATCCCAGGGGTCAACAGAAGGAGCCTGGCGGGGAGGGGGAGGAGGAGCGGAGAGTGTTCTAGGCGGAAGGAAAGCACAGGCAAAGCTACATGTTGGTGGGAACGTGCAGAGATTGGTTTACTGCATCATACGTTGGATTCTAGCGTCGAGAGAGGTAGCAGAAACCACGGATTTAAGAAAATGTCACAAAAGGATATTCCATCCATTCACTGAGTATTCGCTGTGAATTGGTAAGAGGATTATTAGTGCTGGGGCTGTGTCGGAAGCTCTCTTTGTAGCTCACAGAGCATTAGGATAAGAGCACGTGCTGCAGCAGCCCCCGCTGCCCCTTTCTGCTGCAGGGCGCCCCGGATGCTGGGCGCGATTCAAGGAACTGGGGGCATGCGCACTTAGCCGTGTCTGTAGCCTGCTGCTCTGGGAAGAAGGGTTCAGCTGGCTCAGTAAGTGCAGCCTGTCTGCAGGGGCTGTGTCCGAAAGACAGGGTGGTAAATGGGACTGAGGGTGGGGAGGGGAGAGGTTGGGGCCACGGACATGGGCTGGTCATGTCAGTCCTCTTCGTGGCCACCTGTGGAGTCGCCTGCCAGCACTCCTCTGCTTCATTTCGGGATCAGAGAGCAAGCAGAAGAGGTGAAAGCTCAATTTAACTGTACCAGGGTATGTTGCACTGGTAAACTACCTCAAAATCCAGTGTGTGCGTGCTCTGTATCAGGGCTTCTCAAACTTGAACAGGCACACACATCACCCAGGGATCTCGTTAGGTTTTAGGTTCTAATTCAGTCTGTCCAGGGTGGGGCATCAGATCTTGCATTTCTAGCAGGCTCTCAGGTGGTGCCGTGCTGATGGTCCCTGGGCCCCACTTTGAGTAGCAAGGTACTGGTTTGCAAAGTATGGGTCATAAGATGACGTTGCCTTACTTAGTTGGAATGTTGAATAACCACTGGCAGTGCAGTTGTGAAGGGCATGGCCTTGGAGTCAGACTCTGACTCTCTCGTCTTGGCTAGTTTGTTAACTTGTCCTTTAAATCGGCCAAATAATAGAACCATAGGCTGATCAGAGAACGAGGTGGTTGGTACGCAGCATGTAAGGTTCTGGTGTTCACTAGTGCGTGACCTTTTGAGATATTTCACAAAAGGTAATAACTATTAAAAGTAAACATTTACAGTAAAAGTTTGCCAGTTTTCAAAGTTCTCAGTCCTCCCTGCATCATTGCCCATTTTGTAATATTGCAGCTCAAAGAGAATGGGGGTATTTCTTTCATTTACTGCTGTATACACAGAACATAGAGGCACAGCTGATACAACTTGTTTTCCTGTGGGTGAATGTCCTTTGACTTTCTCAGCTCGTTGCTGTCAGCCTCTTCCTTTCTGCTAGGGTCAGAAGGTGCAGTGCTGTGTCTTCACATAGATTTTGTTTTTTAATTTATTTATTTTTGGCTGCGTTGGGTCTTCGTTGCTGCGCACGGGCTTTCTCTAGTTGTGGCGAGTGGGGGCTACTCTTTGTTGCGGTGCGTGGGCTTCTCATTACGGTGGCTTCTCTTGTTGCGGAGCACAGGTTTTAGGCGCGCAGGCTTCAGTAGTTGTAGCACGCGGGCTTCAGTAGTTGTAGCACGCAGGCTCAGTAGTTGTGGCTCGCGGGCTCTAGAACGCAGGCTCAGTAGTTGTGGCGCACGGGCTTATTTGCTCCGCAGCATGTGGGATCTTCCCGGACCAGGGCTCGAACCCGTGTCCACTGCATTGGCAGGCAATTCTTAACCACTGTGCCACCAGGGAAGCCCCTTATGTAGATTTTTAAATAAGCATTTTTTAAAAAAGTTGCCAGTAGTAAGGGTGATGGAAAGCCATTTTATACTAAGGATTCTGAAACATGCATAAATGGGAATTGTGTGAGTTTCTATTACATGAGCATTATACTTAATAATTAAAGTTAAAATATGAATCTTCAATTTTATTTTAAAACTTTGTGGAAACTTTCAGACATATGCAGAAACAGAATGTTGTAATGAACTCTCTGTATTCATCACCACCTTTAATGGGCATCATTAATTAATATTAACTCTAATCAGAGATACTGGCTTATTTTTAAAAGATGTGAAGGCACTTGCATCGGGAACATATATGCTAATGTTGGCCAGATATTGTGGCCCTTGCTAAAATGTGACATAACAAAACATTTTTTTCAGAAGACTGGAAGGGATCGGGTGTAACTGTACTGCTTTTTTAAGTCAGTGATGCACAGAAACATCTAATAGTCCTAATGAGCTGGGTGTTAAGCAAGGCTGTGGTTCTCTCCACAGCCTTGGAAACGAGTGGAAAAGTCCTCCCTCCCTCCCTCCCTCCCTCCCTCCCTCCCTCCCTCCCTCCCTCCCTCCTTCCTTCCTTCCTTCCCTCCCTCCCTCCCTCCCTCCCTCCCTCCCTCCCTCCCTCCCTCCTTCCTTCCTTCCTTCCTTCCTCCCTCCCTCCCTCCCTCCCTTCCTCCCTCCCTCCTTTCCTTTCCCTCCCTCCTTCTCTCCCTCCCTCCCTCCCTCCCTCCTTCCTTCCTTCCTTCCTTCCCTCCCTCCCTCCCTCCCTTTCTGTTTTTCTTGTACTTGAGTCAAAATAAACAGTAGTTTGCTTTGCTTTGCTGTCTTGCTTTAATGCTCCTGATAGCAGTACGTATCTTGTTTTTTAAAACTTAGTCATTAGGATGGAGGAGCAGCATGAAGCTTTAATAGAACAAGGTTCATTAGAGAAATACACTTAGTGTATTAGTCTTTTTCAAAAAATGATTTTATTAAACATTGAAGAGATACAGAAGAACATGTGTAAGATGTGTGTAAGGTGTAGATCAAGAGTGCCCTGATCTCCCAGAGGAAGGTACCCGAGTCCGCAGAGGTGAGCTTCCTCGTACTGGCCCAGACAGGACACATTTGGGCTCTGCAGGCCACCTACAGCTTTTGTCCCCAGTACTCAGCCCTGCCATTCTGGCACAAAAGCAGCTGTGGTAAAGGAGTGAGTTGTCTATGTTCCAGTACAATTTTATTTCTGAACCCTGAAATTTGAATTTCATGTAATTTCACATGCAACAAAATGTTATTATTCTTTTAATAATTTCTTTAATCATATGCAGTGTAAAAACCTTTCTTAGCTCATGGGCTGTACAAAAACAAGCGATGGGGCCACCCTGGTATAGAGAAGAATAAAGCAAGCCTAGCACCTACGGCCCAGCTGCAGCAATGGAGCATCCCCACTCTGAAGGCCCGCCTGCTGCCCACCGCAGCCCGCCTCCCACATCGTGAAGCCTGCATAGCCATCCTCCCCTCAGCCCCCTTAGCTACAGCCTCCTTCTTCAAGGCCTGGTATCATTTGTATTTTACTCACTTTTATTTTCTTTGTCACTTGGCTGTGACAGAAAATCTCGGGGCAAAATGTCTGTTCACTACTGTATCCCCAGCATTTAAAACAGCGGTCACTGAATGCATGTTGCGTTTATCATTTCTTATTTTTGTGTTAGTTTCGTCTGTGTTGAACTTTCTATTAGGGAATCACACTACATGTGACTTGCCTTTTCCCACTCAGCACTGTGATTGAGACCCGTAGGAGGTGCCGTAAGTGATCAGTACGTTCACTTTCACTGTTGTGTAACCTGGTCTCCAGTTGATGGGCATTTGTGTGGTTTGCCGCCTTGCTCCTGCAAGCGCTGCTGACACGTCTTTGGCTGCCCACGTGTGTGGATGTGTCCAGCCTGCCCACGTGGGAGTGTGATGCCGGTTCTGGGCTGGCCAGCCTTCAGCTTGACTGCTTACTGCCAGATTGCTTTTAGAGTACCCCTGCCAATTTACATCCCACTCCTGGTTGCTCTGCATCCTTTCTAGTAGTTTATTTTGTCTTTTTTTCAGTTTTACCATTCTGGTGGTTATGTAATAATATCTTTTTGTGGCTTTAAATTGAATATCTCTTATTACTAACTTTGTTGATACTCTTAATATATTGGTCATATCTCTTCTCTCTTCCTTGAAGGACCTGTGAAAACATTGACCTAATTTCTTATGTTTTTCTTACTGACTTGTAGGTGTTCTTTCTACGTGTGGATTACTATCCTTTGTCATTATAAGTTGTGAATATTTTCTTCCAGTTTCTGATTTGTCTTTTTACTTTTGAGGTGTCTTGGAACTAAAGTTCTTAAGTTTAATATCGTTGACTTTATCAGTCTTTTTCTTTTTTTAAAATTAATTAATTAGTTTATTTTTGGCTGTGTTGGGTCTTCGTTGCTGCGCGCAGGCTTTCTCTAGTTGAGGTGAGCGGGGGCTACTCTTCATTGCAGTGCACCGGCTTCTCGCTGCGGTGGCTTCTCTTGTTGCAGAGCACGGGCTCTAGGCACATGGGCTTCAGTAGTTGTGCCACATGGGCTCAGTAGTTGTGGCATGCAGGCTCTAGTGCGCAGGCTCAGTAGTTGTGGCGCACGGGCTTAGCTGCTCTGCGGCATGTAGGATCTTCCTGGACCAGGGCTCGAACCCGTGTCCCCTGCATTGGCAGGAGGATTCTTAACCACTGCGCCACCAGGGAAGCCCCAGTCTTTTTCTTTATGATTAGTTTTTTTGGCGTCTCATTTAAGGAATCTTTCTTTGCCCAAGGGCTACAATTTGATGTGAGGTATTTTTATTATTTATTCATAAAACATTTATTGTTCCATTCAATAAATATGTTCAATATTTAGGTATATTTTTTTTCTTTTGACCATTCTGCATGGCTGGTAGGATGTTAGTTCCCTGACCAGGGATTGAACCCGGGCCCTCGGCAGTGAAAGCATGGAGTCCTAAACCACTGGCCCATCAGGGAATTCCCTATATTTTCTAATTTCCATTAAGATTCCTTTGATGACTTATGATTTATTTTAGTGTTTGATAAATTCCAAATGAGTGAATTTTTTTCATGTACCTTGTTGTGACTTATTTCTAAAAGGGGATTGTAGTAAGAAAATGTGTTCTGTATGGAACCACTTCTTTGAAATTAATGTTATCTTTAATAGACGCACATCCTAGTTCAGTTTGGCTACATCTTGGTCCTGACTCAGAAACTTCTGGGCACCTAGGTACTTAAATTCCAGCTATGCATAATTTATACCTTGGTTTTGCAAAAAGATTAGATTAATAGATTAGACTAAATTTTTTTATTTAATAGAGTTTCTTATATTTCATTTCTGCCTCTGGAAATACTTGTTTTTATTTCCTGCCTGAAGTCGAGGTGTTAATGTACGTTCTCAGCTCTTGGACTCTGTTCTGTCCAAGCTGAAGCTTGAGGACAGGTGACTGCCTCGACTGCCAGTTTGTTTCAGCTTAGCTGATGGGCAGGGGTTCATGCTGTGCCTGCAGCTGCTTCCTTTCAGTGGCATTTGTTAATTAAGCTGTTTAATTTTACTTTCTTAAGGACTGGTTGAAGAAAAGGAAAGAAAGAAAATTTTAGTTTGTGGTTATACCAGGGCCTTTTAGCCTAGTGCTTATTTTGCGTATCCATTTCATTTTTGTTTTGTTTACAGAAAGTAGCATTGACTTGAAAATTATCAAAATTAAATAATGAGTCAGAAATTAAATTTTATCCCTCCCCTAACGTCTCAGGTATTGGTAATTGAAGGGGTCTGGGCATCATGGTTTGTGTGGGGAGGCAGGTCTTTTTAAAAGAAAGAGTATCTCATCTGGGAAGCAGAAGACCTGCGTTCAGATATTGCCTCTTTGCCTTTTGTCAGGTGACTTTTGACAAGTTGTTTAGTTTCTGTGAGTCTCGGTGTCCTTACCTATAAAGTCTAGTATTTATAATCGCAGCCATTGAGGGTGTTTATGCAGCTACAGTGTAAAGCTTGGACAAATGTGAAGTGCTAGGATCATGATCTTTACCCAACTTACGTAGTGTTTTACTACTAAAGGCTAAGTCTTTTCCACTTATGTGTTTCCCTGGTTTGTTTTTGAGCTGGTCTAGTCAGTTCATTCATTTGTTCAGCATTTATTAAACACCTGTCTTGTGCCTCATACAGTATTAAGCCCTGGTGATACAGACAAGAGGGGAGTGGGACTAGTTCAGGTCAGTGGCTGTGTCACAGCAGGGGCTCTGAGGACTGGAGGGCATGTCCCCATCGATGGTCAAGCTCTGGTGTCAGCAGACTTTCTCTGTTAAAGGCCAGACGGTGAACGCTTCAGGCTTTGCAGGCCGCATATCGCCTGTCACATTTTTTTTCCCCTCTTTAACCCTTTACAAAAGTAAAATGCATTCTTAGCCAAGGAACCATACAAAAACTGGTTGTGGACCAGATGCAGTGGCCTCTGCAGGTTCTAACTGTCTGAAAGGATCTGTAGAAGTCGAGTGGAAAATGGGAAGCAGGAAGGGCCTTCAAGACAGGACCCGCCCTTTGCAATGGTGTGGAGGCGTGAGGAGCCAGGGTTTGTGGAGCTGAATGTCTCTGTCAAATCTGGAGTACAGGACAGGTTGGGTAGAGGAGGAGGTGAAGTTGGCGTTATAGGCAGGATCAAAGCAGTTTGTACTTGATTCTGATATAGAACAGATTTGTACGGTTGGAGGAGGTTTGGACTGGATCAGCGTGGGCGGTGTTACAGTAAAGCAGTTGAGAAGGGGGAGGAAGCACACGTTTGTCACTCAAGAAATGGCTGCCCGGTGTCACTTGCTAGTAAAGTGACGGGCAGAGTTCAGATGGTCCAGTTCCACAGCTTGTGTTCTTTTAATCATACAATTATGTTGTACAGATAAATGGAGAAAGCCTTGATCAAGGGCATGACTGAGGAACGGGAGAGAAGGGGACTGATTTGAAGCCCGTTTCTGAGTTAATCTCCAGGCCTCGACCAGGCAAATGACGCGGCAGGGCTGCGAGAGGGGTCCAGGGTAACTCTGGGACAGCTCCCAGATTTCTCCTGGGGTGACAAGTTCATGAAGCTCTCTTTGCTCTTGAGTTTACTAGGGATCACGGTTGCTTTGAGGAGGAAACATTGTTTCCTAGGTCCATGAGCCCCAGAAATTAAGTTGTAAGCAGAATTGTGTGTAAATGTATGTTGTTTTTCCCTGGGGAGAGAACTCTAGGGCTCTTGATGGATTATTAAAAGGGAGCCCAGCACCCAGGGGTGTGGCTCCTTGTTGTTAGATTGTATACTTCTGGCACTCTGCAAAGGTTTAAGCTAATCATCCCAAATCACAGGGGTTTTACTTTAAATGTAATACATCCCAAACTGCCAGCTAAACCCCAAACACATGCAGCCCCTCCGAAGTGGAACTGTATCCCCAGCTTTTCCTCCCTTCCAGAGACAAAACAAGACACGTTTTTGGTACATAGAAGGCTGGCCAGGTGTGTGGGACTCCAACGGTCCTGGAATGTTTTCAACATGCTATTGTACGTTAGAGCTGAAGTTTACATACTGTTAGGCATCTCTTAATAGTCACATGGCTGTGAGAGATGGACAGGTGTCACCTTTAAGTAGGATTTGCTAGCACCAAAAATGTGTGTAGTTTCTTTCTAGGAATGTGTGACCTCAGGCCCCCAGCTAAATTAAGGCGGCCTAATCAGGCAGGAGGTTCTGAGGGCTCAGCGGTGACTTCCCAGGAGCTGTGCGCTGGCAAGACCTTTCCCTGGGCAAGGTTCATGCTTTACTGCACAAAGCCTAGAGAGGTTAATTATTATTTCTGTCATTACTAGGGAGTTCAAGGAATTATTGCCTTTAGATAGAAGATATATGTTGCAGCCACACGCAGTATAATTCACCACAAAACTGAAAAATCAGAATTTCTACACCAAAGTAAAGATGTCTCCAGAAGTGTGTCATCCTTGACACCTGTCCTAATGTTTTTATAAGGGACTTGAATAAAGATCAGGAGTCATGCTGGGAGACAGCTCCCTTTTAGGATCAGAATTTTAAAATATTTTGACAGGTTGTAATGAAGTGCTGAAATCAATAAGGTAAAATTAAAATTTATCAGGAATAAATGTAAAATGCAGACATAAATCAAAAAAGATTAACTGAGAAAGTTGAAGATGGGTGAAATATGTCTTAACTGTACCTGTGTGTAGAAGACAGGGGGATTTAGTTGACTAAAACGGATTGTCAAACATTTCTGTAAAGGCACACAGTTTCCATAAAAGGAAATATCTTAGGTTTTTCAGACTAATAGGCAAAATCAAGGGTATTATGTAAATAAAAATAAAAAGAGAGAACACAGAATTTCTACAAATTTTTCATGGACAGAATTCAAATTATAACTGAATATAATTTTTTTTATAATACAGGTCCACTAATGAGAAGAATGGGATTCTCTTCTGGGGGAGGAAGGGGATAACACTTTCCTTAATTGGAGTTTTGAAGTTACTGCTCCCTGTCATTGGAGTCAATTACAGATATTCATCTCTTAATGCTGATATGCCCAGGAGGTTTTATGTGTTTCACCTTTGAAAATGTCTTTATGCCGATAGGTACTCTCAGATCCTGATATCAGTGCAGGAGTATATCATTTTAATTGAGCATATTCATTGCTTGGAAGGCATTTATAGAATCCTATTAGGTTCTTCTTGATATTTGCCTTTTAGCATGTCATTATATTGCAGATTAATCACTTCCAATTGATGGTTAGAGGGCGGCCTCAACTGCATAGTTAAATGGATTTTGAAATATGTAAATTTTCATTATACTTGCATCAAGGTTCAAAAAATGCTGCTGTAGCTTAAACTCAGAAATGTAACTGCTGTGAATTTGTGTGGGAATGGAAATCTCGCTTGTCGTAACTTTTGATAGCATGGGGAGAGTGTAAAGAAGTGTGGTGTTACTTGTGATTCAAACATTGGCTGTCATTGAAATGACTTTACTGCAGTAGAAGTCTCTCATATAAGCACTCTTGTGCCTTGTAATTTTAGGTTGAATTCATTAAGAAATATTATCAAGTCTTTAGCAACAGCTAATTTCATTGAATACAATTTTTCGATTAACAGTGATAATTGAAGGAAGGTCTTTTTCAGAAAAATTTCAGTCATGGCTCTGAGGTCAACAAGTCACAACCAAAACCTACCCCCAATCATTAAACTGCTGTATGGGAGGAAAAGTCAGGATGTTTCAGTGAAGTTCGCTGTTGATGCTACTGGTTCAGTAACACATAACAGATTAAAATACTTTGCACAGAGTACGTGCCGATGAAGAATACAGTGAATAACCATAGTTTAAATAACTATGTTTAAAAGCTTTACAGGTTTTAAGGCTTCCCTGGTGGTGCAGTGGTTGAGAGTCCGCCTGCCAATGCAGGGGACACGGGTTCGTGCCCCGGTGCGGGAAGATCCCACATGCCGCGGAGCGGCTGGGCCCGTGAGCCATGGCCGCTGAGCCTGAGCGTCCGGAGCCTGTGCTCCGCAACGGGAGAGGCCACAACAGTGAGAGGCCCGCATACCGAAAAAAAAAAAAGCTTTACAGGTTTTAAAAGCTGTAAATGTATAGCTTACAGTTTCATAATCTTTGTAAATTTGTCCAGCCAACCCTTCTTCTGCTTCCCATGTATTTTTTTTTAAATATTTATTTATTTATTTGGCTGTGCTGGGTTTTAGTTGCAGTATATGGGATCTTTAGTTGTGACATGAGAACTCTTGGTTGAGGCATGCATGCGGGATCTAGTTCCCTGACCAGAGATCGAACCCGGGCCCCCTGCATTGGGAGTGTGGAGCCTTAGCCACTGGACCACCAGCGAAGTCCCTCCCCATGTATTTTTACTGTCATCATTTGTATTCCACTTCAGGTTTTACTAAATTAGTGTTTTCTCCAGTTCTTTGAAAATATTCTCACCTGTAGTTCCACATACACTATTCTTGGAGGCCAGTTCCTCAGTACCATTGGCTCCTTGAATAAATAGCCGAGCAGTGTGGGAACCATCTGTTGATGCATCAACAGCCAAGGAAAGCCACCCAGAATCATTTGCCTTGTTCTTTAATTGATTATTGATGTTGTTTCCCATGTCCTCAACTCTTTGAGCAACTGTTCTTGCTGAAAGGCTGATAGTCTTAAGCAGGTTTGTTTTTTTCTCAGCACATTTCTTTGGCCGTGCAAACATCCGTGTAAACTGAGGGACTGTCTAGGATCTTGAGCAGAGAAGTGGTGCGTCTGATTGAGAGTCTGAGTCACGTGCGGCGTTGGGAACAGGCGCTGGGGTGGCCAGGGTGGGAGCAGGGAGGCCAGTGCTGTGTGGGCGTGGCTGCTGCCGTCATCTTTCGGCTCGGGTCAGCCTGGTGCTGGGGGATGTGACGCCAAGGGCAGTTTCGGGGCGTGTTTTGCAGGAAAAGGCGACCAGATTGGGTGGGGAGCGTGGGAGGAAAGGTTAGGGATGACACCCTCAGCAGCTGGCTGACAGGGTGTTGACCGCGTGCGGAAGGGTCGTGTTGGAAGGCCACGCCTGAGCTTTGAGGGGTCTGCTGGGCAGTTTACGCCGCTCTCTTTGGCGACGTTTCACTGCTCTGAGCGGGCTAGCAGCTCAGAGCATACGGTGCATCTGTCACGGTTTGGTCAGGAAAACAGAAGCCACTCTAGACTTTTTTTCAATATAGGAACTAGAATCCATCACTTCTGTTGCCATAGGGCTGGCAGGGTTGAAGGTCAAGGAAGCAGCCATTACAGTGAGTGTGTCCCAGGAGCTCATCTGGAATCAGTAGTGATCTGGACAGTTGGAGCCGCTGCTGCTGATCTCAGTGGTTGAAGCAGGTGGTTCCTGGGGTCTCCCTCTGGGACCACTGGGAATTCTCTGTGGAAGCCACTCTATCTCTTAGCTGCCACAGTTGGCGAATTCTTTTTTCTCCCTACGCATCGACCTGCAGCTATGCTTCTGCCCACAGCTGCCTCCTGAGAGTACTTTTCTCACTCATCTTACCAGTCTTGCACAAGTGCCTCTTATTAGTTACATCCAGCCCTGAGTCATGGCAGTAGGGGGTTTTGGGAAACCCAGTTCTGGCTTCTTCTCTGTGATGCACAGGAGAAGGTGGAAGGTGGTGGCTGCGATGCAGGGTTGACAGCAGTCCGTCCAGGACAACAACTGGGCAGCAGGTCTGAACTAGAGACGCATTTTAGAGTTAGCAGGAGACAGCATTCAGAGTGAGCTTGCCTGGGAGGTAAGCACAGCTAAGAGGAGAACAGACAGAGTCCTGGGGGCTCCGGAATTGACTGGTTAGAGAGAGGAGGAGGCACCTGTGAGCTGAGAAGAAAGCAGGGGAAGACGGCATCCTGGGAGCCAAGAGGAGGGGAGAGGAAGTGACCGACTCTTGTCAGGTGAGGCCAGAGTACTGACCACTGGATCGAGCAGTTTGGAGATTCTTGGTGATCTTGGATAGAGAAGTTTCTATGGAGTGGTGGGGGGCAAAGCCCGTGGGTTTAAGAGATAAAAAGAATTTGTGATATTGAGTATATTGGGTGTGTGCTTGTTTATGGGATTATTTGCATAATAACTGCTTTAAAGGCTGCGTGGGCTAATTCTAACATCTGTTTCATTTCAGTATTGACTTATCTTGATTGTCTTTTCCCATGGGAATCAAAGTGTGCCTGGCTCTGCCTATGCCGAATATATGTGGAGCACATCCTCCACATTTAGGGTATTTTGTTAGGGGCTCTTTGTCATATTTAAATCTGCTAATCTGGTGGTGGTTTGAATTCCAATCTCCTTTCCTAATCTACCTGCTACTATGTACTTTTCATTAAATAGCTTCTGCAGTTGCTCCATCCAGGTTTACTTTGCTGTCTCCAGGAGAGACAGGATAGAGTGTGCTTTACTCCTCCTTACCTAGATCTGGGACCCTGCACTTGCACACTGCTTCCATTGTGCAGGGAATGATGGTTTCTGGTTTCATCTGGGCCATTAATGTCCAAATGACTGTCCCTTGATCAGTTACCTCTCTTGGTCCCTACAGGAGATGCTCCTTCTAGTTACTTCCTGAATTTGGTTCATAGGTCCTTCTTTTGGTGTCTCTCTCAGGTAGACAAAATGACCCTTAGATATACCGTAATAACCATTAGTTCTTTTGAGTATGATTGAAGGGTTGACTTGTCTTGAATATATTAACTGTGCCTATTAATTAATTTGAGTAGAATAGTGTTTTGTTAATATTTTTAAGCCTTTTGCACAGTAGAACTTTCTGGGAATGTTATTCGCAGTGCAAAACAGAGCAGTGGTTAAGAGCATGGACTTTGGACAGATTTTACTTTGAGTCTCAGATCTGATCCTTCCTCCCTGTGTGATGGTGACGAGGTTACTTAAACTGTAATTTTGTTATCTCATTTGTTAGGTAGAGATTATCATAACTCTCTTACAAATGTGGTATAACATAGTTCGTACATGGCTAGTCATATAAATAAATAAGGAAAGAATCAACCTGATGTTCAACAAATACAGTTCCTAACAATGTAGATATTTCTGTCGTGGGAATTTGAAGGCTAATCTTTTTTTTTTCTTTTTTTTTTAAAAGATTTATTTTTATTTATTTAGGCTGCGCCGGGCCTTAGTTGCAGCATGCATGCCGGATCTAGTTCCCCCACCAGGGATCGAACCCGGGCCCCCTGCATTGGGAGCGCAGAGTCTTACCCACTGGACCGCCAAGGGACGTTCCTGAAGGCTAATCTTAATCATTCTCCGATTTAGTTTGATCACTTTCTCCAAGAACTAGAAGGCAGTTTATATTCATCATTCACTCTGGAGGCATAATAGGCAATCTGTTATTAGTGTTGTTGTTAATATTGTTTTTTCTGAATTTAGTAACTTCACCTCTTCTCTCTTGTTAATGTATTCACTTAGTCATTAGTTTAGTACCAGGCATCTCAGAGATGCCTGAGACACTGCATCCCAACCTGTGAGCAGCACCACAGTCTAGTATTAGAATATTTTTGGCTAGAAAATTAGTTTGAAGCATAAAGAAGCTTTTGTTTGCCCAGATGATTTTCATAATCATATTCACATTCTTTATATATTTTTGGTTTTTCAGAAAGTTACTTCTGATCTAGTATTTTTTAGAATACAGGTTGCAGCTTGCCTACGTACAAAACTGTTGGTAGACTGAGCTTAGAGGAAGGGCAGCCTGTGTGAAATGGTTGTATATTTTGGACACTGGAGACCGTCACAGTTAACTTAAATTGTTACGATGTTATGGGTTAAGAAATAGTGGGTTTCGGCCTTATTTTGCACTTAGCATCAAACGACCAATTCTTCTCCAGGAGTTCAGCCTACATGCTTAATTCGAGCCAGATAACTTATAATTTGTCAGTGTGTCATGTTGAATGTTACTCAGCTTTAGGAAGAGTTTTTCTGCTGTGCTTGCTTTGGAAAGCCCAGATCATGTTCATTGTTTTAACAGTAATATTATCTGGTTAATTTGGGAAACCAGGATAGCATCATGATTTTAAAAGTGCTGTTAAGCTAGTGTTTGAACCCCTGATCTCTCCCTTGCTCGCTGTGTGACCTTGAAAATTTCTTAGTTTCTTTCAGACTTAGCTTTCTTATGTGTAAAATGGGGACACTAATAGTACCCAGCTAGAGGCGTGGGGAGCTAGAACTTACAAAGCTCTTAGGAGAAAGGCCGTCACTGTATGATGATTAGGGCTGTTATTGAGACTTACTGAGAGACGGATGTTAGAAAGCTGGCCACGCTGGATTGTGCATTGAAATGGGGACACTGCAAGCAAGGCGATGGAAGGAAATATTGTCCCTGTTAGTGACACACAGATTTAGAGTGTGAGACTGGTGGGAAATTTTAGTTTGCGTGTTAGAAAGGGGAAGGGGTTCAGAGCAGTCCGGGTGTCTATTTATACCCATCATAAAACACACCATTCATGCCCAAAATGTAGAGAGTATCCATCTTACAAATATCTTCAGGGACCTGGCAGTGTATTTTATTGTATAGTGAGACAAGCTTAGTTTCTGTTTATCTATCTGGAGTAAAAGATTTTATTTATGTATTTTAATTATACAGTTTGGGAAATATCTAGTTTTCTGCTCTGTTTGAACTAGTTCAAATTTTTATGCTTATATTTTATCAGTTTTGTAGTTAAAATGCATAGCTTCATATTCTTAATAAAGATAGATTGGCTCATGTGATAAACAGGAGTGCTGGAACTCAGCATGCACTGGGTGTCCCACTGCTAACGTGGCAAGTGAGCAGGCCTCCTGTTGCTTAAAATGAAATGTTGTTACTTACTTGAATTCTCCTTAAAATACAGTATGAAGCAAAGAGCAGTTATGACGCACTCAAAATCTAGTGTATCCATTCATTTATTCAGGCATTATCACTCATGCATCGAGTACATGTTTATTGATTAAGTACTCGACGTGTTTGATACAGTGTATACTATTGGGTATATAGTGGTGAACAAAAACCAGACCTGGGGAGTGTTTTGCCTTTCACAGCAAGAAGAAAGCCAGTTGTAAGAGACTTGCATTTCAATGAATGGAGTTTTCAGGTTTGTACTCCTCTAATAGAAAAGAGGTCAAAAACAAACAAGAAAAGAAAAGAAAAGGCAGAGGGCCTCTAAAGAGCACATGTTACTTACCTCCTGCCACTGACTGGAGTTTTTTTGACCTTAACTTTGGTTTTATTTAATAGTGTGTCGGTCCTGAGGCTGCAGAGCTGAAAGAGGCTGCCATTGTCCCTAGAATCTTGCTGTTTGGGTGGAGGGAGAGGCTGACAGATTGGGTCGGATTTAACATCCACTCTAGTAAGCATGTTAAACCGGAAGCTACACCCCAAGGGTCCTTGGGGACAGGGCCGTGTCTCCCCTGTTGACTGATGTGTAGTCCAGTGCCCGGTACCATGCATGGCATGTGTCAGTCACTCCAGAGATCCCTCTGTCAGTGATGGGATGCTGGGGGAGTGCAGGAGAGAGGGACGTGGCTCCCTCCAGGTGTGCATCCTGGTTCAGCCAGGGCAGGAATATCCAGGTGGAGGGACCTGCAAATGGCATAGAGGTGTGAGGGAGGGCACATGTGTTCTGTAAACTGGAAGTAGTTTACCTTTGCTGGAGTGTAGGATTCCTAGGAGACTGATGTTGAGAGATGTTAGGACTCTGGAGAGTTAGATTGGGCTTGATCAATAAGGGCCTCATGTCATAACGTGCAGGAAGCCAGATTCCCTAAGGCCCAGGCTGACACTTTTCATATTACATAATGCATGCCGTGTCAAAAAGCATCATCATGTCTCGGGGTACCAATCCATTAGTGATAACTTGCCTATTGAAATTCTGTAAGCCATTGGTGAACTTTTCATCTTTTGGGGAGGATGAGGATATAGAATAAATATTTGTTTTCTCAGGAATAAAAATAGTTGAGACTCTTGAAGGCCAAGCAAAGTCTGTATGTCTTTGACTTCTAGTTCGCTAGAAGCATGCCAGGTATGTAGAGTAGGTACTCAGTACGTGAATAAACGCAGAAAGATCCTTGCTTTCATGTGCACTGCTGTAGCAAGCATTACACTGGGTTCTGGAGCGTGATCGCTGAGAAATGACCCTCTGCAAGGTCTCCAGGCCAGTGAGGGGCAGAGAGAAGCAAGTCATTGGTGATGGGACAGCAGGTGAGTACGTTGTAGAGAGACGCACAGGGTAAGTGTGATGGATAGTCACCTTCCTCTGACCACTGAATCCCGTGTTCTTAGTTCTTTTTATGCCTGCTGCTTATTTTCCCCATACTTTCCGATAGCCTTTTAGTAAATCTTCCACAAGGTCAGTCACATAGACTCTTCACATTCTCTTTCTGGGATATGATTTCCTGGAGATCTCTGTTTTCTTCTTTTCTGAGCTGGTTGCTCCTTACGCCTTTTCCTGTGGTGTTGCCCCTGGATGTTCCTTTGCTCTCATCCTTTGGCTTTTCTCCAGAGTTGAGTTTCATGTTTGTGGTATCGCTTGTGTGTGTGTTTCTTGACTGACTTCTTCGTTTGGGTGGCACACACCATACAGAGGTGAATCACTTTAGAAAGGTGGTCCAGTGTCTTTGGGCAGGTGCGGCAGCCTTCCAGATTCCTTTCTCACGAGGCACGTTGCTCCGACTGTCCTGTCCTGCCGCGCAGCTCCCGTTCTGGAACCTCCTTTCACTGTTGCCCTGGAGATGCCCTTATCTCTGCATGGACGCTGGTGTTTGTCCATGGCTTCCTCCTACTTTGTTATGCTCACATTTTGGTGGAGGACTTGCTCCAGTGGCTTCCTGAGGTAGGACGCTTAAGAGGCAGAAAGTTGGAGAGTGAGCGTGATGGAGAAGGTGATTGGTGGTGTGGCCGGTGTGGAGTTCTGTGTTGGCATCGCTCTGCTCCGTTGCCTCCTGTGCGCCATGTTACTGGTTTTCAGTTCAGAAGCTTATTCTAATTTTTTATTCTTTGTATGTAACTTTTTTCCTTTCCATCTTTAGAAGCTTGTAGGAATTAAAAAATTTGTCCAAGTCTTTTTAAATGGCATGAAGTGTGGGTCTCTTTTCATCTACTGTTCTGCTTGTCTAGTGGGGACCTTCATTCTGGTAACTTTTATCCCTCAGTTATGGGAAAATTTTTTCAAGTTATTGTGCTGAAGATTTTCTCCCTTCTGTTTCCTTGTTCTGTCTTTCTGGAAGTCTTGTTATCCACAACTTGGGTGTTATAGACAAGTTCTGTAATTTTCTTATACTTTCACTCCAGTATACTTTTCTTCCCACCTTCCCTCCCTCCCTTCCTCCCTGCCTCCCTCCCTCCCTCCCTCCCTCCCCCTCCCTCCCTTCCTTTCTTCCTTCCTTTTTATTTTGCTTTCAGGGAAATGTCTTCAATTTGACTTAACCTTCTTCTTTAGTTTTTTATTTCTGTGCTCAGGTTCTTTAATATCCAAGAGTACTTCTTTTGTTCTTTTAAAAGAACATCCTGGTTTTTTTTTTTTTACATCTTTATTGGAGTATAATTGCTTTACAATGGTGTGTTAGTTTCTGCTTTATAACAAAGTGAATCAGTTATACATATACATATGTTCCCATATCTCTTCCCTCTTATCACAAAGCACCGAGCTGATCTCCCTGTGCTATGCGGCTGCTTCCTACTAGCTATCTACCTTACGTTTGGTAGTGTATATATGTCCATGCCTCTCTCTTGCTTTGTCACAGCTCCTTCCCCCTCCCCATATCCTCAAGTCTGTTCTCTAGTAGGTCTGTATCTTTATTCCTGTCTTACCCCTAGGTTCTTCAAGACATTTATTTTTTCTTAAATTCCATATATATGTGTTAGCATATGGTATTTGTCTTTCTCTTTCTGACTTACTTCACTCTGTATGACAGACTCTAGGTCTATCCACCTCATTACAAATAGCTCAATTTTGTTTCTTTTTATGGCTGAGTAATATTTCATAGAACATCCTGTTTTTGTTTATTGATTGCAGTGTCTTCTTATCTCTAGGTTATTGATTGTATAGTTTCTGTTTCTTTCAAGTTATTTCCCTCCTTGCTTCCTTCCCTCCCACCCTCCCACCCCCATCCTTCCGTCTGCCATGGACTGGGCCTTTTGACTTTTACATCAGGATATTCTGGGTGGACCATTTGTTGGGGAATCCCCAGTGTATCTTTAGATCTTTCTCCTTGGCCTGAACAGATTCCCCAGACTCTTATCTGTAGAATTCTGGGGGCTGAGTGGGTGGGTGGTGGGAAGCTGAAGCATCCACCGTTGAGTTATGTACGCTGATGAAGTCCGCCTGTGTTAGTGCAGCTGGACAGGGGGACTTCAGTCCAGAGACCACGGAGTGACCATGCAGTCTGTGTCAGAGACGGTGTTGAGGTTCTGGCTGTGGCTTAAGCAGCTTCACCTGCTCCTCTGTGTTTAGGCCTCCACCTTCCTCACCCCCAGTTGTCTGCACGGGTGCTGCCAGTTCTGAGCCTTCTGGGATACCGATGTGTAAATGGAATTGGGTCTTAGTTTTTTCCACTGCTGGCTTAGCATCTGGCTTTCTTGGCCTGCTGAGTCATTTACTATGCTTACAGTCTTTCATAGTTTCCGTTTCCTCCAAGATTTTTTCTTCTTTTTTCTTATTTGTTTTGTTTTGGTTTTTATCTTCCATGCGAGAAACTTTTCTCACAGCTTCCAGAATTCCCTTTCTTTTTCTCCTTTCAGTTCTGCCTGAGCTATGTTTTGTTTTTAAAATTTTTTATATCTCTTTAGTGTGATTTTGGTGGGAGAGGATGAAATAGATGTATATATTGTTGGTGATCTTACCCTGAACTTATTCGCTAACTTAGTGACTCATTAATATGTGCTTCTTGATATGTTTTAATAGTTTTCAGTTTTGCACATTATTTTCTTAACTGGAGTGTAGGTTTGAAGACAGGGACTTGATAACATGTTTTTATCCCTCATTCCAGGTCTGGCATGGTATGCGTGGTAGGTATTGAAGCTGACTGTGAGGGGATGAACACAATAGAGCTTTGAAGAAGTGGTGGCGAAGACGGTTTTATAAACGCACGTTGTCTTTTCTTGTCAGGTTCTTTCTGACCGCTATGGAAAGAGGAAAGAGAAACTAGGAGTATTTGTAAATCATCGTTTGACTTCGTCACAGAGTTATGGTGGCCTTCTGAACTGTGAGTCTGATTCTCTTGCCACACTTGTGTCTTGGTTTTTTGTTTTGCTTTGATTTTTCTTTCCCCTATCTTAGGGTTTCTTTGACACACAGTAGAAACTAACAAAAGGTAGTGAATTTTGCAGAGTAAGTGAGAGAAAAAACAAAAGTTATTTAGTACCTTCTCTGTATAGATACTATGTATATATTTTTGCTGAGGTAGTGTAATAATAATGATTAACAACAACAGTAACATCGCATGCTTTAAAATAGTGCCTGGTGCCTTATAAACACCAAGTTATAGCTGCTGATGGGTCCTCACAATAACCCCGTGAGTGAGGCCGCTCCTCTCCCCTCTTTCACGTTTGCATAACTTAAGTACAGAGAGGTTAAAGGTTACTAAGCTAGTAAATGCAAAGCTGGGATTCAGACTCAGTCTGGTTCAGAGCTTGTGCCCTTTACTCTGGTACCTGATTCTCATGGGCTCTGGATTCAGATGGCAACTTAGCTACTTACTAACTCTTGACTAGCTACCTAAACGTAGCTTTCCCATCCAACAAACAGTGTTTTGATAGCACCTCCCAGGGTGGTGAGAGGTGTGTAAGGTGCTCAGCACTCACAAATGTTAGCAGTTACTCCGTGGGAGTTTTCCCGTTTTAATGAGAGGAAGACTGGGCTCTTTGTAATTTGTAACTTCGGAATTTGTTTTATGCTCCACCGCTGGGAAGTTGTAAACTTGAGATTCTATCCCAGTTTGTCATTTCCAAAAACTGCTCTTTCTGGTTAGTTTAGTGGTAAATCAAGGACAGACAGTTGGTAGACGATTCATACATCTCTCCTGGGGTATTGGCATTGGTAAGCACTTTGTTGTACCAATATGTTGTGTTGGTAAAAGCCTCATGAACTTGGACTTCATGGATTCAGTATTCATGACAATTTATAACTGTGTTGAATTTCACTTTGGCCAGTGTCCTTGTCTTGGATGTCCGAGTGGCAGGGCCCTGGTTGTTTTCCCATTTCCTTCTGAAGGTCAGCTCACTTTCCTCCTTTGTTCTCTTTCTTCCCAAGCCACTTCTGTTTCTACGGAGGCTAGGTATTAGGGAAGGGAAATTATGTCATGCAGTTTCAATTTCCTAGCAAGGCCCGTAAGTCTTACTCCTGTTTTTCCAATTCCCGCTGCTCTTTATGGGCTGCCAGAGGAGCCTCTTCTGCATGGCTGTGCCAGGTGTAATTGTGCCGCAGGTCGTGAGGTGACAGCCTTGTTTCATTCCCTCCTCCCAGTCCAGATGATATGTTTCTTCCTGTAACTGTAACATTTATTTGGGTGAAAGTCTGTTTCCTAGAGTCTTCGAAATAAAAAAGATTTTATTTCACCTCTGCATCTTTTCTGCTTGACCCGTAGGTGGTTTTTGCTAAATGCTGAATGAAGGAATATTTAATGCTTGGCACAAAATAAGTTCTCTTAGTAGATCCAAACAAGAGGCAGAATATCAAGTGTAGCTTTTCAGCAGCATTAGCGCTTAAAAATATCTCATCTTGGTATAGCACAAGACGGTTACATGAGGGGGCAGTATTTAGTAGAAGTTACTCAAAAATCTTCTTTTTGATATAATACGCAGTGGAAGAAAAGCCTGACGGGAGGGGGGTGAGATGCCAGGCCAGCTCCTGATGGACCAAGAGCCTCTGCCCCAGCTCCGTGGAGCTTTTAGTACCAAGACATAATCTACTGATTCTGCGTTGGCTCTTTTTTTTTTCTCCCCCAGTGTTTGAAAATATATAAGCCTAGGAAACTAACCTTCTAAACAGTGTTCCTGTAATTGTTTCCCCCAGCTCCAGACAAACAGTCAGACCACATGAGTAATTCTGGCCTCCCCCAGAGTGAGTCCAGAGCTGTGATGCTGAGGTCCGGGCCCCTGGATCTACCTGAGTGCCCCATCATAAACCCCTGGCCCGCCTGAGCCCCTGCAGAATGGCTCTGCTCCCGAAGCTGCTTTGCCAGAGCTGGCTCTTGGTTCTTGCTGTGTTTTGGGGTGTTGGGCTAGAAGGCAGGGACTTGGGATGGAGGAGTTTACAACCACAACCCTAAGAAAGCAAAGCAAAGTTTTGGAGAAGCGGAGTTGCTGAAATATGTATGGAGATCATTTTCAGGGTTAATGGTTTGTGGGAAGGTGGTAGACAGAAGGAAGGCTGCCTTGAGACCCTCTGAAGACCCCCATTTTGTGAATAAAGACATCTTTTAAGCATCTCGTGCCCCCCTCCTGGAGGCCCCTGGAATCCTCCGCTTTAGACGTTTCTTTTAGCGTTTGCATCCATGTTTCCTAACTATATTTCTGTACTAGTCAGGAGTCACTGATGCATCAATTTTAGAAGAAGTTACATTTTCAACTTTGCTATATAGTTAAATCACAATTTTTGTTTAGACCCATAATTTAGTTTTTAATTTTTCTTGACTTTGTAAACATTGCTCACTGTTGAGCCAGTTAATTCAGTGTGATTACGTTTCCTTTTTTGTTCAACTTTTTGTTTTCCTGCTTTCTTGGACCTCTAATGGCCACATTTGTTTTCTGTTTGCTTAATATTCTTAAGTCTGGCTAAGAGTTCTCACCTCCTCTCCTAGGTCTGTAAGTAAGGCTGATCAAGTATTTTAATTCTGTCTCAGCCCCGGACACACCTGCCCTTTCCCTGCCTCCTCTGGACAGATGTTCCTCCTGCCTGCTTGAAGAACATAGGGCAGATGGGGCAGGAGCAGGGAAACAAGGTAGAAACGTTGATGGAGAAAAGTATGGTGGAAAGTGCAGAGGGAGGGGACGACTGTCTTCCTGGGGGAGCCTGCAGGGAAAGAGAAGAAAGGCTGGCTGTGGCTGTGGAAGGGCATTCCAGGTAGAGAAAGTGCAAGAATAAGCACAGAGATGGACCTAGATTGTACAGAGACTGTACATATTAACCGAGTTACAGACTCTACCCTTAAGAGATTTAAACAGGTTTACATGGGAAATGTGATTCAGATTGTTAAATGTCTGATGTAAATTTTTAATGTTGTCCTAAAACCTGAGCATAGGAGATATCAGGACACTTGAATCCAAGTGATAATCTTAAACTGTTGATTTCATGTATTGATTCATGGAAAAAAATCCTTATAGAGCACCTGTCACAAAAAATAAAATTGGCATCTGGCTGTCCAAACCAGTCATTGGCGCCGGACTGTGCTGAAGCTACGCTCTGTTTGTCAGGCAAGAACAGGGCATTTAAGAAGCTGTTCTAGAAGCTGTTCCACATTTGGCTGCACTGGGAATGTGGCAAGCAGAGTGGGTGGAAAATGTCACTGAGGTGTGTACGCATCAGTCTAATTTGTATGGCATAGCTGTAGCATCCTGGAGGAAAGTAAGCCGTTCGTGATGAGGTCATGCGAGACCAACGGTGATTAGATGAGATCCTTTTGCAAAGAAGTGTCAGTGCATTTGAAATGCTGAGGCAAAATCGTAAGAAATAAGGTCCACAGAGGCTTTCATGATTGCCAGCTCCAGGGCACCTCTTATGTAAACACCTGGTAGTTTTCATGTGTGGTCGGGACCCTGCACCTGCATTTAGTTCAGTGCGTCCAGTGTGTGCACGTTACCTGCTGTGTGAGCCTCCAGTTTCATATGCACAGCTCTCTGAAGAGTGCATCTTTATCTTTCCAGTCTCACATTGTGATTCAGGAACTTTGGGTGAATGTAATAATCATAATAGCTGCCATTTATGTGTCAGTCGTTGTGTGAGTTAGAATATTATTTAATTTTTTATAGTAATTCAGGAACGTAGCAGTTACTATTCACGTTTTGTAGATGAGAAATGGGACTTAGAGATGTTAAGAAACTTGCCCAAGGTTTCATATGGTGGTTATCGAGTTTTCAGGTTCCTTTGCAGTAAGTCTTAGCCCTTGGCGCTCCTGCATGTGGGTCGTGCTTTCATAGCGAGGAGCGTCGTGCTGCCTGCTCAACTGCCCGTGGACCTTCCCGCAGCACTGTGCTTCCTTTCTGTGCTGTCAGCCACGTGTCGACCACGATGCGTGTATTCAGCGTGTATGTATCGCCCATGCTGACTTGCATTACCACTGTATCTGCAGAGCTCTTCAGGTAGTTGCCAATCAGGTGTTCCTGGCTCATACTACGGAAAGAGTGAGGTTTCAGCAAATACTTGTAAAAATAGGGAAATTGGTCCATTCCTGTCCCTAA
The DNA here is from genome assembly GCF_059928025.1 of Delphinapterus leucas. Taxonomy (NCBI): domain Eukaryota; kingdom Metazoa; phylum Chordata; class Mammalia; order Artiodactyla; family Monodontidae; genus Delphinapterus; species Delphinapterus leucas. The sequence goes on from NC_143145.1 coordinate 2,743,391, forward strand.
AAGTGGGGAGACAGCTTTTCCTGTGGTGTTTACATTCAGAGTAAGGAGAGGAAGGGATTTTTTTTCTTTCTACCTGTTTTGGCATATCATAGATATTTTTTTTAGGGGGGCAAGTAGGGTGTTGGGAATTGGGATGGTAAGGAAGCATTTTAGATTTTTGTCTACTCATGAATTCTAAGTGGCTTATCAAAATATGCAAACTTTTCAGCATTTCTTCTTTGATTAACTGTATATTAAAAAGAGGATAGATGTCTCACTAAAAAGAACAAAAATTTGCCACTTGCAGCGACGTGGATGGACTTGGAGGGCATTATGCTAAGTGAAATAAGTCAGACAAAGAAAGACAATACTGTATGTTATCACTTACATGTGGAACCTGAAAAAATACAACAAACTAGTGAATATAACAAAAACAAAAAAGCCTCACTGATGTAGAGAACAAACTAGTGATTACCACTGGGGAGAGGGATTGGGGAGGGGCAGTATAGGGGTAGGGGAGTAAGGGGTACAAACTATTAATAAAATAAACTACAAGGATATATTGTACAACATGGGGAATATAGCCAATGCTTTATAATAACTGTAAATGGAGTATAACCTTTAAAAATTGTGAATCAGGGCTTCCCTGGTGGCCCAGTGGTTAAGAATCCGCCTGTGAATGCAGGGGACACGGGTTTGAGCCCTGGTCCGGGAAGATCCCACATGCGGCGGAGCAGCTAAGCCCATGCACCACAACTACTGAGTCTAGGGCTCTAGAGCCCGCGAGCCACAACTGCTGAAGCCCGCGCACCTAGAGCCCATGCTCCGCAACAAGAGAAGTCCACGCACTGCAATGAAGAGTAGCCCCTGCTCGCCGCAAGAGAAAGCCCGTGTGTAGCAATGAAGACCCAACACAGCCAAAAATAAAATAAATTAATTAAGAAAAAATTGTGAATCACTATATTGTAACCTGTAACTTATGTAATATTTGTACAGCAACTATACTTCAGTTTAAAAAAAAAGATGTCTCAATAAACCCTTCAATTGAAAAAATGGCCAAAAGGTTTGATTAGGCCTTTCATCCCCTTCATATGGATAAGAATAAGCACACAGAAAGATGCTCAGCATCGTTAACCATTGGGGAAATGCAGATGACAACCACATTGAGATACCATTGCAATCCTATTAGAATGGCTATAGCATTAAAACAGAACAAGACAACACAGGGTGACAGTGCCCAGTGACAAAGCTGTGAAGCAGTTAGAACTCTCTTGCTTTGCTGGTGGGGATGCAAAGTGTTATAACCACTTTGGAAAACGATTTGGCAGTTTCTTATAAAGTTGAGCATATACTTATCATACAGTCCAGTAATCCTACTTGGAGGTATTTACCCAAGGGAAATGAAAATTTATGTCCATGTGTATGAATTTTTATAGCAGCTCTATTCATAATCACTTAAAATGGAAAACAACTCAGATGCCCAACAGCTGGTAAATGGATGAGCAGGTTGTGGTCCGCCCTTACGGTGGAATCCTATTCAGCAATAGGAAGGAATTAACCACTGACATAGGTGGCAAAATGGGTGAATCGCCAAAGCATTGTACCAAGTGAAAACACAAAGCGCTAATATAACTTTGATTCCACTTATACAACATTTTGGTAAAGGCAAAGCTCTGAGAATAAAAATTAGGTGAGTGGTTGCCTAGGGCTGAGGGTGGGAGAGACCTGTGTACAGAAGGGCATGAGAGCACTTCTTGGGGTGATGGAAGGAGGCCGTATCCTCCATGGCCATACAACTGAGTATGTTTGTCAGAACTCACTGAACTGGAGGTTTTTCTGTATGGAAATCATACACCAAACTTAAAAAAAAAAAGATAGTTGACTTCTGTGTATATACATACAGATAGATATTGCGCACACTTCAGCTCAGCTTTTCTTTCAAGCTGGATTTAATTTTACTTTTCTGGATGAGGTATCCTGGACGTTTAAGTGAAATATATTTTAGCATAGACACTACCTTGAAGTCCTTGGCTGATTTTTGTATGCTTATTTATTCACGACCTCTAAAGACTTTATAACGTGGCTTGTCTTCGTATAATACAATTGTATATTACAGATGTCATGTAATTAGCATAAGTAGAAGTTGTTTTAAAAGTTAAATTATTTTAGGATTCCTTCCATGTTGTTCAAGCTCTTGTAGCTCTGGAGAAAATAGTTTTACCAGCTTTAAAAATTAATACGAACTGTTTCCTCAGATTAATGGGACAAATTTATTTTATTTTTTAAATATTTATTTATTTATCTATTTGGTTGCACTGGGTCTTAGTTGCAGCAGGTGGGCTCCTTAGTTGCAGCAGGCGGGCTCTTTAGTTGCGGCTCAAGGGCTTCCTCCTTAGTTGCATCTTACTGGCTCCTTAGTTGTGGCATGTGAACTCTTAGTTGTGGCATGCATGTGGGATACAGCTCCCTGACCAGGGATCGAACCCGGGCCCCCTGCATTGGGAGCGCAGAGTCTTAACCACTGCCCACCGGGGAAGTCCCGAGACAGATTTAATTATGCAGTCTTCATCTCTTTTGTTTAGTCAGCTATAATTGTAGGGTACAGTTAGTTATATTTTACACTGCTAGAAATAATAAGAACGTACACAGAAAATAATACACATTAGCTTTACTGAACTTAAGACTTAATTGTGACTGTAAATACACTTTCTTAAAAGTATGTAAGAGAGTTGCTTGTTATTACTTTGTGGTGCCTTTTGATGTCCTCCAGAGCTGTTATTTAGCACTTTTTCCCAATAGGCCCTTGCTTAAGAAAGGCTTGTATAGGGCAGGGAGGGAAATTAAAGTGGAAAGTTGTGTGTGTATATGTGTGTTTTAATTTTTATTTAAAAATAAAAGTTTGTTTGACTTTAGAAAATAAGAAGACCGCTATTTTAAATGATGAGCTCTTCATAATTTTAGGATGGGAGGATACTCCACTGTGTGGTTATAATAGAATCAGTGATAAAATGAGGCTGGTTTTTGTTCCTTTATTGCACGTGCCCCTCTGTGTTTGAGACCCACCTTACTCTTCCTTAGAGATGTAAACCACTGGGTGCCCAGACCTGCTCACCGCAGCCCCTGCCTGCCGCCCTTTGTATGGAGAGCATACGCCAGAGATCTGCTAGTAGCCTTCTTGATAGCATATTGAGGGACAGAAGAGAGATTGGAATTGTTCTGCTTACATTTTGCTGTCTGGCTCCATCCCTGTGTTTTTCTCTGGAACCTGCACTAACTTAACCCTGGTTCTGAAGTCTGAGAAGAGGGCTGGGATGCTTCTTACAGTTAACGGTGTTTCTGGGTGCTGTCAGTGGTCCCTTCGTGTGGACGCGGGAGGGCAGTTTTCCGGGTGCTCCCTCTGGTTGGGATCATGTGTCGTTGTTGCACCACACGTGTGGAGTGTAACTGCCGTGTACAGTGTCTTCTAAGAGGTTTCAGTGTGACTCACTGTTCAATTGAAAGGTTATTGTATGTGCAGAATAGAAAAAAAATAGTGGAGTGTACACTTAAAAAATATGTAACCATATTTATTATATTTTTCAAAAGGATACTTAACAGGTCTTCTTAAACAAAATGTACTAAAAGATATTAAACTCAGTTTTATCTTTTCTGGGTGACGGGATCTGCGGTATGAACACTTGTCGATTTCAGTATGCAATGACACAACTTTTGCCTTTTTCGTCAATATCATACCACTAGGTTGGCGCCTCTGAAAGCCCCTCCAGCATCCTTTCTAGTTTGCTGCTCCTTGTTTTGTTTTTTAAATTTTTAAAAATTGAAGTATAGTGGGTTTACAATGTTTCAGGTGTCTAGCATGTTTTGTTTTTTTAAATGAAAAAATTCTTTTCTTTCATGGAAAAGTTGTAAGATGCAGTATAGGGAACTCCCAAATACTGTACTTCACCTAGATTCACCAAATATTAAATTAACATTTTGTTACATTTGCCTGCGTGCCTTCCCTACCCCATCCCCGTTTTCCTCTTCTCTCCCTCCCCATCCCTCCCTGCCCTCTCTCTCTGTCCCTCCATATATATATGTGCACATACACACACATATATTTACTTTTTCTATTTAAAGAGGTTTCTCCACAATGCTATCCTTTTTTAAAAAATTAATTAATTTTATTTTTTGGCTGCGTTGGGTCTTCATTGCTGCGCACGGGCTTCCTCTCGTGGCGAGCGGGGGCTACTCTTCATTGCGGTGCGCAGGCTTCTCATTGCAGTGGTCTCTCCCATTGCCAAGCACGGGCTCTAGGCGTGCGGGCTTCAGTAGTTGTGGCACTTGGGCTCAGTAGTTGTGCCTCGTGGGCTCTAGAGCGCAGGCTCAGCAGTTGTGGCACACGGGCTTAGCTGCTCTGCGGCATGTGGGATCTTCCCGGACCAGGGCTCAAACCTGTGTCCCCTGCATCGGCAGGCGGATTCTTAACCACTGCGCCACCAGGAAAGTCCCCATATATTTACTTTTTACCAAGGCCTTTGAGAGCAGGTTGCAGCCGTCACGCCCTCTATCCCCTTAAATACTTCGGTGAGTATGTGCTAAGAACAATATGACCGTGATATAATTCATATAATTATCAAATTTACAAAATTTAACATTGCCTTTGCAACCCAAACACTTATCAAAATGTAGACCATTGTCATTTTGTTGTTGAACCCAAGTTCGTGTGCCCAACTCACTGTGAGGCCAAACAAACCAGAACGTTGGAATTTGAAGAACAGAACGGTGTATTGCAGGACCAAGCAAGGAGACCAGGCGGCTCGTGCTGAAAAGACCTGAACTCTCCGATGGTTCTTGGGGAAGAGTTTTTATAGGTAAAACTCAGGGGGAGGGCTGCAGGGTGTGTAACCACCCTCTGATTGGTTGGTGGGGAGGTAAAAGGGTGGTGTTCGAGGAATTTCAGTCATCAGTCTTCTGCTTCCAACCGGTCTGGGGTCTATGTGCTTCTGCTCAGCCTGAAGATAACATCTTCCACCTGGGTGGGGCCCTTAGTTCCTGTAGAAGCAGTCAGAGATCTGTATCAGATTGTTAGGTATATCCCTTGAGGAGGAACCAGGATCCTGGTTTATCACTGCATTATTCTTTCTTTCTTTTTTTTTTTTTTTTTTGCGGTACGCGGGCCTCTCACTGTTGTGGCCTCTCCCGTTGCGGAGCACAGGCTCCGGACATGCAGGCTCAGCGACCATGGCTCACGGGCCCAGCCGCTCCGCGGCATGTGGGATCTTCCCGGACCGGGGCACGAACCTGCGTCCCCTGCATTGGCAGGCGGACTCTCAACCACTGCGCCACCAGGGAAGCCCTCTTTCTTTTTTTTTAATATATAAATTTATTTATTTTATTTATTTATTTTTGACCGCGTTGGGTCTTCATTTCTGTGCGCGGGCTTTCTCTAGTTGCGGTGAGCAGGGGCTACTCTTCATTGTGGTGCACAGGCTTCTCATTACGATGGCTTCTCTTGTTGCCGAGCATGGGCTCTAGGCACGTGGGCTTCAGTAGTTGTGGCATGCGGGCTCCGTAGTTGTGGCGCAAGGGCTCAGTTGCTCCGTGGAAATGTGGGATCTTCCTGGACCAGGTATCGAACTCGTGTCTCCTGCAGTGGCAGGTGGATTCTTAACCACTGCGCCACCAGGGAAACCCCTGCACTGTTATTTCTTGACTGCTCTTCCTTTGTTTCTGCATTCCCTCACTCCTCTAATTAGTAACTGTTGGAATCTGCCCTTTGGAACTCAGGGAAGGTCTAGGAGGCTGAAACCTTTCTTACAAACAAGAAATGGGGGGCACAGAAAGTCCCTCCATGCTCACAGTCCCTGCCCCAGCACCCTCCCCCGCCCACCCAGCCCGAGACAACTGCTGTTTTTCTTCCACCTCAGATCAGTTTTGCCTGTGCCTGTTGTAGGATTTCATGTCAACGGAATTGTATAGTATGAATGACTGTGTAAGGCATTTTTTAGCACAGTATAGTTGAGATTCATCTATGTTGTTGTGTAATTGGCTCCTTTTTATTGCTGAGTAGTATTTCCTTGTATGAGTCTGTCATATCTTGTCTATCCATTCTTTCTCGGTAAACACCTTTATTTTTGAAGAAATTTTTGCTGGGTGATGATGTTTACTTTCAGCTTGCTGATGAACTTGTTGTCCTGTCGTCCTCTGGCTCTTTGTGCAGATTTCTGAAACTTATTTTCTACAACTTTTTCATCTCTGATACTCTGCCTTGCAAATGTCAGCTTGACTCAGCTTCCCAAAACTTGAAATTTTCTCTCCTCAACTTACTGAAGCTGCAGTGCTCTGTTTCGATTCCCCTTCCTGTACTGTTGTCCAGGGTTGCCTTCAGCCAGACAGAGGGTTCAGTGGGGATCACAGGCCTGCCTTGCCCGTTGTCTCAAGATCTGAAAAGTTTCCTGGATTGTGTCTATTTTTCTATTTGTTTACCATTGGAGGGCATTTTCTATACTAGTTACCCTTTCCTGGCTGAAGTGGACATCCCTAGGTCAGTGCTTTTTTGCGGTATGCGGGCCTCTCACTGTTGTGGCCTCTCCCGTTGCGGAGCACAGGCTCTGGATGCGCAGGCCCAGCGGCCATGGCCCACGGGCCCAGCTGCTCCGCGGCATGTGGGATCCTCCCGGACCAGGGCACGAACCTGTGTCCCCTGCATCGGCAGGCAGACTCTCAACCAGTGCGCCACCAGGGAAGCCTGGTCAGTGCTTTTTAATGGCACACAGCTCATGTGCTGTACTTCTAAATTTTCTGGAAAATAATATGATAAAATTGTACTTGTTTTAATATTAGCTTAGCTACTGATTTTACTACCTACAAAATCTCAAGTAATTTCCATTTTGACAGAGAGAAGCCTATTCTTTCTTTTGTCAAAACTTTCATGTTATTTTATTATACTAATATAAGATACTTGGTTTATTGTGCATTGTGTTTAATGCAAAGTAGCACTTCTTGGCTGCCTTACCAAATGCTGTGTTGTTTGTCATAAACACAACTGTTAATCCCCACTCCTTCAAGCAGAGGTCATTTTCTTCCAGTCACTTGCCCACCGTCAGCGATGGGTAGTGTAGTGAGCAGTGGGCGAAGCTGGGACTGGCGAGCGAGCGGGAGGAGAAGGGAGGCGCTCGAGGGCTTACTCGTTGGTCAGCGCACTGCCGAGCGCCCGCTGTGGCCCAGTCCTGCGCCCTGCGCCGCTGAAGGTCAGTTTTTCCCTCTGATGTTGCAGATGCTTGGTTGGAGATTTGGAATCATTTTTGGCTCTTCTTCTAGTTTTTGTTGTACATTTTAGTAACTCAGCCTCTCCCTTTAAAAAATATCTTTGTGAATTTGTGAAACTGAGATTAATAGTACAGTGTATTTCTTTTTTAAAAATAAATTTATCGTATTCATTTATTTTTGGCTGCTTCGGTTCTTCGTTGCTGCACACAGGCCTTCTCTAGTTACGGCAAGCGGGGGCTACTCTTTGTTGCAGTGCGCGGGCTTCTCATTGAGGTGGCTTCTCTTGTTGCGCAGCATGGGCCCTAGGCCTGCAGGCCTCAGTAGTTGTGGCACATGGGCTCAGTAGTTGTGGTGCATGGGCTTAGATGCTCCGCAGCATGTGGGATCTTCCCAGATTAGCGCTTGAACCCATGTCCCCTGCATTGGCAGGTGGAACTCCTAACCACTGAGCCACCAGGGAAGCCCCAGTGTAAGTATTAAAATAATTTTTCTTTACGTAAGCCTTTGTGAAGTGACATATCATGAAATGAAGAAATGTGTACATACTACATAGTTTCTCCCTACTAGTGACAGCTGCTTTGAAATACAATAGCCTCGTAGAATGATGGTGTTTGGGTGTATGTATGACATATGCTCATAACCTCTGTATGACATATGACATACCCTAGAACGAGGGGTGAATGTGACTTAAAGGCACCATGGCCAGACTATTCCTTTTTTTTTTTTAATTTTTAAATTTTATTATTTTTTTATACAGCAGGTTCTTATTAGTTATCTGTTTTACACATATTAGTGTATATATGTCAATCCCAATCTCCCAGTTCATCCCACCACCACCCCTGCCCCCCCCCCGCCCGGCTTTTCCCCCTTGGTGTCCATACGTTTGTTGTCTATGTCTGTGTCTCTATTTCTGCCCTGCAAACCGGTTCATCTGTACCATTTTTCTAGGTTCCACATATATGCGTTAATATACGATATTTGTTGTTCTCTTTCTGACTTACTTCACTCCGTATGACCGTCTCTAGGTCCATCCACGTCTGTAGAAATGACCCAATTTCGTTCCTTTTTATGGCTGAGTAATATTCCACTGTATATATGTACCACATCTTCTGTATCCATTCGTCTGTCAACGGGCATTTAGGTTGCTTCCATGTCCTGGCTATTGTAAATAGTGCTGCAATGAACATTGGGGTGCATGTGTCTTTTTTTTTTTTCTTTCTTTTTTTTTTTTTGCGATACGCGGGCCTCTCACTGTTGTGGCCTCTCCCGTCGTGGAGCACAGGCTCCGGACGTGCAGGCCCAGTGGCCACGGCCCACAGGCCCAGCCGCTCTGCGGCACATGGGATCCTCTCGGACTGGGGCACAAACCCGCGCCCCCTGCATCGGCAGGCGGACTCCCAACCACTGCGCCACCAGGGAATCCCACGTGTGTCTTTCTGAATTATGGTTTCCTCTGGGTATATGCCCAGTAGTGGGATTGCTGGGTCATATGTTAATTCTGTTTTTAGTTTTCTAAGGAACCTCCATGCTGTTCTCCATAGTGGCTGTATCAATTTACATTCCCACCAACAGTGCAAGAGGGTTCCCGTTTCTCCACACCCTCTCCAGCATTTGTTGTTTGTGGATTTTCTGATGATGCCCGTTCTGAGTGGTGTGAGGTGATACCTCGATGTTGTTTTATTATTTATTTTAATTTATTTCTTGAACTTATTTATTTTATGTATTTATTTATGTATTTATTTATTTTTACATCTTTATTGGAGTATAATTGCTTTACAATGGTGTGTTAGTTTCTGCTTTATAACAGAGTGAGTCAGTTATACATACACATATGTTCCCATATCTGTTCCCTCTTGCGTCTCCCACCCTCCCTGCACTGGCTGCACTGGGTCTTCATTGCTGTGCACAGGCTTTCTCTAGTTGCGGTGAGCGGGGGCTACTCTTGGTTGCTGTGTGCGGGGTTCTCATTACAGTGGCTTCTCTTGTTGAGGAGCATGGGCTCTAGGTGCGTGGGCTTCAGTAATTGTGGCTCACGGGCTCTAGAATGCAGGCTCAGTAGTTGTAGCACATGGGCTTAGTTGCTCCATGGCATGTGGGATCTTCCCAGAGCAGGGCTCGAACCCGTGTCCCCTGCATTGGCAGGCAGATTCTTAACCACTGTGCCACCAGGGAAGCCCCTCATTGTCGTTTTGATTTGCATTTCTCTAATAATTAGTGATGTTGAGCAGCTTTTCATGTGCTTCTTGGCCATCTGTATGTCTTCTTTAGAGAAATGTCTATTTAGGTTTCTGCCCATTTTTTGATTGGGTTGTTTGTTTTTTTAATACTGAGTTGTATGAGGTGTTTATATATTTTGGAGATTAATCCTCTGTCCATTGATTCATTTGCAAATATTTTCTCCCATTCTGAGGGTTGTCTTTTCATATTTTTTGTAGTTTCCTTTGCTTTGCAAAAGCTTTGAAGTTTCATTAGGTCCCATTTGTTGATTTTTGTTTTTATTTCCATTACTCTAGGAGATGGATCAAAAAAGATCTTGCTGTGATTTATGTCAAAGAATGTTCTTCCTATGTTTTCCTCTAAGAGTTTTATAGTGTCTAGTCTTACATTTAGGTCTCTAATCCATTTTGAGCTTATTTTTGTGTATGGTGTTAGGGAGCGTTCTAATTTCATTCTTTTACATGTAGCTGTCCAGTTTTCCCAGCACCACTTATTGAAGAGACTGTCTTTTCTCCATTGTATATCCTTGCCTCCTTTGTCATAGATTAGTTGACCATAGGTGCGTGGGTTTTTCTCTGGGCTTTCTATCCTGTTCCGTTAATCTATATTTCTGTTTTTGTGCCAGTACCATATTGTCTTGATTACTGTAGCTCTGTAGTATAGTCTGAAGTCAGGGAATCTGATTTCTCCAGCTCCGTTTTTTTTCCCTCAAGACTGCTTTGGCTATTCAGGGTCTCTTGTGTCTCCATACAAATTTTAAGATTTTTTTGTTCTAGTTCTGTAAAAAATGCCGTTGGTAATTTGATAGGGATTGCATTGAATCTGTAGATTGCTTTGGGTAATATAGACATTTTCACAATATTGATTCTTCCAATCCAAGAACATGGTATATCTCTCCATCTGTTTGTATCATCTTTAATTTATTTCATCAGTGTCTTACAGTTTTCTGTATACAGGTCTTTTGTCTCCCTAGGTAGCTTTATTCCTAGGTATCTTATTCTTTTTGTTGCAGTGGTAAATGGGAGTGTTTCCTTAGTTTCTGTTTCATATTTTTCATCAGGAACGCAAGAGATCTGTATAGGAATACAAGAGATTACTGTGCATTAATTTTGTATTCTGCAACTTTTGCCAAATTCATTGATTAGCTCTAGTAGTTTTCTGGTGGCATCTTTAGGATTCTCTATGTGCAGTATCATGTCATCCGCAAACGGTGACAGTTTTACTTCTTTTCCAATTTGTATTCCTTTTATTTCTTTTTCTTCTCTGCTTGCTGTGGCTAGGACTTCCAAAACTATGTTGAAAATAGTGGTGAGAGTGGACATCCTTGTCTTGTTCCTGATCTTAGAGGAAATACTTTCAGTTTTTCACCATTGAGAATGATGTTTGTTGTGTGTTTGTCGTACATGGCCTTTATTATGTTGAGGTAGGTTCCCTCTGTGCCTACTTTCTGGAGAGTTTTTATCATATATGGGTGTTGAATTTTGTCAAAAGCTTTTCTGCGTCTCTTGAGATGATCATATGGTTTTTATTCTTCAGTTTGTTAGTACGGTATATCACATTGATTGATTTGCGTATATTGAAGAATCCTTTCATCCCTGGGATCGTGATCATGATCACTTGATCATGGTGTATGATCGTTTTAAGGTGTTGTTGAATTCTGTCTGCTAGTGTATTTTATTGAGGATTTTTGCATCTGTATTCATCAGTGATATTGGTCTGTGATTTTCTTTTTTTGTAGTATCTTTGTCTGGTTTTGGTATCAGGGTGATGGTGGCCTCATAGAATGAGTTTGGGAATGTCCCTCCCTCTGCAATTTTTTGGAAGAGTTTGAGAAGGATGGGTGTTAGCTATTCTCTAAATGTTTGATAGAATTCACCTGTGAAGCCACCTGGTCCTGGACTTCTGTTTGTTGGAAGATTGTTTTTTTTTTTTTTCTTGCGGTATGCGGGCCTCTCACTGTTGTGGCCTCTCCCGTTGTGGAGCACAGGCTCCGGATGCCCAGGCTCAGCGGCCACAGCTCATGGGCCCAGCCACTCCGCGGCATGTGGGATCTTCCCGGACCGGGGCACGAACCCGTGTCCCCTGCATTGGCAGGCGGACTCTCAACCACTGTGCCACGAGGGAAGCCCTGCTGGAAGATTTTTAATCACAGTTTCAATTTCATTACTTGTGATTGGTCTGTTCATATTTTCTGTTTCTTCCTGGTTTAGTCTTGGGAGGTTATACCTTTCTAAGAATTTGTCCATTTCTTCCAGGTTGTCCACTTTATTGGCATAGAGTTGCTTGTAGTAGTCTCTTAGGATGCTTTGTATTTCTGTGGTGTCTGTTGTAACTTCTCCTTTTTCTTTTTGAATTTTATTTTATTTAGTTTTTTATACAGCAGATTCTTATTAGTTATCCATTTTATACATACTAGTGTATATATGTCAATCCCAAACTCCCAATTCATCACACCACCCCTCCCACCCTCCTGCCATCCTTTTTCATTTCTAATTTTATTGATTTGAGTCCTATCCCTCTTTTTCTTGATGTGTCTGGCTAATGGTTTATCAATTTTGTTTATCTTCTCAAAGAACCAGCTTTTAGTTTTATTGATCTTTGCTATTGTTTTCTTTGTTTCTATTTCATTTATTTCTGCTCTGATCTTTAGGATTTCTTTCCTTCTGCTAACTTTGGGTTTTGTTTGTTCTTCTTTCTCTAGTTCCTTTAGGTGTAAGATTAGATTGTTTATTTGAGATTTTTCTTGTTTCTTGAGGTAGGCTTGTATTGCTATAAACTTCCCTCTTAGAACTGCTTTTGCTGCATCCCTTAGGTTTTGGATCATTGTGTTTTCATTGTCGTTTGTCTCTAGGTATTTTTTGATTGCCTCTCTGGTTTCTTCAGTGATCTCTTGGTTATTTAGTAACGTATTGTTTAGCCTCCATGTGTTTATGTTTTTCTCGTTTTTTTCCCTGTAGTTGATTTCTAATCTCATAGTGTTGTGGTCAGAAAAGATGCTTGATATGATTTCAATTTTCTTAAATTTACTGAAGCTTGATTTGTGACCCAAGATGTGATCTATCCTGGAGAATGTTCCGAGTGCACTTGAGAAGAAAGTGTAATCTGCTGTTTTTGGATGGAATGTCCTATAAATATCAATTAAATCTATCTGGTCTATTGTGTCATTTAAAGCTTGTGTTTCCTTGTTAATTTTCTGCTTGGATGATATGTCCATTGGTGTAAGTGAGGTGTTAAAGTCCCCCACTATTATTGTGTTACTGTTGATTTCCTCTTTTATAGCTGTTAGCAGTTGCCTTATGTATTGAGGTGCTCGTATGTTGGGTGCATATATATTTATAATTGTTATATCTTCTCCGTGGATCGATCCCTTGATCATTATGTAGTGTCCTTCCTTGTCTCTTGTAACATTCTTTATTTTAAAGTCTATTTTATCTGATATGAGTATTGCTACTCCAGCTTTCTTTTGATTTCCATTTGTATGGAATATCTTTTTCCATTCCCTCACTTTCAGTCTGTATGTGTCCCTAGGTCTGAAGTGGGTCTCTTGTAGACAGCGTGTATATGGGTCTTGTTTTTGTATCCATTCAACGAGCCTGTGTCTTTTGGTTGGAGCATTTAATCCATTCACTTTTAAGGTAATTATCGATATGTATGTTCCTATTACCATTTTATTAATTGTTATGGGTTTGTTTTTGTAGGTCCTTTTCTTCTCTTGTGTTTCCCACTTAGAGAAGTTCCTTTAGCATTTGTTGTAGAGCTGGTTTGGTGGTGAGGAATTCTCTTAGCTTTTGCTTGTCTGTAAAGCTTTTGATTTCTCTGTCGAATCTGAATGAGATCCTTGCTGGGTAGAGTAATCTTGGTTGTAGATTCTTCCCTTTCATCACTTTAAGTATATCATGCCACTGCCTTCTGGCTTGTAGAGTTTCTGCTGAGAAAGCAGCTGTTAACCTTATGGGAGTTCCCCTGTATGTTATTTGTCATTTTTCTCTTGTTGCTTTCAGTAATTTTTCTTTGTCTTTAATTTTTGTCAGTTTGATTACTATATGTCTCGGCGTGTTTCTCCTTGGCTGTATTCTGCCTGGGACTCTCTGCGCTTCCTGGACTTGGGTGGCTATTTCCTTTCCCACATTAGGCAAGGTTTCAACTATAATCTCTTCAGATATTTTCTCTGGTCCTTTCTCTTTCTCTTCTCCTTATGGGACCCCTATAATGCGAATGTTGTTGCATTTAATGTTGTCCCAGAGTTTTCTTATGCTGTTTTCATTCCTTTTCATTCTTTTTTCTTTGTTGTGCTCCACAGCAGTGAATTCCACCATTCTGTCTTCCAGGTCACTTATCCGTTCTTCTGCCTCAGTTATTCTGCTATTGATTCCTTCTAGTGTATTTTTCATTTCAGTTATTGTATTGTTCATCTCTGTTTGTTTGTTCTTTAATTCTTCTAGGTGTTTGTTCTTTAATTCTTTTAGGTCTTTGTTAAACATTTCTTGCATCTTCTCAATCTTTGCCTCCATTCTTTTTCCGAGATCCTGGATCATCTTCACTATCATTATTCTGAATTCTTTTTCTGGAAGGTTGCCTATCTCCACTTCATTTAGTTGTTTTTCTGGGGTTTTATCTTGTTCCTTCACCTGGTACATAGCCCTCTGCCTTTTCATCTTGTCTGTCTTTCTGTGAATGTGGTTTTTGTTCCACAGGCTGCAGGATTGTAGTTCTTCTTTCTTCTGCTGTCTGCCCTCTGGTGGATGAGGCTATCTAAGAGGCTTGTGCAAGTTTCCTGATGGGAGGGACTGGTGGTGGGTAGAGCTGGGTGTTACTCTGGTGGGCAGAGCTCAGTAAAACTTTAATCCGCTTGTCTGCTGATGGGTGGGGCTGGGTTCCCTCCCTGTTGATTGTTTGGCCTGAGGCGGCCCAACACTGGAGCCTACCCAGCTCTTTGGTGGGGCTGATGGCGGGACTCTGGGAGGGCTCACGCCAAGGAGTACCTCCCAGAATTTCTGCTGCCAGTGTCCTTGTCCCCACGGTGAGCCACAGCCACCCCCCGCCTCTGCAGGAGACCCTCCACCACTAGCAGGTAGGTCTGGTTCAGTGTCCTGTGGGGTCACTGCTCCTTCCCCTGGGTCCCGACGCACACACTACTTTGTGTGTGCCCTCCAAGAGTGGAGTCTCTGTTTCCCCCAGTCCTGTCGAAGTCCTGTAGTCAAATCCCACTAGCCTTCAAAGTCTGATTCTCTAGGAATTCCTCCTCCCTTTGCCGGACCCCCAGGTCGGGAAGCTTGACGTGGGCCTTAGAACCTTCACTCCAGTGGGTGGACTTCTGTTGTATAAGTGTTCTCCAGTGTGTGAGTCACCCACCCAGCAGTTATGGGTTTGATTTTATTGTAATTTCACCCCTCCTACCATCTCATTTTGGCTTCTCCTTTGTCTTTGGATGTGGGGTATCTTTTTTGGTGAGTTCCAGTGTCTTCCTGTCGATGATTGTTCAGCAGTTAGTTGTGGTTGCCGTGCTCTCACAAGAGGGAGTCGGCCAGACTATTTCTTAAGACCTAAATGGGAAAGATTTGGGCATCCTCAAGTGATAGTTTTGTTCTGGACACGAAGTGTTGGCTGCCTGTTGTGTTTATGTGGAAACTGTCGATCCTAAATTTACCCTCTTTTGGTGGACTGAGGGCAGATGAGACTTGGTTAGTCTTGGAGCTGAGCTTTCACTGTTCAGGGCTGAAGTTTATTGCGTCATACATATGTCAGTAGCAGGGGTGTATTTGAGAAAACTTGGATCACCTGTGTGCTTAATTTTGTCATAATTTCTGTTATAAATTTCTTGAATGAAAAATGTTGAATTCATGAATATATAAAAGATTTTTTTAATTATTAAAAATGTATTGACTCTCTTGAGTCTGACTTTTTAGAGTAAATCTTTAGATGTAAAGACTTGTATTTATTAGGTACTGAAGAGAATTTTCTGTGTGGTGCATACTTCTGGAAGATTAAAGAAAATGTATCCTCCTTTCTCTTTACTCCCAAACCCCACCTTTTCCCCCCACCTTACTTTTACTCAGGTAAGAAGACGTGAACAGGGAAAAAGGCGGGGTGTAGCTTTTTATGCAAAATATTCTGGTTATGAAAATGGAGTCAGTTCATAAGTGGATTTTATCTGGAAGAGGAGGATAAAAAGCATGGTCAAATGTTTGCATGGCATTTACACAATAATAATGATGGCTGTTTTTACTGTAGGACATACTGTGGCTGCTGTCAGGGATTCTCCCAAATGGCAGTGCAAAGCAGAGGGTTTCCTTAGCTGCAGTAGCAGACTTAGTGACCGTGCCTTCTTTGTGTTGGCCTAACTCTGTGTAAGGGAGACAAAAAATGGATTTACTGTGGATTGTGATAGATGTACACTGAGAGGAGAGTGTATTTCGTCTCTTAGATAACTGTTAGAATGAGGTGGAGATCAGCTAAGTTTGATTAAGAATGAGATAGTCCTGAGTATAGTTCTCAAAAGAAGAAGTAATTTCAGTCAACTACTGTATGGAAAGGTTATATTGTAGTAAGTATAGATTGTACCTTTGAGGTCACATGGAAACAGCTGTAAGTGTACTTGGTATATTTTGAGACTAGGAATGTGTAGTTACATTTTACAGGAAACTCTGCAGGTGGTAATGCTGTTATTTTTGTGTTGTCTTTTTTTCTTGTTAGATTGATTCATATTTCTGTTCACTTAAAGATAATATTTGATTTCCATAAAAAGTTTAGGAAATAAACATTAGGAAATTCCTGTACTCAAAGGTAGTTCTTAGGTGGTAATTCAAGGATGCCAGTAAAAGGAATATGCTTTAAGCCACCTGTAGTTATATCCAGACTGTATATGTATTTATAGCAAAAAATAAACGTATGTTCTCTCATAAATAATTTAAATGCATTTTATACAGACACATTCATTTCATAACTTTGTTTTCAGCAAAATCAGATTTGGAGATATTTAAAGCCACAGCTGAAGTAAATTACAATTTCCCCAGGAAATAACTATAAAAGTACGCAATAATGATTATAAGAAGAAAATTTAAATACTTTAGAGTATTTTTGGAGATTCTTGGCTCTTCTCCTCCCAATCACATAATGGAAAGTAAAATAAATTTTTTTTTTTTTTTTGCGGTACTCGGGCCTCTCACTGCTGTGGCCTCTACCGTTGCGGATCACAGGCTCCGGACGCGCAGGCTCAGCAGCCGTGGCTCACGGGCTTAGCCGCTCTGCGGCATGTGGGATCTTCCCAGACTGGGGCACGAATGCGTGTCCCCTGCATTGGCAGGCGGATTCTCAACCACTGCGCCACCAGGGAAGCCCTTCATCCATTTTTGATGTTTAGTTTTCCGTTTTTGAATGAACAACTTTACTAGCTGAGGATGCATGCAGAGGTCATATCCCCAAAGAACCATAGTCCACATAATGGCTTTAATTAACTGAAAGAAGCTTTTCCCTAAAAGATTATGTTTCTAGGAAGTTTTTAAAAAAATTTTGTTCTCGCGAGTATCTCATGTCTTAATGGATTGAAGAGCTGCAGGTAAAGGTAAGTTTTTAGAACTTTTGTGGGATTTAATTTGAAAATTTCATATAGTGTTTAATAGATAGATAGATAGGTACTTTTGTGTTGGGCTTCTTTCACTTAGCATGATGTTTTCAGGTTTCATCCATGTTGCAGCCTGTGTCAGTACCCTTCCTCTTATTGCTGGCAGGAAATATACTACATTTGCGTTTAGGGTTTTAGCCTGCCAGAACCTCTCCTGCTTTTCTGTCCTCCAGCAGCAGTTTTCTGTGGTTGCAGAGCCCGGGGTCTCAGCCTCCTTCTTGTTTGCAGGATTAGCAAATCAATACCAAAGTTCACAGTAGCTGCAGTAGATCAGCTCAGCTTTGTGGTTCCTCACACTCTGAAGTATTAGCCCCTCTTGTTCTCACTGCCCTAGCAGCTCTCTGATTATTGTATTTTATCCACTTTTCCTGTTTTTATAGAGGAAATGCTGTTCTACTGTCCACTGTTGGATCTGCCTTGGGTTCTGAAATCTCAAAAAAAGGGGAAGGAGGAATCTTTGAATAAGTTAGCTATTTACAAACTCTCTCCTCTTTTCTAGCTGTCATGCCCTGCCAGCGCGGCTTGTGGATTTAAGCTGTTGCCGCTGTTATTCTGGATCTTTGGACTAGAATAAGAAGGATTTCTGCTGTCTCACAGCAGGTGCAAATAGCCATAATCAAGCATCGATTTTGCTCACACATTTTTAGGGCTTGCCTCCTTCATTTAAGGTCCGACATTTATGAATTCAAGAGTTTGCTGGTCCAGTGTAAAAAATGCATTGCAACTGTTTCAAGTAAAATAGATACGCTGTGACAGTTTAGTTACTGTGTTTTTGGTCCTTGAAAAGAAGTGTTAAATAGCTTATTGTTCTCAGAAGGGAACTTTTAAAATTGCATGATTGTATTTGACATGCCTTGGGCAGAAATGTTTCTAGTTTCACAAACTCCCTAGGTGATATGCCCTGGGTGCCTGGGTGTGGGGAGCCTTGGGGTTGAGGTGGACAGGGCCAGTGGAGTAGGGATAGGTATGTGTGGGCAGGACTCTGGTGAGGCATGTCTCAGGGACCCCAAAATCTCAGTAATCAAGATAAGTAATCGTTTTTGTTTTTAAATTTTTTGGCTGTGTTGGGTCTTCTTTGCTGCACGTGGGCTTTCTCTAGTTGTGGCGAGCGGGGGCAGCTCTTTGTTGCGGTGCGTGGGCTCTAGGCGCGCAGACTTAAGTAGTTGTGGCACGTGGGCCCAGTAATTGTGGCTCATGGGCTCAGTAGTTGTGGCTCATGGGCTCTAGAGCTCAGTCTCAGTAGTTGTGGCGCACGGGCTTAGTTGCTCCGTGGCATGTGGGATCTTCCCGGACCAGGGCTCGAACCCATGTCCACAGCATTGGCAGGCAGATTCTTAACCACTGTGCCACCGGGGAAGCCTAAGATAAGTAGTACTTTAATGCAGCATTTTTAGAAGTCAGGATTTAATGCAAAAAATCCCTGATGGATGATACCAAACTTAAATGAAGACAGGATCATTATTACTCATTTTTCCTTTTGCCCCAGCACTGTTCCGTCTTAACTTCTACTTACTTTGGGTTTAATTTGCTAATGTTTTTGTTATTTCTTAAGGTAAAAACATAGACAACTCATGTTTTTAGCTTTTAAATATAAGCGCTTAAAGTTAATTCCCTCTACGTACCCAGCACTCTTTTAGCTGCATCCTAAAGATTTCGATGTTCTGTTTTTAATTATTCTATTCTGAACATTTTGTCAATTTCTCCTTTGATGTGTTGTTTGACTGTGTGTTATTTAGAAAAGATTGTTTACTTGCTAAATATTGGGAACTGTACTAGATATCAGTTCTTTAAAATAGGTTTTTTGTTTTTTTTTTTTTGCGGCACGCGGGCCTCTCAACCACTGCGCCACCAGGGAAGGAAAAAAATAGTTATTTTTTATGTTCATTTACTATTTTAACTAAAATATACATGGTACAAAATTCATATGGGTGGGAAATGAGTCCTAACTCTCTCTGTGTGACTCACTGTTCCCACTTGTGTAACCACCCACAGGTCCTCTATGTGTGTACAAGGAGGTGCATGTGCGTGGATCTTTCTTTTGCTTTATATCAAAATGTATTTTACACTCTTCCATACATTTTTTTATTACTTAAAATATGTATCTTGAAGATCCTTGCATTTTAAGACTGGGAGTTGCCTTAACTCTTTATAGTACATGTTGCTTTTTTGCATTAATGAGTATTTTCCAGTATGAATGAAAACTTTTCTGCAAACACAATTTTTTAATGCTTGTATAGTGACTCTTTTTTTTTTTTTTTTGCGATACGCGGGCCTCTCACCGCTGCGGCTTCTCCCGCCGCGGAGCACAGGCTCCGGACGCGCAGGCTCAGCGGCCATGGCTCACGGGCCCAGCCGCTCCGTGGCATGTGGGATCCTCCCAGTCCGGGGCAAGAACCCGCGTCCCCTGCATCGGCAGGCAGACTCTCAACCACTGCGCCACCAGGGAAGCCCAGTGACTCATTTTGATGTTCCAAACTTTATTTGCTCATTTCCCTTCTTTTGAGCATGTTCCCAGTTTTTCAGTGTTGCAGATAAACCTATGAATCATTTAAGCCTCAAACTGTACAGGAAATTTACTGGGGGTTTCTTAGACCAGTCTACCAGGAGCCGGAACTGTGGGTGCTGTGTGGGACTTATGCGCTTGTCCTCTGTGAGCTCTGAGCTCCTCAGTGGCCTGGGCTCTGTCCCAGTTATTTTTGGATCCCTGGTGTTTAAGTCATTGCGCCAGCACAGAAGATGCAGAGTAATGCACTGATAATGTTGTACTCTCAAAGCCCTTTGTGTTGTGAGATTTAATTCTCCTAACAACTGTGAACAGTAGATGCCATTTTAAACTTCATTTAATTGATGAGAAAACCAAGTCAGAGAGAGGACAACATTGGGCTTTCAGGCTTAACGGTGTGGAAAAGATGAAATGATTTGGGCTTTGGAGTCACATGTGACTTTGACTTTTACGAAGTCTGATCTTACCCCAAGGCCTTTACCTCTCTAAGCCTGTTTCCTTTTTCTTGAAAATGGTGATATTAGTAATAATCTCAAAGTTTATTAGGGGATTAATTTTTTAAAGCCACATAAAGCCCCCTTGTCCAGTGCTGGACCAGTATCAGCAGGGCCGGACCAGTATCCAGCCTAGTCGAGGACCGGTTGTTGTCTCTCTTTTTCCTGCACTTCGAGCTCGTTCTAACGAGCTCGTTCTAACGAAGGCTCCTGCACTTCGAGCTCGTTCTAACGTCTCAAGGCTTTCTCCCTTGTCTGTAAAAGTAGACATGATTATATCATATTTGCAGTTCCGTTGTAAAATATAAGTGAGATTCACTCTTTTAAAGTGGTTTTAACATTTTAAAAAGTTTTTTATTGGGATAGACAAAAAACACAGAACATAAAATTTACCATCTTACCTATTTTTAAGTGTGTAGGCCAGTGGTGTTAAGTGTATTCACATTATTGTGAAACAGATCTCTAGGGCTTATCTTGCAAATCAGAAGCTTTGTACCCCCTTTTCCCTTCTCCCCAGCTCCTGGTAGCCACCATTCTACTTTCTGTTCCTGCGAGCTTTACTACTTTAGATGCCTCAAGTAAGTGGAATCATACAGTATTTGTGCTTATTTCACATGTGACAGGCTTTCCTTCCTTTCAAAGGCTGAATAATATTCCACTATAATATACACCACATTTTATTTATCCTTTCAACCATTCCACTATTGTGAATAATTGCTGTGAACATAGGTGTGCAAATCTCTTCAAGACCCTGCTTTCAGTTCTTTTGGGTGTGGAATTCCCGAAGTGGAATTGCCGGATCATATAGTAGTTCTATTTTTGATTTTTTTGAGGAACCTCCATACTCTTTTCTGTAACAGTTGCACCATTTTACTTTCCCATCAATGGTATGCAAGGGTTCCAGTTTCTCCACATCTTCACCAGCACTTGTTATTTTCATATTTAAAAAAAAAAATAGTAATCATCCTAATAGGCGTGAGGTTGGTTTTAATAACTTTTAAAAATTGAAGTATAGTTGATTTACAATGCTGTGCCAATCTCTGCTGTCCAGCACAGTGACTCAGTTATACACATAGAGACATTCTTTTTTTAATATTCTTTTCCATTATGGTTTCTCACAGGATATTGAATAGAGTTCCCTGTGCTATATATACATTAGAACCTTGTAGTTTAACCATTCTTTTTTTTTTTTTTAAGTGTTGGTTTTACCAATTTATTTTATTTATTTATTTAGTTTTGGCTGTGTGGGGTCTTCGTTGCTGCGCGCAGGCTTTCTCTAGTTGCTGTGAGCGGGGGCTACTCTTCGTTGCGGTGCGTGGGCTTCTCATTGTAGTGGCTTCTCTTGTGGAGCACGGGCTCTAGGCACACGGGCTTCAGTAGTTGTGGCACGTGGACTTAGTAGTTGCCGCTCGCGGGCTCTAGAGCGCAGGCTCAGTAGTTGTGGCGCACAGGCTTAGTTGCTCCATGGCGTGTGAGATCTTCCTGGACCAGGGCTCGAACCCGTGTCCCCTGCATTGGCAGGCGGATTCCTAACCACTGAGCCACCAGGGAAGCCCTTGTTTATCCATTCTAAATGTAATAGTTTGCGTCTACCAACCCCAAACTCCCAGTCCATCCTCTCCCTCTCCCCATCCCCCTTGGCGGCAACCTCAAGCCTGTTCTCTATATGTGAGTCTTGTTTCATCGATAGGTTCATTTGTGCCATATTTTAGATTCCACGTATAAGTGATATCATACGGTATTTGTCTTTCTCTTTCTGACTTACTTCACTTATTATGATAATCTCTAGTCACATCCATGTTGCTGCAAATGGTGCGCAGGCTCTAGTTGAGGCGTTTGGGCTCAGTATTTTGTGGCGTGCAGGCTTAGTTGCCCCATGGCATGTGGGATCTTAGTTCCCTGACCAGGGATCGAACCCCTGTCCCCTGCATTGGAAGGTGGATTGTTTACCACTGGACCACCAGAGAAGTTCCTAATAACATTTTTTTTTTCCTAATAACATTTTTGTTTGTTTGTTTTTGTTTTTAATAAATTTATTTATTTTATTTATTTTTGGCTGCACTGGGTCTTTGTTGCTGTGCACGGGCCTTCTCTAGTTGCGGCGAGCGGGGGCTACTCTTTGTTGCGGTGTGCGGGCTTCTCACTGCGGTGGCTTCTCTTGTTGCAGAGCACCGGCTCTAGGCGTGCGGGCTTCAGTAGTTGTGGCATGTGGGCTCAGTAGTTGTGGCTCGCAGGCTCTAGAGCGCAGGCTCAGCAGTTGTGGCGCACGGGCCTAGCTGCTCTGCGGCATGTGGGATCCTCCCGGACCAGGGCTCGAACCCGTGTCCCCTGCATTGGCAGGCGGATTCTTAACCACTGCACCACCAAGAAGGCCCCCAATAACATTTTTTAATGATAAAAATTTTTAGGTAGAGTTGGAAAAGTGACTCTGTAAATTTTTGCTAAGTTAGAATAATGTCTGTTGATACCAGTGTGACAAGAGCAAAATCATAGAGGAGGCCGATTGACAAAGAAAACCAACCACTACGCAGCTGTGTTTGGGAAGAGAAGCCATCTTATTTGTGCCTCTTACTCAGAATATGATTGAAGAAAGGACTGGATCCATACTGGGTGTTTCTAGTGTTTCTTGAAAATGGAGTATAGAGTCACGTTGTAGAAACACTTTCCTTTTCCAGGCCACAGCGGGGGATAATTTAAAATGTAGATGCTTGACGTCTTCCTCTTTATAGTTGAGGAATGTAGGTTGCAGAAGAGACTCATTCACCACCAGGGGTCCCCCTGGCACCAGCGCCCCTTCCAGCTATAGCTGCTTGCAACCTGCAACCACATGGCCTGATTTCTAGCAGGACTCTAGAGGTTCTCTCCGCTTCAGTTACCTAATTCAGGGAGCCAGTCCTGCTGTCGCTATTTGCTAAATAAGGTGAGTGGTCAAACTGTGGATAAATTGGATTTATAGGGTAAAAAAGAATGTATGGTGAGGAAAGGATGAGGTAAGTTGGATATGTATATGCATGCCCAATACAGTAAAAGTTTCAAAGTTGATTTGAACAGTTGCAGCATTAAAATAAATACTCGATTGCCTTTTGATATTTGTGTCATTTTGGTTAATATAAACAGAAAACCCCTCTATAACATACGTAGTTAGGTTGAAAATTTTGGTGTCTTGTCCCATCCTATGTTACTATACCTCTACCACTCACTATATTTGAAAAACTAAGGAAGCATTCTTCTTACACATTTCAGGACCCTTTTTTTCCCTCTTAAACTTAATGGCGAGTAACCTCCCAACAGTTTTTAAACCTGGAATTTAGCGCTGCTCTTTTATATGGCAAAGTAAACAAGAAATGGCCATGAATTAGTGTCTCTGGAAATATTCTAGTTTAGCATTGTTTTTTATAATTAATTAATTAATTTGGTTGCACT
This sequence comes from Delphinapterus leucas, assembly GCF_059928025.1. NCBI lineage: Eukaryota > Metazoa > Chordata > Mammalia > Artiodactyla > Monodontidae > Delphinapterus > Delphinapterus leucas. The sequence continues at coordinate 2,766,876 of NC_143145.1, forward strand.
GGGTCTTAGTTGCGGCAGGTGGACTCCTTAGTTGCAGCTCCAGGGCTCCTTAGTTGCAGCATGCAGACTCCTTAGTTGTGGCATGTGAACTTCTAGTTGCAGCATGCATGTGGGATCTAGTTCCCTGACCAAGGATCAAACCCAGGCCGCCTGGATTGGGAGTGCAGAGTCTTATCCACTGCACCACCAGGGAAGTCCTGAGTATTGTTTAGATTAATAATAAGTTCAGAATTTTCTGCCTTTTAATTTTTTTATTTTTTGAATTTATTTATTACTTTTGGCTGTGTTGAGTCTTCGTTGCTGCGTGCAGGCTTTCTCTAGTTGCGGCGAGCGGGGCTGCTCTTCATTACGGCACGCGGCTTCTCTTGTTGCGGAGCACAGGCTCTAGAGCGCGCGGGATTCAGTAGATGTGGCACATGGGCTCAGTAGTTGTGGCTCATGGGCTCTAGAGCACAGGCTCAGCAGTTGTGGTGCACGGGCTTCGTTGCTCCACGGCCCGTGGGATCTTCCTGGAGCAGGGCTGGAACCCGTGTCCCCTGCATTGGCAGGCAGATTCTTAACCACTGCACCACCAGGGAAGCCCTTCTGCCTTTTTAGAAGGCATTTTCCTTCTGTTTCATATATCTCAGTGTGGTTTAATCCAGTGGTATGTTTATCTCCTGGTGGTTTTGGTGCATCTCTCAGGTACCAGCTGCATGTCAAGCATCTTATCTGAATTTGTTTTTGGCAGGATTGCTGACACCAGGGACTATGATGGGATGTTGTGTAGGGGAGGGAGTGGCCCTTCTGTCTTGCGTTCTTTCCGTGGGCGTGTTTCTTCCCTTCCTTTTTTGTCCCTTTGGTCCTCACTGTGACTCAGTCATCCTCTGTAGGTTGGGTGGGGCCTGCTTCCTGGCTCTCTCTGGAAAGCTTTGCAGTCTCTGCAGGTAGCATCACTGTAGGTGGTGGTTGAAGTGTGTGGTCTGGCTGGTGTCTGAGTGCCCGTGCATATCCCAGCTCTGCCGCTGACCGACTAGCTTGATGTTAGGTATGTTACTTAATCTCTCTGTTCCTCAGTTTGTTCACATGTCACATGTGGATTATAATATCATCTACCTCATTGGTTGTTGTAAGTACTGATTGAGAAAATAGGTGTAAAGCACTCAGCAAATTGATGAGGAGCACAGACTGTGGAGCCTGGCTGGCTGAGTTTGATTTCCAGCTTTGCACCTTAGAAGCTCTGTGACCTGGAACAAGTTATCTCTCTGTGCTCCAATTTCTTCATCTGTGCAGTGGGGGTAATAGAGTCTGCCTCGTGGGTTAAAAGTACTTAGAACAGGGCTTGGTGCGTAGTAAGCATTAACTTGGCATCATCATTATCATTATATTTTCATTATTATTAGTGTTGCTGTTCTGCTCTTTTGTGATTGACACGTCATCACTGTTCAATAGGTGATAGGTATTGTCATTGTCCTTGTTTTACAGGTGAACAGACTGAGGTTCAGGATGGTGAAGTGATTCTTTCTTTGTCTCATGGATAGAACTGGGGCTCCTTTGCGTCTTCCAATTGCAAATTCAGTGCCTTCCTCAGCTTCCCCAGAGTTCCTCCAGAATAATGGAAGGGAGGATGGTAATTGTTATGAAAGTTGGCAGGGAAAGCAAGTAATACCAATACCATCACCTTTCGGAATATTTTGTGTTTTGCGACCTATTGTCTCTTTGTCTTCAGAAGGTGATTATAGCCATTGTTAAGCTTGAATTTCTTTAGTTCTTACCAAGTCATAATTTTTATTGATACTAAAATTTTCAGAAAAATTTTTTCTGTGTTCGTGGTGGAAACAGTGAGACGCGATGGCACGGAAATGGTAATTCTATGAGTCTTACTGGAAGTAAACTTAGAGCAGGATACCCAGCTACGGAAGTTAGGGCATGTTGTGGAGGCACCATATTGTGAAAGTTTTGATTTTATTTCAGTCTTTAACTTTTGATTAATGAAGATAAATTTTGAATTGTGTGTGTATAATGTGAATTATAGTTTTCTTTTACATTCCTCCTGTTGGTTGACATAAAAGCATTTACCAGTGCTTTACTCTTGTAAGAAGTACTGCCCTAAAGTTTTGGTACTAACTTAAGGCAAACAAGTAAAACCATGGTAACCGTCTGAGAACTGTGAAAGTCACAGTTGTATCTTTGTGAGCTGCTTTTGTGACATTTACAAGCAGTTTGTTTCTTAATAGTTCTTTCCCAGTGACTTTCTTATTTAAGGCCAGGTTTCTGTAGGGAAGCCGGATTGGACAAAATTATACAGTGTATGAAGGGTTTTTCTGCTCACTGATCTTGCTTATGGCATTGTTTGCTAACCTTCTAATCTCACACATTAGTTTCACTATTGCTCTACTAAAATCTGCAGTGGAAGCTCTGATTGGAGTATCAGAATACTACAGTTGTGTGATTTATTTTTTATGTGGGATGAGGAAGGGCATTCCACGTGGTTTTTGTAGAATTTATATCAGTTTTTCTTTTTCCATTCTTATGGGGGAAGAAAAGCAAGGTTTATAACGTGTAATTCACGTATTCATGCAGTAAATATTTTTCAAGCCCCTGTGCTGGGTCTTGGAGGTGAAGCAGTGCCCAAGACTGAGGCAGGCCATGCTGTCACGGAGCTTAGTGTCGGGTCCTGATACCTAGAATCTCTGATGCTTTCTCTATGGTCGTGGCCTCTAAAATAAAATACAACTTCCCTCTGCCATGTCCTCATTACCTACAGGGGTTAGAAGAATGTGTGGAATACGGCCTGTACATTTTACTGTCCGTTTTAACAGTGAGGCCCTGGAGATGGCATGCAGAACCGACGACGTCCTTCCCGCCATGGAGAGTGCATTGCAGTGGGGCAGCCAGACAGTGGACAAGGTGCAGAATAAGGCACGTGGTGTTGTAGACGGGGTCGTGCTGTGAGGAGGTGAAGCTGGGTTAGGGTATGGGCTGTGCAATTTTAGATGAGGCGGTCAGGATAGGCCTCGTGGAGTAAGTGACACTTGAGCAAAGGCTCGGAGGAAAGGGAGTGAGCCTTGTGGTTATATCTGGGGCAAGAGTGTCCAGCCTAGAGGGACAGGCAGGCAGTGTAAAGGCCCTGAGGTGTCATGCGTGGCTCGTGTGGGCAAAGGGCAACAGGGAGCTCAGTGTGGTTGGAGCTGAGAAAGCCCGGGGGCGGGGATGGTGGTGGTGAGGAGATGGGGGTGTAGATGGTAGGGGAGTCTCCTGGCACAGGGATTTGCAGACCATCCTCAGTGTGCAGGTCACCTGTTCAGGGGAGTTGGGGAACTTTTGGTGAGTTTTAGCAAAGGAGTGAAATGGTGTGATTGATGTTTTGAAAGAAAGGGTCAGTTGCAGCTGCTGGCTTGAGAATTGATTGTGGAGCAGCGAGACAAAAAACAGGGGGCTGGGCGGTGGGGAGGCCTGTGGGTGCCAGATGGCAGCGGGCGGGGGGAGGTCACGGCCCAGGTGTAGTCTGAAGGCAGGGATGGTGGGTTTCGCTGATGGAATGCTTTGATCTAAGAGACAGAAAAAGAAGTCGAGGTGACCAAGGATTGGGGCCTGAGCAAACAGTAATCTTTCTATTTAAAGTAAATTTTAATTAAGAGTTTACTTGTTAAGTGGGACTTAACCAGAGTTGCTCTTAGCTAGACTGATACTATAAAGAGGTTGTTTAAATACCAAAGAGCTTTTTATATTAATATATAGAATGTCATAAATCAGAGGGTAAGGGGATTGCTTACTTTTTTCACTTGTGTTCCCATTCTTTTCAAGATGTCACTGGATTGGGAATTTAAAAGCATAAGTTGTTTTAATATTTAGCAGAAAGAAAATAGTAGTTATATCACCAAACTTAGGCCTGAGGCAGATCACTCCACCTCTGAACCTCAGGATCCTCTTCTGTAGAAAAGGGGAAGGAAGTGCTTTGGTGGGATTGTGTTAAGGGTTAAACTCGGTTGTTTTATGTGTGAAAGCACGTGGCACAGTGCTGGTCCGCAGGTGCTTTTCTGCTGTTCGCAGAGCACCTGCGTCCTCTCCTGCTCTCACACCGGCTGCTCTTTCTTTTCAGTCGCCGCAGTGGTTCTTAACTCTCTTGTAGCTGCTGCTTCCATCTGGGCTCTGCTTCATCAGGCAGCCACTGTTCCCTGTTTCCTGGAGAAGTTTATGCTTCTCTGTATCTTTCCAGCTTTCAGGACCTTGCACACCAGGAGGTGACATTTGGATATTGAAATAAAATATAAATTAGCTTGGTGGATGGGAGAGAAAGCTGCCATCCACTGGTTCACTTCATTTGGAAACTGGGCTTCTCCCCCCACTCACTTTTTCCATCCTAGAAAGCTCCCAGTTTGCCCCTCGTCCCTGCCTCCACTGCCCTGCCTCCACTGCCCTGTATCAGCTCCAGCCACCCCCCCACCCCCACCCCCGCTAGCTTTTCTTCACAGCTGCTGCTGTGGCCTTCTGGGCTGTTCGTGAAGACCCCTGCTTCCCGGATACGGCTGGGCTCAGTGACACTGTGCCTCTGCCGGTTGAATGGCCCTGTCTTTACTCATCTTTAAAAGATGTGGTGGCACTGATTTTGCTTAGAAGGTGTGAAAATGAGATGTAATCAGTATCTGGTGTGTAGAATATGGTTGGTGACAAGGTAGCCTTGAGTTTTTAATTTTTGAGAGTCATAGGTTCCAAGAGAGATTCACAGTTTGCTTGGGTCGTTTATACAGTCTGTTAGTTGATGGTTTCAGATTAAGCACCAAGCCGTTGTCATGGGGCTGAACCAGGTACCAGACTTGCCCACTGATGTTCCTTTCTGTCCTGGGCTCTCCTCAGTAATGGGGGAAGCTGGGGTGGTTGGTTTTCATGAATTCTGCTGGGTCTGTCTGCTTGTTTCTTCTGTTCTTTTTCTGGCTTGCTTGCCTGTGTTTTCTGGAGCCCCCTTTCTTACCAGTGTTGCCTGAGGTCAGAGTTCTCTGTGGTGAATGATGTGTTTTCACTGGGGCATATGAGGGGTCACTTGAGCTCTGCCTGCAATTAGGAAACTGAAGGTAAAGCCTGCGGACAAAGCATCATCTAGGGGAGCTGTTAGAAACTGAACACGCTGCCCTGAGGCCACAGCCTTTGTTCAGCTCTTGTTTTCAGAAGTTAGTGAATTCACAGTTAAGTACTTGATTTTTTATTAGCTTAAGGGATTTACTACTAACAAAATCACCGATATATTAGGAGGGCTAAACTGTGCCCAGGCAAAGGCTCCAGGAACCTAGTTACTTACTGTCTTACTGCTAAGATAATAAGTGTGGAATGTGTTCAAAGAGCTAAATTTTTTAGACAACCTTGATTATCTCTCAGTTTGAATGGAGAAAGTAAGTAGCTTTGCATCTTAAAAAAGTTGCTAGTACAGATTATTAGGGTATTTTTCTGTCCTGCTTCTTCAGTATGAGTTTATTATTCACTTATATTTTGAAGCTAAAAAAAGAAATGCATCTTGGATCCCTCAATATTCCCTAAAGCTAATTTTGAAAGTATCTGGCAACCTCAAATTCTTGTTTTTATGTGTTTTCTAGATACTTTCTATAAATTTACAAACTTTTCAAGTATCAATCTGGAAAAATATTTTACCTCAAAAATATTTGGGTTCCTATGGACATTTTTTACAGACTTGTTTTTAGTGTTGATCAGGATTTTATTTTCAGAATTATTCTTATTTCATCAAGGTAATTATTTTAACTGTAGGTCAGAATTAGGCTGGTAAAATGCCAAAAGCACGACTTTGAAAAACAACAGTGGTTTGAGCAGGCACCTACAGACATGATCTGGGTCAGACTTGATTTGCAGCTTACCCAATTCTAGAATCGTCTGTCAGTTTTGTAAACAGAAGTCCGCCAGATGAATGGAACAGAAGGGTGAGATTAGCATATTAATAAGGTTCTGGCTACCGCCGCCTTTTTCTCCACCCTGTGTCCTCCCTCCCCTCCTTCTCGCTCTCTTTCCCTGAATGAATCTAGGAACACAGACCCTTGGGGTCACGTTACTTGCTGGTTTCTTTCTGTTCAGTAGCTTAATCTGGCCAGGAAGGTCTGTGTTTCAGGTTGCGGAAGCTTGAGAAGATTCTGTAACTGAGAGGCATTCTTCAAGCTGCTGGAAAACATTACAGAGGGAACACCTCCCAAATTTTGCTTCAAGCTCTGAAAAAAGGAGCGCAGTGGGGAAGCTTAGTCTTGCTTGTGGATCGAAGCAAATCCTGTAGGAGTGATGAACGGGGACTTGTTGTGCGGACTCCTGGCTTGGTCTTTCTAGGACTGACTTTATGTTGTTCGAAGTGACGGGCCGAGGGGCCCTGGGACCCACAGGTGCTGTCTGTATGGAGAAGAGCGGCTGTAGTCCATTTCCAGTGTGTTGGGCTAAAGGTATAAGTAGATTAAAAATCTGTTCGGTTTAAATTTTATTTAGATTCATGCTTTTGCGCTAAGAAGGTGGATAAGAGTTTGTCAGAACTTATTTCAAAGAGAGTCACAATTAAATTTAAGGAAAAAGGGAAATTACATGGTATGGGTTTGCAACTATTGCATAAAACCAATTAGAGAGTGTTTCAAAAAGTAAATAAAATTATTTTTATGGAAATGCATTTAAATGAGTAAACTCTTTTTATGCTCTGTCTTATGTCTCTTGAAGTTGCATGTTTTGTTTTGAGTTTTAATCAAGACGTCCTACCCATTCTGTGAGGCAGAAGTTTTTAAAGAGTAAAGAGACTAAGCTTAAATAGGACTGCAGGAAAAAAGAGTAACATAGATTTTCTTATTTCAAAAATTGGTTTCCTTTCCTCACCGTAAAGACTGTGTATTTAATTGGAAATTCCTTGTTACTGTAAGGTGGGCTTATCGCTAAGGGTCAGCAATGCTGTGAATAAACAATTTTCCTCTGTAATGTTGTTAGGGGTTTTAGTTATATAAAAATAAAAATATAAAATCTAGCATTTCATTGTAACACTCAGGATGGTATTTGGGGAGTGTGTTTAGAAGTTAAAAATGCCATATAATTCATGTATGAATAAGACCAAGACAGGTAGGCTGTTTTGCTTAAAATAGTAGTGAATTGAATATTTAACCTGGGAGATAAAGTCCTTAATGAAGAATTTAATTAAAATATTTATTATTAAAAAATATATATTTAAATATCATCTTACTTCACTTAGGAAAGATTTTTAAAAGGAGGAATCTGCACTGCGTAAAGAGCTGCAGTATTATAAGTAAAGCTTCAGACTGATTAAATTTAGTGTTCAGGTTAAAAATGTTAGTACCACCAGGATATTGATGTGTTAGCACAAGATTAAACTGGTTTTCATTTGAGTTGTTGTCATTATCTGTTCTTTTCTAGGCTTTTAAACATTTTTAAAACATGTGATATTAGAATCCTTTAGTATGATTAAACAAAGACTGTCATTTTATTACATAATTAGATATTAAGAGTAAAGATTTTGCAGTTAATTCAAACTCTTGAGTTTTAAAGGATGTTGGGTTTGGGAACTTTTTAAATTGCAGGTTCTCACCTCAGGACTGTGTAGTATAATTGAGCATGGTCAGTGCTCAGTGGCGAAGAGTTCTGTACTTGTTGAAAATTTTGATCTTTTCCCAGACTTGCTGGGATTCATTTATGTAATGCCACTTGCATTGTGTGATAGCAAATGATACCTCTCTGTTAGCACTTATCCTTAACAATAAGGCTCTGATTTCACTCACAACGTCTAGGCTAGATTCAAGATATATGAATCCAGTGGCAATGTGATATTAAATAATCAGCTACTAAGTTTTTTAAAACTTCAAAGTGACTTTAGAACTATGAACTTTGGAAGAGAGATTGTAGTGTTTTTGTTCGTCCCAAAGCAATTGATTGAAGCCACTTATTTTTCCATTATGTTTGCTGACTGCAGAGCAAATGAGTAGAGGCGTTTTTAACTGAAATATCATTTTGATAGAGGTGGGCTTGGGCACGAGGGCAGAGCTCCCATGTGTAGAAGAGGGAGAAGGTAGGGATGGTGTCAAGGTCAAAGTCAGTCTGCGTGTAGGGCTGGAACAGGCTGTCTCCTCAGATGGATCCTTCAGGAGCAGATTCTGACAACTATGGGGAGTTTGCACCCTGTCCCCTTCTGGGGCTGAGCCCACTGCCCGGTGAGCCCACAGGCACCATCTCAGGACAGGTCCCCTCTGCCTTCTCCGCTTACTGTCTCGCCCTTAGGTGTTTATCCTGATTAATTTTTGCTGTGTGATAAAGACAAAGATGTTGCTGTGCAGAAATTGGCTGAATTGGTTATTTTAAAGTATAAAATTACTCCTTTTAGATAGAGACAAAGTAAAAAGCTCAAATCCAAAGAATATATATCCAAATCTCTATTTGCAGTTAGACATTCTAAACCTCACATTTGATTTTATCAGTCACATTAACCTCAAAAAACAGCCATGGCCCAATTTAAGAAGACATGTAAAATACTTACTAGAACAGGCTAAAAATAATAGAACAGACCTATATTTGTGTACTTTGAAGTGAAAACTTTATCCTTAAAACACTCTGGAGTCTTTTCTGTAATAAAGTTTATTGTACTGATGAATTTAGTTGAAAGAACCCATCTTAGATTCCACCTGCTGGAGATTGTATTTTAACATATTTAAGAGCACTGTGTTATAAATTGTGTTCAACTATATCATAATTTCCTAGGCTTAAAGACAGTTTTAATTCAGGATATTGAAGTAAGTGTAAATGTTTACCGTGCTGTTAATTGGCTACAAGGCTACTAAGTGCAGAAAGCCCTGCTTGGAAAGTTCTTTGATTATATCAGTGTGTGCATTGCTTGTTTCATCTTTTTGAAAGACGGGGAAGGATTGAGAGGTGTCAGATTTGGTTGTTAGGAATAAATGTGTTGTTGATTTTTTTCTGTGTCTTTCAGTGGTAGATTGAGTTTGAATATACTATTAATAGTTCATTTGTGTGATTCTGGATCCTGTGGTTGAAGTCATGCTTTTTCTGAATCAGTATTTTAAACTCCATCCATCCATCCATCCATCCATCCATCCATCCATCCATCCATCTCTGTGTACAGCCCATCTTCTCTTCTGTGTGTCAGACTCCAGGGGTCAGCTGCCTCTTGATACCTACATTTGTATTTTTCATAAGCATCTGATATCAACCAGAGAGGAGCCTCTTACTTGTTACCCCTGAAATCGGTTCCTCCCCAAATCCTGTGTCTTAATAAACATGTCAAACCCCCATCCACTCAGTTGTTCATGCCACAGACCCAGGATGCCTCTTTGACGCCTTCTTCCATGTATAAGGGATCCATCTTTTTATCCTGATGATTCTGTCTCCAAAATCGGTCTTGAATTCCTCACCTTCTCGCCCCCTCTGGGCTATGGGAGTTGCTTCCTGTTGGTCTTCCTGTTTCCTCACATGTTCATCCTTCACACACCTGCTGGAGTGATTTTGTAAAAACATAAATCTGATGTTATTCTTTTTCAAACTCCCCAGTGGCTTCTCATTAGAATCTGATGGAATTGCAAATCCTTAACATGGCCTGCAGGGCTTCGCCTGATCTGGCTTCTGTCCACTGTCCCCAGCTTTGGGCCCTTGGCCTCTTGCTCATTTTGACTTTTCAGTGCCTGGGACACCCAAAGTCTTTCCTCTTAGGCCTTCTGCACCTGCAGTTGCCTCTTGTCTCCCTTCTCTGCCCAGCTGACTCCTGCACCTTTAGGTCTCAGCTAAACCAGTTTCTCTCTGGTGTTCCCTCCTTGAGCCTTTTCTTCTGTCTTGCGCAACATATACTGTTATTTATCGTGGTATATTGCGCTTGTTTGATCTCTTCTTTGCTAGATGGTAAACTTAACAAAGTCAGGGATTATGTCAGGTTTTTTCCTGCTTGACAAGTAATTGGCAGAAATAAATATTACCTAATGAATGAACAAATTCTGTATAGAGTTAACTAACCCTTAAAAATTGCTCAACAAAAGGAGTGAATTGGTCTTTGGGTTTCCTCTTGTAGCAGCACACATGCTACATTCAGTTCTCTCAACAGATGGGTCTGGGTCAGGCTCCAGGGTCTGATAGCTGCCCTCTGCCACGCCTGTGGGATCACAGCCATCCGATCTGACAGCTTGAGGAGCTAATTGACTCGTGGGGGAGACAGATTAAAAATATATTATTATGTAAGCATATAAACATTTCATAGTTATACTTATGTGGCTGTCTAGATACCTGTAAATTTACAGTAAAAGAAATCCAGTGCTCTCCAGAGGAGTGACTGAGTTTTATGAGTGCACAGCCCAGGCAGCAGGTCGTGGCGCCTCCACATAGCAGCCGCAGTGACCGCTGAGCTGAGTTTCCGTTCACCCTCCGCCTGCCCTCTTGCTGCAGTGGTGTCCTCAGGCACTGCCCACCTCCCCTCCGTCCTGTCTCCCCCTCCCCAGCTCCTGCAGGCTCCAGCCTCGCAGCACTGCGTGCACCTAGCTTTCTGAGAGGACCCTGCTGGGTTGTGCCCCGCCTGTCCCTGACGCTTTTGTTGCTCCTGTGTGGAACTTTCCTTCTTGTTCACACGTGAAGCCTTCAGGACTCTGCTCCGCCCGTGGCCCTCTGTCTCTCACCGGCCCACAGGGCTGGGCGCTGCACACACTGGCATAGCTGGCGACTCACTCAGCTCTGCTTACTTGCTTGTCTCCTGTTACCTGGTTGTCATCTTCTTACAGGCCTTCTTACTTTGTAAATCCCTCTGGTCGGACATATTGTCAGCACTCAGTTGTTTGCTGAGTGAAAAAGAAGGCTGAACTGGTAGTCTGGACCATTTCGATTCAGGCCGAGAGGGTGGGGAGGGTGCTCCGTGCTCTAGGGGTTCTGCACGTGAAGGCGCTGAAACCCGAAGGTGTTGGCGTGTCCCAGAGGATGTGGGCTTTCCCACTGACTGCAGTTTGAGTTGCATTGAGGCCGATGGGGAGGGCGAGCAGGGAAGCCTTGTCCTCCACCCTGTTTCTTCGAGGGGGAGGGGTGGGGCTCTTCTTTCTGAGACTCCCCCTGCCTCCGAAGACCGGGACTCCCCAGGTGGGTGCCAGGCCTAGTCAGGCCCCTGTGCACGGACTGGGCGCCGTCTTCCCTCTCCCCGGGAGCCTCATCCGCCGCACGGGAGGCAGACCTTGTCTGCCTCAGTCCCTCACCATCATCTGTCAGTTCCTTGAACTCTTCCCCAGGTGGGGGATGCTTTTCCCTCCACCCGGGACACCCTGTCCTGTCACAGTTCCCTCTGTGACCGCAGCCACTCCAGCTCGGATTCCTTGATTATCTCCTCATGGCGCTGGTCCCTTTCCTCACATCATAGTGAGTTAACCGTGGGTAAACGGTAGTGCAGTGTGTTTGTATCCCTCGCATGCAGCAGGCACATCGAGTACATGAGTTTATGATAAATCGAGAATGTGGAAGTAACAGGTGTCTCTGTCACTGCAGAGGAGAAGGAGAGGGCAGTTAGGCAGCGCCTGAACAGAGACAAGGAGAGCAGCTAGCTGTGCGGGGTCACCGGGAACTCCCTTTGCTCTCCTGTTTCGAATCTTGTTAGCGTCCCTTCCCTCACCCACAGAGCCGGTAGCGTGGGGATTCAGATACCTTTCTCTCTGATTCTTTCACTCGTCCTCATTGTATTTGGGGAAGAGGCTGCTAGTTCTCCCCAGGGTTCTCTCCACACGCAGTTCCAGAGCTCTAGTTGGACGTGGGGTTTTTGCTCAGATATGCCCTTGTCAGCCAGGTAGGGAAAATGAGTGCCCCAGTTTATCCGTCTTGACACTTGCCACCCACCCACGACTCCCCCGCCGGGTCTCCTGGTTTGGACAATAAGCTGTATGAGTGTGTCCTCCTTGGCCCCCCTGGTGAAATGGGACCCTCCTCCTGCCACCACCATCCTCCCCGCTCCTCTGCTTTCCCTTCTCTCTTGCTCTCCTCACCAGCTCACGTACTGTCCGTGGTTCGCCTCTTGGGCTCGCTTGCTCTCCTGCAGTGAAATGCACACCTAGGAGGCAAGGAGCCAGTCTGCCCTTGCTCACTGCTGCGTCCAGTGCCTCGTGTATGGCAGACTGCTGTCGTGAACAGATGAACGCCTTAATGGAGTGAGTCATCTTGTCTGCCTGCAGCAATAGAGGTCTAAGTCTCTGGAAGCCAATGAGAAGGGTGATGGAGGCTTTTTTGGGAAAATTAAAAAACTATTGAGTTCTTTCTAGTGCTTTAATGGTTAGTGATACTGATTTTTAAAAATAGTGTTCACAAATCTTTAATTTCAGATTTGTCTGTAATTGTTTAAATTGTAAGGAATTTATTGTAAATTCAACAGTTTTCTGTATTTCATAACTTGGTCAGTTTTCAGCTAAAGAGAAAAAGCTAATGTTAAAATAATTAGGGACTTCCTTGGTGGTCCAGTGGGTAAGACTCCACGCTCCCAATGCAGGGGGCCCGGTTTCAATCCCTGGTCAGGGAACTAGATCCCGCATGCATGCTGCAACTAAGACCTGGTGCAGCCTAAATAAATAAATATTTAAAAAAAATTATCACTGAATATTTTTGTTTTGCATTTAAGTAATATTTGTGTAAATTTATGTAATATTGACGTGTAGCTCACATAATTTAGGTTTATGATTAGGTGTATAGGTATTATCGTCTTTAACTTCTTTAACTTACATACATTTGTGTTTTTATTCCTTTCTTCCTGAAAGGTTGTATAAATTGAGTCATATTTTAAGTATTTTGTAGGAATTTGTTGAAAAGAAACCAACGGCGGTAAATTTTTTCTTTGAGTAAAAAGACAGACTTTGGTTTATTCTGTGGTTCATGTAGCTTTGGTTCATTTTTGTGTGTTCTTATTCTCAGATGTCGGTGAATTCTTTTGTCTTTTGTTTTTTGCCTGTTATCACAGTGTTCAGTTGAATTTGCAGACTTACGGATAGGAAGTTTTACCTGTTACAGCAGTTTTTGAAGTTAATTTTTTTCTTTTTTCCATTCTGTTTTGATGGGGCTGTGTTGAAGCTGTAGATCAATTTGGGAGAATACCCTGTGAACAGTATTGAGATTTCTGGTGTATCTATCCAGTATCATACACTAGTGTATAGTAGATCTTAGTGTGGTGGTCTGGACTTTCTTTGATGCTATTTGGTTTTGAAGTTTAATTTTCCAATTGTTGGCCTAGTATGCAGAAATAGATTATCTTGTTAGCTTATCTTGTGGCCTTACTATAAATTCACTTATTACTTCTGGTGGTTTATTTGCACAAGTAGACAGTCCTAAAAAACCATAATCATGTAATCTGTAAATAAAAACTATTTTTCTCTACAATCTTTTTTTTTTTTGCGGTACGCGGGCCTCTCACTGTTGTGGCCTCTCCCGTTGCGGTACGCGGGCCTCTCACTGTTGTGGCCTCTCCCGTTGCGGAGCACAGGCTCAGCGGCCATGGCTCACGGGCCCAGCCGCTCCGCGGCATGTGGGATCTTCCCGGAATGAGGATCCTCCCGGACCGGGGCACGAACCCGTGTCCCCTGCATCGGCAGGCGGACTCTCAGCCACTGCGCCACCAGGGAAGCCCTCTCTACAATCTTGATATCTTTTGTTTCTTTGTCCTACCTTTTTGCCTGCCTCAACTTGGACCTTCATCCCAGCGTTGAGTAGAAATGGCAAGAAGGGATGCCCTTGTCTTCTTCCGACCCTAAGAAGAAAGTACTCAATGTTAAATAGGATTTAGCTCAGTTTTGTTTTTTTTGTTTTTAAGATATCCTTTATCAAATCAAAAAACTTCCCTTTTAATTCCTGGTTTTCTGAGAGGTTTTTTTTTTTTAATCATTAGAGAGTGTTGAATTTTGTCAGGCTCTTTTTCTGTATCTGTTGATGTGATAATATGAATTACATTTTGATTGTTAAACCAACTTTGCATTCCTAAGATGAATCCCACCTGATGGTGATGGGTTATCCGTTACCCTATTTATACATCGCGAGATTGAAGATGTAGGATTCTGTTTAGGGTATTTGTGTCTATTTTCATGAGGGACATCGGTCTGTAATTTTTTTTTCTTGTAATCTTTTTGTTAGTTTTTCATATCAGAGTTCTCATAGAACAAGTTAGAAAGTGGTCTCGTATGCACCCGTTTGTATGATACACAGCACAGCCAGAAAAACCCTCTACTGAAAGCTGTGTACAGTCTGTCTTACTGAGAAAACCAAGGACAGACACAGGATCTGTTAACCAGGGTGAGGCCAGCCTGTTGATCTCCCCCGAGGTCTGTTTTGTTAACTTTTTTTTTTTAAGAGAAACAAAATTCTGCCAGAATATCATACCTTAATATTAATGTTTTTTTACTGTGAAAATCTTACTGCTTTGTAAAGTTGACAGAATTTCATTGAGAAGATATTAGTCCTGAACTGTTGACTGTTCTTCTTCTTTCAGCTTTGTGTAGATTCACGATGGAATGGTATACCGGTGGCATGTTTTCAGTGTAAAAAATGCATAGTCGTTTTATAGGACAAGGTTTAGGGGGAAAATCTAAAGGAACACTGTGCTTAATTTGGTTATTGGATTTAACAATACATTTCAAATATACCAGTTATTATCACGGTAAGAATGGGAATCTGTTGTTTCCTTTTTGGACAAGGATTCATGAAGCTGTGTGCGGTCGTGCAGCAGTGTGCCCACTAGGAGCAGGGATGATGCTGACTGGGGACAGAGATGGGACTTTTGAAGTATGAGTTAAACGGGAGGGTCTTGCAGGGTTTCCACCTGGAGAACAATCCAGCTCAGAGCTCTCCTTCTGTAGCAGCTGTCGCCTGCTGCATGCTGACTTGGGTTCGTATGTCTTGCTGAGCACTGTATGCTTATCCTCTCCCCCCATAGGGGAGGTGCTGTGACTCCCACTTCACAGAGCCTGGCGCGACTGAGAGCCCCAGAGCTGTGAGTGGGCACCAGCCCCTGAAGTATTTTTCTGGCTGTGTTGTTACCAGACGACGTGTGCTACTCCTTCATCAGGATCTTGCCCAGAGGTCCTGCCTGAGCTCTTCCCTGAGACCAGCTTCTTCTGTTGGATTTCCACTTGTCTTCAGTTACAGCCCTGAGATCATACTGGGCTTCTTCTTGTAAAGGGTTATTTGTGTGATTTAGGTGAGGTTTGAGCTGTTTGTAACCTCCAGGGTCTTGCCCATAGAAAGTAGGTGAGCAGTTTAAGGGAGAGAGAATTCAGTCTCGCTTCTGAGGGCTGTGCCTGACCAGGGCAGGTCTCCACAGCCATTGCTGCTGCAGTGCTCTTGTCATAATTTATTCTCCCCTACGTGGGCTGGCTTCTGCATATATTGTTTCAAAAACTTTACTGTGGAAAATTTCTGGTGAAACGTAGTATGTTGAACATACTCTTGCACTCAGAACTGGGGATTAAGTGCAATTAGCCATGCTTTCTTTCTCCTGGCTTCCCGGAATCCTGTCAGGAGGTGGAGGCGTTCTCTTCTGGAGGCTCTGGTCCAAGGGAAAGGCAGGTCCTGACCTTCGGGCATCTCTGGCCGAGTGGCTGCTTCCCTGCTCAGCACAGGGTCCCTGACAGACAGCCAGGTATTTAAAGACAGCCTCTGCTTTCAGTGGGAGACCAGAACAGAGAAACAAGCAGAAAACAGTCTACAGAGATGAAACAGCAAGAGAAGGAAGCTGAAAGAACACAATAGAAGTTCCAGTGTCAGGTTTCCAGAGTGCTAAGAGGAGATGTTGCCTCCGTGAAAGACAAACAATTCTTTTAAAAAGTACATTCAAGAACAAGAAAATTAAAAGTAAGAAAGCAGAAACAAACTCAGCAGCAGCATTGGGAAGTAATGTGGATGGCCTCTCTCAGAACATGGAAAGGAAAGACAAATGGGGGAGAAAAGAAAGAAAGTAGGGTGATGAATTCAGAAGGTTCAGTATCCAAATAGTAAAAGTTGCAGAAAGAGAAAAAGGATAAAATCATCAAAGAAATGATGCAAGAACATTTTCTGAACCAAAGGAGAAGGGTTTCTGGATTGAAGCCTCTCAAATGTTGAAGCCCGCCCCTGGGGCCGCCTCTCGGGCTCCCCCCTCACCCCGCCACCGCCGATGACTTGGGGCTTTTTCTTTACTGCTCTTACTCTAGTTGTAATTTTTAAATAGTACTTGTTACACTTGTAATTAAATAACCACACGTGTGAGTTTATGTGTATGTGCGTGTGTGTAGCTCTCTCCTAACTAGGCTGAACGATCTTCAGGTTAGGATTATATCTTTTTTTAATCCATACTAGTTAGTAGTTGGCTCAATAAATGCCTTTAGAATTAATTACTCTAAGGGAGGTGTGGCCTACAGGGACAGGCATGAACAAATGGATGAGGCTGGCTGGCTGTGAAAGAGTGGGCAGTAGCAATAACACCTTGCAGCTGGCTCACAGCTGAGGCCAGGACAGCACGGTGGCAACTGCAAGGATGGAGAATGGGCACTTGGTGCGTGTTGCCATGCAGCGACCCCCCCGCTAGAGACAGCCAACCGGAGTGGGGGGAAGCAGGGCTTGCTGAGCAAGGGTGTGGCCCCTGCAGCTTCCCTGCCTGCTGAGGCCCATGCACTTGGCCTGTGGCTTTGGGCCTTGAGCTTCTTTCTTCCCACATCCGGAAAGCAGGGAAAATAAGGTTGTTATGGGGATTAAATGATTTCACGTTTAAGTGCTTAGAATAGTCCTGGCATGGTAAATGCCGCATGAATAATTACTTAAATAAACCCCTGCGAGCCCCGGGTCTAATTCATACCTCCCTGTGTCATGAGCGGCCTTTACGATAATTAGTTCCAAATCAGACAGCCCAAATCAGTCTCTGCATATTAGGAAAATCACTCTTTTTGATGCATAGCAGTTTAACGCCACATTGGGAGTCCTTGCCATAATGCTGTTTTCATTTTGCACAGTGCCCACCCCCAAAGAGTGGCAGTATTTTCCCAAAGGTAAATTTACTTCTCCTCCTTAGGAGTACAAAGATTCATTTGTAGCTGAGAAATTATATATGTATTTTAAAAGGCTTCAAAGAACCCAAATCAAAATGTCAGTCATGTGTGTCATGCCCCGCCCCCTCCCATCCCCAGCCTGAGAGCAACTGTGGTGGCCCGAGGCTTATTCCCCTTTCCAAAGTAAACGTACAGAAGTCAGGGCTCCCTGCTTCCCCTCCCTGTAACTGGAGTGCCTCCTTCATCTGGCTTGAGTTCAGGCATTTAGACCTGAGTTGTTCCAGTAACAAATACCAAACTGAATTGATCCTTTTACTTCCTGCCCGTCCCCCTTCCACCAACAAACAGCATCTGCCCCTCCTGTGCTCCTTATCTCAGTGGAATGGTATCACTCTCCCACTTGGCTGCCCAAGCCAGAAAAATGGCTGCCGCGAGTTGATCAGTCCTGTCCTCTTGGATTTTTTTATAGCTTTCAAATCTCTTTTCTCCTCAGGCCATTTATCCTGTCTGGATTATAACAGAAACCTTCTGATTGGTCTGGATGGGCTGAATTGCTGCCCAGGTGCATATTGAACGCCAGGCAGGCTCTGAACCTGCCTCTGCAGCTGGGCCTTGGCCTGCTTCCCTGTGGATGGAATTAAAGGCACGTCGGCTTTGCACTGACTCCCTGGAGCACTCTCACCTACAGCCGCGACCATATCTTTTTGTTGGGTCTAAGTTTTGATACCCATTCTCAGGATCCCAGCTTGTAACTCACCTTATATCGGAGCCCTGACCATATCGCGAGTCTGAGCTGGACCTTTTCTTTCCTCACCATGCCCCTGCCACCCCCAGCACTGGTTTTTTTTCCTTTTTTTTTTTTTTCCAATTAATTAATTTTTGGCTGCCTTGGGTCTTCGTTTCCGCACGCGGGCTTTCTCTAGTTGCGGCGAGCAGGGGCTACTCTTCGCTGTGGTGCGCAGGCTTCTCGTCATGGTGACGTGGCTTGTTGCGGAGCACGGGCTCTAGGCACACAGGCTTCAGTAGTTGTGGCATGCGGGCTCACGTGGGCTCAGTACTTGTGGCGCATGGGCTTAGCTGCTCCGCAGCATGTGGGATCTTCCCGGACCAGGGCCTGAACCCATGTCCCCAGCATTGGCCGGCGGATTCTTAACCACTGCGCCACCAGGGGAGCCCCCAGCGTTGAGTTCTTAGTGCACTTGTCTGTGGTGGCTTTTCTCATGAGGTCCTGTTATCAACGTGTCCTGATTGCCAGGAGAATGCCTTATACGTACTCTTCTCTAATACATTGGGGGGTTGGAAGAGGTTGAATTGATTGGTGGAAAGTAAATGATATACTAAAGAAAATTATAATATAGCTTGGTAGTTTTGATGCGGGTAACCTACCAGACTAAACTTGCATAGGGTTCACGTGGTGATCTTGGTTGGGGTTGGGTAGGTTTGTGCTGGGGTGGCTTGCACACTCCCCGTGGTGCTGTGCTGCGGGCCTGTGGCTCATTCTTGGACTGGCAAGTATCTGGTGTGGAGGTGAACTCGTAGCCATGCAGCTGTGTGGTCTGGGCGGTCGCCTAACCTCTCAGCACCTCGGTGTCCACTCGTGTAAATGAGGCGACTTACCATGTAGGGTTGCTGTGTGGATGAGATGAATCGGATGAGTGAGTGGAACCATCGGAGTGTCATGGTTTTCCTGCTGTTTGAAGGACTCCTCTTGAGTTAGTCTTTTCCTAAATAAGCACATCTTTTTGATGCTATATGAGGTACATTTAGATATAAACTTATAAGCACTGAAGTGCTGAAGAAATTATTTAATGTAGGTTTTCTACATTGATTGTGAACATCTGCTTTGATAAATTCTGTTTTAATTTACATCTTTAAATATTTAATTATAAAATAATATTACGGAAAAATACTTTAACCGTGTTTCTTTCATCTGGGGGATTTATTGATACATTTAGTAACAAAGAAGTGTTTGCGAAAGGCTATCATGATTAAGGTGTTCAGTAGTAATGAGGAGTCAGCCTGGCTCCAGGGAGATAGTCCTTAGTGTTGCCCTTCCCAGGAGACCTGTGGGGGGTTGTGTCATGTGGCCCAGGTTCACCCAGGCACGCATTCCATCCAGCCACACTGCCATCTGTTCTTTTTCATCATAGTAGCTGCTTATTGAATGACAGCAGGAAAGATAGGGAAATTGCCTTCGTCCTATTATGGACTCCACCCATGGCCAGTCAGCCCCAGAGAAGTTGCAGAAGTATCTGTGACAGGATGTGGTAGATCCACACGCTTTCTCCCTGAGATGGCGGGTGCAGGAGTGGAATCTGCTTTAGGCGGCGTTCTTCCTTTCATTCTTTTATTCATCGTCTACATTTAGAGCTTGCTAGTGCCGTCGGGACTGCAGCAATGAGCAGTTGTGTGTGTGCACGCATGCTGAGAAAATGGGCTGCTTCACTGAGCTTTAGGGTTTTAGGGGCAGAGAATGTCGTTAGGCTGGGCTTGATGGGCTCCTTGGTGTTTAGATATACAGTGTACCTGGACTGAAAGAGTTTTTCGGAGCTTCAGTCTCACTCAGTCACAATCCAACCTGGAATATAGAGTGTCTTTCATCTTAGATTTTTATACCTGCCTAACGGAGCTAGTACCACCCACCTCTAACAGTCGTGGTGAAAATGAAATGAAATGAGATAATGTATGTTTGTGCTTTGCATTAGAGCCACTAAGTAAGTGACAATTTAGATTATTTGTGATGAATGTTGGTAGCGGCTGGACTGTTGATCTTAAAGCTGGGGTCCCTGTATGAGTTTTAGGGGAAAATGAACTTGCAATCATATACAAAAATTTGTGCTTATTAGTGTCTTTGCATTTTCTGGAGGACATGTCCATGTTTTTCAATAGATTCTTAAAGACATCTGTCAACAGTATGTATACATGTGCATGTGTATGTCCATATATCATAAATGCAGTTAAGAGCTCCTTTCATAGAAGATGATAAATTAATAGTAATTTCATATTTGCAGGCATCACACATTTTACTTGTTTTGCAGAATAGCACGTGCATGTACAATTAAAAGAGCGGCAGAGGCAGAAATGCAAAAATCAAGAACAGTTGGCATTTATAAAATGTGCCTGTGTGAATTGCTTCTTTGCTGGATTGGTAACTGGCTCGGGCAATTAATTTTAGCCAGTGCACTCTGGCATTGCGTGTTGCTTTTGGTTGATCAGTTGTTGGATAAGAGTCTTAAAGATGTATAACTGAAGTATAGCATCCATACTGTAAAGTGCACAAATCATACGTAGCCTGCTGCGCTTTTTACTGCTACCTTCCATACCAGTGTTTAGAATGTTACCAGCTCCCAGCAGCCTCCCTCCTGGCCCCTTGTAGTCAGTATCCCTGAAAAAGAAACCAGAGTTGATTTCTATCACCATGACTCGGTTTTGCTTGTTTTTGAATTTTGTGTGTTGTTTTGCCTATCATAACATCTGTGAGATTCACTCGCGTTGTTGCATGTAGTACTTGCTCATCGTTTTTTCATTGCTATATGGCTTTCCATTTAAGAATACACCACAGTTTATTTTATTGATGGCTATGTGGGTTTTCCCGGTTTTGAACTATTATGAATAATGCTGCCATGAATATTGCATGTGTCTTTTGGTGAAGATGTGCGTGTGTTTCTCTTCGGCATATACTTAAGAGTGGAATGGCTGGTAATACTGTATATATCTTTTCACCTGTAGTAGAAACAGTTTCCCAGAATGCCTGTATCACATCACACCCCCGCCAGCAGTTGTATCAAAACTCTAGGTTGTTCTACGTCATTGCCAACAGTTAGCATTGTTGGTTTTTAAAAATTTGGAGCCATGGAAAAATGTACTTAAAAAAAATCAATTTTAAAAATTGAGGAAATTTACCATTTTGGAGTGTACCATTCAGTGGTTTTAAGTTTACAGTTGACCTTGAACAACACTGATTTGAACTACGCAGGTCCACTTACACGCGAAATTTTTCAGTAATTAATTATATTGGAAAAAGTTTTTGGAGATTTGTGACAATTTGAAAAAATTCACAAATGAATTCTGTAGCCTAGAAATATTGAAAAAATTAAGCAAAAGGTATGTCACAAATGCATAAAATATATGTAGATGTACATGTAACATACAAAATATGTGTTAATTGTTTATGTTATCGGTAAGGCTTCTAGTCAACAGCAGGCTATTATCAGTTAAGTTTTAGGGGAGTCAGAAGTTACACATGCATAGTCAAGTATGCAGGGGGTTGGTGCTCCAATCCCCGCATTGTTCAGTGGGCAACTGTGTACACCAGTTTGTGCAACCATCACTCTTCAACTCCATCTCAGTTAAAAGTACTAGTTCCTCCACAGAGTGATTCAGAGTTTGGTTACCACGTATATGAACTATGAGTAAATGCATAAAGTACAAACCCATTTTACAAATGACTACGTAAATAACAGGTGTGAATTATAATCCGTGACCAGTCATGTCACTTCTCTCAAAGTCTGTTGGTGACTGGTCAGTGCACATCTGTTGTTCAGTTTATACACAGACAGCAGAGTGTGTAGTTGTGTTGCCTCTTTGTTTGCCAGTGATAAATCCATGTGACATTTTACAAAAATAGCTAATCAAAGGAGGAAATTGGCCAAGGAGGATGAAGTATAGAATTGAAACAAAAAGTGAAAAACACTGGAAGTAAAACTGGGTGTAAGTGAAGATTTGAAAATATTGATAGTAACATGGTAACTGTGTAACAAAATGAGCCGAGAGGTAGGTGTGCATGGAGCTGTGGTGTGAACCAGCAACTGTGATCTCATCATTCAGCCAGTGGACCAAGGAGTGATTTCAACTTTTAAAGCCTATAGACAGACTTTGGACAGGCTGTTAATGCTACAGTTGGAGATAGAGCAAATGAAAAAATTCAGGCATCCTGGCAGGAAGTAACAGAGTGATAGGTGTGCAGTATGGCAGAAACTTTTACTACACTGTGGAAATAACTTTGCAAGATTCTAATTGAACGTAAGCGGAGTTACAGAAAAAGTAGCCGACTCTAGGAATGTTGACTTTGCTGTTGAGCCAGACATGCTAGATGTGCAGCCAAAAGAACTTAGTAAAGGTGGTCTCCTTGACATAAATGAAGAAAATAGTTGTGACAAAAAAGAGATGTCACTGAAGAAGTGACATGGCAAAAAAGTTCGCATTAGAGGAACTTTCAGAGGTATTTCATGACACTGAAAATACAGAGGATAAAATGTAAAAGGAAGGTGACCCAAACTTAGGAAGGAATGTGACATTTTGTCAAGGCATTGAAAAGATGCTCACTCTGTATCTTTAGTTTAACAATGAGAAGAAGAAGGCAAACACTGTTCAGATGGCTTTTTGGTAGTCATTTGATGTCCCACACTCCCACTCGAAGCGAGAACCACCTCTGCTCACGTTAGTTGAATATATGCTCTGTCAGTTGTCTATTGATGAAAACAAGTCATCCCAGCACTTAGTGGCTTCAGATGACACGAGTTATTCGTAGTGCTCAGATGTGCAGTCTGGGCAGGGCTCGACAGGGACAGCTCATCTCTTTCTGTGTGGTGTTGGCCGAGGCAGCACGACTGGAAGCCAGTGGGTCTACTCAGGTGGCTCTGCCCCAGGGCTCGGAAGTTGACGCTGCCCGTCAGCTGGAAGCTTAGCTCAGGCTGCGGTTCTTGGAGCTCAGATCTTCTTGGGTTGCTTGAACTTCTGTACAGCATGGTGGTCAGGTTTGTGAGTGAGCATCCCAAGAGAGCCATGGGAACCTAGGTTCCTTTCTTTCTTTTTTTGGTGTTGCCTTTTAGGACTTAGCTTAGGATGTATCTTAGCCTAGTCTGAAGCCCACCCGGATTCAAGGGGAAGGAAGGTAGACTCCGCCTCTTGAAAGTCACACTGGAAGAAGAGAATTGGGAGAGGGGGAGTTTGGAAAATATAAACAGCCACACATTGCTATTATAATATTAAACATTTAAGTAATTTAATGTTGGCTTCTCTGTCTAGTAAAATCACTGTAGGACATTTAGGATATTCAGGTTAGATATTTTATGAGAAAATAAACCCAAATCTTGTGTAAAAGAACAAAATTAAGGAGAAGAAAACTTTCACACTAGTCTAGTTTGTTTAAGGATTTACTTTAGGGTCATTATCAGATTCTTAAAAACTCTTCAAACCTGTTGATGTCTTAATTTTTTAAAAACTGTAGCTGTATCAATTTGCATTCTTTGTTTCTACTCTCATATTCTGGCAAGCATCTCAAGTTTTATTAAAGGGCCGGCTTATTTCAAGTGTAATGAGGTTACTGTCCTGGTGGGATCTTAGTATGTACAGTGAATATAAACTAGGCAGCTCTGGAGTAAGATGATCGTTGTGATCCTTGTACTTTTCTCCCTCTTCTGTATGTGCTGTTTTATGGAACATTTATATCGGATTGTGGGCTGAGCCTTGGGCTCAGTGCCAAGGTTGTCAGTACCTGTTTCCTCACACCTGCCTTGGGACTGCCCTACTTGTCCCAAGAAAAGAAGTTAGGCACTGAAGTTAGTATGTGAATGAAAGGGAGACCTGAAGCTGGAAGGTCAGCGGCCACCACTGACAGGCCATCTGCTTTCCCATTTCCCATTCCAGTGCACTGGCCTCTTGCTGTACCAGGCAGCCTGGTGCCTGAGCCTGGACTCGGCCAACTGTGGCCAGCAGACTGGGGTTGGTGCTGGAACCGTTAACAGTGTAGGACAAAGTAAGGGTAGAATTTGGTGTAAGCATCTAGAAACTTCTATAGCAACTTGACAGTAATTTATGTTCAC
Source organism: Delphinapterus leucas (assembly GCF_059928025.1). Classification (NCBI taxonomy): domain Eukaryota; kingdom Metazoa; phylum Chordata; class Mammalia; order Artiodactyla; family Monodontidae; genus Delphinapterus; species Delphinapterus leucas. The sequence goes on from NC_143145.1 coordinate 2,790,679, forward strand.
TGACTCTGATGATAGAAGTTTCGTGCTTGGCTTTTGTATGCTTTTATTTTGAAATTTCATTTTTCTGGAAATTCCTCTTTATTGTATTTTACAAAAGTGTTGGTCTGTGACAGGTCTGTGGTCCTTTACCACAGATAGCTGGGAGAGTAGGGGTCTAAACCACGTAAATAAGCCAACTTTAAAAATCTTTTCATTTCCATGTCTTTGATAGTTTTTTGAAAAAGATATTCTGTAGTATGCATAAGTAGCCGATGCCTATGACTTGTTAATCTTGAAAAGTTCTAAAAAGTACAACTGGCCACAGATTACAGAGGGCTACAATTACAAAATCTATAAAAGCCTACCTCTCTGGTAAAGGAGGGGGAAGGGCTTTTGTCACTTAGAGACACAGAGAGTTGGCAGCCCCAATGGTACAGCTTTAGCCATGGGTCAAAAACAAATAGAGAACCACACGAACAACAGAGAATTCTGTTAATTGTTTGGAAACAGAATAGTCAGCGTAGCAGAGAGCAACGCTTGGGACTTTTCATTCCGTAGTGGACACCATCCCACAAACTGACTAATCCACGGTTTTGTGACCCAGATGCCAGGCTCTCAGAATCTGCAAGCCCATCATAAAGACAGACTTGGAACGCCACCACCAGGGGAGTGGGTGGTGGTTAACTGACACACACACGGAACTGTCCAGAAGGGTCAAGGAAGGCTCGCTGGTGGAGATGTTGCCAGTTTGAGAATTTATAGCACAGATCGGATTTTGACACATTCTGTTTTAGGAAAACTGCTTCGCTCTGGTGACATTACAGCAATGGTTTTTCTTTTAAAGAATGTTTAGGCCTACTTTTTGAAGGTTTATGAAGGATTTTGCCATTGATGCTTAGCCACAGAGGTATATCCAGATTGTGTGTTGTTTCTGGTTTAGCTCCTCCCTTGACACGCTCACTATTATGTGTCCTGCTGACCCTTGAGCAGCGTGGGCCCCAGGGTGCCAGCCCTCCGCGCAGTCGAAAATCTGCGTATAACTTGTGGTCAGCCCCCTGTGTAAGGGTTCCCCTGTATCTGCGGTTCCGCTGCTGGGGATTCAGCCAGCCAGGGATTGTGTGGTACTGAAGTGTTTATTTACTGTTGAAAAAATATGTGCATATAAGTGGACCTGGGCAGTTCAAACGGGTGTTGTTAAAGGGTCAACTGTAGTGATTTTCCGTCACTTCATCACTAGTATATCATTTCTTCTGACCACTCCGGAGGAGTGGTGTTTCTTTTCAGGAAGCAATTGATAATATATTTATTCATCCTTATCATCTCATTTGAAGAGCGAAAGAGATAACTAAGATATCAGAAGTACAGCTGATTTTGTTATGATCCAGCAACCTTGCTAAATTCATTTATTAATTCCATTAGTTTATCTATAGATTCTTACAAATTTTCTTTATACATAGTCGTGTAGTAATGATGGTTTTATTCTTTCCTTCATACCCTGTGTTTTTACCTCCCTTTTTTGCCTGTGGAACCTGGCTAAGACTTCTGGAACACTGTCAAGTTAGGGATGGTGATGCTGGGCATTCTTGACTTAGCCCAGTCTTGAGGGGGCGGGACGGGGGGGAGGGACTCTTTTCCAGCAGTATTAATTTAAGTTTAATGTAGATACTTTCATTAGATTAAGGAAGTATTTTCCTATTTCTGTCTTGCTAAGAGTTTTTATTATGAGTGAGTGTTTGGTAAACTTTATCAGTTGCTTTTTCTGCATATATTAAGATAACTCTGGTTCTCCTTTCTGAAAATATGGTGAATTACATTGATTGCTTTTTTAAAATTAAGACTTTATTTTTCCTAAAGCAGTTCTAAGTTCAGAGCAAAATTTAGGGGAAGGTACAGAGGTTTCCCACGTGCCTCCTGCTCTGGTACATGCACAGCCTCCCCATTGTCAGCATCCCCACCAAAGCGGAACATGTGTTACAGTTGATGAGCCTGTAATGACACATCGTGATCACCCAAAGTCCGTCATTTCCATGGTGGTTCACTCTTGGCGTTGTGCATTCTGTGGGTTTGGAAAAACGTATAAAGACTCATATCCATCATTATAGTGACATACGGAGTATTTTCAGCACCCTAGAAACCCTTTGAGGGTTTGAGTTCCTTGTTTGGCTAATAAGTTACTTGAAATACATTGCTTAATTTCCAGACAGTTGGGAATTTGCTAGTTACCTTTTTTTGTTTTTTTTTTTTTTCTGCAGTACGCGGGCCTCTCACTGCTGTGGCCTCTCCCGTTGCGGAGCACAGGCTCCGGACGCGCAGGCTCAGCGGCCATGGCTCACGGGCCCAGCCGCTCTGCGGCATGTGGGATCTTCCCGGACCGGGGCACGAACCCGTGTCCCCTGCATCGGCAGGCGGACTCTCAACCACTGCACCACCAGGGAAGCCCCGCTAGTTACCTTTTTGTTGGTGTCCACCTTAATGCTAGACACAACACAGAGCATATATACTCTCAGGAATTTTAGTCCTTTGATATTTATTGGATCTTGTGCTTTCACCTAGCACGTGGTCAATTTTAGTAACTATTTCACCTGCAAAGATGAGTTGCTGGTGGGTGTAGTATGTTATATGTCAGTTAGATCGTTTATTCATCATGCTGTTCAGATCATCTGTATGCTGCCGAAAGGTAGGAGGGTGTATATAATCAGCTCTGCCCCTTGTCCCCTCTATCTGTCTTCAACTTCCCTCTGCTTTCGGAGGTGCCCACTGGGCTTGGTTTCAGGACTGGTGGCTGTCGTCAAAGGACAAATAGCACCGCGTGTGTGTGTGTGTGTGTGTGTGTGTGTGTGTGTGTGTGTGTGTGTTAGTGCCTTTTCCTTAGCTCTTCAGGGTCTTGAATGCCCAGAATTGGCAAACGCCCTTTAGGGAAAGGCGGCTGTTGAGGACCTATTCCTTCTCCATCTCTGTCACCTCCTGCTGTCTTGGGCTCCACACATCTGGGTTGTTTTCTAATCCGGCTTCTCTGAGTTTTCTCAGTGGGAGTTGTGGTCTTGCCCGAGCTATTCCCTCACATTCAAATGGACATCCTCCTATCACACTTTATTTATTTATTTTAAATAAATTTATTCATCTATTTATTTTTGGCTGTGTTGGGTCTTTGTTGCTGCACGTGGGCTTTCTCTGATTGCGGCAAGCGGGCCTACTCTTCATTGCAGTGCACGGGCTTCTCCTTGCGGTGGCTTCTCTTGTTGTGGAGCACGGACTCTAGGTGCGCGGGCTTCAGTAGTTGTGGCTCGCAGGCTCAGTAGTTGTGGCTTGTGGGCTCTAGAGCGCAGGCTCAGTAGTTGTGGCGCATGGGCCTAGTTGCTCCGCGGCATGTGGGATCTTCCTGAACGAAGGCTCGAACCTGTGTCCCCTGTATTGGCAGGTAGATTCTTAACCACAGAGCCACCAGGGGAGTCCCGTATCACACTTTAAAAAACTTAGTCATATGTGCTTTTTGGTTTTGTTTTGTTTTCAGTTGTGACTGAATTTTCAGTGTATGAAGAAAGAACTTGTATTTCACATAAAAGTTTTCAAAAGTAGGCAGCAAAATTAACATATTTGGCTCTCCAGTGAGATTTTCTCACAAATTTAAAGGCTGTGATTTAAAAGGAGGGTGGTGTTAAGTTATGTTGTTTACAGATAACACTGATTTTTTTTTTTTTGCACGATACGCGGGCCTCTCACTGTTGTGGCCTCTCCGGTTGCGGAGCACAGGCTCCGGATGCGCAGGCTCAGCGGCCGTGGCTCACGGGCCCAGCCGCTCCGCGGCATGTGGGATCTTCCCGGACTGGGGCACGAACCCGCATCCCCTGCATCGGCAGGCAGACTCTCAACCACTGCGCCACCAGGGAAGCCCCAGCACAGTGACTTTTGATGGAGCTGAGATAGGGTTCCCGGCCTTTTAATAGTTTGTTTAACCGATATTTATTATTCTACTGTGAACCGGGTACTGCTCTGGGTCTGGGGTTGGCACGGGGTAGGGGATGGAATACAGTGATTATCTTGGTAGATTAGGTCCCAGTTCTCTTCAGGCTCAACTTCTGCATGTAACAAAATAGGGAGAGAATAAAGAGCAGTGTTGTTATGTCAGTATCAGCAAAACACATTTTAATCAGTAGATTTCAAATACTGTACACTGAAAAATTTTTTTTCCTTTTACAGAATATGACAGATACCTAGCATCTAGCAAAATAATGGCAGCTGCTTACCTTGACCCAAACTTGAATCACACACCGAATTCAAGTACCAAGACTCACCTGGGTACCGGTGTAGAACGTTCCCCTGGGGCCATGGAGCGAGTGTTGAAGGTCTTTCATTATTTTGAAAGCAACAGTGAGCCAACCACTTGGGCCAGTATTATCAGGCATGGAGACGCTACTGACGTCAGGGTAAGTACATTTTCCTAGGACACATCCTCAGTGTATATGTAGGTTAAATGGTAATGGCACGTACCAAAAAAAGGCAGAGTAATAATTTTTATTCCCATATTTCAGAGATGTTAATTTTTCTCTATAGTATTTATTGAGTTAATATGTGACGGACCAGAGTTTTAATTTACGTAAAATTTCTTAGAAAAATAGTAACTGCATCATATTATTCATATAATGCCATTGACTTGTTTTTCTCTCCTGTTTTTAAAAAAATTCTTTGAAGTATACAAGGAAACAAAGGAATTAAAATAGCCTCTAATACTGTTGAAATAAATTATTTTCTAGAAAGTGTGATTTTGAAGGTATTTGCATGACTCCAGGTAGGATAGATTCTTAAAAAAAATATATGTATATCTTCTATATACCAGACACTTGGCAAGGTTCTGGGGATATTAAAGGTCCTGGTCATACAGCTTCCAGTCTGTCGTGGGCGAGATGCCCATGGCCTTAATTGCAGTGCGGTGCAGGCAGTGCTTCCCGGGGTGTCGCAGATGACGAGGGCCGACAGGGGCGTCACTGCGTGTGGCTGTGAGAGGTGGCTGGACACACGTTCCTCTGGGTGCTGATGAGAGTGGGTGCAAAGAATTGTGGGGGGAGCACAGTGTAGGCAGAGGTTGCTGAGGGTGAGGAGTGGGCACCGTGATCTCAGAAAACTGAGTTCAAAGTGTGAATTTTCAGGATGTTTACTTTGATCAAGTGTTGAAGAAACCCCTCCTCCCTCCTGCTCTTTCACTTAGTCCCTATTCATCTTTAAGGAGGACAAGTGTCCAGCGAGTAGGACCATCAGATGTATCTCCCCTGCTTTCAGTAATAAAGAAGCAAAGTAATTTGTACTCTTTGACTTATATGCCTTAACTGTTTTTAAGTACAGTAAAGGGATTGGTAGAATTTAGATTTAAGGCTACATATTACATACGCGTTATATATAATATTCTGTTACCTCTTGTGATACTGTAATACTGAGTATTCAAACAGACTAATTATTAAAAGGAGAATCATTCACTCAGGATTGAAACATGTGTTAGTATCTATTCATGTGCTATACTTAAAATATAGTAGTCTCTTTTTACAAGCTTTCCATGAAGCTTGCTGGCTTTTTCTAGTTTTTCTATAGTTCTGTGTTATATTTAACCTTATAAACACAGTCACTGGAGAGAAACCTTGTAAAGGTAACGTTTATGGGAAGGCTGTTAGGGTATGTTCTAGTTTTTATAAATTTCGGATACAATGAGAGAGGAAATTCTTTAAACCATCACATCGGCCTTAATAAACTTCAGAGCATTTGTGCAGGAGGGGAGCCTTTCAAAGATTATGAATTTGACAAGACGTTAGCAAATGTTCAGAATTTATTATATCAGAAATTCACCTGGGAAGGACTCCGTGACAGATGTGCCATGGTTTTAGTATCACAGGTGCTGCACATGAGCGGAATCATACCACGAAGAGAACCAGTGATCACTGACACGTGTCCGCCTGTAGCCAATGTTAAAAACTTACCAGACATCAGAACACTCATATTGTGAAGAAAAATTTAAACCATATACAAATACATAAGTTATGAGAACATATTTGTTAAACGCTTATGAAGATCAACACGAGCAAATCTGTGTGGCCAAAGAGCAAGTTGTTTTATTTCACAGTAATTGATAAATGTCTGGAATTTAGCAAGTCTTAGCAGCCGATGACTGAGTTTTCAACACGAGGCAGAGACACCTCTATTGGCATTGCTTGAACCCAGCCCTCTCCTGGAGGAGCATGAAATCAGCATAGTGCTGGGTCACTGTGATGGCAGGTGGGTATTATTCACAACCCACTTCCTTCTACTGCTGTAACATTTGAAAATGCAGTATTTTCATGTAAGGTAATTAATGGATGGATCTAAAAATCAACCATTTTCTGAAAGGAGGTAGCTTATTTTTATCCAGAGTTGATGAATAATTAGATTGAGTCTCAGACTCTGTTGCTGCACTGCCCGATGTGGTAGCCGTGTGCAACTGCTGAATACTTGAATGTAGCTAGTCTGAATTGATGTTTTGTAAGTGTAAAAATACAACTGGATTTCAGAGATTTAGTATGAAAAAGAATGTAAAATCTCATCAGTAATTTGTTATAATTTTGTTTTTGGCATGCTAGGTTAAAGAAAATACATCATTAAAATTGAATTCGCCTGTTTCTTTTTACACTTTTTTAAAGTGACCGCTAGAAATTTTAAAACAACATATGTAGCTTGCATTATATTTCTGCTGGACAGCTGTGCTCTATAGAAAGTAATTATCTGAGAGACTGCTTGACTCAGAAGAACCAAACCTTTGGAGGAGTTGAAAGGTTTATTTTCACCAGGAAAAATCTGGATTCTTGTTATAATTCATTACAGAGGTTTCATTTCTCATGCTTTAATAGATTTCACTCCTATTACATATTTGTGCTAATTATACATTAATTGTATAGAGGATGCTGAAAGGATTCACAGAACTCCACTGGGAATAGGTAGAGTATATACAGCAGCAGTAGGAACACGGTACTCATTGAAGGGCTTTGGACACCTCAGGCATAGGCCTCGTGGCCTTGGGTGCTCCCAGCCATCACTGGCCACGTGTGCAGCACCCAGGTGTGAGGAGGGCTAAGGCCTCCTTGTGGTGGGATCTGTGAGATGGGCACAGAGGCACGTTCCATCTCCGTAGCCAGCCTTGCCCTGTGTAACTGCCCAAGTGCCACCAAAATCAGGTGCAAGTTGGAAATCCAGTTATAATTACTAAACAGTGGTGCGGGCTAGTTGTGTCCTGCCCCAAATAATCAGTAGCCCATGGTCGCAAACCTCACTTATCTTGGCCATAGCTGAGTGTCAGTATCATGCTTCAGGCAGCTCTGGAGATAAGTGTGGGGTCAGTGCAGAAGAGCCAAGATTAACCCGTGGTGGACAATACTGAATAAGATTTGTCATCTAGAAACATTGTAGTGACACTTCAGAATAATAAGGGTATAGAGAAGATCCAGATACTACCAGAGAAGTCTCCTACTCAGGGAAAAGAACATTTACATCAGACTTGAATCTGCGATGCCGGGTGCAGGATAACATTGGAGCAGTGTCCTCAGGGGCTCTGGGGAACAGCTTGTACCTCTGGAGTCTATACCAAGTACATTATCAATCATAAAAACATGGAGTGAAGGTATCTGTAGAGAAGTAAGGAGGTAGGAAGTTCATACCATAGGCTCTCTTTGAAAACACAGCTAGATGACATCACAGAGCATGAAGAAGTGTGGACCCAGAGGGAAGCACTGTAGTGGGGTGCGAGAGGCTGGCTCCCCTGCTGGCCTCGAACGTCTTCAGAGGCTCTTAAAGCCGTGGCCGTGGTTTCATCCCACGCTCTTGCCTAGTCCACAACTGTACCCCGTTCTGACCTGTTTCATTTTCAGTTTAAGACCTAATGCCGCCCAGCTGCATCTGTCCCTCTCTTCTCTGTCTTTGCCTTTCTTTCTCCAAAAGAACCATCAGTGCTTCAGAGGAAGGGTCTCCTCTTCTTTTAGTTAAGTAGGGCCCTTGGCATCATCTTTTACTCCTTTTGCTTATACCGTGCATCCAATGCATTAGCTAATCCTGTCCACGTTGTCCTCAGAGTGTACCTGGAATCCCCCACCTCCTAGGACCTCAACTGCACACCTTTCTCGGAGCCACGTGGTCTCCTAACTGACATCACAACCCAGCAGCCAGAACGGTCCTGTTAACATGAGAGCCAGAGCACATCACTCCTCCACTCAGAACCTTCCAATGCCTTCCTCTCTATTTGGAGTGAATATTCAAGTCCTTCAGGAGCCCCTAGCCCATTCCTCTCCCCGTCTTGCCCTGTGACCTTCCATCTTACCGGTCACCCACTTTTACGTTCTGCTTCCTGGACCTGTTTCTCTAACATGCTCGTCTTCTAATCAGTAATTTGCTCAAAACCCCCAGTAGCTCCCCATTTCTCTCAAAGAAAAGCCACATTCATTCCCCCAGTGGCCCACAAGGACCTACAGGACCTGGCTCCTTGTTACCCATCCTGAGCTTCCAGCAAGCAGCACACCCTTGCTGATGCCTTTGTTTTAGCCCAGTGATACCCATTTCAGACTTGTGATCTACACAACTGGCAAGTCACACATTTGTGTTATTCTGAGCCCCTAAGTTTGTGGTCGTTACAGTAGCAATGAGAAACTAAGAGTGACTGTAGATTGTCGAGACAAAAGTGCATGCTTTGTCTTGAGGACTGTTAGGTGGGCCCCTCGTCTGCTGCTGAACCAAGAGCAGAAGATGGTGCCCTGGCTGTCGGAGAGCAGGACTGGATTTCCGCATCTTGTTTTGGTAACTGAATGATGCTAGGCTCCTACCTCTACAGGTGCGATCAGAGAAGAATGGTGGGAACCCATTGATTCCTAAATGTAAAGAGTATCTGAAAGAGAGCACACTGAGAAGAAGAACCCCTGGACAGGATAAAAGACAAGTCAATTCTTAGGAGGGAGTGAAGAGATGAACAGTGTTAAGAACAATACATGTGACCTCAGATACCTCCTCTTGTGATAAATGGAGAAATGTTGCAAACTGCCTGTGAGGAGATAGCTAACAATATGAAATGTCCATTATCATCTTGTCCCCTGCCTTACCTTCCGCACAGATGACTTACTCTCCCGCATGCATTCATTATCACGTCCTCTTCCTGCTCAGCTCTAAGACTTGTCAGGGTCACGATCGCATCTCATCGTCATTGGGTCGCTAGCACCAGGCATGCAGCGGGCCTTTAGGTGGCTGCTGAGCAGTTGAGGGGTGCACATTCACGAGTGAACGGACGTCAGGGACGCGGCTGTACGAGTGCTCTCCACCCGGGAGAAGGTCACTTCTGTTCAAAGCGCTGTCTAAAAGATAAGTGGCCAGGTTGAACCAAGCAAAGTCATAACAAGAACTTTCAGAAACAAACACAATTACAGCCTCATCTCACTAGTCAGCAATCAGGGAAACGTAAATTATAACAGCAGCCCCCGCCCCCGCCCCCGTCCCCCACCCCAACCCCATCCCCGTTTGGTGCATCACATTGATGAACATTTTAAGATGGATTTCATCCATTATTGGTATGAGATGAGGAACAGTCTGTCACATTATGTGTCAAGTGTAATCGGTATAGTTTTGTTGGTGCATAGTTTGGATGTACTTACCAAAATGTCATATTTTAAGTAGCTCTTGACCCAGCACGTCTGTTTCTAAGCAGTGCCTGTACGTATGTATGACGACAGCTAGAAGGATGCTCCTGGCAGGATTACTTGCGTTTCCACCTCCCTTTCCCCCAAAACAAGGAAACAAAAAAGAAAATAACTATCTCCCAGTAGTAAAATGGCTGAATTGCTATGTTCCTGATGAAATACAAGCACGATGCAGACACTGGCTTCTTTTATTTTCAAGTTTGAGAAGAGTCCTTTACTGTGAATATCTAACATGAGAATTTAATCAGGAAAAGTGTATGTTTCTAAGGCCTGGGCTGTGATATAAATGAATAAAAGGAGTTTTCAGAGTAGCTAAGTGTTGCTTTGTGTATTGTAGGACTAGATTGTCATGAGCCTTTAAAGCCAGGAGGAGAAATTTAAGTTTAATTTGGATACCATCAGTGGCATATTATGAACCCATGTCCTCTTAGCTCCCTAGAGACAGTCCCTTTTCTAAATGTACATATTCCGGAAATAATATACACATATACTAACGTGTGTGTGTGTGTGTGTGTGTTATATGGAAGTGGTAATGTTTCCATATGGTAGCGTTGAGTTTGCATTTCTCACTAAAAATTTAGTTCTCGAAGTTATTTGTTCAGTTATTCAGAACCAAATAGTTCTCAAAATTATCAGTACTTTTTACTGAGTACTTATGTACATTTAGCATCAAATATTTAAGTACCTCGTCCACTCATAACCTTGGCTGCTATCCAGACTAAGTCCGAAGTGGCATTTATGAGAGTATTAGAGAATGAGACTGGGACGGAACTCAGTATGGGAACATCATAGAAAAGCAAGAAGTGAAATAAAAGGGAATGCCTGTGTTTATTGCTTAATTGTTTAGTGGAGAATGAAATTGCAACCTGGCTTAGGTACCAGGTCCTACAGTTTGGGGACTCTGGTTATGCAAACCCAGACTTGAAATTATTCCAGTGTCTTCTGGCAGTGCGATCAAGTGAACTGACTAAAATTCTGTCTATTCCACAAGACTTCGAGACTAGGAACCTGCCTTCCTCCTAATCACCACCATGTGTTTGGACTAAGCCCCTCTAATTGATACTGCTTCTCTGCAGGTGGGCTCCTGTGTGTGCCCGTGAGTCAGAGGACATGAGGGTCACCTGCGCTGTGCGAGGGGTCATCAGGGCAGGCACCCAGCGAAGATGGGGTTTCTCCCGGGGTGTTGATGGCAAATACAAGTATAAGGAATGGTTGTGCCCTGCCTTACACTCTACATCTGGGCGTGGAGGGGTAGACAGACCAAGACACAAAGATCTGGGGGTGATGTGGAATCGGAATCAAGGGGAGATGAGCAGGGTAACTAGAGCCTGTGTGCTCTCGGGAGTGAGCTGGCAGAGCGGGGGCGAGAGACAAAGGCGCTTTTGTGGGAGTTTGAAAGAGGCGCCAGCGCCTGTCCTTTGCAGCTCAGGGATTTGGATGCTGGCAACGAGAAAGCTGCACAAGTCGCCTTTCAGAGAATTAGCAGAAAAGATGGCCCTTCCTGTAGGCAGATCCCGCACCCCAGAGCACAAGATTTGCAGGCGAGCTTGGGGCTGGATCTGGGCTCCCACCGTCCCCTGGCAGGATGCCCTTGGGTGGTGTTCAGCCTGCACTGTCATTCACGGCGGCCCTGTCAGAAATTCAGGCCTTGAATCCAGAAGCCAGAAAAAACGTTTTATGCTCATTCCAGGTACCACCCCAATCCACCACCCCCACCCCCACCCCGTCCCCGAGTTCTGTAGGCTGCAGACATGCCTCCTGTCCCAGTAAGAGTTCATCTTCTTCCTGAAGCTGTTGTCAGCTCTTCCAGCCGGGTTCTTTTTCATGCTTTCTCTCTGGTGCCACGTTTGCTCCCTCCCTCCATCCTTCCTCTGCCGCTCTCCTGGGCTCGATGCACAGCCTTGTCCTGGGGATTGAGGAGTCAGGAAGGGTGGTTGGCATGTGCAGGTACAGGAGTGCGGCACACGTCCTGCCCGTGGTGTGGACTCGCTGGGTCCTTGACAGTTTTTGAATATAGTACATGTTATTATTTATCTGTTCTTACGGGTAGTGCTGGGGACATCCTTAATTGTGTTACCAACAGCATTGTGCCATAGTAAATACTAGTGTGTGCAGAACTTTTAAGATGTGTCTTACATTATAAGTTATGTGTTAGCTTCAGTTAATTGCTAGTCTTTAAAAACCAATGGTGTTTTTCTCTAGTAGATAGTTCTGATTTTCCATGATAGACATTTTCATGTTAATCTCAGAATCATTAAAAAAAACCTTATTAATGTCCTAAAATATTGAGAAGATTGCAATGGATGGTGATTAGCACCCGCTCACGTTAAGGGTGGCAGATGGTCTCCATCGTATTCCCAAGGTGTCTTCCACGTGTGCTACCCATTTACAAACATAGACGCCTGACTTACACATCTCTGTGGGCACAGGGCGAGAATCAGTTCTAATAACACTTTCTTTTCCACAGCCCCAGGGTAAACGCCTTCCCTAGGGAGCCTTCCCTGATGCCCTCCTTCAAAGGTCACCTTCATCTCCTCTGAACTCATGGGGCACACGTGTTAGAAAAGTTAGGTTGGGGGCTATTGTGAATTGCTGCATGTTAACCTATAGAGAGCAAAGAGCAGGTGGCTAGGCCTAACTTTAAGTATCTTTTCATATGTCATCAGTACTATCAGAAACATGGCCTTAATTATATGTTCCTAAATGTGTGTTTTTTAAAAATGATATTAGGGTTGCAGCCTGTTCTCAACAATATCGTTGGTTCAGAAAGTATATAACCTTCCACAGGTCTCATTCTTAGGAAGCCACCTGAGGTGTGGCCGTGTGCTCTGATGAGTTGGGGTGACGCAGAGGTGGAGCTGCAGAAATCAATAAAGAAAGGGGAAGTGCCTCTTTTTGTGGTTTTTAAAAAACTTTTCTTTGTTCATAAAAATACTTTTTGTGAAAAAAGATTTCTAAGTAAAATTAAGTGATTTATTTAAATTGATACTCTTTTACCAAAGATTTCTGATAATTAACTAAAAGAAATGAACATTGCATTAATTTTTAGCATGCAGTTTTTTGTTTATAACAGTCGTTTTTGTGGGGGGTATGTTTTAGGGCATCATTCAGAAGATAGTGGACAGTCACAAAGTAAAGCACGTGGCCTGCTATGGATTTCGCCTCAGTCACCTGCGGTCAGAGGAGGTTCACTGGCTCCATTTGGATATGGGTGTCTCCAATGTGAGGGAGAAGTATGAACTTGCACACCCACCAGAGGAGTGGAAGTAAGATTACAAACCTACTTTGGGGCGACTCGAACTTGATTTGTTTTGCATATTAGAGACACGCACAAGGGGATGATTATCTATGCTTAATTTTCACACTGATTGTCACTGGGACTCCTGTATAAATAGAGTTGGCCGGTAATTATTAACTAGTGATCTTTTCTGCACTCCTGTGTAGTCTGTCTTGGGGCACCGCTGACCTGGACTTGCTGAGGCGTCTGACTGATCTCATGCTTTTGTGATGACCTGTCGCTCCTCCCACTTCTCTTGTCTGTGCTGCTCTGTCCAGCCTCTGCTCTGAGGAGGACTCAAGCCCTAGTCCTTTTACTTCCTGTTCTGCTGGCACCCTTTCGTGCAGCAGGGCTCCCTGTGCCTGGAGGAGACCACACCCAATTACCTTATTAATGGGCTGCAGAGCTCGCTTTGTTGTGCCCAGTACAGTAATCCACAGCCCACCGAAGAGAGTCAGCGTCTCTTGGATGTTCACACATAACATTGAAATTAGGAAGTAATCTCTTAGTGAGTCATACTGACCTTAATGAAACTAAAACCATTCAAGGTCAGTTAAAAGAATTCCCTGTAAATTGTCCTTTTCCTGGTTCTCTCCTAATAATTTTTTTCACGTTTAAGTAAACCAAGATGTTTGTAGGAAATTATACATCTAAAAGCACGTTTGAGAGAAGTATAACTTACAGAACGGGGTTCTTCCACACTGGCTCCCGTTTTTATAGATAATGCTGAGGAAGTAAAGATCGCTGTAGAGTGAAGAGAGCATTCAAATGTCAGTAACTTTCAGTTCAAGGGTCTAAGTTGAGAAGATTAGAAAGATTAAAAAGAAAAACAGATATGTTTAGGTGAGTAAATCTTTAGTTGAATAAAATCTTGACCCAATTACGGTTTATCAAAGAAATATAGTCGTATTTTCAAATTCAGCAAATAGCTGAAACCGAGCTAACAAAATAGTCCGTGAGAATACAGTTTGGTTGCTTTTCATCACTGGCTGGCAAAGATTTGACTTCCATCTATTTGGTCAATTAATTAAATGAGTGTTTAAAACCTAAGAATATCTAAAGGTTACTTGAAAATACCTCTAGGTATTTTTAATCAGCACAACTTTGTTACCTTCTGAATTCATGCAGACATGTCAGAGGCAGCCTTCATTATAGCAATAGTTGTAGTGCTCAGTAACGTGTTAAATGTAGATCCCTGTGCATACAAGCTTTGCTTTTGTTCTTTGAAGCCACCTTATTTGACCTAATTTCAAGTAAACTTGAGTAGGCTACTTTTTTAGTGGAGCCTGGATCCTCAAACGTAAGGAAGACTTGGCTGACCCTCTTCAAATGAAGGGTGATGAAGATGGTGACCTTGATGTATTGTCACCATCGAGTGGCTGTTAAGAGCCAGGCACTGTGCCAGCTGTGTGCTATTTACGATTTATTTATTTGTAATTTGTAAACTGTATATTTCATTTACCCAAACCCTAGGAGGTAAAGACTTGTTATCCTTATCTTACAGATGAAAACAGAGGCACAACAAAATTGATTTAAGCTGCATTCACATAGATAGTTTGTGACACAGTTTTGATTTGGATTTAGCTATCTGACTTCACAGTATGGGTTTTTAAAATCAACATGCCTGTCCCAAGGGGAATAATGTGATCTTCGAAACTCTGAGAGTGTAGCTAGGCTTATGAGATGAGTGAAGGTGCATGGATCGTCGGTAGAGGCGATGAGAGAAGAAAATGTGATCAGAGATACCATTGATACACGCGTGGTATCGTCCAGAGTGTGAGGGTTAATACAGATTGTTCTAAAGTGTCAGTGGGGAACAGGAGGCTGTTAAGTAACCAAGCAGATTTGAGAAAGAACAAAACAGAAGTTCTGGAAATCATTGGATAGATAAAGCAGCAGATTAGACATAGATGAAAACTTAGTAAACAAGAAGGTGGATCTGAGAAAATTTGCCCAAAATGTAGCACAGAGATGAACAGGTGGAAATTATGAAAGCAGGTTTATGTAACATGGAGAATGAGAAGGTCAGCCCTTTTCTAACAGGAATTCTGAAGAAGAGAATAAAAAGAATGAGGAAGAGGAAATAATCTGAAGAGAAAATAGCTGAGAACTTTCTAGAATCAGTGAGTGATGTGCATCCTTAAATGCAGGATTAACAAAAAATCTCAAACAGGGCGAATAAAACTAAACGCATACTTCGACAAATTATAGTAAAATAGTGTTGTACAAAAGAAAAAGAGAGGATGTTAAAAGCAAGCAGAGAAAAATTGAGACTTCTTACAGCATGATTGATGCCAAGACAATGGGGGGATTATACGTTCAAAGTGGTGGGAAAATATAACTGGCAGCCTGTATTTGTTTGCACAGTTAAATTCCCTCAAGAACAGATATCGGCTAAATATGAGGGTAACAGCTCAAACATTAGAAATATAACTTCAATACGAGGGTAACAGCTCAAACATTAGAAATATAACTTAAATACGAGGATAAAAGCTCAAACATTAGAAATATAACTTAAACCGTAGTTGGGTAAGTAGGTATTAGAGAAACGTAGGGATCAAAAAGAAGGAAAGAGATAGAGAAAAGGCACGGGAAACAGGATAAATAGAAATCACGAATAAGATGCAGGTATACTAACGGTGAATGGTCAGAGGGTATTAGAGTGTGATTAAAAAGTAAATTCTAGCTCTCTGCTATTTATAGGCTGTATCCAAAACAGTGCTGTTCAAACATTTTTCTTTGACTTACAGGAAGAAATGTATTTTGCCTTGAGATTTAGTGCACATATACCTGTTTGTGTATCTCAGAGCTATTTGTAAATAACGGACCTACATATTTCACAAAACATACTCAGCCTTATTATTTACACTAAAGTCTAAGGGTTTCTTTTCAATGTCATTCTGTTTTGTTCTACTTAAGTAAAATAAATTAATAAATAAATAGTAAAAAGAATTTTCCTACCTACTAATGAGTCCTGATTTTCAATTTGAATAACTCTCACATAAAACATGAGTACAAGTATACCAGACAAATAATAACCAGGAAAAAAAAAAGATGAGTATTATGCTATTAGTATCCTGTGCAAAAAATTTTCAGGCAAACAAGAATTATTATGGATGTAGAGGGCAACTACATAACAATAAAAGGCTCATTTCACCAAGAATTTAATAAGTATAGAAATAGATATAACTCTTAAACTTATAAATTCCTAGACATTCCTCAAAATGTATAAAGCAAAACTAGTATTAAAGGAATAAAACTTACCTCTCCTAATAATTAAAAGGAAGAGCGCAAACAATAGTAAGTAAACACTAGTTTTAAAATTATGTATCTAACTATTTTTTCTAATGTAGAAATATAGGATCCTGCACGCAACAGTATATTGAGCAATTTAAAAACACATCTCTACGTAATTTACGGTTTGGGCTTCCCTGGTGGCACAGAGGTTCAGAATCCGCCTGCCAGTGCAGGGGACACGGGCTCGAGCCCTGGTCCGGAAAGATCCCACATGCCGCGGAGCAGCTAAGCCCGTGTGCTGCAACTACTGAGCCTGTGCTCTAGAGCCCGCGAGCCACAACTACTGATCCCACATGCCACAACTGCTGAGCCTGCACACAGGGAGCCTGTGCTTCACAACAAGAGAAGCCACCACAAGGAGAAGCCCGCGCGCCGCAACGAAGAGTAGCCCCCGCTTGCTGCAACCAGAGAAAAGCCCACGCGCAGCAACAAAGACCCAACGCAGCCAGAAACAATAAATAAATAAATTTATTTAGAAATAATAATAATAATTTATGGTTCAAAGGAAAAGGCCCAGCCTGCTGAGGGCCTGGCTTTGATGGGGTCTGTCCCTTCGCTGTCCAGTCCACTCTCTGCAGTAGCTCACGGCCGCAGTCACTTCCTCCTGTCTAAATACAGCTGGCCCTCAGCGTCCGCAGGTTCCCTGGTTCCGCAGCCGTGGATTCAACCAACCGCCGATACAAAATTCGGGGGGGGGGGGCCTTCCAGAAAGTTCCAAAAAGTAAAACTTGAATTTGCTGTGCCAGCATCTATTTACATAGCACTTACATTGTATAAGGTACTATTATAAGTAATCTAGCGATGCTTTCAAGTATACAAGAGGGTGTGTGCCTCTTACATACGCAGGCTGTGCCAGTTTACATGAGCATACGAGGATTTGGGTGTCTGCGGGGGATCCTGGAACAATTCCCCTGTGGATACTGAGTGTACGTCCTTCATTTAGCCTCTCGTATACCAGACTGTTCTGGTGAAGGTTTTCCTCCTCTTTTACTGACCATCACGGTCTGTCTTCTCCTGCTTAGCCTTGACGTTTGGGGCTGCTCCAGTGACCTCTCTTCCTCTTTCTGCCCACCTTAGACCTGCCTTTGGCATTAAATTCACTCTTTATTGGATAAATGCAGGAAACCAATGGACAGGTTATTGCAGTAACCCAGGAAAAAGTCACAGAAGATGATGGCTGTGGGGAGTAGTACTTGAAGGAATGAGAAGCAGCTGTACCGAGATATGTTTAAGGTAGAGCTCACCGAATTTGCTGACAAATCTTTTAAACTGTAAACATCCAAGGAAATGTGTAGGTCGTCCCTGCTCAGAAACTCCCGGGAGCCCCCCATCACCCCGGGAGCCCCCCGTCACCCCTGGAGCCCACTCTTGAGTTTGTGATTTTACTTCTGGGTCCTCGTCTCCGTCTGCTGCTCCTCCCCTTCCTCCATTTGAGCGATTTGAAATCTTAGTTTTCTGTTTTCTTAGATACTCAGGGTAGGGTCTCATTTGATGGTCTCTTCTCTGTTGCCAGCCTTCTTGCTTGTTGAATACAGTAACCCTTCATCTCACTTCTCTTTCTGCCTTTATCTTTTCCAACTTTTCACTTGCTTGACCTTGGCCACACTGGCGCTCTTACTGGCTCTTGAACAAACCAAGCAGATTGTTCCTGGTGCCTTTGAACTTGATGCTCAACTGCTGTGTGTACTCGTCTGCCATTTCCGGCCTGGCTTGGACCTCCCTTCGTTAGGGCAGGTGCTCCACTGTCACCTCCTCCCCAGGGCCTTTTCCAGCCTTTCTGTCTACAGAGCCCACTGCCTGCCTGGTACAGTCTCTCTCCCTCAGGGACTCCATTGTATTCACTGCTCGGTTCTGGATGTGCCAGGTATATAGTAGGCACCCAGTACAAAATATTTTAAGTGGAAGTTGAATCAGTGATAATGAAATTATCAACTAGGAACTGAACAGGACTAGTTTACGTTAGTAACAGTCTTCATATTAACATGCTTCTTGCTGTGTGTCAGACATTGCCTGAGAGGCTTGATAACCTGCCCGTGGTCACACAGCTTAAATGGGTGGCAGAGTAGAAACTGGGTCCATGCACCAGCTCTTTCTTTATTCCTGTGTTAGGTATGTGACTACAAGAAACAGAACATTGAGACCTCCTCAGTCCATGGGTGGACATGTGAGGGTAACTGCAGCTCTGGCTTTAGTTTTGAGAAGTAGGATGTTAATATTCAAATGAAAGTGCCAAGATTCATCAGAATAATTGGATATTAGTTTCCATTCCTGTGGGGTTTTTGAACATAGATTTTTCTTTTTTGCAGTATCTGCTCTAATATCTCTTCATATTGTTAAATAAACCTGAGATCTAAACTTGTTTAATGGAGTCTTAGTTCTTCTAAGACCTCGGTGAGCAGCTGCAGCACACGCATTTGGTCGTAACTGTCTCGGGCAGGATGGCCTTACAGAGATGCCATGACGTGTCATTGGGGAAAGGAAGGGCTGATTTGATAAACGGCTATCCTCGTAGGAAGAATAACAACAAAGTTAGATCCTACCTTGAACAGTACACAGAAATCCACCTGAGATGGATTAAGTTTTAAAAAAAAAAGAGAGAAAGCTTAATGGAAAATATAGTTGAATGTGTCTTTGGCTCTAGAGTAGGAAGGTTTTCTTAATACTCCAAAAACATTCACTCTGAAAGAGGAGAATAATAAGTTTGACTTTAATGAGGTGAAAACATTCTGTTTATCAAAAGATGTATTTTCAAAACTGCAGAAATGGTAATTCCCTGGCGGTCTGGTGGTTAGGACTCTGTGCTTTCACTACTGAGGGTGCGGGTTCAGTCCCTGGTCAGGGAACTAAGATCCCACAAGCTGTGAAGTACGGCCAAAAAAAAAAAAAAAGTGCAGAAACAAGTTGCAACTAGGAGAAGATATTCTACTGATCAATATGAGAAGACACTCTACTGATCAATATGAAGTCTCAAATTGGCATGAGACTTGGGCTATTTTCATGAAAGAGAAGACAAGTTTGACTAGTAATCACAGGAAGACACTATCGTCTTTCTCAGTGCTCAGGGAAGTACGAATCTAGGCCATTAGATTCCATCTTACACTGTCTGGTTGGCAAAAAGTAAGTTGTCTGACAGAATTAATAGCAGGAGAGGTTATGGATCTGACAGGATCTTGCCTGCCCTGCTGGGGAGAATGTAAATTGGTAAAAAAAATTCGGGAAAATGGCATAGCATCCTCATGACATACCCTTCCATCCTGCTGTTCCACTTCAAGTTCTGTCCTCGAGAGACTCTTGCATTTCTCTACTAGGCTAGAGACCCAAGAACGTTCATAGAATAACCAGTGATGGTTAAGTCAGTTGCAGAATATTCACAGTGGAATGTTACACTAGTCAAAATGAATGATCAGGACTTGCAACAGTGTGGATAAATCTTAGACAAATACCATCGTGTGACAAAAGGCAGCCCCAGGACACCTGTGTGAATGCACTAAATAGCAATGCCATTGAGTTGCGCGCATCAAAGTGGTCACTTCTGCGGGGTGGGGTGGTGCGCCACGCGGCTTGCAGGATCTTAGTTCCCCAAGCAGGGCTTGAACCCGGGCTCTGGCAGTGAGAGCGTGGAGTCCTGACCACTGGACCGCCAGGGAATTCCCTCAAATGGTTACTTTTTATGTGAATTTTACCTCAGTTAAAAAACAAAAAGTCCCAGGAGATGACATACAGCATGATATACTTTTACAAAGTAAAAAGAAAAATAAACCTAAGAATATTGTTGGGAACACATCAGATGGGTAAGACAATATTGAACATGTAAATAAAGGATCGGGGGAGATGCGCTGTCTAGAACCTCTGTGAGGAGAGCACCCTGCCCCCTCCCGTCCTCTTAAGGGCCCTCAGGGACTTGTGTGGAATCCTCGGGTCCTGAGGCAGAGCCCGAGGCCACTGCGCTGCATGCACAGGCACGGGCCCTGCTTCCTTCCCAGTCTTTCAGGGAGCAGGCACTTGCTCATCTGTCCCTGGGGTCCTGGGAGATCTCGGTTAGGTAGATGGTGTTTGCTAGGATCTTGAGTCAGCCAGAAAAGTTTGAATTACAGTACCATACCTAGCTTATAGTGTAGCAAAAGGTATCATGCAGTTTTGAGAGATTTCTACCAAACAGATTTAAACTTTAAAGTTTTGCACCTAGATAATTAAATTCTAGTTAAATTTTGATAACTAAATTTTGGTTATCTGGAATCACCTACATGGACTGGTCTGACTTCTGAGCAGGTTAATCAGATATTAAATGGCCCAGTCCTTTTGGTGTAGGATTCAGGGCTTTGAGAGCCAGGTCTGAGAGGAGGCTCTCTTGGCATTTGAGAGAGAATTGTGGGGCTTCTGCAGAGCAAGTGAAAAAGAAAGTCCTTTTCATCGTTATCAGATGTGGTTCACATTCTCCTGCTCACGGCTGTTGAGCAGCTCCTCTCCTCGCTCTGCAAAGGGATGATTTTTTTTTTTTTTCCAGACCTTTGCAGGAAAAAAAAAGTCTTTTATGTAGAGGAAAGGTTTCCCTTTTCAAAGATGACAAAAGAAAATGACTAATGATAGCTTAGGAAGTTTTAGATTGTATTTTGATAGTTCTCTATGTTATCTTGAAATGACATTCCGTGTGCCTATACCTTAATTTGAAAAGCTAGTCTTTCATTATAACACTGAATTCAACAAGAGTTCTTTAGAAGATTTAAAGCAGTAAGAGAGTAAATAGAGGAACATTCTGACAAGTTTGGAAGTGACCCCTTTAAAAAACAGGATGGACTTCCAAATTTGCTGATTTATTAATTGAACATTTATTGGATGCTTCTGCACCAGACACTGACAGCACAAAGATGAACAGATTTCTGGCCAGTCTGTGGCTATACAAGACTGATGTTTATTGACCAGGCTGGTTTAAAACTCGTTCTGGTGGTTATTTGTTATTACAGCTACAGAATAGTCAGTCTTAGGTATGTGAGAATTTCTTTTTATTCTCAATATGTATCAAAAGTTGCAAAAATAGTACACAGAAATCCTGTGTACCCTTCAGTCAGCTTCGCTAAATGTTAAAATCTTACTTAAACATAGTCCAGATATTGAAACCAGGAACTTAACATTGATACAATACTATTAACTAATCTACAGACGTCATCAAATTTCACAGTTGTCCCTTCTCTGGCCCAGGATCCAGATCAGAGCACCATGTGTCTCAGTGTCCTGTTGCCTTCTCTAATCTGGGACAAGTCCTCAGGCTGTCTTTGTCTTTGATGACCTTGACCCTTTTGAAGAACACTGGCTGGTTGTACCGTGTTCCCCAATTTGGGTTTGTCTGTTTTTTTTTTTGTTTTTTTTTCATGATTATATTGAGCTTATGCATTTGGGGAAGAGCACCACAGCCAAGGTGTTGATTTTCTCACTGCATTTTAGCAGGAAGTCTTCGATGATGCTATGACTCATTTTACTGGCGGTTTTAACTTGGATCGTTTGATGTAAGGTGGTGGCCAGGTTTCTCTGTTATAAAGTTATTATTTTCCCCTTTGTAGTTAAGTAATATCTTCTGGGGAAGTACAGAGACTGTGCATATACTCTGTTTCTCATTGTATTTTCACCCACTAATCTCAGCATCATTGGTGATTCTTTTTTGCAGTATTCATTACTGTAATTTTTACCAAATGGTGAGTTTCTGTTTCTACCCTTCCTTCTAGGGTTTTTAAATTGGAAGTCTATTGTAAGAAAGAGCTGTCCACACCACATTGTTTATGAGGGTCATCTGTGTAGTTCTGTGAAATTGTACTTTTGTTCATTTCACTACTTACAGTCTGGCCAGCTAATCCTTCTCCTATCAGGGTTATGAGATCTTCATCCAGCTCAACTTTTCAAAAACATTGCCTGCCCCTCCCCATCAGTAGTCCGTTAGCACGTGGGTATCCTGGTGCTCATAGTTGGAGGTGAGACTGAGGAAGTTAGTTGTTGGTGGCATTAATGTTAATATATTACTTAGTGGAAGCAAAAGGATGGTTTTATTTGGGGCATGTTGTAGTTAGCTGCTGCTCAGAAATCCATGGAGTGGCCTAGAGCAGAGACGTGGAAATGTGTCAGGACACAGCCAGGCTCTTAGAAGAGCAGCAGAAGTATGAGGAAGACGGTGAGTTTCACGGAGGAGAAGGGAGTGGCGTTGCTGGTGCGAGCGGGCGGATAGGCTGTGGGCTTCAGGTGCTGCGGTTTAAGGACTGGGGTGAGGTGTTTGGACTGGAATTAAAGTGGGAGGCCTTGAGCAAAGTTTCCGTAGGGTTGTGAGGGGGAATATGCTAGACGGTAGTGGGCTGAAGCAGGGACCAAAACCCTTAACATGATCTAAAGACCTTGCCCACCCCCATGACCAAGATCAACTTACATTCCTCTCTGTTTCTAAGCACAGGTGCCTTCTCTTAGTTTCATTCTGCCTCTGGGCATTCAGGCATGTTGAAGTGGAATCCCAGGCCTGCCTCCTAATAGCTGTGGCACCTAATTCCCAAAATTCGTTTCTCCCCCATCTATGAAAATTGGGTGAAATAGTAACCTGGTCACTATTTCCGGCCAGTCCCCTCCTGGCCTCCCTTTGGTGCCTGTTGTCTGCCCTACCTAGTACCACCTGGCTAGGCCTCAGTAATGTGATGTTACTGCGCTGGCCATGGTGCCCCTGGTGCTTCCTTTCTCACTGGGATGAGCATCACCACCATGATGAGCAGAGGGTCCTGTGAGATCTGCAGGCTCCTGATCCCACGCCCCCCGGAAGCCCTGTTACTCACTGCCCTCGGTCAGTGGCTATAGCTGCATTTGCCCCCAAGCACCCTCTGGCCTCAGGGCCTTTACACATCCCCCCCCCCGCACGTAACTGCATAACTCCCTTCCTTTAGATCTTCCTTCAGGTATCACTGAGTCAGAGTGACCTTCACCAGTTCCCTTTATAAAATAGTACTTCATCATTTGTTACTCCCCTTATTTGCCTTTATCACATTACCTACCACCTCAAAGATACTTATGTGTTTGCTGTCTGGCTTCCATCACAAAAGTAGAGACTCTTTGAAGGCTGGTACTTCGTGCCTGTTTTACTCACTAATGTCTTCCCAGCCTCTCGAATTGTGCCTGTAGGTGGTTAGTGCCGAAGTAAATCTTCGTTGAGTAATGACTGATGAGGTAGATAAACCGTCAAGATGGTTGTGATGGTGTGCAGTGACAGCTCATTCACTTCTCCTGGCGTCCTGATGAGGAAATTGAGGCACAGAGAGGTGATGGCAGACAGTGAACGAGTGATGGAGCCAGAATTCAGGCGCAGGCGGTCTTGATCCAGAGCCCACATTCTCTCTGCATCTGTGGGGGTTGTTGCTGATGAAAAGAAGTCATCTGGTTAAAATGCTGATCACTATTTCTGTCATATCCTGAGTGGTCCCTAAACGTTAGTTGATGTCATCATCAGGATGCTGGATGCTAAGAGTGTGGAGGTGGAGCCAGGCTGCCAAATGTTTGACTTTTGGACCAGTTTTTTTTTTTTTTTTTTTTTAAACCATTAAAATGCAGTAACATTAATACCAAAGCCTCCTGCAGCCTGTTTGATCCTGGAGCTTCCAGCCTGGGAACTGGTTGCTTGCTTTTGCCAGCATTGTTCACCTGGTCTGCTGAATGTAAATAAGTACACTTTTGTTCTTTGATTATTATGTTGATTAAGAGAAATGGTTCGTATAAGGTGCCTGGTTGTGCTTCTACAAGTAGTTGCCCAGTGTGAAACATCTGCAGTGAGTTATGGGAACTCCTTCAGAGGGCAGAGGTACAACGGAACCGCATTGTTTGGCCATTGTGTCTTTTAATAAGACGGACACTTAAAAATCTCAGCAGAACCTGTGTATGTGTATCTTGCATTTTTTCTACCCTTAATTGAACCAAAAGAATTGTACTGATTACTTTGCGTTGTTTTCCCTGTGAGCCTAATACATTTTTAAAAGAGCAGTTTATGAAACTTGTAGAAACAATTCGTATCTTTATAACCTTTGTGTAGGCAAATATTTTATAAACAAAACACTAAGATAATTTATTAAAAAGAAAAGGAATAAATAGGACTGCATAAAAATCACAAACTTTCTTCCTCAAAAGGTACTGTTAAAATAAAAAGATTTTAAAAATAATTTTTAAAAGGTACCATTAAAATAGTGAAAGGCAAGCCGTAGAGTGGGAGAGGATATTCACTAAGTCTAACAAAGGCCTTACGTCCAGAACATGTAAAGAATACCTACAGGGCTTCCCTGGTGCAGTGGTTGAGAGTCCGCCTGCCGATGCAGGGGACACGGGTTTGTGCCCCGGTCTGGGAAGATCCCACGTGCCGCGGAGTGGCTGGGCCCGTGAGCCATGGCCGCTGAGCCTGTGCGTCCGGAGCCTGTGTTCCACAACGGGAGAGGCCACAACGGTGAGAGGCCCACGTACTGCAAAAAAAAAAAAAAAGAATACCTACAAATCAGTGGTGGGGTGGGGGTGGGGGGACGAGTCAGTAAAAAAGGGACAAAAGCTTTAACAGACACTTCACAAAAGAAGATAACCAAAAATGGTCAATTATCAAATGAAGAAGTGCCCATTTGTGTTACTCATCAAGGAAGTACTAATTAAAACCACTGTGTACTCTTGCTGTAAATATCAGAGGTCCTAAAATGAAAAGGTTAGAAGTACCAAGTAGAGGTGAGGAATAGTGGAACCAGAGCGCGCCGTGCTGCTTGTGGGAGTGTACATTGGTACAGCTCTTCACCTTACTCTTTGGTCACATCTGCGCTGCCTAATGTGTGTGTTCGTTAGGATCCAGTGATGATGCCCCTGGTCTGCATCCAGCAGAGATGTGTACATATGTTCACCAAAAGGCATGCGTGTGAGAGTTCATACGGGTGGACACACACATACACAGAATGAGGCACAGAGAGAGCATTCTGGTGAAATTCGTTTGTTTTGACCATTCTTGAAGTTTGGCTTCCTGAGCAAAATTACTTTTTTAGAGGAATATAAAGAGTGCTCGTAGCATTATTCTTAATAGCCCCAAGGTGGAAACTACTCAAGCGGCATCACAGTAATGGGGATGAATGATTGTGGTCTATCATACAGTGCAGGACTGTCAGCTATGAGCAAACTGCAGTTACTCGATAGGGAGGAGTCTCACGAGCATACTGGTGAATGAAGGAAGCCAGACACACGAGAGTACATCCTGTGTACCTCCAGGCATGCAGAGCTCACCTCTGGGGAGTGGAAGGTGATGCTGCCCCTGGGCAGTGGGGCTGGAGGGACTTCTGGGCGCCCTCTGGGCCTCTCATTAGGCTCTGTCTCCTGCAGAATCCTCGAGCTGTAGCATACTCACATGCACGTTTTTGTGCTGAAAAAGAAAACATTTACATTGACAGATCAATTGATTATATTTTAACTTATTTTTAAAATAATATTTCAGAGTAATTGGCAGTGCCATACTCAAAATAATTTTGTAGACTATGAATTGAGAAAATGACTTATTTCTAATTGCTTTATTTTGTTAATTATTTTTTAGATATGAATTGAGAATTCGTTATTTGCCAAAAGGATTTCTAAACCAGTTTACTGAAGACAAGCCAACTCTGAATTTCTTCTATCAACAGGTACAGGAGGATGCTTTAATAACACTTTTTTTCTTTGTTTCTTTGAATCCTATTTATTTCATGGTTTTATTTTAGAATTAGATTAAACCTAACATTTGGGAGAATATAAATTTGTCACCGTAGGGCAGTGAGATTCTTATAATTAGTAAGAAATTATGAATTGTTGACACTGAATTTTTGTATGCTTGGGCAAATCTTAAAAGATACTTCTTTTAAGTAGAGACAGGAAGTCCTAAGTGACACAACCATTGTTCTGTCTTTAATTCAAGTGTAATTATGCCTGAATATCAACAAATTTGTCAGATGTTTATTCAGAGCCAACTATACCCGTATAATCTCAATAGCACTTTGCACAACAAAGCAGAATTGACTTTTTTACACTAAAAGGAGCTTTCTTTTTACCCCGTATTAGTTACACAATAAATACTTGTGGCATAAATGAACCAAAACAGTTTTCCAGTCAAATAAATGTTACTTGTAAGTACTTGTGAAGAGTTCAAAAAAAGTTTAATGAATATCAGTGAGACATTTGTACATACAATTTTGCAATTAAATACTCTGGGAAATTTTTTATTTTAATAAAATTATTCATTAAATGTCTATTTGGGGTCAAGAATGCAGAAATTAATGACATAATCTGTACTTCTAAATTCCTCAGTCTAGTGGATTGCCTGTAAACAGCATCTTTGTGTTCAATCCTGTGCTGTTTGTAAGCGCAAATGGTGTGGCCGTGCCTGGGCGGAGGTGCTAACACAGGGGAGGTTTGGGGTCCAGGCGGCTCCCCTGCAAACTGTCCTTTAACGCAGCGGTCCCCAACATTGTTGGCACCAGGGACCGGTTTCGTGGAGGACAGTTTTTCCATGGAGTGGGGAGGCTGATAGTTCAGGCGGTGATGTGAGGGATGGGGAGCGATGGGGAGCGGCAGGTGAAGCTTCGCGCCCTCCCGCGCTCACCTTCTGCTGTGCGGCCCAGTTCCTAACAGGCCGTGGGCCGGTACCAGTCCACGGCCTGGGGGTTGCGGACCTTTGCTTTAAGGAGTCTCCAACTTTGTAGGTGAGGAAGAGAGGTACTTTAGAAAACATGGTGCATTTAAATCTGAGCTAAAATGATTTGAAAGGAAACAGGTGAGAGAGATGGGACCACATGATGTAAAGAGAGGGTTTTAGGTTTTCTCCTGCAGATAATTGGGAGCATTTATAGAATTTAATTAGCAAATGTCGTGATCAGAATTTTTTTTTTTAAATAAGACCACCCTGATGTAATGGCTGTACCAGGGATGGATTGGGTCTTAAAAAGGCTGTAACCTAGTGGGGGCTTGTCACCCATTTGGGCAGGAAGCTAGAAAGCTGGGAGGTCCAACGGTGTGGTAGGAAGCAAATTTAATGGATGGATTTGCTAGGACTAGAGACTGAACGAACTGGAGCATGAAAATGAAGAAGAAAGAGGCCGACGGCGTCAACCCTGTCACTCAGTGTCAGGAAGGAGAAAAGGTGGGTGGGATTCGGTAGGAGGGCAAGGTAGATGGTTTAGTAGATGGGTGGTTTAGTAGGTGGGTGGGATTCAGTAGGAGGGCAAGGTAGATGAGGTAAGTGGATATTCCTGCTTTTAAGATCCAACCTGTGAGAGCAGCATCCAGCTCTTGAGATGTTTTCTTGTCCGTGAAGTAGAAGTCATATAGGAAATGTAAGGTGTTAGGTGAGGTACTTGTGGGAACTTTTGAAGATTTATAATAATACGGAGTCGAATGGGAGAGGGAGTTGCGTTCAACGAAGCAGAGTCCTGTTTGGACTCCAGCTGAGCATGTGTGAGGCCTACTCATTACGGAGCGGTTTCAGTTTACAGGCTGCCTCTCTTCTGCGTCCCTGCGTCTGGCCCTCTAGCCGTCTGCCCAGCTTCATATTTTGGTGAAGGAGGTGACAGAGTTTAGTTAACGGATGTATTTATATTGTATTCTTCTCTCTCGTAGATGATCTATATCACTGGTATCTATATCTATATCCGTGACTCCTTTAGTGACATTGATTTCCAGGATGCATGAGACGGGCCTAAATAGCTCTCAGTTATTCCTTTTTATAATTTCTAGGCTAACCTAAAAGTTGGCAACTTTTATGTTCCTTTCACGCTGTTACTAGGTTGTCCTACTTTTTCCTTTCGGAAGACCTTGCTTCTGTGTATATGATTAAAAGCTAGCACACGTACCGGTGTATCCCACATTTCCTCTTACTAATAGGACGTATCTTACTGCAGTCTGTGATTCGGGTGAGTGGCCTCTGTAAAGCCCGAGAGGTGTGAGGTGTCGTTAGCCCGCATACTGTGCCTGTTCTGCATCTCACAGCTCTGTGACTCCAGGTGCCTCCCTTAGTTTCTTCACATGTAGGTATATAACACCTCCTGCGTAGGGTCTTTATGTTGATTAAGTGAGGTCTTAAGTGATTGTCTACCATATACCTGCCCAGTAACACCTGGAATTTCAGTCTGTACACAGTGCCAGGCTTTAGAGGATTCAGCGTTTCCACTTGGGTGTCCCAATACAAATGTGAGCCGCACACTGTGGGGTGGGACACACCTCTTCCTTCCCATGTGCTCTGTATGCAAACCTTCCAGCCCCTCCACCCCACCTTCTGCTTTCATCCATTTCTAGAACTTCTCTTCTTCAGCCTGTCCCCTTTTAAATTTTTTAAAATTGTTAAATCTTATGTTACAGTTTTAGAAAGTCCAGAAAATATTCTAAAACGTCACTTAAATTATCTGTCCTGATAATTACTTTCATTTTGTGTATGCTTTTATAATATCCTACCAAGTACTTGTAATTTAAGGGAACTAGAAGTGTGGTCATAGCAACACCTCTTTCCCGTGTTGACGGCTGGTGTTACTGCTTATCCAGGCCTATAACCAGTGAACTGCGGCTCTGTTCGTGGGTATGGAAGTTGTGATGTTAAATGCTACTGTTTAAAACAGGCCATATAAAAAATAAAGCGTGTAATATAGTTCCATTTATGTGAGAAAAATGTACATTTATTTTACCCTCATCTGACAAAGTTTTAGAAATAGTATGATTTTTGCATTGCTGCTTTGGCAAGTAATTTTATATTTATTTGACTTCTTGTGATAATCTTTCAGTGCGGAGTCTATCCTGGTCTGTGCATGGAAGTTCTAGAACTAGAATTTCTTTCTTTCTAGAACTATTAAAGGTGATCCAAACGTTATCCTACCCAGGCAGTACCCAACTTGGGAACAGATTTAATTTCAGTGTTGAAAAATCAGTTAGGAATTCAGAACTTCCTCCTATTTAAACAAACATGCCAAAAAAAAAAAAGTATAAATAAAAAATTGGCCCTTCAGCTATTTATAGCCAAAGTCTTTTGAACTGAGAATGCAGCTGAAATATCTGTAAGAACTTGTGTGTGGAAATTTTCACCAAATTCTGAGAGAAATTATTTTATACGGGCCTCAGAATTTGATGACACCCATTATTTAATTTGAAAGTTATTTAATTTTTGATGCAAATATGTTAAGATGCATACACATATGCTGCACACATCTGATTTCACTGAATTCCAAGCTAAATTGATCCACTTTTAAGGGGCTCAGGTTTTGATGACATGTTTAGATTCTGTAACATCTGATACATGTGTTCTTTAGTAAGGTGTGATAATAATATAATGAATACCTCTGACCCCACTGCCTAGAGGAAGAGAACATGCCTGATGTTTCCTGGTCCCATGTCCCCTTGACACCCCCCCATCCCAACCCCTTCACTCCAGGCAGACAGCCATGGTCCTGAATTGTGTATTTATCATTCTCTTACTTTTGTTTGCTGGTTGTCACATTTTACAGCATACGTGTGCACATCTCAATTCTGGCCTTAGGATAGAAGCTGACTCTAGCTCTCCTCTGAGCCCTCTGCATTCCATCATTAGTCTGAGTAGGTTTTTTGGTTTGGTTTTGTTTGTTTGTTATTCAGCTCATAGAAGCTTTTCAGAAGACTTTAAAAAATATTTTATTCAGCATTTTTAGTTGTTTTCAATGAGCTCTGTGGCCAGGACATTGGGTCCACTATGTTGGTAGAAATGGAAGTGATCACATAGGGCTTTAAAATTTTATCCCTTTTGGTTCATTTCCACACTAATTTGCACTGTGATTAGAGACTGTGGTTCATTTGAACTCGTTGTTCAGACTCTTTGGACTTGTTTCATCGTCTTGCATGTTGAGATTTTGCCAGGGGTTCAGCTTTGCTTGAGTGAACGTGTCTCCTCTGGCTGTGCAGTGAGCTCTGTAGATAGCCATCAGTTTGAGATTGTTCATTGTGCTGTTCGCGGCTCCTGCGTCTCTATTCTATCTTCCTGCTTGAAGGATGGGGTTGCTGGGAGAACTGCGGTTCTGGTTCAGAACCACATGGGAGTCGTTCTCCCTCAGAACTTCTGTGGTATTCTCTGCTGTGTATGATCCCTGTGGCTGCCGTTGAGAAATAGCTGTCGTAGTCTATTCATCTGTCTCCTCGTGGCTGCCGTTGAGAAATAGCTGTCGTAGTCTATTCATCTGTCTCCTCTCTCTGGGTGGCTTTAAGATCCTTACTTGTCCTCAGTGTTTTGCAGTTTTATTACAAACTAGGTGGGATTCCCACTTATTTTTCCTGCTTGATCTGTGTTGTGTGGCCAGGACCTCTGGGTTCCTGTCATTTTAATCGGTGCTGGAGATGTCTTCGTTGGCGTCTGCTCAGATACTGCCTTTTCTTCCTTCTTAGTTATTCCTCCTGAGATTTCAGTTGAGATCTCCATCAGAACTTCTCAGACTGTATCTATTGACGCCTCTTTTTTGTTCTCAACTCCTGTCTCCCTGAGATCTGGATTCACATAAATCTTTCAGATCACCAACCCTCCTCAGCTGTGGCCAATTTGATATCTAGTGCATTTGTTGGATTTTTATTTATTTTTCAAGTTTTATCTCTCCCCCCACCCCGCGTTCTTCAGTCTGTCAGGCCATCTTTTGTGGCCCTTATTGTTAACTAATTTTTCTGTCCCCTCCTTTTTTTTTTTTTTATCATTTCCGATGGGGTTGATGTCTCTATTCTGAATCCGAATTGTAACATCTGGAGTCCGTGGGCTTTACAACTGTTGGTGGTGACCCACTGACTCTTATTCACAGCGGCTTGTTTTCTTGCATGTTTGTTATGAGCCTAGCGTTTTGTTGAACTTCATGTGCGGGGATCTTGAGGGTCTACACTGGGCAATAGTGCATACTCCTGAGTGTTATCTGTTGTTTCTGTTTTGGAAGAATCAGTATTTTTATTACTTTGGTTCTCTTATCAGGATAGAAGCAAAAGAATTATGTTTAGATTTCCTCTATACTAGTTCCATCCCATGAAAGAGAACGAAAACTTATAATAAACTACCTTAATTTTATTATTCCTTACTTTGAAATTTCACCCATGCCCACTACTCATCATGCCCCTTGTTTGGATGGAGTCATGAGGAAAACAACACGTCAGTGGGTGTATTGAGCGTTGGGTTCCTGGTGGGAGATGGTTCTGTGGATGCACATAGTTTCATTCAAAGATGTCCTAAATGTGACTACCAGTGTGACATGCCACAAATGACTCACTAAATGTTTTTGACCCATTTCAGAATATTCTGAAAGATATTAATCAGCACACTCTAAAAATAAACTAGAATCTTGTTATAACCCTAGTCACTGTAGAGCAGGTGTCTAAAAAAATAATTTTTGATGCCAAAGCTAATGGCTTATTGTAAGCAAGAAAAGCGTGTTTTGCCTTGAAGTTGAATTTTGCCTTTGCCATATAACATTTTATTCTTCTTTATCTCTCGGATTTGTTAAAGGTGTATTTGATTGGCAACCTTTTGCAAGTAGTAGTGGCCGTTAGTTTGAAGGGCTCTGTCCATGTTTAGTCAAGAAGTTGCCGTATTAACTAAATGTGCATCGATGATGCTGAACTTCTGTAGGACCCGTTTGGTACCACTGACATTTTCAGCCTCTGAGATGCCTGTGTCAGACATGAGGTTGTCATTGTTTTCTCCTACAAATATATTAAGGTTTAAAATGAGTATATCCATCGGTCTGCTCTTAAAAAACGTTAACTGTAACATAATTCGTGGTTTATTTGACAAAAACAGTTCCAGTGGGAAGCTGAAGAAGACATTGAGTCCAGCACCCTAACTTTATGGTTTGGAACCTAAACTGCAGAGACGTGTGAGGGGCCAGGGCACACTTATATTTTGTTGGTCAATCTTTCTGTTATTTTACTCCAGTTTTTTATTTTTACGTGTTTTTATTTAGATAATTATATTATCAGAAATGATTTCTTTAACTGTAGTTTCTTGGCCATAAAGCTTTCTGTCAGTTAAAACATTTTGAAATGGAAGCTCCAAGTGGGAAAGTTTAGTTTAAAACCTGACATTTTCAATGTGAGAATTATTAGCTGTCCTTTTCCAGAAAGAAGTTAAAATTAAATATAAGTCTAAGTCTGATTCATTAGAAGATACATTTTCTGTACTTCTTTAATAGATTTAATAATGTACTTTTTTTTTTTTCCTTTTCCACTCCTGTATGGTTTCAGTGATTCAAAAAGTTGTATGGTTATTGAGGACTTAGGTAAACTCTGTCATATTTATACTGTTCAACCCATAGTTTTTTGTTCATCCTTCTCTGTAAAAGACTTTAGAAATGGGAGGCAGAAATGGTCAGTCTCTCACGGTCACTCTTCCCTGCTGCTATTTTCAGTTTGCCTTTAGTCTACCTCAGGGCCTTGGACAGATTCTTTCTTTGGTAGAAATCCTGCCGTCTCAGGATCCCCAGCACCACCCTCAAGTTCAGCCGTTCATCAGAAGGATTTACAGGGCTCAGAGGTTGTTATAGTTCTGGTTTTCGTTTATTATAGGAAAAGGATACAGAGGAAAGGCAGCAAAGGGGAGGGGTCTGCGGGGTGATGTCCAGAGGAAATTAAATGGAAGCTTCCCCGGGTCCCTCCCAGGGGAGTCCCATGGCGCAGCACGTGATGTGTGACAACAGGTGCAGAGGTTCGCCAGCCTGGGACCCTGCTGAGCTTGGGCGTTGAAGGATTTTATCAGGCTCCATCTCCTGGGCGTACAACACCTGTGTGACCTCAGGTAGTCAGGCTCCAGGCCCCAGGAAGGAAGCAGGTGTTCGTCATAATCACATTGTACATACAGATTCTCCAGTCAGACTGGGATGGTGTGGCCCGAGGCTTCAGGTGGGCAAAGGCACTCTTATCAGAACATTTCAGGAGTTCAGGTTCCAGGAGGCCCAGAGCCAGTCATAATCTTGGGAATGTGTAGGGTTTGAGCAACCCAGGCCTGCTGAGTTAACACTTTTCTGCATGACTCCTCTTTCTTTTCCTGGACTTAGATCATTTCTATTCATTCAGTAACTCTTTTAAAAAAATTGAAGTATAGTTGATTTACAGTGTTGGGTTAGTTTCTGCTGTACAGCACCGTGATTCAGTTACATATATATATGTATATATATATATATTCTTTTTCATATTCTTTTCCATTGTGGTTTGTTACAAGATATTGAATATAGTTCCTTGTGTTATACAGTAGGACTTTGTTGTTTATTTTGTATGCAGTAGTTTGTATCTGCTAATCCCAAACTCCTAATTTATGCCTCCCCCCTCCCTTTCCCCTTTGGTAACCATAAGATTGTTTTCTATGTCTGTGACTAACTCTTAATTTTAAGCGGTGTTTTCTATGTAAAGCCTTCCATGACACCTGTACATTTCTCATTTAACATCCGATTTTTAAAAATATTTTAAAATTAGTTTTACTGAGGTGTAATTTTACATACAGTAAGAATCACTAGGGCTTCCCTGGTGGCACAGTGGTTGAGAGTCCGCCCGCTGATGCAGGGGACGCAGGTTCGTGCCCCGGTCTGGGGAGATCCCACATGCCGCAGAGCGGCTGGGCCCGTGAGCCATGGCTGCTGAGCCTGCGCGTCCAGAGCCTGTGCTCCACAACAGGAGAGGCCACAACGGTGAGAGGCCCGCGTACTGCCAAAAAAAAAATAAAAAAGAAGCACTAACTTCAGTGTACAGCTCAGTGAGTTCTGACAGATGTGTTTAGTTGAGCAGTTTCCATTACAATCATGATATAGTACAATACAAAAATAGAGAAATTGACATTGATACAATACTACTAGGTAGACTACAGATCATGTTCAGATTTCACCAGTTTTTACGTGCACTCCTGTGTTTGTGTGTAAGAGTGTGTGTGTAGTTCTATGCAGTTTTATCGTAGGTACAGATGCATGTGACTACTACTGTAATGAAGACACAGAAGTGTCTCACCAACACAGAGAAGCTCCCTGGTGCTGCTTGGTCACAGCCTGCCCCTCTCCTAACCCCTGGCAGTCACGGGTCTGTTGTGTGCACGTTGTATTTCCCTGTTATTATCTGTTGCCCCCACTAATAGAGTGTGCCGTTCAGTGAGGGCAGACGTAAAGTCTGCCTTCACCATTGTGTCCACAACACAGTAAGACATGGGTTTTAGGTGCCTAATTGATTCTCTCAAATGACTTATTAGTGATGATTGAGTTTTAATGCTAATGCCCTGATGTTCAAAAATTTGGATGAGATTTATTAGAAGATGTCAAAAAAATCCAAGAAACAAAGGAACGGTATGCCTTTGGAATTTGAGAAATCCCATTGGCTTGTGTGTGTGCGCGCGTGCACTCTCAGCATAGATCTTCTTAAAAACTGATATGATTCTTCAAGTACCTCTAGTATTTGTGGTTGCTTTTCCATTATATATGGACAAGAAAAAAGAAACAATGGAAACACTTATTGTCGTACTGGTTTTCTAGCTTTGGTCATCTCCTTTTTTTTTTGCGGTACACGGGCCTCTCACTGTTGTGGCCTCTCCCGTTGCAGAGCACAGGCTCCAGACGCGCAGGCTCAGCGGCCATGGCTCACGGGCCCAGCCGCTCTGTGGCATGTAGGATCCTCCCGGACAGGGGCACGAACCCGTGTCCTCTGCATCTGCAGGCGGACTCTCAACCACTGCGCCACCAGGGAAGCCCAAGGAGTTTGTTTTAATTGAGAACTGCCATTGGGTTCCTTCTGCATACAAACACTCCACTCTTTGCTCTCACAGAACTCAGGGAGGAGTGCCTGACAGTTGAGCCAACTTGGCCGACTGCCTCGGATCACTCAGGCGGTGTATGATGTAGATGGTTATATACACATTTGTCTGCCCTCAGCCCCATTTTCTTTACACACACTATCGAGGACTTTCAGGTCTATTTGATAAATTCATGTAGCTGACAGAATATTCAGAAGAGACCAAAGCAAGACAAAAGATCTCACGTGGCAGCCAAAGCACTGACGTGGCATATGGGATAAATGATGGAGCAGCCCCATTTTCTTTACACACACTATCGAGGACTTTCAGGTCTATTTGATAAATTCATGTAGCTGACAGAATATTCAGAAGAGACCAAAGCAAGACAAAAGATCTCACGTGGCAGCCAAAGCACTGACGTGGCATATGGGATAAATGATGGAGCAGCCCCATTTTCTTTACACACACTATCGAGGACTTTCAGGTCTATTTGATAAATTCATGTAGCTGACAGAATATTCAGAAGAGACCAAAGCAAGACAAAAGATCTCACGTGGCAGCCAAAGCACTGACGTGGCATATGGGATAAATGATGGAGCAGCCCCATTTTCTTTACACACACTATCGAGGACTTTCAGGTCTATTTGATAAATTCATGTAGCTGACAGAATATTCAGAAGAGACCAAAGCAAGACAAAAGATCTCACGTGGCAGCCAAAGCACTGACGTGGCATATGGGATAAATGATGGAGCAGATTAGGATTAGTACTTTTATTAGAGATGTGAGTGGTTTTTATATTAAAACCTGTGCTTTAGTTCTGTTGCAGAATAAGGTGAAAAAACTCATGAATGTAAATATACTGCTTGCCCACAGAAGGAAGTCCAGATACATCCTGTTTTTTAAGCAGGAAACTGACATCCATATGGAAACAAATTAATTTAATAAAACAAAGAACAACATTCAGAGATCTTTGCTTGAAAGACTCTTGGAAATTTGCTGGATTTGGAGTTAATAAACAGTAGTAATCCATGGTATAAAAAAGAATATAACACAATGACAGTGGTAAAACAAACTAAGACATGCACGTGAAGCCATCATGTTAGACCCTGGGACTACCAGGGTTATGAGCTGTGGTCCTTACTGGTCATTAATCTTCCTTCTAGTGGAGAATGCCTACACTTTCTGAGAGTTCACAAGAAGGTATAGGAACACACTGAAGCTTGAGTTATGGGGGTCAGTGGATGGGTTTTTGAGTTTTAACTTTAACGCTTGCTGTGTGACCTTGAGTACATTAATTTTGAGTAATTAAGCTTTCTGTTTTTTGTGTATAAAATAGGACTGAGGCCTATCTTGAAGAGTTATTGAACAGACTATAAATAATGTATCTAAAACAGCATAATACCTAACCCCTGGAATAATAAGTAGTTCCTGCTATCATCTTCATTCTTTTTAGGTTCTTTCTAAGGCTCTTCATTGGGGATTATAGTAGGGTCCAACTCACAGTGATGCTGTGAATATTAAATGAGAGTTATGTATAAATCTGCCTGACGTGGCAATGTGAGTATATTTACTGTAAGCAACTATATAGCTACACATACGCACACTTAAATGTTCAATAAATTGCATTTATTTCACAAATGAAAGCATGAAAGTTAGAAGTGTTTTATAAAAAAATGAACACTGAGTGTTAAAAACCCTACATTTTGAAGAAAATTGCATGAGCCCAACATCAGGACGTGATGTGCACAGTGGTCCAGAGAACAGCCCCTCTGGAGCCTGGGTGACAGGGACCTTGCGGGGGGGTTGCTCTCTGTCCTCACAGAGGGCAGCTGCCACAGGGTGGGGTAAGGAGGAGGGGAGGGTCTGCTGAGATGGCTGGTTCCATGGTGGATCAACACACTTGGCAGAAAACATGGATCACTGCACGCAGTGAATGGGCCTCAGGCCGTAGTCATACAGCTCTGAGTCGAGAGTAGTAGATTGTTACTGTAAGAAAAAAACAACTCTCAGAACTTTTAAGTCATGTTCATAACTAAAGGGATTTTCCATAAAGATCGTTGTTAATTTTCTCTTTTTTTTCATTTTTGCAATTAATATGAATTTGGTTTTGATGACTGAATAAAGCATGTGATAACATTTTTCCACCTTTGAATAGTGTTTAAAGATTATAGTAACTAATCTTAAGATAGTTTTGTAATAATGCATTTTCCTCAACATGTAATTGCCGTTCTGCTCTGGTTGCTTCAAAGTCTGCACCAAACCATAAGCTAAGATCCACTGAATGCTTCAGTCAGAACAACTGTGGTGTTTCTCTAACTCACATAAATACAGTCTTGATTCATCTGTCCATTTTTGTGTTTAGTAATAAACCTACTTATGATGCAAAAAAGTTAGTTTTAAAATTTGGATTTATTTTTTGCTATAGAGGAGAAAGAGCCAATTGAAGTGTAAACTGAGTGATTCTAGAATCAAAGCTGTTTACTTAATTTAGTGGGTTGAATAATTCAGTTCTATTGAATCAGTCTTAAATGCCTGCTATATTTAAGGAATAGAAATTACTATTGCTTGTAACTCTTATGGAAAATAACATTTACACACAGAGGTATCCAAACCGTAGTTTGATGACTTTATTCTTTCATTCATTTGCTCAGTCTTCAGTCAGTCAGTGTTTATGGACCACCTAGGTAGAGGTGCTAATGCAGAAAATAGAGCAAAGGTTTCAGAGGAAATGGCGTTTAGGTCAGAAATAGATCACTGCTGGCTGAGCGGGCATCGCCTCCGTCCTGAAAGGAGTGAGTAGGTGAGCACACGTGCCCCTCAGGTTATAGGCTCTGGTACGTTAAAGAGGGCATCCCCGTCTGAAGACTTTTATTTTCTCTGTAAGAAAGAGATGTGGCTGGTTGACTGGAGAAAGTGTGAATCAGTGTGTTGCCAAGCTTCCTAGGCAGGCATTGCCGAATTTCCAAGCAGCCTCAGGCGATCGTTTGAGGTTTGTCTTCGTGAACGTAAAGCGAAGCACAGAGCAGAGTTTCTCCAGTTGCTCGGCAGTAAGCGTGGAGAAGGAGGTGGGTGGCTGGTTTCAGTATTTCCTGGTCTTGCCAGGGAATTAAAATAACGGGAAGAAGGAGGTTGGGAAGTGTGGGGGTCTTTTCAAGGGAAGGTTATGAACTATCACTATAAGGTTGGCAAAGTAGTTAACTTGGGACTAGAAATCTTTTGAACGAGTGAACTGACAGGCTAGGTAGCCATAGAACAGGATCTGTGGAGTTTTTCCTAGGGCAGAGGTCAGCATACTTTTTTTGTGAAGGACCAGAGAGTAAATATTTTAGGGTTGAGGACCAAGAGGCCAAATGGAGGGGAGGGTATTATGAAATACTTATATAACAAGAGACAAGACAGATTTCCACGGAGTTTTGTATTGGTGAAATTCATAATATAATAATTGAGTGTGGTTTTTTTGTAATAAAGGTCTACTAATGAGAGGAACAGAAGTTCCTTTTTGGGGGAGGAGTAACATTTCACTTAATCGAAGTTCAGAATGAATGCTCCTTGTCATCAAAATCAATTGCAGATCTTGATCTCTTGATGCAAAGCTGTGAGATTTTACATATTTCATCTTTGAAAACATCTTCACACTGATGAGTGCTCGCAGATACTGATATCAGTCCCTCACAGTCATTGGTTGGAAGGCCTTTGTACAATTTGTTAGATCCTTCTCTATATCACACTTCAAGCATGTTGGCACTTTGCAGATGAATCACTTATAGTTGATGGTTAGGTGGAATCACACCAGTTGCAGGATTAAATGGATTTTGAAATAACGTTAGTTTTCTTTGCCTTTGCATTGAGGTCCAAAAAATGGTGCTGGGACTGTAGTTTGAGTTCAGAAAATAACAGCCACCGCAAATTTGCCTGGAAATGGAGCTCTCCCGTCTTGTTTTCCCTTTGACAACATGGAGGGTAGAAAGCAGCTTGACGTTATTGTGATCCAGATGATGCTTAAGTGCTCATAGATCGTATGTGTTCTTCACAAAGGAAGACTGTTTGAGTCTTTAACTATTCTTTGGTATTACTCATTTTATATACAGCATCTAGCGTGATTATTGACACAGTGTGTATAAAGCATGTAAATGGCACCCAGTAAACATATACTTAATGACTAAGTTTAAAACATATTCTCTTACAGCAACATTATTTTACCCATTCCTTTTTATTGTAGGTGAAGAGCGATTATATGTTGGAGGTCGCTGATCAAGTGGACCAGGACATTGCTTTGAAGTTGGGTTGTCTAGAAATACGGTAAGGTGGTAACTAGACATTGAGGTCTTCATTCAACAGTGTTTTCTGTTATTTTTTCTAGGTATTTTTCTTTCCTGATAAAGATTATCAATAAAGTACTGAATAAAATGAGTAAAATTTGATGATACTCTGAATTATGTTGACATTGCTAATTTTAGAATCTTTTAAAATATTACATTTAGAATTGAATGACTTATAAGAGTACAAGTATGTAAGCAAGTCTAAGGCTGAGCTCCCCAATAGAACCTTCTGTGATGAAGGAAATGTTCAGTATCTGTGAGATCCCATGTGCCAGCCACTAGCCAAGCTGGATGCTGAGTACTCAGATGTGCAGCATCTGAACATTAAATCTGAACATAAATAGCCATTTATGTCTAATGGCTGCCATTATGGGGGATGGGAAACTGAGAATGTATTTCTTATTTCTGATAACATTTGTCACCATTTGTCATATATTCTGTGCCACCATTTAAAACTTGGAGTGAAAGAAATATTTTACCTTTGTCAGGTATAATTTTAATTAAAATTTACCCCGGCTTGGGGCTTCCCTGGTGGCACAGTGGTTAAGAATCTGCCTGCCAGTGCAGGGGACACGGGTTCGAGCCCTGGTCTGGGAAGATCCCACATGCCACGGAGCAACTAAGCCCGTGTGCCACAACTGCTGAGCCTGCGTTCTAGAGCCCGTGAGCCACAACTACTGAAGCCCGCACGCCTAGAGCCATGCTCCACAAGAGAAGCCACTGCAGTGAGAAGCCCGCACACCGCAACAAAGAGTAACCCCCGCTCGTCGCAACTAGAGAAAGCCCGTGGGCAACAACGAAGACCCAACGCAGCCAAAAAAAAAAAAAAAATTACCCCAGGCTGCTAGTTTAAGATGTGTTGGTTAAATTAGCTAAAATTCGATTATGTGTACTCAAAACAGTTAGTGATAATTTTCCCGAGAGATCACTGTTTTTTATATTATATAAGGCTATCAAATAACGGTTCCTACAAGGACCCAAAGATCATTAAGTATAACTCTCAACTCTTCATTAAAATTTGTTTTCAACCTTAATTATATATCCCAGTAAAAAAAAAAAAAAGCCATCTCTCACTGGTCTCTTCCCGTTCCTGGCCTTTACAGTTTTTGCTTGGGAAACAAACTTGGCGCTCTTTCCTTCCCACAGACAATGCTGTGATGTATTACTTGAAAGAGGGGTCCAGAAGCATTAGGCCCTACGTGAATGGCATGCGTGCCTCTCTGGGTTCCCCTCTCACTCTGGCCTCTCCATGTTACGTTTATCCTTCTCCTCCTCTCCCCTGTTTGAGGTCACTGATTTTTGAACTCTGAAGGAAAAAGTTGACAAAGTAGTCACCCGTCCAGCTGCCCCTCCCAAACTCCTCCCCCACATGAATAGAAAACAGGAGAACAAATTAAGTGATCCTTTTTGGGCCCTTTAAAACTTTTTGTCAAAATCTAGTACTTTCGATTTTAAGTAGGCCAAGAAAAAGTCAAACAAATTTAAAAAGCAAAACCAGTATTCATGTTATTACAGACGAGTTTGAAACGGTCTTGTTGATTACGCATTCTCCTGGGAAATCACTTCAGATGATTTGTAATATCTGTGTGTTCCAAAGCAGCTGGAGCTAGACCTTGTCCCTTTGTGAGATAACTGTGTACACGCAGAGAATCCCACCCACTTGGGGCAGATTTTGCAGAGAAAGGACTTGGTTCCAGTAAGACCTGAAATTGCTTGAACATGTAACTTGGAATAAGAGGTAAAATTCAGACTGTGAACACTCAGCGAGATAGGCAGCACTTCTCTGCCGAGCCTGGCGCCTGTTACCTGGACTAGCCCACTGCGATGGTTCTGCTTCAGGTCCCTTACTGTTTCCTTAGTAACTGTGGGTCTTCCCAGGAGCAGGTGGGGTGCGCACCGGCCACAGGGGCAGCCTGGGGTTCCTGGCACTCTCCCTTGAGGAAAGGCCAAGTACAAGTAGTGAATGTAGCTGATCTTTTTTACAGCTGGAATCTGGTTTCTCATTTTGCAAAGAGCCAGACCTGCTTCACATCGAAAGGGAACGTGAGATTGTTCAATAGAGATACGGTCTGCGTTAACTGATTTATGCTGCATTAGGATGCAGGAAAAATGCTGCGAGTCAAATTGGTTCTTTATTCGTTGTTTATCAGAACGTTTGTGGCTTAGCCGCGTAGTAGTTAGATACCCCCCTTTCACGGTTTTTATTTATTTATTATTTTTTTATTTTTTATTTTTATTTTTTTTTCCTTTCACGGTTTTTAATCATTTAACATCGCAGACATTCCCAATACCAGTCTATGAGTGTGTATCTTCTCTGCTTTTAGGCGGTCGTACTGGGAGATGCGGGGCAACGCCCTGGAGAAGAAGTCTAACTATGAAGTATTAGAGTAAGTGCGGCACGTCCAGGCGCTGCCTGCAAGCATTCAGAGCTAAGTCACTTTTCAAACTGTAGATTTTACTGGTTTATCTTTACTTAAAACTTAACATTAAATCTGAAGCACTACTGTTTCTAAAACTTTTATATCCGGAAGAGGAAAGTTTTATTAAGAAATGAATTCTTGGTGACGTTAATTGTGTTAGCAAACATTTAAATTTGTTGATAAATGTCTTAAGGTTAATATTCTTTGGCATGTTAACACATAAATAATAAACTCTTCTGTCTCTGTAGATTTAACCATATTGGGATGGAGTTTCACTTCTAATTTATATTGAACTATGAAATTGTTATTATTCTCTTTATAAGTTTATTAGGGTTTTTTTTTCCCTTAGTTAAAAAAAAGTGGAAAGATGGGAGTTATTTGTTGCTCATGTATCAGAAAATTTAGGATAACTGAATATTTTTCCAATAGTGAAGTTAACAGTCGTTAGACTGTTACGTTAGAGTATTTAAAATGCATATAAGACAGAGTGGGGCTTACGTCTTGGGAGGCTGAAAGTTCTGCACTTTATCTGTTGATATTTAATGCAGCAAAAAAATCACTGATATTTGTTATTTCCAGTTTTATTTTCATTAGCAATGGTGCAACTTTTTGCCAGCACTTTTCCTGGCCATATTATTACTGAAATTCTTGTGCTATTTGGAAGATGTTACTACAGTGAAGTAAAAGGTTGTCCATAAGTACCCTGCGTTAATAGAGACTTGACGTGGCTTTGGATTTTATTTGACTTTCCAGGTCAGCCCAACTGCTATCATACTGTGAAAGTATAATATCCCACCATTTTGAAAACAAGATTTTACAGGGGAGGTATGGTCATTTGAAAATAAAAGTAGAAGTAAATATTTGGGGGAATTAGTTATGGAGCAGGTCCGACCATTTGCACTAATAACTGGCGGTAGACGTGATAGTTATTTTGCAATCACACAAGCCTCCTTTGTCCAAATTGTGACAAGTGAGGTAGCGCCCCGGGCAGCCTGTCCCGTTGTGGCGCGGATTCATCCCTTGATTTCTGGACCTACTGTATTAGCACAATGTAAGTTTCTGGACCTACTGTATTAGCATAATGTAAGTTTCGTGACAGTGTGCAGCGTACAAGGCACTCACTAAATATTTGTGGTTGTGTGTTTATGGACACATCCATCACATAGTGTTGTGCCTCTTAACAGATTGAATAAGGATAAAACACGAAATTGTTAGAGTTGAATGAAAACTTTTAGAGATCAATTGGGATATCTTAGTAGGCAGAATGATTTTAAGTAGAATATTCTCTGCCCTTCAGTTGACAGTGTAGAAGCAACAATATCATTAATAACATTTAAAAAAAAACCCCAAAAAAACTAACATTCACTGTGGTTTAGGTGGTTTAGGTTTTTGTTTAAAATTGTCACATTCCTCAGCCTGAAAGACTCTTCCTACTGCTTAAAATACAAATGACCGGAATCAGAGGAACCATTGAAGGTCTTGTCTCAGGTACATGCTAGGTTTGTTCTCATTTCAAATGGAGGTTTTTGAGAAATATCCGTTTGTTTCTTTGTTTATTCGTTCATTTAACAAAGATTATTGAGCATGTGCTGAGTCCTTGGCAGCTAAGTGCTAGAGATGCAGAAGTGGGTAATCCAGAGTTTTCACCCTCAGGAAGCTTACAGCTGGAAGGGAGACACTCAGACAGTAAGCAGAGTTGTAAAATAATATAGTAGGAACTGAAGTAGAAGCTTCTAGAGGGTGTGTGTGGGGTGGTACTCCATGTCTGAGGTCTGATGGGAGATGCTGTCTAGCCTGAGTGGTGGAGAAGGAACGTGGGCAGGCGGAGGCTGCTGCTCCGGAACCAGCCAGTCCCGGGAGAGAGCGCAGCATTTGCCAAGACACAGAAACGTGGACGTCAGTTTACTGCGGGTAGAACACCTTGCCCGTTGGGGAGGGCGGCGATGTGTGTTGTAAACAGCTCCAGGCGTTGACAAGGCCTCCAGACGATTAGGTCGTGATGACTTGGTGAACCAGGTCCGTGACAGGAGGAGCTTTGTGGTGGAGAATTCCATATTCCCAAATTGGAATGGTATTAAAGAAAGTTAAAAATGGAAGTAGGGAACCCAGAAACTGTTGCATCTTTCCTTTCTCCTGGAGGAAGAATGAGTCTCTGACGTGGACTCCATAGTAGGAGCAGTGGAGGTGGGAGTTTACCAGAGTCAGGGTCTGCGGACTGGCTGCCTGGTTGGATTGGGGTGAAGGAGGCCAAGGAGGCATCTGGGGATTCTCGGTTTTCTGTCCTGGGCCAGTGGGCATGTCAGTCACAGAAACAATTTCGTGTTTGGGGGGAAGGAGGATAAGTTGGTTGGGACGTGTTGATTTTCAGTTCTGAGGGAACATTTGTGTTATTTAAATGAAAAAGGAAACAGAAATGTTGGTTTATTTTCTATGTTATAAAATCACTAAAACCACAGCTTTAAAAAAAATCTCTGATGGTACCCAGTGCCTCGATCTTGGTTTCTAATATCATTCTTCAATGAGAGGAAGAAGGACTCCTGATCCGAGGGGCAGGGGGAGATATATGGGCCTAGAGCATCTTGTAGAGCTGGAAAGGAGCAAGCGCTCAGAAAAGCAGGTGGTGGGGCTGTGTCAGAGCATCAAATTGGAGTCCCAGTGACCAAAGGTAGGGCATTTGGGCAACAATGAATGACTTAGTTTTGGGTTATAGCCCAGAGTATGAAATAAATATCCATCGACCTATATGAATATAAATAATTGAATAAATAAATATATAGAGAAGTGATAAATCTCCCACATAGAAGAATTCTAAGTAATTTATATAGATACAGCCTGAGGAGGCAGATCATAAAATCCCACCCTATAGTGTGGGCTCTGCTTAGCGACA
This sequence comes from Delphinapterus leucas, assembly GCF_059928025.1. Taxonomy (NCBI): domain Eukaryota; kingdom Metazoa; phylum Chordata; class Mammalia; order Artiodactyla; family Monodontidae; genus Delphinapterus; species Delphinapterus leucas. The sequence continues at coordinate 2,835,293 of NC_143145.1, forward strand.
TGTGTCTAAAGAATACAGAGTGGAAGGGTGTGTAAGTAACCTGACAGTGGAGCCATCTGACAGGCGCTACCTCAGCCAGGTGGTCAAGGTCAGCATCAACACCAACAGTTATGTTGATGGCATGTGTGCCCTTGGTGTGATCTGTTGTGAATGACACTTCATCTCTGTGGCCTGCTTCCCCAAAACCTAAAAACCCAATCCAGACTTGCGAAAAACAGGTAATTCTCATTTGAGGGACGTTTTACAAATTACCAAACCAGTACTACTCAAAACTGTCAAGATCTTTAAAAACAAGGAAAGTCTGAGAAACTGACACAAGCCAAGAGGAACCTAAGGAGATGTGATGATTAAATTGGATCCTGTGAAACAGAAAAATGACATTAGGGAAGACACTGATGAGATCTGAAAGTGTAGGGCTTGTTAGTAATGATGTATCAGAACCGATTTATTAGTTATGGCAGAGGTGCCATAGTAATGCAGGGGTAAGCCAGGTGTGTGGGCTATTCAAGGAACTCTCTGTACTACCTTTGCAACTTTTCTGTAAATCTAAAACTATTCTAAAATAAAAAGTTTATCTTGGGAACAGTTCTCAAAGCTTTCTGAGATGCTCTTCCCGGGTTATAATCCTCCAATTTGGCTCGAATAAAATTTTCCATTTCTTAAAAAAAAAAGAACGAGAGAATTGAAGAGGAAAAAGCCAGCAGGTACTTAGAGATGATCTAAAAAGGTGAATCATTGTGCGAAGTTGGAGAAGGAGGGCCAGGTCAGTGGCTTGCATTGTAGCGTGCCCGGCTGTCAGAGAGTTGTCCTCAGGGCCACTGTGATGTGGACTGTGTCCCAGCCTGTCTTTGTGAGAGGCCCACGTCGGAGCGGGAAGGGTAACTGAGCCATGGCAGCTGGGTGAGAGCCAGAGGTGTCATGGGAATGAAGAGAACAGGTACCTGGGGGAAATCTCCGTGGATAATACATTTGCATGTTTTTGGCAACAAGAAAAGTCTGTAAAAAGAAAGAAAATGAAGAAGCAGGTATCCATCAAGATGGATTTGGAGGTATATTTGGAGAGAGGAGCGTTAAGTTCAAGACGGATTTGAAATCAGAGTCAAAAATTGCATTAAAGTTGGTGTGAATTTGGCTTACTTCTAAAAATTACAGAAACCGAGGCGGCAGGAGAACAGATATGTGGAAGAGGGCCCACTGGAGCATTAATCAGTGCCTCCAGAACTTCAGAGTGTCTGTGGGGTCAGTGGCATGCAAAGTGTGGGAATCACCAGACATGAATTAGGGCCAGTGACTATTGCCACCTGCAGACAGAACAAAGCCGTACAGCGTGATTTTGTCAGTTAGAGGCCTCCTTAGAGGGTATTGATGAAAACCGGAATTATCTGTTATTCCAAAAATGGCCGTTGTGTAGTAGTTATTCTGTATGTAAGGTATTTAAATTAAGTAAACATGATGGTTAAGGAAAAGAAGGGGCAGGATGAGAGACTTCCAGTTCCCGGCTGTTACTGTGCTGGTTTGGGGTCCTTCATAATGGCGTGAGTTGTGTGAACTCACTACCCCATCTCAGTGTGAGAAGTGGGGCGATGGAGGGGGCTCTTGCAGCAGGTTGCTCCCCTGTTGGCTGGCTCTTGCATTTACTGTCCTGGATCAGTAAAGCCCTGGGTTTCTGTTTCCAAATCTGTAAAGTAGGGACCATGGTGATACCCACCTACATACTGGGTTGATGTGGGAAGTTAAGAGAGAGAATCATGTCAAGAGCTTAATATGGTGCCCAGCACTGAATAAATGTTGCCCGTAATTGTCGTTGGGATCGTTACCCAGAGGAGAGAGTTGAAACACCTTCCCATTTGGGGGCCGTTTCATATTCCTTTTGTGATTGTACTTTTCTTCTGTTTTCCATTCTGTTTATGTGTTTTTCTTATTGAGATCTTTGTCATACTAACCCATGGTTCGTAACATTTGTTGTATATATTCTCTCCCAATTTGTCTTTTATTTATTTATTTTAAATTTTTATTTATTTTTGGGTGCGTTTGGCCTTTGTTGCTGTGCACGGGCTTTCTCTAGTTGCGGTGAGCGGGGGCTACTCCCTGTTGCAGTGTGCAGACTTCTCATTGAGGTGGCTTTTTTTTTTTTTTAACATCTTTATTGGAGTATAATTGCTTTACAATGGTGTGTTAGTTTCTGCTTTATAACAAAGTGAGTCAGCTATACATATATATATTTCCCCATATCTCCTCCCTCTTGAATCTCCCTCCCACCCTCCCTATCCCACCCCTCTAGGTGGTCACAAAGCACTGAGCTGATCTCCCTGTGCTATGCGGCTGCTTAAAAATATGGAATGCTTCACGAATTTGCGTGTCATTCTTGCGCAGGGGCCACGCTAATCTTCTCTGTATCTTTCCAATTTTAGTATATGTGCTGCCGAAGTGAGCACTGCAGTGGCTTTTCTTGTTGCAGAGCACGGGCTCTAGGTGCCTAGGCTTTAGTAGTTGCAGCATGCGGGTTCAGTAGTTGTGGCTCGCGGGCGCTAGAGCGCAGGCTCAGTAGTTGCGGCGCACGGGCTTAGTTGCTCCGCGGCATGTGAGATCTTCCCAGACCAGGGATCGAACCCGTGACCCTTGCGTTGGCAGGTGGATTCCAGGGAAGTCCCCAGTTTGTCTTTTAACTATGATTATATAGCTTTTCATCATACAGAAGTTTTTCTCTTTTAACGTGGTAAAATCTGTCCATTATTTTCATTCTGGTTTTGCGTTTCAAGACCTAATGTTTGTTCTAAAAGTTTTGTGGATTTATTTCTATTTTTACATTTCCAAATGTGTGGATATTTTTTAAAAAATTAATTAATTAATGGCTGAGTTGCTTCTCTGTTGCTGTGCGCAGGCTTTCTCTAGTTGTGGCGAGCAGGGGCTACTCTTAGTTGCGGTGCGCAGGCTTCTCATTGCGGTGGCTTCTCTTGTTGCGGAGCACGGGCTCTAGGCGCGTGGGCTTCAGTAGTTGTGGCTCGCGGGCTCTAGAGTGCAGGCTCAGTAGTCGTGGCTCATGGGCTTAGTTGCTCTGCAGCATGTGGGATTTTCCTGGACCAGAGCTCAAACCCGAGTCACCTGCATTGGCAGGCAGATTCTTAACCACTGCACCACTAGGGAAGCCCTGACTTTCTTTTTAAAATTAACTTCTAGCTTAATTGCATTATGATCAGAGAGTATAGTCTCTGTGATAAGAGCTTCTTTGGCTTTTGTTGAGACTTTCTCTGTGGACTAGTGTAAGATCATTTTTCTCCAGTCATTTATTAGAAAGAAACTATAAACATACAAAAAGTTGAAGAATCTCCTGTTTTTGGTCTTCTCTAGTTTCACCATGTCTTAGGCTTGGGTTTCTTTTTTATAAGCCCAACTTGGAACAAGATGTATTTTCCTGATTCTGTGGATTCATGTTTTTCACCTGGAAAATATATGCCATTATCTCTTTAATTGTCAACTGCATGTTTTTTCAGCCTTTATATCTCTTAACATCTTTCATCTCTATTTCTTGTGGCAGTGTGTGTGTGATTTCTTTAGATTTTTCTTCTAAATCCTTAATTCCCTTTTAAGTAGTGTCTTCTTGACATACCCTGTCCATTCGGTTTTTCACTTCACCACTTGTAATTTTCACTTACAGAAATTCAGTTTCCTGTGATGTGTAATACGCTCTCCATTCCTGGTAATCTCTGTTGCTCACGTATGTGATTGTGCCATTTATTTCGTCAAGCTTTTCATGCCAGCTGTTTTGTGCTCTGTATCTGACAGTGACTCTGGGGTTTCCGGGCTGTCTCAATCTGCTGTTCCTCTGAGTTCCTGAAGCTCCCCAAGTGGCTTGAATCAAAGCCTGGTGGCCCAAGACTGCTGAGTGGGCCTCCGGAGTGGGCATCTGACCAGAGCCAGGGAGTGAATGGCACAACTCACCCTCCCTCAGGTCCCAGCTCAGTCCAGGTCCAGCATCCCCACCTGCGGGCCGCATTGGGTCAGCCCTCTTCACCTCCAGCACTTTGGGTGTATAGGGTGGGGTCCTACAGACTTACTTGTTTATTACTGTGTTGGTTAAACATTCATTGTTGTAGCTCAGCCTGTCTTCTGATAGCAGTTCCCTTCTTCTTAAAGTATATTGTTTAGAAATTCTTTTATATGTGTCTTCGGTGGTAAAATTCTGCTCCTGTCATTTTCTAGTTTTCTTTATTTCACCTTGTTCTTGGAAGGTGAAGATTCTTTACTCCTTCGCAGTTCTAGTTTAATCGTGATATTTTCTCAGTACTGTTCCCTGGGTTCTGTCTTCCACCGCAGCTGTTGAAAAGGCCTGTGGGTTGTGGACGAGGCATGGCCGGGAAGTGGTTCTCCAAGCACACTGAGGCTGTCCTGCCCGGGGACTGGCAGCCAGGGCCTCCGGGGTGTCAGCATTGCCCTTTCCTACTGGTTTCTGCTAGTAGCCTAGAGACACTTAGAAGTGTAAATATTTTCTCAGTATGGAAAAGAATTATACATCAATGCAGAATGTTTCTTGTTAGTTTATTTTAGGGTTCTGGTTTTTCTTGCCAGTAAGGAGAAAAACTGTGAAATAGTCCATATAGTTGCTTAGTTTTGCCAGAAAATGTATGGACAGTCTCTGTAATTTATAATGTACTAAAGAAAAGTCCTTCAGCTTTACCACATTTCAAAATAACTTTTCAATTATGCAATAAATAATCAGGCCCAATTTCGGAGGGTGGGAAAAGCACTGTCTAAAAACGTTTGCATTTTTTCTTTAAACCAACTAAAGAGTTAATTAGTCTCTTTTCTCTATGTCTTTCCAACCCTGGTAGGACCAAGGTGCCTCTTCTGTAGGCAGAGGGGAAGTACTGGCCGTGAATCTCCAGCCACAGGCCCAGAATGTGGCCTCCCGGGGTCTTACCCTGCAGGGCGCACTCTGGAGTGTACTCGGGTGGCTCTTTTATTTACGCCTCCTGTAAATCAGAGCCAGGAGTCAGATGAGATGTGTTAAGAAAAGTGTTTTGTTATCAAGCTTAAAAACTGCATTGCTGACAATGACAGATGGAACCAAAATAAGCTAATAATGCAGTGTTAAAATTATGGTTCCTATTGTGATACTGTAGAAGGAAGAATCTTATGTACCAATGATTCTTCTTCATCGTACAGAATTATACTGTGAAATTACTTTAAATGAATCACATATCTTTTCAGTTCTGCTCATTTCCTTATTAAGTGGTTTGCTTTCTTTAGAAATTCATTTTTAATCATCTTTGCATTTAATGTATTTTGCTGTAGTTGTTTGTGTAACTGTGTCTCTTCTCTACTAGAGTAAGCTGTATTGATGTAGGGACCTCCTGGTATTTCCAGCACTTAGCAAAGTGTCTGATGTTTATTAGGTATTCCATCGGTACTTCCTCAGTGAATACATTTGTGATATAAAATTAGCTGAGGTTAATTCTAATTGTGCATTGTTTTTATTCATTTTTAAAAATTGTCTTTATTGTCAGTAATAATCTAGTGCTTTTTTTAGCTGCCTGTAATTTATCAGTGAAAGGGATGCTCACAGATTTGGCATGAATTGATTGACAGCGGCTTAACTAAGATAGAAGGTACTTTCTCTTTCACATAAAACAAGTGCTAGGCAGTCAGTGCTTCTCATCACCAGGGCACTAGGCCCCTTGAATCTTGCCACCATCATCCGTAGCTGCCACCTGGTAGCCTAAGATGGCTGGTTGACCTTGCCTGTCACAAGGAGGAAGAGATGGACCTTTTCTCTCTCTGCCAGCCCCCTTTAAGGACACATATGTGCAGGTAGTGCTTTCCCTGGGAGGGACATTGGCTGAAACAGTGTCACATGGCCACACCTGGCTCCAGGAGAGGAAGGCAGCATCACCTGGTGTACCTGGCCAAAAGATGACTTCTCATTACTCAGGTTGAAGGAGAGAGAGATCATTAAGAAGCAAACAGCAATTTCCATTGAAGTTAGAGAATTTTAAGTTTTATCAGTTTTTAAGAGGCTTAAGGTATCATTTGAGAGGTTAAAGGACCTCAGTGATATTCTTAATGATACTCAATTCTTGAGAGTTTTGGGGCGAGGATAAGATAGGGATACTGTATGAAAACGTGCATTATAGTTTTATTTTAAAGTCGTTTTTGGTTGCCTTTTTTGCTGGGGCTTTAAATTTATGAGAGTTATGTCCACAGAGTATTAATTAGTTAAAGCCAACAGACAAGGTCTGTATCTTCTCAGAAGTAGTGCCGAAGGAGAGATAAGTGTATACTTGACCTGAGAATTCGCTTATAAGAAGCTTAATGTATGTAAATAAAGCTATTCAAGCCTCAGGCCTCCCAAGGCCTGGTGTGTCATGGGTTTTGGGCGTGAACGCATGTGTGCACAGGACAAGGCCCCCAGGCTGGGAGTAGCTAGGCGGACCGAGTGCGCTCTAGAAAGATCCATCGGGGAGCTGGTGCGGGGTGTGGACTGCTGGGCGGCACCTCTTCCCCCTGATGCGGGGGGCGGCGCCTGCTGCCTGGACCATCGCCAGCGAGTGTGGTCAGGGGAGCGGGAGGATGGCGCAGTCGTGGGAGGGGGCAGAGCTCCGAGGTTGGACAGAAGGGAAAGAGCAAGACGGCCTCATCAGCCAGCAGTGGTCTGAACGTTTCATTAGAAGGACAGAGGTAAATTAAACGTTAACTCAGAAAATTCTGGTTTAAAATTGATCACAAATACAGTTTTAAGCCCCAGACACCCCAAATCTCAACGAGTAACTTTCTGGGCTCTGAGAGCGTGCTGTCTGATGGTGCCTGTCACGCGCTTGCACAGCTTGTGTCAGGGTCTCACCCGAGGAAGAGACCGCAGGGCAGTGACTCCCCTCTCCCCCTCCCCCACCCATATCTAACATGATGCCCAGTGTGGGGAAGCGGGGGAGTGCAACAGGCTTGCTTTCTTTGAAGCTTCAAATCAGAGTGAGTTGCATCTTAGAGAAAAGTCGGAGGAAGAGTTACTGGGAGATCTGCTCCCGTGCACGGGCAGCCCCAGCCCAGGCTTCTGTCTGGCCCCCACTCCCTCCTGCCGGATCCGCGGTGGTCTTGCTGAGCGGGCCCCCCGGAGTCCCGGGCGGTCGTGGTTGTCCCCGTGGGGCTGTGTGGCCGGGCCCACCGCCCTCTTTGAGGAGCCCCGGGGGCCAGGGAGCCGAGGCCGAGATTTCCTTGCTGTAAGCCCGCGCCACCATCGCAGCGCCCTAGGCTGTGAAGTGCCCTGTCCGCCCAGCCAGCGCGGGCGCCCTTAGCCCCCGTGGCTCTGAGCACCTGAAGTGGAGCCGGTGCGGCTGGGAGCTAGATTGTTAACTGAATCTTAGCTAATTTAAGTGTGAATCCTTCATGGGGCTACTCTTGTGGACAGTGCGTTCTCGCCTAATATTAATATCTCGTTAACTGCGCGTGTGGGTTAAGAAGGTTCCTTTGGGCTCACGTGGGAAATCTGACAGCCTGATACTGGGGTTTGGGAATTGGGGGGTGGCTGTGTCCTAAAAGTTTCATGAAAGCTAGTTTTAGTCAAATGAGTTTACCTGTATTTAGGATCTACCCTTTGATAATTATTTACATAGTAAAGAATTGCCTCATCCTAAAGGCCAGTGGTTTTATTTTGTTTGTGCTACGTCAGTAGTGTTTGCTGTTTTGTTCATCTTACCTCACGGCTGTACAGACTTGGGTTCAAGTGAGTTTTATGTCGCATAAAGCTGAGAGTTAGCCAGTGCCCGACGCGGGCTGGAGGGAGGTGGCCACGTGTCAAATGGGACAGCCTCTGCGGCCCTGCCAGGCTTCTTGGAGAGTGCTGAATGCAGGTGTCTCGGGAGGCTTTCCCTAAAACTGTGAGCGCAGCGCCTGAGCTCTTTCCCAGTGTCCTCCACCGCCAAGCCTCATAGATGGGCTTCTTGGTAAAGTTAAATCAGAATGTGTGGAGCAGGGTGGTGGTGGTATGGAATTCTCCCAGCGACTCTGTGTACTTTATCCTCATTTTTATTTTCTCACTTGCCATGTGTCCCATTTTAAAGGGTTCTAATGTATGGGCAGGTGTTACAGACTCATTATTACTCAAGAGTAGTTGGAAAAACTAAACTGCATACTTGCTAAACATTAGTTGGCCTTAGCTTTTTTTTCCTTAAATGGAGTTGTTCTCACCTTGGAAGTAAAAGTAACACCTAGTAATAGGCTTTATTTTCACACAGAAAAATTCAACCCCCTTGGTCCATCTTTAAATTTCCCATTTGTGACAAAAATGAGTATGATAAATTTTCTACTTTCCATTGGACTCTAAGAAAAATACTGGGTTGGCCAAAATGTTCGTTTGGGTTTTCTGTAATATCTTATGGAATAACCCGAACGAACTTTTTGGCCAGCCGATAGCCGCAGAGCTGTGTTGAGTAGGGGCAGCTGATGGTCTCACCGTGGGGAAGAGGGCATCCCTGGCCCTGGTGTTCCCTGCCCCCCATCCAAAGACTTCCGTGGCCAGCTGCCTCCTTGAGATCTCCACCAGGAGGTCTCGTGCACCCTGCTCGACCCCTCTCCAGAAGCAGAAGTCCCAGGAGGCACGCCCGGGCCCCCGGCCTTCCTCTTCCTGGTGCCTCGGCCTTCCCTTGTCACCTTTCATTCAGCGCTGCTGGCTCTGCGTCCAGAGCATCCCTGAGCCTCTGCTGCCCACCCTCCCTCCCACCGCCCTCCTCCAGGCTCCCGGCAGAGCCTCCCTCATACCTGCCTTCCAGCCTGTGTCCTCCCCTCCTCCCTACAGCATGTCTGCTCTTGGCACCATCAGGTCACGCCTCCCTCTGCTCACGATGACGGCTAGTCAGCCCTGTACACCAGACTCTCGCCAGACAGGAGGGGCGTCCCGGGTGGTTCCGGGGGAAGGGGAACTACCCGTGTAGAGTTCTAGGGACTTAACACATCCTCACTGTCTCCTCAGCACTGCTGTTAGCAGCAGGGATTAGCATCCCTGTTTTACACGTGGGTCACTGAGGTTGACAGGCATGAAGGCATAGCCAAATCCCCCTACGGCAAAGCCAGGATTCCAGTGCAGAGCTCCCTCTGTGAAAATAAGTTCTTTTTATTATGGAATAGCTGCCTGCAAAGGCAGATAGGGAAGAAAGTGCTCAGGAATAATGCCTCTAAGATTCTAGGGTGTTGGTTTATCTTTTATGTGCTTATTTTGCTACTTCCCATAGTGATTAGCACCCAAATCCTTAAAATGCAAAGTTCCTGTCTTTTTAGGAGGCAACAAAAAGTGGAAGAACTTGGGTGGACACTTTTCCCTGTTCATATCTGAAAAGATAAGTAAGGGAAGTTATAAACAAAAGTGGTTAGAAACATAAATGGAAAGCCAGGAGTTATATGAATTTGCTGATAAGTAAATCCAGAAAACAGTGTGTCACAGGAGCTGAGGAAGGATTGTGTACGGGAGGGAGTAGTGAACATTGTCATCATCACCACAGAGTAAAAAAGAATATGAGAACTGAGACCAGGGTTTAGCAAGGAGTTCGTCGGTTTAGGTACTAACTAGTAGAGTATGGAATAGGGGATTAAAATGTTTGGATCTAGAGTCAACCATATAAACTCTGACATGTTTTCTATGGTTTCATTGGTAATACTTGCTAACTTACAATTACGTGTGAAGAAGTCATCCCTGCTTTATTTTTTTAATATACTTTATGTTCATTTTATTTTTTTATGTAATCCTGAAAAGGTACCTTTATTTCGCTTTTCTCCTTCTTGATCCTTTTATACTTCCCATGTGTCTCCTGATAATCTTTCATGTCTAGAGGCTTTATTTCATCTTACTAGCGCACGATTGCCCTCTAGTGGCCAAAAGCCTGGCTCGCTTAGTACCCAAAGTAAGTAGAAAATGAGAGTGAGCCGTTCTTTCCATCGGTTTTCTTGGCCAGAATGCTTTGAGGCTCTTGTTACTAATGATTGATTTTGTAGCTTGATCTAAAGAAAATGACTGGGATTTTCAGCATTTCCACACATTCAGCTTTTTGACCTTAGGCCACTCACTTAATTTCTCTTTTTTTGTTTTGTTTCCTGTGTGAAACTGAGATTATAAACATTGATTAATGTTAATCAAAAAGTTTATTTTTAAAAACAGTCAACCTTTAGGATTAATCTAAGGTATTTAAACTTCCCTGCTATATCCCAGATCTTTCCCTAGTCAGGCCAGTCTACTTTCTGTACAAATACAGTGCATTACCCAGTTGGAATCGAGGATTATAAGGCTAACCTTCAAACAATGCTCAAAGAAGAACAGTTTGTTTACATGTTGTAATTTACAAAGAGTCAGTATTTTAGAGGGTTTGCAATAGTAAGGCTTAAAAAAAAAAGACTTTCTACCTAAACCAGCTTGTATTGGTGTTTCCTGCACAGATCTAGAAAATTACTTGTCCCACCTGTTCCATGACTGTGCGGGTACATTGGAGCTTTATTATACTTATTTCCTTCTAGAATAACGTGTGGAAGGGTAAATAATTTAAACTGCTTTTATGTTCTTACGACAATGTCATGTTATTCATTGATTTGGTGGTGTTATTTGTTAATACACTTCTTTTTATATTTCAGAAAAGATGTTGGTTTGAAGCGATTTTTTCCTAGGAGTTTACTGGACTCAGTCAAGGTAATTAGAGTCTGCTTTATCGTAATAGGTGACCGTGTTAGGCAGACACCTCCCCCGTGGTATGCGGTTTTCTCTTTACGTGTAAAAGTCATAATATAAAAAGCTGACAGTTATTCTAGTCATACTGATGGCAAGTAGATTTTTAAAGGTGTAGCATTCTGCCAGAAAACCATGGTTTCGCTTCTTGGTTGTGAGTGCATCCGGCTAAGTACAGCACCAAGAAGGCTGCGTTCACAGCAGTCCTCATCACCTAAGTCTTCACGGTCTCGGGTATTTTGACACACGAAAGTAAAGAAGCGGCACGTAAAAGAGCCATAGTGGCAGCTGTAGCGTGTGCGCGCGCATGCGTGCGCGTGCACGCGTAGAAGTGTGTTCTGGAGGTCTGTCTTCTCTTGTTTCGACCAAGGGCACCCCTCCCCATTAGTAACTCTTGCAGGACACCAGTTCCTGTCTCTGCCTGTAGCTCCCACTGCAGGGGAGGGGACACCGGGGACCCGAGGTGTGGTTCCCCAGCCCATCCAGAACATGGTCCAGTGTGGTGTGAGGACGCAGCTTTGGATCAAGAGAGAGTCCAGCTCAGCTGAGCTCTGCCATTTCCTAGCCTCATGGTTTTGGACCTGGTTTCTTATTTCCACAACGAAGAAAATAATATTTTGTAGGGTTGGTGTGGCCGTTTAGCAGATCGGTGTGTGTATGTGTATAAACTACTGCCACAAGTACCTGTCACAGTGCAGTTTATAAACTGTGGCTGTTACTGCTCTGACTTTCTATCACAGAGGACATGTTCCACACTAGAGCAGCCATGTGGAAGACCATCCCACTCACTGAGGCCCAAGTGGGATAAGACAGAACACAGTGGTTCAAAAACTGGCTCGGAAGCCAGACTGCCTTGGTGAAAGTTGTGACCCGATCACCTCGAATCACTCGGGGCTCAGTTTGACCGGAGAGTGCGGCCCTGGCTGGGCGCAGAAGCCACCTGTGCATCAGCCTGCGCTTTGCTGGGTGACCCGGGGGGGGCGCTCACAAGCGTCAGACACCGTTCCTCAGGGCATTTGCCCCGTCATTGGACAGAGAGGTGCACCACCCAGTGTAGAAGTAGAAAGCAGGAAAGGATATGAAAATGGCTATATCACATTAGTAGCACCGTCAGTGCTCAAACATTAGTCCCAGGGTGGCCTGAGAATTACTGCAAAGTCTCCTTAGAGCTGTGTGAGGATAAGCAGTTATCACAGGAGGTATGACTGCTGGCATTTGGGAGTCCAAGAAGTTATTCGGTATTTAAAAAGGATCCTCATACTCCAAACAAGCCACCCCAGGTCCAGGTCACAGGTGCCATGGTGTAAGTGTAGCCGAGGTGAGAAGGCCCCGGGGAGGTCCCCCATCGCCGGCTCTTCTAAAGCTCAGCCTCGGCGTCCTCTCCCGTACAGACTGCTCACCTCCCTAGGGGGGCTGCAGAAACCTCCTCCACCTTAGGGTCCTGCTCAGGGTCTTAATTTTTAATTTTACTTTCTCAGGTTTTAATTACTAGATATTTACTTGTTTGCATTTTGTCTGCCTGCTTCCACTATATTTTAAGATCCACGAGGACAAAGATAACATCTGCTGTGTTCTCTGCCCTAAACCCTGTGTTTGGCATAATCCCGGGCACACAGTGACATTCGCTAAATCTTATTTAAGTGAAAAAATGAATGAATAAGTTTAAGGGCCACTTGAAAGATGACTGGACTTAGAGGAGGCACTTTCCAGGTAGAGGGTACCGTGTGGAAGGAGGCATGAGAATAGCGCAGGTGATGATACTCCTTCACAAGGTAGAAGAACTGGAAGGCTGGAGAAGCTCGTTTCCCTGGGCAGCCCGCTCTGACCCTGCGGTCACTCCAGAAACGCCCCCATTCCTGCACAGGACTTGTCCCCTCCAGGTGTCTTTCAGGCTGTCCCTCAGGACCCAGCCTGACTGGCCTTCCTCATCCTCACCCTGCTGCCGACCCTGATGCGCTTCTGCTGCTGTTTGAGCTCCACCTGGCGGTCAGGTCAGCCCTGTGACTAGAGCTCAGACACTGTGGTCGCCTGTGTGGATGTCAGTACTCAGATGAGAGCACGTAGGGGCCCTGGGTGTTCATGGCAGGGGAGGGACATGGTCACCTTTTGGACTTTAGAACATAAACCTGACAGCAGCATGGAGGACAGATCGAAAGCAACAACACTCCAACCAAGAAGGCTTGGAGGTGATTAAGGTAATCAAGGTGAGCAGTGTCAGCCCCGGATGCAGTGGTGGCTGAGCCTTGTGTGTGCACGGGTAGTGGAGGGGAAGGAATTGACCCTCGGGAGCTTGAGAAAACTTCGCGAGCCAAACAGATAGCACTTGAGTTTTCTGAAAGGTTCAGTTGCTGCCGATTTTGATGCGAGCAGGGAGAACAGAATTGACTTCTAGCTCCTGTTTCTTAGGTACAGATTCGTCTAGTGTTTCACTTCTCACACGCTTTCTAATGTAAAGGAAATCAGTATACTTTTGTAAAACAAATAATGTACATTTGGCTTCTTAAATAGCTTAATCAGTAGCTCATATCCTTATGCCAAAAATTTTTCACCTTCTACGTAAATTCTTTCAACTGATTGCCGTCAGACTCTTGTGGGTATGACTGACATGAGCGTTATACCCATAGGTATGTAACAGCTACAGTACAAATTAGGTTGTGTTCAGACAGTCTCCTCTTCAAAACTATTGCCAATGAAACTTCAACTAACAAGAAGTTCACATCAGCTTCTTGTTTCTCCCGGACTAGCCCTATAGAATGGCTAGACCAATTAGTATTTGCTTTTACAAAGGCCATTTTGTTTTATATGCCTTTTTCCCTTCATATCTAGACTTCTAGAAGATCATTTGTAGTTAATGCTCACGTTGAAGGGCTGAAAGGTTACCTTGTATTTGATGGCACTTAAGCTATGATTGATTGATGGCAAAACAGGATTGGGGTATGTGTGCCCGATTACTAAGAATAACTTACGGGATATTTAAATTTCCTGACTCTTTGATCTCAGTAGTGCCAGAGGCACATTTTTAAAAACACTGTACCAGCAAAACTAACAAGTCAATCCCAACCTGAGGACAGTCCTCAAAATTGACAGCTGGGCGATGGGGAGACATGAGTAAATGCAGTGTGGGGTCCTGGAGCGGTGAGAGGGCGTCAGTGGGCAAACTAGGGGCTCTGAATAAAGTCTGCAGCTAGCGTGTACTCTTGTACCAACGTTGGTTTCTTAATTTTAACAGATGTGCCAGTGTTGTGTGAGATGTTAACTTCCGGGGCAGGTGATGGGGGGAGGTGGGCACCGGGCGAAGGGCAGGAATTCCGTACTGTCTTTGCGGCTCTTCTGTAAATCTCAAATTACGTTGCAAATAAAATAGCCAAATTTCAACTTATTTGAGTATAATTCACAGTAGAAATCTAATTTCAGAACTAGAAATGTTGCAAGATCAATAGTTACCAGTTTTTTGAAGTTTCTGTACTTTAAGGTAATAGAATGGTTTCCTAGGGTCCTATCAGGAGCACTTAGTCATTCCCATCCCTGTGGTTAGCACGGAAGTGCCTGGCTCAGCAGTCATTCAGCAGCCAGCTCCTGGCATCTGCTGTGTGCCAGGGAGAATGAAGCCTGGTGTCAGCACAGAAGTGGCCGTCTGGTCTGGGGTCCTGTAAGGAGGGTGGAAAAAAAGCACGCTTCAGACGTACACATGCACACACACACACACACACACACACAAATGGAATGTTACTTAGCCATAAAAAGAAGGAAATCTTGCCATTTGCAGCAATGTGGATGGGCCTTGAGGACATTGTGCTCAGTGAAATAAGTCAGACAGAGAGAGACAAATACTGTGACCTCACTTATATGAAAAGAAAAAAAGCCAGCTCATTGATACAGAGAACAGGTTATGGTTGCTGGAGGTTGGAGTGGGTGAAATGGGTGCAGGGCTCAAAAGCTACAGACTCCGGTTATAAGTAAGTCCCAGGGATGTGATGTACAGCATGGTGACTGTAGTTATTAACACTGTTTTACATATTTGAAAGTTGCTAAGAGGGTACGTCTTAAAAGTTCTCATCACAAGAAAAAGAAATGTGCCACTATGTGGGGTGATGGGTGTTAACTAGACTTACTCTGGCGATCATTTCACAGTATATACAAATATTGCATCATTATATTGTACACCTGAAACTAATACAATGTTATACGTCAGTTACAGCTCAGTTAAAAACACACTTCGCATGCACTGTTAACGTATCTATGTTTAGCGTTTGGTAGGTGGGGAGAGAATTCCTCAGTTAATGCTTCTTAGCCTGTTACTCTTTTCTTGCATGTTTTCTTTAGCAGCACTACATTATAACTTTTTCATCCAGGAAGCCCTCGGAGTCCATTGTTGCTAGCAGCATCTGGTAAATATTAGGTTGATTAATACGAAATTATTTTTGTTGTTCAGAAGGCTGAGTAGCAGCAATCTCCAATGATTCATCCTAGTAATACTGCCTCATTTTGAGTAGCTTTCTCTCTGTATATGAATTGGTTTAAGATTGACTAGCATTCATCGATAGATGCCTTGTTTCCTAAGTCTGGGCAAACACAAAGCTGATGTTGAAACCCTATAAACAGGGAAGTGTATTGATTAATATCAAGAGATTCTAGGGAGTCAGATTTTGTGGAATTTTTTTCCTTACTGAGAAAGGAGGAAAGAACTGATGCTCTCTAAGGCATCCTTCTTAGAAACGAATCTGGGGCTCCTTTCAGATAGCGAGGGTTTTCTAGTTCCTGCCCAACACTGGCTGCTGCAGGCCGGAAATCTCAGTCCTCTTGGGTGGCCACATTGGAGTAGAGACCCCGAGAAAGCTCGGGGACTCACTCCCAGCCAGGTGCGCCCGCTCTCGCTTGGCGGGGAGCCGGGGTGTGGCTCTGTGTCCCCAGGAAGCCAGCCCTGAATGGGCGCGCTCCCTCCTTCAGCTCCTGCGGCCGCTGCTCAGGAGTGTGACTTCCTGTCTTAGCCGGGTGACGTGTAGGCCTCGGGAGGGGCCGGGCAGAGCAGCACGTGGAAAACTGACAGAGTCAGCTGGATGGCACAGAGGCGTGAACCTGTAGCTCAGGCTGTCTGTCTGCTAGCACTGCACAGTTACTATTTTCAAACCTATTTGCCCAGTTGCTCAGAAGTTTTCCGGCAGGTTGAATGGTCAGGTGCACAGTTTAGTTGACCCCATGCACACCCATTCCACGGGTGCTGGGGGTCAGGGGACAACAGTGAGGGAAGGAGACGCGGAATTGGGAGTGACTGTGCCATGGGGTCGGCAGGAGAATGAGAATCAGCAGGGACCATAAGGTGTTGCGTTTCATCTTTACACGTGCGCATATTTACCTGTTACGTGAGAGTTATTTCTATACACTTAACAAAGAACTAACTAACTACGTATAATGCTCACATCACAGATATTTCCATTTCCTTGTTTTTCACTAGTCTCTCTTCTACCAGAATTCTGTATCCACGGGAGACCATCACAGAAATCAAAGCAAGAGTGGGGCTGCTGCGTGGGAAGCTTAGAGAAAAGAACATGGCTTTTGGAAAAGCACTTTGAGGACGTGGCAGTGAAGTGGGTTTTGAGAGGTGGGCGAAAGAGGTCAAGGTTGCCGCCTAGGTTTCTGTCTCTAAGCAGCTGGGAGATTTGCTGAGATGAGGAGGTCCAGGCCTGGAAGAAAGTCACAAGTTCTCTTGGTGGCATGCCAGGTTTCAGGTGTCTGGGAATCTCAGGTGGAAAGCTCAGGTGGGCACGTGCATATGTGTGGGTCTAATGCTCAAGAGGAGACGCAGAGAGTTTGCAAAGCCTGGAGCCAGAACAGCTGTTAAATGCCGTCTCAGCTGTGGCGCGAGTGGCCTTTTTCAGTCTCTGGGCTCGTGGCCTGAGCTTGGACGGCTCTTCCCCAAACCACGCGTCCCAGACTTTTCTTTTACAGAGTGTCCAAGGCCAACCACTCATGTTGTAGGTGACATCTGATAGTCAAGCCTTGCCCTTGAACCCATTTTGCTTCTCTTCACTTTAGTTCCTGTGATCTAAAACCATAACTGATTCTCTTCCAATTGCCTGTAGCTCCACACTTGGCTCACCTGTCAGAACCCCAGCCCTGGTTAAAACCAATGTTGGCCTACCAAGCAGGCTTTGGCCCGCACTTCTTTCCTGCGGCCACTGTACTTGTGGGAGTCATCAGGCCCCATGCCTGTAATCACGTCGGCTGGAGACTGTAAGGCTCTGACCCAGCCCTGCTGTCTCCTGAGCTCGGATCTGTACCCAGCTTTATGCTCAGTGGTTCAGCTCGGGAGACTTGCGGATCTCAGGCACGTTCAGAATTAACGGGACTTGATCTTCCCGGAGCCCCGCCCCTTCTGTTTGCCCGCTTGTTCCACCCAAAGCTCGAGTTGTGTCGACTTCCCGCTTTCCCTGCCATCTCGAGCATCACCCAGGTGGCCGTGCGTGCCCGGCGCCAGTCTTCCTGCTTCCGTTCTCCCCCACACCTTCTCTGCAGGAGCAGAGCCAGCTTGTGAAATAAAAGTCACCAGCCCTAGGTTATCTAGGGCCCGCTCTCTGCCCCCCGCCGCCTCGCACCCTGGTCTTCATCTCCAGTAACCGCAGCCCCTCTGGAACTGGATCCCACGCTGACCACTGCTCCTAGCGGTCCAGCTCACTCTGCGGTGTCCCAGATCCAGAAATCCTTTGACCACACTGGCACCTTCAGGCCACTCCAGGCAGGCTGTCACTGCCCTGACCCACCAGAGTATGCCACCCCCTGCTGATTCACCTGCTCCCACTTCCCTGACTGCTGAGATTTGCAGGCCGCCATGGGATGAGGTCCTGTCCCTGCCCCTCCAGATCCCACCCTGGTCCTGTCTCCAGTCTCCTGGCTTTGCTTCCTGTCTGTGTGCATCTCACACCGAGGCTCAGGTGGCCCCTGGTGTTCTCTAAGACCCTCCTCCGCCTTGCTTCTCCTGGTCTTGGCCATTTCAGTTCAGTGGTAACTCTTACCTCTCAGTACATCCTGTTGATTCTGTTTTCAAAACAAATCTGAAATCTGACTACTTCTCACTCCTTTCTGCTTCTACACTTGTGCAGCAGTGCCTGGGTCCCATCACCTCTCGCCTGGATTATTTTGTTGGCATCTCACTGGATCTCTCCTGCTCCCTTCATACTGTTCCCAACATAGCGGCCAGAGTATTCCTGTCAAAATCTATGTCGGATCACAATATTCCTATTCCAGGCCGCCCCAGGGCTTTGCATCTCACCAGGGTGGACCCAGTTGCGTCCTGTGGCCTGCACCCTCTTGTACCCTTCCCCAGACCTCATCCATCACACATCCTTTGCCCGCTGGCCCCCTCAGGCCACACTCCTCTCTCTGACACACCATGGACTGTGGGCTCGCCACCCTCCACCATCCAGATGCTCATGGTTTATAAATAGAAAACTCACATAAATGAAAAGTCACCCAGAGATCACCTGTGATTCCACTACACAGAGAAGAGAGGCATGGCTGGTTTGTCTTCACTGTGCGTTGGTGCGTGTGCCAGCCTGTGTGAGGCCCATATCCTGTGCTCTCCTTTTAAAGGCTTCTACACTACAACAGATTGCCTTGTCTTATTTTTTCATGTAGCACTGTGATACCGATTTTCATGTCAGTAACTGGGATGTGCACAGCAGTCTTAGGACATCTGGGTAGCAGACACACTGCAGTGTGCATGGCCGGTTTTGGGGTACTCTACACGCTTCCGTGCTGAACCTCCTTGTTGCTGGATCTTTGCACAGTTCTTTCATCATTCCTAAAGAATAATTTCTCAAAGGTTGTGGTTTTAAAGTTTTTGATTTCTTATTGCCAAATTGCCTTCAGAAAGGGTGCGTCGACTTCCCCTCCCAGGTTGGGATGTGTGAGTGCCTTTATGTCCCCTCCTTTGCCGACTTCAGGTCACATGCGAATATAGCCCTTATATTTTTAATGCCTAACTGTTTACCACATGTTCTAATAAGCCAATTATTGCTTTACCAATTTCTGTTTAAGAAATAAAGCTTGGTGCTGCTGAACTGTATACTTTAGAATGGTTGCGATGGTATATTTTATGTGTATTTTACTATGATTTTTTTTTAAATAAAAGAAACAAAGCTCTGATAAATACAGCATTTGGTGAACGTAGGTGGTATTAAGTGGTGGCTGGACAAGAAATGTTCCTTGGTGTTGGCTGTTATTGCTGTGGTCTTTACTCATTGTTGGCTCTAAAAAGATGTTTGTAATTTTATCATGCAGGCCAAAACACTAAGAAAATTGATTCAACAAACATTTAGACAGTTTGCCAACCTTAATAGAGAAGAAAGTATTTTGAAATTCTTTGAGATCCTCTCCCCAGTGTACAGATTTGATAAAGAATGCTTCAAGTGTGCCCTTGGTGTAAGTATGGGGACTTGGAAATAGGGTGGGACTAGGTGTGATTTCTTTTGCTTTTTCTTATCCATGTATGTCTAAATTTCTGATTGAAATCTAATTTGTCACATTTTTAACAACATGAGAATATTTTATCATTTTACAGTGGGAAAAATACAAAAAGAAAATGTGTCAACGCGAGACTAAAACCATCCTTTTTTAAAAGCATGCCGAAGATTTTTTTTTTTATTCCAGACCAGCGATTCATTGCTTAACTGTTCGCTAAGGGCTGGTTTCCCTATTCATATAATCTTCCCAAAGAAACCATTGGCTTGAGACCCACTGGAATGAGCGCAGCCTGCCTGTCTCTGCTTAGCTCAGCAGATGCTGAAGTTGTAAATGTTCTGTATTACTCGGTTACAAAGACCAGTAGCAAGCTAGCCCAGCCCCCCTTTGGTCCTTTAACGTGTCCATGGTTCTTTATCTAAAATATCTTTTTCCTTCTGGTACCTTTGCCGTCACCCGTTTCACCTTCAAGTCGAGCTGGATTATTTCGGTGGAGCTGGCGATTGGCCCCGAAGAAGGGATCAGTTACCTCACAGACAAGGGCTGCAACGTAAGTGCGCTTTGGGCAAGTCTTGGGAGCGGCCTGTGTGGAACACACCTCCTTTCGGACCTGATTGTGGACAAAGGGGAATCAAAATAAGGAAATGAGGATCCTCTTGGAAAAGACATCATTCTGCCATTAAAGCTTTCCGTTTCACAGCGTTTATTGCTCAAGGGAATGAGAGGAAGAGACAGCCTAGGTCGAAAGTTTTTGAAATTCTTTAGTCGGGAAGGAAGGGAATCACACAGATGGCACGTATGTTGGTGAGATCTGAATGGGGTTGTTACAGTTCATCTGGAGAAGTTTTAGATACTGATTTCTTCATTCACTTCTGCATCTAATTTAAGTATATTTGTACTTGTATCATGTCCTTTGAAACAGCCTCTTCTGGCTCTTTCCAGGATCAAAAATATCACTAAGAAAAGGGCAGCCACCCCAATAGAGGATGTCCGAATAGTTAAGACGTAAGTGAAGCGACGTTCAGCCCCATAGTCATCAGATAAATGCACAGTGTGATACTGTTACACGCCTACCAGAATGGCTGAGGTGAAGGAGATGAGTAATTCCAGGTGTTGGCAGGCATGTGCAACAGTTGGACGTTTCATACACTCTGTGAGGGTATAAAGTGGCACAACCTCTTCAGGAAGCTCTGTGACGTTATCTGTCTTCTCTTTGATTTGTAGTCTCTTGTATTCTCTTGCCAGGTTTTCTTTGTCCTTCCGCATTTAACCCGTGTGGAATTTTGTGTGTGGTACAAGGTGGGCCTGCGGTGTGTCCGGAGGATGGGCTCTGGAGTGTGCAGCCGGGGTTCCCAGTGGGTGGGTCACCCTCATGCTGGCCGTGTGACTTTGAGTCCATTTCTTCACAGCTGGCTTGTGTTTCCTCGTCAGCAAAATGGCAATAATAATCACAACTACCTAAGAGGGGTGGTAGGAGAATGAAGTGGGTACTGAGTGTGCAGTGTTGAGATGAAGGCCTTGCACAGAGGAAGTACTTAGAGGATGCTGGCTGCTGTCATTGTCCCCTTGTTGTTCTTCTTGTTGGTATCCCAGTGAGCAGCCAGCTGTGTCAGCACAGTAATCGTATCTTTTACCTCTGAACTGAACGTCTGCCATCTTTGTGAACTAATTCTGGATCCTCTGTTCTGGTCCAAGGACACAGTTCTCTCTCTCTGTACTGCTTCCATCCAGATGGGACTGCTCTAGGTGGGTGCTGCATCCCTGTGTCATCTTTTGTTTGTACACTTTCCTGGCTGTTACTGGCTAGTTAGTCTTTCGAAACCAAATGTATAGAATTAGCAGAAAATTCTGTTGGGATTCCAACTTGTTTGTTAATTTGTGAAAGTAGATATTAGTTAGTTATCTGTCCAAGAATATGGTATGTCTTTCTATTTGTTCAGGACTTTTTTTTTTTTTTTTTTAATTTACCTATTTATTTATTTATTTTTGGCTGCATTGGGTCTTCTTTGCTGCATGCAGGCTTTCTCTAGTTGCGGTGAGCGGGGGCTACTCTTCGTTGCAGTGCGCGGGTTTCTCATTGTGGTGGCTTGTCTTGTTGCGGAGCATGGGCTGTAGAGCTCAGACTCCGTAGTTGTGGCGCACGGGCTTAGTTGCTCCACGGCATGTGGGATCTTCCCGGACCAGGGCTTGAACCCATGTCCCCTGCATTGGCACGGGTGGACTCTTAACCACTGCGCCACCAGAGAAGCCCGTTCAGGACTTCTTTTACATCCTTCAATAAGATGTCATAGTCTTTTTTGTATAGTTTTTTTTTTTTTTTTTTTTTTTTTTGTGGTACGTGGGCCTCTCACTGTTGTGGCCTCTCCCGTTGTGGAGCGCAGGCTCAGCGGCCATGGCTCACGGGCCCAACCGCTCCACGGCATGTGGGATCTTCCCGGACTGGGCCACGAACCCGTGTCTCCTGCATGGGCAGGCGGACTCTCAACCACTGCGCCACCAGGGAAGC
Source organism: Delphinapterus leucas (assembly GCF_059928025.1). Lineage (NCBI taxonomy): Eukaryota > Metazoa > Chordata > Mammalia > Artiodactyla > Monodontidae > Delphinapterus > Delphinapterus leucas. Next base: position 2,856,952 of record NC_143145.1, read on the forward strand.
CCTCGTATAGATTTTTTGTATTAAGCTAATTCATAAGTATTATAGAGTTTTTGGCCTTATTGGGAAAATTTTTTGGGGCCATTTCCAATTTAAAATTCATACTGTGAGCATAGCAGAATATACTTGATTGTTGTTTATCATATATTCAGCAACCTTGTTCATTTAATAACTCTTTTTTTTAGAATCTTAGATTTTATAGGTATATAATCAGCAAAAAAAAAGAAGAGTTTTAACTTTTTTCTCTAATCTATGCAGTTCTTTCCTGTTCTCATATTCACAGGCACCTTGAAGATCATGTTTAAAAACGGGTGGTAGAGGATATCCCTATCTTGTTTTAGGTTTTAATTTATCAGTTAAAAGTGTGTCGGGCTTCCCTGGTGGCGCAGTGGTTGAGAGTCCGCCTGCCGATGCAGGGGACACGGGTTCGTGCCCCGGTGCGGGAAGATCCCACATGCCGCGGAGCGGCTGGGCCCGTGAGCCATGGCCGCTGAGCCTGTGTGTCCGGAGCCTGTGCTCCGCAACGGGAGAGGCCACAACAGTGAGAGGCCCACATACCGCAAAAAAAAAGCGTGTCATCATTCAGGATAATTTTTGATGTTGGGTTTTAGTAATGTATCTTTTAAAAGAAATATATTTATTTATTTGGTTGTGTGGGGTCTTAGTTGCAGCACATGGGCTCCTTAGTTGCAGCATGCGTGTGGGATCTAGTTTCCTGACCAGGGATCGAACCTGGGCCCCCTGCATTGGGGGTGCAGAGTGTTATCCACTGCGCCACCAGTAAAGTCCCTTTAGTAAAGTATCTTTCATGTTTTTAAATTATGCCTTTCTTTGCTTAGCATTTTTATTAGGAGTGGCTACTAAATTTAACTGAAGGCTTTTTCAGCCCTAATGATATGATCCTGGTTTTTTCTCTTCTAATTTGTTATCAGTGTATATTATCTTCTAATTTGTTATCAGTGTATATTATCTTCTAATTTGTTATCAGTGTGTAGTATCTTCTAATTTGTTATCAGTGTATATTATCTTCTAATTTGTTATCAGTGTATAGTATCTTCTAATTTGTTATCAGTGTATAGTATCTTCTAATTTAATTTGTTATTAGTGTATATTATCTTGATTAGATGTGCTGATATTGAGCCATTTAATAGCTCTACTGGTTATGCTATATTATTCTTTTGAAATAGTGATTTATTGTATTTGCTAATATATAGAATTTTTGCAACTATTTATAAGTGAAATCAATCTAGTCTTTTCTTTTTATATTAGCTCTATGAGGACATGATATTAGAAGTTACACTAATTTTATCAGGCGAATTAGGGGGCTTTTCATCATTTTGTGGCCTGAAATATTTTAAGTCAAGGTAGAGTTGTGTGTTCTGTGAAGGCGGATAGAATCAATCTATGTAACCACATGGTGCCTTTTTCAATGGTGGGTGTTTAACCATTTTTTCAACCTCTCCAGTAGTAATAGATCTATTCAGGTTTTCCAGTTCTTGTGTCAGTTTTGGTAATTCATACTGTTAGCGTCTCATCTGCTTTTCTACATTTTTAAATTGTTGCCATGGAGTTGCATCTCGTGATACCCTTACGATCTTTCCAGTAACTTTATTTCTATATCCTTTCTCAGTCCTAAGCTTGTCTGTTTGGATTTGTCTCTTCTTTTCAGATTTGCAAAGGATTTATTTCAGCTGCTTTTGAAGGACAGGCTTAGCGGGTAGGGTTATAGCATTAATCTATCTGTCTTCATTAATTTCAGTATTTATCTTCACAGATTTCCATTTCCTAATATCTTTCGCTTATTTTTATTCTTTTCTTCTGCTGTTCCCTTTAAGTACGTCTTTAAAATTTATTCTTTTTATGTGGCCGACCTTGAGGGATAATGTCAGAATGAGGCAGAAAAACAGTGGGTTAAGAGAAGGAATAAAAAATAAGTTAAATACAATAATTTCCATAACTCAACTTTCTTTTTGTGCTTTGGAAATTTTTTTAAATTGTAAGATGCCAGTAATGGGAATATTTTAATATAACCATTTACTGAAACTAATTGAGATATTTCTCATTTCATGTGTCGCCACTGACTTAATGATATTTGGTTCCCAGTGTGTTAGGAGGAGCCTCAGGCCTCCTCTGTGACAGTGTATGTACCTTGTGCCAGCAGCTCAAACATCAGACTAGCATCGCCCTCGGTGATGTCCTTTTCCAAAATGGTGAGCGACTCATAGTGACATTCCAAAGACAGGCAAGTGTAATATTCCCTGAATTACACCTAAGTTGCATTCCTGGAAAATTCCATGCAGAGCATACTTTGTGTTTTAAAATAGATGTGGGTTCTAGAATCAGATTTTTCACCAGCATGAATAAATACCAGGATATTTGAAAGCCATTCAGGACACAAGACAGTTTTTCACCATGTGGGAATTTCCTGCACATTATATGGCCTCTCACAGCCCTGGTCCTCATTCATGTTCCTCGTTCTTTGGTCAGCTGAAAACAACCCCCAGGGAATGGCCCTGCCCCAGTGAGACCAGAGCACATCCCATCAAGACGAGGTCCTGGTGGGGAATTAGGTCAGAGAGGCAGGCAGAGGTCAGATCATGTGGGTGTTTGATTCCTTTGGGCTAGCTTTGTACCGTTTTTACAGGGGACTTAATAGGACCAGATTTACATTTTAAAATACCTCCCTGGCTTCCGGGGGCTGTCTGTGTAGAGGACGAACACAGATGAAGGGACACTGGCTGGGAAACAATTGCAGGATGAATTCTGAGCACCGTGCAAGACAGTGGCTTGTACTGGAGTGGTGGCCGTGGGGATGGAGGGAAAATGCATGGATTCTGGGTGTTGGGAGCTGGGCTGGATGTGGGGTAAGGGAAGGAGGGGAGTCAGTAATCATGCCTTCATATTTCCACTCAGGAACCAGGTTGAATGGTGATGCTTTTGTAGAAGTGAGGAAGACTAGAGGGGGAAGGTGTTTTGAGCGGGGGGCGGGGGGGTCCCTGTGACTGTGCTGGGTGTGCGGTCAGTCTCTCTCCAGTGTCCACGCGAGGATGTCACGTAGGGAGTGGGATACTTGAGTCTGAGCTCAGGACTGGAGATGGTACTTGTGCCACAGGACTGGCTGGTGTTCGCTGGGCAGGCCATGCACAGCTGGTGAGAAGGACGGGGCCCAGCACAGACCCCTGTAGCACCTGAACGTTTGTGGGTTGAGTAGGGGAGAAGCCAGGAAATGGAAAGAGAGCCAGGGAGGGAGGAGGAAAGCCCATGAGGGCAGAGGCCACAGAGGCCAAGAGAAGGCCAGGCGTGGGGGCCGTGCTGTGTGCTGCCCAGGGGATGGAGGACTGCCCGTGGGCGTCCGTGCGGGGGGCCTGACAGCAGTGCCTGAGAGCAGTGCTGCAGAGACGCTTCCCTGCGAAGGGGCGCGGGGTAGGAGTCCCCTTCTGAACCGTAATTCCGGCTCAGTCCCAGTGGCATTATCTGTGCTGAGTGGGGCACTTGGCAGGGAGGGGCTGATAACTGTGATGTTCTAAGAGAAAGAGGTCCTAACTAGGCCGATTGTTTTGGATAAACCTGTAGGAATCGTCTCACGCGAACCGGTCGTTGTCATGAAATGGTAGAGGATGAAAGATGGATGGGCATGTTTTGTCTGCATAAGAAAAAAGAGTTTACTCCTCTTGGGAAAATCAACAGTGTCTCTCTTGGCCTGTCTGTGTGGGAAGGGCCCTTTGGATACCCAGCGTCTCCCTAGCACTGTTACACTCTGGAACTTCAGAACGTTTCAGAGACTTGTTCTAGCTCAGGGTGCATTGGGAGTGGGAACAGGTCCCTCTCTCTGTGAGAAGTGGAGCAGAATGTTCCCTTAGGCCAAGAATTTCACATGGTTCCCCCCAGGCCAGAGGGTGAGTCAGGTCGGGGACTCCCTTCTTCCTTTCTCTGTCACGTGTCGTGTGCGACTGGTGACCACTTGTGCAGCTCCTGAGGATGGAGTGCCCCTCGGCCGTCAGGAGCACAGAGAGCAGACACATCCCTGACCGTGAAGTGAGCAGGTGGCCCTAGCAGGTCCATGACTGCTCCTCAGAGGGAGAATGGGCCCCAGGCAACATGGACAGTTGGTTTCCTCAGACATCCCGTGTAGGGAGGTGTCCTCAGGAGGATGAGGTGGGCTTGGGGCCGTGAGGACTGCACAGAATAGCTCACGTGAGTCTTGCATCTGTGGTCCAGAGCGTTTGCCTTTTCTTCCCAAAGCCCACACACCTGGCCGACTTCAATCAAGTGCAGACCATTCAGTATTCAAACAGCGAAGACAAGGACAGGAAGGGGACACTGCAGCTGAAGATTGCAGGAGCGCCTGAGGTAAGGAGGGCTCACGTGCGTCACGATGGGAAGACGAAAATAAAGTGCTGTTGTAGAAATGATGATTGTTTCTGGTTGCAGGTGAAGTATTCATGGGTCATCAGAATCACAGCTTTCTCTAATATAATAAGCGTTACATTACGAATAATAATGATTAAATGCCCTCAAGAATAGAAAACAGGTTTAAAAATTAATGGAGCCTTATTGTGGAGATGCTGGAAGATTATCATGAATTACCAAGAAAATCAGCCTCTTCGAATTATATAAATTCTGTAAACTATGTTACAGTGTTATTTCCCAGACTGTGCAGTATGTGACATTCTCTGGGGGGTAATAATTAGGAAAATAACCGCGGCAGCGGCTGGTACTTTGTGCCACATATGTCCCCACTGTCCGACACTTAACACAGAAGCCAAGGGCAACACACGGCATCCTCAGAACCCAGCGGAAGAGGCACTTTGAGATACTTTGGTTACCCCCAGTCTGTAGATGAGGGAACCAAGCACAGGATGGTGGCCACGGTCCTAGTAGGTGGTAGACATGGAGTTCATCCCAGACAGTCTGGACCCGGAGCCTCTTCTTAATCAGCACGTGGTGTGGAAAGTAAAGGCAGGCCTGGCACGAGATATGAACATTTGGCAAACACTGCATAAGGTGACCTTTCTGAAAGACGGGCAGAGAATACTCACATACCGAAGAGTCTGCACCACCTGGCGGCACACGCAGGCTTACTCGTGGGTGAAGCCCGTTCTGGGGGCTCACCTGGCCCCACTCGCACACCTGGGCTCTGCTCTGCTGCGGCCCCTGCGGGGATGGTTTGTTTTTGGTGCTCCTCACGCTTTCTTGCTCCTGCTGCCTTGGGATCGCGGCATTTCTAGGCTCCAGGCAGTGGATTCTCAGAACTAAACAAATGATGCCATGAAATACTGAAACCGTATTGCAAATTGAACTTTCCTGAAAATATCTCAGTAATTTCTTGTTTGCACCATGATTTTCAGGCTGTCCTCCTTTCTGTTTGCTACCCTCAAATAATATTTAGGATACTGCAGGTGAGATAAGTTGTCCCTTTGGAAGGAGGTTATGTAGACTACATGAGTTAGGACATACTTGTGTTTGAAAGTAAGATACAGCTTTGATGATCTCCTGGATAACATTTAATGATAGGTTTTAAGGAAATTTATCATAATTGCATGTTTAACTTGAAAAGTGTGGTTTCTAAGCTCTGGAGCAGAACATGCTGTGCATGCTCAAAATAATGAAATTCCACTAATTTTCTTTAATGTCAGAAGAATTACGATGATGGTTGATAAAAATTTACTCCACATTTGTCTAGTTTCTAAAATAAGCTCTACTTTAGCTTACTAATTTTCTAAATTCTTTTCTTAATTAGAGCGTGCCTAAGGGACCAGACGTTCTGAAAGGAAGTGGTTTTTTCACCTCTTTTTGTTCTAGAAAGGGAGTCTCGGTTTAAGTGATTTTTCTTTTTTTGCCTGGGTTTGCCTTCTGTCACATATTCTAGGAATAACATCCTTAAATATCAAACTTCCTTTTTCACTCAAACCTTATGACAGATCTTGTTTCGCTCCCACTCTGTGTTCAAGTGTATCTAGAGATCTGATGTCATAGTGCAGCTGTCCCTTTGATTACTGGAAAGAACAATAACGGCTCTCTCTGGGTCTTCTCCCCTGTCCAGCCTCTGACGGTGACAGCACCGTCCCTGACCATTGCCGAGAACATGGCCGACCTGATAGATGGGTACTGCCGGCTGGTGCACGGGGCCACGCAGTCTTTCATCATCAGGCCTCAGAAAGGTGAGCTCTCCTTCTGTTCCAGCGCTCCCTCTGAATCGTTAGCTGAGCTCGCCCCACAGCCTGTAGTCCTTTTAGATTGCTCTGTGAAAGTGAAGAGTGGATGAATAATTCAGCCCAGTGGATCTGTATTCTTGCTTTTCTAGGGAAGTGATCCAGCTCACAGCCTAAGAGCTGGGTTTGGACAGAGCTTAAAGGAAACATTGTGTTTGGACCCTTTTGTTTTGAGCAACATACTTAATGTATTTTCTAGGTTACCATTAGCATTTTTAAATAAACTTTTGGGATTATGTTCTGGGTCGTTTTTTTTTAAAGTCCCTTGTAACTCATGATAAATAAAGTCTCTTTCCTATTTTTTCCCATAGATCTCAAAAGCTTAGAGTAGTAGTTCTAAGCATGATGTGATGAACCTTAGAAACACGACTGTGTCTCTTTAGTCTTTCACAAGGCAGTAAGATGGGGTGTTTCAGAGGATGTGGATTTCTGAAATAAAGCAGGAAAAAACTGGACTTTGGAATTGTATTGACCTGTGGGTTCAAATCACGAGTGCATGCCGTCTGCAAAGTACTTAACTTTCTGTGCCTCAGTTCCGTCCCACAAGACACGAAGAGTGGTCCCTGTCTTGTGTAGTCGTGGGGGGACGGCCTCGTGTGTAGGTGGCTTGGGGCCGTGCTGGCACGTACAGCATCAGAAACTTCAGTGTTGCTGTCGTTGTAACGCTGCTGCTAGTTTCAGTGTGATCTTGACACACTGGATGAGCCTTGGCTTGGAGATTCCTCGTCCATAACGGAAGAATGGTACCTACTTTATAGAGTGGTAGGGGGGTCCACAGTAGTCCCCGTCAAGCAGGCAGCCGGCTCTGTGGCAGGTGGACACAGGATCCCTGCCAGCACTCCCCTCTGTGGGTAGGGCGATCCCTGGAGGGAGTTGGGGACGATTGAGCGGTGAGCGAATGGGGAAGCGTATGTGGAGACACACAAGGGAAGCAGATGACAAAGCCCTGAGCTCCAAGTGTAGACACAGCAGAGGGCCCTGCCTGCCCAGCAGTCGAGTTCTCTGTGCTGACAGCAGGTGGAGGGCGTTGAGGGCGGGTGTAAAGCAGAGGCATCATTGGAAGCTTTGTTTAAAAGTTAGTGTCAGGGTGTTGTGCTCTGAAAACGGTATCTATAAAGCCATGAACCAAAAGGCCAATAAGTGCATGGATTCCAGGATGTGGCTAATCTAGCAAAAATGTTTTCCCACTATGATCAGATTAATAAAGCCTCTTCATTTATTTTTTTCCTAAAATATAGTGTGTATTCATCATAGCTTTTTTTATGTAATGAAGTTGCTTTTAGAAATATCTGAAGGCTACTCTCAGTTAAAATCTTTGCATCCATGAGCTTTGAGTTTTCGTATGGTGCTTTACGTGGGGATATGCACCTTGCAAACATTATTATTGTGCTTTAAGTGGGGATATGCGCCTTGCAAACATTGTTTAAATGTTTGGGGACAGTTGTTTCATATAAAGATAGTATTCTGTGAAAAGTGTTAAATGTGCCATATCGCCTGTCTTCTTTTTAGTGAATAATTTTTTAATTTCATCCTGATTTACCAAAATGTTCTTCATTAATTTGTTGGTACACAAAAAAATAACATTCAGACATTAGGCATTAAATGTTTGAAGCTTTAACATCTTCCTGTGTTGGTTTTTAATTGGCTTTTTTTCCCCTCTAGGGAGAAACATTTTGATATCAAATCTCATGAAATGAGATGCATTAAATTCTTCGTTCATATGAAAACAGCATAAATGAAAATGCTTCTCATAAAAACCTAGTAGGGCATTGGTTGTTACCAATTTTATGTTGTCTTTATAGAATTCATTATTGAGTCTGATAATTTATTTACTTTATTCTAAATCACAGCATATGTACTTACTACATGACTGTTTTATGATACCTAAAGTGAGTTTATATTGCCTAATTGAAATAATATTTTAAGTCAGATGTTTTAATGGATTATAGTCAGAAATACATGGACAAGAGCACATGTGCATTTTTTAATTTAGTTTTTTTTTAAATTTCAAATAAATGTGAAACATGTTTCCACACTCTAATGTACCATTTTCCTGGTATGTACTTTAAGTAACAATTATGTACGTACCCATTTGTCCTCTCTAGACTATAAACTGCTTAATGGTAAGGAGCATGTACACGTTTGCGAGTGTTAACAGTTATAGTGACGTGTAAGTTCTACACCTGAGGTCTGATGTGCCCAGATGCACTTTGTTAACTCTGTGATCCACCATAATTGCTTTGAAGTTAGAAAGTGCTTTTAAATGTGGTATCATTGGGGCAGAAAACTAAGAGTCACAAGTCCGATGCCCTGAACCAGGTTCCAGCAGAGTCGCTGTGTGACCTTGGCCCTTATCGTGGGGCGTTATCTGACCTTTCCTTTACTTGCAAGAAAGCTCAGTAGCAATTTTTCAATCTTAGTAAAATTCTCCTCAGAGGAAAGAATTGTGCGAATCAGGGTCATAATTTCATCGTTCTCAAGGAGGGTTTCTGTACGGAGGATGATGGTAAATACTGCACATTGTGAGGGTGGGGCTGCTCCTAAGCCTGACCCAAAACCCAGAAGGCACGGAGAGCAAATCCGTAGAGTTCATCAGTACATAAGTATGAAAGCGCTTCTACTAGTAAAAGAAATGCTTTTTAAAGCCGTGACACAGAAGGGGAAACATCTGTAATACATACAATAAAGAATTAAAATCTCTTATTTTTCAAGTGTTCTTCTAGCTCATTGAATAAGAGGGTAAAAATGGGCACCTGTAGAAGAACGGACATACACTGTCCGGTAAGCTTATGGACACAGACAGTGACAGGTAGCATTCTGTGTCTGTTAACCTGTTGTTAGATGGGTGGAAAGACCGTGATACCCATTCTTGGTGGGGCTGTTGCGAGGTGCCCTCCACACTCCACTGTGTCGGCGTGAGTTGGGACAGTGCTTTCGGTTGCTCCTGGCACTGCCGGCCCCTCCTGGAAACAGCCGCGCAGGACCACTGATGCGGCGCCCCTGCTGCACTGTCTTCGGTAGCACAAAATGTGGAACGACCCCGGTGTCTACGGGGGTGGAGCTAGTAGCTAATAAATAAGGGAGTGTGAGATGCCGTGCAGCTGTTTTAAAAGACGAGCTGGCCCTATTTCCGTGCTGAAACCTACATGCACGTGTGTGTGTATAGCCAAACCTGTGTGTGTTTATAAGCATACGAGGAGTCTGGTAGTCTGGAAAGTTAAATGTGGACAGTGAATACCCCTACGGAAGGTGGAATTGTATGTGAAGGTGGGGGGGGCTTCAACTTGTCTACTTTTTTTTGTCTACATTATAGACCTTTATGATTTAGATTTGTTACAGTGAATCTGTATTGATTATTTAATTAAAAAACAATAAAAACTTTTATTCAAAAATTAAAAGCCTCAGTTCTAAAAATGAAAATAAAAATGTGGTTTAATACAAAGATGCATCCTTAATCCTAAGGAATTTATGCTGAGAAATAAGAGACCACGTGAATGCCATGAGAAAGCATATGTTACTCATTCAACTTATAAATTTAAAGCAGTGTCAAAAGTTAGCTCCTAGCATTGGGCATTTTAGTTGGTGAGCACTTGGGGATTTTTATAATGCTGCTGCTTATCGCATCTGTTGCCATTTCTCTCAATGTTCTGCTACGTTCTTGTTTCCTGAAAATTGACTCTTACGCTCCTTCAGTTGTTAATCGCCTCATTTTCAGCCTTCTTCCTACTGCTGCCCAGCTTCTTATAAAGTCTCTATTAACCAAATAGTTCATAATCTGGTTCCTTTTTCTCTCCAAGGAAGTAGAAATTTCAACAGAGAGAGTGAAACAGCTAGAAATCACACTGACATGTCATTTGAAAGCCCATATGGTTGACAGTATTGAGTGTGGGTAAGGTGGCGGTGGTAGCATCCATGGGGTAATAAACTAATGATAGGATTTTCCAGTTATTCTAAGTTTGGTCTTCATGGTATAACGTGGTTATTTTGCTTGAAATTTGGATGTCAGAAAGTCATAGTGAGGAAATTTGGATGCAGTTTCTGCAGTGTATTGGGTATTATGCAGTGGCTGTGAGTGCCAGGTCCTCTGCCAGTGTGGGGGGTGGCCTGTGGGCGGGTCAAGTCTGACCTGCTAAGTCGTCTGATACGTGGGAAGCGCTCTGCTAATGCAGCAGAAGCACAGGAAGGCCATCCAGAGCCACTTGGGGTGTTCCAGGAAGGGCTCCTTAGAGGAGGTTGAGCTTGAATTGAGCTTTGAAAGATTGAGGGATGATGCTTCCACCAGAAGGAAGAGAATCTTTCAAGAGATGGAATGTGTGAAGGCATCATGCTGTGTTCAGGGCCATACGGGACCGGGACCGGGGATAGGAGGAGGGACAGGAGACCTGGACAAGGGTAATCCGTGGCCTGGGGAGCGAGGGGACTGGTGGGATGGGTTTACCACCAGATTCATCCAGATAAAAGAGATTAAACCAGGGGGCTCCATGCTTCCTGGTTCACTAATGAAGGGGAGGGAGCACATCTCCCCAGCCACTGAGCAGAGCTTCCCTGTGATGCGCTGGCCAGAGCCCAGCCGTGACGGGGGAGTCTGCCACCGTCATGGGGGCCTCAGCACCTCCCGAAGTCGAGTCCACAGGACACTTCAGGCCACGCCTCTGAGGCTGCTGCTGGGCCCCTTGGCTGCCCCTGTTCCTCCAGGAACACAACCTGTGGGTTTGTTTCCTTTGGATTTCTGTGTGTCCTGCACAGGTTTGTTTTTTGTTTTTTAAAGAAGATGTTGGGGGTAGGAGTTTATTAATTTATTTATTTTTGCTGTGTTGAGTCTTCGTTTCTGTGTGAGGGCTTTCTCTAGTTGTGGCAAGCGGGGGCCACTCTTCGTCGCGGTGCGTGGACCTCTCACTATCGCGGCCTCTCTTGTTGCGGAGCACAGTCCTGCACAGGTTTTGGTGTTGCCGCAGGACGTTCAGTCTTTGGTAAAGAATGTTGGCTTTGATTATGAGAACATCTTCATCTTCTAGAGTCTCCTGGGAAGAATATCTTTCATCAGTTTATCCCTTAGCATTTGGTTTTGATTGGCAATACCTTTTATATAGTCTGCACCTGCAGACAGTGTATATTTGTCATAAATACTAAAAATAAAGCCATGGAAACCTAAGATAGATAGGCAGTATACCAACTTCATTTTAAAGGGTTATTGCTAAAATTCTGAAATAAGACTCATCTTCTTTCTCTGATTTCTATACATAATCTTTTCAAAAGGAAAGAAGGAATCTCATCTCTCTCTTTCTGTTTTTTTCCCCAGAAGGTGAACGGGCTTTGCCGTCGATACCAAAGTAAGTACTGCTTTGTGTGTCTTGTGATTCCTGTGCATTAGAAACTGGGAGGAACTCACTGTGCTTTATTATCCATTTGCCTGAGTAATCAAATTTCTACGTATATGATTAGGAAACTAGAAAACAAATGTTTCCAGAAAGAAATCAAATCAATTTTAAATCATGTAGTTAGGTTTAATCAAAAGTGTACAATGAATTTTCCCTTTAAGTTCAGCAGGGAGCTCGAGAATAGCAGTGAGATCGTATGAGGGAGGTCTGTTGTCAAACAGTCACTTTATAGTCAGTGACAATATTTATAAGAACCTGAAAATAGATACCATTCTGGCTATTTTACAAGTGAGAAAATTAAAGATATGTAATTTATGTTAATTTTTAAATTTGTTTATGTCATGAATTTCATAGTAGATGTTTCAATCTGTACAAGGAAAAGAATGCCAAAGCTTCTCTGTTCTCAGCCATTGTGCTAGGAATTGGGGACCAAATGAAAATTACAATCTGGACATTCAGATATACAGGTAAATAAACAATTACAGCTGCGTGCTGAGCACTCAGAGAGAGATTTGAAGAGAATCCAAGGCACCTGCAGAGAATACAGCACCTGAGAGGCCACTGCATATAGGGACAGAGAGGGTGGAACCTGGGCGTCACCTCTGTTCTGTCACTCTCTCTCTATCACCGGTCTGCCGCCAATTCCTTCCTTTCTGCTTCCTAACTATCAGATCCATCCACTTGACATTCCCGCCATCCCTCCCCGGTTCTTAGCTGTTATCACCTGTCTGGGCTCCTGCAGTAGACTCCTGTGTTGAGGTCCCTAAGACTGCCCCATTCAGTGATTCTCTAGAAAGAACTCCCAGGACTCAGCACGTAACCGTACTCTCAGCTGTGATGTATGGCTGCCAGGGAACGCAGAGCAAAACTGGCCAGGCCGAGAGCAGTGGCATGAAGTCCCGAGGGAGCCAGGGGCAGGCTCCCAAGAGCCCTCTCTCAGGGACTCAGGTAGGGCGCACCTGATCCTCGGGAATGAGGTGTGATGCCGTGGAGTGTTGTCTACCAGGGAAGCTAGTTAGAGACTCGGTGCCCCAGCTTTTATGGGGGCCTGGTCACGTATGCACACTTTGCTTGGCGTGTACCCAAATTGCAGACTCCCAGAAGGAAGGCAAGAGTTCAGCATGAACCATATTACTTGTACAAACAGTGTAAGGACAGTGAACCACACTTACTAGTTAGGGGTTGGTGGGAGCCCTCCTCAACACCAGCCAAGGGCCCACCTCAAAGGACAGCAGTCTCAGGTCTTCTGGGTTCCCATTTTCCTGCACACCTCCTACCCATCTTTGCCTGTCCCATGTTGCCTACCGTCCCATCCATTCTCTACAACAGCAGAAGGGACTTTTCCTCTCGAACCCCTCGCATGACCGCTGCTGCTCTTAGATTCAGGCCCACATCCTTCAGCCAGCCGGCGGGAGGCTGCACGACGGTTCCTGCTGGCTCTTCCGGCCTCACCTCCCGTTCCTCGTGCTCACTCTTCGTTCACACTGAACTGCCTTCAGTTCCTGGAGTCCTTCCTTCCCTCCGGCCTTGTCCTCAGCAGGGGCCTGCTCAAATCTTATCCTGCATCCCTGCCTCTGGAAACCTCCCACCACCCCAGTCCCAGGAGCAGCCCTGTGTGTTTTCCTGTAACTTATCTCACATTAAACAGTTACCTCTCTGCTGCTCACACCCTGTGGCCTCGTTGACGGCCAGGGTCACATGACGTGGTAGACCCGACACTGGGCCGTATCTGGCACACAGGAGGTACACAGTAGCTGGGCAGGCGAGTGGAGGGATGGGCAAGACCAGCTTTCTCTTAGCTTTTAGGCCTTGTGTTTCACAAACTCAACAATATTTAATAGATATTTGTTAATGTCCCATTTCAGGCAAGGAACTAACGCTCAGAGTATCTTCAATTGTGGAAAGTCTTAAGAGATGACTTTGAGGATCAAAACACACTGGAATCATAACACAGATAAAAAAGTCAGGAAGAAGGGAGTCGGTTAGAAGTGCTAACAAATCCTAGAAAAACTGAACAAATAAAGCAAACTTTAAAAGAGCAGAATTTCCACAAATCATAGAGCAGCAGACCTGTTATTGCCACTGATCAGAGAGGTGCAGGTATCCCTGCAGTTGTAAGTTGGTTTGAAGTAGCATCCCAGCCCGCAGCCAAGGAAGACCCTGGTGTCCTATCAACAGGATACAGAGGCAGGTGATGCAACCTGCTTATTATGAATGTGTGCACCTGGGACCTCCTGAGAAATGTAGTTCAGAGATGGTGAGAATAGGTCGTGGAGCTGCAATAGAAGAGGAACTGGTGATTTGTTAGAAAACAACTTTGGTTAAACTTTTATAATAAAGATACCATTTCACATATTTAGAGAATTCCATAAAAGGAACTCAGGGCTATGGCTTTGTGCTGTAACCCTTAGTTATAGAGGTTATGTAGTTGCATATTGAATATTTCTAGTTCTCAATGGGGATATACTATTTTAAGCTCCCGTATTACCTAATATAAATTCTATATACTAGGAAAAATTCTTATTTAGTACTTCTAGAGTAAAGGCTTATGTAGCAGGAAAAGTTTTCTTTTATAAAAAGAGCAAAGTGACTTTGACATCTAAAGACTATAGGGTTCTGGGCTTCCCTGGTGGCACAGTGGTTAAGAATCCGCCTGCCAATGCAGGCGACACGGGTTGGAGCCGCGGTCCGGGAAGATCCCCCATGCTGCGGAACACCTAAGCCCATGCGCCACAACTACTGAGCGTGTGCTCTAGAGCCCACGAGCCACAACTACTGAGCCCACGTGCCACAACTACTGAAGCCCACACACCTAGAGCCCGTGCTCCACAATAAAAGAAGCCACCACAATGAGAAGCCTGTGCACCGCAGCAAAGAGTAGCCCCTGCTCACCGCAACTAGAGAAAGCCGTGCACAGCAACGAAAAACCAAAGCAGCCAAAAATAGATAGATTTAAAAATAAATAAATTAATTAAAGAAATGCAACAAAAATTTTTTAAAAAATAAATAAAGACTATAGGGTTCCTTTTTTCTCTGTTTTACGCTTTTCCAAAAATTTTAAACTGAACCGTACTTGGATTTTTTTAAAACGTCACTGAAACCTTTGGCCAAAATGTTATTTTATGTGGGTGTGTATGTAAAACACTAACGTTGTCGAGCCGTTTCATGAAACAAATAACCGGATGCGTTAAGCTTACCTTGTTTCAGTCTGTAAATAATAACAATATATGTACATGTGCTGTCTGCTCTTGGACATGCTCGAAATTGAAGCAGGGCTAGTCGTGTAACAGTGTTTCACATTCGCATCTCAGTCCCAGGCATCGTTCCCTCTGTGGTATAACTTCGGCCACTCCCTTGCAGTCCAGCATCTAAATTAAAGTTAATCTAAGCCACGTACACCACATTCAGTCATGTTATAGTTCAGCGTTCCTTCACTTCTCTGTCTTAATTTCTGGTCTTTAAAACATTAAAGCAGTCTGGTGACTTTAAGGGCCTCAGGTGGTAGAATCCAGTGTTTTACAAAATCACCGCTCTAGACTGTGCAGTCTCCCTGGGAAATGGCACAGTCGTCCTGATTCTGGGCAGCTCATGGTTTGAATGAATGCTGGCGGTGTGGTCTGAAGAGCATGGCACTCACGGCTTTGCACCTCTGTTCCAGGCTGGCCAACAGCGAGAAGCAGGGCGTTCGGACCCACGCTGTCTCTGTGTCAGGTAAGAGGCCACACGGGCGTCAGGCAGAGGGGCCCACCACGGTGGTAGGAAATCGCCATGTGTTAGACGTCTGCTCATTTTTATTAGGATTACTTCTTTCTAGAATAGCTTACAAAAATTAAACATTGAAATTATTAATAATTTTTAAAATTTGCATAATTTTACCATCATGAAATAGGTTTAAATATAGCTCACTGATTTTTTTAATATGAGACATACGTGTATAATACTAGATTACTCACAGGATTGTATAGAATTCCAAGTTATTTTTCAGTTTTAATTCCATGTTAAATATATTTAGAGGGAAAATTTTTACTTTTGAAACTGCAATTATAACTTATCTTTGTAATGCAGCAGAAATTAACATAATATACTTTGTATATTTATTATTTTTTGAAGTTCAGGAAATGTGAAACTTTTTTAAACAGCTTTTGTCTTTAACAATTAACATAAAACAGTGTTTGAATATTGCTTTTTTAAAAATATAGTTAAGATGTTGACATAGCATTATCTTAACTATTTGCTGGTGTGATGAGTGTGGTGCTTTCCTTGGTATGTTTTCAAAATACATGTGCCTTTTTTCCCCATTTAAAAATGTGAAAAATAGAGGAAAGGTGGGGAAAAAGCAAAAAGCATCTTCTGTGGACCCAGGTGTGGCATCTTAAAATATTGATACATATACTATACGTGTATATTTATACATGTATGTGTATACATGTATATCCATACACACATATATGTTCTTATGTGTGTCACATTTCTAAAATATAGCTTCCTAAAACTCTAGTATCTGACAATCTGACTTAGAAGAAATCTAACTCCTGTTAGTTTAATTTACCTTGAGTTAATTTTTACCTAAAATTTAGTTTTGTGCTTTTGCCTCGTTGATGACTGAATTATTTTCTAGTATTCCAGTGTACAAATAGAATTGCTTATTTTTTTTTTATTGTCCACAAACTTCTCACAGCCCCCTTCTCAAGAAATATCTGTGCTCGTATCCATATGCTTAGCAAAGATGCTCCAGTGATGAACCGCGTGGGGCAGGTGTGTGTGGGCCGGAGCACTGCGGCTCAGGAAACTGATCCCTTCCTGATGGGGGAGAGTGGTGTTAAGGCTGGAGCTGGTACTGCTGGGCAGTGCCAGATGCCCGGCGGGCTGCAGGGTTGCCGGCACACACACCGCCTCCACTGGGCTCTCTGAACCCCCGCGGTGACGCGGGGCCGCTAAGCGCGCTCATGTCCCGTCTGTGGCGGAGCAGGAGGTGGAGCAGGCAGAGAGCAGGCCCTCTGGCGGGGCGGGAGGGGCCACCCCATGCCAGAGCGGCGAGGTGGTGAAGGACCCTGTCAGTCGCTGGGCGTCAAAGGCCGTTCTGTGGCGTGTTCCATGGAAGAGGCGAGATTGAGCCAGCTTTGAGCAATTCATAAGCGCTCTGGCCCTCTCCTTGCCAGACGGGAAGCAGACTTGGGAGTGAGGCCCGGGAGGCACTGGTGGCCCTCACCACCGTGGCTGCCGCACGCGTGCTTCACAGCTGCTCCGCGTGATGCAGAGCTGACGCGCCCTGTTGGGCGCGTCGTGACTCCAGCTAGTGATGAAACACAGCAGGCCTCGCAGAAGCTTCAGGTCTTGTTCCTTCCATTTCCTGGCATCCTCAGAGGAGGTTTTTCAGAGCTGCTCCTCACAGCACCTGCCGGTGTCACCTCTCCCGGCCAACCCCTCCTTTCTGAGTCCGCCTTCCTTGCTTCTCCCTGGTTATCCCTTGGCTGGAAGTTTATGCTTCTGCCCCTTCTCCACAGTAGCTGCCTGATGGCTACCACCTTTACTGAATTTAAATAGGCACTTCCCTGGGCAGGAGCTCCAGGAATGACTCACAGTCCGTCAGAGAAGTTTCGGCCCCTCAGCTCAGCCCCCAGAGGCCTCCCGTGGTCTGTGCACAGCCTGCCTTGCCATCCCTCCCCCACATTGCTCTTCAGCCAAACAAAGTCGGGCGTCCAGCCCTCCGCCCTGCCTCCTTCCCTCTGTCCTTCTGCTTGAGCTGCTCCACCGTCCGGCACGTCCTTTCCATTGTCACTTGTCAAGGTCTTCCGTTCTTTAGAGTCAGTGATGCTGTTTCACGCGTGACCACCGCTTTGGCGGTTCACCGAGACAGGCCGGGAGGGTCTCTCAGCGTCTGTGGCTATTCAGTGACGGGCCTGACTTCTTAGATTCCTGTTGGCCCTTCGTCAGCCCGCCTGTGGCTTGCTCTCTTTGTGGAAGTAGACTCACAGTGTGCTTTATCTGTGTCTTCCACAAAGACTAGAGAAGAACATCTCAGCAGCCTGGCCAGCCAGGAGCTGTGTCTTGCACGTCGCCCATAGGTTATCAAGTTGACACCAAGAAAGCCGGTACTGTTGCTAAACCCCGGGGTTTTTCCTTACCTAGCAGCCTGGAAACCCGGCACCACGTGGGTGTGGCGCTGACACTGAGGGGAGACCACCCCCGCCCCCCACCCCAGACCCTGCAGAGCGCCCCGTCTGTCCCCCACCGCAAGCTGATCTGTCTCCAGGCTGGTGGGCGGTGGCTGAGGCTCAGTCTGTGTGCCGGCCGTGACGACTTGTTTTTCTGTCAGGGTCCATCTCGTTTGGCCCCAGCAAACCCTGCAAGGTGGATACTACTCCAGTTTTACGTTTCCCGTTTTACAGTAATTCTGTCCACAGATACATCTGAGTCCCTGCTGCGTGCCAGGCACTGTTCCAGATGCTGGGGTGCGATAGTGAACAAAGCCAGGCCCTCCCCTTGTGGAGCTGGCGTTCTGTGGAGGAGACAGACGGGCGCTGAGTTAAAATAAAGCAGGCACATGGAGAGCGAGGGGTGGGACTGTTTAAAGCTGGGGTCAAGAGGAGTCTCTCTGAGCAGGTGACTGAACGCACACAGTGCTTGACAGCGAGCGCTGAAGCAGGGACTTGGCAAACCCAGTGGCAGCCAGAGTGGCAGACAGCAGGGCAGGCGAGGTCACACACAGCGAAGAGGGGACGGGTCTCTATTAGGTTCTCAGCGTGCTGTGCACAGCGTTAGGTATTATCTCATTAATCCCTACGACGATCTCACGAGGTCTTTGTCGTCTCCCCATTTCACAGATAGCAGGAAAGAAATTCAGAGAGGTGAACACACTTGTTCAGTGTCACACAACTTGAAAATGATGGAGCTAGGATTGAACTCAGGTCATTATTGTCCTCTAGGCTATATTGCCTTTCAATAACAATGTAAGGAAGGTTACCCCAGGTACAGATGAAGAATCACTTCGGAAGATGGAGAAAGTGGGACTGTCTGATTCCCCTATTTACATTCATAACTGAAAAGTTCTTACCTGATCTTCAAGACTGGCTTCAGATGCCACCACCTCCTAGAAGCCTTCCCTGGCTACTCCAGGACTCTTCTTCCTCGGAGTTCTCTAGCCCACCATATGTCTCACTATTGTGAATAGTCTTTAAATAGATGTAATGATTTTAGAAACCTTCTTGTCCACTAGACCCTGACCCCATCATAGGCAAAGACGTGTTTTATTTGTCGTTTATTGTCTGGGACATAGTGCTTAGTGATTGTCTTTAAATGAATCAGATGCCTGAGCAAGGTATGGAGAGGTGCTGGGGCTTGGAGGAATGCACTCCACGCGCGGAAACAGGAGGAGGAAAGGCAGGGACCCCCCCCCCGCCCCGAGCGAGCAGTGACCTTGAGAGTTGCTGGACTCCTAGACGCTTGCTGTGAGCTGGTCACTGTGAACTGTCCTGGATGCACTCCTAGGTGGTTTTGGGTAAGGGGCATGGAGGCCAGCAAGCAGGAAGAATGGGGGTCTAGATGCCTTCAGACAGTTCTCAGCTCGTGATGACGGGGTACCAGGCCCTCCTTCCAATCTCCTTGTAGGAGGAAATGTAGTTATCAGATCATCTCCAGTAGGGGCACAGTTACAGTTGATGTTGAATACATGCAGAGTTTATCTCTGAAATCTAGACAAAGTTTCTCTATAAAAATAAGTATAAGGTTAACGGACTTACAAAAATATCTAGCAGAACAGTGCATTTCCTTGGGCACATTTCTCTGAGGGCCTAGAGTAATTTTTTTAGCCTAAGTTTTTAGGAAACGTGTAAGCACACGTTCTGGAGCTCAGTTAGAACTATAGTGGAGAGGCCGTTGCTTGTACTACAGACAAGGGGTCTGTAAGTGGTCAGAGAGAGGGGTGCCAGGATCGGGGCAAGGGGGGGAGGCGTGCTTGAGCCACGTTCGTGTGGGTGAAGATACCCCAGGAATATAGGTATTTCTGAGGAAAATCAATGAATAAAGCTGAATTTTAAATATTTCAAAGGTATAAACTTTGGTTTTTGTTTGGTTGGTTTTTGTGTTTCAGGGTTCTGTTTTGTTTTTTAATAACCAGGCCCTTACTCAAGCAGTAGGGCCTTAAGTGTAACAGAAACACAGGTAACGCATGACGGCCACTGCACTGTGCACGTGGCTCTTGTCACACGTCTGGGTTGTAGTAGTGGGATGGAGATCAGAAGACAATTTTCTCTCTTGTGTGTCTGTCATGACAACCAGTGCAATGACCTCTTTCTTTTGTTAGAAATGTTTGGTTTGGTTGCGTCTGCTGAGCCCTTCGTTGATGATCAAATGCACCACTTTGTGATGATACTTTTTCAGTATTTATTATAAATTAAAAAAATTTTTTTTTACTCTATAACAGATTCTTCTGGTTTAGTTAATCATGCAACATCATTCCAGTTGTTTAAGATTACCTTTAGGTTTCTCAAGTTAGTGACTAAAAATTGTTATAAACGAAAATAAACTTAGCAAAATAAATGTTACTTGCATTAAGCTGCTTCATTACAAATTCTAAAGCAGTTACTTTAATTTTGTTTTTGAGATTGAAGTTTCATGTTTTATTTGTTGAAAAGAAAGAGATCATGTCAGCTAATCAGCTTCAACATACATAAATGCAATTCCCAAGCCTCTGAAGTGCAGGGTTTAAAGAAGAGATGACAAGACCAACTCATTCACAAGTACTGAGGGAGGTTCCTTGAATGTCTGGGTAAAGTTGGGTTCTACTGAATACAGGCTGACCACCCAAGTGGCCCCACTCTGGGGGCTTACCGGCCCATTTAGGATGGGTCCGATAGACTGATTTTGGAATATTTTACTCTAAGAGTCAGGATAGTTTAATTGCATTTATTTAAGCATTCTGTTTGTACAGTGAAAATGGGAAGTAACTCTTTCTAGGGAAAACTGTGCATTTCTATTATCAAGCAGTTTCTTTATATATGCAAAAGTAGTTTGTAAACTGTAAAGTTCTATAAAATATAAAGTGGTATATGTATAGTCCATAATAATTATTTGCATTTTTCCCCCTTTTTTTCTCACAGTCTCTGAAACACTAGGTCTGTTATTCATTCATTGCTCTGCCCCTGCTTTGTAAATATAAGTACTGATAGTTATTTACATGTGAATGAGGCTCAGAGATTATGCCAGGCATGTTCACAAGCACTGTCTTGTTTGAACCTCGGGACAGTCTTCCTCATGTTTCCACTTTATAGATGGGCTGAGGTGACGAGGCCTGGCTCACGTAGCTAGCAGTGGCCGAGAGCCTGATGGAAACCCAGATCTGGGCTCCAAACCCATCGCCTTTCCATTAGACCACACTGAGTCATTGGAAAGCTTGAGATGTTCGTGTGTAGAAGGGAGGAGTAGTTTTGGCAGAGTCTGAGTCTGATTTCAGGGTAGTTTTCTCCCATTTATCAGGAATAGCATAGTCCTGACTCATTTCTGACTGTTCTGTTGGAATCCGCAAGTCTGCCCTGTATTGAAGTTCGAAAGAGTTTCTCTTGTCTGGTTTACATCCTAGTTTCACTTTTGATAACGCTGATTTAGAAGGTAGTCTCTGTCTGCGCTGAAAGCTTGATTTAAACGAAAGCTTTTAGAGATTTTTTTTAAGTGCCCTAATAGAGTATTGTCGCCTAGTACATGTGAAGTTAATTTTTGTAAATTATATGCTTTATGAAATGATTTAATCAACTTAATGCTGCTGGTGATTTTTACGTGCACCGAGTCGTACGTATTGGGGGTTTGACATGTTCATAGTACCTGGCTTACTGGAAATTCTTTTAATTCCATCAGCCACGACTAGCGTTCTGTAGTCAGTCTGGCGTTAGGAGAGACGTTCAGCCGTCTCTGACCGGGTAGGGGCAGGGCGGTTGATCGTGTTGCACGTGAACAAGGAAGTGATCATGAAAATACACCATCACCACCACCCCACCACCACCCCCGCCGTGCTACTTCCTTCATCCTAGCCCCCCTTCTCGCACCGTTGTCACAGCATCTGAACTCTCTTTGCCTCTTTGGAGATTTGAGGGTGCTCCTTGATGATGTCCCTCACCTCTCTGGCTTCTAAGGGAGTTAAGAAGAATACTCTGGAGTCACATGGGTGCTGAAGCATCTACGTCATGTGTTGTAGAATAACACCCAAGAAGGACCCGGAGCCAGATGGCTTCCTGTTCCTCACCCTGGAATTGGACTGAACCTCTCAGCTGCAGGCCTGGAGACAGGCAGACACTTGTAGGACCCCCGGGGGGAGTAGCCTGAGACACTTGCAGATGAAAAAGAGCCCGAGTGAGATTGGAGCAGTCATGAGCACAACAGAAATTTAAAGAGGATATTTACTTCTGGAAACTCTTTCCAGGCCACATGGATCCGTCCTCTTAGTCCTATGAACTTGGCGTCCAGACTAGAGCGTGGCCACCCCCTCCTAATAGCCTCCGCATAGCAAGGGGCAGCGCGGCGCTTCCCTCACTATAGCACTTTGAGCAAGGGTGCGTTTTTGTCTGTATGAAAGTGTGCTTCACGATGGCCAGTGTTTGGGTTTATTTAGCTGATGAACCATCTTAATCCTCTTGCTAAACTTATTAACACATTAATAAATAAACTTTAATAATCTTCTTAAAACTTATTACTACAAGAAGCCCAAGTATCATCTTGTTAAACATAAAAACAGATATTGCTAACATCTGAAGACCCAGTTTTCTTTTTTCCCCTTTCACAGAGAAAAATTTTAAAGGAAGGCTTGAAACTTTTAAAATATAAATTCTGGAATTTGACCTCACGGGTTTCTAGTAGCATGTCATGGCTTCATCATATTGTGGAATTTGTTAAAATCAAACTGCATGAGTCAAGATAAAATACATTTGATATTTTTACAAGCAAGAGGCCATGTGAATGGGTGGATATCGTCATGCTTTTGAATTCTTAGCTTTTTAACACTTCGTCATGGGAAGCTCCAGACGCACACAGAAGCAGAGAGAGTAGATTGGGTAGCGATCTTCCAGGCTCATCACCCAGATTCAGCAGCTGAAAACCAGCCACACCTCACCTCTGTCCCCAGCCACACAGACACACACTCCCCACAGATGGTCTCTAGCGCCTTGAAGGCATATTCCTCTGTAAATATTTCTAAAAGATAAAGACTTTTTAAAAACAACATTACTACACTGTAAGAACGTTCACAGTAGTTCCTTAATACCAGCTGTCCGGTCAGTGCTCGGATTCCCTGGTTAAGGCATTTTCACACTTGGTGTCATCCAGTCTGGGGTCAGACAAGCAGGGCTGGGTGAACTTGGCTGTGTCTCCTGTCTCCTCCTGTCTCTGTGCACTGCCGCCCCCCTTCTTTTTTTCTTGATCGCAGTTTATCTGTTGAGGAAATCGTGTCCTGTACGCTGTGCCCCACACTCGGCCTGGCCAAGTGCCGCTCCGTGATGCTGTGTTGAGCGGGTCCCCCTCCAGCCCCTGTATTCCTGACTTACCTACAGCCTGGTCGTTAGGATTGAGAGGAGTTTGGTCGGATTCGGACTCAAAGATTTTGTTTTCACAAGACCACGTATAGGTGCTGTGTAACATCTGGCTGCTGTCTCTGTGACGTTAAGCCGATCCATAGGTTCAGAGAGTCTGTGTTTCACCTCGTGGCTTTGGCAGCTACTGATGTTTGTGCAGGCATTTCATTCGGGGCCACAGCATGGCCACGGGTGGATTCATGTCATCTTCGTTTATTTCGCTGTTATACTTCTTTTTTTTTTTTGGCTGCGTTGGGTCTTTGTTGCTGCGCACGGGCTTTCTCTAGTTGCGGCGAGCAGGGGCCACTCTTCGTTGCGGTGCGCGGGCTTCTCATTGTGGTGGCTTCTCTTGTTGCAGAGCACGGGCTCTAGGCGCATGGGCTTCCGTAGTTGTGGCTTGTGGGCTCAGTAGTTGTGGCTCGCAGGCTCCAGAGCACAGGCCCGGTAGTTGTGGCGCACAGGCTTAGTTGCTCCACGGCATGTGGGATCTTCCCAGACCAGGGCTCGAACCCGTGTCCCCTGCATTGCCGGGTGGATTCTTCACCACTGCGCCACCAGGGAAGCCCCGCTGTTACACTTCTAAAGACAGCCTCCGCTCATCAGCTGTTCGGTTGCCCTGAGAAATGGGTGACTGAGAAGTACGTTTGCCATGCCCTCCCCCTCCCTCTGTCCCCACCAGACCTCCCTGCTGCTCCTTGGCCAGTGTCCCAGGCTCACCTCTGCTCTGGAAAGCTTTTAGCAAACGACTCCTTCCATATTTAGAGGTGCAACCCTACAGGAAAGCACTCCCTGTCCTGCGTCTGCTCTGAGTTTTTTCTCCATGGCACTTACATGTTGATGTACCACACGGTTTACTCACTTAATCATCTTTTCCCCAACCCAGAATGTAAGCTCAACGAGGAAAGAATGGGGGGGGGGGGCTGTTTCAGTGCTGTAGCCCCAGCATGTACACAGTGTGCTGTTAGCTCATGGTAGGTGTTTACAAACATAATTAAAGTAGTCATCTTGGATAAAATAAAGGAAGGGCCCTAACACTTTTTTTAATGGTGTGGATAATATTCTTGTTATTACTCAAAAAAAGTTATGCTATATTTTTTAAAAAGTATTTGCTTTTTAAGTTAATATGAAGAATAGTCATTACCTTAGTTTAGAAATAAGATAAAAAATTGAAAGGTAGGAATAGCTTTGCGCTTTTGGAGCGGTTGTCCTGTGCCGGGTGCCCTGGGAGTTCATGGAATCCTCTCTGCATCTCTTTACTTGAGGAAGCTTCTGTTACTGCCTCATTTTACAAATAGGAAAACAGAAACAGAAGTTGGGTAACTTTTCTAATGTCATGGGGTGAGTAGTGGAGCCAGAATCTGAATCCAAATAGAGATTTTTGTATATTTTATTTTTCCATAATTTCACACATAGAGGATGGTTTTAAGAATAGTAAAGTGAAGTCTCATATGTTCTTTACTCAAATTCACTATGTCTCTATTTTGGCCCACTTGCTTTCTCCTTCCCTCTACTTTTTTTTTTCTTTTTTAAAATTGAAGTATAGTAGATTTACAATATTGTGTTAGTTTCGGGTGTAAAACAAAGTGATTCAGGGGTTTTTTTGCAGATTATTTTCCATTATAGGTTATTACAAAATAGTATAATTGCTGTGCTATACAGTAGGTCCTTGTGGCTTATCTATTTTATATGTAGCAGTGTGTATCTGGGCATCCTGTACTCCGAACTTATCTCCCCACATCCCCCTTTGATAATCATAAGTTTGTTTTCTGTGTCTGAGTCTATTTGTTTTGTAAGTAGATTCATTTGTATTATTTTTTAGATCGCACATGTAAGTGATATCATACAATATTTGTCTTTCTCTGTCTGACTTGCTTCGTGTAGTATGATAATCTCTAGGTCCATCCATGGTGCCGCAAATGGCATTATTTCATTCTTTTTTATGGTTGAGTAATATTCCATTGTATATATATGTACCACATCTTCTTTATCCATTTCTCTGTCGATGGACATTTAGGTTGATTCCATGTCTTGGCTATCGTAAATAGTGCTGCTATGAACATTGGGGTGTGTGTCTCTTTTCGAATTAGAGTTTTCTCCAGATATATGCCCAGGAGTGGGATTGCTGGATCATATGGTTGTTCTGTATTTTATTTTTTTAAGGAATCTCCACACTGTTCTCCATAGTGGCTGTATCAATTTACATTCCCACCAGCAGTGTAGGGGGAGGGTTCCTTTTTCTCCACACCTTCTCCAGCGTTTAGTATTTATAGACTTTTTGGTGATGGCCATTCTAGCCAGCGTGAGGTAATATACCTCACTGTAGTTTTGATTTGCATTTCTCTAGTAATTGGCAATGTTGAGCATCTTTTCATGTGCCTGTTGGCCATTTGTGTGTTGTCTTCCTTTTTTTTTTTTGAAACATTTGAAAGCAAGTTGCAGACATGGTATGCCCCTTTACTTATAAATGTTTCAGTGTGCATTTCCTAAGACCAAGGACATCCTCTTACACAGTCACAGTGTCTTTACCAAAACCAGGGAATTTGACTCTGATAGAATGCTCTTATCTTATCCACAGTCCGTGTTCTTGTTTCATCTCAATGACCCCTATAGCTGTTGGCCCTCCACCCCATCCGGAATTCCATCCCGCCTGGCACAGGGCACTGTTTTCGTATTCTTAACCGATAAAACACAGGGAGCCGCCCTCTGGCGTCATCACACAGGAAATTGAGTGTGTGCTAAGGGGGGAAGATGGAACAGTGCACATTGTTGGGATAACAGCACACTCCGTGGGAGCGTGACCACGTTGTCTGTTTCAGTTCTTCTCATTTCTGTTCCTAACTGATGGCCGTAAGTTGTTGCCGTCTTCATCCTGACCCTGCTCTCCCTGGGCCCACACCTGGAATCCTTACCTTTCTTGATGGGACCCTGTGGATCTGCAGTTAAGTTGTGCATGCCCACTGCATCTTTTCTGTCACATGGTGTCACCGCTGCATTTTAAAGGGCTGTACATCCCTTGTTTTGACTCTAGTTTGACTTGTCTGCTCTTGCCCTTAGCGTACTGCAGTTGTTTCTTCTCTGTTCTACTGTCCTGGGTGCTTGTTCATCCAGCAAGTGCCTCATACAAAGAGAGTTGACTTTCAAGTGAGTTTGCAGCACATGAATGAGAGTGAATGAACAAAGGATGCTGGTAGGCGGGGGAGGGGCTTTGCAACCTATGTATTCAGACGTCCGTATGTTTTGATGTTAAGGCAGTTTGTTGAAGGTGTACACCTGAGGTCTGTGTCTGCTGATGATTTGGGGAGAAGTGCTTATAAAGCTCTTTCACAAATCAGGATCTGCTAGTTTTCTGCAATTTTTTTCTTTGTGGTTGAATGTTAGATGTTCACAAGAATCTTGAATTATTTATTGGTCTTTGTTGTTTGTCTCATTTCATTTTGTTTCAGTTTTGTTATTTGTAAAGGTATCTGTACCTTTACTTGGCTGGCTTTGTAAAGGCTTAGCTGGCTGACTCTCTTTATGTCTTGCTAAAACTTTCTGTGTCTAGTGCTAATCTTTCCTAAGAGGGAAAATTGCATTTTAAAATATTAATATGTTTCTTAAAACTCAGTTATATTAAGAAATCAAGTGTGCCAGTAGTCACATAAAAGCATTGCAATTTTGTATTTGTTTTTATTGATATGCCTTAAAATATAAGTTTGCTCTTGTATTAAAATGTGTTTGTTTTTCTCTTTCCTCCTCCTGCCTCTTTATAAAGGAGTCAGTCACTGCCAACATAAAGTTAAGAAAGCTAGGCGCTTTCTCCCTTTGGTCTTCTGTTCCCACGAACCTCCTTCTGCGGGTACTGCACTCATCTTTGCACAGACTCTTACTAACCACAGCGCCCCAGGCAGCAGCCTAACCAGATGCTTGTAGATTACCCTGAGCGGGAGTGCCTGTCCTGGGGGTCCGTGAGTGCTGTCCACTGCTGGCAGCGGTGCTGTGGGCCGCTCTCCTCATGGAAGACTGTTGCCCGTTTGCTGGTTTTTAAATGCGTGACAGGGCTAGAAGTCGCTTCCTGGCTTCCCCTGTGGGATCTTAGTGTTTTACCAAAGGGGCCGGCAGGTACCTTTGCCTTGTGGGTTTCCTGACCTGGCATGAGATTAATGGAGAAGGATGGTCCAAGTGAGCCCCAGGGGTCTGCCTTTCCTGCCTCGGGGGCAGATACTCAGGGTGCTGCAGAGCAGAGGCCAAGGGGGGGAGTTTTCTAGCAAAGGGAAGATTACCTGTAACAATTGGAAGAGTCACTTCTACAAACACTGTGTAAATGTAAGTGGAAGCTCGTCAGCAGAGCCTCAGGTGCTGTACTCCTTGAGCTTCTTTGGAGAGGCTGGAATCCTGGGGAGGCTTGCTGAGGGCTGTTCCCTGCTTATTGTGTGGGGTACACATCAATGACCCATAGTTTTCATTTCCAAGAGGATACAAATTCCTTTCGAGGCAAGTAGAGTCATTTTTTAACATTTAACCGTGAGGAGCAATCCAATCAGTTTTGCTTAATGCGGCAGAAACGCACTTAAACTGCTATTTACTTGGGGTGACGTGTGGACCGCTGAAAAGTCGCATTAATGCCCTTAAGTAAACATGCTAACTCCTATGATCTTCTTTTATCTTTTGAATTAGACTGGGGGGGTAATTTTTGTGTTTTCCTTACACTTTGATTTGCTTGTCATTTTAATAGCGTTTTCCCTCTCTCCCCCCCTCCCCTCCCCCCTCCCCCCCTCTCTCCTCCCCCTTTCTTTGCATGCCACCCGGATCTGCAGATGAAATTAGTGGGGACGGTAATATTTATTTTCATGTTTGTGTTACTAATATAATTATTTATGGATATAAATATCATTCAGTATTTAATGAAAGGCAAAATGTGGCTTTGATCCAACAAAACAAGTATGAAGAAACCATGGTGTGAGTCAGTGATCTCTTCAGAATTATTTAGGGCTTTGACATGGGAAGGGTAACTGTCAGTTTCTTTACCACGTCTCAGTAGTAAATTCAAGTTGTATCTATTCATAGCGAATTCTAGAGGTGAAGAAAAGTCGTCGAAATGGTATCACTCAGCAGTAAGTGGGAGAGATTTGCACACTCCTCCACACATATGTGATGGTAATTTTTAGTTTGGGAGTGAGGTAGTGGAAAGCAAAGAAAGAAAAGTGATGTCTGAGAGTCAAACAGCCTAAAATAATTAGAGAACTACCAGCAGGAGTGATGTGAGTATTTCTCAGGCAGCTGAGGTTGTCACTCTCATAAACTAGAAATTTAGAAGCACGTGTAGTGTCTTGTTTTCCATTTCCTTTGTGTACTGCCTGCATGAAGCTTTGTGCTCTTACGATACGGAGTGAGGTTTATAAAGTAAAATTAAAGGAGGTTGCATTTTTCCTCACAATTAAATGAAATAACGCTTTCACTGAAGAGTCCGTCTGTGCTTGCGTGTGTGTCTGGTCGACGACTTGAGCACCATATGAGCAAAGTGCTTGCAGTCAGACGTCTGGACTAAACGTGACTTGGAAGGTGCCTTGCCTCCTGGGACTTCCAGCTCCAAGCCTCGTTTCCAGGCCGACTCCTTGGTGGTTACTGGGTGGGCGCCCCCGATGTGCGTGCGTGCCCTTCACCAGCGAGTCTCCCGGCAGGGGTTCAGAGCATGATTGGTGTTCTCCTCGCTGTCGTGCGGGTGAGGACACGGGTGACCAGACCAGGGCTGCTGGGTGAGTGGCCAGGTCCCAGGCTCCAGCCTCGCCCCGTCCCGTCACCAGCTGGCCAGTTGGGTGACCTTGAGCAAAGCACTTCATCTCTGGAGTCTTCATCTGTAACAGGCCTTGATGGTTGTTGTGAGGACTACATAAAAATGTCAACAAACGTGTATTAACGAGTGGTTATTAGCACATTATTTATCTAAAGAAAACATCGTGCCTTTTCCCCACATTTGAATTTCCCATTTGAATTAGGGTGAGTAGTA
The DNA here is from genome assembly GCF_059928025.1 of Delphinapterus leucas. NCBI lineage: Eukaryota > Metazoa > Chordata > Mammalia > Artiodactyla > Monodontidae > Delphinapterus > Delphinapterus leucas. Next base: position 2,886,080 of record NC_143145.1, read on the forward strand.
TTATCCCCATTTTACAGGTGAATAAGCTGAGACTTCCACAAACTAAGGCCTGTGGGCCAAATACGGCTCACCTCTGTTTTTGTTTTGCTCCTGGAACTAAGAACCGTTTTTACAGTTCTTAATGGTTGGGGGTAAAATCAAAGAATAGTACCTGGCATCAAAACTATGTGAAATTCAAATTTCTGTGTCCACCAGTAAAGTTTTGCTGGAACATAGTGACACGTTCACTCATGACGTGTCTGCTCACCCCTGCAATCTCAACAGCAGAGTTAAGTGGTTGCAGTGGAGACTTTGTGAGCCGTGAAGTCTAAGATACGTACTGTCAGACCTTTTGCAGAAAGAGCTGGCCGACCCCGGTGCAGGTCACAGAGCACAGCGGGGCCCTTCCTGGCTTCCTGAAAGCCCTCCTGCCCCCGGCCCCCACAAGCCGGTCACCACCTCCAGGGCTCACGGCAGGGTCACGTGTGCAGGTGTGGTGAGAAGCTGTGCTGTTGCTGGGTCCCACTGAATTGCTGAGCAATCCCATGACTGTGCGTGTGCTGCCCTGGGGGGGTGCCTCACCAGGCCTCCTGAGGGCAGCAGGGCGCCGACCAGAGGCTGTTGTCAGAAGCGCTTGGCGTCAGGCCCCGAAGGGCAGGTGGAGGAGGTGGAGAGGGAATCACCTGGCCCACCTCTTCCCCGCGGGGAGTGGTTGGCTCCTGAGAGCTTTGTGGTCCTGCAGGCTCCGCTGCACTTCCTTTTGTTTACAGCCGAGCGTCCACTGCTCTGTCCCTCTCCAGCTCGAAACTGACCCCTGCCCGGTGACTCCGGAGGCTTCAGGCTCTTTGCGTGACGGAGCATGACAGGCGTGTGTCACTGGTTTCAGTAGTGACTTCACTAGGCCTCTTTTCCTTTGTTTTAAAACGAGAACTTTGTACTTTTCTCTCCTAATTTCTGAGCCGTCGGTTTCTGCCCTTTTAGCGTGTCTTCCCCTCATTTTTATTTTACCACGTATTGTGATACCAAACCTTTCAAATTACAGTGTTATCCAAGGTTTCAGAAGTCTCTGTCCATTTTTCAAAATGTTTACTTTGAAATATTTGACTCATGGTCCTAGAATTGTCTCCCAAGTGCACAGGCCCAGTTAAGCCTTCCAGGGATGCCCATGTTGGGGGTGAAGTCCCAGAACATCCTTAGGGGAACACTCCGAGGTTTCGAAGCATCAGGTATCTGGTCTCACAAATAAAAGTCCCCAGAAACGTATTGGGAGATAGTAAAGAACGAAGCCCGGAGCACGGCGGCCCAGGAGCTCTGCTGGAGCGCTGAGTGGCTGGAGACTGTGAGAAACTCAGGGTGCCTCTGGGTCCCCCAGCTTCCTGCCTGGGAAACGGCGATGACGATAACAGTACCACCATGTGCGATGCCCCTGAGGATTAAATGACGATATGTGTAGTTGTTTATGATGGTGTCTGGCGTTAGGGTGAGCGCTCCGTTAGCTGTCGTCCAGGTCAAGTGGAGAATGCAGAGCTGCTTTCCTTTATTTGTGATGAGATCTTTGAACCTGTTTCCTTTTCCTTTATATTTTCCTTCTTTTATGTCATTATTTTGGGGGCCAGGCGGTTTCAGGGTGGACTCCAGTTTTTCAGGGGCCCTTGAGTATGTAAAAGTACCTTTCATCTCAGTGTCATACTGTCCCATAATCCTAAAAACCAGGAAAGAAAAAGGGAAGATAGAACCAAATCAGTGTCAAGAATTCTTAGAGAAATATGCCGAGTATCCCCACTTGGAAAGTCCTATATAGAAGGTTATGGTAAAACCTTTGTAGGTCCACGTACCTTCAGTAGTGTTGACCCTTCTGCATAAGAACCAACTCAAGGAGAACACAGCAGCAAAAGTTCACGTGACGTCACGGTACCCATAGCCACACCCACGTGTCGTCATGAGTAATGCCCAGGGAGCTTGGATAATCCCCAAAGTTTTTTTGTAGAATTCACACAGCACTGAAAGAAAAAAACTGCAGGCTTTCTCTTGTGATTGTGTGAATTAATGCAAGTGCATGCAAATTGGTTTTTCCCACGTCACTTTTGTGTGTTAGCCTCTGACACATGAGCCATTTTATTCTTATTCCTTGAAGCTGGTTCAGAGTCGGTATCCCTGCTGAGAGTTTTATAAGAAGAGGCCGTCTGGGAAGCGCTTACAGTCCCACCAGGAAGGCTCCTTCCAGAGGCCTCAGAAGGAGGGAACCAAGGAGCCTCCCACCTGTTTGTCACCTGTCCTGTGCAGGGCTGCACCACAACTTCACGTGCATCTCTGTAATCCTCACGACGGCCCCACCAGGGGGCCGTGCTCTCGTTGGGCACGTGAGGGCACAGCTGAAGCGCAGACAGGTTCAGCGGCTCCTGGGGTGGAGCAGCGCCCAGACACGCAGCTGTGGCTGGCCTGGCTTCCTCGCCTCTGGGTCACGGGGAGCGCCGTCCCCTCCTGCACTGTTGAAGGGCACTCCTCCCTTTCGTTCAGCAAGTGCTTACTGGGTGCCTCCCAGGCCGGTCGGCCCTGGGTTGGAAACTGAGAACACAGCAGTAAACAAGGTACATACAGCAGGGCCCATTGCCCTGGGGGCTCTGCTCTGGATGGGGGCACACGGTTGACAAGGAACCAGAGGACCGTCAGAGGGTTGGTAGTGATGGGCCCCGAGCAAAACATGTCAGGCAACGTGATCGAGAGTGATGGGGGTGAGGACGCGTCTCTGAACAGGTGACACTCAGGTGGCAGATACCATTACCCACAGAGGCGGAGGGACAGGCGGTCAGTGACCCCAACAGCCTTGGGAAACTTTGGTGCCTGCAGAGTCGATGGGTCCCCAATATCTCCTTAGTAGAGCTGAGAGCCAGGTGCAGGGGGTGTTGAAGATTCCGGAGCAAATCTGGTAGCAGGGCGGCAGAGGCAAGAGATCTGGGCAGTTTCACTGCCAGAATCGGGCCCCTCAGGGTCAGCTAATGTGTTTGGCCTCCAAAGGTGTGTGCTTTGTGTGAAAGGGGGCAGCAGGGGTGGGTCTGTGGTTGCAGGAAATTGAGCCTTAGTTGCATGTGCTCTGAGGGAGGGGCGTGAGGGGAGCTTGTCTGACTGCAGACAGAGTGAGTGGCTGAGTGTCCGTCTGTGGGGCCTTAGCCCTGGCACACTCCCCCGCTTAGCCCTTTCCTTGCCTCTGCCTTAACACCACCTCCATCCCCAAGTTGCATCTCACCTTACACAAAAGCAAGGCTCCCGGCCTAGGAACCATCACTCACTCTTCTTGATAGTCACTGGGAACAGGATAGGAGGGAGAAATTTAGGAATAAAGAATGTAAGGTTTGGGATAGATTAAATAATTTTTTTCTTTAATCCTGAAAGTAGTATTACCTATAAACATGTAAGAATAATATAAATTATCCACCTGGCATACAGGACTCACAAATAGGTAACATTTGCTAAATCTCTAAAGGAGAACCGATTTATTGACTTTACATTCTGCCAGTCGAATTTGTTTTTACTTTAATCACTTTTAATGATGATTACGAATTAAGAAATGAATTCTTGGGCTTCCCCGGTGGCTCAGTGGTTGAGAATCCACCTGCCAATGCAGGGGACACGGGTTCGAGCTGTGGTCCAGGAAGATCCCACATGCCGCGGAGCAACTAAGCCTGTGCACCACAACTACTGAGCCTGTGCTCTAGAGCCTGCAGGCCACAACTGCTGAAGCCCGCGCACGTAGAGCCCGTGCTCCGCAACAAGAGAAGCCACTGCAGTGAGAAGCCCGTGCACCGCAATGAAGGGTAACCCCCGCTCGCCGCGGCTAGAGAAAGCCCGTGCGGAGCAGCGAAGACCCAACGCAGCCAAAACTAAATAAATAAATTTTTAAAAAAAGAAGAAGAGGGCTTCCCTGGTGGCGCAGTGGTTGAGAGTCCGCCTGCCGATGCAGGGGACACGAGTTCGTGCCCCGGTCTGGGAGGATCCCACATGCTGCGGAGCGGCTGGGCCCGTGAGCCATGGCCGCTGAGCCTGTGCCTCCAGAGCCTGTGCTGCACAACGGGAGAGGCCACAACAGTGAGAGGCCCGCGTACCGCAAAAAAAAAAAAAGAAGAAAGCAAGAAATGAATTCTTCCAGTTGCTCTTAGATTGGGTCTCAATCGTTACCGTAGCAGTATGTAGAACAGTTGATACCTAGAGACCGTAAACTATATGTAGTCTCTATTTTCTTTGGTTTCTATAATTTTAATATCTGAATGGAGTAATAATGGCAGCACAGAAGAAAGAACTTTTAGTTCTTTAGCTTTTAGTTTCTCTGGGGTTAAATTTTGAAAACGATCTCTCTTCAGATGATAATTCAGGAAGTACTGCCCCTCCTTTCCTGGCCCATCAGCCTAAACCCTTGTGCATAGAGCTACTAAAGGTTTTCCTCTTTCCAGAAAGAGGAAGACAGACAAGAGCTGAGTGATTTTTCAGTGTAATTGTTATCCAAGTGAGTGGGTGTTTTCTACAAAAGGGGTTTTCCCCCCACTAATATGGTGGTGGGTCTTTAAGTTGCTGCATTACTGAAAGGAATTAGTGGAAACATTGGAACTCCTTGACATTACGTCTGAAAAGAACTCGTTTCAATGTGCTGTTTGTTCTGATTTTATTCTCTTTGGCACATCTTTTACCCTTTTGACATTAATGCATACTGTTTAAATATCTGAGTGAAAAGTTACAGGAGAGAAATTCCTGGGTTGCTTTCACTCTGAACAAATGAAATAAGTTAGCCCAGTTAATCTCCTCAAAAGTCAGCCTGCCGTTTTGTTTTCTAAAGGAGAACATCCAGACTGTGCTGTGGAGTCTAACTATGAATGAAATCTAAGCTGTGTTCTGGAGGTACCGGTCTTGTTTGGAGAAATCCCGGTAGACAGCGGTGTGGTTTTAAACATGTATTTGGTGTAGTTGAGGGAGAGCTTTGCAGTCAGTACCGCTTGGTGGGTTTGAATCGTGCAAACAGTTGTTTCATGTCTTTCTGTTTTCCACAAGGGCTTTCTCTGTTAGTCTCTTTGCTCTCTGAGGAACAGGTCTGTGTATTATGACATGTTGGACCATGATGTCACTTTTATTTCCATAAATGACTCATGTGTGAGCAAAAATGGAGTAATAGTGTTTTAAGAATAATGTCAGCATGGTAGGGGGTTTAGGCAGATCATTTTGCCTTTTCAAGTTATATTAAAGGCCAGGGGGTTGAATATTTCACCTCTGTTTCCTTTCCTACAGAAACAGACGACTATGCTGAGATCATCGACGAGGAAGATACCTACACCATGCCCTCGAGTGAGTAGACTTTTAAATATCTCGTGTTTAAACGGTTTAGGTATTTATTGTCCTTTTAGAACTACTTTTAAGACCTTATTGAGTTCATAACAGAAATATTCTTTTCAGCCTTTAGAATTCTGTATTGTATGCGCCCACTGCCAGGTCAGAAGCCTGAAACTCAAATATCTATAATAAGTCAGTTCACTTATGGGGTTTTTGTAATCTTGTTTTCTGGCTCTATGATAATATAACCTTTAATGATTAGAGCATTCCCTCTCTGTAGGAAATTAGTATTTAAAGTTAAATATGTATACTCACACATATATACAGCTCTTTGAATACACACATTTAATGAATTGCATTTCCCCTTTGAACTTTCATTTTTTTATTGCCCTTGACTAAGCAATTACAAAGAGCAGCCCGCGTCCAGTCCGTCCAGCTCCGAGTTGGAGGTGTGGGGAGAGAAGGGCTCTTCACTGACCACCCCCCCACGGCAGCCTAGCAGTGTCACCCTCTGCTTCTCTCTGCTGTGCAGCTTGCTGGTGAAGAGAGTCTGGGAGCCCCAGCCCTTGTGGTGGGGTGTATATAGTCACAGCTCTTGAGTTGGAGACAACCTTGGAATTTCACTCAGGTTAAAAAAAAAAGTTAACCCTATGTCTTAAAGAGGCCCAATTAGGAGTCCACCTTACAGCCTCAGAGGCCTGATAATTCAACATCTGATGTCCTGGTTTCAGTAGAGCTCCATGTATTTGGAAAATAAATGTTTCAGGTGCTTTACGCTGTTGTGTAAATATTTTAAAAGTTGTTCTCAATAGATTTACCATATACATTGAGGAGAGTTACCAAAATAAAGAGAAACAGCCCAGCCCTCTCAGGCAAACATTATCCTGGGTGGACCTCTCCTTTCAAGAGCTCCCAGGTTAGTGATTTGAAACAGAGGCAAGAGCTGAAAAACTTAAATGTGTTTACTTTGACTTGCAGTAGCAATTTGGGAAAATGTTTAAATTTAGATTTAAAGTTTTGGTTAGCCAGTTAGCCATTTGTACATTCCTGCAGAGTATCCAAATTTTTATTCGTATATTTTCATAGTTGAGTGGTAAATGTCCAACATGGCTAACTTTTATCCAAACCCCACAAATACGGTTATCATATAGGAATTTATGGGATAGAAATGTAAAGCATTGTATATCACACTGAGTTAACTTGAGGATATTACTTGCGTTTGGTGTTTGGTCCTCTTTTTTGACCCGTGTTGACAGTCAAAATATTTAAGAAAGTAAATACTGAAACGTACTCTCCGAGTTTGTTGTTGTTAACCTAATTGCTATTAGTTATTTCTAAGCAAGGTCTTCAATTTTTTTCTCTCTTAATTGCAATACAGAAAGCTATGGAATAGATGAAGGTAACAGGATTCCTTTAAAATAACTGCATTTGCTTGCAATTGCAACCGATGGAATGATAACGGGATGTTTCAGTTTTCAGTTAACTTTTATTTTAAAATTTTTTCATTGGTTTACTCATGCTGTTAAATCAATGGAACTACTAGCTAAAGTGATTTTAAAGAGGAAAATAACCTTCTAAAATTTGGGTTGAATTTTCTGTATGATTTATAATTTGACAAATTAGAAGAAATCAAAATACCGAGCAGTTAATTGGATTAGAATCATCCACTAGGTTCCTAGTGGGTATTTTCTTTCCATGTGTCTCAACAGCCTGCTAAATAATTGGTTTTGTATAAATCATAACAATTTAATACATTAATTTGAGGCACATGCTCTCAAAATTATAAAATACTTGTAATTTATTATGTGATACGTTCAACCTTGATTCCAAGTCATCTGATTTTGAAATCAGGCTTTAGAAGCTCCCTCTTTAAACTCTTTTAGCTCCGTGAATAATATAGATAGGATTATAATAAAGTGGAAAACTCTTAAACTTATAAAGCTGCTCGTGAGACAATTTTTTGTTCCCTCCATATTTACAGACTTTAGTTACTTGTAAAATAATTGCTTTAAATAACTGTTTTTTAGCCTTCATATATTAATACCTGAACTAATAGCTCATATTAATTAAACATACATAAACTTGGAGCAATTATTTAGAAAACCATCAAATACATAATCAGCTAAATCAGACATTCAAAACTATGAAAAAAATCTACCTTGTATAAAACTGCTCATTTTGGTAATTCAAGCAGTGCTGTAACAGGTACATAAATTCCTTTAAAAACACTGTTTAAGAGAATTCCACTCTGTTTAAAGCATTTTCATAGAATGATGTGCCACCGATGAAGTTTTTACTCATGGATGATGATGAAATGAAGTGTGTCCAGTGTTTTCTACACTGGGGATGTTGCACTGAAGTATCTTCTGGTGTGTGGATCATGTTTTGCAGCCAGGGACTATGAGATTCAGAGAGAAAGAATAGAACTGGGACGGTGCATCGGAGAGGGCCAGTTCGGAGACGTGCACCAAGGCGCTTACACGAGCCCGGTGAGTCCTGTCAGACAGCAGCCGAGCCGCTCCTGCTTACGTGTAGGCTGCTCCTGTTCGTCTTCATGGGTCCTTAGTTCTTCAGGGTGTTTGCAGTTGTCCTTCATAAAGCTTGTCACGCATGTCGACTCACTTGCTATTTTCAGAAACCAAAAACTGGCAAAATTAGCTCCTGAGAGCTGGGTCTTCTATTCGTTTTAGTCTTTCATCCAGCCTCTGTCATCAGTAATGGATTCCACAGGTGATTGTTCCCTTGGGTGCAGTTGACAAATAGATAACAAACAGATGCAAAGTCAACAGCAGTTAGCCAGCGTTCCCAATTACCTGCATTCTCAAGAAAAGAACATTAATTTGCCCCAAGTTGCCCTCCAAAAGAGATCAGTGAATTTTTTTTAATGATTTATTTAAGAATCATCTCATTGAGATACAGTTTGCATACTATGAAGTTCACTCTGTTAAAGTGCACAATTCAGTGGTTCTTTAGTATATTCACAGAGTTGTACGGCCATCACCGCAGTCAATTTTGGAACATTTTCTTTACCTCAAAAGAAACCCCATACCTTGGCGAGGATGTGGAGAAGAGGGAAGCCTTGTACACTGATGGTAGGAATGTAAATTGGTGCAGCCACTGTGGAAAACGGTATGGAGGTTCTTCAAAAAAGTAAAAATAGAACTACCATATGATCCAGCAGTTCCACTCCCGGGTATGTATCCAAAGAAAACAAAAACACTAATTTGAAAAGATACACGCACCCCAGTGTTCATAGTAGTAGTATTTACAATAGCCAAGACATGGAAGCATCCTAAGTGTCCATCAACAGATGAATGGATAAAGAAGATATGGTATGTATATGTATACAATGGAATATTATCCAGCCATAATAAAGAATGAAACTTTGCCATTTGCAACACCATGGATGGACCTGGAGGGTATTATGCTTAGTGAAATGAGTCAAACAGAGAAGGACAAATACTGTTATGTTATCACTTCTATGTGGAATCTAAAAAATAAAAGAAATGAACCAATGTAACAAAACAGAAACAGACTCATAGACATAGAGAACAAACTAGTGGTTACCAGTGGGGAAAGTGGATGGGGGGAGGGGCACGATAGGTATGGGATTAAGAGGTGCAAGCTACTATGTATAGAATAAATAAGCAACAAGAGTATATTGTACAGCACAGGGAATATAGTCAATATTGTATGGTAACCTTTTTTATAATAACTTTAAACGGAATATAATCTATAAAAATTTTGAATCACTGTGTTGTACACCTTAAACTGATATACTATTGTAAATCAACTATACTTCAGTTTAAAAGAAAGAAAAGACAAAAGAAGCCCCATACCTGTTAGCAGTCACTTCCCATTCCACCCTCTCCCCAGCCCTTGCCAATCACCAGTTTGCTTTCTCTTTCTCTAGAGTTGCCTGTTCTGGACATTTCATATAAGTGAACTCACACAGTGTGTGGCCTTGTATGATTGGTTTCTTTCCATTGGCATAATGTTGTCAGGTTCATCCACGTGGTAGCCTGTGTCAGTACTTCATTTCTTTTTATGGCCAAATAACGCCCCATTGTATGGACAGACCACTTTTTGTTTCGCCGGTCATCAGTTGACGGTCGTTTGGGTTATTACCACTTTTTGGCTGTTATGCACAGTGCTGCTGTGAACACTCGTGTGCAAGTTTTTGTGTGAACATAGTTTTCGGTTCTCTTGAGTATGTGTGTCTAGGAGTGGAATTGCTGGGTCATCTAGCCACTGTTTAACTTTCTGCCGACCTGCTAAGCTTTTTTCCAAAGAAACTGCCCCAGTTTCAGTTCCTAGCAGCAATGTGTGAGGTTGCCCATTTCTCCACACCTCGACCAACGCTTGCTGTTGTATGTCTTTTTTTATTAGATCAGTAATTTTTAAATGACAGTTTAAAATAACAGTACATACATGTTCAAGAAACTATTTTTAACTAGAATAATGACAGTGAACAGAGATGGCTTTAGTAGGGATATAATAGCACAGATGATTGACCTTTTGTGACCCCCGATATGGAAACTGCAAATGGCAGTTTTTCCCCTTGTGTCTCCTTACCTATCAATTTTCCTATATCCTTTACACATGCGCTAGGGATACACTGATCATTACTTTTATAACCGGAGGACTGTAAAAGTCTTTCCTTCGAGGAAAATAGATAATTGTTGTTAGAGATTCTGTTTTTTAAAGTTCAGTTTTGAAAGTTTTTACCTTTATACTTATATAAAACTATATCATTTATTATATGTTTTTATCCATTATCTCTTTTTCCAGTTTTTTACTGTATCTGTATTGTTTATCTTCTTAATTCTCTTAACTCTGCTCTTGAGGCAAAATGCATTAGGAAGAGCCCTGGATCTAAATTTGATCAGAAGACCTAAATCTTAGACCTGGATCTACCTGACTGTGAGATGTAAGGGAGGTGAGGCTTCTTGATCTAAATTATTGGACTTGAACCCAGTGGTCTCTGAGCTTCCTTACGTCTCTAAAATTCTTAATAAGCAATCATTCTGAAGTTCCTGGAGTACAGGGACTTACCAGGATCACACAGCTAAAAGCAGGTCTGATAGACTTTATTTCAATCACTTGTAAGTAATTCATTTTAGTTGTAAAAATACAAGAGAAAAATTTTTTTCAATATCCATAGTGTTTACTAAGTATTTGTTGAGTGAATCCCAGCCTCCAGGAAAATATCAGTGCTCACCTTTATTGTTGAATGTCTTTCTGATACACATCATATGTGAATGCTTGTTTATTTTGTTTTTCATGTGGGAATCTAATTTTATAGCCAGTTCATTCCTCTAGGTTTCCGTTAAAAATCCTTTTTCCAGATTATGCTCTTTAGTGTTCTGTAAGATGTAATAACATTTTATCAGGGATTCTTAATAATTGGTCAAATGTAACTCAGCATAGATTTCATGGGCAAGAACCCAGCACTGGTTACGTTATTTGAGATTCAGTGAATTCTTTTAGCAGTTATTTGTCGATCGTCCCCCAAGAGGCAGCTCGGTGGTGGGGACATTGTAATGAACAAAACGATCAGGATTCTTGCTCTCACAGACCTTAAATTCTATCTGAGGCACGAGGGGACCGGCAAAAGCAAACACACTGAGTATCAAGTGGGGAATCTGTGCTCCGAGAAAAACAAAGCCTGGGCTTGGGGAGGTCAGGGCCCTCTTCCCGTGAGACGCTGACACATGAACAAGGAGGGGCGGTCCCATGAACAAGGAGGGGCAGTCCCTGAGCTCCCCGTGGGGAGTGTGCCAGACAGGGCGGAGCTCCAGTGCAGGGACCCCAGGTGGAGCTGAGCCGGGAAGGAGGATGACGAAGAGAAGCGAGCAGAGGGGGACTGGGCCGGGTGCAGTGGCGGCACACGGGGTGGCAGGGCAGCCCTCATTCTCAGAGTCATGGGCACGAGGCGTATCTGAAGGCTCCCAGCACACACTTTTCTTTTTTTCTTAGGCCCGGTTATCAGGTTCATTTTTATAATTTGAGCATCGCTGGTCATCTGCGCACGCTCGCATCATTATTATCCTTAAAACCTTGCTTTACCTTGGTTTTTATCCTTAAAAACCATGCTTTAAATCTATTTTCTCTTAATTCATCCCAGAGCAGTCCTTCTCTAGACTCACTTGTTAAGATCTTTTGAGTGTATGCTAGCTGTTACTAACTCAGAGCCTCATCACCTGCCCCTCACCTCGGCCTCGTGGACACCAGGGTGGCATTTTCATTCAACATTGAAGAACTGCTCTGTCCCCCTAAACTCTGCTTGTGTTTTAAAGGAGGTAATGAAAATTGTGTCGTGAGCAGTTACCGAGATGTGTTCGCATCTGCCCCCTTTTAAAGGCTTTTAGAAAACCCTGTGCTCAGTTCTGGTCTTGCGTGCTGTGGACTGACATCTTCTTCTCCAGCATCAGGTCTCTGTGACCAGCCGCTCTGACAGCTTGGCACCCCCCAGGCCTCTGCAGCCTTGGGCCACTAGTCACCGGGCCTAGTCCATGGACTGATGGCCGAGCCACCTGGTCTGCCCACGTACACCCCTTTGTAGACATGCGGCCCGTGGAATCTCAGGCTTAGCACCCACTCGAAACTATGCATTTTTAGAGAGCAGTATTTTCCTTGCGTTTCTTTACTGTCTTAATAAAGCACCATGTTCAATATTTGAGTTGAATTGACAGGATTGATGGTGACTTATGGTCTTACAGAAGTTTCTGTTGTTATTCAGATCTCCTGTAAAATGGGCATTTTGTGTCATTTCTCAGGTATACCAATCAGCCTTATGCACATAGAGGTAGAATTCATGGTGCTGGTCCTGGAAGTGTGCTGTGTAGTTACAGAGGACAGACTAAGTCATTCAGAGCAGAGTGGTTGCATTGAGGTGTCCTGGGTTGCTAGTGACTCTCAGAAGGCCCCAAACTCAGACGTTTAACAGATGGGCCTCTGTGCCAGCAAGCTGCCATCCCACCAACATCTCAAGCCTGTCTTGTCCAGAGCTGGGCTTCTGATCTCCCCCTTCTCTCACCAGAAACCCGAACTCACCCTCCCCGACGCCCAGCCTGCTGTCTTCCTGCGCCCCCCCCCCCCCCGCCTCCGTGGCGCCTTTCCTCACCTCCCCTTCCGGGGGGCCTCTCACTTAGGGTAGAAGCCACAGGGTCTGACCCCTCTATCCACCCCTAGCCGGCATCCCCTCCCCTCCAGCAGTTCTTTATTCTCATCCCCTCTCTTCTCCTCTCCTCTCGGGGAGGTTACCTTCTAACCCGCTCCAGTCCACGACGGATGTCTCGTTCACCATGTTTGTCTGTATCCTCCTCTGGGATGTCAGTTGGAGTAGCACAGGGGTCGCCGGCCCTTGTTCACTGGTGCAGCCTAAGCCCCTACAGGAGTGCCCGGCACTACGGAGAGGAAATGTCTGTGGAACAGACGAATCACCTGCAGCGTTTTACATGCACGTCTGTTTTCTGGGGTTTTTCTACAGAGGATTTTAACTGTTCCTCTGACTCTTGAGATTGTACGATCCTGGTTCTGTCTGATCCAGAATCCAGAGTTGCAGAATAAACAGCCTGTCCTCAACATGCCCATTGATTAACATAGAGACCCTCTTGTTGCATGTGTCCCTGTCACAGGAGAATCCAGCTTTGGCGGTTGCAATTAAAACATGTAAAAACTGTACTTCGGACAGCGTGAGAGAGAAATTCCTTCAAGAAGCCTGTAAGTTTCTAGAAATGTCTGTGGAACTCCATTTGACTTTCTGTGAAATCCAAACTGTCTCTGAAGATGTAAGAAAAATAATGTTTTGACTTTTAATGAGACAACTACATTTATTACGTTGCCATGCAATTAGTATCTGTATTTGTAGAGGCACGTGTCTACAGAGTTTCCCAGGTCAGCTGTCATGTTTGGGATGTAAAGGCAGATTGATTTCCTGTCCCTTCATCCTCCGGTACCTTGCACCATAGCCACCTTCACCCTGGCATTGGGCAGATATATAGAGATGCCAGCAGGCCCTGGAGTTGGGGGTGAGCGGGACAGACACAGTCCCTGCGGGATGGAGCCCACGGATGAGTGCGGGAGAGGAAATCCTGCCCGTCCCGAGGGGGCTGCTATGGAGAGTTGTGTGTGATGGGTCCTCTCTCCTGAGTGCAGACCCTCGGAGAGTCAGGATCTGGTCCTGCCCGTTTGCACTCATCAGGCTCTTTCCCTCCTGCCCTCAAGCTGGGTCGTCTTCCTGCTTCCGTTCGGCTTGTCCCTTCTGACCACATACTTTAATAGTGTCTCCTTAGGAGGCTTTGTCACAGGGCCCTGCTCTTTCCCTTCCTAAGTGTCCATAATTAAATATGCATTGTCTAGGGATTTCCCTGGCGGTCCAGTGGGTAGGACTCTGCGCTCCCAGTGCAGGGTACCCGGGTTCCATCCCTGATCCGGGAACTAGATCCCACATGCGTGCCACAACTAGGAGTCCTCATGCCGCCACTAAAAAAAAAAAAAGATCCTGCATGCCACAACAAAGATCCCGCATGCTGCAACTAAGACCGGGTGCAGCCAAAACAAACAAACAAATAAATATATATGTACACACACACACACACGCACGCATACGCACATGCACACACGCACGCACACACACTGTTTAAAAGTTACTCTTGTCTCTGTCTCCCTCTAGTCTTTAAGCCCCAGTGGGGCAAGGAACGTCTCTCTTCTGCTCACCGCTCAGACCCAGAGATAGCACAGGGCTTAACTCATAGAAGGCACTCAGTAGCCACTGGTCGTGTGAATGAGTCTTGGTGCCCTTCATCACATGTACATTGAATTTCAGAAACATTTACCACCCAGTAGTCCAGTAAGTCACAAGTCATGGATGAGTCATGTTGTGAGTTCATCAGTTAAGTCGCAGCAAATCCCAGTCCTGTCCCTGGATCTTTGACTTAAGTATAAGACGAGGCCTGTTGATGACTTCTGTCTCAACTAGTTTATTTCTTCAGGGCACCTAGGCCAAGAAAACACAGAATATATATCAGCCATCATTACCTAACAGCCTGTCCACCTTACCTTTGGTGGTAAAGTGCATTATATATTTTCAAAAATGCACATTTTTAAAACGGCTTCTCTTTCTCTAAAATTTTTATGAACAGTTATTGTATCGTGATTTCTGTAGGGCTTTGGAATCACCATTACAGAAATCAACTTTAGAGTTTCACAGGAGTAGTCAGTTCAAACTAAGCTTGTTCTCTTTTTGAAAGGCTGTTATTTCAGAGAAACATGATGGATGTAGTATACCTAAAATCCTGTAGGGCTTTGACAGGTTCTATACGTAAGAGGGGAAGTAAACTTTTTCTATAAAGGACCACATAGTAAATACCTTAGGCTCTGCAGGCCAGATGGTCTCTTGGCACAACTGCTCAGCTCTGCCATCAGGGTGTGAAAGAGCCACAGACAGCACATAAAGGGCTGAGCAAGACTCTGTTCCAGTGAAATTTCGTTTGTGAAAAGCAAACAGCCGCCCCTATAGCCTGAGCCCCTTGCCCCGGGTGGATGAATAACAGGTCAAACCGCTACACCTATTGGGTTTTAGTTCAGCAGGGGTAGAGTTTCCTAGTGACCACAAGATTCTCCTCTTAGCCCTGTACTGTGTAGTACTTTTAATAATTACTTCTGTAAAGGGTAACATAAAACCAGAAATGATGGTAAGTCAATTGAAAATGAGTGAATATACTGGGTTCCTGAATGTTTATCCAGAAATATCACATTATACGTAAGTGATGAACTGCATTGACAGGATGAAACTCAGTGATACGTTTTGGATTTTGTGCCAGGTGTTTATGTGGGGGGGGGGGGGTGCTTGTTTGTTTTTAACTACCAGGTCCTATTCTTGGAATATGTAGGCAAAATTGAGGGGGAGAAAATACCTTAAGGGTTTCGGTTCTCTCAAGTGAGTGTGAGGTGACTTTGCAAGAAGCCAGTGTAATCCTTGGGTGCGTTGGTAGGATATACAGTCCTCCATATCCGCAAGTTCTGCATCTGCAGATTGAACCAACTTCACTTGAAAATATTTGGAAAAAAAATTCCAGAAAGTTCCACAAAGCAAAAACTTGAATTTGCTGCGCTCTGATATCTATTCACATAGCGTTTACATTGTATTAGGCATTACAAGTAATCTAGAGATGATTTAAAGTGTAAAAAGGATGTGCGTAGGTTACGTGCAAATACTCTGCCGTCTTTCAGAAGGACTGGAGCGTCTGCAGGTTTTGGTTCCCCCGGGGTTCTGGAACCCCTCCCCTGTGGACACGGAGGGAGGGCTGTAGGGCGTCTAGAGCGAAAACAGTGAGAGGCCTGTCTACTCCACACGCATCCAGCACTGAGTTGCGGTCCACACTGGGCTCCATACTAAAATGGACACTAAAAGATATTTGCTCCTGCTGTGATTCTGATGTCCTTGCTTGGCCTCATAAAAATCAACCCCAGGGCTTCCCTGGTGGCGCACTGGTTGAGAGTCCGCCTGCCGATGCAGGGGACGCGGGTTCGTGCCCTGGCCCGGGAAGATCCCACATGCCGCGGAGCGGCTGGGCCCGTGAGCCGTGGCCCCTGAGCCTGCGCGTCCAGAGCCTGTGCTCCGCAACGGGAGAGGCCACAGCAGTGAGAGGCCCGCGTACCGCAAAAACAAAAACAAACAAACAAATATCAACCCTGTATTGGTCCCCAAAATTTTAAAAAGTTTTCTTCATTTCAATAGTCTATGAAGTCCAGGTACTTTGGGGACCACTGCAGTAGGTCACATGTAAAGTCACTTCCCGTTTTGAGGTTCTGTGAAGTTTGTCCTGCTTCTCGCTAATCCTAGTCAGCGTACTGTGCAGGTGAGCTCCTTAGCCCTGATACTAGATGTTAGAGATGTATACACACTTAAAAATACGCACCCACACATAGGTATGTGCGTGTATGTGCAGGCCCCTCTTGGTCATCTTGGGCTCAGTGAGGCAGCCACACTCACGTGACAGCCACAGGCCATATCTGGCATCAGACTTTCTTTGACGGGAGTACAGGACTGGAAATAGCAGATCAGCATTCCTCCTGTAGGGAAGTCCTCACAGCAGTCCGGGAACTCGCTTGCTTAGCCCTGATAGTGATCAGGTACTGTGAGGGGATGAGGCCACAATGGTGGGCTCAGGAGCCACCCGGGTCCAAAGTAGAAGCCCTCACAAACCCGTCGCGTGGGCTCTGGGGCTCTGCAGGGGACACCCAGCCACACCCACGCTCAGAGGAGCTCTTGCTACCCCATCAGCAACTTACCAATCGGGGTGGTTTTTACCATGAAGGGTATTGCTTAGAAAATGAATCACACATTCCAACTTCATGAGATTTCCAAAGGAAAACCTAGAAAGTTAGCCCCAGGTCAGATTTGTCCGTGGAAAATAAGAGGAGGTTTTCTTAACCCTTAGCTCTCACAGTAGGTCCCCCTGTAGAGTTGCTCACAAGTTCACTGCAGGGGCATCCTGTGCCTCACGTGGTCTGCTTTTTCTGTGCCATTTTATGGCGATTTGTGAGCTGACCTGACTGGTGGAATTGAATTCCCAGTTGCCACATCATTAGCCTTGAGTTTTTTTTATTCTTACTTTTTGGCTGTGCCACACAGCTTGTGGGATCTTAGTTCCCCGACCAGGGATTGAACCTGGGCCCTGGCAGTGAAAGCACCGAGTCCTAACCACTGGACCACCAAGGAGTTCCCCATTAAAATGCCTTGAGTCTTATTTGAACTAGTCTTCAGGAAACTGAAATGTCTTCAAAAGACTGACCGTGGACCACTGTTTTCCCCCAGTAACGATGCGTCAGTTTGACCACCCTCACATTGTGAAGCTGATCGGAGTCATCACAGAGAACCCCGTCTGGATCATCATGGAGCTGTGTACGCTCGGAGAGGTACCTGCCCCACCTCCGCCTCCCGCCCGCTCCGCCTGCCCCTTCGGGGAAGTGTGCGACATACACCCTAGTGAATATGAGTAGAGCGTCTGCATCAGTAAGTTCCCAAGTAATCCCCTAACTCAGTGCTGGCAGCAGTGTCTTCCCATCCAAAGGATTTGTCAGGACTGGAAGCAACAGGTGACCAAGCGGTTCTTTTTTCCCTCTCTGTTGCTGTTGTCTGAAGAACAAGCCCAGGGCTTTGAGTGAAAGAAGCAACGTTAGTGGAGTTTGGGTAAATTAAGGCTGAATTTATGTAAATCAGAACAGTTGCTTCATCTTTTTGGGCATTCACTTTTCAGTGTCTTTCAGACCAACTCATGTTAGTCACAGTTTCTTTTTAAAACGTGAGTAACAGACTGTGGGCCGATGTCCTTATTTGACTCTGTCTGGATCACAGAAGCTCTTGAGTCGGTGTATCACCACCGCCTGGACGCTGGTCCCACCCGGGCCTGCTGAGCCACACAGCCTCTGTCTGTGTCCCCAGGCTGCTCTGTGGGCCCCTGCTTGGGGCAAACATGGCAACTTTCCAGATGTCTACACATGACTCTGTGGCACTGAAACCTAGTAGTTTAACCTTCTGACACATTATTCACGTTACTTCTTCTTTGAAGGACACCAAACAGTCTTGCTTTTAATGAAAATTGGGGTTTTCTGTTATCAGGAACCCGAGGGTGCTTTGGGCCCGTCGTCCTCTTCGTGACGGCGTCAGCCCTGCCTTCCGAGGACAGGCCACTGCCTGGTGCCTCCCACTGCTGTCCCCTTCAGCTTGGGTAACAGTTGGCGAGTGAAATATCTGAGGGCCTCTCTGGTGTCTTTCCTTCCTCTACCATGCCTTGCCAAATAAAATGGAATGTTTACGGATTTTTTTTGTTCACATTATTTTTCTGCTTTTGTTTTTGGAGAGTTTGCTAATTCTTCTGGCTTAAATCATCAATATTTCTCCTTCGTGTAGGAGATTTTGTAGGATTGGAGTGTTAAATTCATTAGCCTTCTTTGCTGTATTATTAGCATTTAGCTGAATTAGTCATGATAGTGGTAGTAAGGACCAGTAAGCCTAGTGCGTAAATACCCAACACGGGACCGTTTTATCCTTCTTCACCCAGAACCTCCTGGGGGCAGAGGGAGAACCTCTTGCCTCCCCTTCCTTTTCACCCCCTTGTGCTCAGGTCTGCCTGGGGCATGGGGAGGTCTGAGGGAGGTGGACTGACCATGGCTGTGGAGGAGGCTTGTTTGAACGGTAACTGGAGCTTTTTGTTCTCCAGCTCTCATTATCTGGCAGTATTTTATACTGTGCCTTTATTCATTCCCTGGAAGCATCTTTCCATATTTTTTCAGAAATGTGTCTAGAGTCATGAAGATTCCAATTTTGCAATTGGATCTCAAGTAAAGAATGATTAACCATAATTTCTGAGCTGATATGTTTCTTTCATTATGCTTTTTTTATTAGGGTAGAATTGAAGCCATTCTCATAAAAATGCATTTGGAAATGATCAGCATTGTTTTTGAATATAGCTCTTCTGCTGTTGATTTTTAGTCTCTGACACTAACTCTTTCTCTTTTTTCTTTTTTGGTCACTGTTCAAAAAGCTGAGGTCATTTCTGCAAGTAAGGAAATACAGTTTGGATCTAGCATCTCTGATCCTCTATGCCTATCAGCTTAGCACAGCCCTTGCGTACCTAGAGAGCAAAAGATTTGTGCACAGGTGAGACCCGGGTGTGAAGCTGGTGAGCTGCCTCTGAGCAGGAAGGAGGTGGGGAGAGGTTCTCACTGGGCCCTGAGACCTTTCGTTCCCCCAACTCTCGTACACGGACGGCACTAAATGTCCTGCTGTGCGTATCCCAGCCGAGTGTAGTGCCCTGGCGTGGGAACACATGGATTTGAGGGGTTTTTCCTCACATGGAGTATGAAACAGGTCCATTATTCCTTCCACAAATACTACTGACAGCCTCTACGTGGCACTATGGACCTAAAACAGATATTGTCCTGGGACTTTCCAGGACACCATAGCGCCAGGAGTGACATCAGTTGGCCTTCTGCAGAATTTCTATTCATAATCTGGGTCTCTCATTTGAATACAAGTTAAAGCCCTTACAACTTATTTGCCTTGCATTGTGTTGTTATCCGGCACTGAAACGGACTGCATCAGCAAAATCGTTTACAAGTGTTCCAAAGATCATTTTACTTTCGTTAATGAGGTTTTTTAGTAACCGTAGAGTTACACACCCTGGTCGTGTATACTGTCTATCAGTTAATGCAGCTGGCAATATGATTGCATGAAAACTAATAAGTGGTTTCATTATTTGAGAATATTCTTCACCATCATTCAAAGTAGTAATCACCACATTAATGAGTAAGTATCTGCCAAAGGGAATATATTTGAAGTAAAATAATAAAAGTATCTCTCTGTTTCAGTGTATAATAAAGCTCTTGTTTGTATTGTATATAAGCTGTCTTTCAGAGTACCTGTGTGTTTTTATATAATATAGATGAGTTTGTGGGGTTTTTCCCTTGTATTAAAATGTATCATCCCAAATTCTTCCTTATCAGGGACATTGCTGCTCGGAATGTTCTGGTGTCCTCAAACGATTGTGTAAAATTAGGAGACTTCGGATTATCCCGATATATGGAAGACAGTACTTACTACAAAGGTAAGAAATCAGAGCAATAAATCAGAAACAGGCTCGGGATCTTTAATGATTTTTAATTCTGAAAAAGGTACATTCTAATATGCTCAGCTGATTTTTGACAGTGGTATACAGTCAGGTCCGTGGAGGAAAGACAGCCTTCTCAACAAAGGTGCTGGAGCAGTTGGTCATCCCTGGCCAAGAAATGACCCTCAACCTGAACTCACTCGCCATTAACTCAAATGGATCATAGACTTAAATATAAGACATAAAACTATGAGACTTCTAGGAAAAAACATAGGAGTAAAGTTTTCGGATCTAGGGCCAGGCAAAGAGTCCTTAGGCTTGACACCAAAAACAGACATAAAAGGGAAAAATTGATAGCTTCTTCCTCATCAAAATTAAAAATTTTTGTTCTGCAAAAGACCCAGGCAGAAGGATGAAAGGACAAACTACAGAGTGGGAGGAAGTATTTGCCAACCACATGTCTAACAAAGGACCGGTATCTAGACTACAGGTAGAACTCTCAAAACTCAGCAGTAAAAAAAGAAAGGACACAGGTAGAAAGTGGGCAGAAGATATGAAGAGAGACTCCACCGCAGGGGTTATTCAGGTGGCACATAAGCATATTACCCACCAGGGAAATGCAGAGTGAGCCCACGGGGAGGTATCGTGCACACCTGTCAGGATGGCTAAGGTAACAGTAGTGACAACACAGAATGCTGGCAGACACAGACAACATAAATTGCTTGTGCAGGTGTAAACTGGTACAGCTGCTCTGGAAAAGAGTTTGGCAGATTCTTAGAAAACTAAACATGCACCTCCCGTACGACCTAGCTATTACACACCTAGGCATTTCTCCCAGAGAAATAAAAACTCACATTTACACAAAACTGGTGTTTGTTCATTGTAGCTTTATTTCTAGCAGCCAACAGCTGGAATCAGCCTGGATGTCCTCCACTTCGTAGACACAGCTGGCTAACCTCCCCGCAGAGTGGTGGGTGCCCTGGCTCAGTGCACGCCGCCGGACTTACAGATCTGCAGTCTGCCGACTCCAGAGACTTTGATCCTTTAGCTTGGGAGCTGGACTCTAGCTGAAGGGATTTTTTTCTTTAGTTTTCCCAATCTTGGAATCAGATTGACTTGGTTCTTCAAATTGTTACTGATTTTCATATTGCTGGTACTTCAGCTAAGGTTTGGATTATAAGTCCATATTACGCTTTTAGTATATTTTCTAGTTATTACCACCATTTTACAAAGGCCAGCTTCTTGCTCAGTTTGTTTGCTTTTTGCATTGCCGCAAGATGAGCCCGAATCTTTCGTCCACGTTAGTCTTCTTCACTTTATACTGTGGCCGCTGATCGTCCTCTGTCCGAATGCTTCTGTATGCTACAGCCTGACCCTTTTCACGCGGAAGGAAAAGTCTGGTGGCTTACTCATTCTGATTATGTAGTCATTTAATTTTAAAACGACCAAGCCACCTTTCCACTGTTTTAAAATACATTTCCTATTACCTCACATCCTGACTAGTCCGAACCCTAGAATTCCACTAAAGGGCTAAACTCCAAACAGCACGGTGGCCAAGACCCTACATCATCTAGACAGCACTTAAAGTGGGCAACTGACGAGTTCACGCATTGTTATCTCAGAGAGGTCACTAAGTCTAGATCCTGCTAGGCTTCAGGAGAAACAGCCCCTCGGGGTTAGGGGTTCCTCGCTTGGAGCACAGCTGGAGAGTCATTTGTTGTGAGGGAATCAGAGGCTTTGACCTCAGTTGTCATGAAGGTGCATGAAGTTAAGTGGAAGAAAATTAATGAAACAGATGTAATTGTCTTCCGATTAAAAGTCTTGAGAGCACCCTTGCTTATAGAAGAGAGCCCGGCACCCTAGCACCCTGCTCCAGGGCCCTCTGGATCAGGGCCTGTCCCCGCCCGGCGCCTGCAGCCCCTCCTCCCCCCTGCCCCTCCCCCTGCCACACCCTCTCACTTCTGCTGGATTTGAGAAACTGTTTCTGACTTTTGGAATTAGGACTCCCTGAGGGCTGGTATCTGGTGAAAGAATGTTGAGGGAGGTGGCACAGAGGAAGGATCTTAGGCCTCTCAAGAGAGCCAGTGCCAGGCTTTCGGAGAGTGTCCTTTGTGCTCTGTCCCCCTCCCGCCCTTCACGTACTGGTGGTGGCACAGCCCGTCCTCACACTTCGTGGATTCTGTGTTTGCACGCTCGTCTGCTTGCTGAGACATGTAACTTCCCGAATCCACACTCCGATGCGTTCATAGTCAGGCGTGATGTGCTCAGGGCAGCGACAAAGTGTCCGTTTGGGCTGGTGGACAGCGAGGGGCGGGCAGCACCTGTGGCTCTGGGCCAGTTGGGCAGGCTGGAACCCCAGCTGTGGCCCCTGCGTGCGGGGCCAGGGGACGGGGGGCAGGGAGCAGGGCCTCAGGCAGGTCAGCAGCACATCCATACCTCATTTTCCAAAGAAGTCAGAACCTACCAGGATAAGTCTGTAGGACTTACGGTTATAATCTGTGTGAGGTATGGATATATACGTACACATTTCTCCCGGGAGCAGTGGTTCGGTGTTCAAAGCGACCTTATAGAGTAACTGCCGTGAATGAGAATTGACTGTGTGTGGCTACCAGGCCGTTTCTAAAGCCAGGCCTCCAGCCTGTAGATGAAGCCGGCACAACTGAGCTGGGAGCTGATGCCTCCCGGTAACCGGGGCGCCCTCCTCCCCTGCTCCCTGCCTCTCCTCTGTCACGCCCAGACAACCCAGCATCAGGGCGTGCAGGGCAGTTCTCCCAAAGATTTTGGTACTAAAAATCTCAGCTAGCTCTAACTGTTAGATTCCTGAGCAGGTGACAGGGAAGTTTTACTTTCTAAAATTAATCTTCTAGCTTCCAAAGGAAAATTGCCTATTAAATGGATGGCTCCAGAGTCAATCAATTTTCGCCGTTTTACCTCAGCTAGTGACGTATGGATGTTTGGTGAGTATTTGAAAACTTTCGTGTTAGAATTACAGTTCACATATTCTCTGAGAGGGACTGAGCTCTGTGTGTTGTCAGAGTCTGTAGGTTGGTTTGCCTTCCCTTGCCTGGCCTCCATCACTGCTCGCCCACGCCCGGCCCCCAGATCCAGCATGTCTAAGATTGCCCTTCATCTCTGTTCTGGAATCTGACCCCTTCCTGACTTGTCTCAAGTCTTGGAAGCGTGACCCTTCGTGTTCTATAGCTGCTGCTGCTCTGGTGTCCACTGTGTCCCCTCCTTCCTGCTCCAAGTCCGTCCCTGTCGTCGTCCTCCTGCGCTGTGTTCTTGCAGAGCCCCCAGTGGAGCGAGGGTGTGGCTGCCGTTCACTCTGCAGTACTTACTTCTACTACCTTATCCGGATTTTTAAATCACTCACCTTTTTGGTGTGGATGACACTCCATCCCCGCCCCACTTTCTTGGTGTTACTCCTTCTTTCTGGACACCTCATCCTGACACCTTCTCCTCCGGTTGAAACTCTTTTTAACCTTCAGGAAGAGGTTGGAAAGAGTTTCTTCATTCACCTGAAATATCCGCTCTGCCATGAAGCCCCATGTAGCAGGTGTGCCGTCCAGGCATAGACTCCCTTCCTCTGCTTTCCCAGCGCTTCCTCTCTGTGTCGAGACACTCACGTGTAGATCTTGTGAATAGTCCTGTGTGCATATTTTCTATGCCGGATTTTAAACTGCTTCCCAGGAGATGCCCTGTTAAGTTTATGCACCTTCTTTTTCCTATAAATAAAAATAACTTTATATACATGAAGTACGTGTTCTCATTTTTTCTTCTGCTTCCTTGCTGTTGACTTTCAGTAACCATTTAGTGCCCTAACTGATATTAGGTAAAGGAAGGAATTCAGTAAAACAGGAAGTGGCGTGACATGATTGGAGAAGGCGCTGGAGTCCAATTGGCTTCAGATCCCAAGACCTCACCTGTCAGCTTTGTGACCCATAGAACAGGTTACTTGTCCTCTCAAGAGGATTTCACATTTCAAAGAGTCTAAGATGCCTTTTTTTTCACATTTCTGGAAGTAGGATTTGTCGCAAATCAGTGGCATTTCACAGTTGGTGTTAGTCGGGGGTGTGTTAGTCATGTGGGTCCTCGCCTACACTCATGTAGACTGTTTTGTTCATATTGGTGCTACTTTCTTGTCCGAATGAGTTTAAAACCGCTCTTTGGTAAGAATAAAATAATTCTAAGAGGTAACAAAGGATCACATTACAACTTAGTGGGCAGTATATCCCCCCCTTTTTGGTAATATAAAATAATAGTGTCTCTTATAATCAGTGGCACCTCAGATTTGATAAAATACAGTTTTTAAAGAAATGTAAGGTGTGAGAATTAAAGATAGTGTAAACTTCAAGGAAAGGTGCCAGAGACATATGAAGGTCTCAAGAAATGATACCCAGTGTTGTTATTACTAATGATGTCATAATTTCTGGTGAGAAAAGCAGAACTAAGGCATTATTTTTGTCATATACTCTTTACTTTGAAGTTGTTGGACTTTTGGCTAATTTCAGATCTAACTCACATTAATGTGATATAATGGCATAATGGTATATGCCTTCCTCCTCTGAGGCACACAGCATCTTAGGTGCTGAAGATACAGAAAGACAGTCACAGCCCCTCTGCGCCCAGGACCCGGTGTATGGGGCACGCTTGCGGTG
The DNA here is from genome assembly GCF_059928025.1 of Delphinapterus leucas. NCBI lineage: Eukaryota > Metazoa > Chordata > Mammalia > Artiodactyla > Monodontidae > Delphinapterus > Delphinapterus leucas. The sequence continues at coordinate 2,910,648 of NC_143145.1, forward strand.
GGTTAGACGGGAGCTTCCCAGGGGGCAGGGCAGGCAGCACAGGAAACTCACAAAGGGACCTGGAAGAAGAGAACTGGTGGAGAAGAAAATGAAAGGCATCGAATCTAGAGTTCAGCATGAGCCAAGTCACGAAGGAGCGTGTTCAGGTGCAGGTCTGAGTGGCCAGAGTGCCAAGTGATGGGAACCTGTAGAGGAATCTGAGTATTCTGAAAGCATAAGACTTAAGTTGCAGGGTTTTCTTCGTTAAGCTTCAAGCCAGCTGCTGTGATGATAAGCAGGTTGGACTAAAGTGGAGGGAAATCTAAAATGCATTCAGCTTTTTTTTGAATTGGTTCACTAAACTATGCTATGAAATATCACTGTAGCTGGTGGGCCATTTTCTAATGGAGAATTTTTTAGAGAAATAAACCTCTTAGAAAAGTAATGGGTTTTTTCTTGACAATACTGTTTCATTATTCGCATCATACTAAATTAGTATTCTTGTTCTTATTTGATAACAGAGCTGACTGAATGCGGCTTTATTTGGCTGATGTGCCCGTATCACACAGGAGGTTCTCTCGTACGAACTATGAAGTTATTCCTGAAACGTGGGAATCGCACTCCTGCTGCTAAGTTTACCATTGTGTTTTCGTCCCCGCCTCACAGGTGTGTGTATGTGGGAGATACTGATGCACGGTGTGAAGCCCTTTCAAGGCGTGAAGAACAATGATGTGATTGGTCGCATTGAGAACGGGGAGAGGTTGCCCATGCCTCCGAACTGCCCTCCCACCCTCTACAGCCTCATGACCAAGTGCTGGGCCTATGACCCCAGCCGGCGGCCTCGCTTCACTGAGCTCAAAGCTCAGCTCAGGTAGGGTGGGGGGCGGGGCTGGGGCCAGGGCCGGGGGCGGGGCGGGCAGGCCTCCGCTGCTTCTCCCTGGCAGGTCCTTTTATCAGTACGTCTGAGGCAAACCTGCTTCTTGGGCAAACATAATTACTTCTTTATGGATTTGTGTTTATTTATACATTGTTAGAGCCTTAAGAAGATTATGTCTTCAGGTCTTAATAAACTTCAAATTGTGATCAGGTGTCTCTGCCCTGACTGCTGACCAACGTGGCACAGCCCACAGGCTCTGCGTGGTCTAGTCCCCGCCCACTCCCCAGTCTCGCCTCACACCACCCCTTCCTCTGCTCCAGAGGCACCCGGTGCCTCTGCCTTCCCCCGCTTGCCCGCAGGGCGCTTCTCTTCAGTCTTTGGAGCCCAGCTCAGGGTTGCCTCCTGCAGGAAGCCTGCCTCATCTGCCCCACCCCCGAAGAGATAGCCCCTCCTATGGCACCTCTTCAGCGCTCTGTTGTTATAGCTCAGCATCCACGTTACCTGTTCAGCTGCCGTCTTGTGACTCCCACTTCGTGCCAGACGCCATTAGACCCAAACCTCCAGCAGCCCCCAGTCCCCTGGCAGGAACACACGGACTTCTTACTGTGTTGGGCCCCCCCACAGGGTCTGCGCAGAGCTGACCTGCTACTGGCCAGACTCAGAGGCCTCGACAGGTGGCCCTCATCCCATCTTGCTCATTTCTGGAGGCCTGGGGCAGAGCTTAGGACCAGCACCTGGTCAGTGCTCAGTAAACACTTGTCGAACTAAAGACTTAATACTTTAATCAACAAGATATTTTAGTATAATACATAACCAACCAGCCAACGCCATGGTTTAACGTGCTGTTTCATGTTTGGAGTACTCCCCTGATTTTATTTGAGTTTTGTTATTTGCTATATTCTCGTCATTTTTCATAAAAATTACCAAATGTCAGGGTCCAAAAGCCCCCGGCAGCTCCTCTAGCCCACCCCTATCCCCCAGCGCTTGAACCCTCTCAGCCTCCCCTCCCCTCTGGCAGCGCCACCTGCCCGGCTGACGAGTTTCCTCCAAAGAGAATGTTTCCAGGAAGGAGCAGGGCCTTAGTGAGAAGTGGGAGAGATTCGTCCAGTCAGCAGCTGTTTTGCTAAGTGTCTCCTTTGTTCTGAGCTAGGTTCTGTGAGCCCAGCAGTGAGCAAAACACAGTCCTGCCCCCGGTGTCTGAAGTCCGGCCGAGGAGGTGGGGGTCGGCACCGTTGGCCGCACGGTGACACCCCTGACGCTCCCCCTCCGGGCCCGCTTCCGGGGCCTCGCGCGTGACGGCCGGCCCCTCAGGTCTTTCAAGACAGCTTTCTTCAGGCTGGAGCTCTCCAGGTTCTTAATTCTCATGCAGCTTAGTTATACCTGCTGTCCCTGTTGGAGCTGGTTTTCGAACATGCTTCATTTCATGTTTTGCTCATACATTTTTTTGTTCCTCCTTGACCTTTCCTCAGAATCTGATAGATTCTGTCCATGAAACCCCCTCTCTGATACCAGTTCCACCTGCCTGCCTCCCCGGCGCGTTCTTCCCCCTTACTCTGGGTAGCCGCTGGCTTCTCTCCGCAGCCTCCTCCCCTCCGCTCAGTACTTCTCCTTGGTTGGTTGTCTTAACTGTTCCTGTGGCTTCGCTCCCCACCTCCGTCTGTCTTTAGCTTCAGTCCTGCCTTTTCCCACAAGTCCCAGACCTGTGTCTTCAGTTGGAGGACATCGTGTTTATCCTGAAGCAAAGCCGTTACTGTCTCCTCTTGCCTGCCTCTTGCCCCTCAGCTTGTGTAGGTTACAGTGGGGCCTTTGTCTCCACCTGCCTCTGGGAGCCATCAGTAACTCCTCGCCCGCCTGTACCAGCTGGCCAGCCGGAGCATCCTCACCTCAGGGTCTTCAGACCCACTCCCTCCTCCCGGCTCTCCTCTCCGCCCCGCCCCCGCCCCCGGCCCGCTTCATCAGTCAGTCTTACCAAACATGTCGAAGTGGGAGAGTAACTCCCTCGCTCAAGACAACTTTCAGTGGTTTCCTGGCACCCCCGGTGTTAGTTTGAGGCTTCTAGAGTAGCACTTAAGGCTCCCTGAGTTACGGCCAGTGTCTTTCCATCCCTTTCTCACACTGTGGCCAAACTGACCACACGCCTCCGCCAGGAAGGCCTCCTCTGCACCTGCTGAAATCAGCCCTACTGTCTTCCTCAGCCTCTTTCCCTGCTCTGCCCGTGGGCTGTCCAGAACTCTTGCTTCTTCTGGCCGTGCCCGCCCTGTGGGCCGCAGATGGCCGCATCCCGGTCCAGTCAGCTCCACAAACACTGAGCACCACGTAGCTGGGCCTGGTGCTGGTCACTGGGCAAGAGAACCCAACACTTTTCCTGCCCTCGAGGAGCTCACAGTCTAGTACGTCTCATCCCCTACTAGACTGAAGCTCCTTGAGGACAGGGATCGTCATACTCACCTCGGTGTTGCCCACACCCCCAGGCCAGGAGCTGGACCCAGTGAGGACCAGACAGCTGCTGAGTTCGTGCTTAGCTCTCACAAAACTCACGCTGACACTGGCCGGAGGACTGTTGCATTAAGGTGGAGCAGCTCCAAAAACTGTCCCAGGTGAAGGCTTAGAACTAAATATAATTATTTTATACACACACACGTATAAAAACATCATGTACCTATTTATAGATGCTTTCTTGTGAACAATTAGTACAGATTATTGACCAGTAGTTTGTTCTGTCTGTTTTGTATTAGTCAGAAATGGAGTTTAACTTTGTATTTGGAACATGTAGAACATGGCTACCAAATAAGCCAAATAAAACGTAACTTTATAATATACTAGCTGCTTGGACACCTATATGTAACAGTGTATCACAAGTAATCAAACACGTTCTTTATTGAGTTTTTTAAAATGGTTATTATATCCGAGATTCTAACAAAGTAATAAATTTTGGATAGCCCTTACCCCAGGGCCCCTAAAAATGTTTCCAAATCCCATTCTCCATGTCTGTCTAAAGAGAAAATGCTGCAGATAGACTCAGTTTATTGTGGGCTCCACTCATCTTTGGCTGGACCACGTCTTGTTTCTACTGTATCGTAAGTTAAGAAAAGTGGCTCTCGGTGACTCTTGTTAGGCAGAGGGTTGTACTGGGATGGGTCGGTCTCTGTGACCACAGGGCCTGTCCTCCTGCCATCCTGTGTCCTTATTCATAGATGTGCCTCATTGAGGAGAACGAGATTAACCTCTGGCCACCTAGTAGCAAGTGTGAGAAATTCCTCAATAGGAAATTTCTCATAACATGAGCTCTAGCATTTCATACTGTGTGACTGACAGTTTATAAGAGTGCACTAAATATTTTTTGAATGAAAAGTCATTTAATCCCTAGCTAGTCAGTTAATTCATTGGTAGATACTGTGGCGAGGAGACCGCAGTAAAACCTCTTGAGTATTTGCCCCTTTGGAGTTTATGTTCAAAGATAGCGTTTCCCAGCAAGTGCTCTGTGTCATTAAGGTGTTTGTGCCATTATAGGAAAAGATTGTCAGTTTTATCTCAGGGAAACATTTTAAGTTAACGTGTGGCTTATTAAATCCCTTTTAGACAAATGAGGGTAATAAAATTATTGATTTAAATTTTGTACCCTAATTTTTGTATTTTTCTAACTTTTTATTGACATGCAAAGATGTGAACATATAGACATGCCAAGAAGCTGCCAAACAGCTCACTGAGTTTTCACAAATTGGGCCCATTCCTGTAACCAGCATCTAGAACAAGAAAACAGCACTGCCTTCACCCCAGAGACCCACGAGAGGCCCCTTTTCCAATTACGTTCCCCCTCCAGGGATAACCACTCACCATAGACTGGTTCTGCCTGGTTTTGAACTTTATGTAAACGCTATAATGCAGTGTGTACTTTTTTGTTTATGGTTTATTTTGCTCAACGTTTAGTTTGAGATCACCCATGTTACTCAGGTAGTTGGACTTCACTCTCGTTGCTGTATGTGTCCCATTTGTGAATATACCATAGTTTATCCCTTCTACTATTGGTGGAAATTCAGATACTTTTCATCTTGGGGCTCTCAAGACTGCTGCTGTAGGGACATAACAGAAGTGTCATTGGGTGAGCACGTGTACAAGAATGTCTGGTGGATGCGTATTCAGGCGTCTGCAGGTGGGCGCGGCTTTAGCTTTATGTACTGATAGCGCCTGTTTTCCAAAGTGGATGCACCAATGCGGTGTCTCCAGCAGTGACAAAAGCTCCTGTTGCTCCAACCGTAGTTTTTTTTAAACCTTTGGAAATCGATCCTTGTTTCTAAGCATGCCATTTTCACATATGAAGGGTAGGTTAGAGAAAGAAAACATAACGTAAGTGGTATGTAAACAATTTACCTGAGGTTTTCTATTCTAAAGATCACTGACTTAGTAAGTGTCTGCCTGGAAGGCCCTCTGACCCTGAGCGCTTTAGGAGGCCCTTTGGACCAAAAGCATGCTCACTAGGAGCCAGTCTCCATCCTCTGCCGTCAACCTTAGAAATTACGGCATTGAAAACCAGCACTGACTGAGTGCTTTCTGCTGCCACACCTGTGCCGTGAACTGTCACACATTATTTCATCTGAATCCTCACGGTCCTGGGAGATGTAGGTAATATCGTCATCATCAGTTTACAAATGGGGAAACGGAAACTGAGGTTAGGCAGTTGAGTGCTGGGGTCACAGAGCTGGGATCCAAGGCAAGCTCACCTGAGTCCAGGACACAGGCTGTCAACTGTCACGCCCTACGCTTTGTTTGAGCCATGGCTAGACGTTAGTAAGTGCTCTGATTACGATTTTGACTAGTGGGCAAGTTGTTAATATTGTTCAGTTAAAAAGGAAAAAGAAGAAAGAAAAGGGAAAAAAAACATACTGTTAACAAGGAATTCCTGCAGCTGGTTCTCTTACATTTGCTTGAGTGTCAACCAGAGAAAGTCCCCCAGCAGAATGGCAGCGTCTCTGGCTTCGGCACAGAGGCCCCCACCCAAGGGTTTTGATGGGTGATGTAGTTTCCACGTGTTATCGCTGTTTTGCTGTCACATCTTGAGTGTGTTGCATTTGGCTGCTGTGGCCCTCTGTAATCCCAGAGTTAGTGGCAAGCAGTTGTGGAAGTTTTCGGCGAGGCTGAATCTCTCGAGGGGTACAAGCCACGCCAGTGTGCGTCGGCCGGCGTCCGCACTTGCCTGCTGTGTACTCGTCCTGTACCCGTAATACGTAGCCTTGTCTCCAGCTTGGGTCTGGGGGGAGTTGTGGATGTTGTTTGCTTGTTATTATAACCTGATATCGTCGTGTTTGCTTCTTAACTTTATCATACAAAGCTGGCCGTTGAGAAATCTCTTTGACCTAAGTTGACCTTGGGTGAGTGACTTAGCCTCCCTGGGAGAGCAGAATCACAAATCCTACCTGTCCTCTAGTTTTCAGGATTAAATAAAATCATCTAAAATGCATTTAGTTTTCATGCTCGTGGTGGGTACACACACTTGTGGCTCCTCTGGTAGTAGCAGTAAAAACAAAGCTTTTTCTGAAGATCCGCAAGGGACCTGGAGGTCTTAGGTACAGAAAGTGATCAGTTACTGTTTAAAAAAAAACAAACTGGTTCTTCAAATGTAAAAAGGGTAGCTATTATTATCCAGATACCAAAATGCAAGGCACATCTTTTTGACATTTTGTAGATGTCTTATGGACATCTTGTACAGGTTTTTTTTTTTTTTGAGTCCTTTTTGATTCTTCATTTATCCTAAAATGTGAACTCTAGATTAAAAACTCTAGATTTGATTAATAACATGAGGTTACTTGTGCTTCTTCGCTGTGCTTTTAATGTGGTTTTGTATCTGCTCCCCAAATTCCTTTCAAAGGTGGTGTCTAAATTCCTCCTTAGTCATCATATCGGCATTTTCCTTCTCACTGCCGTCCTGTTGGGTCTTGGTGTCAGCCAAAGAGTAACCTGTTTCTCAATTACCCCTGTATTTACATCTTAAAATGTTTGTTTGGTTTGGGACCTTAGTCTTCCCGGTAATAAAAAGTAAATAGTAAATCTAAATTTCATGGGAATTTAATGTAAAATTTAAATTGTTTCCACTAAAATTTATGTCATAACTGTTTCTTACCTGCGGGTAGCTCTTGTCCTTCATTGGACCCCCCCCCCCCCCCCGCACACAGATGTTCAGACCTTTACAGGTGCATCTCTACTTTAGCTTCACCTCCAGAATTTGGTTTTATGTGAAGTAAACAAATTTCCGGTGAGATTTAAACTTAAATTTCATAAAAATTAGTCCTTTATACTTACATGGCTTCACAGGTCATTTTCATGTGACTACCTTACTGATTTCACAATAATTCTTAAGGGTGAGATACTGTTGCCCTTTTCACTTAAGGAACACGAGGCTCAGAAAAACCCTATGACTTGCCCGGATTGTGCAGCTAACAAAGGGTGGATCCAAGACCCTGGGCCCTTTTCTCTGAAGTCCAGGACCACTGCTTTTCTTGGTCTCTTTACCACCGTATGCCATCCCCCACTGAATGGGTTGCTGGCTGCCTCCACCCCCTGTACCTCCCCACGCTCTGCTCTCTTCCCCTCCCTTGTTTTATTTGTAAGAGAGGACTTTGACTAGATGAAGTTCACACTTCAGCTGTAATCCACATATTTACTATTAGAAGGTCGCCCTCAGAACCCACAGTGAAATCCTCAGACTCATCCGGTAGCTGCTGTAATTCCTTCCCTTCAGTCCTGTTTCTGGCACCATTTTCCTTCTCTTTCTAGTTGTTCTTCATTCCCCTTCCCTAAATTTTGTCTCCAGGGTTATTATCCCTGAAAACATGGGGGAAGAGTGGAGTAGACATGAATGTCTGTCCTCCCCTCTGGACAGTGAAGGACCAGAGGCTGTAGGTGGCCCATCCCTCTTCAGGTTACAGAGGGACATGGCGCCGAGGTTGATGCAGGGATGCAGGGAACGAGTGAAGCAGCGCTGGCTCCGTCTCAGCCCAGTCTCTGGGCACCTGAGCTTAGATGGGAGGGAGCAGCAGCCCCCGTGGCAGCGGGTCGGTTCTCAGTGAAGAGAGTTTGGCGCTGAGAAGCCACTGGCTTACCTTCTGCACTTCTTCCTCTCAACTCCCCAAATTTGCATTTTAGAAATACCTTTTGCATTATATTTTTAGTGATTGCCTCAAGTATTACATTATACATCTTTAACTTTGCACCATCTACTTAGAGTTAATAATTGTATTTCACTTAAAATGTGGAAACTTCATTTACCACCACCTTATCCTTTTTGTTCTAGATGTCATGTGTATTATATTCATATATGACAGTAACCTCATAAAATAAAATTACACTTTGTGTTTTTAATAGTATTCTGAGGAAAGTAAGGGGAAAATCTTTTATATTTAACCCCATACAGTGCTCTTTATTCTTTCCTAAAGGTCTTTCTTCCATTTGGTTTTCCCATCTGTCTGAAGAACTTCTTTAACATTTCTTGTGGTGTGGGCCTGTTGATTAGTTTTGGGTTTTTGTTTGTTTTTTTTTTTTAAATCTGAAAATGAATTGAACTTCATTACACTGGATATAGAACTCTGAGTTGACAGCATTTTTCTTTTTCTTTTTTTTCTTTCTTTCTTTCAGCACCTTAAAGTTTTCTTTCGTTATCTTCTGGCCTCTGTTATTTCTAATGGGAAGTCACTGGCCTTTTAAATTATTACTCTTCTGTATGTAAAGTGTCATTTTTTCTGGCTTCTTCCATGATTTTATCTTTGGTTTTCAGCAGTTTATAACGAGGATGTGCTTGCGTGTGGTTTTTGTTGTATTGATCATATTTGGGCTTCACTGAACGTCTTGAATCTGTAAATGTATGTCCTTGACCATTATTTCTTCAGATACTTTTTCCGCTCCATTTTCTCTCTTCTAAAACTCCAGTTCCATGTATGTTAAATCTTTTGATAGTGTCCTTCAGGTTCCAGGGGCTCTGTTCTTCTTCTGTTTTCCCCCAGTCTTTTTTCTCTAAGTTCTTCAGATTGGATAATTTTTATTGATTTATCTTCAATTTTCCTGACTCTTCTCTCATCTCCATCCCACTGATCATCCAATCCTGTGGAGATTTTATTTCAGATATTTTATTTTTCATTAGGAATTTCCATTTGGCTCTTTTTTATACCTTTAGTTTCTCTGCTGGTGTTTCCTATCTTTTCATTAAGTATGACCAAATTTTCCTTTATGTCTTTGAATATAATAATAGCTCTTCAAAGTCCTTGCTTGCTAATTACAACTTCTGAGTCACCATTGGAGTCAGCTTCCTTTAGATTTCTTTTCCTCTTGAAAATGGATTACATTTTAATGTTTATTTGTACATCAAGTGATTTTAGATTATGTCATGGACATTGTGACTGATAGGTTGCAGAAACTCTGGATTCAGTATTATTCCTGTGAAGAGTGGTTGGTTGGTTGGTTGGTTGGTTGGTTGGTTGGTTGGTTGGTTTTAGCAGGCAGCTAACTTGGCAGGTCTCACATTGCAAACTCCCTCCATTCTGTGAGCTCGAATCCCGATTCAGCTAAGTTCAGCCTCAGCTGGGCTGCCTGGAGCCTGCCCTGTATGTGCACAGTACAGGGGTCAGCTAGTGATTCAGGCAGAATTTATACTCAGAATTTGAGGTACCCCTCCGTGGCTTTCTTCTTCCTGGGATTTACCCCCTCACTTTCCACCAGCTGTGGTGACCCAAATTCAGTCCTCTGGCTCTTCAAACCAGTAAGACTGGGACTGGCTTTCTGGCTAGTGGCCATTAAACTGGGCACTCACCCAGTGCCGTTCCTTTCCTCCCAGTGGCAGCTTCCTCCAGAGCCTAACTGCTTTGTGCTGTCACAGGGCTGTTTCTTCTGTCCTAGTCTGTAGTTGCTGTCTGCAAGAGGATTGGTCAAATAGGAGCTTCTCGAACTTGCCAGAAATACAAAGAGGTCACCATTCTAAAGTAAGATTTTAGTAGAAATCACTTTTTTTCAAATAATTTTGAGATGTGTAACACCATAACCAAACAAAAGTGCGTTATTTCCTGCAGTTTGAGATACGTAATAAGTAAAGAGAGATGCAGTTTTGTTGTATTCGTGAGGCGAGATGTTCGGTCTGCTGTGCGTGTTTATAAGAGAAGAAGGAGGGAGGCATGTGCTGCAACACTGGTCACTGCCCACTGCAGAGGTGCCGTCCCAGCTTTGTCTCAAGCCTTGTTTTCTGCAAAGATACCAAGGGGGGTTGTTGAAGGGTCAGCTCCATTCCTTTGTGGTGAGGCGATGTTGGGTACTTAGAAGAGATCATGTTTCAAAGCTGGCATTCCCATGAACTTGCCAGAACAAGCCATTTCCCTCGTGGCTTTTTTGTTCATCCAGTTTCTTGCTGCTCTTTCTCTGGATGTTTTTCAAATTAGCCTAAGTAGCTATGAATCCAGACTGATTTTCTGTCCAAAGCAAATTTTGTGATGTCATCATAAAATTATTATGTTTAGGTGATCAAAGTCCAATCTTTTTTAAAAAAGTTTTTCAAGCATAGAAGAAATGTAGTTTCACAGAAAAGAATAGTATTACTATAATCATTCTCAGGAAAAAATGCTACAGAAATGAAATACATTTAAAAAAAATAAGGCAGGTAAAAGTACAGAACTAGATAGCATTTACTTAAAAGTCTTACTGGTTTTTTTCACCTACTTTATTTCTCCATCCTAACAGTGGATAGGACAGGCAGTATCGTTCTCATTTATGAAGGAGGACACAAGTTGAAATGGGCCCAGCTGCCCAGCTCAGAAGGTGCTGCTCATAGCTCGTGCCCTTTCTGCTGGGACAGCGGGAACAGCTGGTCACCCACTTGGACTGATCGCCCCTGTCTACTCTAAATCTTGTCTGTGTTGGAGACTTTCTTCCGAATCTTAGCTTGGTACTGGAAACGAAGACGCTATTAGACCACTTTATTGCTCTCCATGAAAATACCTTAGAAGTAAAATCACATCTTGTTGCTCCAGAACGGAAATTTAATGAGACCTCTCCATACCAGCTTGCAGAGCCCGGGAGACCAGGTTTCACAGGGAGTGCCACAGGCCGAGAAAAGTCAACGCGTGCTTGCAAGTTTTTTTGTCCTTTACTGTGTGAATTGATTACTTTGATGACTTTTTCTCCTAAAGTGAGGGAAGTAGTGATAAAAAATAAAACTAACGTTAAATAAATACTCCTTTCCCCTCTTCCCAGTTCTCTTCCTAGATGGGGCTCGTGGATAAACAAAGAATGATTCTTACATGTTCTAACGTTTGTTAAATGAAAAGTCTTATGGGCTCTTATAGTTTTCTCTCTGGTGAGTTTGAGACTTAGAAACCGCCATCCCAGGAAGAAGCATGAGGGCTCATTGCCAGTTCACATTAGGCAGCTAAAAGCTTTCAAACAGAATGTATTGCTACTAAAAATACTTGGACTTTGGGAAAATATGTTTAAATTTGACCTCCTTGACACTCTGCACATTCCAGTGTTTTGCTGTGGGTCCCTCAGCAGCTGTAAAGAGGAAAGTTCAGAGCTGTCTCCATGGGCACTCTTACTCCATCTATGGAAGAGCCTTCCCATCGTACAAACAGATACTTCAGGAGTTATTTATGTTCTGCACTACTGTGAGCAACAAGTTACGCTTTCTCCGAAGGGTTTTGACGTGTTAGTTTTTGGTATGATACTGAGGAACTCGCTTCCCGGTTACCCCTGCGTTCCGTGTTCAGTGGTAGCAGGTGATGAAGGGCCGAGAGGGAGGCTTCAGACAGTGAATCAGTGGGTCAGAGAACAGTGAGTGCGGGCAGAGGGTCAGGGCAGGTGGAGCCCAAGAGGGTCTCCTTATGCAAGGGCCCTCCCGTGACCTATGTGGAGGTGTTTGCGGGGAGCGGTAACCTTCAGGTCAGGGTGGCCCAGTTCACAAAACAGCCCATGTGAAATAAATTGCCTTCGTGAGACCTATTTAAAATAAGTTCCATTGCCTTAAAGAACCTGTCACGCTTGGCCTTCTCATAGCTTGCCTTTATTTTAATGATTTGAAGAAGTTAGAAATAAGGACGATTTTTTTTACTTGATTTTTTTTCCTGATTGTTATGGACTTTTCAGTTTAAAACTACGCAATTTTTGGAAATTCTGACTTGGAGTCTGTTACTTGTTTTGAGGGCCAGGTGATTGAGAGCGGGGCACTGAAAAGCTCCTAATCGGAGGCAGCCCTCTCTCAGGCCAGGGGTCTGTCTGAACCCCTGCTCCCAGCGGCCACCCTCCCGGCAGCCTGCACCCATCCCCTGTGAGGCACGGGGAGGTGGTGACCGGTCTTCCTCACCAGCCAGTGCACGTGCTCGGCTGATGGTGGCTTCACTCTCCTGTCACCACTAAGGCAGACTGTGGTCCGGGGTCTGTGCTAGTTCTGGGCGCGTGGAAAGCGGCAGCTCTCAGCCCATTGTGGGCAAAGGCCAAGCAAATAGGCTGTCGCACGCACTTGACCTGTGAATCGTGGGACCTGGGGCCAGGTTCCCGACAGCGCTGGCTTGGCGTGCATCTGGCCAGCCTCGAGGGTGCCGCCAGAGCCTGCACTGTTGTTAAAGTGTTGTGCTGTTCACTCAGCCGTGACCGTCTAGATGGAGTGAGAAGAAAAATGAAATCATATTTTGAGGAGGGGGTTGCTTTTTTCTAAACTGCTAATGTGGTCATGGAGGGAAACGTTCCCTTTCCTTAAAACACAAAACAAAACAAAACTCCCATCTGTAGTAAGGGCTCGCTGACTCAGGGCAGTTACGAGTTGAATTCTGTGCGTCCTCTGCTGCTGTAAATTGCATGAGTGCAGCTGCGTGAGAAACAGCCTGCCCTCGCCTCCAGGCAGCAGGAATGTCTCCTGGAAACAGTCGAGCCCAGCCGGATTCCCAGATTAGAAAGAAAGGCTCTGGGGCCGCTGACCTCACTCTCTCATGAGCTGCTAGCGCTGGGAGGTTCTCTGCTGCCCTCCACCAGGAGGCTGGGACTGGGAAGCCCCAGGACGCGGCGGCGGGGCGACGGGCGGGCGGGCAGCAGAGGGCGGTGGCCGCTCCCGCGATGGCCCAGAGCCCAGGTGCGGAGCCCTGAGCGGCCCGGCGGGTAAGTAGCCGCGTGACCCGGTGTGGAGCTGCCAGTTTCAAGCCTGCAGGAGTTTCAGAAGTGCTTGTAGATACTGTTGCATTTCCTTCCTTCCTGATGAGGCAAAGTGCTGCTTAAAGTGAAAGTTGGTAGGAGGTCGTGAGCAGTGTGGGGAGCGTTGGGCCGCATGGCTGTTTGGTCGGTTGCTGTGCTGCTGTGGTGGCACTGTGAGGGCTGGGTCTGTGCTGTGTGGAGCGCTGCTCGGGATTTGCTCAGGGGAACTCTGCTGCTTAAAGGAAAGTGGCGTTCAGACCATCCATCCTGGCCCCCCTGTGGTTTCCCAGCTCCTCCTTGTGTTGCCAGCTGCCCTTCCCTTACCTGAGGCTGTGCCCCTTGCATCAAGGCCATTCTGGAATCCTTCTGTGAAGTTAGAAACCCGATCCTCTTTCCCGCGGGGGCTCCTCGGGTCGTCAGGGTGGGGCCTGGTGTGTGCAAGCTCCCCCCCGTGTCAGCTCCCCTTACATACTGTGTTGTCTCTCTAGCACAATCCTGGAGGAAGAGAAGGTCCAGCAAGAAGAACGGATGAGGATGGAGTCCAGAAGGCAGGTCACAGTGTCCTGGGACTCTGGAGGGTCCGACGAAGCACCACCCAAGGTAGCAAAGGCCCCCACCCCGTCTCTGGCATTATGCCTACTAACTTTTGCAGTTTATGCTGTAGGCAGCTGCCGTCTGTGGGGAGAAAACCAAATAGCGGGTTATTCTAAGAGGAATCACTGCAACTTCTGTTCCTTGTTCGCCCCGCCGCATACCACCCCAACGTGCACCCGTTTCCCTAATTTGCGTTGCAGCTCGGAGCTGTTCGAAATCATGAGTGATTGGATTAGACCTGACCTTCCAATTCCCCCCCCAGACCGCCCCCATCATCAGACTTAACTGAGCACGCCCGGCTCGGGGAGGTTTCTCTCTGCTGGTGTCAGGGACCTTCCTGATGACCAGATAGACTATAACCAAGCCGAGAACGCTTTGCGTTTTGCTTTATTTTGAAAGGAGTCAGCTTCCACCTGACCCGGTTCCTTTTGGGGTTTGTTTTGTTTTGCTGAGAACCTGGTGCACATTTTCTGCCTTTTCCTCATCTGTGGCGGTGGCTGGGTTGTCAGCGTGGGGAGGTCTGCCAGCAGCACCCCAGCCCTGCCCTGCATCCTCCCAGCCTTCCGCAGGCGGCCAGAGCCTTCCCCTCTTGTTCAGCTGGGCTTGAGCTGGACACAGTTGGCCCTTAAACACTCTCTCAGATCAGGATTCTTTGTTTTCCTTTTGCTTTTGACAGGATGGTATTTTCACACAGTGGCTTACTTGCCATGAGTAATCCAGTTCAGACCATTTTCTGGATGGTAAATAGATAATAGGCTTTTTTGCAGTTAATAGTTACCTGCTACTTGATATTTGATTAGCTAAAAATATATTACAGGAACTCTGACAATTCCTTACTTCATTTTCTTTTTGAAAAATGTTCAGAAATCTGTTAACAAAAAGTGCCATTTAAATATTGCACCCATTTTTTTATCATGATGCCTGAAATCTGTTTTCTCGGCCATTGTTTTAAACTATTACAGTAAATATTATTACACATTGAAAGTGAACAGAGGTGACTGACCCTGTTCCTCAGAATTTTAGAGGTGAAGGGTTCTGTAGCCTGGCTTCCTCCACCAGTGGGAAAACTGAGGCCCAGAGAAGGAGGAGGGCCTGTGGTCCGTTCTGTCGGTGTTACTATGAGCTGGTTGCTGAGACCACAACGTTTCTGTGTCTCTCCTCGTGTTACAACAACGAAGTCCCTAGCTACCCACCGAAAAGCCATGCACCCCGGCATCTGCGGCCTCCACCTTGTACACACGGGTTTGCCCGTTTCCTCACTAACTACTGTGGAAGGGTCCAGCACCGGAGAGTCTTGAAGTTAATTTCCCAGGCCTGGAAACCAGGTGGATCTGTTCACAGGTGGCTCTGATGACCAGGTGGATTACCTGCCTGTTCCCAGCCTCACCTTCCTCATCTGTGAAGGGAGGGTACTAGTGTTCCCCACCTCTTAGGGGTGTTGTGAAGACCAAGTGAGACAGTGCATTCACAGCACTTGTTTTAGTCACAGGAGTGTAAGGAACTCTTCATAGTTGGTGATTAGCACAAATGATGCGCTAATGCTGTGCACAGCATTCCCCTAAAACTCACAGAATTAACCCTTTCCATCTAAACATGATTACGCACCTCAATCTGTATGATTTTTAATAATTTTCATGTGGCTGAGTTTTGAAGGCTGTGATATTAAGTTCATGGGCGGAGATGGAGTGGTTAGGCTTCTTTGTTTACAGAACAAAGGTGAGTTCTGCTTAACTTTTTAAATATCCTCACATTTCTTTCTTTAGGATGTTTTCAACGTGTATATTTTGAGGCTCTTTTCTGTAGTCAGAGATGGTTCTACCCTTCAGAGTGGGTCAGCAGACTATACCCCACTGCCTGTTTCTGTTGATGAACGTTTTATTGCATGAACTGCCCCCATGGCTTGTGTGTTGTCCATGGCTGGGTACCCCCTACACAGACGGACTTGAGTGGTTCCGTTACAGTATGGCTCAAAAAGATTAAAATATTTACTCTTTGGGAATTCCCTGGCGGTCCAGGGGTTAGGACTTTCCCCTAACTGAGAACTGAAAACCCCTCAGCTTTCACTGCTGAGGCTGCAGGTTCAATCCCTGGTCAGGGAACTAAGATCCCACAAGCTGCACGGCGCAACCATATAAATAAAATACTTACTTTTTGATCCCCAAATTAAAAGTTTGGCAGCCCCCAAATTTAAAAAAAAATTTTTTTAATTAATTAATTTATTTTTGGCTGCATTGGTCTTCATTGCTGTGTGCAGGCTTTCTCTAGTTGCGGCGAGCAGGGGCTACTCTTCCTTGCGGTGTGCAGGCTTCTCATTGCGGTGGCTTCTCTTGTTGTGGAGCACGGGCTCTAGGCGCACGGGCTTCGGTAGATGCGGCATGTGGGCTCAGTAGTTGTGGCTTGCGGGCTCTAGAGCGCAGGCTCAGTAGTTGTGGCGCACGGGCTTAGTTGCTCCGCGGCACGTGGGATCCTCCTGGACAAGGGTTCAAACCCGTGTCGCCTGCATTGGCAGGTGGATTCTTAACCACTGTGCCACCAGGAAAGTCCCCAGATTAAAATTTTAATGGGTAGAGGGAATTCCCTGGCAGTCCGGTGGTTAGGACTCAGGTTTTCCATTGCCAAGGGCCCAGGTTCAATCTCTGGTCAGGGAACTGAGACCCCACTAAGATCCCACAAGCTGCGCAGTGCGGCCAAAAAAAAAAAAAAAAAAAAATTTAATGGGTAGAAGATCACCTACATTAGTATATATATGCGGATGCTCGACGTTTTCATTTCTAATAATGTAAATATTGGTAGATATATTCCAGATAAGTAAAGGCTCATTTCTAATAATGTAAATATTGGTAGATATATTCCAGATAAGTCCTCAGTAATTTCTGAGAATGTAAAGGCGTCCTGAGAATAGCTGCCTCAGCATAGTGTTTCTCAGCCCTGATCAGACCCAGCATTCCATTTATATAAAAAATACTTTATAATGCCCCGTTTACTAATCCTGAAATAAAATACATAGGTTATAAAATGACTTAATAATTTCAAGATACCAACACAGCCAAGAGACTGTGAACTGTACAAGAGAAATAAAAGTAACTTCTAATAGCATTATGCACACACCTGTATAAAATACTCGGGTATAATTACACTGGGAGGTGCGGTGGAGGAGCCAGGTGCCCACACCTGTGTGTGGTAGGCTCGCCCTGGATGCAGCAGCTACACACGCAGACCCTGCAGCCACAGCTGACTGTGGATCTCATTCGTCTTGATGATGTGATTTTCTAGAAGGGTGAAGAATCTTGGTAAAGTTCAAACAAAACAAAGTAAAATTGTCCATCAGTATTCACAGCAGTTGCTCTTCTGGAAAGTTCAGTGTCTGATAAACTATGCAAAATACCATTTGTGTTTGTATGTCAGACGGAGTTGGTTCTCGGTTCAGACTACAGGGCTCCTTGTTGTTGTTTACCTGTGTAAGGTGGAGAAACACCTGAACGTGGCGCAGGCCCTGCTGTTCAGCCCCGCTGTCCCTCCCACCTGCCTGCCACCCTCAGTGCCGGGCCCTGCAGGCAGCAGGAGCGCCCTCTCGGTACCCTGGGCCCCCATCGGGGGCACTGCCATCCAGCTTAGGACCACGAGTGTAGGATGTGTTGGGTTTTCCTTTTTCTTCCTCCTCACTTGGGAGGCTTTCAACAAAAACTCCCCCAGCTCCGTCATTTGCTTCATGAAAGTCCAAGTTTCTGTCTTTGAGGAGGAGATGCAATCAGCCTGCTAACCCTTGTACTTGGTAGCGGTGACTCGTCTGGTGCCTCAGCCCAGCCCAGCTCACTCGACCTTTGTGGCAGCCCGGTCCCCACCTCATTCTTGAAGGCACAGTGGGCAGGTTGCCCCGGCCTGGCACTGGCCATTTCCTGGCCTGCCCTCTTGGCCGCCACGCTGAGTCCGTACTTGTAGAGAAGGAAAGCAGAACTGTTAGCAGTACGTCCGTGCTCTCCGCAGCGGGTGGCTAACAGAGTTCCATTTTGTGGTATTCTTGGTGCAGTAGTTTCATCTTCTGTAAGACATGTTTTCATATTTTTATCTGTTATCTTTATTTTGAAATGGAACCTTACAAGTGTTACCGTTTGCTACCCATGTAAGTATTTGAGCCACTGGAGGATGTTCTGTGGAGATTCTGCCGTTCTTTGATCTTTCCCTTTGTAATTCCCCTTTTATTTGGTGAGTCACTGTGTGCTTGTCATAGAGTAGCAGCACGGCACAGCAGACTCTGGAGGCAGGCAGTTCTGCCATTACCAGCTGTGCAGCCTGTTTGCATCACCTGACCTCTCTGAGCCTCTGTTTTATCCTCTGTAAAATGGGGTGATAATACTTCTTTGTACCATTGGTCTCAGACTTCTCAGATTGTACATACGACACCTAGCTCTACAGGTAGGACACATTGAGTAAAAGTTTTGTTTTTTTTTTTTTTTTTTTGAGTAAAAGTTTTTATTTTTGCCTGTGTTACTTAACCTGCCACCTCCAAAATGTAAGCCAGCAGACACAACTGTCCACCTGTCAGATAGCTGTGAATACTGTCCTAATTCCTGGGTCTGCACCCTCCCATACTTGGACTCCGGGAAGCCTTTGCCATACGACCATTGTAATGCATACATATTAACACACACCTTTCAAACGGCTGTTGCCGCTGAAATGTCAGAGGACAGAGATAGTCAGACATTTCTGCCTCTTCTTAACCACTTGTTCAAGTGAAACCTTTAAAAATATAAATCTGGAGAGTAGTCCCTAAGGGCTTCATGGAACAAAATTGTCACCCTAGCACACAAGCAAAGCCCGTGACTCCCCCTTCATGCCCTTCCCTCTTTCGGGGGGTCTTGGGGATCTGTCCTCACATCTAGTTAAGTTTGGAGTAGACTGCACCTGGGGGCTGAAATGGGACAGGGCTAAAAGGGTGGGGGAGCCTTCCCACCCTCAGAGGCTTAACAGGCCCGCACAGCAGGGCGGGAGCAAGTGCAGGGGTAGCTGCAGTCCACGTGCTCGTAGGAGAGCAGGGGATACGCTTCTGTGTCAGGAGGGAGAGGGAGGGGTGACACGGGAGACCCGGGACAGGAGGAGGCACGCATTCCAGGCAGAGGGGGGTGACACTGTTTCGAGACTCAGACTCACTCAGAACTGAGCCAAAGTGAAGTGTGTGTTCATCCAGGACCACCTGTGTCCACGGGAAAGCGACACAGGCACTGAGGCATTTTCCTTCCTCCCCTGGGCTCTCTGGGCCCCAAGTCTATTTCCTTCAAGTCTGGTCTTTATTCGCCTGGAGAGCCCTGAGTTTCCACTTTGTTAAATCCCTCAAGTTTAGGAGACTTTATTGACTTCATCTTCCATTTCAGACTAGACCGTTCTTTTTGCTCTGAACTTTAAATTCACGTGTCAAACAATGAGGATTTTAGAGCTGGAAGTGACTTCAGGGTCCCTCCAAGTCAACCCAGTTCTTTAGATGAGGAAATAGAATCCGGCTGGTTCACCCACGTGCTCCCAGCCGGTGAGGAGCAGAAAGGAAAGCCTCCAGGTTTGCATTTCCGTGATGCTGAATGGTATTGAGCATCTTCTTATGTGCTTATTGGCCATTGGTATATCTTCTTTGGGTCTACTCAGATCTTTTGCACACTGTTTACTTAGATTATTTGCCACTTTCTTGTTGAAGTTATAAGAGTTCTTTCTATATTCTGGATATGAATCTTATCAGATAGATGATTTGCAGATACTTTCTTCCATTCACGGGTTGTCTTTTCACTTTCTTGATGTTGTCATTTGCAACACAAAACTTTTAATTTTGATGAAGTCCAGTTTATCTTCTCTTTTCTTTTGTTGACTGAGCTTTCGGCATCCTAAGAAACCATGGCCTAACCCAGAGGGTCACAAAGATTTACTCCTGCGTTTTCTTCTAAGAGTTTTATCGTTTTAGCTCTCACGTTTGAGTTAAATTCTATGTATGTTGTGGGGAAGGACGGGGGGGTCCAGCTTCATTTTTTGCATGTGGATATCCTGTTGTCCCAGCATTATGTGTTGAAAAGACTGTTACCCCCATGGAAATGTCTTTACACCCTTTATCATTCTTTCCAACTAAGTTCTTATAGAAAATTATCTTTTTCTATTCTTTTTAATAAAATGCGGATTTACCAAAATAATCGGGATACTTATTCATGTGATGCTCTGTTGATTTGTTCACAGCCCAGCAGACCTGGTTATCCTAGTCCGAGGTCCAGCGAAGGGTTTCATCCCAGCCCACAGCACATGGTACAGACCAATCACTACCAGGTATACCGTTCATTACTGTTAAAAGATGTGTTATTTTATTCTTCAGCACATTTGGGGGTGGGGAAATATACATTGTATATATTTATAAATTAAAACATTCATTTTTTTCATCGAACAAATGAATGATTCTCTCCCAAGCCCCACGTTTCCTTACCTTGTAAATAAGAACAGCTATGGGACATTTCCTGTAGGCCTTTTCAGCTTGAAATGCTCATTTGATCCTTGCACGTCGTTGGTGTCATACAGGAAACTGCCTTAGATCATTTGAAATCTCTTTGTTGTGAAAATTCCTAGAAGTTCTCTGGCAGTGATATATCCCTTCTGACCAGAAATAGTCGCTGATACAGCATTTTATGTTTAGTAGAGTTTTTTATTAAAATATTTTCATTCAAATAAACTGTGAGAACTACCTGTACATCTTATTTGAAAGTTGAGTAATTACGTATTGTCAGTATGGAGTTTTGGTATAAATCAATGCCTAGAGACCTAACAAATGCATGAAATCTTTGTTGAAGGGAATTTGGAATATGGATTTGGCTGTGCTTTATCTCCTTTAAAAAGTAGCTGACAAGCCTGGCTGCCCAGTAGCAGCCTAATGAGTTAGGGAAACAGATACTGATTCCTTGTCTCTCTTTCTCTTGATTGAGGGAGAACCATGTAAAGAAATTCCTCTCACTTTCCTTCTGCCTTGAAATTTTTCTCCGTGTCCAACTAAATGTTTTTCTCTGCCTTTGAGATCATTGGTAGACTGTGAAGGCCTGCCTTCTCTCACCATCCACGCTGGTTCACTAGAGGACAAGCATTTGGGGGTCTTGTTTGTTCTTTGCTGGTGGAGTAGTAGTGAGTTGGGCAGGAAAGGGACTTGTAGAGAGATGGCTTAACCATGTTTATGGCCCATTGCTTTTACATCCGAGGATGGTCTGCGCTCAGCACTGTAGAATTCCAAAGTGAAGAATTTCTGGTTTCCTAGTGTCTGTTTGCACTAGCTGTCGACTGTGGCCATAACAGACGGCCTTTCTCGAGGCTGCAGTTGAGAGTCCGTTTCCTCGCCTTTACCGGCTTCTAGAGGCACCTGCATTCCTTGGCTCGTGACCCGTTCCTCCACTTCAAAGCCCAAGTATCTCTCTGACTGTTCTTCAGTAGCCACACCCCCTTTCTCTCCCCTCTGCTTCCCTCTTGCATTTTTAGGGACCCTTATGATCACGTTGGGTCCACTCAGATCGTCCAGGATAATCTCCCCACCTAATGATTCCTAATTGATAATCACGTCTGCACAGTCCCTTTGGCATGTAAGCTACCATATTCACACAGGTCCCAGGGATTAGGGCGTGGACAAGCTTGAGGAGCCGTTATTCTGCTGCCACATTATTCTCTATAATCTCAGTTACTTCCTTTCACGTGGAAAGCAGAACTGTGCAGAAGTCGTACTGCGTCAGACCCTGACCTGGCCGCTTCACTCACCCGCAGGTCTCCGGCTACCCTGGCTCACATGGAATCACAGCCGTGGCTGGCAGCATCTACCCAGGCCAGGCATCTCTTTTGGACCAAACAGATTCGTGGAATCACAGACCACAGGAGATATCGATGTGGCAGCCCAACGTGGAGGTAAATTGGATGTTCTTGGGCTTTGCTTTGTTAACTGATGAGGCTGTGCCCAAGGTACAGGATTTCTAAATCCTAAGATTTCTCAATTTAGATGCCCTCATTCGAAGATCAGATGCTCTCTGGGTCTGTGAATCTTCACTAAACAATGGAGAGATGCTACCGTCATTAGCCCATTCATTTGAAAAGCGGAGCCCTACGTGAGGCCAAGGAACAGACAGCCTCCAGCTCTGCGGACCGTGTTAATTTTTACTGAATTTTCTTGGTAAAACCAAGAACCACTCCTATAATATTAAAAATCATTTCTTTGAGTCCAAGAACATCTGTAGTTGTCTGCTCTTCAAGCTCTTTTCCTTGGAGTACACATGCTTTATACTCTGTAATATGTGTGTGTCGTATTTAATCCTCCTCCCGTTATTTTACTTCCAGATTGTTTCCACTTTTTCGCTCTAACTAATGATGCATTCTCTGCCGCATACCTTGGATCACTTCTTTAGAGTAGGTCCCTGCAAGTGAACCGTTGTATGCTTTTTAAAGCTGTTTCACGCACGTTAACTTGTAACCCTCAGAAAAGTTGCTCCCGCCGGCAGAGTAGAAGAGACCCTACTTCCACCACACTTGCTGTTTTGCTTAATTGTTTGGAAAGACACACAGAAAAAAAAGTAAGAGCCTCACACACAGACTTCTGAGAGTGGACCTTTTAACTCCTCCTCCAGGACTCTGCAACACTGGACCTGCGTGGCATCGGGCAGGTGCTGCCGACCCACCTGATGGAGGAGCGGCTGATCCGGCAGCAGCAGGAGATGGAAGAGGACCAGCGCTGGCTGGAGAAGGAGGAGAGGTTTCTGGTAACTGAGTCTCAGAAAGTTCTTGCTCCCCGAGCCTCTGGAGTCGGCGCTACTGCCGATGACGGCAAGCCTCATGTGTCCCAGAGCAGGAGCCTTTGTTTTCCACCTGCTTCCTAAAACTTGCAATAGTGGGTCGTTCGCTTTTCAGGATAAATTTCTAGGAGGTCTGTAGTAGAATCACGGGCTCAGATGTAGAACCGTTTCTGTGGTTTTGTGTTACTGCCACGTTTACACAGAAACGACTCCCACTGAAGTGTCAGCTTGCACATAAGACACTGCCTCTTGCTACTGCCGGGCACATGACTAGATAGCCCAGGGTCCCCAGGCTTGCCTTCCTGGGCTCCTCTGGTTCGAGGTCTGAGAGATGCAGACCTCCTGCCACATGCCTCTGGGGTTGTGGGCAGCAGATGTCTTCCTGGGACAACTCTTGTCGACAGCCCCTCAGAAGACCCTGGGGATAGAGGAGCGGTGACAGAGTGGCCTGTGTGTGTCACGTGGTCCTCAGCCTTAGGACCCCTCCCCTGTCACCTTCCTGAAGTAGCCTGAAGAGAAGAAGGCCTGGACGGAGCCAGGACTCAGAGTGCTTCCGCAGAGCCCGTACCTGGCTGGTCCAGAGCTGGTCCCTCACGCTTTGACCATAAACATCCCGAGGCCACCTCTACGTCACCCTCTATGCTGAGGGACCAGACACTGATGAGGGGATACAACGCTGTTCATGCATCTCTGGGAGTCCTACAGGCACAGAAACATTAAATCAACAACCAATGGTTTTACGAGACAGCGGTTCATCACCTGTGATCCTGATTTCATTCTTTATACGGGGCTTTCTTTTTGAAAACTGTAGTTTCAAATTAAACAAAGCAAGCTGTGCACAAGTTTGGTGAGGCACGTTTTAACCTATCCGGGTGGCCGCTGCCCTCGCTGCAGGGGGAGTGAGGGCCCTCTTGGCACGAACAGGGACCTGGGAGCAAATCACATTAGGTGGAGGCACTTTCTCACCTTTCTTTTCTTTTTCTTTTAAAATTGAGGCCTGCAGACATCACACACACCCCACACTCATTTAACTGCCAGACAGGACTAATGCACACAGCCCTGTCACAGCTTAATGGTTAAGATCGTACAAAATACTTATCACGTGTCGGTCACCATCCTACATATTTCTCATACAGAAAGTCATTCAGTCTTTATAACCACCCTGTGGGGAAGAGACAGGTCCAAAATATTTTATCCGAAACTCTTGAGGGTTCTGTGTGCTACACTATTTTTTTGCTTTAGGAAGTTAATGAAGGGAATCCCCTGGTGGTCCAGTGGTTAGGTCTCAGCGCTTTCACTGCCAGGGACCAGGTTCAATCCCTGGTCGGGGAACTAAGATCCCGTAAGCCTTGCAGTGCGGCCAAAAAAAAGAAAGAAAATTAATGAAATATGACGCACGTGCTGTATATTATATAAGTATTCCAATAGCATACAGAGTTAAAAGCACTAACACTCTTACAGCAAAACACAGGTGTTCACATTACCAGGTGTAAAGACAGCCCTCACATCAGTTCAGGTCAGGTTTTGCCACAAAATTAGTTTCCTTCGAGCTTAGAAAAACAAACAAACTTACCAGTCTTTTAGTACATTTTAGATTTTGGAAACGAGAATAAAGGACAGTGTACCTACCCTTTATTACCCTCGTGTTAGAGATGAGGAAATTGCCCGAGACCACTGGGTAGCGTTGGCCGAGCCGGGGTCTTTGGTGCCCGCCACTCTGCCAGCCGGAGGGCCCGGCTGCACACAGCTCGGCACTCCCACGGCCTAGTGCTCCTCTGCACGTGCATTTACTGTAACGTATACGAAATATCGCTGGGCGCTGTGAACCATTCACTTTTGAACAAAAGTTTCATCATATCAAAATTCTAAATTATTTAAATCAAAGCGTATCTTGAGATTATAAGGCAAGCGGCAAAAATTGGTTATTATTTACTGTACTACTCTGAGCAAATCTGTTTGGATATTATATCAGTTCCAAGAATACAGCTGCTGTTCCCTAGCCCTACGTTTTAACCTTTTGTCCAGATAGCCTACTTTCCCGCATTGATTTGTATTTTAAAAAGGCAGTGTTACAAACTCTTCAAACTCGAGTTAGTATACGTAAATACCAGTGTCTGGTGTATGATCGCGCTGAGAGTGGAGGAGGCCGCGGCTGTGAGCTGCTCTGACAGAGCGCAGCCGGCGGCAAGAGCAGGAGGGGGGCCTGGGGGTGCCACTCGGGGTCGGGATGATGCTGGCGCCCAGGCCTCCAGATAGATTGGAATTTGCAGGGCAGACAGGCTCAGGAAGTATGCTCATGCCTTGGGAAGTGCTTGCTGGTGGGGAAGGTGATCGGCCCAGGCCCAGGCTCCATCTTCCCAGTGATGTCAGGTACTCTGAATCAGAGGCTCCAGACACTGCCGGCTCATCTGCCGTAGGGTTTGTTCCTTTTAATTGAGATAATTTACATACAGTGGACTGCGCAAGTCTTAAGCGTACAGTTTGGTGAGTTTTGATAAATACATTAAGTCCACATAACCCATTCTCCATACGTGTGACATTTCTGTCACTCCAGATGGCTTCCGTGCCACGTTGAAAATCCACTAATGAAGTCGTATAATGAACTCCCCCCGGGGAGTCCAGTCAGTGCTGTGTCCTGTGACAGCCTCAGTGTACCTGTCTCCTCAGCCTGGGACATTTCCATTTGTTCCTGATCCCTTTTATTCCTCCCATGTAACTTTATAATTTTCTCTAAGTCCATATCTTCCCTTATTAAATTACTGCCCATTCATTTAGAGCTTGCCGTCACTGATAATGGTATCCCATTTTCATTGAACTTTTTAGTTGTTATTTCCGTATATGCATATGATTTTTAGGAAATTATCTTGTATGTAACAATATTCATCACATGAAATTTTTCTGACTGATTTCCTTGGATTTTTTCTATTCATGCATGGTTATCACTTTTTAAAAAACATTTTCTTTCTTCATTTTCAGTTATGTATCTCATATTGCCCCTGAAGCATCTCTTGCCAACTTTGTATTAAACAGGTTCTTGCCTGCTTTATTTTTTTAAACCCCACATTTGTTTATTTATTTATTTTTGGCTGTGTTGGGTCTTCGTTTCTGTGCGAGGGCTTTCTCTAGTTGTGGCAAGCGGGGGCCACTCTTCATCGCGGTGCGCGGGCTTCTCACTATCGCGGCCTCTCTTGTTGTGGAGCACAGGCTGCAGACGCTCAGGCTCAGCAGTTGTGGCTCACGGGCCTAGTTGCTCCGCGGCATGTGGGATTTTCCCAGACCAGGGCTCGAATCCCTGTCCCCTGCATTAGCAGGCAGACTCTCAACCACTGCGCCACCAGGGAAGCCCATCCTGCTTTTATTTTTAAAGATAATGTCCGTAATAGCTTTCTCCATTAAGTATAATGCTGGCTCTCTATTTTTAAACTAACCTTTTTAAAGCTTTTAAAAGGCTTAACGTGATGAATTATGTGAAGCATTTTGCTTGGTTTTATGCTGGACCCTCATTCCAGAGAGAAGTCCCCACTAAGTCGTGGTTGATGATCCTTTGAAGGTCCTGGTGTCTTTTGTTTGTGATGTTTTATTAGAATTTCCTGTCGATCTTCATAAGCAGAGTGATTTATTATTGTCATTGTTAATGGTTTCAAGATCAGAACAGTGTTGATGTCCTCAGTCGAATAATCCCTGCCCCATCTGCGTTGGCCGTTGGTCAGGCAGCCGGTGTAGGTGGGGGGCTGAGAGCAAGTGAGCCGTCAGGACGGGCCCGGCCTCGGCGTGAGCAACTGGGTGAGCGAGCCACAGCGCCGCTGCCAGGGGAGGGAAGGTGAGGAGGTGAGGGCAAGTAAATGTCAAGGCTGAGGCGTCGTACATGGCATCTCTGAGATCCTGTCCCCTCCAAGCTGTGTTTCGTGCCGCAGCCGCGGTGACATTTCTACACCTCGGGTCTGATCCTGGCCTTCTCTGACTTAAAACCTCCCGGTGACCGCCACAGGATGACCACCTGGGGCCCTCCATCCTTCCTGCCCTTGAGACACAGCCCCTCTAGGTCAGCCCTGGTTGTGACAGAGCGGACGGAGCGCAGGGGAGGCCCAGCATGCAGGGCTATCAGGGCAGGCTGAGCAGCTGAAGAACATGCCAGGGTGAGGGCACACCGAGTGCAGGAGCCTAGGCGCTGGGGTCAGCTAGGGAAAGCTTCAAAATCCTAGTTACCGCGGCCCTACGTAAGTTGTTTAACCTCTCTATGCTGTGATTTGTTAATCCGTAAGATAATTATAATTTCCTCTGTAAAATGCGAGAATGCTTTTCTGTAGGGTTGAGTGGAGGATTAAATGTATAACGCGTAGACAGTGGAAGGGATAAGGAATACACCATTAATTTTTCCAAGGGCTTTTAATCTCTCATTCAGTTTGTTCTCTGTAGCAGCCAGGAGCGCTGCATTGATGAGAATCTAGAATCCTAGATCGTACACATCGCCCAGAATACCTGCAGGCGGCTCCCAACCCGAGATGAGTGTAATAGATGGGGTGAGAGATTTTAGCCAGTGTCGAAGGGATTCTGCAAAGGAGCGTCGCTGGTATCACGCAGGAGCTGGACACCCTTTCACTGGATTTATTTGTTATCAGTGAACCTTAATTCGTTGTTTGTCTTTTGGGGTTTTTTTTCCCCCTTAATTCATTTTTGCTGTTGTTAGGGCTCCCTTAGGTAGGCTATTTTTAGCAGCTGGCTAACAAGGCCCTGGCTGTGTCTGACCGCCATGTTTCCCCGAGGAGGCAGAATCTGCATGCAGGACATGGAGCCTTTTAGGCCCAGGTGCTTCCCAGTGCAGGCTTCTCAAGCTGTCAGTGAAGGAGGACCTGTTTCTATTTTTTTTTCCTAAACCACTGTAGACCTGATACTCTAGTGAAATAAAATAAGAAGCAGTTACTAGAAAAAGGAATACAGACTTTTATTATGAGCTCCAACAGACCTAAAAATTACTATTTCAGATTGCTCTAGAAATTTCTAAAGATGCTCATCCTCTATTTCTGTCTCATCACGACCTGGTAACAGCAAATCATTCCTGACCCGCCCTGGTCCTCGGACTGTGCTGGGAGCAGCCCTGCCGCTCCTTTCCGTGAGGTCAGCTTGTACCCGGGTGGAAGAGTCATGTTCTTACTGGAAAAATTAAAGTTGCTTTGTTAGTAGCGATTCCCAGATTTTTTCTGACAGATCAGAATCGATAGCTGTTTATTGAAGCCTCCTGTTTTAGGACTTACATCATTGTATGAGGTTACTTTTTATCGAGCACTTTGGAGAGTCGAGTCGAGCATCCCTCCATCAGCACACATAAGGCAGGCTCTTGCCCTGGGGCACACAGCTGTGACCTACAGCACAGGGTCTTTGTGGTGTCCCCACCCCCTTCTGTGATCTCAGTGCAGCCCGAGTGGTTTCTGAGTTGCCTCTGTGCCTGTGAATCCACGGCTGTAAAAGCTCTCTTGCAAACTGGCCAGAGAGAGAGCTGGCAGCCTTGACTAGAACCTCAGTCCATTGAGAGGACTTTCTTTCCTATTGGGTGCTGCTTAAAGAGAGAGTAACTGTGTTACTTGTTTATTTTTATTGCCATGCACACAGTCATTTTCTAATGCAGGGCTGTGCTGAAGATAGGATTTTAATTTTAAAATGAGAAAGTTTTGAGTATATAAAGCCTGCTTTGTGTCCTGAGAAAGGAAATGAATGTTTGAGCTGTTTTCCCTCTCGCAGCAGAGCCAGTCAGCAGGAATGAAAGGTGAACATCAAGACGGGGTCAGAGAGTCCAAGACGGGGACTCTGCTCTCAGCCAGGCCACATCCCTGCCATGTGTATTCCACAGTCCAGATTTGAAGACAATGTGTAGTGCAAGGGGAAAGGACTTTGAGTTGAAAGCCTTAGGCTTGAAGTTTTCTAGAGTGATAGCAACATGGAACTAGAGATCAAGCCTGAACGGTTGGTTACTGTGTTCCCAAAACCGAAAGCAGCGCCTTCAGCCCCCCATCTGTTGCCTAAGAGAAGGGAATACGCATGCCCACACGGAAAAGAACTGGAGATAACCCACCTGCCCGTTAACAGCAGAACGGATGCAACAAGGGCATGTTGCACAACAGTAAGAACGAACAAACTACTACACACAACCACAGGGCTGAATCTTAGACACCGTGTTCACAAAAGATGTCAGACACACAAGAGTGCTTCTTACAGGACCCATTTGTATGAAGTTCAGAAGCAGTCGTCTGGGCTGGAAGTCAGAGGAGGGGTCCCTTTGGCGAACTGGAGCCTGCGGGTTATCTGCTCTGTGTCTTGATTGGGGTGGCGTGTTAGGCAGGGGTACTGACCTTTACACTTAAGAACTGTGGGCTTTGTTGTATACAAGTTATACCTGAATTTGAAAAAAAGAAAGAAAATGCATACCTGATGGGGAAAATAATCAAATAGGCCCAGACGTTCTTTATGTCTGTTACCCATTTCTGTAAGATTTTAAATAGAAATTGCCTTTGCCTCCTTTTTGTCTTTAGTATTACTATCTTCAGATCCAGAATATTTTATTTTGAAGTGTAATTGACTTAGAATATTATATTAGTTTCAGGTGTACAACATAGTGATTCAATATTTTTATATATTACAGAATGATCATCAGTGTAGGTCTAGTTACATCTGTCACCATACAAAGTTATTACAATATTAGCCAATCCATTCCCCACACTGTACATTACATCTCATTGACCCATTTATTTTATAACTGGAAGTTTGTCCCTCTTAATCTCCCTCACCTATTTCACTCATCCCCCCCCACCCCTCCCCTCTGGCAACCACCTGTTCTCTGTACCTGTGAGTCCGTTTCTGTTCTGTTTGTTCATTTGGTTTGGGGGAGGTTATTTGTTTTTTGTTTTTTTAGATTCTACATATAAGTGAAATCATACAGTATTTGTCTTTCTCCGATTGACTGACTTCACTTTGCATGATACCCTCTGTGTTGTTGCAAATGGCAAGATTTCATTCTTTTTTACGGCCAGCTAATATTCCATTGTGTGTATATGTACCACACCTTCTTTATCCATTCCTCTATAAGTGGGAACTTAGGTTGCTTCCATATCTTGGCTATTGTAAATAATGCTGCAGTGAACGTAGGGGTGCATATATCTTTTCAAAGCAGTTTTTTGGTTTTCTTCAGAAAAATACCCGGAACTAGAATTATTGGATTATATGATAGTTCTTTTTTTTTTTTTTAATTTATTTATTTTTTTGCAGTACGCGGGCCTGTCACTGTTGTGGCCTCTCCCATTGCAGAGCACAGGCTGTGGACGCACAGGCTCAGTGGCCATAGCTCACGGGCCTAGCTGCCCCGCAGCACGTGGGATCTTCCCGGACCGGGGCACGAACCTGTGTCCCCTGCGTCGGCAGGTGGACTCTCAACCACAGC
This sequence comes from Delphinapterus leucas, assembly GCF_059928025.1. Taxonomy (NCBI): domain Eukaryota; kingdom Metazoa; phylum Chordata; class Mammalia; order Artiodactyla; family Monodontidae; genus Delphinapterus; species Delphinapterus leucas. Next base: position 2,940,457 of record NC_143145.1, read on the forward strand.
GCCACCAGGGAAGCCCCTGTTTGTTTGTTTTAATACTTTTTTTTTTTAAAGGAAACTTTATTTTATTTATTTATTTTTTTGGCTGGATTGGGTCTTCGTTGTTGCGCGGGCTTTCTCTAGTTGAGGCAGGCGGGAGCTCTTCTTCCTTGCAGTGCGCAGGCTCACTGGTGGCTTCTCTTGTCGCGGAGCATGGGCTCTAGGCACTCAGGCTTCAGTAGTTGTGACACGTGGGCTCAGTAGTTGTGGCTCATGGGCTCTAGGGCGCAGGCTCGGTAGTTGTGCCACGTGGGCTTAGTTGCTCCATGGGGATCTTCCTGGACCAGGGCTCAAACCCGTGTCCCCTGCATTGGCAGGCGTATTCTTAACCACTGTGCCACCAGGGAATTCCTTTCATAATTTGTATATTTCTAGTTATGGTCTTTTCTTTTTTGATTAGCGAAGTCCCTTTAACATTTCTTGTAAAGCCAGTTTTGTGGTGCTGAACTCTTTTACGTAACTTTTGCTTGTCTGTTAAACTCTTTATCTCTCCTTCAAAGCTGAATGATAGCCTTGCTGGGTAGAGTATTCTTGGTTGTGGGTGTTTTCCTTTCATTATTTTGAATGTATGGTTCCACTCCTTCTGGCCTCTGCAGAGTTTCTGTTGAAAAGTCAACTGATAGTCTTATGGCAGTTCTCTTGTACGTAACAAGTTGCTTCTCTCTTACTGGTTTTAAGATTCTCTCTTTATCTTTAGTCTTTGCCATTTTAATTATGTGTCTAGTGTGGACCTCTTTGGGTTCACCTTGTTTGGGATTCTCTGTACTTCGACTTGGATGTCTCTTTCCCTTCCCATGTTAGGGAAGTTTTCAGCTGTGATATTTTTCAAATAAGGTCTCCACCCCTTTCTCTTTTCTCCTTTTGGGACCCCTATAATTTGAATGTTAGTATGCTTGATGTTGTCCCAGAGGTCTCAAACTGTCCTCTTTTTTTTTTTTTTTCTTTTTTCTGTTTATCTTGGATGATTTCCACCACTCTGCCTTCCAGTTCACTGATCCGTTCCCCATTCCTCTGTATCCAGTCTACTGTTGATTCCTTCTAGTGTATTTTTTCAGTTATTGTATTCTTCAGCTCTGTTGGGTGCTTCTTTGTATTTTCTGACTCTTTGTTAAACTCTCACTGTGTTCACCCATTCTTCTCCCAAGTTTGTTGACTGTCTTTATGATCATTACCTTGCACTTTTTCTTCGGTAGATTGCATATCTCCACTTTGCTTAGTTCTTCTTCTGGGGTTTTGTCTTATTCTTTTATTTGGAATTCCTCTGTCTCCTCATTTTGCCTAATTCTCTGTGTTTACCTCTGTGTATTAGGAAGGGTCAGTTACATTTTTTCAATCTTGGAGAAGTGGCCTTATGTAAGAGGCATCCTATGGAACCCAGCAGCACCCTCCCCTTTGGTCACCAGAGCTGTATGCTTTTGTCCCATGTGTGGGTTGTGTGGGTCCTTCTGCTGTGGCTGGGCCAGCTACCGTGGGCAGCTGGTAGGTGAGGCTGGCCCAGCCCTGTTGGCTGCCTGGCCCTGCCTTGTCCAGTGGCTGCCAGCCTGCTGATAAGAGGGGCTGGGTCCTGGGGCAGCTGGTTGTGGGCCCCAGAGGGCTAGAGATCTAGAATATTCTGTAAGGGGAAAACAGGAGAATTTAGCTTCACCCAGTAGCAGAAACAATAATAGAATCTCTTCTTTTTGACAGGCTGTCTTTGGCTAGATTGCTCTTTAGTTCCCAGCATGACACTTTTATGCAGACAGGCTCTGTCGACTATATGAGGAAAATGCTTAAATATTTCTATTCATGGAACACAAGTGGACTTTACATAGATAGGCCTCCTTTAAGATCGAAACGCTGGGGCTTCCCTGGTGGCGCCGTGGTTGACAGGCCGCCTGCCGATGCAGGGGACACGGGTTCGCGCCCCGGTCCGGGAAGATCCCACATGCCGCAGAGCGGCTGGGCCCGTGAGCCATGGCCGCTGAGCCTGCGCGTCCGGAGCCTGTGCTCCGCAACGGGAGAGGCCACAACAGTGAGAGGCCCGTGTCCCACAAAAAAAAAAAAAAAAAAAAAAAAAAGATTGAAACTCTGTCTTTGGAAAAGTATATCATTGGGGAGTTGTTGTGCATAAAGAAAAATAAGCCATTTCATGTATTTTATATGAAAGTAAAAATAGATAATTCATGTAAATACATGAAACCCAGCACCTTACTCTATAAATAAGCAAACAGTGTATGAACAGCTTTTGTTTAAGTAAAAACGTAAAAATAAAATATTTTCCGCACACAGAAGATACTCACTAAATATTTGTTGCCTGATTGAATCCAGCTCGTGTCGCCTGTAGCAACCGGTTCTGCCTTTCTAAGCTTCACGTTCCTCCTCTGTAAAATCTTTTCTCCTTTGCATTTTTATTAATGCATTCCTTCAGCACATATTTACTAACCATCTCATATGTGCACATTTCTGTGCCAAGCACTTACTTAATCCTTATAGTAACTGTGTGGGTGAGGAAATGGGTTAGGAGAGGTGAACCTTGTCCAAGGCAGCTTAGCATCTGTGAGAGGAGAAACAGACATTCTACTACTTAAGGAAGGGGGAGGGGCAGATTGCAACAGGTGGCATTTTGTTTATTGATTGGCTGCAAATTTTAAGTGAAGTCCAGCAGTGCTGGGGCACAGTCCATCGCGGACCAAGGCAGGACCAGTTTGGCAGCTGATACGCTCAATTTTGCAAATGTTTAAACCCTGTGACTCAGTAATTCAGTTCTTAGAAATCTGTCCCCAGGAACTAATCAGGAATTTAGTCAAAGATTTGTGTACAAAGATGTTTACCCACAGCCTATTTATACAGTTGAAATTTTGAAAATGGCCCAAATGTTCAACAAACAGCAGGATAACTGTTTATTCTACTTGACACGTACATGGCAGTGACTCAGTACTTTGCCAATATTAACTCGTTTAATCCTGACAAGGATTGGGGCAGTGCATGGCAGGTGCTGTTATCGCCCCATCTTAGAGATGAAGAAGTTGAGGCCTGGGTCACACAGCTGGCAAGGGCGGGAGGCTGACCTGAACCCCGATGGCTACTGCCAGAGCCCAGGCTGTTTCCACCTTTCTCTGTGTGTGACAACATTCATGCTCTGGAATATTATACAGTATTCTAACGTTTTTACCAATTTCCACTATATAATATTATATGAAGGTTATGAAATTATATGACATGGTTTCACTTTTGAAAACACACACTTAAAAGAAAGACGAAGCTCGTTTCTCCATCAACACCCCCGACAGGTGCTTGCGGTTGGTGTCCTCAGCATTGGGCCCTCCTCAGGTGTAGAAAGTACGACGAATCAAATGTCAAGACGTTCTTTGTCTAACAAGGAAGTTGTGACTGCCTGATCTCTGCCAAATAGAGGGTCTGTAAGATACAGCAGACTGGCAGAGACTAAGAGATGAGCGGTCAGCCAGTGTGCCTGGCGGGGGCAGGGGGCAGGAGTCAGTGTGGCTGCCTGGTGACTCCGTGAAATCCATGCCATCGTGGGGCAGGCTGGGGCCACCTCACAGCATTGCTTTCACGAGGAGAAAACCTACCAAGCTCCACACCTTGACAGCATGTGGCCTACTTTGTTAATCTTATGTTAGTGAAATTCATTTACTCTTACTTATATTAAGTCAAGACTTCTGGATGCAGTGCCGGGGGAAAACTTGTCACTGGACCATTTGCTGCTTTGGCAAGACAGCCAAGTTTAACCTGCCAGGAGGCGGGCATTGGTGCCTCCTCCTGGGGTGGGGATTTTCTAGGTGAAGAAAACTCGCTTTGCTGCTAGGAAGAGAGGTGGAGTGCACATCTTCATGTGTCGTATGGGGTCAGGGCACAGGTGCCAGTCCTGTTAGCTATACACATGTGCGGAGAAAGGGGCTTTGCTGGGGCAGTTGACCTGGGCTTGTCACCACTGGGCTTTGAGAATTTTTGTGAAACTGGGGAACTTTTAACTCTTCTTGTTCAGAGGACAGTTGTGTTACAAAAGGAAGAAACTTAGTACAGAAATATGTCAGTGATTTTCAAACCAAGAATGAAACTGTTCGGTTTGCTTTCGTTTCTGTAGAAACCTGACGTGCGGCTCTCTCGAGGCAGCATCGACAGGGAGGATGGAGGTCCTCAGGGCCCGGTAAGCAGCTGCCCACGTTCTCATCAGGATCTGGACCACTTTGTGTCCTGGGATATCCAAGCTTACTAGCATTTGTCATATGGAACACAATAATTCATTCTATAACTAAAATCAACGTTTTAGCCAAGATTATTAAAACTTACAGTACGCAGCCCAACATGCATATTTAGGTAGAAGAATTTCTACCCCATTACTAATACACTCTTTTCAATAGTAAGCTGAACTCTCTGTGTCCTAAAGAAATACATACACAAATGGTTGCTACAGCAAGTTGTCATCTGCTAAATTTTTATACTCTTGTTTCGTGTTTTATGAAAGTTTCCACAGTCAGTCACAGAAAACTTGTTCAAGCAAGATTTTTTTCTGCTGGGTGTTGTAGGGGGAAATGCCTGAAATTCTCTTTAAAGACCTAGCTTATTATCATTATTCCAAATATATTTAAAGCCCGCTAGAAATATTCCCTGGTCTTCAGGGGAGAGTATTTAAAATTGTTATGATTTCCATTAGCAGATATCTGGTTAAAATAAATACAGATTTCTTTAAAACTTAAATCCCCAGTAAAAAGGGGAAACGTGCACTTGCTGGGTAACGGACTTAGGGAGATAAATCTCCATCCACCCTAATAAGGTTTATGAGTAGAAATAAACCATTTCATTTTTAGACACACATGCATACACATACATACATACGTACATTAGACTGTGTCGTCATCCAGCTCCGAGATGCGTAGTTTTCCCTACTCTGTGCTCTAAAATCCAGCTCCCCCTAAGATCTGGCCCCTAGAAGATGTGTTCAGTTGCCAGCATGTGAAGGTTTGGCATTTCCCATAAGATATGCTGGCACAATGGGCTCTGCAGACAGAATATTAGGCATTCCTTAGTCCACAAGTGCAAAATCACACTGTTCCCCAGTTAACATCTCCACATGCAGTGCTCACTCTTTATATTGGAAAGATGACATGTAGCTGAAAGCATTCCCTCTAAGATCAGGAACAAGACAAGGATGCTGACTCTCATCACTTTTATTCAACATAGTATTGGAAGTCCTAGCCACAGCAATCAGACAAGAAAAAGAAATAAAAGGAATCCAAATTGGAAAGGAAGAAGTAAAACTGTCACTGTTTGCAGATGACATGATACTTACATAGAAAGTTCTAAAAATGCCACCAGAAAACTACTAGAGCTCATCAGTGAATTCGGTAAAGTTACAGGATACAAAATTAATATACAGAAATCTGTTACATTTCTGTAGATTAGGAATGAACTATTGTTCATTGTTTCCTGTTAAGGAAACAATCCCATTTACCATCGCATCAAAAAGAATAAAATACCTAGGATTAAACCTACCTAAAGAAGTAAAAGCCCTGTTCTCGGAAAACTAGAAGACACTGATGAAAGAAATTGAAGAGGACACAAACGATGGAAAGATATACTGTGTTCTTGGATTGGAAGCAGTAACATTGTTAAAATGACCATACTACCCAAGGCAATCTACAGATTCAGTGCAATCCCTATCAAAATACTAATAGCATGTTTTATAAAACTAGAACAAATAATTTTAAAATATGTATGAAAACACAAAAGAACCCAAATAGCCACAACAATCTTGAGAAAGAAGAACAGAGCTGAAAGAATCACTCTCCCTGACCTCAGACTATACTACAAAGCTATAGTAATCAAAACAGTAAGGTACTGGCACAAAAACAGACATATAGATCAATGGAACAGAATAGAGAGCCCGGAAATAAACCCACGCACTTATGATCAATTAAGGTATGACAGAGGAGGCAAGAATATACAATGGAGAAAAGACAGTCTCTTCAGTAAGTGGTGCTGGGACAACTGGATAGCTACACATAAAGAATGAAATTAGAACATTCTCCAACACCATATGCAAAAATAAACTGAAAATGGATTAAAGACTTTAAGATCGGAAACAAAAATTTTTTTAAAAGTTTTTAATGATTTTTAAGAGACCTAAATATAACACCAGAAACCATAAAACTCTTAGAGGAAAACATAGGCAGAACACTCTTTGACATAAATCATAGCAATATTTTTTTGATCTGTCTCCTAAAGCAAAGGAAATAAAAGCAAATATAAAGAAATGGGACCAATTTAAACTTAAAAGCTTTTGCACCGCAAAGGAAACCATTGACAAAATGAAAGACAACCTACTGAATGGGAGAAAATATTTGCAGGTGATATGACCCATATGGGGTTAATATACAAAATATATAAACAGCTCATACAACTCAATGTCAGAAAAAACAAAGCAACCCAATTAAAAAATTGGCAGAAGACCTGAATAGACATTTTTCCAAAGAGGAAATACAGATGGCCAGCAGACACATGAAAAGATGCTCAACATGGCTAATCATCAGAGAAATGCAAATCAAAAGCCCAGTAAGATATCACCTCACACTGGTCAGAATGGCCATTATCGAAAAGAACGCAAATAACAAATGTTGGTGAGGATGTGGAGAAAGGGGAACCCTTGTACACTGGTGGGAATGTAAATTGGTGCAGCCACTGTGGAAAACAGTATGGAAGTCTCAAAAAACTAAAAATAGAACTACCATATGATTTAGCAATCCCACTTCTGGGCATATATCCGAAAAAAAACAGAAACATTAACTTGAAAAGATACATGCACTCCTGTGTTCATAGCAGCATTATTTATAATTGCCAAGATATGGAAGCAACCCAAGTTCATCAGCAGATGAATGGATAAAGAAGCTGTGGTGTATATATACAATGGAATACTACTTAGCCATAAAAAATGAAGTTTTGTCATTTGCAGCAACATGGATGGGCTTGGAGGGTATGATGCCAAGTGAATAAGTCAGACAGACAAATATTGTATAGTATCACTTACAAACTAGTGCATATAACGAAAAGACTCAGATATAGAGGACAAACTAGTGGTTAACAGTGGAGAGGGGCAATACAAGGGTAGGAGATTAAGAGGTATAAACTATTTTGTATAAAATCAGCTACAGTGGGAATTCCCTGGCGATGCAGTGGTTAGGACTTGGCGCTTTCACTGCTAGGGCCCGGGTTCAATTCCTCGTCAGGAAACTAAGATCCCGCAAGTCGCACGGTGTGGCCAAAAAAAAATCAGCCTCAAGGACGTATTGTAGAACACAGTGAATATAGCTAATATTTTATAATAACTACAAATGGAGCATAACCTTTAAAAATTGTGAATCATTATACTGTATACCTGTAACTTAACAGTGTGCATCAAGACTTCCTTTTTTTTTTTTTTTTTTTTTTGCGGTACGTGGGCCTCTCACTTGCTGTGGCCTCTCCCGTTGCAGAGCACAGGCTCCGAACGCGCAGGCTCAGCGGCCATGGCTCACGGGCCCAGCCACTCCGCGGCATGTGGGATCTTTCTGGACCGGGGTGCGAACCCGTGTCACCTGCATTGGCAGGCAGACTCTCAACCACTGCGCCACCAGGGAAGCCCAAGACTTCTTCAGTTAATAAAATGATAACGTATTGAGCAGTTGGTCCCAAATTGTTAAGAGGAAAGAGTGAGAATAAGCATGAAAGTAAACCCTATTCAAGGGACCAGCTATTTATAACATCACTAATAGGAACATTTTTTAGAAAAGGAAAATCCTGTTCCAGGATGTGGCATGTATGAAGGTACCCAGAACATATGTGGAGTGAATGAATGAATGATGAGACAGAAGGATTATTGAGAAACACTTTGTGAAACAGACGACGCATGATGGGGCCGCTTGTGATCTCATAGTACTTGCCGCACACCAGGCCTGGGTGACAGGAGGAGCACTTAGTCCTGATGGAGCAGGTGCTGCGCCGGGTGCTTCCCTCCTGTCACCTCATAAGTCCTCAGCACTCCTGTCAGGTCAGGTGCCGTGCCATCCACACGCCACAAATGAGTCAACTGAGGCTCGTAGGAAACTTGCCCAAGGTCACTGGTCCCCATGCCGGACTCCGGACGCCGGACAGGGCACTCAGAGCGTGACCAGGCGCCAGCCTGCTCTGCAGGCCTCTCCCCTCCAGGGTCTGGGTTAAGCTGTGGGGCTCATAACACACGCTGACGGTTGCTGGCTCTTCTGCTTCTGTGCTTTGCTAAGATAACTGTATGGTTTGGCCCACTTCTCCAAGTGCTCCAACTTAACACTTTTGAAAGTGGGCCCCAGTTTCAGGGAGAAGCGTTTGGCTGGAAAGCAGTGTAGACTGTCAGTAGGTCTGAGCTAGTTAATAGACACTAGTCACTGCCTCATGGAAATTGATCCTGTCTGTGTGCATAAAGAGTAAAAATAAAAACTATTTAGATTTTCGAAATAATACGCAAGTTGGCAGCATGTTCATTTTGTGACAACCCCCCATAGGGGGTAAGTGTCACTAGCCTCCGCCTTCAAATGGGAAAACCAAAGCCTCAAACCGGTGGGTGACTCGCTCCAGGGCCAGCACTGCACACGCAGCAGAACCAGAGCCCGGCCCGGCCCACTGCCCAGCCCATCAGCCTCTGCGCACAGGGACATACATAACATCTGTTGAACTGATCCAGAAAGTTCTGTGAATAGGATTTTCTAATTATCGCACTTTCTTGTTCCCTGAGTATCAGGAAATTCTTTAAGTCTTTTTACTGCTGGTCAGTGAGCACAACACAGCACAGCCGCAGCCTGTCTCTTTGCAAGGTTTTGGCCCACTTCCCACTGTGTCAAGGAATCCTGTTCCTCACACCTTCCCGCTCAGAGGGTTTTTCTAGTCTTTAAGATCGGGAGCGTTCAGTGGCCTGGTGGAAGCAGCCGTGATCCTGGGCAAGGAGCAGTTGTGACTGTGTGCCGTCTCATGGTCCTTTATTTTAAAGAAGTGGGTGTCTACTCAGTAAAAGTAAAGCACCTTAAAGTATATGTGTTTTAGCCAGTTTATTGTTTTAAAATAAGCAAGGAAAGTCCCTCTTTTCAAAAGTAGGATATAGTTTGAAGATACTTCTTTTCATTCAGTCAGCCTAGGATAAGTGGCTCTAATCGTAGCTGCAGGCGTGGCACCCTAGACTAGGGCTCGTCCCATGTGAACCTGCCTTTTTCCCTGTGCCTGGGCTGGTTTGGCTTCCTGGCTTGGCCTGTGGCTGGTCCAGAATGGATGGAGGTGTCACACCAGGTTCTTCAGGTGACAGTGGCAACGTAGACATCCCAGTGCTCGGAAGCCTCTTCTCGTTGTCATTGTCCCTGATGGCACTCCTTCTTGTAATCAGAGAAGGAGGGGGTGGGGGAGAGTTTCCAGACACAGGACATATTTCACACCCATGAAGTTGAACTGGAGACTTCCATGGGCATAATTTCTTTAAAGAAAATTTGAAATTGGTGTGACCACCCCTGACCGTGTTCCAATCGTGATTCCTCCTATGGCAGCCCTTATCCCATACCCCATTGGCATTATTTGCTTATTAGCCTAATCTAATCCCCTGTCCCCACCTGAGGCCTTGAAGGCTGGCCCCTCCCCCGTCTTGTTGGTCTTTGACCCCAGCGTTTAGCCCAGGGGTCAAGGGGGTGGGTGGAGAGGGTGGGAAGGGGAGGCCGTTATCCTGTTGTGCGCCCTGCTGCATTGACCTGGCTTTTTCTTTCCCCACAGACTGGAAACCAGCACATATATCAGCCTGTGGGCAAACCAGGTAAATGAAGAAATGAATCGAGTGTCACAAAATTTGTATAATTTGGAGGGAGGGGGTTTTGATGTATAGTTTCTTAGTTTTGAAAAACTTCATGTTGTGTTAACACTTTTCCCCCTACAGACCATAGCAAGTATGATGTTTACCAAATTCAGCCCACGACTAGAATGTTGGAAAACAGACTTTACTGCTCTAATGCATCAGAAACACCTCTGTAGGGTGCCCTCTCTGAGATTAGCTTCTGTTGTAATAACATGAATCTGTGTTTGTTTGTTTGGGGGTGGTTTCCATTCTCTTCATTAATGTACGTTAAGTAATGGGACTCATTCCTTTACCAGATCCTGCAGCTCCACCAAAGAAACCACCGCGTCCCGGAGCCCCTGGGCACCTGAGCAGCCTTGCCAGCCTCGGCAGCCCCGGAGACAATTACAACGAGGGTGTCAAGGTGAGCGCCCAAGCCTGTGCGCAGCCCAGGACTCCACAGAGCCTTTCACTCTGGGCGATGACCCTGCGATGTGCAGTGGGGTTGGGGCTCGGTGGGATTGGGGGGGCCCCTTGGTCGGCTCCAGACTCCTCTGAGTCAGGACAAATTTACTGGAAAACTCTCTTTTCTGTTTTTCTCTCATGTGATAGATTCTAGGGCCTCAGTCAGATGTTAACTTTCTGAAGACATTTTCCTCTTATCAGACAGAATGTTTCTTTGAGATAAAAATGCTGGGGTGGCTTCTGGTTTTACAAATGAATCAAACCAGGACGCCTGGGGAAAGCAAGGCCTTCTGTAGGCTCACTGTCTCCGAGTGTGTCAGTGTGGCCTAGTGGGCGACTTCCATTCTTTGCCATCTGGGGCCAGCGTGTGTAAAGCAGCATGTGCTGGGGACCACAACCTCCTCTTCTGTGTGCCCTTTTAAGGAGAGGGGTACACTCTACTTTCCATTAGGTCAGTTATCTCAAAATATGTCCTACTTCTCAATTCTGATACACTTTGTCTTCACATTTTATTTATTTATTTATTTATCTTTGGCTGCATTGGGTCTTCGATGCTGCGCACGGGCTTTCTCTAGTTTCGGCGAGCAGGGGCTACTCTTCATTGCGGTGTGCAGGCTTCTCATTGTGGTGGCTTCTCTTGTTGCGGAGCATGGGCTCTAGGCGTGTGGGCTTCAGTAATTGTCGCATGCAGGCTCAGTAGTTGTGGCTCACGGGCTCTAGAGTGCAGGCTTAGTAGTTGTGGCTCACAGGCTTAGTTGCTCTGTGGCACGTGGGATCTTCCCAGACCAGGGATGGAACCCGTGTCCCCTGCATTGGCAGGTAGATTCTTAACCACTGCGCCACCAGGGAAGTCCCTGTCTTCACATTTTAATATCTCTAAAATCAAGACGGTGTGTTGATTTAACTGGCATTTTTTTTCCTTCTTCGTGGTGCATAGAAAAAGGTACATCTTAGAATTCAATAGCTATGGGATCAGTTAAGATAAACTTTGTTTCACTAATAACGACCATTCATTGAGTGCCACCTGCTGTGGCAGAACCTGCCCCATGTATTTCAAATCCTCACATCAGCCTCGCGGAATTGGTGGTCTTATTACTGTTCCCACCTGTCGCATGAGGCCGCTACAGTTGCTAGAGGTTAAAGGGCGTGTTTGAGGTTACGGCCTCCCCATAGCTGAACCAGCATTTAGTGGCAGACTTGGCTTTCCGCACACACATATGTGCTGCTGCTCCAGGTTTACCCCCAAAGCCAAGCGGCTGATTCCTGGATAGAAGCAGATGTATTGCCATCTTAGTGAGTCAGAGAGGTTGTCCCCAGGCAGAGAAAATGTCATCTCCAGTTGCGAGCCAGCCTACAGCTGGAGGGCGGTGACCAGTAGTGAAGCAGCTGGCACCGTCTGGGACCAGCCTGCTCCCTGCGGAGCCTAACACAGGAACCATGGCGCCAGAGGCGCCCCTGCACCAAGGGCCAGGCAGTCAGCTCCTAGAAACCAGGGTGCTGGTCCTGGGGGCTGCCTGGGGCTTGGCTCCCCCAGCTTCTGGGCCTCCAGGCCCAAGAAGCCTCCCTGCAGCTCCACTAGCACCACAGAGGAGCAACGGAGGGCACACCCTTTCCCAGTGTGGTTTCTTGACATAAATTTTAAAAGGAAAGAGAGAAATTGGGTTAATGAACTTTTTTTCATTTTTCATAAGCAAAAGAAGAAACTTTCAAAAGGGCTTGTATTGCAGTGAAAAGCCAACTTGAAAAGTGGATCAGATACCGGCTTAAAATTCTGACCTATATTCATTTTTTACATTTGAATAAATATAAGTGGGAAATACCCTTATTGTAGGGTATTGAGCAAGTAGAAATCTTTATGGAAAGGAATCTTTTAAGTGTGCTTACTTAAAGTACACTCAGGAGGGGACTTCCCTGGCAGTCCAGTGGTTAAGAATCTGCCTTCCAATGCAGGGGACGCGGGTTCGATCCCTGGTAGGGGAACTAAGATCCCACATGCTGCAGGGCAACTAAGCCCATGCTCTAGAGCCCGCGCACCGCAACTGCTGAGCCTGTGCACCACAACTAGAGAGAAGCCCGTGCGCTGCAACAAAGAGCCTGTGCACCGCAATTAAGACCCCACGCAGCCAAATAAATAAATAAATATTTTTTAAAAATACGCTCAGGGGACTTCCCAGGTGGCACAGTGGTTAAGAATCCGCCTGCCAATGCAGGGGACACGGGTTCGATCCCTGGTCCGGGAAGATCCCACATGCCGCAGAGCAGCTAAGCCCGTGCGCCACAACTACTGAGCTGCACTCTAGAGCCCGTGAGCCACAACTACTGAGCCTGCGTGCTGCAACTGCTGAAGCCCGCGTGCCTAGAGCCCGTGCTCTGCAACAAGAGAAGCCACCGCAGTGAGAAGCCCGCGCACTGCAACGAAAAATAGCCCCCACTCGCTCCAACTAGAGAAAAGCCTGCGCACAGCAATGAAGACCCAACACGGCCAAAAAAAAAAAAAAAAAAAAACCAATCAGTAAACATTTTTTAATAATTAGTAAGTGTGAAGTATATGTCTCTGCTTCTTCGTGACATGTCTGTTTGGTAGAGGTTATCAAATCCAGCCTGAAAGAACAGTACTCTTTTAATACAGAAATGCTTACCTTTACCTGGGTGTAACTGAAGCAATTCGTCCAACTCATAGCCAGAAATCAGTCTCAGTTTCTCCTTGGTGGCTTTATGTTTCGGCTCTGAATTATCGGAGTCTTTGAGGAACCCCCCCCACCCCAAGTGGTTGGGATTGGCTGTATCTCTGTGGGCAGTGGTGTGTCTAACTGCCTGCCAAGGGGCCTCCAAGTGGTCAAGCTCCAGAAAGTAGGAAACCAGTGACAGCTGTCTCTGCACACCAGGCTGGTGCTTTGGGAGGGTCCCTGTGAATGGCCCCTGGAAGCTTTGTGACAGCGCTTCTGTGACAGTTGGGTAAAGGGTGAACACAAAAGAGCAGAAGCTTTGAACAGGTTAGAACAAACACCCTCACCTCCTGGAGTCAAGAACTGTAGTTCTTCTTGATGGAGCCCCAGCTGGCACGCCTCCTGAGGAAACGCGGCCTTTTACGTTGATCCCCTTTGAACTGGCCCTCCTGCCCCATTCAGCATCTCAGTGCAGAAGATAAAATGCTGACACGGCTTCTCTTGGAAGTGATGCTGCTATGAATAACCTCCCTTTTTCTAGTGCACAGAAAATACACAGTGTGGAGGGTTGGACCTCAGAACTTAGGGCTCTGCTAAACTTCCATACCAAAGGGTATACTTTTTTCAGACAATTTTAAGGAAAGGTCAAGAAATCCATATTTCTCTCAGTTAACTTTGCCTATTATGTTACAGTAGAATAGGCTTGGTTTAAACTGTAGAGAAAAAAGAAAACATTAAAATTTCTAAGTTTAAAGTAAGGGAACCCAGCCATAAGAACTGGTTCAAGTGAAGGGTTTTATGTTTTCGTTCTGTTTTTGTTTTTAGAATAAGCTCCTGATACCTTTAAACACAGCCCCAAGCCAGGCACCTGCATTACAGCAGGCTGGCTAGGTTGAAGGCCATTTCCAGGGATGCTGGATGTTGGGGCCAGGCCCAGGGAGTGAGGGTGTGCAGTTTCTCCAGAATCACTCAGATGTCCAGTGGGCAGCTTTCCGTGAATACAAGCATAGATACGCTTTCTTTCTTTTTAAAGACCCTTAATTCTTTGGATTCTTGCACGGCTGCCAGATTGTCATTCTCGGGCTTTGCATGTTGTTTTCCTCATTTATTTGTGAAAACGAGCATGGTGCATGGCAGACCCCTACTGAGTATGCGGGGGCCCTGAACAGACGGCCCAGCGGCTGCACTTCGATGGCCGCTGACCGAGCCGACAGGCGGAAGCTCACTCCTCTTGTTCTGCTCGTGTGTTTTTACGGGGGTTTTGTCTGCTGCCTTTATTAATATTGTTTTTCTTTTTTCCCTTTCTCTGATAAATTCCTTTAACTTGTCCTCACCTTCCGTTCGACAATAGCCGTGGAGGGTAAGCACATGGTATCTGTGTGTCTGTCCAGCTCTCTATCACACCCCGCTCTGCGTGCGACTCTGGACCAGGAATTGGGAAGCCTGGGGAGGGCGCTTTTGCTTGGTTTGTCACCAAAAGCAGCATTTATATTTGCCCAAGAGTGAGACGTGAGCATCTGTGCAGTGATGGGACATTCTCGTCCCTTGTGTCTCATGACTTAGGGATGGGCACCCAGAGTTAGAGCCTGAGCACTGGCAGCAGATTCACGAATGAACAGCTATTGGGTGCCGGCATTCAGTCTTCTCAGAGTGGCCATACGCAGTCCTTTTTGTGCCTGGGGTGGCCAGTTCGACTTTTTAAATATGCTGAAGGTTCCCTAGAGGCCCTTGTGCAGCCTTCAGGGCTCACATGTTGTCTTGGATAACATTTGTTGAAGTCTCTCTGTGCCCGGGCCCTGAGACGGGCCGTTTTACATACGTTCCTTCATTTCACCCCCATCACAGCTGCGGGTGAGGGGGCAGTGCCCGCCCCCCACCAACAGAGCTGCACCCACACAGCTCCCACCTCAGCAGCGTTCTGGAAGCAGGTGGTGTCCATGTAAAGAAGACTTGCATTTGCCCACTTTTTATAACCATAAAAGGAATACACGTTTCCATTAGGTGGTTTGAAGGCAACTAAGCTGAGCCATACAGGTTTTACTGCAAAATTCAAACTAAGTGGAAATTCATATAGTCTCAATGTAGAACACTTGACCCCTTAGCCAACTGTCTCTAAATCCTCAGAGAGGTGTAAAATATCTGGATTCTTTCTCTTTTGGTGAATGATTTTGGGGGGACGATGAATCACTTCTCTGAATGAATCCGGGGCTTTTAGTATAATGTGTGTGATTCCATCTCATTTCCTTTAACTGAGCTCAAAGTTAGAAAAAAAGGTGCCTTACTTATTTGTCACTTGGATGAATTGCTTTGCTGTCATCCTCAAGCTGAACTATGTCCCCTAAGACAAGAAGATCAGTTATGTGATCTGCTTTGATCTCTTTTAAAGACCCTTTCTAACCTAGTTGCAGTGATATGACGCCATCTGCTGGAGGATAGAAAGATAACCGGCTTCTGTGTTGGCAGCTTCAGCCCCAGGAAATCAGCCCCCCTCCCACTGCCAACCTGGACCGGTCCAATGACAGGGTGTATGAGAACGTGACGGGCCTGGTGAGAGCGGTCATCGAGATGTCCAGCAAGATCCAGCCAGCCCCGCCAGAGGAGTATGTCCCCATGGTGAAGGTGAGCTCAGCCCCCTCACGTGAAGCAGGAGACATTCCCTGTGCCCTTCGGGTCCAGCCTGACTCTTCAGAAGGTCTGCATCGCATGGGGATCACTGCCATTCCCGACCTTGACCCTGGAATGTCCTGAGCAACAGAGTCTGTCAATAACTACTGCTCATACATATGATCTTGAGTGAGAAAAGATGCAGAAGAGTACTTACAGTCTGATGCCATTGTGACTTAGGGGAGGTAATTACAGTGTTAAAGTGCCAAGACAGATGATACTTGGAGACCCTGCTTTCAGTCTTTTGGGCATTAACTCAGAGGTGGAATTGCTGAATCGTATGCTAGTTCTAGTCCTAATTTTTTGAGGACACACCATGCTGTTTCCCACAATGGCTGCAGCAATTTACATTCCCACCAGCAGTGCACAAGGGTTCTATCTAGTTTTTCTCCATCCTCACTAACACTTTTTACTTTCGGTTTTGTTTTTTCTTGATAGTGGCCATCCTCATATGTGTGAGGTGGCATCTCACTGGGCTTTTGATTTGCATTTCCCTGATGAGTAGTGAGGTTGAACATCTCTTCGTGTGCTTTTTTGTGTTGGCCATTTGTGTGTCGTCTTTGGAGAAATGTCTGTTCAAGCCGTTTGCCCACTTTTTAATAGGGTTGTTTGGCTTTTTGTCGTTGAGTTGCAGGATTGAACCCCGTCTTTAGTGCACCAGTGAGCAGTCTCTGGAACAGCTTCTTTTAAACCATCAGTGTGGAGCAGCTGCATGGAAGCTGTGATGTTTTATGGGCAGCACAGTTAATCCATTCTGGTTCCGTCTTGAGGCTATACTCCCATAACACTTATAACCAAAGTTCTTATGGGCGAACTTGCGTGAACCACAGACAGGTTTTTAAAAAATACTAATAAACTCAGCAATATACAAAAGCAACCAGAATTTTGTACATGATAAGACTTTTTATGGTGGTTTTCTAGAAGCTGCTTTTTTTTTTTTTTTTTTTTTTTTGCGGTACGCAGGCCTCTCACTGTTGTGGCCTCTCCCGCTGCGGAGCACAGGCTCCGGATGCGCAGGCTCAGCGGCCATGGCTCACGGGCCCAGCCGCTCCGCGGCATGTGGGATCTTCCCAGACCGGGGCACGAACCCGTGTCCCCTGCATCGGCAGGCAGACTCTCAACCACTGCGCCACCAGGGTAGCCCTAGAAGCTGCTTTTTTAACCGTATTACTTTGGCAAAACGACACTCTTTTTGTTGATCCAGTGTCAATAACTAGCATGTCCTTACTGGTCTTGTACCTACTGCATGTATAACTTAGCACCTGAGTCATTACATAGTTGACCCTCATGAGAATGACAACGACAGACATTTTAACTCTAACGTCATATCGTTTTTAATCACAGCTGGTCCCTTTAAGCTCCGAGTGGCAGGGGGAGGGCTGTTGTGCTCCGTGTACATAGTGGACGAAGCTCCGGGGTCAGAATGGCCTCCGTAGCAGACTGCCACCTGTCGTTCCCACACGTGGTAGCAGTAACATCCTTTTTGGTGGCCCGCGAGGCTTTGGAAAGCACTGGGGAGGGAAGAGAGTCACGGAGCACAGGCAGCCCCAGCGCCGCCTTCCCTGAGCGTCCGGGCGGCTTTTCATACATTAGCCTCCATTCCCCTGTTCCCCAGACAGTAGAGCATGAGTAGATTCAGAGAGATCTGAATCTGGGGGAAATTGCCTCATAACTTAATGAGATCAGGCTCAGCACTGTGGAAAAGAAATACAGAAATTTTCCTAAAAAAAAAAAAAAATTTCCCAAAAGTGGTGAAAAGGAAATGAAAAACCATGTAACTGGAAGGAAACACTGTCATTGCTGGCATGAAACTCCTTGACGTGCGTCCTAACACTGGGTGTGGTCCTGTCTGTTAGGAAGTCGGCTTGGCCCTGAGGACGCTGTTGGCCACCGTGGATGAGACCATTCCCGTCCTGCCCGCCAGCACCCACCGAGAGGTAGGGCCTCATCCAGAGGGCAGCGTGGCGGGGGGAGCACAGCGCGCGCTCTGCAGGCGTGACCTCCTGGCCGGGCCCCAGGTCGGGACGCCGGCGCCTGGCTGTCCATCTTCAGAGCTGTGTGGAGCCACCACACCACGTGTGGGGTCCCGACCTGAAGGACGGGGCGTCCGTGAGGACAGGTGGGGAGCGCAGGATTGGGGCTGCTGCTGCCCTGGAACCCTCCAGAGCAAGGACGGAGGCTGTGGCATCCTGCCCTCCTTCCTCGAATTCCTCTGGAAAATTTCGAGTTTGCAAGTGACCTCGGTTTTCCACTTAAAGCAGCGATATAAACATTCCTTGTAACCAGTAAATAGGCTTAGCGTTGGGGTCTGCACCCAGCCCAGCTCACTTCCCACACCTCGCCCTTCCAGCTCCAGCGTCCACTTTCCTGCTTTCTCTCTCAGGGTGCATGATCTGTCCTTCCCCCAGCAGGCAATCTGTTTGTTTTTGTTTTCTTAGTTTTTACTGTGAAATGATTTCAAACTTGAGGAAAAGCTCTGAGAACAGCACCAAGAACTTGCAAGCACCCTCGCCCTGATCGCGCCGCCTTCCCCGTCTGAGCCCTTTGCGTCCTCTCTCTGCACGCGCAGGCTTTACTTCTCCAGAGCCACCTGGGGGCTGGTTGTGCGCATCTCGCCCTCTTACCTTTAGTATTTGCGTTTGTGTTTTCGAATGCTCGGTCACCGCATCCTGGAATTTAACGCTGGCCAGTGTGCTCATCTCTCAGCAGGTGGTGGCCTGGGTTCACCAGTCACCCCAGTAATGCTTCTCCCTCTGGCTGGAGACAGCCTGGGGCTCACGTGGCCCCTGACAGCGCTCAGCGTGTCTGTGTGCCTCTCTCCTGGGACAGCTCCTCAGCCCCGCGCTGTCTTCTGCGACAGAGTATAGGCCCCCTGTGTTCCAGAGCCTCCCTGACGTGGAGCTGAGGGGTGTTCTCTAAAGGCTGCTGTTTCCTCCTGGTCAGGCTGAGGTTTTACATCTGCGGTGAGGCTGCGTCCTCCGCGGAGGTCGAGCGCGAGGGCAGCACGTCCAGCAGGGTGTCTGGACACGCGGGGCAGTCGGGCTCAGCTCCTGCCTGTAAGCGGCACCAGTTCACCTGCATGACACCACGTAAATCCTTTTGGAAAATGCCTCTGACTGGTGTCAGCGTGTAACTTAATATTTCTCTCCAGTTCAGAGGTTAGCTAGTTTATCTGCTTTATTAGAAATTTAATTGGTTTTCCACAGTGAGCAAGGATTTTGCCCCAAATGGAGACGCTCCAGGCGCCAGAGGCAAAGCAAGTGGCACCCTAACGGCTGGATATTTTGGCGGGACCGTTTCTAACTTCCTGCTTTAGCTGGTAACGGCTGAAACCATCTCTCTGTGTACCTGGCTCTTCTGCACACCGTGTGCGCCTTCCTGTGCCCCTGCTCCCCTCCCGCCCTCTGGACCCAGCTGTCCCTGACCCCGCCCAGCGGTCACCAAGGGCCATGCCCCCACCGCCCTGACCCCTTGGCGAGACCCCTGGAGTTTCAGAGCCTTGCCGGCCCCACCCCCAGCCTTTCTTTGCCGCCCCGATGGTGGCCGCCCCCAAGGTGCTCCCCGGACTTGCGTTTTACAGATGCATTTTCTCCTTGGCAGGGCTCCCTACGCCCACAGATCCAGATGTTTGAGGCCCTCACCCTCTGTGCTGTGAGCGAGCCCACTCCGTGTGCCCCAGGCACTAGCTGTCTGCAGGACGTCTGCCCCTGTAGCACATTCTGCTTGCAGGGTCAGTGGGACCAGCATGCACTCACCACCGTGCCCAGCACGAACCACACGCGCGTGCACGCACACGTACACACGTGCAGACAGCCTGTGTCACTCACAAGTCTCAGGTCGGGCCTTGCTTCGCCGTCCTCACGGCCACGTCCCCTCTTCCCTGAGGTACCACAGCAGCCTCTCAGCTGCTTACTCCTCCTCTGGGCTCTCCCTGCCTTTCCGTTGACGTCGCACACTGCCACCAGAGCCCTCTCTAGATTATGTTATTCCCCTTCCTGAAGTCCCTTAGGCCTCCCTGTTGCTAAGTTGAGCAGGACCAAGGTGAACGTGGGTGGCTGACGAGGCCCTTCACGGTGGAGGCCGGCCAGCTTGTGCAGTCTCGGCTGGATGCGGGCGAGCTCTCCTCTGTGGAGTCTCTCCACCCCTCTCAGAAGGAGTGAACTGCTCCTCTCCGGGTCCATTTCTGTGGCGTGATTTTCCCGTGTGTGATGGGCAGCTCTGTGCGTGCTTCTCCCACACTGGGCTGTGAACACAGACACATTGGGTCACTCTGGCGTCCACAACTCCAAGGGCCTTGTGTACAGTAAGTGCTCGCTGATTGTTGAAAGAGCACGTGGCTAGATCGCCGCTGGTTAAGTACACAGGTTGGAGGGATCGCGAGACACCCCAAGCAAAGCTCTCCAGCCCTATGGCTCCTTCCACCAGCCCTGACCCCACTTCCCACCTCTGATCCGTTTGGAAGGGTCCAGAGTTTACGTCAGAGTGGAGCAAGTGTCTGGTGACACCCTTGAACCATCTCCTGCGTAGCAGAGGAAGGTCTTGAAGCAGGTGCAGTAGAAAGCGTGTGGGCCTGGAGGTGGAGACCAGGGTCTGCCTTGTTTAAGGGGAAGGAAGAAAGTTTCTTCTCCTGGAGGCACCTAAGAAAAGCGCCTAAGAATGCCCTGAGTGTTGGCTGCAGGAGGCGCTCCTGACCCTCTTGTCCTTGCAGATTGAGATGGCCCAGAAGCTGCTGAACTCCGACCTGGGGGAGCTCATCAGCAAGATGAAGCTGGCCCAGCAGTATGTCATGACCAGCCTGCAGCAGGAGTACAAGAAGCGGATGCTGACGGCCGCACACGCCCTGGCCGTGGACGCCAAGAACCTGCTCGACGTCATCGACCAGGCCAGGATGAAGGCCCTGGGGCAGGCGAGGCCACGCTGAGCGCCGGGGCCTGCTCCCCCCTCCGCCGCCACCAGCAGCGAGGCTCTGGCCGGCCGTGGGCGCCAGCACTCACAGCGCCAGCACTCTGGCCGAGGCTGGTTGAAAATCTCACATAAGTTTAACCGCATTTTGATGTGGGTTGTTTTGGTTTTGGTTCTTTAATCATGGTGTTCAGAAAAGTCCGGGATCCAAAATGTGGCATTTTTCTGAGAATAAAAATTGTACATGAGAAGCTTTTAAAGAATCATGAAGAACAGATTTTGTTCACATCAGGATATGCTTTCGTGGAAGCGGCCAGGGCAGTGATGCACTGGTTCCTGAACTGGCCGGACTGGTCCTTGGAAGAAGACAGGAGGAAGTGGAGGATTCCAGGAAACCCAAGGGGCTGAGAATCCCTTTGCCAACCACAGACTTACTACCCAGGCTGGAATTTTTGTCATTAGAACACTGTTCATTTGCAATATGCTAATACCACTTTACAAAGAAAGAATATAAAAGCTATATTTTGAAGACTTGAGTAATTTCAGAAAAAAACTACAACCCTCTTGTCTTTCCTGCCTTTTACTTTCATGTGAGTATGTGAAGCATTTGGTTGGAAACTAGCTGTAGAACACACTAAAAACGTTTGTCTTTTTCCACCAGAATAATGTGCCGGTTTTTTGTAGTGCTGTTATTTCTCTTGGAAGCAGAAATGCTTTGTACCGGAGCACCTCCGAACCGCATTGAGAAGAAGTTCTGGAACCATCCCTGTGTTCCATTTTTATATAATTTATAAAGAAAGATTAAAGCCATGTTGACTATTTCACAGCCACTGGAGTTAACTAACCCTTCATTGCGTCTGTCTTCCCAGGAAGGAATTGGGCAAAACAGAGATTTGGTTTCCTTTTGATGTCCAGTTTTACCATCCATTCTGTTAAATAATTTTGAAAAATACGCCCTCTCTTTAGTTTGTTGGGGGAAATAAATTATTCTCAGGAAGAATATAATGAACTGTACAGTTACTTTGACCTATTAAAAAGGTGTTATCAGTAAAGTGCTTGGTGTAATATCCTTTCTCTTGGTTCTGTTCCTTCAGATCATTTGAAATTTCTCAGGTGACTTGTCAGATACCGTAACATACAGGAAAGCTCTCGATAATGATTAGTTTCTTTTATTCTTTGTCTTGTCGACAAGTCGAGAACACTCCTCATAAGTTAACCTTTTTGTTCCATCTTCACGGTTAAATGCAGAAACCGAGCTAGGGTGATGTCGTCCCTGAAGGACTTCCCTCCACAGGCTTGGTGTCACCGCCACCTGTCCAGCCTCAGGGAGCCTGTTCTCTTAAGGGAACTGTCAGCAGGACAGACCCCAGACCCACCCTCATCTCGCTAAGCCTCTGGTGCGCAGGACGGGGGTCTGCAGCACTGGGAACCTGGAGGGAGAAGAGCCGGGGCGCAGCCCCCAGTGGAGGGACTCGAGCATGTCCTGCAGGAAGACGCACGTCCCCGTGTGCAGCAGAGTCGCTCCCCTCTGGGCTGCCTGGCGTCCTCTTCGTCTGAAGAGAAGCTTGGGGACGTCGCCCTTCTGAGTTTCTCTCGGGCTCTCCAGTCTCCGCTTCCTCATCTTTAGGATGGTGATCGTGAGGTTAAATAAAACAAGCGGTGTGAATGATGAAGCGCTTCACACGCTCCCAGGGGCTCGACGGCGGGGCTGTGAGCCATGGCCGCGGCACGCGTCCTCTGCCTCCTGCTCTGACTTTCCCTCCAGTACCAAGAACCGCAGGTAAGTCTGGAAGCGTCCTGTAAGTCAGAGGGAAGGGCATTTTGGTTGTGAGAACGGGTGGAGACAGATAGCAGATGGTGTTGGCTGGCCGGCTTGGTGGCCCCGGGGCCGTCAGAAGGGCCATCCGTGGCTCCGCCACATCATTCTGCAGACGACAGCTACCCACTGAGGCGTTCGACCCTGTCCACGTTGGCCAGGAGAAGCAGTAAAGAAGGTGAATACGAGCCTGCTCACAACCTCACCCTCTGTCTTTCTCCAGCTCCATATATTTTAGCAGTATTTTAATTGAAGAGTAATTTAAATAGAGAAAAGGGCACATGAACGCTGAGCTTTCTGAACTTTTCACAAAGGAGCACTCATGTCGCTGGCTCCCAGCCTCAGGGACAGGACAGCACCAGCAGCCCAAAAGTCTGCCTGGGGCCCCTCCTAGCCACTGCTTCCCCAGAAGGGTTACAGCCATCCTGCTTGCCTTTTATCAACTTTATTGAGATGTAATTCACACAGAGTAAGAACCTGCTGAGTGAACAGCTGTATGACTTTCTCCAAACGTGTGCATCCAGTTCCCCATCAGTCCCCACACCCACCGAGGCAGCCGCTGGCCTGGTCTCTTGTGCCGTAGATCTGGCCTTACACGCCAGGTTGCTTCTGGAACTGCTGTATGCACTCTTCTGTTTCTGGCTTCTTTGACTCGGTGATGTTTTGGAATATCCGTGTTGTTGCGTCATCAGGATTTGTTCTTTGTTTCTGATGATACTCCGTGGTCTCACAGCCAGTTCATCTGTCACCTGTTGGTGGATGGGACATTTGAGCTGTTTTCAATCTGGTTATTACGAATGAAGCCGCTGTGGACATTTGTGTACAAGTACACGTGTTTCCGTTTCTCGTGGGCGAACAAGTATGAGCACACTTTCTGGAACTTACGGTAAGTGTTCAACTTTATTAAGAACTGCCCAGCCGTTTTCCGATGTAGTTGTACCATTTTACCCTCCAGCCAACAGCACATAAGCCTTCCTGCTGCTCCACATTCTCACCAGTATTTGGCATTGTCAGTCTTTTATGATTTTAGACTTTCTAGTGAATATGTGTTCCATCTCATTTTGTGTTTCTTAATGTACAGTGATATTGAGTGTCTTTTCCTATACTTACTGGCCATTTATGTATCTTTCCCGGGAAGTCTCTGCTCACATGTTTTGCCCTGTTTAAAATTGGGCTGTTTGGGAATTCCCTGGCGGTCCAGTGGTTAGGACTCGGCGCTTCCATTGCCGAGGGCACAGGTTCGATCCCTGGTCAGGGAACTAAGATCCCTCAAGCCTTGTGGCATGGCCAAGATAAATTAATTGGTTAATTAATTAAATAAAATAAAATTGGGCTGTTTATCACTCTGTTGGGTAGATAGGAATTCCTACCCACTGGGTGGTAGGAATTCCCTCTGTGTCCCAGATACTAGTCTTTGTCAGATACTTGTTTCCCACACATTTTCTCCCAGTCTGGGGCATGGCTGTTCATTTTCTTAACTGCACCTCAGTGTAATTTTATCTGAAAAATTGGTGGAGGGATTGTTGTGATTGGAACTTCATTGGCTTTATAGGTCAGTTTGGGGAGAACAAATATCTTCAGAATGTTGAGTCTTAAAAACATGAACTTAATATGTCTCTGTTTCTTTATATCTTTAATTTTAGTAATGCCATGCCGTTTTCAGTGTAAATAAAGATCTTAAACATCTTTTGTTAGCTGTATTCCTGTTCTGTGTTTTTGATGCTATGATGTTTTAAATTTTTCTTTTTTCTTTTTTAATTTTATTTATTTATTTTTTGCTTAACCTAGGTGTGACATATACTATTTTCTATTCTGTTTTTTTAATTGAATTATAGTTGATTTCCATTGTTTCAGGGGTACAGCAAAGTGATTCAGTTATATATATGTAAATATATATATTCTTTTTTTACATTCTCTTCCATTATAGGTTATTACAAGATAACGAGTACAGTTCTGTGTGCTCTACAGTAGGTCCTTGTTGTTTATCTATTTTATATATAGCAGTGTGTGTATCTGTTCATCCCAGTCTCCTGATTTATCCCCACAAACACACGCTTTCCCCTGTGGTAACCGTAAATTTGTTTTCTAAGTCTTCATCTTTTTGGATTCCGCATGTAAATGATATCATGTGATACTTGTCTTTATCTGACTGACTTCACTCAGTACGATAACCTCTAGGTCCATTCATTGCTGCAGATGAAATCGTTCAATTGTTGGTGGCTCAGTACATTGAAATGCAGTCATTCACACTGTGTCCTTGGTGGGTCCAGCCCTTTTCTGTCTCTGTTCACCTGCCCCATCCTGGAGTGATGCACCCCAAACTCCGACCCCACCCAGCCCCTCGTGCTGTCCCTTCGTGCAGCAGAGGGCAGGACACAGCAGCCGAAACCGAGTGCAGGTGCCGGACACTGTCAGCCACCCTCAGGGCAGCCGGGCTCAGTCTCTCTATTTGGGGCTCCCCTTGCTGGGTGGGGCTGACTGCCATCCTCTCAGCCCAGGTCTGACCAGGTTTGTGTACCACCAATGAGGGCTGCACATCTTTTAAAACTTTTAAATCATACTTGACTTTAGTTTGTTATCTTGATGAATTTGACAACCAAAACAGACAGTCTTTGTAGTTATTTTCCTCTCTGGGGGAAGAATGCGCTTTAAATTTACCCAAACATTTTTAGGCATTGACGTCTTTTTAAAAATTCATCTTTTTTTATTGCACGAGTGTGCAAGTGGTGCACATACACTGAAGAACATCAGGAAATACAGCCAAGTCAAAAAGATTTTGAATTTTGCCGCGAGATTAGGAACAAGACAAAGATGCCAGTTTCACCACTTAACATTCAGCGTAGGACTGGAAGTTCCTACCAGAGCGGTTAGGCAAGGAAGTAAATAAAGGCCTCCACGTTGGAAAGAGAGGAGTAAAGCTCCTTCTATTCACAGGTGATGTGATCTTATACATGGAAAATCCTAAAAACTCCAGAAAAACTGTTAAAGATAATTAAGAAATTCAGCAAGTGAATAAACGGAATGTGGTGTGTGCACACCGTGGAATATTATTCAGCCATAGAAAGAAATGAAGTACCGACGCACGCTACAACACGGATGGCCCTTGAAAACATTAGGTTGTGAAACAAGCCAGACACAGAAGGCCACAGATTGTGTGATTCCATGTGGTTTTGTGATTTATAATAAGAAACAGAAAATTGGTGTTCCTCCCATTCCTGGTACAGAGCTCTCAAAAACCTTGGAATTTCCTAGGAGATGAGAGAGACACCGGTGTCCTTTGGAATTAATTCTTAACAAGCCCCTTTCAATGGCACCTGATTTTATGTTAATGAGGAGACTTTGGGGAATGGGGCTGGTTGCTAGAGGAACTGCCCGTGACTACAGGGTTAGGACTTTGATCAGTCGTGCCTATGCAGCGGTACCTCCATAAAAACCCACACAGACAGGGTCCGAGCTTCCGGGTTGGTGGGCGCGCATAGGTGCTGGGGCATGCCAGGGGCATGGCCGCTCCACACCCCTTCCCACACACCTTGCCCTGCACATCTCTGCCTTCTGAATGTCCCCGAGTTCTGTTCTTGTAATAAACTGTTCTTTTAATAATAATGAAATCTAATAAGTTAAATGTTTTCCTGAGTTCTGTGAGCTGCGCTAGCAAATTCATGGGACCTGAGGGGAGGGTCAGTCTATGGCAGCAGTAGCACAGGTGATGGTGCCATCGGCACTGGAGAACAGGACAGCCTGTGGCTGAGCCCTTCGCCTGGGGGGTCTGACACTGTCTCCTGGTAGATGGGGTCAGGACGGAGTTAAATTGCAGGGTACCAGCTGGTGTTGCAGAATTGCTTGGTGTGGGGAAAACACCCACACGTTGAGGGACCAGAAGTGTCCGAAGGGAAACATTGTGAGTAAAGTGTTGTAAGCAATGTAAAGTAAAACCAAAGTTTTCTCCTTTACATTCTATTTGTAGGAAATGTCCAGAATAGGCACATCCCTAAAGACAGAAAGCAGGTCAGTGGTTGCCAGGGGCTGAGGAGGGATAGGGAGCAACTGCTTAATGGATGCAGCATTTCCATCTGGGGTGACGGAAAATTCTGGAACTAGGTAATGATGATGGCTGTACAACATGGTGAATGTACTTAATGCCACTGAACTGTACACTTTAAAAATGGTTAATTTTGTGTTGTGTGTATTTTACCACGATAATAAAAAGTATCAAATGTCTTATTAAAAAACATTAGGTACCTACTTATGTAGGGGGATGAATGGTCACGCACGGTGTCTGCAGGAGTCCAGGGGACATGTAAGTGGGGACAGGTGACAGCAGGTCCTGGGTGGTCTGCACCGCGCAGCTTCATTCCGGCTCTCGGTACCCCTCCTTCTAGGCCCAATCACAAAACTACCCCCTCCCAACAGCATCTCATCCAGGGCAAAGCCTCACTCTTCAGTCCCTCCCCCAGATCCTTCTTTCACCCAAGAAAGAACTGACGGCTCCGCCCTTGGTTTTCTCTGAAGACATGCGAAGGTCAGCAAACTTTTTCGATAAAAAGCCAGACAGTATTTCAGGCTTTGCAGGTTGGATATGATCCCCGTCGCATTATCTTTTTTTTTCTGTTTTGACAACCCTTTAAAAATGTAAAAACATTCTTAGCTCACTGGCCAGTAGAGTGTGTTTATCTTTTTAAATTATAATCAGACCGTGTCTCTCTCTCACACACACACACACCACCCCTACCCCGCTCATAACCTCCAAAGGCTTCCTGGCACTTAAAATAAAATATTAGAATTCAGACTCCTCCAGGGCCTGGCATGGCCAGACCTGCCAGCTCCCTACCATGGCTCTCTGTCCCCCTCCACCTCAGCCACACGGGCCTAGAACATTCCGGGTCATCTGAACCTGCCAGCCTTTGCCTTGTGGCCAGCCATCACCACAGTCAACTTCAGAACACTTCATTGCTTCCGAAAGAAACCCTGCACCCCTTACCCATCCCCCTCCACCCCCAGCCCCTGGCAATCACGACTCCACTTTCTGGCTCCAGGGATTTGCCTCTTCTGGATCTTTCCATACAAATGGAATCACACAATGTGTGGTCTTCAGTGTCATAATGTTGTCAGGGGTCGTCCGTGTTGTAGTATGTTTCAGTACTTCTTTCCTTTTTAATTTTTTTTTTTTTTTTTAATTTATGGCTGAGTTGGGTCTTCGTTTCTGTGCGAGGGCTTTCTCTAGTTGCGGCGAGCGGGGGCCACTCTTCATCGCGGTGCGTGGGCCTCTCACTATCGCAGCCTCTCTTGTTGCGGAGCACAGGCTCCAGATGCGCAGGCTCAGCGGCCATGGCTCACGGGCCTAGTTGCTCCACAGCATCTGGGATCCTCCCAAACCAGGGCTCGAACCCGTGTCCCCTCGCATTAGCAGGCAGACTCTCAACCACTGCGCCACCAGGGAAGCCCCCTACTTCTTTCCTTTTTAAATCACTAAGTAATATTCCATTGTAGAGATAGACCACAAAGTCTCATCAGTTGATGGACGTTTGGGTTGTTGCTACTGTTTGGTTCTATGTATGAATAACGCTCCTATGGAAATTTGTGCATGAGTTTTTGTGCAGACTTATATTTTTATTTATCTTGGGTATATACGTAGGAATGGAGTTTCTGGGTCATATGCTAATTCCATGTTTAACCATTTGAGAAACTGCGGGAGTACTTTCTGAAGTGGCTGCACTATTTTACGTTTTCATTGGCAACGTATAAGAATTCCAGTTTCTCCACAGCCTTGCCAACACTTGCCGTCTTCCCTTTTCTTAGCCCTGTCCTAAGCCCTGGGGGCCCAGGAGTGAGCAAAGCAGGTAAGAAAATAGTACATCTGTGGCCCCTCTGGTCTGCTGTTGGAAAGTCCAGCCAGACCAGAATGACATAAGCCCAGTTCATTCCAGTTGATAATCAAAATCCAAACTCTTATCTGGTTTGAAATGTTTTCTCCTCCCCCAGCTTAGACTGGATGTGGAAGCCTGGAGCAGGGCAGCCCCTGACATCTGGGAGCTGGCGTGGCCCTCACAGCATGGCCTGTGTTCTGCTGAACCCCAGCAATTTCATAGGATGTGGACATCACACAGGTCAGTCTGTGACTGTGATGGACCAAGACAAAAACCATGAGTTGTCCAAACAGCAAAAGTGGCCGACCATTCCGCCCACCTGCCCCCTGCTGACCTGAGCGATTCCTACTGCTTTACCACCCATGGCTGCCCCTCCCTCCCGACAAGACCGACAAGATGCCCAGTCACGAAGCTACCCCCGCTTCCCAAGAGCGTCTAATGCGGAGCAGACCCCACTTGCTCAGCCCTCCCCCAAATGACCTCAGCCCATCCCAGGTTCTGTTGTGCTGGGCTGAGTGACGGCCCCAAGATGTCCACGTGCTGATCCCTAGAACCTGTGAGTGCTCCCTTTTATGGCAAATGGGACTTTTCGTGCGATTAAGTTAAGGATATTGAGATGGGGCTATTACCCTGGACTGTTGGGATGGGCCTGGTGTAACTCAGGGGGGCCCTTACAAGAGGGAACGTTTGTCTGCAGAAGGGGAGAAGGCAGTGTGACAATGAAGGCAGACGTTGGAGTGATGCACCCACAAGCCAAGGAATGTGGGCCGACTCCAAAAGCTGAAAGAGTCGAGGAGTGAATTCTCCCCTAGAGCCTCCAGAAGGGGCCGGCCCTGCCAGCCTCACCTTAGTCCAGCAAGACTAAGTTCAGACTTCCGGCTTCAGCTGTAGGAGGAAGCATGTGTGTTCTCAGCCAGTGGGGCCAGGACTCTAATGCACACATGTTCAGTCTTTTCTAAAGATGCCCCCTTGGTTCCTCAGGATGTGTGTTCTCCCTCGTTGCAGCGAGCAACAGCCTGACACGTTCAGCTGCTGCTGTGTTCTTGGTTGTGGGCTGGAGGGCGGCGTCGTGGGCGTGCCCAGGCGGGGTGGGGGGTGGGGGGTGGGGCAAGGTGTACTGGTGTCACAGTGTGACCGGGCGTTAGTTCTCCCACACCCGCAGCCCGGCTCCCAGGTGCAGCACAGGTCCAAAGCTAACTCTACTTGGGGGTGACTTTGCAAATTCCAAAGAGCCCCACCTAGCAGGGTCTGGGAGTCCAACTCCCCCGACACAGACCCCGCTCCTCTTCCTCCTGCAGCCGCCTTGTCCCACCTGTGCCGTGAGCCCCTCCCCTGGGCTCCTCTGCCCCTCGAGTTGCCCTTGGACCAGCCCCTGCCCTTGGACCAGCCCTCGCCCTTGGTGAGGGAGAGCTCGGCCCAGCCCTTCCCTCTGTCCTGCCTCCTCCAGGCCCTGCCCCAGAGGGACCAAACCTCTCCTCCCCCAAACCCTCAAGGTCCCCAGTGCTCCTGGGACACTGTATCTGGGACACTCTCAGATACTCTCAAAAGGGACCCCATCTCTGTCCTTCATCTTCCCGTCTTGCCCTCACCTGGCCTCGCAGCCCTCCGACCACGTGCCCCGATCCATCAGGGAGGGGCACTGGGCAAGCGGGCCCTCCCTCGGGGGCCTCTGCAGACCCCAGCCTCCCTGGGTCTCTCAGCCGGAACACCTCTAACTCCCGGTTTCTCTCTTGGACACTGGCTAGTTGGTTGCCCGACCGTGGAAAGTAATCTGGAGAAATCAGCTAATGAGTAACTTCCCAGGAAATTATTACAAATCTGCTGCCACTGAGTGAGTCACAGGAAACGGGGTGGGGGGGGATCACCCCCAAACACACACGTGCTTAGTTACTGCAAACCCAGTGCCAGCGGTGAGGCACCAGCAGCTCACCGTCTGTATCTAAACGGTGCTGTGTTGTACTTGTTGTGTTTTGTTTCTTTGCACCTTCTCTGCTCCTGATGGAACATTTTATTGGAATTCAAAGTCCCACACGTTTTTTTTTAAGTTCTTTAAGGTCAAAAAAAGCATTGGTTTTTCTGTTTCCTTATTTTTCCATTACTTTTAGGATATTCCTCATCTTCAGAACTCCTACTTGGAATCTTAATTTTTTAAACTCAGTGTGTCAGGTCTTTCCTGGTCTCACTGTGAACATCTTCCCAGAACCCTTCCCTTCCGGTAGTCCTGAGATGCCGTCTCATGGAGGCTGTGGAGGCTGCTGCCGTGCCTCTCCCCACGCTGGCCCTGCTCCCAGAGGTCTTTCTCTAGGACCCCCCTTAAGTGGCGGGCATCTCGGGGCAGGGGAAGGGGCCCTCCTGGGGCCTGTGGGGCACACATTCCCCCCCGTCCCCTTCCTCTGCTGCTCACAGCTCGTCGTTTCACGTGTGGGGCTCCATCCCTGCCTGGCTTCTGGGGTCCCGCGGGGTCGGGGTCGCGTCTGGAGAGGTGAGTGTCATATGCAGCGCGCACTGCTCGAAGATGGGGGGCTTAGCCACCCGGAGACTCCAGTGCACTGGGCAGACGGGACCAGACTTGCATCCCGGCTCCTCCAGGCGAGACCAGGCCAGGCCTAGCCTAACCGTGACTGTGGACACAGAGCAGGCCACGCCGCTCTCACCGGGCCCGGGTTCCACTCTCAGAGACAGAAACCTTTCTTTGCAGCTTCTTGAGCCACATCAAAGCAGGAACGTCCCTGTGCTAAGGCACACCAGGTCTTATTAGTAACCGACACCTTAATAAGAAATGATGGGAATCCCGGGCTCCTTGGGCTGAAGGAGACCCAAGCACTCAGCCTGGATCGTTCGCCAATGTTTTCCCTCAAGGAGGCCAGAGAGAGAGACCGCAGAGCTGGGGCCCAGCTAGTCCCAGCCCCAGGATGGTGCCCTGGGCCTTGCTGGAGGGGAGAGCCGGAGAGCTGGGTTCCTGGGCTTGAGACAGGGTGATGGGCTTCGGGTGCTGGGACCCACCTTCACTTCTGCCGCAGTTGCACCTGGAAGCAAGCAATGGGCATGTTACCCTAGATAAAGGGAACCTCAAAATGCAGGGGATCAAAATTATGCTCAGTGCAAGGAGCCAGACACACAAGGCCACACACTGCATGACTCCATGTGCACGAGCTGTGCCGAGTAGCAAAGCCACAGGCACAGAGCGCAGAGCGGTGGTTGCCGGGGCTGGTGCGGGGAGCTGCTGAGGGCAGGCTTTCTGTCTGGGGTGATGACACGTCAAGTCTGGGACTAGAGCAGACGTGATGATAGCACAACTTTATGAATGTACTGGGTTGGCCAAAAAGTTCCTTCGGTTTTAAAGTAAAAGTAAAAGGCACATTTTTCATTTTCACCAAGAACTTTATTGAACAACGTATTCACCATTTTGTTCCACTACCTTCTGCCACTTTCCAGGCAACTTCATAATTCCATCTTCCCCAAACTTTATCTTTTTCAGCAAAGAACTGTTCCAGGTGCCTTTTACAGTCTCCCAGGGAACTGAAATTTTTTCCATTAAGAGAATTTTGTAAAGACATAAATAAATGGAAATCCGAAGGTGCAGTGTCTGGTGAAAATGGCAGATGAATCAGAACTTCCCAGCCAAGCTGTAACAGTCTTTGCCTGGTCATCAAAGAAACAAGCGATCTTGTGTTATCCTGGTGGAAGATTATCGTTTTCTGCTAATTCTGGATGCTTTTTGTCAAGTGCTGCTTTCAGTTGGCCTAATTGGGAGCAGTACTTGTTGGAATTAATTGTTTGGTTTTTCCAGAAGGAGCTCATAGTAGAGGACTCCATTCCGATCCCACCGTATAGACAACATCACCTTCTCTGGATGAAGACGAGCCTTTGATGTGGGTGGTGGTGGTTCATTTCGCTTGCCCCACAAGCTCTTCCGTTCCACATTATTGTACAGTGTCCGCTTTTCATCGCCCGTCACAATTTGTTTTATTTTATTTTGTATTTATTTATGGCGGAGTTGGGTCTTCGTTGCTGCTCGTGGGCTTTCTCTAGTTTGGATGAGCTGGGGCTTCTCATTGTCGTGGCTTCTCTTGTTGCGGAGCACAGGCTCTAGGCACACGGGCTTCAGTAGCTGTGGCACGTGGGCTCAGTAGTTGTGGCTCACGGGCTCTAGAGCGCAGGTTCAGTAGTTGTGGCTCATGGGCTCTAGAGTGCAGGCTCAGTAGTTGTGGCACATGGGCTTAGTTGCTCCGCGGCATGTGGGATCTTTCCGGATCAGGGCTCGAACCCGTGTCCCCTGCATCGGCAGGCAGAGTCTTAACCACTGCGCCACCAGGGAAATCCCCACAATTTGTTTTAAAAAACAAATGTTTTTGTTACATTTAAGTAGAGAATCGCATGGGGAAATACGGTCAAGAAGGTTTTTTTGCCACTTACGTGGAACCCAAACATCAAAGCGATTAACATAACCAAGCTGGTACAAATGATTTTCAACACTTGATTTGCATATTTTGAGTATGTCGGCTATCTCCCTCGTGGTATAATGTTGACTGTTCTCAATTAATGTCTCGATTTGATTGCTATCAAGTTCAACTGGTCTACCCGACCGTGGAGCATCGTCCAGTGAGAAGTCTCCAGCACGAAACTTCACTTTTGACACATTCGATCCGTCACAGCACCTCCTCTATTCACTGCACAAATCTTTTTTTGCGTTTTGGTTGCATTTTTACCTTTCTTGAAATAATAAAGCATAATATGCCAAAAATGTTGCTTTTTTCTTCCACGTTCAATTACACAAAAATTCATCAATTTTGATAAGGTTTTTTAAAATGCATGCTGGTATGACAGCTGTCACATACAATCTAACAAAATTGTTTCAAATAAAGTTAAAGACGGCTAAGTGCTGCTAGAGCCATCTTTCAGGAAAAAAACGAACAAACCTTTTGGCCAACCAAATACTTAATGCCACTGAACCACATACTTTAAAATGGTAGCTTTTATGTTATGTGCGTTGTGTGTTATGTGCATTTTACCACAATAAAAAAGGAAAAGAAATGTAGGGGACTGATGCTAACAATCCTTAGTGTCCCATAGGAACTCATTAGGGAACTGACCCATCTAAGCGGCCCTGTCCAGGCCCCTTGTCTGTCCTGTACCATCTTGGAACCACTCGGCGTAGCTGTCCCAGCCCTTTCCTATCCTGTGCATAAAGTTATAGGCTGAAACTTACCGGTTAAATTTCCCGAGGTGCCAGTCGTTGTAACACACAAGTGCCCTTTCTACGTCTTATGTGGAGGACACGGACCATGTTCCCTTCCAGCAGCGATGCAGGAATGGATCAGAAGCCTGCATCTCGCATGCGTGGCTCCAGCGTTTCCTGACTCGGAGCCCTGTCCAGCGTCTCCAGGTCAGTCGGTCTGAGTCCCAGAGCGTGGATGAACCATGGTCTCCAAGCTGGGGAGGAGCCCCTGGGTCCCAAAATCACCAGGGAGCATGAAGAGCCCCGAGGGTCCCTTTCCAGAGGCCCCACTTCTCCAGATGCTTCTCCCTGTGAGGAAGGAAGGCCCTTCACCTGTCCAAAGTCCACCTCAGGCCTGGACCTGAGCTTGGGAGCTTCATGGACAGGCCAGGACCATGTGCCCTGGGGTTGGGATGTTCTGAATTCGGGGAGTGGGGCTGGGGGCGGGGTGACCTAGACTGTTCCCTTTGTGTCCCCAATATGCATCAAAGACAAGAGCGGCCATGGAGTCTCATGAGAGCAAAGCAAAGACATTGATAAGAAACATTAAATGCCAAAAATACCTTTTTAGATATATGCAGCAATTCTCTGTTTTTGCTAACCTCAGGACTCATCCTGGATGGCCTGTCATTAGGTGGAGAGAGAAAGACCCTTCACAGAGCTGAAACGGTGATGGTGACCATGACAGTTCTGTGAAATCGAACTGGAGTGTTTTCTGGAACTATCCCAGTTTCCAAGATACATTGGATAAAACCCAGATGAAACTTCTGCACAGTCTCTTTCACCATGGATGAGCATTATCAGTGAGGTAGTTAAAACCCATTTTATTCAATCATTTCAAGAACTCTAATTTTGATCAGTCCTCATCTTCCTTCATCTTCTCGAATGCTTAGTATTTCCCACTCCCAACAACGAAAAGTAAATATGACAAGTGAGCTGTCAGAGTGATGGTTCTTAAGCAGTATATGCCTTTCTCTTTAAATTCATTAAGAAAATCCAATTGTGATGTTTAACAAAAATGAGTGGAATTATTTCTGATTTTTATACTTGATTCTCAATCTCAAAAGCCAAAAAACACACATCAGTGCACACATTCACACATATTTACCAAAGAATACCGTGCTTCCTATCAAGCCCCTTGCTTCATAAGTGCCTTATCATGCTGGGTACATTCTAAACTGTATTATTATAAATTAAGTAATGTTAAAGAGCATATCTATTTATTTTCTTGCTCTTGAGACACATTGTAAAATAGATACATTAATTACTTTAGACCTTTAGTTTAATTTTGACTGCTTTTAATAATCTGTCTTACAAAATGCATTCCTTGATTTAGTTCTAAGTGGATTCTATAAAATTCCTGGAAACACGTATTAACATTTGAATTGTAAAACGAAGTCACCTTCTGACAGGAGCGTCTCTTTGGCTGACAGGTTTGACAAGGAGGAGAGGCTCTACAAATCAGATTCTATGCCATATTTTTGCATAAATTGAATAAACTAAGTCTGTGGCTCTAAGAGTTTGACAAAAAAATTTATTTAAAGAAGCGATAAAAACTTTCATTTTAAAAACATTTTATTGGCAAAGGTATAAATGAATGAACAATATTTTATACCCCTTAAACCTTGAGTTAAACTTGGTGCCTCTAAGTGAAAGAATATTAGACATCAATCTCAGGAAAGTACTTTTCTGCCCAGACCACACCACCTTGATGACTGTCACTTTATAATCAGTCTTGAAGTTGCTGGTGTGAGTCATCTAACTTTGTTCTTTTTTCAAGATATTTTCTTTTTGGCTCTTCTGACTCATTTGCAGTTATATATAAATTTTGAGGGAATTCCAGTGGTTAGGACTCTGCGCTTTCACTGCCGAGGGTGCCAGTTCAGTTCCTGGTTGGGGAACTAAGACCCCGCAAGCCACACGGCCAAGAAAAAACATAAGTGAAATCAGTTTGTCAATTTCCCTTTTTAAAAAAAGCCCCTTGGGGTTTTGAATCAGCTTTCGCGGTGTAACACCGCTTACTCATTTCACTGTGTTTCTGTGCACCAGCTGGCAGCCGGCTGATCCAGCTACGCTTGGACTGGAGGCTCCCCGGTCACCCAGGGTCCAGGACGAGGAAGGTTCCTCTCGGTGACGTGTGTGGGCCATGGGGAGGGAGCCAGGTCCCGGGCCCAGCCCCACAACGGCACCTAAGGCCTCTTAGGGTAGCTCTGCTGACATCCTAGTGGCCTACGCAAGTCACATGGTTGAGCCCAGCGTCAACGGATCGAGAAATAAACCATTCCAGTGGGAGAAGAGGCAGGAGCCATGACTTTTGGGCAGCGATCGGATCCACCACGCCTTTCTTGCAGACTCTATTGGGATCATAAAAGATCCTTGTGAAAGCCAGGTGATTTCCAGCATGGGGCTTTCCTCACCCTGAAGGCAGAGCTCGTTGAAGGGTCAGCCTTCAGCCTTCGGTCATCACACGTAATTGTCAGGGGAGGTCACTATGCGGCTTCGGCACGTCACTAGGAAGGGTCAGAGCTGCCGTGCTGCAGTGACACAGCCCCTTCCATTCCCACCACCACTGATGTGAACACGGCCCTCGGCACTGACATCTCCAGAAACGAGCCTTGTCTCAATCCGGCCAGCAGTCCTTCCTGGGCCCCGGTTCCTTACTTTAAAAGACGCATTTCTGGGCTTTCCTGGTGGCGCAGTGGTTAAGAATCCGCCTGCCAATGCAGGGGACACGGGTTCGAGCCCTGGTCCGGGAAGATCCCACATGACACAGAGCAACTGAGCCCATGCGCCGCAACTGCTGAGCCTGCGCTCTAGAGCCTGCAAGCCACAACTACGGAAGCCCGCGTGCCACAACTACTGAAGCCCGCGCACCTAGAGCCCGTGCTCCGCAAGGAGAAGCCACCGCAATGAGAAGCCCGTGCACCACGACAAAGAGTAGCCCCCTGATCGCCGCAACTAGAGAAAGCCCGCGCACAGCAACGAAGACCCAATGCAGCCAAAAATAAATAAATAAATTTATTTTAAAAAAAAGAATGAATATTAAAAGATGCATTTCCAACAGAAGTGTACTTTTCATGGCTGAGAATTATTCCTCCAAATGTGTCATATATTTGTGTTTTGCTCAATTGTGAACTGATAATCATAGTGATAAATAAATCCAGAAGAATTATTTTTAACACTTAGAGCATCGCAGGAAATAAAACAAATTTTCAAAATTTCAATTTATTTACACATTTTTATTGTAGGGAAGTATGTTGTAGAGTGATCCATAAAACTTTCAAATGTAAAAATATTACTTTAGGATAAATACCTGGCAGCAGTCAAAGGAAAAGATGATTTCTGTGGGTAACAGAGAGATGTGTCTAAGCATTAGAGGTTCATCATGTACTGCTTGTCATGGATCGTGTTGTGTATCAAATCGATATGGTATTTATATTCCATCTGGTTATATTTTAAAGTGATATGACAGTTTTATTTTTAAGTGTCAATATTTACAGTATGCCAGAAATTGTATTCTTTGTAGCTATTTAAACTTATGAAATATTTTAGGTGTCAATTTAATGTGTGAGGGAGATAAAACATATTTTAAATTACTTTAGGGAGTATGTGAACAAAACTGGGGACCAGCAATGCCAAGTGAAGTTCACATCAGTGAACTTCACAGTCAGAAGAAACCAAGAGATCAGCTGTGGAACCCTTGGTGTGACAGCCCCCCTGCGCCTGTTGGGAGGTGGCTGGTGTCGAGGTTGGGACCAAGCTGCGTGGGTTCAAAGCCGGGCTCTGTGCTCACGGGCTGTGTGGTCCCCTGCCTGTTTCCCATCTGTAGCCTGAGGAATGAATGAGGAAATACATGTGCAGTGTTGAGAACAAGCACTTGGGCCGGAGGAAGCTCACGATGCCAGTGTTCACGGTCCGCACGATCCTGGGGCGGGCAGGAGGTTATTCCTCTCCCGGAGCCACTCTCAGCTCTGCCTTTGGAAGAAACATAGAACGAGACTCTTCGCTTCTCAACTTGAGAGCCCAATAAGAGGATGGAAGTGGCAGCCCCCTCCGCACCAGATGGATTCACGTCGTTCTCTGCTGTGACTGCACTGGATCTGGATGTGTCCCAGCTCTGATCGCCCTCTGTATGCTCGGCCATGGGGAAAGGACAGGATCTTGAAACAGAGGACCTCGGATGGGTCTTGGGGCACCATTACAGAGCACCCGCTGGAGTACCAGGCCCCACAGTAGGAATGAGACGTGTGTACCCTCACGTCTGACCACACCCAGCCCGGGTTGTCCCAGTGGGGACGGCACGCTAACCCCAGCAGGTGCGGGGGACACAGGACCCATCCCAGAGCAGCGAGGCTCCACCCCCTGCCTCTTCAGAGAAGTGAGGCCATCTAGCTTCACCAGGATGGTGTTTATGGGACAGAAACCCAAGCGCAGCATAAGTGCTAGCTGCCCTTCCTGTCTTCCTCAACGCCCCTCGCGTGGTGCCATTCAGAAGGGCAGGTGATGTTCTAGGTGTGGGCAGAAGACAAGCATGTTGGTCTCTGACTCCCTCCAGTGTGGACACCTGGGTTTACCTGTGGGTTTGCTCTCCTAACAGCCCTCAGCCCTAGGCTCAGCAGGGACGGAAGGGCAGGGCTGTTCCCGAGGACGCAGGCCACACCAGGCTGTGTCTCTACCCCGCGAGCAACAGGATGGCGGGGACGTTTTTCAAGAAGTGACAGCACCTAACGTGCTTTGAAAAGAGAGGCGAGTAGACTAGAGTGGGCCAAGGGGAGCCAGCTGCGGCAGGTAGGGGAGGGGCCTTGGGGGGAGCTGGATGCTCCAAGGCGCTGAAGAGGTAATATCCACGGTCATGGGGAAGGGTTGGTAGGTGATGGAGAGGGACTTACACAAAATATTAGGGGAACTTCCTGGAGGTCTGCTGGTTAGGACTTGGAACTTTCACTGCCACAGCCCGGGTTCGATCCCTGGTTGGGGAACTAAGATCCCGTGAGCCGTGCCGTGTGGCCAAAAAACAAAAGAAGAAAGAAAAAAGATAAGGATTCCTTTTTTATTGACATAATCAAAACACGATTATCATAGCTTTAACATTTTAATAATTATCCCTTAATATCATCAAATATCCAGGCAGAATTCAAATTTTCCTAATAATCTCGTGATTTTTTCTAGTTTTTAAAAAATCAGTTCCAAATAAGGGGCATGCTTATGGTGTCTTCTGATGAAAAGAAGTGCTTAATTTAATGAAGTTCAATATTTCATCATTTTTCTTCATGGTAGTGTTCTTTTGCCTTATTTAAGAAATCTTTCCCTACCTCAAGGTCATGAAAACAGTCTCCTATATCGTCTTTTTTTTTTTTTTT
The DNA here is from genome assembly GCF_059928025.1 of Delphinapterus leucas. Classification (NCBI taxonomy): domain Eukaryota; kingdom Metazoa; phylum Chordata; class Mammalia; order Artiodactyla; family Monodontidae; genus Delphinapterus; species Delphinapterus leucas. Next base: position 2,979,265 of record NC_143145.1, read on the forward strand.
TTTTGGCTGCGTTGGGTCTTTGTTGCTGCACGCAGACTTTCTCTACTTGTGGCGAGCGGGGGCTACTCTTCGTTGCGGTGTGCAGGCTTCTCATTGTGGTGGCTTCTCGTTGTGAAGCACAGGCTCTAGGCACACGGGCTCAGTAGTTGTGCCACGTGGGCTCAATAGTTGTGGCTCGCGGCTCTAGAGCCCTAGACTCAGTAGTTGCGGCACAGGGGCTTAGTTGCTCTGCGGCATGTGGGATCTTCCCGGACCAGGGATCAAACCCGCGTCCCCTGCATTAGCAGGCGGATTCTTAACCACTGCACCACCAGGGGAGCCCTCCTGTATTGTCTTATAAAGTCGTTATTGTTTTACCTTTCACGTTTAGTCTAGAATTCCCCTGGAATTGAGTTTTGATGCATTTTTCCCATATGGATACCTAATTGTCCCAGCACTACTTAGGAGAAAGCCCATCCTTTCCCCACTGCTCTGAGGTACTTCTTCATAAGTCAAGTGCCTGCATATGTGGGGTCACTTTCTGGCCTCTCTCTTCTCTTCCATTGGTCTCTGTCTACTGACAGGCAATGCCATTCTGTCTTAATTACTATGGCTTCATAGTAAGTCCTGATCTGGCAGAGCAAGCTGTGCCACCTGGTTCTTCTTCTCAAGAGCATCTTAGCTACTTTTGCCCTTTGTATTTCCATACAAATTGTAAAGTAAGCTTGTCAAATTCCATTCCCTGCAACCACCCCACAAAAACAAACAAATGTATTGGGATTGCATTGAATTTATAGATCAATTTGGGGACAAGTGACATCTTTACACTAGTGAGTTCAGGAACACGCTCTCTTCCTGCATTTATTTAGGTCTTATTAAATTTCTCGGTAATGCCTTACAGATTTCTGTTTTATAGATTTCTGATGTGTTTTGCACATCTTTTATTACATGAATTCTTAGATTTTTGATGTTTTACTCTTTACATTTAATTTTTAATTGTCACTGGTATATAGAATTATGGTTAATTTAAAAATATTGACCTTATAGACAAAAACCTTGCTAAATGATAGTTTATCAATAAATTATTTCAAAGAAACATCATGCTAGATGATAAAAATGACAGTAGAAAGGAATCATTGTGGAGAGTTAAAAATGAATACTTGTTTGCACTTTATATGCTTTATTCCTTTCATAAATAGTATGATGTTTACTTAATGGTTTCTCCCTATGTGAAAACTAGCCTTTATTTCTTGGGACTCCAGGAAGTGCTGCAAGTTGCACACACCACATCCACATTCACCCCCAAGAACTATGAGGAACATATATTTGGATGAGTTTGTAACTCTTGACCTCACAACATAAACAAGTTCTTTCTGGCATTGGCACGTGCTTGGTGGGGGTGGGATGGTCCTCACCCTGTGCTCCAGAGACCTGGGCTGTCCCCAGGCTGGGAACAGGGGAGGCAAGGCCACCCACACCTTGCAGGTAGGACCCCAGTTCCTTCAAGGAGGAAACGGATCTTGAGTTAAGTTTAAGGGTCATCAAGTAAGTGTGCCAGCCTGAAAGGTGGAGATCAATGCCTGTGTGGAAAATGCAGCAGTTTGAGGAGAAACAGTTAATAAAACCGAAAAGGACTTATCCTTGTCTGGAAAAGCAGAAGGTGTAGCCAGTATTCAGACGAGCTCACAGAGGACAGAATGTGACGTGCAGGCCCCTCTACCCCATCCCGCTAGGGGCCAGGCCATCAGGCCGGTAGAGGATGGTGGTGGCAGATCTGAAAGACGTGGCTGTCACCATGTCACCACAACACCACGTGGTCACCTCCATGGCCTTTCTGATGGCTCACCTCCAGGCTCTGTGGGGTGGATGGAGCTGGGGGCTGGGGGGTGGACAGGGGTCCGGATGGCTCCCGTCACTGCCAACCTTCTCTCCTCTGGTCGGGTGAGGAGGATGTCTTTTGGCTGCTTCTGTGGCCCCTAATAAGGGCAGCAGTCGTGAGAATACAGCCTGCACAGGGTACTAACACCGCGTCACACCTTGGGATGCTATGTGTGAAGGCACGTGCCAAATGTCACCTGAGTCACTGAGCAGCTCAGCTGCTAACTTAGTTCTTCCAGGAGAACACGGCATCCCCGGGGTGTTTCAGCTCTTCTTTTCAGATTACCAACAGTTCGCTTTTGATGGGTAATCCCATGAGATATCCAAAGTGTACATTTAATATTTCAATGACAGATGAAGGAAACAAACAAACAAACAGGTGGCACTTTCCCAGTGCACATCTGTTCCTAATATTTTTTTCTGACGGTCCCTGATGGTGGCAATGGAACTGTCTACTGGAGCACTGGCGGTGGACGGGGGTGGGATTCACAGAGAGCATGGAAAGTACAGGGGTCGCTGGCTGAGCTACAGCCCTCGTGCATGAACCTGAGGGCGACCACACAGGTGCGCGTCCTCACTCACATAGCCTCAGAGGTAAGTGACCTTGGTTGGGAGGTTGGATTGTGTTGTAACTCCCTGGAAAGCAGTTTTGAATGTCCTAGGAACTGTTTTTTAGAGCTTTAAGCCTGGGACCTGACTTCTCCAGGCAGTAAAGAGACATTTCTTGCAAGGTACATTGGCATTAATCTAATAATTCTGTCCTAGGGTGTGTGCGTCTGTTTGGGGGTTGTGGTTCAAAACACACGAGAGTGTTTTGGTTTTGCTTTTTTTTTTTTTTTTTTTTTTTTAGTATTATTAACCTGTTTGTTTTGAGATAATTGTAGATTCACATGCAGTTAAGTAAGAAATAAAATGGAGGGATCCCAAGTACCCTTTATCCAGTCTCCCCAATGGCAATATATTGGAAAACCACCATACAATACCACAACCAGGATATTAACATTGATAAGGTCGGGACTTCCCTGGTGGTGCAGTGGTTAAGAATCCGCCTGCCAATGCAAGGGACACGGGTTCGACCCCTGGTCCGGGAAGATCCCACATGCCGTGGAGCAGCTAAGCCCGTGTGCCACAAATACCGAGCCTGCGCTCTAGAGCCCGTGAGCCACAACTACTGAGCCCACGTGCTGCAACTACTGAAGCCCGCGCGCCTAGAGCCCATGCTCTGCAACGAGAAGCCACCGCAATGAGAAGCCCACGCACCGCAACGAAGAGTAGCCCCTGCTTGCCGCAACTAGAGAAAGCCCACGCACAGCAACGAAGACCCAATGCAGCCCCAAATCAATCAATCAATAAATAAAAATTGAAAAAGAAAACCCAACAACATTGATAAGGTCAAGATACAGAACTTTTCTACCACCAGGAGGGCCCTTCATGGCATCTTTTCATAGCCCACCGTCTTCCCTCCCATCCACCCCCTTTCAGCCTCTGGCAACCACTAATCTGTTCTTCACTTCTATTACTTTGTCATTTCAGGGGTGGTATATAAATGCAATCATACAATATGTAACCTTTAGGAATTGGCTGCTTCTCGCTCTGCACAATCCTTGAGATTCATCCAAGTGGTTGCGTATTTCAATAGTTTGCTCCTTTTTACTACTGAGGAGTATTCCATGGTGTGGACCAACCACCGTTGGTTTAACCATTCACCCACTGAAGGACATTTGGGTTGTTTCCAGTTTGGGGTTATACAAATAAAGCTGCTATAAATATTCATGTACAGATTTATGTGTAAACACGAGTCGTCACTTCTCTGGGAGAGATGCCCAGGAGTACGATTGCTGGGTCATGTGGCAGCTATATGTTTGGTGTTTTGAGAAACTCCCAAACTGTTTTCCCTAAAATCTGTGCCATTGGACGTTCCCACCAGCAAAGCAAGAGTGATCTAGTTTCTCCACATTCTCCTTAGCTTTGTTGCTGTCACTGTTTTTTATTTGAGCCATTCTTATAGGTGTGTGTTGTTATCTTATTGCGGTTTGAATTTGCGTTTCTCTAATGATCGGTGATGTTGAACATCTTTTCATGTGCCTGTTTGCCATCGGCCTCTTCTCTATAGTGAAACGTCTCTCCGTGTCTATTGCCCATGTTCTGAACAGATTTTTTGCTCTTTTACGGTTGAATTTTGAGAGTTCTTTTTATATTCTAGATATTAGTCCTTTGTCAGATATGCGGTATGCAAATATTTTCTCCTACTCTATAGCTTGTCTTTTTATGCGTTTAACGGAGGCTTTCACAGAGCAAAAGCTTTAATTTTGATGAAGTCCAGGGTATCCATTTTTATTTTTATGGATTGTCCCTTAGAACTGTTTGCCTAGTAGCCCTAGAACCCAGAGATTTTCTCCTATTATTATTATTTTGTGTTATGCGGGCCTCTCCCGTTGCGGAGCACAGGCTCCGGACGCGCGCAGGCTCAGCGGCCATGGCTCACGGGCCCAGCCGCTACCGCGGCATGTGGGATCTTCGCGGACCGGGGCACGAGCCCGTGTCCCCTGCATCGGCAGGCGGACTCTCAACCACTGAGCCACCAGGGAAGCCCATCTCCTATTACTTTTAAAGTTTTATAGCTTTATGTTTACATTTAAATCCTTCATACATTTTGAGTTAATTTTTCAGTGTCAGTGGCATATTGGCTATTCTTTCCTTATTATACGGAGGAAGGAACACACCCTAGAGTAAACTATGTCTCCTGGACATAGACGCCCCCTCCCCTGCACTTCCCTGTCCAGTGGATGACAGCTTCTGTGCACAGTGGTGTCAACACCTCCAGGGTGGTGCAAGGAGGTGGCCCTGGTTGCTTGCATCTTCAGGATTCTCCACTTAGCTTCTGTTGGGTGCACAAATGACAAAGCTGTTTATGTATTCAAACTAAGTGGTTTGCATTTAATGTTGGGTTCAGTGTGAAGAAATTGCTTAGGAGTGTCGTTTGTTCCCGATATGAGAGAACGTATCAGGAACATATGGGCTTTTGTCAACTCACAACCATGCTCCTGAGTTTTTAATTCAGGAAAACAGCCAATATTTTTATTCAGAGAATCTTAGAGCTGGAAGGCATCATAGAAGAGCTCTACCGCAGTGTTTCCCAAAGTGTGCTCCACGGAACCTGGAACCTGGAGATACCTGTGATAAAAGGGTTCTGTGGTCAAGTGGGCTGGGACACAACCAGTCTGTTCCCCTCCTTCCTCTTTGTAGAATCACAACTCTTTTTTTTTTTTTTTTTTAATTTTTTGGCTGCCCACGCAGGTATGGAACCTGTGCCCCCCTGCAGTGGAAGCACGGAGTCCTAACCACGGGACCACCAGGGAAGTCACTAGCATCATAACTGTTAATACTGTGTTAAAGGCTCTGAGAAGGTCTGCAGCCAAAAACTGTTCACTGTCGTTTAACTCAATGCTTCCCAGCTTATTTGACCTCCTAACCCCTCGTTTATCACATGCAGAACATGTTTTTGGAAACTGTTTTATTTCAGTGCCAACATTTTAGTCTTGAAGAGACAAAGGGCCCCCAGTGTTGAGCGCTTTGTGGGCCCGATGACCACAGCAGCGAGCTGTGTGTTTTCCCGAGTGTCCTTTGCCTTTCCTGCAGGGTTACTGCTCTGGATCCAGTGCGCCCGACATGCAAACCTGTGGGGTCCCTGGCTGTGCTTACAGCCCTGAGGGCTTAGCAGAGCAGAGGGACCTGTATGGGATCCAAATACAGAGCAATGAATTGTATCCGAGAGAAAGACTGGGCCCCAGAAGACCCAGGAGTCCTTCCCATGTGGTCAACACCCAAGTGTTGGATGAAGGCCTGGAGAAGCAGAGCAGTGAAGGGCTGGAGAAGGTTCTAGAGGCATTTCCCAGAGAACTGAGGGGACTGGATTAAGTGGGTTAAGTGAACTCACTCCTTGGGGAAGAGGCACAGGGCAGAGGGGCCTGGGCTTTTCTTCGGTGGATGGTGAATGTGGGCAGTGCTTGGGACACCGGTGAAAGAGCGGGTTGGGAGGAGGGGAGAGGAGACGTACGTGGCTTGACGTGGAGGGCCTGGAGCTCGTGGGGGACAAGGCGGGGCGCGCAGAAAGGGGGCGGGATTCCTCGACACTAGCGGTGGAGGGTGATGCCTGGGAGACGCGGGCGAAGGAGGATCCCTGGTGAGGGAGGGCGGGGAGGCGGGGCTTAGGCTAGAGCTGTCTCTGCAGAGAAGCAACGCAAGGAAGCGCTGGGTAGACAGTATCTGGCCAGACTTGCAAAGGAGCCCTTGCAACAAAGTTACCCAACGCGAGCATCAAAGAAGCAGAAGGCGAGCTGAAGGGAGGCGGCAATGAGAGCGCCTTCAGGGCGCTTTCTGAGGCTCGAGATTACAGGAGCACGCAGCAGAGCCGTGAGGCCTCCGAGTGATTCAGTGATTTGGGGCGGAAAATAGTGCGGTGGCTGTGTGAGGGAGGGGCCAGGCGGACGCAGAGCAGCCCTCGGGCGTGGAGGGTCCTAAACAGATTATGAGTTTAAAATGTCTTTATGGTGAAATGTAGCAAAGGTACAGAAAAGTATATTTTTTAAAAATGTGCAGCTTAAGAGACTTGCAGAAAGAACAGCTCTGTCATGGGAAGGAGGCTCGTGCCCCCAAAGCCCCAGGCCTCTCCGTGGTCACACAGCACCCCTATACCCAGCAGTACCCACCCACCATTCTGACTGTTAGGTAGCCACCTTTTTTCCTCTTCAGCTTTTTATTACTAAATGATGTCTCCCTAAAAAATGTAGTTCAATTTTGCCTGTTTTAGAAATTTTATACATGGACTCATGCAGTATGGCTTCTGGCTTCTTTCACTCAACCTTGTAGAGATTCATCCACGTTGTTGTACTTTGATGAAGGGTGTTCCTTTTCATCGCTAGATTCCACTTTATGAGTATATGTGGCTCTCACCACCTGTTCTAAGACTGATGGACATCTGGGTGGTACCCAGTCCCACCCTGGAGTGCCTTGTTCCCCGGACTTCCTGGGTTCCTAAACACACATTACGGCTGAGTAGCTGCCTAGGATCAAGTGCGGATTTGTGTTCCCACAGCATGAGTGTAAGGTGGAGAGGTGGTCCAGGCCTCGGTGAGGGTGGAGGTGGGGGGCAGAGGATTGGAGAGGGATGGATGGGCGTCTCTGAGGCTGATGCCGTGAGACCAACTCCTGTTCATATCAGTGACTTGGTGAAGATCGAAGTCCTTTTAAGCTTCTCTCTGGAGGACAGGCTGGTTCTCCTGCATTTATTTAAGAATGTCCTTGAGGACTGCAGAGACTAGAAATAAACCTATTGGATGCTTGCAAGCAAGACTCCCGTTCATCCTCCTACCATCCTGGACCGGAGGAACACAGAGTTACTGGCACCCAGTGTGCAGACAATACCTGCTTACAGGATGAAGGAATGAGCAGGCAAATATGTTTAAAAGACAATGAGCGATTTTGGATTGTATTTCACCTTCTGGTTGCTAATCGCCCACCAATTAGGGGAGAAAGGAGTTGGCCTCTGGCTCGCCTCCCTGGAAAAGGCTCCAGAAAACAGCTGGATCCCAGGGGACTTGATCCATGGAGGAGGATTTGGGCTGGAGGGAGACGTTTCCGCACAAGTGGGGCAAATACCGAGAGTCACGGAGGAGCATGAGGGGATTGGATAAGGGCCCAACGTCAAGAAACTGGGGAGGCCCCGAGGACTGGAATGGGGCGTGTTATTTTGATCTGATCACTGACAGCAGCTAAAATTGACCAAAAACTAAAGTTCTTTAGATGGATTATCTGGGTTCTCGGCCGGGAGGTGGCGGTGTGGTAGTGAGCGAGGACCGGGCCGCGTTCAAGTTCAAGCTCCGGGTCGGGAGGAACGTTCGCGACATTCCTGTTTCGTTAATAACTTAAAAAAGCCTGGCGGAGATGCCGGGGCGCCAGGACGCGACACCACCACGTCAACACGGTGCCCAAGTTCACCCGGTCCGGCGGGGGCTAAGGGTGGGGAAGGGTCCGGCCCTCGAGCAGCCAGAACGGGCTCCCCGCGCGCCGGAGGCGGCGGGGAAACAAGGGGTGTGTTTTCTTTTCTTTCTTCCCGGCCTCCGGTGGCAGCGCCGCGCGGCCCGCTCCGCCCAGTCGGAGGAGACGTAGCTCTTCTGAGTGGCTGCGAGGGCCGCCCCCAAGGCCCCCCCGGCCCCGCGCCCGCACCCGCGCCCCGATCCCCTGCCCGTCCCCCACCCACCCCGCCGCCGCCGCCGCCGCCGCCGCGCGGACCCGCCCCGCCTCCCCTCCCCCGGCCCCTCCCTCCTCCCCCGCCCTCCTCCCGGCCGCCCTCCCCTCCCCCGCCCGCTCTCCCTCGCCCCTCCCCCGCCCGCCCGCCCGCCCGCCGCCTCCGCCCGCCGCCCCGGCCGCGTCGGGTAAACCTGTTTGGCGGCCGCGCCGGGGCGGATCGTGCGGCCGGCGGCTCCCTCGCGGCTCGCGGCGTCGGGGCCCGTGGCGCGCGCGCGGCCGCCCCTCGGCCCCGGAGCCCCTCGGCGGCACCACCATGTACTCGGGAGCCGGCCCCGGTGAGTCCTCGCGCTCGGGGCGCCGGCCCGGCCGCTCGCGCGCTCCTCCCCGCGGCGCCGGCGGCGGTTGGCGGGCTGGGCGCGAGCGCGGCGCGGGCAGCGGGCGGGCGCCGGGGGATCGGGGCTGGCGGGCCGGGAGGCCGGGGGTCGGGGCCGCCGGCCGTTTCCTCGGCCCCGCGGCGGACACGCAGCCCTGGCCTCCTCGGGCCCGAGTCGTCGGGGCGCTCCGCGCGGCCTGGGCCCTCCCCGCGCTGCGTTCCCGCCGCGGTCCGGCGGGCTGGGACCGGGCCGGAGCGGGAACTGGGCCGGGCGGCCCGCGTGTAGGCCCGAGGCCCGGGCGCCCGCCTGGCCCGGCCTCCTGCGCCAGGCGCCTGGGCCCTTGCGCCGCGCGGGGCTGGCGGGGCCGACGGGGCTGGCGGGGCCGGGGGCCGAGGCCCGGGCCGGGCTCTAAGCGCCAGAGGGCGTTGAGGCCCGGGCCGGGGGCGCCGAGCTCGGGGCGCGGGCGGCACGGGGAGGAGCGCGGCTGCTCGGCGCAGATCGAGCCGCGGCGAGCCTGGAGCGCTCTCAGTTTCGTTTTTCTTTTTGCCAGCACTTCTGCGGCCCCTTCTCTGAAGGAAAGTCTGGAAATGCTGAATTTTGGCCAATTCGTGCTGGTAGTTAGGGCCGTAGACTGAGAGGGATAGGAAGCGGCACCCTAAAACTGCGTGCGTCTCATTTTCATTCCAGACACACCGGCTCCTTATTCAAGTACTAATTTGCCTTTTGCAGTTTACTAGAGGAAGGTAAGGAGGTGTGCTGATTTCCTTAGCATCCCTTCTTACTAGTCAGCCTCTCTTTCTTTAGAAAAGTTCTAAAAAACTTAAAGCAGTAACACGGTTTTTTTTAACTTTTTTTTTTTTTTTGATGTAGAGTAGAAGGGCGATTAACTTGCTGGGCCAAGAAAATGGTGAAGTGTTGTGAAGCTCTCTCCGTTTCCCGCCAGGCACGTGGCTCCTAAATTTCCCGCTGGCCCTGCCACTTGGACAGGGCATTTCCCGTCCCCTTTGTCCACCAGGTTCCAGCGGGCTGCAGGCCCTGCCGGCTCGGCATACTGTTGCCTTCTCCCAGGGGCCCTAAGCCCTCCCCGGCGTCCTGCTGATGGGGCCCTGGCCCGACCTGTTCCGGGCTCTCCTGATCCATTTGGGTCCCTTGACGTTCTCCCGCACTGCCGTGTCTGTTCACAAACAGTTCTCTGCCTTGTGAATACTTTTTTTTGATGTCACTTAGTTAGAAAGGTTCTCCAAGGCTGAGCCTGACCAACTTTTAAATCCTTACGGGCCCTCAGCAGTTTGATAGAAGAATGGTTTTAGGCGTAATGGTTTTAACCGTAATCTGGAAGGTGACTCAGCTCCGGTGGGGAAGGGCCGGGGGCTCTGTAGTCAGGGTCCTGGGAGCAGACTTGGCTCCGTGAAGCCCCGGATGGGCAGTGCCCACCCGTGACATGGCAGGGTCAGCCCTCACCTCCGTGAGTGAGAATCTCCCTGCTGATCCCTGTAGAGGAGCCCAGCAAGTGTTAGCCACTACACTCTACATTTTTTTCACATTTTCAGTTTAAAAGTTGAAGGCCCAGAAAAAGCGAAGAACCTTGAGGAAGGTCAAACCTTTGTGTTGTGTCTGACGTTAACTAATCCATCGGACAGCTTGCTAAGTTGGTGGTGGTCATTTTGAAGATGGACAACAGAGGCTCAGAGAGGTTAAGAGCCTTGCGAAGGTCATATGGCCAGCGAGCATTAGGACGATCTGTCTGATCCCCGCTGACTCTCCATACATTCTCCTTAAAGAAGTGGCTCTCAGTCCTTTTGACCTTGACCCCCAATAAGAAACACCTGTTACATGTAGACTGGACCCATGTCCTCGCGTGTTCGGGTGTAATTGAAACTCGAGCTTCAGGAAGCACAGCTAACCCATGCTGTGTGCTCTGCACTGGGATATTTTCTGGTCTATTTCATTTTCAAAAAAGCTTTAGTTCTCTGGATCTCTAGGCTCATTTCAGGTCCTTAACGGCTCTTGGAAAAATCATGCTCTGATGTGGGCCTCTGCGTTGTGGCCTGGTGGGGAGAGGGCCCCTTGTTCTCGGTTCACAGATAAACCTGCCCTGAAATCGGACAGCTCTGGTTGAAAAAATAAATGGATAGTTCTTAACCAATGGCAGGATGGGAATGAAACCAAATTTCAGGCTATGCACGCGTGCTGTAATTATAAGGCTGTGGTGCTGTTTAATTTTATTCTACACACTAAGGTTTTTAATTTTTAAGAGGAATTTTTGGATTAGAGTCTCTTCAATGAAACTCTTTTTAATGTATTTCCTAATTTAGAATAATAAAAAGACATTTGATCTGGATTGTAGAAAAAATTACAAATAGTTTTGCTACTTCCATTTTAATACAATTATTAAGTGACTTACTAAGTAAATTAATATAAAAAATAGAGTCCACAGTAAGCCTGCGTTATGCCCGTTACAAATGCTATTACATATGTGAATTGGTATGTGGACTCTAAAGTTAGGTATGTTACTATTTCTTAGGTTTTTTGTTTTTTTTTTTAACTATTCCAAAGAGTTAGTGGTTTAGAATGGGTGGACTCCCCAGTGACCCTGAACCTTCACAGATGATCAATCAATTTTTTTTTTAACCACTTAAAGACCTTAAATGGAGTCTCAATGTTGCATGCTCCAAGGGGGTTGTTTCTAAATGGAGTCTCAATGTTGCATGCTCCAAGGGGGTTGTTTCTGTGGGTTTCACCTGCTCAGACTCCTGTGGGTTCCATTCCTCACAGCTTTGCTACAAAGTAACTTCAGCGACAGCTAAGGGTTACAACTCTGAGAATGACCAACTTTCACAGCGGTTTCTAGTGTCAGTTAACTCCTCCTGCACCCCGCTTCTTCTCCCTCAGTTATCTCAGTGAAGATATGACCCCTCTTCCAATAACAGTGCACTGTTGCCAAACAGCAGCCGGCCCTTTGCCCGGGTGAAGCTGCGTCAGGCCGGAGGGCGTGGCTGGGTAGTCTGCTGCCCTCTTGTTTTGTGAACACTCAGAATGTATCACTTGACTTTTAAAATAGTTTCTATTGTGAATTAATTTAAAGTACACATGAGTAGACTGAGTGGTATAATACGGCTCCCATTTCTCCATCACCAGCTTCAACAACTATCAAGATTTTCCACATTTGCTTCAAATCTGCCCCTTTCTCCTTCTTCTTTGCGGAAATACTCTTGAGTGAGTTCCAGATCTGTCGTTTCACCCTGAATACTTAAGTACCATGTCTGAAGGATGGGGACATTTACAACTCAGTGCCATTGTCACACTTAACAGTCCATAATCCATTTTTCTCATCGCAGAAGTGTGTTTACTTCCCGGTTGTTTTGGATCCTGAATTTTATTAAAAGTTCACACATGGATTTGGTTTTATGCTTTTGAGGCTCTTTAATCTCGACTCTACAGCTAGCCCCCCACCCCCACCCTGTAAGACAATGAGGTCCTTAAGATCTCTTCTTCAGGGGATGCATATCTTTCCCCCCAGTTTTCTTTAATTGTTCAGGGTCCCTGTGTTTCTTTGGGGAAGGCTGATGAGATCCAGTTGCTCGTAAGTTTAATTCAGACGCACTTATCTTCAGCGATGTTTTGGGACAGGTAGCTTTGCATCTTTAACTTTCAGTGCAGTGGAATCCACTTTTTACGTGGGGCTCTGTCAGCAGAAGGACCACGGTGTGATGTGGAAATTGTGCCTGGTGCTTGTGCCTCTCGTGCAGCTTCTATCTCATCCGACTCGGTGGACCCCTCCTTCCCCAGTGTGTGGTAGGGAGACGGCTCTCAGCGCCCTTCTGTTTGCTCCCAGTCATTTCTCTCGACTTTGTGGCCTCACCCCCAGCTTAGCTGCCTCTGTCGATGGCCCGCCGCCAGCGCCCTTGCCTCCCGGGCCGGGGTTTGGTGCTGGGGTTACAGGCCTGTCCTTTTTCACTCTAGGCAGTGAAAAGGTCATTAAGTATTTACTATTCTAATTTTTTGTCTGCATTTTTTTCCCTCAAAATTTAAAACCCTGAAATGTCCTCACTCTTTGTGACCAGGCAGCTGTGCCCTCCTAATTTATCTTTGGACAGAGCTGTACCCTTGGCGATGCTACAGTTTATCCTCTAAACTGGGAACCTGTGCAAGTGAAACAGGGCACTCTTAATAACTTCCCTGGGACGACAGGTGTGCACGGACAGTGGCAAATCAGGGTGGATGTCTCCCTAACAACATTCCTTGAATCTTAGCCTCGTAGACAGGCTCAGAAACAAAGGGCTTCAGCATTGCTCACTTGTCTGACGCCTCAGTGCTTCCCACTTACTACTAAAATCCTCATACAACCTGAAGGTCACAGACGCCGTCCCAGAGGGCTGCTGCTTTGTGCCGCAGGGGTGCGCTGCATCCCCCTCCTGTGGTTAACTGCAGGTGGGGGAGATGGCCCAGCCCTGCCTGCTGAGAACTTGAAACCCCACCTTTCTTGCCTTTCTCTCACTTTTCTCAAGGTCATGGCTCGAGCAGTGGACAGGCAGGGAGCCTGGTCATGGGCTCCAGCCCTGTCCCCGTCCTGGGCCTCAGGTTCCTTGTCTGGGCCCGGCTGCCTTAGGTTTCCACGTCTTCGTCCTGTGGTGCATTTGTTCCTCTGTGGACCTCTGATGCGACTGGAGCTGAGGAAGGAGCTAATGGGCCCTGGGAACAGAGGGTGTGAAGGCCCAGCGGCCGGTGGGCAGGTGGTAGGGGAGGTGGCACGTCCCACCAGGAAAGGCGCCATCTGCTTTGGTGGCGTGCGGAGTGTCATGTGATCGCACGGGTCCTAGGAAGGTAATTCCAGCAGCCCTGCAGGTGGAAGAGGTGGCCTTGGCAGAGCAGCATGGGGGCAGGTGTGACCGAAGAGGTGGGCAGTCAGGGCCTAAGACAGTGGACCCCGTCTGGGTGGGATGGCCGTGGGTACAGGGGTGGGTACCCTGTCAGTATAAGCAGCCAGCGGCCGGCACTCTGGCCCTGGCCTAGCTTTGCATCTCGTTGTCTGCACTTACCAGGTAGACTCCACTTAGTGGCAGCAGTAGTATCTGGACTCCAAACCACGCCTCACCAGCTCCGTGACTTTGGCGGTTGTATATCTTTTCTAAGCCTCGGCTTTTGCACTTCAAAAATGGGGGGCGGGGGAGGGGACAGCACCAACCTCAGGGTTGTTGTGAGCATGAAATGAGATGTGCTGGACCTTCGTCTCGGCCGAGGGTGGGCGCGAGTCTGCACAGTGGTCTGGTCCTGCCTCCTCGTGGGGAGAATCAGGGGCCTGCCCAGAGCAAGAGCCCACGAGGGGGGAGTGGGGAGCTGGCCGCGTCCTCGCCTTCCTGACCCCACTTGTTGAATGTTTGAACAAGGAGGTGCCATCACATCTAGCTTTGTTACCGCAGAAGGACCAGCAGGCTCCAGGGAGGGGAATCGTGTGTGGCATGTGGACACGTGGAGTTTGAGGTTCTGGAAGGCTGAGGCGTGCGCTGGAGGTGGAGGACAGGGTCTTGGGCTCAGGGGGACATGGGTTCACGGGCCTGCCCACAGCCGGTGCTCAGTGAGTGGGAGCTGGGGCCCTGGGAGAATGCAGCCTGGCACCCACCCCCGCAGCTGGTCGCAGAATCACCTGAAGCCTTTTCCGCATCTCTGCCCCTGAAGACCCAGGAAATTACATTTTGCAAATGTCCCAGGTGCTTGCTTTTTAGGAGGAGCTTGAGACCCATTGGTGTTGGGAGAGAGGGCGGAGGGAGGAAGCAGAAAGGAGCCTAGTGCAGCCCCAGGAAGCAGCTTATGCCGGAAACACACCTTGGAGGGCAGCCCCCGAGAGAGTGGGGCCACCGGTGGAGGGGGAGGGGTTCTAGGTGGGAGTGTGGGTGTTCTGAAGAGGCTCTGGCGATGCACCGTAAGAAGTTAACTTTAGTTTACCTCTGGTTCCCTTCCTGAGAGAGCTCAAAGGTCTGATGGAATGAAGACCACTCCTTTTCAGTGGCTGTAGTTACGGTTCCATGTTGCTTTGAATACAACTTGTCTACAGCTTCACTTAGAATTGGGTCGGAAGGGGACTCCTGGGGACTTAAGTGAATTCTCAGTGAAAATTGTTCTGCATCCATCTTTAAGAACCCACAGCACCAAACGAACAGAGCTGTAGCCGGGCTGACGCCAGCCAGCTCATCACCTGAGTCTGTCTCGTTGCGGCTGAAGCCCATCTTGACGCTCCCTACTGCCTCCTGGGCAGTCACTCGAGGGGCACTATTTTTGTGGTTTTCCACGTTATTTCTGGGTGTCTCAGCTCTGAGCTGTAATACTTAGAGAGTTGCACATAAAAGGTCAAAATGCCGAGGTTCGTAGGTCTGAGTCATTTGAGATGTTTCGTCAGCTTTGACTCCAAGTTAAATAATACAGCCATTGAGAGTAGATTCTTACGACGCCACATGGATGCCGGTGGAGGAGCTTGAACCCGGCGGGCCCGTTCTCGTGGCCCAGGGGTAGGTGGGTGTGCGTTGTGCCGTTCGTGTGTGAGCCTGGAGAGTGGGAGGCCCCTGCGCTGGGCACTTGCTCACCAGTTTCTCAAACCCCTGCTTTAACCGAGCTCATGCAAGACGCGACTGTGGCAGGGTGTTTGGCATGACTGGGGTGCTCCGTAGCTGGTGCTGCCTCTGAGTCTCAGAGACCGTGACCGAGGCTCCTGTCCCAGCGGCACTTGTGTTCTCAGAGTCCTTGCCGCTACTCTTGTGGAGCACGGTCCCATCCATGCGGCGGGCTGAGCAGAACGAGAGAAAACCGAGGACTTCTCCTGGCCTTAAGGGCAGCAGGAGGGGGCATCATTTGTTTTTTGTAGGAACAAAGGAACTAACAGAGAAGTACAAGTGAAAAGTGGAGAGAAGGCAAAGGAAGATGCAGAGCGATAAAAAGGATAACATTGGACAAAAACTGGGGTGTCAGAGAGTCTGGAGCTCCCGGGAGCTAGGTGTCGCCGTGACTCGCCAGCAGACCTCCTCTCACTGTGGTGCAAACCCAGACCACGGGCTCCAGGTCAGGCCGACCTCACTTGGATCCTGACTGTATGGCTGGGCATTCACTCGGCCTTTCTGAACCTCAGGCTTCTCCTTGTACAGAGAATGAACACCTGACGGCGGAGGTGCTCTGATCAGATGATAGAACGCGGGCAGATTGCTGTCGCTTCCCTCTGTGCGTGGCCCCAGGAAGTGCCTACTAGTTATCGTGTCCCTCGGTCACTTTATCCTCGCTGTTTTACTCTGCGCACAGTGGCTTCTCTCCGTCAGATGAGCGCCCCCCTCCTTGACCTCCTGGCTGACCTCTGGCTCTTCACTCTGTAAGCCATGAGGGATAGAATACATTTCACAGACCACATCCCTGATAAATACCATTTACCAGGTGCTTTGTATCCACGGCTGCCCTGTACGGCTCAGTACCAGGGAAGTGAAAGGTTGGCCTTGATGCTCGGAGCTCACGTTCCTGGCAGAGTCGTTCAGAACAGACCCAGCTGTGCTGTGCAATGGGGACCCACCTTGCGTGATCACGTGGTGGGAGTGGTGCCGGGGGAGCACCAGATTCTGTCTCCAGATGATGAGCTGGCACAGCTGGGTGAACCAGAAGACAGTTTTCTACCTGCGATTCTACAGGTGCCTGGGGACATCGCTGGGGACGTTTTGTTCCCGCTGTGTGCTGCTGTTTTAACAAGTGTGCGGTTTGTTCAGTGTGAACACACGTGCCTCACCACAAGAACATCATGTTAGACTTGGAGGGCGTCTCAGTGCCAGGACTGGTAATTGCAACTTAACCTTGAGCTGGAGGCATGGAAAGCTTTTGGGGGTGAACAGTCAGAGCACATGTGAGGGGAGATGGAGAATCGAAACAAGTCGTGTACAAGTCACATGGTTGTAAAGTGCGCCTGGGGCACCTGTGATGGAGAAGCCAGGGGAGCGGGATCGGGGCCCTGCCACGTGGTGGTCAGTGCAGGCGCATTGAGAAGGCACCTTGGAGCAACTTGGAACAGAAGAAGGGGAGGGATCCGGGAGGTCTTGCTGAGCTTGGAGCCTTTGGCGGGACTTTGAGCCCAGGAGGGGCTGGGCAGAGGAGGGCCTCAGCCGGCAGAGTTTTTACGTGATCTCTGTGGACGTGTGGAGGCAGGGAACCGGCCTGGAGGAGGTTAGCATGGAGGGCTGAGCCGGGGTCACAGCTGGAGGGCGTGGGCGGAGGGAAGAGCCTGTGTCCTGCCCCCACCGGTCCCCACAGACAGCCGTGTTTCATCGGGAGCCCCAGGCACAGCCCTGCCCCTCGCGCTTGTCTTTTTTTTATGTTTGGCCGCACTACGCAGCATGAGGAATCTTTTCCCCGACCAAGGGTCGGACCTGCGCCCCTGCCGTGGAAGCACGGAGTCTTAACTGCTGGACCGCCAGGGCAGTCCCTGCAGCTTGTCTTTTTTTTTTTTTTAATATTGACTTACTTATTTTGGCTGCGTCAGGCCTTAGTCGAGGCACATGGGACCTTCGGCACGCGGGATCTTTAGTTGTGACGTGCGAACTCTTAGTTGCGGCGTTCATGCGGGATCTAGTCCCCTGACCAGGGATCGAACCTGGGCCCCCTGCGTTGGGAGCTTGGGGTCTTACCCACTGGACCACCAGGGAAGTCCCCCCTGCTCCTTGTCTTGATGCAGACCCCAGTCATCTCATTTAATTTACAGTATGTCTGAAGATACCTCTGTGAGATAAGGATGTCTCTTTTCCTCCCCCTCCCCCCTCACATAACCCCTAGTTACCAGTGTCCTGGACCACAGAGTTAGTCCAGATCTGCTCAGTTTCTCACATGTCATGGATTGTTAACAGCTCATTGAATCGGGATCCAGGTAAGGCCCACGTTGTGATTGGCTGATGTGAGTCTTCAGTATCGTCTTAAAATAAGAGCTTTATTGAGATGTAACTCACGTACCACACAATTCACCATTTAAAGTGTAAAACTCCGCATGCTTTAGTACCTTCACAGACTTGTGCAACCATCCCCACAACCTAATTTTGGACATTTTTGTCCCCTCCCCCCAAAGAAAGGCTGTACCCCTTAGCTGTGACTCTTCATCCCTGCCCCCCCCACCAGACCTAAACAACCACTCTTTTATTTTTCTAGCATCTTTATTGGAGTATAATTGCTTTACAATGGTGTGTTAGTTTCTGCTTCATAACAAAGTGAATCAGCTATACATATACATATGTCCCCATCTCTCCTCCCTCTTGCGTCTCCCTCCCACCCTCCCTATCCCACCCCTCTAGGTGGTCACAGAGCACTGGGCTGGTCTCCCCTAAACAACCACTCTCTTAATCTCTAGGTTTCGCCATCTTCTTTCCCGCTGCTCACTGTTGGTGGGTTGGAGAAGCTGGCTTGTGTGTGCTGTCTCGTTTCCCCACCAGCTAGATTTCGCTGATTGCATCTTCTTGGTGTAATTCAGCGTGTTTGTCTGTCCTCTGTGGATTTCCTGCAAATTAGTGGTCAGACCCAAAGGCTTGATCTGATGCAGGTTCTACTTTTTTGGGCTTTGTTGCTTTTTTTTTGGTGTGAATACTAGTTGCTGTCGATTGGTAATCATTAGGTTCCACTAATTCATTAGGGTTTGTACAACGCTGATGCTCTGTATCCACAAGAAAAGCTTCCCCTGGGCAGCTGTTTGGGTCTGGATCTGTCGTGAAGGCAGAGGAATGTCGGTGAACAGCATGAAGGCAGGACAACCTGTTCAGAAGAGAGGCTGGTCCGGGTAGGCGGGCACTGAGCCTGATGTCGGGGGTTTGGAGGTGATGCGGTGGGTACCCGGAAGGTGAGATGAGGGTGGGGCTTTTTTCTCTTCTGCAGGTAACGGGGACCCTCTGAGAATTTGGCAGGTGTGTGACAGGCCGGGGTGGTCTGGCCGGTGACAGGAGTCTTCACCGATGTTTGGTGGGGATGTGGTAGGGTTCCCTGTTGGTGGCAGGTCAGTGCTGAGGGTTGGAGAGTGGAGAGAGCAGGGAGGCCTGTGTCTGGGGCGGGAGGTGAAAACCACTCCCCCCAGCTGACCTGACGGCGTCAGCGAGGCGGACCCCGGGTAGGGAAGGAGCTGCAGGGGTAAGCTTTCTTTTGTAGATATGCTAAATTTCAGGCGATCCTAAGAAATCCGGGGGGAAAAAATCCATGGCATTCACTTTGCATCTTTATAGCGCCCAGTGCATTTTGCCTGGTGGGGGCCTGTTTCCTTCATTCTGTTGTAAACCCCATTTGCTCGCCGCCCAGGACCATCTTGGTTATCTTTTGTCTTTCCAGTGTCTACCGTAGTGTTTTCTTTTTACTCGATAAATCCTTATTACGTTCAATTCTTTATTGTTTAAAAGCTAAATCAATTGAGTTGAAACTTGTGTGCACGTCTGGAAAGCCCTGCCCCCAGCCCGGCGTGGCGCCTCTTCTCGCTCGGCCCTCCCTCACCCCTGGCGCCCTGTGGTTCTCTCCAGCTCCGCCTGGAGTCCAGGGTGCTGACTGTCGGGCAGTGTGGAGGGAAGTGGACCACGAGGCCACTTGCCAACTGACCTACTTAGATAGGTAGTGGATGTCCGTGGGAAGGTAAACGCGTGACCTCTCAAAGGGCCTGCAGTGAAGTCTTCCGCAGCACCCTGCAACCTCTCCACCGCCCTCCTGTGAGTGATTGGCCCTCAGTGTTGGTAGTTTCAGCGCGGGCAACCCTGAGCCGCACTGCTGCTCTGGCCGTTAGGGGCCAATTGCCTCCCTCTTGGCTTCCTTAGATCTTGTCCAAAGCTGTGCCCTCAGGAGACAGGCCTGGAAGGAAGCACCCAGCTAGAAGCTGCCTGGGCACGTGGAGTGGGGAGCCCGAGAGAGCACCTGCGCCTGTTTGTAGGCAGTGTCTTCACCTGTAAAGTGGGGATAAGTGCCTCCCTTCCTGTGAGGATAAAGCACATTAATGCATGCAAGTGCACAGGGCAGGGCTGGGCAGGTGTGGTGCTGGGATGGGACTCGGGACCGAGCTGAGAGTTGTGGTCTCACCAGGTGCTGGGGTCCTGTGATAAAGGGCTGGCGAGTCACTTTCTCTCAATGATGGCATTCTAGGGGTGAGTTAAGGGGAAAATGCATGTCTTCGGTGAAAATTCTCTGAAAAATAAATGCTGTGGGCTTCCCTGGTGGTGCAGTGGTTAGACTCTGCCTGCCAATGCAGGGGACATGGGGTCGATCCCTGGTCTGAGAAGATCCCACATGCCGTGTGGCAGCTAAGCCCGTGCGCCACAACTACTGAGCCCTTATGCCACAACTACCGAAGCCCGCGCGCCTAGAGCCCGTGCTCCATAACGAGAGAAGCCACCGCAATGAGAAGCCCGTGCACCGCAACAAAGAGTAGACCCGGCTCACCGCAACTAGAGAAAGCCTGGGCGCAGCAACAAAGACCCAACGCAGCCAAAAATAAATACATTTAAATAAATAAATAAATAAATAAATGCTGTGACGTAAATAGAAAAGATGGTGAGAAATTTGGTTATAAAACTGTAGGAACTCTGGGTGGTAATTTTTTTTTCTTTTGTCTTTAGAAGAGAAACAAAGAACTAGGTTGACTTTTTGAGGGATTTGAATCTCATTCCACCAGGGAAACATCTCACCAGAGATGGTGGGCGTCCTGGGTGCCTGGAACATCGTGTTGAGAAAGAGGCTGAGCCCCAGTCTGGGCTTATCGGAGGAGGAGGAGGGCGCCCAGATGGGTTTATCAGCGTCTGCCACGGGGGCAGCGGGCGAGGGTGGTGCCCTTCTGTCTGGCCGGCGAGTTGCCATCCCAGCATGACGTACTTTAAGGATGAGACACACCCTACTAAGCTATCCTATGGTACCTGGTGTCGTTCCCACAAACATTTATTTGAAGAGCGGTTTATATTTTATTTTTGCATGTTTTTATCAAAATAGGTGTTTTTAAGTCCGTGTTGTAGAATGATGGTTGTTAAAGAATCTTGCAGAGTCATCTTTCAGGTAGGGCATGCTCAGGCTGCTGCTGTGAGGTGGGGTTTTATTCCCCTGGTTCAGGTCCCTGGCCTCCTTTGAGGCAAACCTACAGCGCTTTCCCCTGCTTCTGTTACTTGTGTGGTCTATTCCAAGTGTGTCTGCACGTCAACAAAGGGAGAGAAAAAAGATCGGTGTTTCAGAGAGGCGGTGTTTTCAAAACGTCACAGCCTCTTTTTTTTTTTTTAATTGAGACGAAATTCACATAACATGAACCATTTTAAAGTGAACAATTCAGTACATTCAGCATCAGGCGACCATCTCCTCTGTCTAGTGCCAAAACATCTTCATCACCCCAAAAGAAAATCCTGTACCCATTAAGGAGTCACGCCCCGCTCCCCACTCCCTTCCTCCCTGGCAGCCACCAGTCTGCATTGTGTCTGTGGACTGGCTTCATCTGGATATTTCATGTAAATAGAATCATAAAATATATGACCTTTTACGTCTGGCTTTTTTCACTGAGCATAATGTTTTCAAGATTTGTGTCCTAGTGTGTGTCAGCACTTCATTTTTCTTTATGGTTGAATAACCCATTATGTGGCTATATCGCAGTTTGTTTATCCATTCTTTCTGTTGTTGATGGGCATTTGAGTGGTATCTACCTTTTGGCTGTTGTGAATAGCGCTGCTGTGAACATTCGTATACACCATGTTCGTATATGGTGTGTGGCATAAGTCTTCATTTCTCTTGGGCGCATACCTAGGAGTGGAATTGCTGGGTTTTACTCTGTCACTTTGTGAAGAGCTGCTGAACTGTTTCCATGGTGGCTGCACCACTTTACGTTTCTACCAGCAGCGGCTTGTCTCTCCACGCCCTCACCCACACTGATTATTGTCATCACAGCCTTTTAGAAAGTGAAGTTCTTAATGTAATATATCATATCTGGCATATTCTGTTACCAAACTGGAAAAAGATATTAGATTTAAGCCTGTTTTGCCAAGATCTACCTAATAGCTATAAGGCGTATCCATTTCTTTGTGCTAGAGTTTAGAGTATGTTTGGAACCTGGACAATTAGATAAACACAGTAAAGCTAAACAGACTTTAACAGGGTGGGAAAGAATATGAGAGTCCAATACCCAGATCAGGCCTGTGTGTCTAATGTCAAAAATGCTCACTCTGGGGCTTCCCTGGTGGCGCAGTGATTGAGAGTCTGCCTGCCGATGCAGGAGACACGGGTTCGTGTCCCGGCCCGGGAAGATCCCACATGCCGCGGAGCGGCTGGGCCCGTGAGCCATGGCCGCTGAGCCTGCGCGTCCGGAGCCTGTGCTCCGCAACGGGAGAGGCCGCAGCAGTGAGAGGCCCGCGTACCGCCAAAAAAAAAAAAAAAAAAGCTCAGTCTGAGTAAATACTGAGTGCCCACTATGTGCTAGGTGTCTTGCTCAGTGCTCGGGGAACGATGATGGGTGCAAACCCAGGTCGCTCCTGCCCCCTGAGCTCACTGACCGAGTCGTGAACACAGACGTGCAATGCATGGTCACCACAAATCCATGCGAGATGGCGGGTGTTTTAGTGCAGGCGGGAGGGGGCAAATTCCAGAGCGAATGTGGAATGTGGCGGTGGGGACCCTGTCCTGTTGGGGGCCTGGGATCGGGCTGCACCTGGGATGGGGCTGCATGGGCCCGGGGGCAGAGGCCTCCCTGAGCACAGCAGTTTTAATCCAGTACCCTGGGGAGCAGGTGTGAGAGTTGCACACATGCCTCGTATGTTTCTGAGGAGCTCCTGGCTGCCGGGTGGAGAAGAGATGGGAAGTGGCTTGGAAATGTGCAGAAGTGTCACGCTGGAGAGGTCCTGCAGGCGGAGGATGGGGCAGGTGTGGTCTAGGCAGAGCAGAGGGTCTGGAAGGTGTCTGATTTATTTGGGGCTTGGATGGGTGGTGATGCAGCATACTAGTAGAAGTGGGCAGATTTAAGTTGAGTTTTGCAGACTTTGAAAAAAATTTTAAGGAACTTTTTAGTGAAGAAAATCTCAAATGCACATGAAAGCAGAGGGAGCAGTACAGGGAGCCCACGTGCGGCCGTCACTCCGCCCGGCCGTTCGGGCGCCTCGCTCACCTGTCTCTCCTGCTCCCCCACCCTCCGGTACTTGAAGTATCGTGTCATTGCACTCGTAAGGATTCATTTATTTTGAAATAATTTTAGACTTACAGGAAAGTAGCCAAAAGAGTACTACAGTAGAGTTCCCGTACCAGCTGCCCCAGTGTTACCATCTTCTGTAGCTAGAGGGCGGCTACGAAAACCAGGAGGTTGACATTGGCATAGTACGGTTACATCACCAAAGATCGCACTCGGATTTGGCTGTTAGCCTGACTAATGTCCGTTTCCCTGACACCCCCTGTCCAGTTCTGGGCCTCTGTCCAGCCTCGGGGGCCTACCTTGCACGTCCCCTCGCTTTCTCCAATCTGTGACAATTCCTCGTTCTTTCTTCGTCTTTTGTGACCTTGATGTGGAGCTCTTTCAGGTTGGTGCCTCCATCTTTTCAACACACCCCACCGTTTTCTAATTATTTCCCTTCTGGACCTACAGGATACTGCAGTCTCTTCTTGTATTTTTCCTGCCCCAATTCATTTCGTCGAGGAGCCCTGGTTCTTTTTCTTGGAGAAATGGTGTGAGAAGCTGAGACCTGCTTGCTGAGTGTGCTCCTAGCCCCCTGGGGTGCCCTCGCTTCCGGTTCTCTCAGTGTACACAAGATATACATGTATTTGTACTCACGTGCGTGTACATACACATCTGTATTTATCTCTCTGTGTATGTATTAGAAGCCATGAGTTCACACTTGCGTTTCTGATTCCAGTCCAATACCACATGGTTTATTCTTGCTTCTTTCCTTATTTGTAACTTCCTCATCAGGTAGTGAGACGTCTGGGTCTCATTATCCACAATGTATCTGCTCATTTGTCCAGACCTAGCATACACAGAAAGTAGTTTTAGAATGACTGCCCGGCCCCTGGGAGAAACAAGCCTGCTCACTGGAGAACTGATCTGTGCATGGCCCCCAGCATTTGGCCGTGGAGTACTCAGTCAGGATGTTAGCTTCCGAAGTTCCTCCCTCGCTTCTCGCCCACCCCCTTGGGTGGGGTTAGCACGCAGTCTTAGGGCGCCTGCTCTGCTCTGTCCTCCCTTCTCTAACAGTTACTGAGAGAGCTGTGCAGCATATGCTACATTGCATTAGTGGGGTTTTTTATTTTTTATTTACTTATTTTTTTTGCGGTACGCGGGCCTCTCACTGCTGTGGCCTCTCCTGTCGCGGAGCACAGGCTCCAGACGCGCAGGCTCAGCGGCCATGGCTCACGGGCCCAGCCGCTCCGTGGCGTGTGGGGTCTTCCCGGACCGGGGCACGAACCCGTGTCCCCTGCATCGGCAGGCGGACTCTCAACCACTGCGCCACCAGGGAAGCCCTATGTCGTTTCTTTTCACCAATATCTTGAGCATTTCTGAGTGCTATTTCTTTGTTGGGGGGGTATGTTTACAACAGTGTCTAAAGTAAATAATGATGGCAGCACGCTTGTGTCAGGTGGTGGTCTCCCACGGGACACAGGTAATGAGCACGGGCAGCTGTGGCCCGATTCCTGGTTAGGTGCCACCCAGCTGTGTGACAGTTCTCATGCCGGTCATACCAAACGGGCATGAGACCGAGGCGCGAGACCGAGAGGACGATGACGTGCCAGTAATTCCCTCAGAGAGTCATTGTGAAGGTTCGGTGGCTTAACAGGCTCGAGCACTCCTGTAGCTGCTGGTTTCCCTATCATCCTTACGTGTACTCAGAGCTCACACTCTTCCTTCAGAGCACTTTTTTACTGTCCCCAGTAAAGTGTTGAGGGATGGCTCGGCGTCCTGTCTCTCACTGACCCTCAGCTGCCAGAGGGCAGGACCACATCTCGTGACCGCATGCGCAACACTGTTGCTAGTGGAGATTAGCTTGTCCATTTGGTGGAGGGTGTGTCTGTGTGTCTGTGTGTGTCTGTGTCTGTGTGTAGGGTGGGGGAGGAGACAGGCTGCTTACTAAAAACACACAGGCACTTAGATGGAAACGGTTAGTGCCAAGGCATGTCTGTTCCCTAGGTGTTAATTGCACACGCCCTGTGCTAATAAGTCAACTTCATGCATAAGGTGGGCTCCGGGCGGAAGCCGTATCCCAAGGCTGAGAACAGGAAAGAATGGAGCTGCTCCACCCCCTGGGAGCTGGACAGGGGCTCTGCAGCTGCGTCCTGGGTTCACAGCATCACCTCACTCGCCACGTTACTGCTGGTGCCTGTAAAATGGGGGTGGTGATAGGACCAATTTTTATTAGAACTAATAACAATGTCAAATTATGTGTCAGAGGTATCAGGACGTTTGTCAGCATGATGTATTTTATATATAATATAGAGATATGATAAATGCTGGTTATACTTATTCATTGTAATTATCAATGTTCTGTGATTGTTAATTACATAATAGCTAATATAACTTGTTGTTACAGTGATCATATTAACGTCATTTTATTGTGAAGGTAAAAAACGAGTTAACATGGAAAGTGCCTGCTGCTGCCTAGGGTGTGCTCAGTGCGTGTTCCTTATTATTACAGCGATGATTTTAGCGGGTGGAAGAAATGTTGTGGCTTCTTTAAGGAGTGTGCCCTTCTTAGGGGAATCTGAAAATTACACTTCGAGGGACGTTTGTGCCAGCGCTGTCTGGGGCTGGTGAGGGCTGCGTGAGGCAGGTGCGGGCTTGGGGACGTCTTGGGGAGGCTCCTCTCTGGCCTGGGCCACGGGGCAGAGAAGTTGTGCAGGGCTTGGTCACAGGGGTGCCTGTGCAAGGACGTGGACCTCCCGGTGCAAACCCTCTGTAGTGCCCCCAGTACTCCACTGAGCGTGCCCTGCGTGGCAGCACGTCTGTCAGTCCACAGGATCTTCCATTATATTCCAGAAAGGTGCGTCCACTGGGGGTGAGCTTTGGTTTAGAGATTAGAGATTACAAATTGATATAGATGAGTGATGTAGCATATGTTTCTCATAAAAAAACCCTTCTTCGAATGGGAACAGCCTTTTCTTTTTCTTCTAAGTGACGGTTCTGGTCTTTGGTCCAAGTTGTTTGCTTGGACATTGTCAAAGTTATTTCTAAACAAAGCCCCAGAAGAAACAAAGCAGACCCGTTAGTGCTGTAACTCAATAGTGTGTTTTAATTTGAAACAGGCAACTGCGTGGATGGGATATGTGGTGCCCGGAAGGGGAACATCTCTGCGTGTAACAAAGCTGTGTGGAGAGCTGGAAAACCGACACTTCCAAGAAGCTCGTCCAGCTTTTTAAACTAGCAAAACCCCTCTGAGCATGTTAAAATTTCATTTAACTTGTGTTTATCTCCCCAAACCATGCCACAGTCCACAGAAACTACTATTTCTGACCTGATGTGTGGCGCCCTTTTATTCTGTCCCTAAAGTATCAGCTGTTGGTCCACTAGTGGAGAGGCCCCCTCTTCATTTTGGCTCTGCCACCGCTCAGACGGCTGTTTCAGCGTGGTGAAAGCTGGGCCGTGCGCTCGGCAGACTCCCTGGGGCCAGGGCAGCAGCGAAGGGCCACCTGTGGGCCCTGGAGCCTAGGAGCAGGTGTAGGCAGCTGGTGGCGGCTGACCCCTGGCTGGCTGCTCCTGGGCCAGTAGGACCTGAGTCCTGCGTGGTGCCCTGTCTCCATCCACTTTATTACATTTTTGCTTATTTTGTTTTATTTTTAAACGTTTATTTATTTATTTTGGCTGCGCTGGGTCTTTGTTGCGGCACACGGGACCTTTGTTGTGGCACGCGGACTTCTTAGTTGTGGCATGCTGCGTGATCTAACCTGGGTTGTTCCCTGACCCGGGATCGAACGCGGGCCCCCTGCATTGAGAACGCGGAGTCCTACCCACTGGACCGCCAGGGAAGTCCCATTTTTTGCTTACTTTAAAAGTGGTTTGTTTTAAATGTTTGCATTTAGTCAATCAATACCTGTGTCCTTACAGCTAAAAGTGCTATTTACAGCATGATTACAGGACTTAGGAAGCAGTTAATTGTGGACTGTGCTGAAAGCAATGAATGAGTGAATGGCAGTGACCTGCAGGGAGTGGCCACAGGTCCGTGTGTGAGGAGGGCATTAATGAGAATCACACACGTGAAGTTTGAGACTTGGGAAGTGGCTTCAGCTGGCAGGTGTATGAAGACTGCAGGGTGCAGGAGGTCAGTTCAGTGATGGCAGTAGCAGCTCAGTGGGCGTCCTGCTGGCTGCGTGCCACTCGGAGGGTGCTTTTCTTTTTTTTTTTAACATCTTTATTGGAGTATAATTGCTTTACAATGTTGTGTTAGTTTCTGCTGTATAACAAAGTGAATCCGTTACACATATACATGCATCCCCATATCTCCTCCCTCTTGCGTCTCCCTCCCTCCCTCCCTATCCCACCCCTCTAGGTGGTCACAAAGCACCGAGCTGGTCTCCCTCCCCGTGCTATGCGGCTGCTTCCCACTAGCTATCTGTTTTACATTTGGTAGTGTGTATATGTCCATGCCACTCTCTCACTTCGTCCCAGCTTACCCTTCCCCCTCCCCGTGTCCTCAAGTCCATTCTCTACGTCTGCGTCTTTGTTCCGGTCCTGCAATGGTTCTTCATAACCATTTTTTTTTTTTTTAGATTCCATCTATACGTGTTAGCATACGGTATTTGTTTTTCTATTTCTGACTTACTTCACTCTGTATGACAGACTCTAGGTCCATCCACCTCACTACAGATAACTCAATTTCGTTTCTTTTTATGGCTGAGTAATATCCCATTGTATATATGTGCCACATCTTCTTCATCCGTTCATCCGATGATGGACACTTAGGTTGCTTCCATGTCCTGGCTATTGTAAATAGAGCTGCAATGAGCATTGTGGTGCATGACTCTTTTTGAATTATGGTTTTCTCAGGGTATATGCCCAGTAGTGGGATTGCTGGGTCGTATGGTAGTTCTATTTTTAGTTTTTTAAGGAACCTCCATACTGTTCTCCATAGTGGCTGCATCAACTTACATTCCCACCAACAATGCAAGAGGGTTCCCTTTTCTCCACACCCTCTCCAGCATTTATTGTCTGTGGATTTTTGGATGATGGCCATTCTGACTGGTGTGAGATGATATCTCATTGTAGTTTTGATTTGCCTTTCTCTAATGATTAGTGATGTTGAGCATCCTTTCATGTGTTTGTTGGCAGTCTGTATATCTTCTTTGGAGAAATGTCTGTTTAGGTCTTCTGCCCATGTTTGGATTGGGTTTTTGTTTTTTTGATATTGAGCTGCATGAGCTGCTTGTAAATTTTGGAGATTAATCCTTTGTCAGTTTCTTCATTTGCAAATATTTTCTCCCATTCTGAGGGTTGTCTTTTCGTCTTGTTTATGTTTTCCTTTGCTGTGGAAAAGCTTTTAAGTTTTCAGAGGGTGCTTTTCGTATTCGGGCTTGACCTTAGCGGGACCTGTCACACCCGCCATTATGGAAGTGAGAAAACTGAGGCACAGGGTGCAGGGCACACAGCGGGAAGTACTGGATCCCCGATTTGGACCTGGGCAGCTACCTGCGGTCCTAGAACCTGGACCCCCAGTGCCCAGACAAGTGGGTGAAACTTGCTGGGGTTGATGAACGCATGGGAGGGTAGCTGACTGGCTTTGCCATTATTATGCAAATGTGCAGGACTTTGTAAGGGAATTCTTTGTAGTAGCACAAACTTCGTTACGAAATAAAAGGGAAAAATTGACTTAGCTTAAGTGGGTTTGGATTTTCCAGTGTTTTGATTAAATAACATTCAGTTGATTTTGGTGGGGGGAGGGCTGCTCTTTTGAATTAGTGAATACTGACTGAGTTTTACCTTTGCTTTCTTTAAAACCACGGATTTCTGAGTCTGTTTCGGGCCATGGTGCCCTCCAGTTTGCCCCAGGAGGGGATTTCCAGTAACCGTCCTTTGCTGACATCCCAGGCATTTTCTTACCACTCACTGACGTCTGATCATTTTCACATGCTTTTGTGAAGGGTGATGACCAGAATGGGGTGATAGGATGAAGGGCCTTGTTAGAGCCCAACTCCTGGGTCCGTGTACCATTTTCCCCCTTTTTACATGAGAATGAAACGGGCTTCACTTGGGGAGGTGGCCCGGGGAGCCACGGCTGTGTGGGTGCTCCCCTTGGCTTGTGAGACAGCCGTCACCGTCACCCCTTAGTCTGTGTAATCGTAGCGTGTCGCCACCTTGAGAGCCGGTTCCATCGTGTGGCGTGTTAGTGCAGCAGTGGGGGAGATGGGGGAGGAGGTGTGGGTTGTTGTTGCTTTTTTTTTTTTTTTTTTTTAAGGTAAACCTGGAAAATAGGCAAAGCAAAGCATGTTGTGGACTTGGAGAGCCCCCAGGTGGTTTCCCCTCTCCTCTGCAGTTTCGTAGCCTGTGGAGGTCCCAGGGCTGGTGAGGAGTGAGTACCAGTCCGTGACCCTCCAGCATGGTGGCTGTTGATGTTGCTGTTTGCTCACTGAAAGTGACGGCGAAGAGCACCTGTTTGCTCAGGTCTTGTCCCTGGTGAAATTTTATGTATTTTGAAGCGAATGGTGTTTGCTGTCTCCGACTTGAGCACTTGACAAGTAGTTGTTTAAACTGAAGTAACTGGATGCACTTGGAGGTGAAGTGAGGATTTGCCACACCTGCACAGAAGGTGCACGGTGCACTCGTCCTTGTATTACAGGGTCCTGAGGGCTCAGTATTTACGCAGACTTTGTGTGCCCACCTTCCTCCCCATCCCTGGTTGTGGGTATCGGGAGAAAACTGTGTTAATGCAAAGACAGTTGTAAATCACTTAACCATTGAGGTCTGCTGTGGATCCTTTCAGTTCCTTTGAAACAAGTGCGGGCTACTGCCATGTTTACTAGTGATTGACTTTGTGTTTATTCTGGTGACATTTTCTGTATGTGTCCGTTTCCCGTTTTGGTGGGTAGTTTCCTAGAGAGAGTGGCTGTGGAGTGCAGTCTTTAATTGCTCACCTCTCATACCAGCAAGACACAGCACTGGTGGTGAAGCCGTCTCTGGTCGACTGGTCAGGCGAGCCGCCAGACGGTGGCAAGAGAGCACAGTCACCGGGGATGGTCAGACCACCCAGCTCCTCTTGTTGCTGTTCTTATCTGTTGGGAACCAGATCAGAAATGTCTGCAATACCTCCTTTACTAGTCAGAGTTTCCTTTGGGTCACTGGCATTTGCCACCCTTGCCCTTATTCCTGGAGAAGTGCGAGGCGGAACCGCTCTGGATGGCCAGCCACACCCATAAAGTGATAAATCAGGCAGCGGTTCTGGAACCCTTTTGTGTTAGGACCTCTTTATATTCTCAAATTGCCAAGGTCCCCACAGACCGTTTGTTTATGTGGGTTACACACTGTATAAGATCTTAAAACTGAGGGGCTTAAAAAATACTTAATGTGCTGTAATGACGAATATTTAATGTACTGACAAGAAATCTGATGTCTATTAATATATCATGTTCTTATGAAAGAATTGTTTAAAACTAAAAACGAGGTAATGAGAAGAGTGGTTTCACATTTTTGTGACTCTCCTTTAGGTTTGGCTTAATAAAAGCAGCAGTTGGTTTCTGCATTCAGTCTGCTGGGATATGGTGTTTTGGTTGAAGTATACGAAGGAACCCTGGCCTACGCTGATCTGTGGCTGAAAGGGAGGAGTGTTAGAGGCCTTTGCAGGTTGTGGGTGTTCTTCTTTGCCACCACACCGGAACGCAACAAGTCGTAGTTTCTTACAAGCTAGTTTCCGTGCAGGGTCCGGAACCGCACCGGTTGCGGCGTGAATCGATCTGTAGCCAGGTGACTTTGGGACGTCCCGCGTCGTCATTGGAGGACATTGGTTTGCAGAGTTTTCAGGTCTTTCAAACACAGGGAAGAGTCACACTCGGGGACATCGCATCACTGCTGCTCTCGCCACACGTCTAAGTATTTGGAGGCTTTAAGCTCGTGGCGGCGAGTACAAGTTTTCCACAATTCTAATTGTCACGTTGAAGCTTGAATTTTATCATCGCCACAAATACTGGCAGCCGTGTTCTTGGAGCGGCAAAAGCCCACTTGGTTCAGTTTTGAGACGGTGTCTGCCCAGCTCCCAGCTCCAGTCTCCAGTTGGAAAAGGGGGTCAGCTCACAGCTCACACGGACACAATCGCTGTTCCTCGGCATTCCATCGTACCTTGGGATACGAACATTTCCTGCTTCTCACACAGATAATGAGAAGGCCTGAGGGTCAGTGTTTCATGAACACATTCTACTGCTTTGTTAAGGACATTTCTAGGTAAACTGGGTTTTCCGCATTCTGGTCATGGGGCCGGTAAGAGCACAGATCGGCACCGCTGCCTTGCTCGGCGCTGAGGCGCCTGGCGGTTTTACCTGCCGTTGAACCATCAGTGCAGTTGTCAGCACAGAAAGGGCAAATGACATCTCAGTATTAGATGGACGTAGTTTTGACCTTGGGAATCCCCTCGAAGGGTCTTAGGACCCCTCAGGAGTTCCCAGGACCGCGCGTGGAGAACTGCTGAATCAGGAGAATCCTGAGTTCTGTTCTGTTTCAATCTACCAAACGGTCTGTGTGTGAATACTTAATGCCACCGTGTGTTAGAAAGATGTTCCACTTTAATTAAATTGTATCATGATTTACAAGCATGTTTTATTAAACTACCCAAGAAGACAGTCCGATTTGGAGTTTGAATTCTTGTTTGTGTGGCCCATCTGGGACTGCAGGAGGGGTTTGGGGCTGGAACAGACCTGGATGGCCTGTTTCTTGGAGCAGGTGTAGGTGGGAAGCCGTAGGATGGACTGTGGGACGGAAAAGGGACCCTCGTCTCTGCTGCGGAAGGAAATGGGGTCAGTGCTTTCTTTTGGGCTCTTGGTGAAGGAGTGTGGCTCTCCCTCAGGTCTCAGAGCTCTTTTTGAAAATAGGCAACTCAAGGGAGTGGTGTCTTTAGTTTGCTGAATTCTGTTTGTGCTTTTTGTGAGGTGTTGTGGAAGCTGTCCTGTGAAGAAAGCCTCTGTCTTCGCCTGCAGGTGCGGATGGGGTTTCCGATCATCTGAGCACACGCTGAGTTGGGATTTCCTTCTGAGGTTATCAGTCTGGAAGTGCTTCCATTCCTGGCTGGCGTCCAGATGGAGTTTACAACACCTCTGTGGGCCTAGAGAAAGACCCTGCCCCCTTCCCTGCCACCTGTCCTGCTTGTTCTTTATCACCACTGTATTTAAAAATAAAGTGTACCCCCCTCCCTCCCCAGGAAACAGCCTGGGGTCCTCTTGGAGGCTTGTTGCCAGGGGTGCTTGTGTGAAGCACCATCGCTTGGCTGCATCTCCGAGTGGTTTTTAGGGGCTTTTGCTCGTAGCTTCTGACCTGCTCTAGAAAAAAATATGAGCGAATGGTGTGACCTACATAGAGGAAGGTATTCTAATTGATTCCTAACGAGCAGGCAGTCACTTCCCTGTGTGTGAAAAATTGTTGGTAAAGAGTTGTGCTGACTTCCCTGCTGTCTTGTCACAGCCCGGGCCCAGGGACAGCGACAGAAGCCCCATCTATTGTCGGGATCAGTGCCGTGTCCCCCGCTGCCCCCTGCGCTCCTGACCGCTGTCTCTGTACCTGCCTTCCTTCCGTGTGTGGAGTACTGCTCTGGTGCTGGGCCCCGTCCTAGATGCTGAAGAGAAAGTGGGCCAAAGCAGATGGTTCCTACTCTCAGGGAGCTTAGGATCTGGTTGGGGGAGATGGGCAGACAATCAGTGGGTAGAATGTATGCCGTGCTGGGTTAGGGCAGGACTCTGGACAGCGGGTTCCTGCCAGAGCAGGAGCGTGCAGCCGAGGAAGAACCTGCGTGCCGAGGCCTGAGCCCGGCACAGTCCTGCAGGGCTGCGGCCGGGGCCCTGCTGTGGCCACACTGCCTACTTGGACACAATCAAAGGTTGCCAGCTATTTATAGAACGCGTTCTAAACCCTGGAGCGGGTCAGGACCGGGTCCTCGCCCGCCCCCCTGCCCCGCACTTCTGGCCGCGTGGGTCCCGGCTCCCTTTCCTGTGGGTGGAAATTCCTTCTTCCCAGGATCTGCTCAAAACGGCTTTCCTGTGAAACCCTGCCGAATAGCTAAGTCAGAATGCCTTGGTGTTCCCCCACGGCCCACAGGCACTCGGCTTGTTCCCCAGCGTCTGTCTCCTTCCCTTCGGGTGGTCCGTGACCAGCCAGCCCATCAGGGAGCTCACGGTCCCGTCGGCCGGCACATGGTTAATAGGGTCTGGTGGGTGTCAGTCCCTGGAGGTGGTGTTGGTGGGACCCGCAGGGAGGTCCCGGTGCAGTGGGAGGTGCCGGGTGGGCAGGAGGCGCACTGGACACTGGATGGATGGACGGGCAGGTGGACGGACAGAGCTGGCAGTGGACAGGGCTCCTCTGCTGTGCTGATCCTGCATGGGGGGGGACGCTCCTTGAGGCCACTGCAAAGTGCCCGTTTAGGTGTTCAGACGTCAAGAGCCCTCTGTTCTGTGACCCAGCAGGTGACCCTGGTGTCACTCTTTGGAGCGATTGGAGAGCAAAATCCTGGCAGAGAAGCCCCTCCCTTACTGCTTCCATCTAACCCCTTCAGCATTTAGTGCTCCTGGCGTTTTTTAGGTCTGGTAGATCGCTGGCCCCAAAGCACAGAAGCTCCGCTGGCCGAGAGTGCAGGGCTTGGTGGTTTTTCTGGCACCCGTGCCCGCTTGGGTAGCTGCAAGCAGCTCTGCTCGGGTGAGGTTTCCAAATGACACGCTGTATGCCACCGGCCATGACCTTCCCTCCACCTATGCTGTGCCCGCCCGGCCTGCGGGCAACCTGCCGGACCTGAGCAGCTCCCAGGATGGGGAAGAGAGACCGTCTGGTGGGGTCTCCACTGACGATTGTGCAGAGGAGGACGAAAGGGGATACGGCCAGCGTGCCCAGGAGCTGGTGGTGTAGCACTGGAGAGTGGCGGGGCCTTACCAGTGGGCACGGCTGAGTGAGAACAGAGGTGGTGTATCAGTATTGTCAAAGAAACGTGTAAAAACCCGTGTTCTGATGGGTTATCTCTGTCTTGTATGACACTAATATTCAGAAAAACACAACAGCTTTATTTTCTCAAGATACAGCTCACGAAGCCTCAAATTACCACTGTATTTTATTTTATTTTTTAACATCTTTACTGGAGTATAATTGCTTTACCATGGTGTGTTAGTTTCTGCTGTATAGCAAAGTGAATCGGCTATACGTGTACACATATCCCCATCTCTCCTCCCTCTTGCGTCTCCCTCCCACCCTCCCTGTGCCACCCCTCTAGGTGGTCACAGAGCACTGCTGGGCTGGTCTCCCTGTTTACCACAGTATTTTCATGTGTTGCTGCTGAAGATCTGAAGAATCTGCTGGTGCTGATAATTCATGCAGTGAGTGTGTTCTCCAGAGGAAGGCCCCCAGTTCCTCTCCATGGGGCTCGGGAGCTCCGTGCCGAGAAGATACATCCATGAAGTATGGCGTATATGTGTATGTATGTATATATTTGTATATATGTAGGTAGGTGCATAAAATACATACGACATCAAATTCACCATTTTAAAGTCTACTTTTCAGGGCATTAAGTACATTCACGGTGTTTGCAAACCACTACCTCTTACCTAGTTCCAGAACTTTCCATCACCTGAAGAGAAACCCTGTACTCATGGCTGTCCCTGTCCATTCTGCACTCTCCCAGCTGCTGGCAGCCTCCCCTGCTTGCTGTCGCGGTGTGTCTGCCTGTTCTGGATGCTTCGGGTGGATGGACTTATACGCGAGGTGGGCTTTTGTATCTGGCCTCCTTCGGCTAACGGTGTTCTCAAGGTTCATCCAGGTTGTAGCGGGTGTCAGTACTGCATTCCTCTTTATGGCTGAATAATATTTCACTGTAGGGATAGACCACATTTCGTTTTATCCATTCATTTGTTGATGGAAACTTGGGGTTGTTTCCAAATATTAAAGTTTTAAATTATAAAATTCTTCATTTGCTGTGCCTTCGAGCCTTACCAGAATTGAAATGTGTGTGACTCTTTTATCAGGGGACACACAGGCCCATCTGGCTCATCTTCCGCGCTGTGCTGAGAGCGTTGGCTTTTGGA
Organism: Delphinapterus leucas; assembly: GCF_059928025.1. NCBI lineage: Eukaryota > Metazoa > Chordata > Mammalia > Artiodactyla > Monodontidae > Delphinapterus > Delphinapterus leucas. Next base: position 3,013,911 of record NC_143145.1, read on the forward strand.
GAACGTCGCCGTTGATCCCCGTTTGCCTTGTGGGAAGGGAGGGCGGCAGTTGGGAGCTACAGGTGCCTGCTTGTGTGTCTCACTGAGCCCCTTCCTTAGGGATTAGAATCTACCTGCTTCCTTCGGGCGAATTAAAATGTAGTTGATGTTCTGAAGAACAGCGTTCTTCCTCTGTGTATATTATTATGGGGAAATCTTACCTAATTTTTAGTAAACCTTTCTGAGCTGTAAGGTTTTTGTTTGCTTTTGTTCTGTTTTTTTGGCCGCACTGTGCAGCATGTGGACCAGGGATTGGACCTGTGCCCCCTGCAGTGGAAGTGCAGAGTCTTAACCACTGGACCGCCAGGGAAGTCCCAGATGTAAGGTTTTTTAAGTCAAACTCAGTGAGCATGACTGAGATATAAGCATGAAACATATTCTGCATAATTTGTTTATAATATTGGTCATATTTAGTATATTCCACAACTTGAAGGCACGGAGTATTAGACAGAGTGGGGAAGACAGTTATTTTTGACACTCTGCTTCATTTTGCAGGAGTTGATTGACATGTCCCTTTGCTGGGGACTTCCGCAAGCCTGGCGGTTTTCCCTGCACGAGGGCTCTTAACTTGCCCATCCTCACTTTGCTCCTGGGCTGACTCTGAGGCCTCTGAGCAGGCTTGTAGCTTTCCCCTCCTTTCTGGAAAAGTTCCCTTCACTTAGCTTCGTCAGCCGTGTTTGTGGTCATTCATCTCCCCGGTTGCGCCTGCGGTCAGGAGGAAGCTGCTGGAGGGCCTGTGAGCCTGGACCCGTGTGCAAGGCTGCCGTCAGCCGGTCGGCTGGCCCCGGGGTCACGGCTGACTCAGAGCCCACCGCCCTCACGCAGCGGCTCCGGCACCACCGACGAGCGCTCCTCACCCTTCCCGGGAGAACGCCCGTGTGCTCGCCCGCACCATCGCGTGCGGTTCCAGGCACGTGTGCCCTCTGGTTCGGAGCGGTGGCCTGGCCCTCGTGCGTCCCCTCCTGGGAGGGGGTCTTCCCTGCCTGGAGTGCTGCTTCTGCAGCTGGCCTCAGCCCCGCTCGCTTCTTTCCTCTGGGAATCCCATCCACTGTGATCATCCCCGCATTTGCTGTAATGTCTTTCAAACTTTAAAGGTACTTTTAACTTCCTAACATGTATAAAAGGAAAGCCTGGTGGTCCCTGTATGTTCATCACTCAGCCTCAAGAAGTACCAACGTGTGGCCCGTCTTACTGGTACATTTTGAAAGAAATCCCACGTCGCATCATTTATCCACACATCATTCAGTGTGTGTCTCTGAAAGATGGGGACTCCCTCTAGAAACAGGGTCACAACACTGAATCTTGAGGAATGGCCCCTCCTTCATATCATGACGTATACAGTAAGCGCTCAGATTTCCCAAAGGCATGTTTACTGTTGGTGTGTGTGAATCTGTATTTGTGCACAGAATTAGCTGTTAATTCTACCGTACCTAAACATTTTTGCCTGTGTGATTTTCAGGTTCCTGAGAGTTAACTCCCAGCTACCTGCCCAGCAGAGGCCGAGTCTGCTTCGGACTTTTCCCACAGTGCAGGGCATGCGTTGGCCGCTCACGTGTTAGGGATATTTTCCATTGTATCATTTGCCTAGCGCTCCCCCAAGCTCTGGCTTCAATTCAAACAGCATCTCCCCTTGGCCTGAGCCTCCAGGCCCGCTGGGTGCGCCTGGGCCACCGCAGGCTGGCTGGACAGCTTTGCCACCTTGGCTGGTCCCCTCATGGGCCTGGACCGCTGGCACCTTCAGCGCTGCTCCCCGCTGCGTCTCATTTCCCCCACCCCGGAAGGCAGGGTCCTGGAAGAGTGAGTGGCAGAAACACACAAACTCCTTTGAAAGCCCATGTCGTTGTGGCAAGTTTGGTGGCGGGCCGTGCACCTGAGGTGGGAGGGACCCCAGACACTGGCCATCAGCCCCATCTGCAGAGCTCCTCGTGGAGACAAGCTGCCCCGGGGCTGAGTCCGTTTGTAAGAAATGCCCGGGGCAGGTGAGAGCACTGAGGCAGAGCAGGCCAGTGGTCTCCGGGGGCTGAGGGTGGGAGGGAGCGGGGAGGGGTTTCTTCTTGGGGTGATGAAAATGTTCTGGAAACCCAGTGGCCAAGGCTGCTCAACATTGTGGATGTACTAAAAGCCACTAAATTGTACACTTGAAAATGGTTAGGATGGCAAATTTTATGTTATGTGAATTTTAATAAGGTAAAAAAACAAAAAACAAAAAACTGGGCTTTTGATCATTTCACGCGTATTCATGATCCTAGATTTCCAAACTTGGTGTTGAGCTTGAAGGCGGCAGCATACTTCGCTCTGAGGGATGCCTTTTTGGTTGAATCATGACCCACCAAAAATGGCATTTGTGGTTCTACCTTAAGCTCAGTGAGACCGACCAGGGTGCAGGAGACCCTGACTCTTGTCTTCACCAAGCTGCAGAGGGCACTGGGCATGCATAGAGCTCTAGCTAATGGTGGGGCCTGGCGTGGATGGGAAAATGCCACAATTATGTCATTTCAAGATAACAGTCAGCGCTCCGCATCTGGCACCATCCACAATCCAAGATGTGGGCAAGTACCATTAAATTTTTTTTCAGTCTTCTGAAAAACTCAGAAACACATTTCTGTTTATTTTAAATTGTGGGCTTGTTTCTCTTATAGAAGAATTGATTGAAGAGGCCCAACAGTCCTGGGGTTTGATCTGCTTGATTTTCAAACAATGTGCTCCTAATTCTGACTCCAAGAAAATTGTACCTCTACGGGATGCCGCTCTTCAGAAGTGACGTTTCAAATATCTGGACGTTGTTTGCCCTCCAGTTGTACAGATTTGGGGAATTTTCCGATTTCTGTCATTTGGTAAATTTGCTTTTAAGTATCCCCTCGGGGAGTTGCTTTCATTCCAAGTGTGGGGATTACAGTCAAATTAATGCTCAGTTGAATTGGATTGAGCCACGGGTATCGGCCACAGGAGCCTTGCTGAAGTGTGCAAGGAAATTTTACGTCTTAAAGCTAAAGCTTATTTTATTTAGTCTTTTCAGATGTTTGTCTTGGTATAAGGAACATTCTGGGATCTGTTTGTTTGGTAATAGCACCATGATATTTGCTATTCAGTGTGTGCCTTGTTTTATTAACATTTAAAGTAACATTTCTTTTCGAAGTATCATGACTATAGTTAAAAATAAACATGGGAGTATTCTTATAACAAAATCTGAGTTGAAGCGCTTGGTTTCTAAATATATCACTGAGGAGAGGAAGTATTTTTTTCCTTTACAATGGCAGTGTGGCAGACATGACCCTGTAGATATCCAGGCTGGGAATAGTTTGATGTGTAATCCAAGAAACCATGTTTATCTCAAAAAAGATATCATAAAGAGAGGCTGAAGTTTTTGCTTTGTAATGTTTATTTTTAACCTCTGTTTTATTCTATTAAAAATAAAAAGACTCGTGTTCATTGTAGAAAAACATAGTGACTACAGAAGGATGCGTTAGTTGGGGCACATGAAGCTCTTAAATAGATCTAAACCTAACGGCTCCTGTAGGAATCCAAACTCATGGAGGTTTATTTTTCCTCTGTCTAAATTTCCAGGGGTGTGTGGGGTTCATGCCCTGTTCCGGGAGCATCCTGAGAGCAAGGCTGAGTGCATCTCCACCCTGAAGGCGAGGGGCCTGGAGGGGAGGTTTGTGGGGTCTCCAAGGGTCTGCCCGTAGCCTACCTCCTCAGGGGGCTGGCAGCGCGTGGCCAGGCGTGATCACCGGGCTGTGCTGTGGCTGGACATGTGGGGCAGAGCCGGCGCGCAGGGCTGAGAGGGCAGGAGGGGAAGGTGGGTGGAACTGGCCGGGGACCGAGGTGGAACAGCTGGGGAGGAGGGAAGGGAAGCTGGAGGAAGCAGAGACTTGATGCGGGAGGAGCGATGGGCTGTCGGGGCAAGCTGGCTGCCTCGGGGCACAGGCCTGACTGGGGAGAAACAGGAGGAAGGAGCAGGTGCAACCGGCTGACGGGTAGTTGGAGGGGGTGGGTGGGAGCCCGAGATTGCTTTGTTCCTCAAGTCTGTTGAGGGCTCGCTGTCTGCGAACATCTTTGTACTCATTCTTCAGGGAAAGTTTCTGAGTGCACGTTTATAGGTTGAGAGTTGCTCTCTTTTAGCCAGTCGATATGCTTCCTCTTCTTTGGCCATACATTGTTGCTGTCGAAGTCAGCTGTCTGTGGTTGCTTTATAGCTGGCCTGTGTTTTTCTCTCCAGCGTCTTAGAAGCTCTCTCCTCTCTCTGCCTTGTTTAAGACGGGAGTCATCGCAGCGTGCCTGTGTGCTGCTGGGAGTGAGCGGGCAGAGGGGGAATCGTGGCGCAGAGAGGAGGAGGGGTTGGGGGGGCGGTGGGCCTCGGGAGCTCCCTCCTGATGGCTGTTATTCCCTCTGCGAAGAGCGGGGAGCTGGGGGCAGGGGGGCAGGAAGGAGGTGGACAGGTGTGGGCGGGAGTGGGCCGTGGGAGTGCGCGGAGGGGTCCCGGGAGGCTGGCGGTCACAGAGGGACCGTGGGCCCAATGAGAAGATTTTTTCTGTCCCCCACGGGGCTCCGGTCAGACCAGCGTTGCACAGTCCTGGATCCCAGGAGAACCCGCTTTCTCCGAGATGACCAACTTTGTGGTTTGCTCTCTGCCCTCAGAGACGTCCTTGCCCAGCTCTCAGTCATCGCAAGGCCTGCTGCCTCCAGCCCCTCCTAGTGTCGGGCTGACTGGGCTCTGGGCACCCGGAGCCCAGACTTGTGCCGTTGACCACCATCCCCGCTTCCTTGAACGGGAACATGACCGACAAAGGACACCCCCCACCCCCCGCCCCCGGAACCTGCCTCAGCTCCACGTGTGTTTCTTTGAAGATGCTCGTGTTGCCTGTGTACCACGACAGGACTGAGGAGTGGGTGGCACTGTTCAGAAATTGGTGTTTGTGCCTGTTGCCTGTTGCTGCCCGTGGACTCGCTGGGTAGGGGTCTGGACCGGGCATGGAGGCTGCAGTGTCTCTGCCCCACGAGGCCGTGGCTGGGAGGGAGCGCGGTGGCTCCGGGCTGGAACCGTCTGGGGACGTCTCCACTCTCGTCTGGCACCTGGGCTGGGGTGACTTGAAGGCCGGCCTCAGCTGGGCTGCCCGCGGGGGCCTCTCACGTGGCCCAGGCTGGGTTCCCCGAGGAAGTGTGTCAGGAGGACGTGTCTGGAGAGCAGACGTTTCCAGAGAGGGGGTGGAAGTGCCTGGTCGTTGTGACCCAGCTCACAAGTCCCTGGTGTCATTTCCCCTTCGCACCCCACTGCTGGTCCAAGCCGTCACAAGCCTGTCCGGACTCAAGGGAAGGGGACGTGGACCCCGTCTCTCAAAATGTTGAAGGATTTGGGCAGTTTTAAAACCGCTAATGTGTTGTCCTTCCAAAAAACTTGAAACTCAAGCAGCATGGCAACAGTTGGCTGTGTTGTTGGAGGTGGCCATCAAATGCCAAGAATTCCTCAGTGACAGCGTGTGGGAACCACTGACCCCACGTGCTCAGCTACACATCAGCCCACGCAGCAGCTAGTAACTCCTCACCTTCCGGAAGCCCCCTGCCCGGTCCGCACTCAGCGGAGTCCAGGGCCCGCCTGTGCTGCTGGCTGTGTGACCTCGGGCAGGTCACCGCACCTGCCAGCCTCGGCCTCTTCTGCACAGTGGTGATAACCCCTGCCTTGCAGAGGTGTCGTGAGCGCTCCGGAAAAGTGTGAGGTGCCAGTGGTCCAGGCCCTGGAAGGTATTCCTGGGAATAACCTTGTCGTGCTCAGCAGAATTATTCGTAGAGGGTTACACAGTGCACCTGTGTTCGAACGTGAGCCAGCCACCCAGAAGCTGGTTTCCTTTTCCTCTGAGTGAGCGCACGCGTCCGGGGTCTTTAAGACGGCCATGGCCTGTGCCGCAGGGCTCTGAGTGGAACACGGGTACTTAACCCCGAGGCCGATGGCGGAGGCTCTTGCCGAGGGCAGTGCTGCTTCACCGAGCTGTCTTTCAAGTCCGTTTTATACCTGCGCCTCTTTCGTACCTTACAGTTTGATGTTGTTGTTTGTTAAGTGGCGTCTTTGTTAACCTCACTTTCCTAATTAGTAGTCGCTCACATACGGGGATGCAATGGATATCTGGAATCTTGTTTCCAGCGAGCCTGTCGAGTTCTTTTTAGTTCTGACAGCATGTGTGGATTCCGCCTTAACTTTATGTAGGTGGTCATGTCGTCTGTGCGTGGTAGTTTCGTGTCTTCATTTCCAGTCACGTCGCATATTTTCTTTTTCTTTTGTTACCGCCCTCGCTCAGATCTGTTCAAGTGGTGATTCCAAGCCTCGCTGTTTGGTTCTGTCCTCAGAAGAAATGCTTTGCTGTGTGAGTGATGTTTTCAGGAGGTTTTTATTAGATGATCTTTATCAGGTCCAGGAAGTCCCTTATGCTAAGTTGGAAGGGGCTCTTGTCCGTTTTGTTTGTTTTTATTTTCTAAATCATGAGAGGATCTTGTTTTCAAACAAGTAAAAACTTACAAGCCATATAAAGAACGTCTGTATACATGCCACCTAGTTTAAAGAAAGAGCTTTAAAATGGCTAGAAGCTCTAGGACCTCTTTTATGTGTGTGTGAAGTGTCTCGGTTAGGGGCTGCCCAGGCCTCCAGGTCGTGGACCGTCAGAGCCCTGGGCAGACGCAGCGCCCCCAGCTGGCTGCACAGCTGAGTTCCCTTTGCTCCTGGCTGACTTTGGGGGCTGCACTGTCACTGAAGATGTGGAGCCTCAGAATCCTGCAGGCTTTTGCTTCAAAGCCCAGCACACCTACCTTCTAACTGTGGGACCCTAATCATTAATTTCAGCCCACTCTGTCTACGAAATGGAGCCAGTGATAGACCACCTTACAGAATTCTTAACACTGGTTGGGCAAGTGAATGCGGTGCACTTGTTCAGATACAGGCTTGTCAGTGGGATTACGGGCATCGTTACAGATGCTGAATTACGGTCCAGTTTCGGTGAGCGCTCACCCAGCATTGACGACCTGCCAGGCCCAACAGCGTGCTGGGGTGGTGACGTGAGTCAGCCTCAGGGTTGTGGGAAGACAGATATCTTGGCCTGCGAACTGCCAAAGCACAAGGTAGAATGGACCCTGGCAGTGGACGCATACACAGTGCGGTAGAAACATCACAAGCGGAGAGGTCAGTTGGGGAAAGTGTTGGGTTATTATCGCATTCCTCTAGTTGAGCAAACAGCAACAGCAGAGCCGTGGGGAGACGTTCAGTAAGGCGGGCTCGTGGGTCCAGGAGGTCTGTCTGCAGGATTTCCTGTTTTCAGGGAGGAAGTGAGGAACAGCTCACAGAGAGGGTGAGGAACGCGCTCAGAGCAAGGGAAGCGGAGCTGAGGCGGGGAATGAGGAAGGGCCGAGCCTCGTCTTGGGTAAAATGATTTTAAAGGTAGTGGGTTAAACAGGAGGCAATGTAAAGTCACTCCGGCGACGATTTCAGCAGCCGATTAGAATGAGCCGCTTTGGAACGTCACACCTCTGGGGACCAACCCACACTTCTGAATGGTTGAGTCCTGCTGCCTTGGTTGGTCCAAGATAGTTCTTTTCCTGCAGTGGCTTCAAAACATCTGGCCATCACCCCCCGAAGTCATCCTTCAGGCAGGGACGGGCGCTCTCTTCCCATAAGGGTCAGATGTGGAAAGCCTGGAGTTCGTCCCTCTCCCACTGGTGTTGCCGCATTGGGGGCTGAGCTGCGTTGTGGACACCTGGGCCGGTCCGTGCTGCCCCATCTTGTTCCTTCCTCCTCCCCTCGTCGTCTTGTGCTGGACCACGTAGAATAATTCACTCAGTGGTGGACGGACGCCCTGCAGCCTGGGCCTCCAGGGTCACCTGTCAGTTCCCCAGACGGGCAGATGACAGGGCACCTTGATTCTGAGTGACACGGGTGTGTGTGTGTGTGTGTGTGTGTGTGTGTGTGTGTGTGTGTGTGTGTGTGTGTGTGTGTGGTGTGTGTGTGTGTGTGTGTGTGTGTGGTGTGTGTCAGCAGCAGCCCAGCTGGTAGAAATAGACATTTACTCTTTTCAAGGCAGGCGAAAGGCTAAGACTTCCCTCAGTAGCCCTGTGGGACAGAACTAAAATGGTGGTTTCTCATTCTTGATGTCGTTTTTTTTCTTCCTGATTCTCTTTCTCTAAAAATTCATCAGGCCTCACAGGTAATACTGATAGGTCAGGTTTTAGCGGGTTTGCATTAGCTGGAGCTATGTGGATGCTAATTTATCCTTAGTCCATTACCGAAATTCAACTTAAGGCTTGAAGTCAGCAGGTAGTTCCCAGGGAGAAGGCCCTGGCTCAGAAGCCCGTTAGCGGCCAAGCCTTTACTGCCTGAAAAGCCATTGTGGGGGGGTGGGAGTGGGGCAAGGCCGCCAGCCCCTCTCCTCTGCTGCTCACCTGCGTGTGTGCAGATGGCGCTCAAGTAGTTAACGGAATAGTACCTGCCCTGAATAGGTGAGGCGCGCCCTCTGTATTGGGTTTTCTTTTCCATTAAAAAAAAAAAAAGAAAGAAATGCCATCCAATTGTCCATGAGTGGCCCCCTGCCGTTTGGCGTCACTGCCCCAGTGAGTCGTGGGCTTCTCGCGGGGACCTCGCCCAGCATCAGTGCAGACTCATTCCCCCAGGGTGGGCCCTCCGGCGTCGGGCTCCCCTGGTGCTTGCACGTACAAGGTGTGGTTTCTTGCCACCTCAGAAGATGATTCAGTGTGTGTGGAGGGAGAAGGGGGACCCCAGCCTGAGTCAGAGCTCTGGGTGGGAGCAGACCCGCCCCGTGTGCCAAGGACCACATTCCAAAATGGGCAGAAACAGCGTCTGAGCTGCTTTCTTTCTCGTGTGCAGTTCCAGTATGGGTTTCCCTTATCTGGGCTGTAAAACCCAAACTGTGGCTTTAATCTTGTGTTTCATATAACACGTGTGCAGGCAACAGTGCAGAAGCGCGTGGTGAGCTTGGGGCGAGGACACCTAGGTTTACACCCTGCCCTGGCAGTGGGGTGCCCTTTGGCGGGTCCCCAGGCACTGCCCGGCACCTAGGGTCCTTCCAGCCCTCCTGGCTGCAGAGGGAGGTGGAGGCTGCCCTGTCTTCCAGGCGATGGAGCTGGGTGCCTGCTGCCTGCCATGGGCGAGGGGCTTAACCTTCTCATCTCACTCTGTTCATCTGTAAAATGCAGACGGAAGTCTTAACAGGCCTGCCACAAATCCTGAATTAGGCAAGTTTTAAAATCAGTGTGGTTATCTATTAAATGGGGGTAACGACTATGCCTATATCTTGTAGGTTTTTAACAAATTAGCCTTATTATTATTTTTCCAATACTAGATATCATATGCCCACTTAAAAAATAACAGAGGCGTAAAGAGGACCAATCATAGTATGACCATTTGGGAATATTCACTGTTAATATTTTTTTAATCCTTCCTTGAGTTTTCCCATTCATACACCAAGCGTGTGTGTGCGTGTGTACGCGCACGTGTGCAAATAGAGGACAGATGTGATTGCATCAAGCGCTGTTTTGGAACTTTCTCCCACTTGGACATCTTTCCATGTAACAATTGTAGATGTGTTGTGTCAGGAAATTACTGTAATGGTTTATTTAACCAGCTCTCTACTGATGGACGTTTTTGTCATTGTCGGTCTTTTAATATGATATACTATGATAAATGCTCTTAGGTATAGGTACCTGGGTGTTTTAGGATAAACACCTAGACGTTGAGTTACTAGATCAAAAGGAACATGACTTTAAGAGATTTCTGAAACATACCTTCAAAACCACCTAGTTTGGACAAGAGTGATAGTTTCCCCCAAGCTCTTGTAAGTCCAGCTGGGCAAAAGCTCGCTCACAGTGTTGGGGGTGGGGTGGGTGGCTACTAGGGTTTCCCACGCACACTCTCCATTCACACATGTTGCCCATTTTCCAGTTGGAGTTTTTAATCCTCAGAAATTTAAACTCTGTATCCAGGTTTATATTTTTAGGTTTGTGAGTTTATTATGTCAAGATCTTCTTAGGTTATCCAGTGCTTAGAGAAGTCTTAAAAGATCTCATGCACTCAGGCTTGCCTCTTATGGCCTCTACGTTTGGCTCCCACCCCATAATTATAAAAGTTATTCAATTTTAATATATTTCTTTGGATGTTTTTGTTTCACTTAAAAATGTTTATTTACGGTTTGTATCCATTTGGAATTTTTTTTTTTAAATAAATGTATTTGTTTATTTCCGGCTGTGCTGGGTCTTTGTTGCTGCGTGCGGGCTCTCTCTAGTTGCGGTGAGCTGAGGTTGCTCTTGGTTGCGGTGCGCGGGCTTCTCGTTGCAGTGGCTTCTCTTGCTGTGGAGCGCGGGCTCTAGGCGCGCGGGCTTCAGTAGTTGTGGCTCGCGGGCTCTAGAGCGCAGGCTCGGTAGTTGTGGCGCGCGGGCTCAATTGCTCCGCGGCACGTGGGATCTTCCTGGACCAGGGCTCGAACCCGTGTCCCCTGCGTTGGCGGGCAGGTTCTTAACCACTGCGCCACCAGGGAAGCCCTGGAATTTATTTTTAATAAAATGAGAGGAAGCTCTCCTTAATTTTTTAATATTCAGAAAGCTGTTCTTGTCCTCCTGTCCCACTCATGGACATGCCACCTTCGCCCACCCTGACCTGTCATAGTGGCCTGCTTCCGGCCTCTCTCGGATGTTTCTGCCCGCCCCCTTCTGAAGGTGGGCACCCCGAGAACAGGGGAGTCGAGGGTACTCAGGTGATGCCCAGTGAGTGGAGTCGGAGCCGGTGTGTGGAGGTGCTCGGCGTGGGGCTGGCCGTGCGGATCTCGGGGAGGGCACTGAGCGCTCTGCAGTTCGGCTTGCTAGCAAAGCTCTCGTGCCGTGAGGGCAGCAAGACCTGCGTCTGAGTCCCGGCTTTGCCTGTCACTCACCTTCTGGTCACCTCGGTTTCCCGTCTGTAAAGCGGGATCCCGTTTGCCTTACCCAGGGTGAGGACTAGACGAGATGATACACGTGATACGCAGTGTACGTGCCTGGTGCACTAGTGGTGGCTGTTACTTCCTGAATTATTATGGGAGCTCAGAATAATAATATACGTATTACAAAGGGAAATCACCCATTTTCTGTAGGTACTGAGAGGTGTTCCAGGTAACTAGGATGAAGTAGTTAATGTAAAAGGGCACTAAATTGAGTTTTCTGAACTTTCCCAGCTGCTTTAGAGGGATGATGGGTTAGATTCCTGAATGTTTGGGGTGACGAAAAGGATCTGGGTTCTTTGGAGAAAAAGACTTTCCTGAAGTATGAGAGATGTCGTGTGAACTCTTCCGTAAGGGAGGCTGGAGGAGTCGAGGGATTGCTTTGGCGGAGGGCTCAGCGGGGATTGCTTTGTCGTCGGCCCTGCGGTCGGCGGGCGTGGTGCCCTCTCTGCCGCCCTGGTTCCTCACCTGTGGAGTGAAGACAGTGTCCGAGAGGGTGGACGTGAGAACGACGAGGAGGCACCTCAAATCTCGTGCCCGGAGCGTAGCAGGTGCTTGGTCAGTGCCGGCCTCTTGAGTTGGAAGGGGGCAAGGCTGCTCACCAAAGGCAGAATGGTAGTCCTCGCGTGAATGCCTCACGTTTTTGCCACAAAACACTTGGCATTGAGTTATAAATCAGTGAAGGCATTTCTCCCGACAGTGGGTGTGACACTGAGCTATTCTTTTTTCATCTGTGCACTCGTTTGTGCAGTCATTCATTAAACAGTTGCACCAAACCAGACCTAACCTCTGCCCTGGTGATGCTTATGTTGGTGGGAAAGGCAGTTACTAATCAGAAAGTCCCAAGATAACTGTAAAATCAGAACTAGTAAGTGCTGCAGAGAAATGTGTGGGAGAAATGCACGTATGATAGCTTTCCTGTTTTCACGGGGCTTTTCTGTAAAGCGCTTCCAAACTTTCTGACAAACGCTTCCAAGAACCACTAGTCCACCATAATGTCATATCAGCCATTTGGGGGACATTTCTGTAGGAGGTAATCTGTATTTTACAAGTATTTCTTTAATCCTCCCTCGTGTTCATTATAGTATTTCTGATATCGTTGAGTAAAGACAGATGGTGAATCAGAGGGGGCATTTTTAACTTAAGAGGGAAAGTTCATTAAAACATTTTCTATGAGAAAAAAAGTTTTCTGGGGCTTCCCTGGTGGCGCAGTGGTTGAGAGTCCGCCTGCCGTTGCAGGGGACACGGGTTCGTGCCCCGGTCCGGGAAGATCCCACGTGCCGCGGAGCGGCTGGACCCGTGAGCCATGGCCGCTGAGCCTGCGCGTCCGGAGCCTGTGCTCCACAACGGGAGAGGCCACAGCAGTGAGAGGCCCGCGTACCGCAAGCAAAAAAAAAAAAAAAAAAGTTTTCTTTTCACACATCACGGGGTGGCTTTGGGGACTGTTCCTCAAAGAAGATTGTGTTTTTAATGCTGACGGGAGTTTCAGGTTAACCACAAAAGCCCACTTAAAAACCCATTGTAGGACTTCCCTGGTGGCGCAGCGGCTAGGAACCCACCCACCAATGCAGGGGACACGGGTTCAAGCCCTGGTCTGGGAAGATCCCACATGCCGCGGAGCAACTAAGCCTGTGCGCCACAACTACTGAGCCCGCGTGCCACAACTACTGAAGCCCGCGCGCCTAAAGCCCGTGCTCCGCACCCGTGCCCCACAACAAAAGAAGCCACCGCAATGAGAAGCCCGCGCACCGCAACGAAGAGCAGCCCCCGCTCGCCGCAACTAGAAAAAGTGCGCGCGTAGCAACGAAGACCCAACGCAGCCAAAAATAAATAAATAAGTAAATTTATTTTTTAAAAAAAAAAAACAACCAAAAAAACCCCATCGTAGACAAAGTTCTTTGAGTTTGCAACAAAAATAGAGACTAATATTAGTCACTGATACGAGGGTAGCTGGGTGCTTGTCTTGTAATGAATCCTCAGTGGTCCGTCTGGCTTGTGGCCTCTTCCCGTGCAAGCTGCATACTCCCCGGGAGAAGGCTGAATATCTTCAGGGTTTTGGGGCCTTTGGGGCCGGCTCTCACCTGGGCGCATCTGCCCCTGGGGTCACAGCTCCCTGTTCAGGCCGCCTTCGGGGCCCTCTCTTTGCATGTTACCAAGAACCCGGTGGGAATTTCCACCGAGAGCGGAAGACGTGAAAGGCTTACAGGAACGGTGGCCCGCGCGAGGGTGACACATTTACAGAGAACAGGTCTGCAGACCACGGCTGGCTGCCTTCCTTGCAGGGCCTGTCCCCATCCCCTCCCCTCCCCTGTCCGGGGAGGCTGCCACTGTGTCGCCGGGCTCCGCCCAGCCCGCCCTTCCTCTTCATCTAGAGGAGTTGCTGTGCAAGCCTGCCCGAGGGCAGGAGGAGGAAGAAAGTCCTCTGGGCTGCTGTGGGCATGGGGGATGGGGGCTCACGCCCGGGCTGGGACCTGCAGGCCTGGGGGCGTCAGCGGGGCTTGATGGTCAGCCTCGTGCTGTGGGGTGCCCCCAGAGCCCCTGCGCTCTGGGCTGACGTTGACTATCCCATCGGAACGCTGGTGGCACCAGACGCCGCTGAGAGCAAGTCCTCCTGCAGTGACCGGGCCTGGGTCCTCCCTGCCCCGAGCTGACTCTGAGCTCGCGGGGCAGCAGGAGCGAGGCCCGGGCCAGGCGGAGGCGTCTGTGTCTCGGCCTGGGTTCCATCCCAGCTCCACCTGGCAGGGCACTCGGGCCGGACGTGCGTGTGGGCGAGCGTTCCTGGGTCCTTGTGTCTGGTCAGACGGTCCGCTTCTCCGGGAACTCGGCTGGGTTTGGTTTGTTTCCCTGCTCACAGTTGGCTGTCGGTCGCCTGGGTCTAACGCTGCGGTCATGTTTGACTTGATCTCCAGCTGACAGCAGGCGTGCCTGTCTGCATTCTTAGTGCTTCGTCCTGAGACTGCTTCCACTCACTTCAGCAAAAAGGCTGCTGTGATTGTTTAATGCAGTTCAGTCAGTTTCGGTGGCCACAAGCGAGACCTGCCTGTGTAGGCAGCAGGTGGATTTGGTCAGTGGTAACCGTGTGTCCTGGTTTCAGCGGGAGAGTGCTGGTCTTTCGGCATCTGCTTTCTGGCCTGTGCCTGACGAGCTCTTCTAGCCTATGAGGAGACACACAGACCCAGGCCTGGCCCGGGGAGCCTGACACATCACCCATCCTCCACACAGCGAAGCATCAAGGAGCTGATGTCCACACCGGCTTGGCCCCAGGCGTGGCGTGGAAGGGCTGGACAGCCCTGAGCTGTTTTTATCACTTTCTTTTGCCTTCATAGTTTCTGGCTGTGTTACCCAATATAATGAAAACAGAATTCTAAAAGGAGAATAGGGGATGCATGGCTTTGAATACTAACGCTTACTTTGAGATTCTGCAAAGAGCTTTACAGTGGCCTCCTGGTATCTGGGTGGCAAATCTTTGATCCCAGCCCCACTGAGACGTGGGTGCTGGTGTGCTGGGCTCACTTCCTGGAGGAGTGCCCCACCCTCCAGCCTCCCAGCAAGGCTGTGGCGCAAGTTCAAGCAGCGCCCAACAGCCAGTGAGTGCAGACAGGAGCGTCATTTGGACTTTTCTTAAGGAACATTTCAGTCACCCAGGAGCGAACAGTCACGCAGATCTTTTCGTTTTTGAACGTCAGATAACTCATAATAAGATGTGGTGGAAGGGGCGGGCAGTGTCGGGGCCGGGGCCGGGGCCGGGGCAGGGGCAGGCAGCTCTGTGCCCCTTCTGGGCAGTCCTGGTGCTTGCTGCTTGGTGCCTTTGTGCTGCTTCCTGGGCCTCCCCGAGGCCAGGCCCCCAGACCTGCCCAGATCCGGCTCACAGTTGATGGCTTAGAGCAGGTGGGGGTGAGTTGCTGTCTCCTCTGGGTCTCCAAGGTTGTCCAAGGTGACTCCAGCCTCCAGGTTCTGTGATTTATTTCAAGTCGACCGTGGTCAGGAATGCTGTTCTCGGCCTGATGGTATAAGCTGGCACCCAGACCTTTGCATTTGTGCTTGTAACAGCAGATGCGCCGTGAAAGCTGGAGTGAAGGGGCAGGGGCAGGGGCAGGGGCGGAGGCCAAGCCGATTCCGGATCCGGGTGCCTGACCTAATGTGGTTTGCAGTTTTTTGAAAGTTCAGTTCCATGTGCTTAAGTACTTAGAAAACAGCATTTGGAATGAAGAGCTTCTCTGAACAACTATGCTTGTCCCCTTGCTCACCCTGGGACAGCTTGATTTCCACGCTGGTCATCAGGGAGTTTTTGCCTTGCTTCTTCCCAGGATCCGCTCCCATGGCCCTAGGTGCACAGCGCGGGCAGAGCCGTGGGCCCTGGGGCACTGCTGTCAGGCCTTATCAGGATGTCTGGTTTCTGATTCCCAACTCAGCCGCGTGGTAGGCGGGGCCCCTGTGATGAGCAGAAGAAGCCTGGAGAGCCTGTTGTCATGGCAGCCGGTAAATCGTGAGCTCACATCACAGTCAGGGATGGGTGATCTCGGGGCAGCCATGGAGACAGAGCCCCTGTGGGCCTGCAGGGCGTGGTGCTGTCTGCAGGGCTGTTCCTGGTGGAGGGACGTCAGACCTGCCCACCCCTCCACACCGCCACAGAGACCACGGAGGTTTTGTGACGTTATCAGCAGCGGAAACGCTCTCCTCTCTGCTTAGAGATGAGGCCGCCCTGTCCCCCTAGAGCAGGTGGTTCCCAAAAGTGTGCAGTCCTGAGCCTCTTTGTCAGTGTGGTGATGCTTGTGGATGGATCCCTTTCCAGAATAATGTTTTTTAAAGCAAAGAACAAAATACATAGGATGACAAAGAAAACTGGTTGTATTGAAATAGTTATCAAAATACCAAACCAAAAGGGTGACAGAGTAACAAATGGGTCCTTTACCACCTTTAATAACAAGGTCCAGCAGCAGGTCTAATGAACATCATGCTTTTGAAGTAGCCTCAGGTTTTAAACGTACATTGTGGCGTCTGTGACCGCTGCCACGTGACAAGACAGCCCTGCGTTTTCTGCTTGTCTGGTACACAGACCTCAGTAAGTGGCAGCTGTGATTATGCTCTGAAGTGCTAATTGAATGAACTTGGTGAGGCTAGATTATTATGCACTGTTAGTGCAGCTCTCTTACTAATTTTGTTTGTTTTTAAATATTTATTTATTTGGCTGCGTCGGGTCTTAGTTGCGGCACGTGGGATCTTTCGTTGTAGCGCGCAGCTTCTCTAGTTGCGGCGCACGGGCTTCTCTCTAGTTGTGGCGCACGGGCTCCGGAGTGCACAGGCTCAGTAGTTGTGGTACGCGGGCTCAGTAGTTGTGGTGCACGGGCTTAGCTGCTCTGCGGCATGTGGGGATCTTCCCGGACCAGGGCTGGAACCCGTGTCCCCCTGCATTGGCAGGCGGATTCTTAACCACTGCACCACCAGGGAAGCCCCCCGAGTGTATTTTAAAATATATGTATATTTATTTATTTGGCTGTGTCGGGTCTTAGTTGCGGCACGCAGGCTCTTTGTCGCAGCGCGCAGGCTTCTCTCTAGCTGTGGTGCGTGGGCTCAGTAGTTGCAGCGTGTGGGCTCTCTAGTTGAGGGGAGTGGGCCCTAGAGCGCGTGGGCTTAGCTGCTCCGTGGCATGTGGGATCTTAGTTCCCCAACCAGGGATTGAACCCGCGTCCCCTGCATTGGAAAGTGGATTCTTAACCACTGGACCACCAGGGGAGTCCCTTGTTTGATTTAAACCTTGTCTGCTCTCTCAGAAGGACTTGAGGCAGCTCCGCTTTGGTGGCAAACCTCACATGCTCTGATGACAACAGGACCTGTGTCTGAGTCCCAGCTTGGCCTGTTAGTCAACTTCTGGCATAACAGATGATTTAAATTTTCTTTGTATTTTTCTACATCTTCTGTAATAAGGGTGATAATCAGAGAGAAGACTGCAGTATAGGAAAGATTCACCCAGTCGCCCGCGTCTACCATCATGGGTAAGGAAACAAGACGGCTTCCTTGAGTGGAAGTTACCCACAGGTGCTGCTTTAGGGAGTGCCCCATGATCTAGTCGGTGAAGAATGGCCCCGCCGCGGGCTCTTGGGTACCTGGCACATTCGGAAGGGGGCCAAACTTCCTTCTCTTGGAGGGGGTCTTAGCTGCCGTGAGGTCGCCTCGTGTCTTGGGGCCCTGCCCGTGCTGGTGCATGTAGGCAGCGGTCTCAGGGGATCTCCTTGGCTCCTCGGGTGTGTGACCTGCGTCCCCAGTTCCGGGTGGGAGAGAGGAGGGGTGATTGTGTGGGTTTGCGTCCATGTGCCTCCATCCCTCGCTCGCGGGGAGGGCTGGGACGGGCGAACAGCTCTGGCGAGGGGCTAACAAGAGATGGTGAGGGCAGGTGTCCCACAGCCCTGTTCTGGGACCTTCCTCTTCCTCTGACAGGCCAGCGACAGTCCAGACCTTGGGCGTGGGTTTCTGCAGGACGCCCAGTGCAATGACAGGCTCGCCTCCCGTGGAATCTCTTGAAAGCTTTCTGGTTTCTATGAGCCGGTTACTCATACAGGAAGTTGATTACTCATTCACTACATGTTTCCCTTTCACTGATTGAGCTGTGGCTCTAAAGATGGAAATTTTAAACACACATGCTGGATCCTCGGCAGCAACTCGGCAGACCCTCTGTGCCTGCTTTGTCCCTGACGCTGTGCTGGGTTCTCAGGCTCGGGGACTCCTGCCTGCAGCACTCTGGTCAGGAACGGGGGCTGGTGGCCGAGTCACTGAAGTGCTGGGGCTGTGCTGGTAGTTGCTGTGGACGAGTCCTTGCCCGCCGTGACAGCCAGTGTTGCTGGATGAGAAAGAAGCGTTTGCCTTCGGGATCCCAAAGGTTTTGCCCCGTGCAGAGGCAAGCCTAACCGCGGGAAATCCATTCCAAACAAAACTGTTCGATGAGTCGCTGGATGGGAAATGTGCTGTGCGTGCTGCCTGGGGTTGGGAGCAGCGAGGCGGTGGGGCTGCCGGAAGTTCCCACAGGAAGGTCAGACCTGAATTTCTCCGTGAAGAGGGGAGGAGATGTGAGAGAGCGCGGAAGCTGGGGGATCGCTCGCTCAGCCTGCCAGCATGGCAGGAGCGGGGGAGATGAGGTGGCATCTGAAGGTGGGTAGGCACTTGGGGCTGGGTCCCTGCTGAGCAGGCGGCCAGCGCCACAGCCAGTTGGCTTAACGCCAGCTCCGTGAACTCCTCCCCAGATGCTGCCTCCTCTTGGGCTGTGCCTTGGGCTTCCATTTGCTTGTAGGTGTTGGTGGCACCCGCTCCTGGGAGCCCAGGGTAAGAAGGCCGAGCAGGGAGCTTGTGCTCTGGGGTCTCCCCATGTCCCCTCCTCACCCTTTCCCTCTGACGCCCCGCCCGTCCGGTGCACCTGTGCGTGGCAGCCCCCATTCCTGCTGCAGTGCGAGGGGCCGCGGGCCGTGTGAGGGGAGCCCCCGGAGAGCTCAACTCTGGGTGATGCTGGGCTGGATTTTCGGTTCCCCCGTGTCACACACGTGTGTGCCCGTTCGTCCCTCCTTTTAGCCTCGGGGCCAAGAGCTGACACCTCCTCCCTCTCCCCTCCTGTCCCGTGTCCCTTCCCCAGCACGGGTGGAGCTCTGCGCTTCCACTGCTCCACTGCTTCCTCTCCGGAGCTTTGTTTGTGGATCTTCCTGCTTGTTTCGGCAGTTTACACTTGGGACTCCCTACGCGTCAGAAAAACAGATCCAAGGTGTCTCAGGACTGAGGCCTGGCGCAGTTTTCATGACCCTCGGTGGGAGAGTTTCCTTCCCGAAGGTATGAAACACAGGTCCTGGGCTTCCCTGGTGGCGCAGTGGTTAAGAATCCACCTGCCAATGCAGGGGACACGGGTTCAAGCCCTGGTCTGGGAAGATCCCACATGCCGCGGAGCAACTAAGCCCGTGTGCCACAACTACCGAGCCTGCGCTCTGGAACCCGTGCGCCACAACTACTGAAGCCTGCATGCCTAGAGCCCGTGCTCTGCAACAAGAGAAGCCACTGCAATGAGAAGCCCGCTTGCCGCAACTAGAGAACGCCCGCGCGCAGCAAGTAAGACCCAATGCAACCTAAATCAATCAATCGGTAACTCTACATTAAAAGAAAAATAAAAAACCACACAGGTCCTCACCCTGTTCCCTCTGCTTAGGGGGCTTTAACTTGTGACTCTATATTCCATACGCTCCCCACGATCTGTCAGTATTTTCATTATTAAAATCTAGAAGCAAGGAAGAAAATATCTTATGAAATTACGTATTTTATAAATAATTTACCATTGCATTTCCCCCATTGCTTTTATCAATACAGGTTAGTGACGCAAACTGGTGAACTGTTCTCCTTGTTTCCCGCGGCTTATCGTGTCCAAGTGGTGGGTGTTGGGGGTATAGGAGGCATAGGCTCAGCCTGAGAGGTGGGCCCCAGGCCTGACCCTGCCTTGCTGAGAGGTAGGTAAGGCTGGGGACTGACAGCGGGCGGGCGGGGGCGGGGGCAGCCTGGGGAGTGGGATGGAGTGGGCACGCCAGCTGTGTTACTACTCTCTGGGCCTTGGACAGCTTCACAGTTCACAGGCGACCCCTTTGCTCCGTAGCTGTGAGGCGCAATTAGGAAACGTGAACCAGAAGGGACCTACTGTATAGCACAGGGAACTATACTCAGTATTATATAGTAACCTATAAGGGAAAAGATTCTGAAAAGGAACATACATGTGTATAAATACGTGTGTATGTGTATAATGTATATATGTATGCATAAAACTGAATCACTGTGCTGTACACGTGAAACTTACATGATATTGTAAATCAACTGAAAGAAAGTAAACTGCGAAAGCACTTTGTAAGCTGGGACTCCCTTCAATGTGGATCGTGCTCCGGTTCCTGTGCCAGATTTCTGTGGCTCTGTGGCTGGACATTTCCTGGGACACGAAGGTTTAACCTTGACTCTACATTCACAAGATCCCTCTTGCCGGGTGGGAGTCCACCTGAGAACAGGGACCTCGTGTCAGTGGGCACTGGGTGCTGAGTGCAGAGAGTCTGCATCTGTCCCCAGGGAGCAAGTGGTGTCCCCTCCTTGGCGTGGTCAGGACCCTCAGTGCGAGGACCCCGTGTGACCCGCTGACTCTGGAGAAGTAAACACAGTAATCCACTGGATGTCCTGCACTCAGACACTCTCCTGGGAGGTGATGTGTGAGCTGCTTGAGAACTCTGTTTATTTTTGTATCTCTGGTCTCTGGCACGCTACCCAGCACGTAAGGGGTACTACCCAGGCGTGCTTGTTGAAGGGATGGGCTGTTGTGAAAGGCTGTGAATCTGTCATCTATGAAGTCATAGTAGCTTAGTGGAGAGAGAGACCCAAAGGTCTCCAGATGGTTTAGCTCAATGAGATTAATAACCTTTAGAGCATGTTTGTTTTCTCATAGAAAGAAACCAAAGTATAAAACAAGTAATTCAAAGACTCCCTGAGTTTTACTATGTCAGAAATACAGTAAGAACAGCTTCTATTATTTTTTGTAGAGTACTTTTGTTTCCAGTGAATGTCAGTAGGGATTGCAGTACATGGAATTTTTTTTTAAATGAGAACTTTTTTGAAACAAAGATATTTGAGCGAAAATTAAAGGTATACTGTTAATCGGAAATTTTTTTCGTTGGTTCTTTTCCTAAAACGACTTTGAATTTTATTAATGGAATTACTGAAAATTCGAGTTGGGACGAAGTGTTTTTTTGTTTTGTTTTGTTTTTTTTAACTGTCGGGGTGGGGGGGAAGCACTCCTAGATTAAGTTAATGGATTTAAGAGTCATGGAGGAGGGACACTGTCATGACGGTCTGGGTCCCTTTAATTCCATATGAGTCTTACCCCTTTGGCTTTGTCTCACTTGCTGACAATTCACACTGCCCCATCTTTAATCTGTCATATGCAGAGAAAGAGAACAGAAGTGTACGTGGCAAGCATGGTAACCAAAGAGGTATATTATAAAGCACTTTTAAGTAACGAATTGGCTTTACTGCTGAGACTCCTTTGTGGAAAGTTTGGTCTGTTGCAGAGAAGGGGGTGTTGAGTCTTGGCTTCCAGCAGAGAGATGGCAGGGGTAGTTGAGTACCATGTTGACGCAGGCACAGCTGTCGGAAGTCCCTGGAAGAGGGACTGTGGTGTAGGAAGTGGTACTCGGGGGCACAGTGTCAAGGTCTGTGTGTGAGTGTTGGTGTTGGGAGGCTCGGCGTTCTTGACTTTTTTTTTTTTTTTTTTTTTTTTTTTTTTTGCGGTACGCGGGCCTCTCACTGCCGCGGCCTCTCCCGTTGCGGAGCAGGGGCTCCGGACGCGCAGGCTCAGCGGCCATGGCTCACGGGCCCAGCCGCTCCGCGGCACGTGGGACCCTCCCGGACCGGGGCACGAACCCGCGTCCCCTGCATCGGCAGGCGGACTCTCAACCACTGCGCCCCCGGGGAAGCCCACGTTCTTGACTCTTGATGTTGCACACACCTTCCTGCGTGACTTCGGTGGTCCGCGGCAGAGGGCACTTTGTGAGCGACTTTGGCAACCTTCCTTTGCCTGTCCGAGCCTGGGCTTTCCCAAGCGTGAGTGCATAGGCTGGATCCAGTGTTTCTGGGCTCGTGTGCGTCAGGTGCTCGCTTAGACCTTGATCCTCAGGCTGCTCGTGGTCCAGCCAGCCAGGCAGAGAGCCAAGTGTGATGACAGCACGGTGCGGCAGACTCGTCCTGGAAATGCGAATGAAGTGAGCTGGACACGCGAGGGCTACAGGAGTGAATGGATTCTTCGGGATTCTTGGGCAGGAGCTGGCATGTGCAGGGCTCTGAAGTGTGAGGCTGGTTCTTGGTGGGGAGGGTTCTTAGAGCTGCAGAAGGTAAGGCCGAGACGTGAGTGCCTAAATGTCGGGGCCACGTGCTGGGGGGCCACGAAAGTATCTGGCCAGGGTGAGATCAGAATGTGTGGAAAGTGGGTGAGGGGCCTGGAAGCTGAGCCCCCACTAAGATGAAATGGGAACCCGAGCTGAGGCAGAGAGAGATGGATAGGAAAGGAGGAGTTAGAGAAAAGCGGGTAAAACGATGAGCACTGTTGAGCAACTGGCCGTGAAGAATGTGTGCGAAGGGTCTTGACAGTGGAGCCGACCACAGCCTCACCGATGGAGGCGCAGGCCTAGGGGAAGGACTTTGAACTGTGGGTGCAGGGCTGGAACTGTGAGGCTGTCAGAAGAAGTGAAGAGAATCGGGTGAGCGAGGAGGGGACCAGGGAGGGAAGCCTTTGAGCAAGGAGGGCGAGGTGCAGTGTCGCGGCCGAGTGGCCGAGGAGGGGTGCGCTCTGGGGGGCCTTGAGCCTGGCGCTGGGGCGCTCTGTGATGAGGTGGCCTGGGCGGGGTGGGGCATCAGTTTCAAGGGAAGGAGGGGGTGGCAGTGCCGGCGGGCCTGGGATGGCGGGGTCCAGTGGGGTGGGGAGGGCAGCGCGCCAGGGGCAGGTGCCAGCCTCCTCTCAGCGTGGGCCCTGGGTAACAGGGTTCTCTTTGCCGTTTCCAGTGCTTGCCCCTCCTCCACCGCCACCGCCACCCGTCCAAGGGTATGCCTTCAAGCCTCCACCCAGACCCGACTTCGGGACCTCCGGGAGAACGATCAAGTTACAGGCCAACTTCTTTGAAATGGACATTCCAAAAATTGACATCTATCATTATGAATTGGATATCAAGCCAGAGAAATGCCCAAGAAGAGTTAACAGGTATTCTGTTTTGTCCTTTATTTTAAAACGCATCAACCCTCTCCGATTCTCAGCAGATCCTCCTGACCTTTTCTCCCCAGAAAGCTTCCGTTGAATTTCTTTTTTAAGTGTTCTTGTGTTGAGATACCAAGAAATACGCATTGTTAAGTGTGCTGCTCAGTGAGTTTTGACGAACGTTTAGCCGCGCCCATCACCCCTGAAAGTTGCCTCGTACCCCTGCCCCCCACCAGCAGTGCTGGGATCCGTCCCTGGAGGCTCGTTTCCTGCCTGTGTAGATGGAGTCGCACGGCCCAGGGGTCCATGAGAGCTGAGAGCTGCCCCTTCATCCTGCTTCTCTCAGCATGTTTTTGAGGTTGACCTGTACCACTGTGTGTGTTAATAGCTTCTTATTTTTGTTGCAGAGGAATGTGTTACGATACAGTTACTTCATGTTTCATTTACTCATTCTCTCATTAGGTGCTTAGGCGCTCTGGGCTTTGCTGTTATGGATGAAGCTGCTGTGAACTGCTTGTTCAAGTCTTTTGTGAACACACGTTTTCATTTCTCTTAGATAAATACCTGGGAGTGCAGTAGCTGGATCAGAGGGTAGTGTAGGTTCAGCTGTAGGAGACTCTGCCGAGTGGTTTTCCAGCGTGCTTGTACCGCCTCGCGCTCCCGTTGGCAGCGAGAGTTCCCGCTGCTCCACATCCTTGTCAGCACTTGATATGGTTAGTCTTGTTGATTTTTGCTATTTCGGTGAGTGTGTAATGGTTTCTTATTGTGGTTTAATTTCATTTCTTGGTAACTAATGAGTTGAGCACCTTTTCATGCATTATTTCCTTTTTTTTTTTCCCAATGAGTTGTTTGACTTTCTTCTTTTAAATTTGTTTGTTTGTTTATTTATTTATTTTTGGCTGCATTGGGTCTTCGTTGCTGCGCACGGACTTTCTCTAGTTGCAGCGAGCGGGGGCTACTCTTCCTCGCTGTGCGCGGGCTTCTCATTGCGGTGGCTTCTCTTGTTGCAGAGCACAGGCTGTAGGCACGCGGGCTTCGGGTAGTTGTGGCACGTGGGCTTCAGCAGTTATGGCTCACGGGCTCCAGAGCGCAGGCTCAGTAGTTGTGGTGCGCAGGCTTAGTTGCTCCACGGCATGTGGGATCTTCCCGGACCAGGGCTCGAGCCTGTGTCCCCTGCATTGGCAGGCGGATTCTTAACCACTCTGCCACCAGGGAAGTCCCTGAAAGTGGTTATTATATTGTGTGTTCTAAGAAACCTTTGACTTCCTGAAGGTTACAAAAACACTTGTCAATTTTTTTTTTGAACAATTATAGTTTTAGTATAATTCCTTTTGCTACTGTTGGCATGTGTTTTACTCCTACGTATGTTATAAACCCCATGGTACAGTGTTGTTATTTTAAAGAAATTAAGAAAAGAAAATAGTCTATTTACCCACATATTAACCATATCTAGGTCTCTTTATTTCTTTCTGTTGATCTGTGTTTATACCCGGCATCATCTCCCCCTCAGCCTGAAGCATATCTTTTATCCTTTCTCATTGTACAAGCCTGCCAGTGATGAATTCTCCCACCATTTTTTAAAATCTGCAAATGTGTTTATTTTCTCCTCATTTTTGAAAGATTTTTGCTGGATGTAGAATTTTAAATTGACAGTTTTTTCCCTAGCAACTTAAAGATGTTATTATTGTCGTCTTTTAACCCTCATTGTTTCTGATGAAATCTGTTTGTTGTTGTTGTTTGTAGTTCTCCCATATCTATCTTTTTTCTTTCAATTACTTTCTAGTTAATTTTGCTTTTCACCAATTTGACTATGGTATGCCTAGGTGGAGTTTTCTTTGTATTTCTCCTTCTTGGGATCCTTAATGGTTATGTCTTTCATGTTATTTGGGTGAAATGCTGGCAGTCATTTCTTTACATTTTTTTCCTGTCCCATTCCCTCCTCTACTTCCAGGATTGCAGTTATGTGTATGTTAAGACCATTTGATATTGTCTTGTGATTGTGATTTAAAAAAAAAAAATTGTTCTCCCTCTTTCCTCAGTTTGGGTAATCTTTATTGATCTCTCTTTAAGATCACTTTATCTCCCCCGCCCCGCACACACACCTTTTTTGGGTAATATCCAATATTCTGTGCTAACCATACAAAAATTTTTTTCATTTATATAGTGTACTTTTTCTAGAATTGGCATTTGGTTCTTTTTCATAGTTTACATTTCTGCTGAGATTTCTCATCTGTTCATTCATAGCTGCCATCTTTTTTCTTGATGACTTTGACTGTATTTACAGTAATAGCATGTTTATGATAGCAGCCCGTGTCTGCTAATTACAACAGATGGGTCATTTCAGGGTCTGTTTCTATTGGCAGGTTTTCCCTTAGATCACATGTCACCTTTCCTTGCTTATTCACATGCATAGTGAACGTTTTGTTCATTGAACATTATGTATGTTACGTTGAGGGAGTCTGGCTTTTGCTATCTTCTCTGGTACCCTCCCCCACAAATTCCTACCTCTTCTGCCCCCATCTCTGCAGCACAAGACTGCTGCTCTCTTATGCTCCTTCTCCGTTTTGTGATTTGGAAATTGTTCCCAGCAGAGGGAATGTTTGTTTTCCTTCCCTCGGTAGTCACAGCCCTAAGCTGCCTGTTTTCCACTGTCAAAAACAGCTCTCAGGTTTTCTCTAGTTTCTTTAGTTTTTTTAGGGCAGGAGGAGAAGTCTGCTTACTTTGTCATGGTCAGAAACAGAATTCTGAGTTGCAGTTTGATAATAGGTCAGATTGGTTACCCAGTTTGTGCTGGTGCCCTATAAAGTGCTCTTTGCTGTAAATTTTTTCCTGATCACAGTCTTGGTATGAGAAAGAATGTTTGGGGATTCATTTCCCTTATTTGTAAAACTAAACAGTTGGATTCACTCAGTGTGGCCGATATAGCATTGGTCCAGACTTTTTAGAAGGTGGCTTGGTGTATATGTTAAAATAAAAATAGTATATACCCTTTGACCCACCGATTCTACTTCTGAGTATTTATCCCCAAAAGACATGTCTCCAAAGAAACAATACTTGACGGTAAAATGGGGTCCTTTAATATGTGCTTACTAAAAAAATGTGTTTGTGAACCAAAACTTTGGGCACAACTGGTTTAAACCGCTTTATTTACTAAAGGTCTTCTGAGATCTTTTAATATGCCTTATATGCTCTGAGACACTCAGTGAATGGGCTTGTTTGATTTTGAGTTTCCTTGGGACAAAATCCTGTGAGGATCTGTGATTTGGATATACTCTTAGAGCTGGAATGAAGGCATGAAAAAGCACATTTTCTGGGCTTTTGATTGGCATGGTGGCAGTGGGCTCTTATTATGCCATCAACCACAGTGTACAAGAAGCTTTCTTTTATGAAAATAGGCATGACTAAGGCTTTGTCTTCTGGCAACAGAAAAAGGCTGATGGTGACTAAAAGGCGATGTTTTTACCTGACTGTATTCCCACAGTCCTGTTGTAGTTATGACTGTAAGGTTCTAAAGTTACCCAGTGTTTAGAAATTGCCTCGTGAAACAGAAAGTAGCAAAGATGGGTCTTGAGCTGTAATTTTTTTTTCAATTTATTGCTAGAATTTTATTTGGTTGTTACAAAACCTGCAAGGGTATGTTACATTAAAAGGGGGGCGCCATGAAAGGCAGCCAGAAGAGTAAGTTATCTTCAAGTTACCTGAGGTGCCAGGCTAATTTTATACTACATCTAAACCTTTCCAAGAAAGTAAAATAGCATAGGTAGGCAAAGGAATTGAGAGAGAGAAATAGAGCGAGAAGCATAGGCCATAATGAGGTAAGCGGACACATTCATGGGAAAAGACTTCATCCCACTTTAACTAAATTTTCGTATTTCTAGAAAAAACACCAAGGTTAGCCAACACCAAGCTGAACATCATCTAAAGAAAAAACCAGCCCTTAAGTATTTAAGGGTGTTGGGCTGCCTTTTGTGGCAAGGCCAGCCCGCAGACTGGCATGCCGTGCTGCTCCCCTGGGTTTTGAGCCAGCCTGAGAGTTGCTGCGTAGTTAAATGTGTGAACCTTCAGGGTTCTTCATTTGACTGTTCTCATGGACTTTGGCCTAAGGTCCAATCTCAAAATTATAATCATTCATAATAGCTTAGAAAAATGTTGGAAGTAAGGTTTTTGTGCTGGCAAAACCCACGTGCTAAAAACCTTGACTCAGTCCCTCGGCAGCCACACGACCAACCGGCCGACATTCATGAAACCTCCGCTGTGTGATAGGCACTGTGCCGGCGGGCGTACGGTGGGGGACAAGGTAGATAGACATGGTTCCTGTCCCTCGTTGGGAAGGGAGAGTCAGAGCAGTGATTGACAGTATCGGGGCAGCGCTGGAAGAGGGGACCCGGAGGGGAAGGGGAGGCGGAAGAGCAGGCAGCTCCGGCCGCAGACTGTCCCCTGCCACCGACCCTGTCCAGACAGTCCTCGACACCCCGTCTGCTTCCACACTGCAGCCTCTGTTAAAGCAGTGCCTTAATTCTGAGTTCCCAAAACCTTGTGCAGGGCACATGGCAGATATTTAATAAATTCAACCCTGAGGCTTCATTCAAGACTGAGCGGAAAATGCCGTCTACGGACGTTCTGATGAGTCGTGAATCCCGGCCCGGTGTGCCCTTAGTCTCGATCACCGTTCTGAGTGGCTTCTGTGGGAGGGGTTCCAGTATAAGGCAAGGTCCCTCTTCTCAGGATGCCTCCAGTGTCATCGTGGCTGCAGTTGGTCACACACAACAGCCGGTGCCCAGAGCTGGTCTAGGCTGTGCGGGCCTTACAGCCAGCGCTAGGAAACCTTGCCAACGGGTAGAAGTAGTGGTGCCGCGCTCGGAAGCGCGGGATGGGCTACCGGAAGGAAGGAGGTGTGCTCCTCACCTTTTGTCTGCACTTTCCCCCTTGTTCCTCCTGCGCTCTGTCAAGTGGCCCTAGGAGAGCACCGCACACGTGCTCACGCTGTGCTTGGGAAGAGCTGGGCAGGGCAGCATGGCTGTGTCATTGGCAGCCTGCTGCTTATGGGCACTGTCCACCGGAGGAGATGTACATTGGTCCAGACTTCTCAGAAGGTGGTTTTGTGTATACATGTAAATACAAATAATGCCCCATATACCTTTGACCCACCAATTCTACTTCTAAGTGTTTATCCCAAAGAGAGATATGTACAAGGATGTCTAATATTGTGATGGCGAAAAGCGAGAGAGAAAAGAAGTCATTTCTGTGTCAACCAATGGGGATGGTTAAGTAAACATACTGTGGAGTACTGTGAAACGATGGACAGCAATGAAATGGAGCTTCACAGTATGAATACCACGTCTGGAAACATAGACAGCTATGTGGTTTGTTAATATTACGTTACAGTACATGATACAATAATATTTCTATTTCTAGACTTGATGCCACTTTGTATATAGTGTTGAGGAAAGGTGTTAAACACACATCCTGGGAAAACAGCAAGCTCCAGAAACCACGTGTGTTTAAAACATAATACACTGTATTTATTTTATGTACCTATGTATTTATATAAATGCATAGGTTTAAAAATAATAAGGGTGCTTCTGAGAAGAGAATTGAAATAAAGAGGCGGACTTGGAGCATTATCCATGTTTGAAATTTACAGTGAGAATGTATTAATGAAAAAAATCTGTCTAATTAGAAATTACCAAAAGAATACATTAAAAAATGTTTAGTGACTTATTTATTTTATAACTGGAAGTTTGTATACCTCTTAATCTCCCTCACCTATTTCACTCATCCCCCCCCCGCAACCACCTGTTTGTTCTCTATGTCTATGAGTCTCTTTCTGTTTCGTTATGTTTTTTCGCTTGTTAAGTGAAATCATACAGTATTTGTCTTTGTCTGACTTCTTTCACTTAGCATAATACCTTCTAGGTCCATCCATGTTGTTGAAAATGGCAAGATTTTGTTCATTCTTATGGTTGAGTAATACTCCAGTGTATGTATGTATGTGTGTGTGTGTATATATATACACACACACACATACAGACGCACACACACACTACATCTTATCCATTCATCTATTAGTGGACACTTAGTTTGCTTCCATATCTTGGCTATTGTAAATAATGCGGCCATTAACATAGGGGTGCACGTATCTTTTATATTGTATATCTAATTAGTGTTTTTGTTTTCTTCAGAAAAATGTCCAGAAGTGGAATTGTTAGATTGTGTGGTAGTTTTTAACTTTTTGAGGAACCTCCATACTGTTTTCCATAGTGGCTGCACCAATTTACATTCCCCCCAGCAGGGCACAAGGGTTCCCTTTTTTTCCACATCCTTGCCAACACTTTTTATTTGTTGTCAGCCATTCTGATAGGCGTGAGGTTATATCTCATTGTTTTGTTTTGCATTTCCCTTATGATTAGTGATGTTCAGCATCTTTTCATGTGTCTGGCCGTCTATATCTTCTTTGGAAAAATGTCTGCTCAGGTGCTCTGCCTATTTTTAATCGGGTTGTTTGGTTTTTTGATGTTGAGTTGTATGAGTTCTTTGTATATTTTGGATGTTAACCCTTCATCAGATATATTTTTTGC
Source organism: Delphinapterus leucas (assembly GCF_059928025.1). Classification (NCBI taxonomy): domain Eukaryota; kingdom Metazoa; phylum Chordata; class Mammalia; order Artiodactyla; family Monodontidae; genus Delphinapterus; species Delphinapterus leucas. The sequence goes on from NC_143145.1 coordinate 3,043,232, forward strand.
AAATACCTTCTCCTATTCAGTAGGTGGCCCTTTCATTTTGTTGATAGTTTCCTTTGCTGTGAAAAGTTTTTTAGTTGGAAGTAGTCCCATTTGTTTATTTTTGCTTTTGTTTCCCTTGCTTAAGAAGACAGATCCAAAAAAATACTGCTAAGACGATGTCAAAGAGCATACTGCTGATGTTTTCTTCTGGGAGTTTTATGGTTTCAGGTCTTAAATATAAGTTTTTAATCCATTTTGAGTGTATTCTTGTAAAAAAAAGTAGTCCAGCCTGATTATTTTACATGTAGCTGTCCAGTTTTCCTAACACTGTTTTTTGAAGAGGCTGTCTTTTCCCCACTGTATATTCTTGCCTCGCTTGTCATAGATTAATTGATCGTGTAAGTTGGGTTTGTTTCTGGGCTCTATTCTGTTCCACTGATCTGTGTGTCTGTTTTTTGTGCCAGTGCCATACTGTTTTGATTACTGTAGCTTTGTAGTATAGTTAGAAATCAGGGCGCATGATACCTCCAGCTTTGTTCTTAAGATTGTTTCGACTGTTTGGAGCCTTTTGCATTTTCATGTAAATTTTAGAGTTATTTATTCTAGTTCTCTGAAAAATGCCGTTGGTTTTTTGATAGGGACTGCACTGAATCTGTAGAGTGCCTTGGGTAGTACGGTCATTTTAACAGTATTAATTCTTCCAATCCATGAATGTGTCTTTCCACCTGTTTGTGTTATCTTCAGTTTCTTTCATCAGTGTCTTATAGTTTTCTGAGTACAGGTCTTTTACCTCCTTGGTAAGATTTATTCCTAGGTATTTTACTCTTTTTGATGGGATTGTTTCCTTAATTTCTCTTTGTGATAGTTCGTTATTAGTGTATAGAAATGCAATAGATTTCTGTATATTAATTTTGTATCCTGCCCCTTTACCTAATTCATGTATTAGTTCTAATAGGTTTTTGGTGGCGTCATTAAGATTTTCTATATATAGTGTCATGTCATCTGCAAACAGTGACGGTTTTACTTCTTCCTTTCCAATTTGCATTCCTTTTGTTTCTTTTTCTCATCTGGTTGCTGTGGCTGGGACTTCCAAAACTATGTTGTATCAAAGTGGCAGGAGTGGACATCCTTGTCTTCTTGTTTCTCTTCTCAGAGGAAATGCTTTCAGCTGTTCACCATTGAGTGTGATGTTGGCCGTTTGTCATATTATGGCCTTTGTCATGGTGAGGTATGTTTCCTCTATACCCACTTTGTTGAGAGTTTTTAATCATAAATAGATGTTGAATTTTATCACACGCTTTTTCTGCATTTACTGAGGTAATGATGATTTTTATTCTTCAGTTCATTAATGTGGTATGTCACATTGATTGATTTGCAGATATCGAAACATGCTTGCATCTCTGATACAAATCCCACTTTATGGTGTATGATCTTCCTAATGTATTACTGAATTTGATTTGCTTACATTTTGTTGAGGATTTTTGCATCTATGTTTATCAGATATCGGCCTGTAATTTTCTGTTTTTTTGTGATGTCTTTGTCTGGTTTTGGTATCATGGTGATGCTGGCCTCATCAGATGAGTTCGGAAAGCACTCCTTCCTCTTCAGTTTTCTGGAATAGTTTGAAAAGAATAGGTTTAACTTTTCTTCAAATGTTTGGTAGAATTCATCTGTGAAGTCATTTGGTCTTGGACTTTTGTCTGTTGGGTTTTTTTAAATTACAAGAATGCATTTTTTTAAAAGAGAAAACTTCTCAGAATTTTGGTAACAAGGCAGACAAGCTGCCAGGGAGTGTTTCAGACTCTCTGGATTAGCAGACATGTCCTGTTAACCACGAGGCAGTTTCACATCTGGCCACTGACACTGCAGTGTTGGCTTGTGCCTCTGTGTCCTTGTGTGTAAAGTGGAGGTGGTGTTGACCCCCTGGGTTACTGTGAGGACTGAATGGGTTGTTCCATGTGCAGCCTGGCAGAGAGTAGGTGCCAGCACGTTTGCCATTGTCATCTTCACTCGACGTTTTAGTATGTGGATCATTCTGTAAGGTACTGAGCACATAATGAGTCTCTAGAATGTGTACAGATAGTATCTGGGGGCTGTTGCCTTTTGAGTGAGGTCAGGATCATAGCTTGAGAACTAGGTTCAGGAAAGGTGTTTGTCCAGGGAGCCAAACTGATGTAGCACAGGAACTTTGCTTTCCAGTGGTCAAACTTGATATGAAGAAAGAACTAAACACAGGGGCTTGAGGAATGACATGTGCCCAGGTGGTTCTGCTCAGACATCTCTCAGCAGTCGCTGGGGAGAATCTGGTCCAAAAAAGTCCTTGGGCCTAGAAAGGGGTGGGGGGGGTGGTGAGGAGAGTTACTGTTTAATGGGAACGGAGCTTCTCTTGGGGAATAAGAAGTAGTTCTGGGCATGGATGGTGGTAGTGATTTTACAAAAATGTGGATGTACTCGATGCCCCTGAACTGTACATGTAAAAATGACTGATGACAAATTTTACGTTATCTGTATTTTACCACAGTTAAAACAGAGAGCGAACAACACGAAGGCACTGGCCAGCCTCTGGGAGTCCGCCTGGGCTGATAGAGGGAAGGGACCTTCACATTTCAGAATTAGTTGCTATCAGGTCATAAAAATTAAGCAATGATCCCTACTAATGTTTTGCAAAAGATGATACGAGGTGATCAAGTGGGCCATCGAGGCACAGGGACATGGTGTGGGTAATGAGGATGCTTTCTCTTAGTCCATGTGGTGGTCAGGGTTGTGTACCATTAGTCACCCGAGCAGGATTGCTTCGTAGTCCATCAGGGTGACTCCAGAGGTCGTGACTGAACAGCCTCCTTCTTTGAACAAATATTTACTGAGCGCCTGGTGTGCCGCACTGCCAGGTGCTGGATGGCCCTGGGTAAGACGTGACTCCCACCCATAGTTTGGTGTGTAAGTGGGGTCGTCAGCTGAGAACAGCAAGTGTTAGCGTAGATAAACGCTTTGTGTCGTGTGGGCTCCATTTATTGCTTTGAATACTAGATACCTAGTTGCCTCAGCACAAGGTACTGAGAAGTATTCTTTGTCCTCTCTCTTCTACTTCTGTCATAAATGGAACGTCTTTTTCTGGGCCCTCGATGCTTTCCTGAGTTCTGCTTGTCTGTTCCTCCAGCACCACACTGTCTCTGTCATGGTAGCTTTTACGTCCACCAGGTACCTTTTCAAGAGTGTGCTTACCAGCCTTTATCCTTCGTTATTTCCAAATACATTTTAGAATTAGTTTATTAAATCCCATCAGATAAAAATTAACCCCTCTGGATTTTCATTGGGCTTGAAGGAATGGATTTGTTTGCAGAATTGAATATTCCTGTCCATGAATATGGTATATCAGTTGGTTGTTTTGTTTCTTATGGTGATTCCAACTCCCAAATGAAAGAGTTGTGTATGCCACTTGGAACTAGCTGTCCCCTATCCCTTATTACCTACACACTTAACTGTGGGGAAGTCCATTTCTCATTGTGTTGTACTTTACTGGTCCCTTTAGGAAGGACCACATTGGTTTGGCTGATCTACTCCAATCTTGGGGGAGAGAGGAGCAGTGGAGGGTGGGGCTTTCTCTTATTTTGTTCTGCATCTGTGTTTATAAGTGAGATTGTCCCACGATCACATTGCTGTGCTTTGAGATAAAAGTTTTTCTAGCCTCATAAAATGAGTTGGGGCGAGTGCCCTCCTAATTCTGTTCGTGATAAATTTGAGTTCAGTTGGCGGATTTGTTCTTTGAATGTGGGCGGGACTCCCCAGTGGAGCCATCTGGACCTTGAGTTGACCGTGAAGTCTTGACCAGGAAGATGGGGTCCCTGAAGCTTGCGGGGCAGTGGTCTGGAGGCAGCGTGGAGGGAGGGGCCACCTTGTCTTGCGTGGAGCAGGTGAGACTGCACCCTGGCTGCTGGTCAGGGGCGGCGGGGATGGAGGTCAGAGCTGCACTCGCTGTCCTTGAGGACAGCTAGGGCTGTCCTTGTCCTGCTAGGGCTGTGATCTCCCAGTTGGTGTCAGAGGCCTGGTGCCTTCTTGGTGAAGCCAGCAAAGCAGAGGCTCCGTCTGTCCCAGGGACTCCCCAAGCAGTGGGTGTTTGGGGCAGGATGAGCTGGATCCCCGGAGACCCACCTCCTGCAACTAGCACAGTTGAAAGTCAGTTGGGCAAAGCCAGTTTGAATAAGCAAACCCTTCTTAGGCCCGCTTTTCTCATTCAAGGAAAAGAATGGAATGAATTTCTGGTTCTTGCGTCCTGAAAGATGACCAAGGCTGTGTCCCAGAGAAATATCCTTACGGCAACAAGGCTGAGCTCAGATGTGCGTCCCCCTCCTCTGCCCACCTCCCCTTTCCCTGCTGTCAGAATCCATCTCCCTCTTTACCACATCCCGTTAGCTGCTGTTTCCTGATAATGACTGAGATTTTGAGCCTCTGACAGTCTGTTTGCTACCAATCCTTTGCACGTTTCCCTTACGAGGACCTTTGGGGACCAGGCAGGCATCACAGCTTTTCCTATGTGCACTTTGTCAGAGTCGGGTGAGTTAATGTGACATGCCGACAGAGATGTCCCAGGTGGGGCTCCCTTGAAGCAGAGAAGCGCGGAGAGGGTGGTCGGTGGGCCTGGCACTTCCCTGGGCCTTGGGGCCCGCAGGAGAGCTGAGCTGTCCCTGGTCATCGTGGTGTGTTTCTCTGCTGAGCCGTGGACAGATAGGCAAAACGGGGCGAGGGAGGACCACGGGTCTGCTCGGTCCTCGGAGCCCCACAGAGAACAGCTGCTTCGTGCTCGCCGGGTTCCTGCCGTTCCCGTTCACGCCCGAGGAGCAGACAGCCCCAGAATCTTCGTCGCTTACAGTAGCGAACCTCCACTGCACGTTCAGGGTCTTCGTGCCGGAGCCCAGACTGAAAGGGCGGCGGTACCCAGGGCGAGCTGTACAGCGAACCGCAGGAGCCCGAGGCCCCGGCCGAGCCAGCCCGCGGTGTCGGCGGGGTGGGGGGGGCGCTCTGTGTGCAGGTCACACGTGGCAGCCTGTCCAGCAGCTTCCGGAGCAGGAGCCCCGTCCGCTAGTCTTCCGTGGATGCAGCGTGCACAGTGCTGGGCGGGGAGGGGCTTCTCCCATGCTTGAGTCACTAAATGAGTGAGCGTAAACCCACGGAAGGTTCTAGTGTGATTTCTTATACAAGGGAGTTGAAAGTCACGTTTTTAAAAGGAGCCACGGGGCTTATAAAATTGCTTAAAAACCAGTGTCAGAAGAATGTCGTCCTTGTGTGCCATTTCCCTGATTTTATTGATGTTTTGCTCGAATTCTGTCTTGTTTCAGGGAAATAGTGGAACATATGGTTCAGCACTTTAAAACACAGATCTTTGGGGATCGGAAACCAGTGTTTGATGGAAGGAAGAATCTCTACACAGCGATGCCCCTTCCAATTGGGAGGGATAAGGTGAGCTCACAGAGGTGGGTTGGATCGAGCAGTGTGCGAGAAGTAAAGTCCGTTGTCCTCTTGTCACACACTGAATCACTTCACCCAGGAGGAAAGAGCCGCTAATTGGTCGTGTGCTTCATCGTGAGATCCACAGAAACTGCCTTCCGTGTGCCGTGGTTTTCAGTGGCAGAGGGTTAAGTTGTCTAAGTACAGAGAAAGACGTTGAGAACTTCTTGAAACCACTAAACTTTTAAATGTAAAGCACACACGTGCACGCACATGCCCCAGACCAGCACCAGACAGGAGCCTGGATGACAAGGCGGGGCTGTAAAGACCTACGGAGAAGTATGTTTGCACAGGTGAGTGCGGGTGGGACAAAGGCGGTAAAACACAGCCGTCGTCGCTCAGCCGTAGCGAGTAGCGAGTAGCGAGTAGCGGTTGGTTTAAGCCTTTCCTTGTTGTCTTTGTCCTTGCCGTGGTTTTATTTAAAAAGCAGTGAAATTTCTGCCCAGAAGCTGTTACTTCTTGGCATATCTTTCAACCAGTGGGCTGCTCTGGGATGATGGGCATTGTTTATAAGAGAGGAGGACCAAGGACGGCTTGGAAATCATTTTTACCCGTACTTTAAAAAAAAAACCCAGACTAGTAATTTAACAGTTATCCCAACGAGACTGTAGAATCTGATTCCCTTCAAGAATGACCTACACAATTAGCTTCTTAGCCCCAGGGTCCCCGAGAGGGAAAACAGCTCAGAGCTTAGAGGGTCTGAAACTGCTGCCCCGTGACCTGCAAGTTCTCTGCAGACATGTGTTCGCGCTTGCATTTTAATGACGAGCCGTCTGCATGGCCACAGCCGGGGGCCCGCGCGGCTGGCTGGGAAGTGTGATGAAGTGTGACGCTCAGGCTCAGATAGGAGGAGTCGTTAGGGCCGAGGGCAGGCCAGTGGTGATAAGGGCTCTGTCCCCGCAGGGCCTTGCTGTGATTCTAGGAGATAACAGTGGTGCTCCGCCCAGCCCTGCCTGGCTGGTGGGGGTGGGGTGGGGTGGGGGTGGGGATTGACATGGTTTTGAATTTGGAGGAGCCCCAGGACCCAGTGCCTGTCAGCTGAGCAGTCCCCCCTTGCTAATTAACATGCTCTCCATTGGAAATGTATGAGTTACAGAGTTTTGTGTTTAATTTGCACATTTGTTTTTGTTTAAAGTTCTATAAGAAAGAAAACATAAGGAGTTTATTCACAGTTTTGTCTGTACATATTTATAATTAGATACTAGGAGGGGCTAAGGAGTATTTTTCCTTCAGAAGGGATGGGGAGGATGTATGGTGTTCAAATTTGAGACACATCGTTGTGGACGTTAACACGGGTTCTAGGGTAATAATAAGTCTGATCCGAGGCCTGGCTTCGCCCTTAACTCGTGGTGGGACCTTGGGTAAGCTGCTCACCTGCCACCCCTACAAAATGGGGAGATGGTACAGACACTACCTCCCAGGGTCCTTGTGACAATTGAATGGGTGAACACACCCCAAGAAAAGCTTCTCCACCTTCAGTGTGCCTTCTGCAGCCCTGGGGCCTCTGTTAAGTGCTGGTTCTGGTTCAGGGTCCGGGGTGTCTGCATCTCTAAGCCGCTCTCCTGGTGATGCCCGTAGAACACCTGGGACACAGTCCACACATAGCACATGCTAACAGCTGCTGTTGCTGCTCCAAGGGTTCGCATCTGTCGTCTTGACCCATGTCCGTGTGGACGCCCTGATGCCCACAGCAGCCCGCCGTACGTATTGCCAAGACTCAGTGGGCATCAGTGTCTCTTAAATTGAGTCCCACCCATCCTCATCCTTTCTTCAGGTGAGCTGAGAGGACCTAGCCAAGGCCACAGCGTTTGGTTAGCGTGGGTCTCCAGATTCCAGACCCCTCCTTCCACTTGTCTTTAAGGTTCTGTCAAATACTCGTGAGATGCAGAAATTAATCTCTTCCGTTTGAGAGCTAATGTAAGATGTTAACCTTTTCTATTTCCGTATGTTCACATCTTGGAGCAAAGTGTCATCCTTTTTTTTTTTTTTTTCATTTTACGTTTGCTCTCCTTTCTATACAGTACTTTTCTTTGTGTCATGGGGCACTTTTGTAGTAAGAGAAGACATCCTTTAATGTCCCGGAAACCCTGTGTGTGCTAGCGGCCGCCCGGGGGGCCGCAGGTGGCTCTGCACAGGTCTGTGCACAGAATGTGGCCCCGGGCCCTTACTCAGGGAAGGCAGCTGTTTGCGATCTACTCCTGCTCTCTCCTACTAGCGACCCCCCGCCACACACACGCACACGCGCACGCCCCTTGATCCCAGCCCTGTCGTGGCTGGAAGACCCGGTGCACCAGGCCAGCCCTTCCCTCCCCACGCGGAGACCGAGGAGTCTGTGAGGGCCGTTCACGGTCTGGGGTTTCACTTCTGGACCCTCTGCAGCAGGAGCGTGACATGAGTTGCAAAGGGGAATGTGTGTCATTTGTTGGCCTTGTTGCTGGGTCCAGCCCTCCCCCAGCGGGCCTGCCGCTTCCTGGACCTACAGCCTCTCTGCGTTTATTCAGGGAAGGTGTGAGCGTCTCCTTCTGAGAAGGAAGCGCCCCGTGAGGCCAGGCGCGCACTCGGATGGGTAGCAGACCCTGCGTGGAAGGCGTTCCAGCCTTCAGAGTCCACGGCGCCCCTTCTCCCCCTGCACCACGCCCCGGACCGCGAGCCAGGCTGCCTGTGCCCCGCTGGCCACTGCTGACCTGTGACCTGGGGTGACGGGCTGGAGAGTCTGAGCAGGGAGGTGAGGCCTCTGCACTTGGAGGCTCGCAGGTCTGAGGGGAGGGCAGAGGCGGTGGCGGCCAGGGAGCCGTCCTTGGGGCCTCCTTGGCGAGCCCACAGGTGGAGGGTCTGCCCGGCCTCGTTTGCCCCTCAGGCAGTCCTGCTGCCTTCGGACTGAGGGTCCCTCCAGTGAACCTGTGGCAGTTTTTTTTTTTAAATAAATTTTATTTGTTTGTTTGTTTGTTTGTTTGTTTATGGCTGCGTTGGGTCTTCGTTGCTGCGCACGGGCTTTCTCTAGCCGCGGCAAGCGGGGCTACTCTTCGTCCTGGTGCGCAGACTTCTCATTGCGGTGGCTTCTCTTATTGCGGAGCACGGGCTGTAGGCACGTGGGCTTCAGTAGTTGTGGCTTGCGGGCTCTAGAGCACAGGCTCAGTAGTTGTGACGTACGGGCTTAGCTGCTCCGCGGCACGTGGGATCTTCCCGGACCAGGGCTCGAACCCGTGTCCCCTGCATTGGCAGGCGGGTTCCTAGCCGCGGCGCCATCGGGGAGGCCCGGGCCTGCGGCATTTGTCAGCGTGCTTTGGCCTGTTTGCGGGTCGAGGTGCTCGGCAAGCACGGCTCCTCAGCCGCGCAGCCCCTCCCTGGACCTGTCGTTCTCCTGCCGCGTGTCACTGAATTCCCGGCCGTCTCCCAACGCTTTGTCCCGGGTCATCTGAGGACTGGCTGCTCGTTGACGGGATCTGTTGCTGTGCCGGTCACAGAAGACCTGCGCTCCCAGCGCCCTGTGCGCATGGAGCCTGGCAACCCCGAGGCCCTGCCAGCACTGTCACTCCTTCCTGAGGGATGGATGGCAGCCACATCTGGACAAGCAAAGCCCGCTGGGCGCTGCGGCTGCCGCTCCCTGGCTGCGCACGCCTCTCCTTGCTCTTGTCGGTGCTGCTTCCGAGCTGCACGGCGGCACCAAGCGGGACTCTTCCTGTCCCAGTTCTAGTCTGTCGCCCTGGTGGCGTTCAGACAGAAGGGACTGAGTGTGTGGCTGTGGTCTGCCTGGAGACATTGACTCTCACATCTGCCTCACCGTTTTCCAGGCCTGGGGTGGCGTCCCTGCTAACGTTGTCCATATTCAAAAGCTGGCAGTGGTCGCCTTCCTGTGTCACAGCTTCTGGGCTGCCGGCATCCTCGGTTGGCACAGGCATCTGTGTGGCGCGTGGGCTGCCCTCCTGTCCCGTATTACAGACGGCACCCAAAGGAGCCACAGAGGTTACAGAGCTGGGAGCCCGCACACTGCCCTTGGATGCTGCGTGGTTGGGACCAAGAGCTACAGGATGCTCAGAGTTTGAAGCGTCTTGGTGTGTGGAGCGAGTCCAGTGGCCGGCAGCCCAGACGGACAGGAGGACTGCTCTTGGGCTCGTGTCACAGCTGAAGCCCGGTGCCACCCCGCCCCTGGAGTGACATTTCTGTTGAAATCTCCATCATCCCTAAGATATTAGATGCCTGTACCAGTCGGCCTCTTGAGACGTGACTGACAGAGAATGTTGTAGAGCCTGGAGCTTATTCTGTTCCCTTTTTATGGGGGCCAAGAGGAGGCTGGTCTAGAATCTATTTAAAAATAGAGGACTTCGTGGTGGTGCAGTGGTTAAGAATCCACCTGCCAATGCAGGGGACACGGGTTCGAGCCCTGGTCCAGGAAGATCCCACATGCCACGGAGCAACTAAGCCTGCGCCACCACAACTACTTAGCCTGTGCTCTAGAGCCCGCGAGCCAAAACTACTGAGCCCACGTGCCACAACTACTGAAGCCCGCGTGCCTAGAGCCCGTGCCCCGCAACAAGAGAAGCCACCGCAATGAGAGGCCCGCGCACTGCAACGAAGAGTAGCCCCTGCTCACTGCAACTAGAGAAAGCCCACGCGTAGCAACGAAGACCCAATGAAGCCAAAAATAAATAAATTACAGAAATAAATAAGTAAAGGAAGGGTGTTTTAAAATAAATAAAATAAAAATAGAAGTACCTTTTGCTAAAGGAAAATATGCCCCTCTGAATCCCACTCAGTTGGATTATAGAGGCATTTTTAAAGAATGACATTGACAAGCGTCTAATTAGCTCCGGTTCCCAGAATTCTTCCTTAGATACGCCAGGTGCCGCTGGGTGGAGACGTGTGCGGCAGGCGTGAAGTGCCCACTGTACACGTTGGTGTGTGAGATGGAAACTAGCGTGCGGTTTCCACCCACCTGTTAGCCATGTCCTTGGTGCACCATTTCTGAATAGGCGGAAGTGCTTATTACCCCCTCTGCTGACGTGCAAGCAGGTTTCTGCTGGTCCACGCTCAAGTCCTCCCCCGGCACCCTCCCCCATGGCCACCATCCTGATGACCTGGGTTAAATGGACCCTTTCTTGACTGGTTTTACCAGCTGTGTGTGCATCGTTAACATATGCTTTGCCCTGAGACGAATCATACTGCAGTGTGCCTCTGTGGCTTGCCACTTTTATTCAGTATTAGATGCTTGAAATCCATCCGTTGTGAAGAACGTGTTCCTTTTTCACTGCTCTGTTCTCCCTTCGATGGACCTCGGGCCCTTTCCATTTTGGGGCCGTCAGGCTTGGTGTGTGGGCCTGTGCTGGAGCACACCTAGGACACAGGTGTGCAGGGGGCTTCGGTGCAGTCTGGTTGCTGCTCTGGTGATGTCTGAATGGGCTGTGGCAAGTGCATGAGGGAGGGACCCCCTGCGAGTGCAGAGTGAGCAGAGGAGCTGAGCACAGGCTGTCAGGTGAGAGGGGGAAGGAGGGCGTGAATGAATGAGCGAGGCTGGTGCCAGGACCTCTCGCCCCCGCCCCGCCCTGGGTCATCACGTGGTGAGTGGAAGGGCCTTTGACGTCAGCCCAGCTGGCTCCCAGTCCCACGTCTGCCCTTTCATGGTTGTGTGGCCTTGGGCTGGACTGTCAGTCCGAGGGTCTGTGTTTTCTGTATAACGCATGGTGAACAAGTCTCCCTTGCTGGGATTTTTGGGTGTTCAAGGATAAAGTATATAGCCTGTGCCCTACCAGTAGATGTTCCGTAAACATGGGGAAGTATTATCAGCAAATATCAGAGTTGCTTCAGTCATCAGCTGGGTGTGTGACGCTCGGGATGCATTAGTCAGTCACCAAATAATAAGTTAATGTTTCAGTGGTGGAATGAAGGGACTGGGTAAAGGTGTGTCTGGGCATCGCATGGAGCAGGGTGGGTGGGCGTGGTGAGGGGCGAAGGACATACTGGGAGGCGGGGAGAGAAGTGGATTTGCTGCTCATCGAGGGTTGGCTCCAGAGGGCGCACCTTGGACCATTGTCCTGAACACCCGCCAGTAGCTGCACGCGGCTGTGCGCCCTCAAATCTACCAGAAGTTAACGAAGCTGGAAGTTTAGCTCTGCAAGCCTCACCAGCCACGTTCCAAGTGCTCAGTGGTCACAAGTGGCCCGTGGCTTCTGTCCTGGTCAGCTCAAGAAAAGACTGTTTCCATTACCACAGAAAAGTTCTGTTGGAAAGGGCTGTTATAAACGTTGAGTGCTACTGTGTAAACATTCTGAGGTCTTGCTGAGAATTTTAATTTCTTCCCAGGGAATTCTGATTGGTCTTGTGGTAGTTGAAGGTACTTTCTCCGCCATCTTGTACCTGGCGATGCTGGTACCGCAGCACTTTCCTGCTGCACGGATGGGCACAGACAGCCCTTGGAACAGCATCAGGGCTTGTTTGCCTGGGGAAGAGCCTGGCTTGTCCCCACTGCCCACATGCTTCATTCAGTGCCTGTGATCTGCCCACGTTTTATTGTAACGTCGAGGGAATTGGGGGATGCACGCCCGTCTAGGCTGTTGTAACGTCGAGGGAATTGGGGGACGCACACACCCGTCTAGGCTGTTGTAACGTCGAGGGAATTGGGGGACGCACGCCCGTCTAGGCTGTTGTTGGCGTTTTGCTCCGTTTTACCTCATGTCTGTTCTGAGAAGGCTTTTCTTCATGATTTATTCACTGCAAAACTAGCTTATGGACTCTTAAGGGACCCAGAAAACAGGAACCTCCAGAGCCACTGCGGTTTTCTCAGTCCCACTGGAGAAAGAGTAACTCCTCAGGACCCCCAGTGAGCTGCCCACGCCCCCTTCCTCTGTCCCAGGAGCAGCCTAGGCTTGTGCCTGCGCCCTGCTTTCCTCTTCCTGGGGTGCCCTCCTCAGAGAGGCCGACCCAGACCCCAGCAGAGCAGCTGCCGTGCGGCTTCGGGACGCCTTCTCCCGGCTGCCACAGTGTGCAGGATCGGGCTAGGGAAGCACTAGACACCCGTGGCGGGAAGGACTCCCGTCGTGCTTCAGTCACTGGCTGCTGGAGGAGGGGCTGAGCGTGCCCTCTCCTGGGCTTGGATGAAGGACCGGCTGAATTCCCCTAACCTGGGGGTTCTGGAAGCTGTCCCACCACCCTTGACCTCCCTGTAGCTTCTTAAGAGGGAAGCGTGAGTAACTGTGTGCTCTGGATCCCCTCCCAGGTGGAGCTGGAGGTCACGTTGCCAGGAGAAGGGAAGGACCGCATCTTCAAGGTGTCCATCAAGTGGGTGTCCTGCGTCAGCTTACAGGCATTACACGATGCACTTTCGGGGCGGCTGCCCAGCGTCCCCTTCGAGACGATCCAAGCCCTGGACGTGGTTATGAGGCATCTGCCGTCCATGAGGTGAGGGCCGTCCATGAGGTGGGAACCGAGAAGCCTGAATCCTCTGTCTGAGCAGGTGCCGGTTCTCGGGAACAGGGTGGGGATGGCCGTAGGGGTTTATACGATGAAAGCAGTAGCAACGCCAGCTCGGGAAAAAGAAATGGCCGGAGCTCGCAGCCAAGCACACAGAGGTCCTGCCTGTCTCTCTCGGTGCAGCGGTTGCTCCACCCAGCGTGCGGGCTCGGTCCTGCTTCTCAGTCGCCCTCTTGCTCAGGAGCCCTGTTCCAGCCTCTGTGCTTGCCTGGCCTCCGCCTCGAGGAGGGGCCTCTCAGGACTGCGGGAGCGCCCACGCCCACACACTTCGGCTTTATTCTGTGGGATTACTTTCACTGATCACCACACTTGAACTTGTTGAGGCAGAGGGTAGGAGGACACTTTTTGGTGGCTCATGATTGACCAGATGGAGGCGCAGGGCCACACCAGCTCCCCATGTGACAGCTGTGTGCGAGCCACACCCACCGCTCGGGTTTCCAGTGTGGGACGCCTCTTCCTCCCCCGGGTGGTGTGCACAGTAGGGCCTCAGGAACTCTGAAGGATTAAGTGAAAGGAGGAGAACCTAAAACTGGAACGAACCTCCGTACTGAACTCTCCCAATACCGACCAGAACTCTAAGGTTTGAGGGGAGGGTGTCTTAAGTGTAAGAGGAATCTCCTTGAAGGGCCGTGTTAGATTTAAAGGGGACCCTGGTGTTCTCGAAACACAGGGCAGGCTGTCACTCCTGGCAGGGTCCCCGGGCCCCCCCTGCATGTAGTCTCTCACTGCTTGGAACTGTTGATGTGAGGAAGGCGGGTGGGTGCAAAAGACCCCAGCTCTTAAGGGTTGTTGCCAAAATGTTGAATCCATTTTTTAAAAGAGTGGCAGGAATTACTCTGATTTTTTTTTTTTTTTCTGAATTCCTTTGCATTAATCACCATGTTACTTTTATAATCAGGAGGAAAGTCTTTCATTTGGGGGAAATAGAGAAAGGCTGGGGGAAGCAGAGTGTGTGTGTCCTGGTTGGTGGCTCGGCCTGTAGGCGACAGGGTCTTCCCTCGGGGACCCTCGGTGATGCCGCGGCCGCTGCCCTGGAGAGTGCGGTGGCCTCTGCCTCTGAGCACCGTCAGTCACTCCCCCTGGGAGGGCATGGGTGTTCCCTCACGTGGACCTCACTGTCCCCCGAGACGAGGTCCGATCTCTGCACCTCCCTCTCCCCGCCCCCATAGAGGAGCCGGGTGGAAAGGGAACAGGGCCTGGGTGCTTGGTCTCCGCGAGGTCCTCGGCCCTCCGTGCCACATGCCCCGAGGCCCGGGCGGGACCGGTCTGGCTGGCTGACTGTGGTCGCCTGCACCTGCACCCCTGCCCGCCCCATCCTAGAAGGAGGTGAAGTGCTGTGTGCAGACCTGAGGGCTGCGGGCGAGGCATCGCGGTGGGAGGATCACGTGGGGAACACGAGGTGTAACCAGACCCCTGTGTCCTCGGCTCGTGGGAGGAAGTTCTCCTGCGTGTCCCCCGCGTGCTGGCCGTGGACACAGGCAGACGGCTTGAGCGTCTGCGGGGTGTGTGCCCGCCGGCCTACCTAGACAAGGCTCCCGTTCCAGGTACACCCCCGTGGGCCGCTCCTTCTTCACGGCGTCCGAGGGCTGCTCCAACCCGCTGGGCGGGGGACGAGAGGTGTGGTTTGGCTTCCATCAGTCCGTCCGGCCTTCTCTTTGGAAGATGATGCTGAATATCGACGGTAAGCAGAGCCCCGGCCTCCATCGGGGGGTGAGGGGGGCTGCGAGGCCCCTCCACACGCGCCCGGCCCGCCGCACTGCTCGTGCACGGACGGTAGTGGCACTCACGCTTGACCGTCAGAGCCTCCGCGGGGCCCCCTCCACAGACACAGCCTGTGGCTCAGGGGGCCGAGAGGGGGTTCCCGGCTGCCCCTCTGTGTTGGACCCCACGTGGGAACAGTAAACTTCAGGGAGCCCGAGACCAGAAGGGGGTCAGAAAGTGCCAGAAAACCCAGGCTTGCGGTTATCACCGGCTGATGGGCTTTTTTTTTACACCGCAGCGTTTTCCTCAGAGGGTGACTTCAGCCTCTGCCAACCCCTCCACTGCCCCCTCGGAGTCCGCAAGCAGGGGCAGCAGGGGGAGCCGGCCGGCTGCGGGGGTGGCCTGGCCAGGCAGGCCCGGTCACGTCTCGGCTTTTGTCTCTTCTCTTCCCGCCTGTAGTCTCGGCAACAGCGTTTTATAAGGCACAGCCAGTAATCGAGTTTGTGTGTGAAGTTTTGGATTTTAAAAGTATTGAAGAACAACAAAAACCTCTGACAGATTCCCAAAGGGTCAAGTTTACCAAAGAAATCAAAGGTAACTAGCTGCCCGGTGCGGTGGATGAGGGACGCGGCCTGGATGGCCCTGAGTTTCCCAAGTTCTTGTTCCTTCGTGTTTCCGAGGGGAAGGGGCAGGGGGCAGCAGAGGAGCCAGCCCTCAGAGACACATCAGCGCAGGACGAGGACGCTCGCTTCCCAGAGCAGGAACGATTTCTAAATGATGACTTTCTGCGTGGGGTGGCCCGGCAGTGTCCGAGTGCAGATTTGAGGGCCAGGCAGCTGCAGCACAAGGGTAGTCAGTTTCCTCGGGACGTTCCGGAACGTTGTTTCCTTGTCATTTAACCGAGCCTGGGTTCCACTCAAGAAAACTCAGCCCAGGGTTCAGTGACCTGGCTGTGTCCTTCTGCCTGTCGTCGGAGAGCTGGCAGGCCCTGTAGGCTCGGCCCCTCTGCACCTGTCCTTCCTGGGGGTGTTCAAAGGCCGGCAGCAGTGCTCGTTGCTAAAAATAACCCCGAAGGAAGCACAGAAGGCCGTGGCGGCTGACGCCCCGCTCTCAGCCGAGCCCACGTCGCCCCTCGTCTTTGAGAACGCACCCTGCCTCTGGCCCGGGCATCTCTGGGGCAGGGGGCGTCCCTGGGGGTGAGATGGCCCAGCGCGAGGGTCACCCGGAAGGCCCTCGCCGTGGGTCTGTGGGTGAGGTTCCCCTGAAAGCTGATGGGCTGACAGTGGGGTGTGCGCTGCAGGCCGGGGCGAGTCTTGATGCTGAAACCCAGCTGCTGTGTGTTCTCAGGTCTAAAGGTGGAGATAACGCACTGCGGGCAGATGAAGAGGAAGTACCGCGTCTGCAATGTGACCCGGCGGCCCGCCAGCCACCAAACGTAAACGGCCTCCCTGTCAAACGCTTATCAGCTCTGACCTTCACTGTCACTCAGATGTCCAAACTCTGCAGCAATCACTTCTGCAAAGGCTTTTCATTCTAGTTATAAAATTCCGAAAGCACACTTCACCTTGTGAAATAAAATAATGAATTCCCCCTGTATGGGGCGGGGGGAGGGGCTCACCGTCAGTTTTCCTTCTTGAATATGACATGCGAGGGAAGGTCTTTTTGGTTCATTTTCCAGTCCTCCGTGCTGAGTGGGGTCCAGGGAGGGAGTGGGGATCGGTTGGCGCTGCCTGGATCCACAAGCGTGGCCCGGCCCAGGCCGATGCTGCGGCCTCTGTCTTGAGCTCCCGTCACTTCGCAGACAGTCTGGGGTCCAGGGCCGTGTAGTAAGCGTCCTGGCCGCACGGATGCAGTGCTGTCTTAGGTTGTGTGGCCCCCTCACCCCACCTTGAGGCTTCCTGGGTCCAGTGAGGACTCGTTAGTTTCTTTCGCGGTCGCTCCGTGGGAAGTGCCTGGTGTGTCTCTGGGTACTGGTTATACCAAGACGCCCAGGGTCCTGTGCAGCAGTGGGGGGGGCAAGATGAGCCTGTGTCTTTGTCCCCATGACCTCCTCCCACCGGGCAGAGCGAAGGAGTCGGCAGAGGCCCCCTACCCCTGTGCCCAGCGCCCTCGGCCCCATCCTGCATGGGGGCTGCCCCCCGTGAGTGCAGGATGCCACTGTGCTCTCCCGCCCCTGCAAGTGGGCCTCTCCTGCCTCAGCCCACCACATGTGGCTGCGGAGGCCTGAGCAGCCCCAGCTTGTCCCTTTCACTGTCCTGTTCTGGAAGGCCTCAGGTTTTCTGGGGCGGACACTTGGAGCGCTCAGCTGGTAAACGACTTTCAGAGTCAGTGCGAGGTCGGCTGGAAAGTGCACAGGCTTTTCTTTCTGGATTTGTCTTCGTTTGTCCTGAGTCCTTTCCGTGTACTCTAGATGTATGTGTCGTTTGTGATTATTGCATTTCGTAGGCGTGCGGGTATTTTTTACTTCCCGACTCCAGAGATAAAACGAAAGTTTAGGGACTTGGGAATGTTCAGATAAGCCAGAGGGCATGATTTGGTTTTGACCCCCAGGGAGATGCTTTGAATCACCCCCCACCTTCTTCAGCCCTAAGAAAGCAGACCCACAAAAGCATCCCTGTGTGAGCGGGCACGTGGGTCTTGGTCACCCATCCCCTGGGGGCCTGGGAAGCTCCGGGGCTGAGCCGCCTCTTTCTTCCCCAGGTTCCCGCTGCAGCAGGAGAGCGGGCAGACGGTGGAGTGCACGGTGGCCCAGTACTTTAAGGATAGGCACAAGCTGGTTCTGCGCTACCCTCACCTCCCATGTTTACAAGTCGGACAGGAGCAGAAACACACCTACCTTCCCCTAGAGGCAAGTCCCCCTCCCTCCATCTCTGTGGGCTGGGAGGAGAACTTCCGGGGCAGGGGCCCCGCTGGCACCCTGGGCCCAAACCTTGTTATTCCTGCCACTGGGGGACCTGGGACAGGTTAACAGATGTGGTCCAGCCTCGGTTTCTGCACTAATAAGATGGGTTTGGTAACTTACAGGGTTCGTGTGAAGGTCGAGACCATACGTGTGTGCCCAGCAGGCCCCTGGCACCCAGTAAAATGTGCTCAGGAATCACTTATGGTTTGAAAAATCCTTGCCTGGGAAAAGATCAAATGCTGAAACTAGGACACAAGTTTTTAAGTCTTTTCTGTTAGTGTTTTAAATTCTCGGTATTTGTCCAATTACTGGAACACCTGGCCCTTGGTTTGGTTTTTCCTGCGCTGTGTGCAGGAGGCAGACTTCCTTCCCATCCCCGGCAGCTCTGTATTACACCCCCGTGTCTGAGGACGGGGGTCCACACAACCCATGGTGAGGACACAGGCCAACCCCACCCCACTGCTGGGTGGTCTCAGAGGCTGTGCTGCTTTCAGCGGCGCGGTTCCCGGCTCACGCTTCTGTTGTGCTGGGTTTCCTCGGGTGGTTTCTGCCTTGGGCCAGAGGGCCTCCTCCCGTGTGCGGTTCCTAGTGGATCTCAGGAACAGCCTCCACACTGGCGTCTGTGTGGCGCTTCACAGTTCACTCGTGAGGGACAGATGTGTCACGGGCAGAGCTGGGCGCCAGCTCTCGCGCTTGGCCTCAGACCCGTGCCCGCTTCCCAGCCCGGTGCTGACACCCGGTTCTTGCGTTTCTTCATAGGTCTGTAACATAGTGGCGGGACAGAGATGTATAAAAAAGCTGACCGACAATCAGACCTCAACCATGATCAGAGCGACTGCCAGGTCAGCCCCCGATCGGCAGGAAGAGATTAGCAAATTGGTGAGCGTCACATCCTCAGGCCAATCCTCGGGTGGGGACACCCTGGGGACGCCAGCTCAGGGTGCCCAGGGCAAGGCCCCCCGATGCTTTGGACAGACTCGGCTTCTGGAAGGAAGCAAAGTCCACCCCTGACTCTGTGCCTTTTCTTTCTTCCCTTTTCAAGATGAGAAGTGCCAGTTTTAACACAGATCCGTATGTTCGTGAGTTTGGAATCATGGTCAAAGACGAGATGACCGATGTGACCGGGCGGGTCCTCCAGCCGCCCTCCATCCTCTACGGGGGCCGGGTAGGTAGACGGCTGGGTGGGGTGTTTGTGGGTGTTGGGAGTATGTGTCTGAACGTCGATGTTGGAGCGGCAGCACCTGACCCACACGCACACACCCTCAGGTGTAGACCATGGTCAAGGTAAAGGATTCTTCCTGCCCCAGTGTGAACCTGTAACAGCTATGGGCCTTCATAAAGGACTGGTTTCCTTAACCCTTTTAAAGTTTTCTGAATCACCCCTTTTCTTTTCAAAAGGTAAACTTTATTATCTCATCAAAATTTTAAAAGCATCATTCTTTGTATGATGGATACTCTGCCAGTGACGAGTTACTCTCCAGAAGTTCATGCCGCTTTTCTGCTTTCTAACTTTTGTTTTGGAGGTATGTGGGAGCAAGTACATCAGTTTAGTCACGGGCACAGTTCTGTTTGTTTGTTTTTGCCCATTTGACCTCTGGTTCTGGTCAGTACGGTCCTGACCCTTGAGCCCCTTAGAGCTCACGAGAAGTTCTTCTCTCCTTTCCTCCTGGCACCTCCCCCTTAGCTGCAGCGCAGGTGGTGGGGCTCAGCTTCCAGGGTCACAGCTTTGGGAATCCCCTGGCCGTCCAGTGGTTAGGGCTTGGCGCTTTTACTGCCGGGGCCTGGGTTCAGTCCCTGGTCAGGAAACTAAGGTCCTACAAGCCGCGGGGCACAGCCAAGAAAAAGAGCGAGCTAGCGAGCGCGCGCGATAGAGAGAGAGAGAGAGAGAGAAAAGGAGAGGGAGAGGGGCAGGGGGAGAGGGAGAGAGAGAAAACGAAGGTCATGGCTTTTGTGGGCCAGTGAGCACCTGTGGGAGCCTGTGTTCTACATGACTTGACACCTTTTTACCTGATGGAGTGGGACTCCTGTCCTCGGCGCCTGTGGCAAGCTTTAGTTTTGTTTTTTTGTTTTGTTCTCTTTTTTTGGCTGTGTTGACTCTTCGTTGCTGCACGTGGGCTTTCTCTAGTTGCGGCGAGTGGGGGGTACTCTTCGTTGCGGTGCACGGGCTTCTCATTGCGGTGGCTTCTCTTGTTGCAGAGCACGGGCTCTAGGCACATGGGCTTCAGTAGTTGCGGCATGCGGGCTCAGTAGTTGCGGCATGCAGGCCCTAGAGCATGCGGGCTTCAGTAGTTGTGGTTCGCGGGCTCTAGGGCGCAGGCTCAGTAGTCGTGGCGCACGGGCTTAGTTGCTCCGCGGCATGTGGGATCTTCCCAGACCAGGGCTCGAACCCGTGTCCCCTGCACTGGCAGGCGGATTCTTAACCACTGCACCACCAGGGAAGTCCCTTCATTTTTTTTTTCTTTTTCTTTGCGGTACGCGGGCCTCTCACTGTTGTGGCCTCTCCCGTTGCGGAGCACAGGCTCCGGACGCGCAGGCTCAGCGGCCATGGCTCACGGGCCCAGCTGCTCCGCGGCATGTGGGATCTTCCTGGACCGGGGCACAAACCCGTGTCCCCTGCATCGGCAGGCGGACTCTCAACCACTGCGCCACCAGGGAAGCCCCCCTTCAGTTTCGTTTGCAGGACTTTTTCCTTTCTTATTTTAAAATATAAGTTCTATTTTTTTAAGTGTTTCAAGGTTCAAAAGATACAAAGAATTATAGGGAGAAAAATCTCTTTCTCCCCAGATCCTGGTCACTTTCCCAGGAGGCAATTCTCCTTGTAAAATCGCTCCAGGGATTATTCACATATTTTTTTCACCCCTTCTTGTGCAAATAGCTGCATATTATGTACACGTTTGTGCCTTTGCCTTTTTTCACTTAACATTTTCTCTTCGATCCCATGGAGATCTTGGAATGTGTGTGACCTCTGGCTTGTCGTTTTTGACTGTTGCGTGGTATTCCTTTGTGGGGGGAGCCCCACCCTAGCCAGTGGGCATGGGGGCTGCTCCCCGTTCTCTGCAGGGTGCCTTCTGAGCAAGGCCTCCTGGCTCCTTCTCAGCCCACTTGTGCACCTGGGGGCTCAGACCTGCAGACACAGCACCTTCTTAACCCTCCCTGTGGCCCTGGGAGGGAGAGGTGGGTTCCCTTTCACAAGTCAGTGAGGAGATGCCCGAGGTAGTGAGACTTACATAGTGAAACCAAGATTGCATATCCAGCGTCTTTCCACCTTTTAGTAAAGACAGGAGTCATCTGGAAAACAAAGCAGCTCTTGTAATCTAACCTTGCAAGAAGGTTAGAATTGTAAGGATCCAAACTTTTTAACGCTTCTAAATGAATGAATTTTTCCAGATGTTTTAAACATTGTAATGGGAGCGAACGCTTCTCATCACCTGCCCTACCCATCGTCCTGTTAGACAAAACATTAAATGTCCCCCAGGGATATCCGGCAGTGTCTGGGGACTGGAATCTGACGGGCAGAGGCTGCTGGCGCCCTCCGGCACACACGACTGCCACACAGCAGCCAGCCAGCCAGCCAGCCACGTGCCCCCTGCAGGGCTGAGGCTGAGAAACGCTCAGATAGTAAGAGTGCATTGCAGTGTAAACTGTGCGTGCGTGTGTGTGTGTTTACTCACTGAGTCTGGAACACTACACTTGGTGGTGGCTCTGTCTTGTAGAAGGAGGCTCGCAGGAGCTGGGTAGTGGTTTAGAAAATATAGGAAACAAAAACATTCATTTCTGTAATATTTGATTTTTACAATATGCTTATATTATTTTAGTAGGAAAAAAGTGTTTTTCATTAAAAAACACTTTTGCAGAGTAAATGACAGCCACGCAGACACAGCCCTGTCCTTCAGGGCCTGCTGCCCGCAGGCCTGGGATGGCAGCTCTGCGCCCTCCACATGGCCCTAGCTAAAAAAGGAGGCCAGTGCCAAAGACTTCTCTCTGACTCAGGCCCAGTCTGTGGGACTCGAGCTTTCTCTGTAGGGCACACAAGGGTCCAGCCAGCACAGCTACAGTCACAGTGTCCCTTCCTGACCGTCCCTTGTGCTCCAGAATCACTTGAAGGCAGTTCAGAGATTCCTTCAGTGACAGCGTTGAGACCTGGTCGTTTCTGGTTGAGTGGATGCATTATGTGCTGGTTTCTCCTTCCGGAACGGGAGCAGCTTGAGCAACTGCAGGCCGTGGCGCGGGGAGCCGGGGGAGCGATGGGCTCGGTCCTGGCTGGCCTGTCTGCTCCAGGCACAGGACTGGGAAGAAACACCTTGCTTCCCTTCCCTTCCCTTCCCTGGCTGCCCCGCTGATAATGGATGAGGTAAAATGAGCGGAAGCCTGTTTATAAGACAAGAAGCCTCCCTGTAACGTCGTGAGGCACTTCTTTTCCTCCAGGGTACCCGTGAGATTGGATGGAGCTCTGGGCCCTCCCTGCTCAGCCTTCCGGGCACCCCCCCTGCTCCCCACAATCTACTTCTTCACCCCTCCATCCTCCCTCCACCTCTCACCCCTCCATCCATCCTCTGTCCATCCATCCATCCATCCATCCTGCACACACCTGTGGGACCCCTGCGGTGCCAGGCAGCTCAGAGATGGGGAGTCTACACAAAGGTTCCCTTCTCAGCCTCAGGAGCTGCCATCTGGTCAGGGGACCAACAGCAGTAGGGACAGTGACAAAATCCAAGGTCAGAGGAATATGTTTTCCGTTTTCTTCTTACTCTAAACTTCTCTCCGTTTGCAGAATAAAGCGATTGCCACCCCTGTCCAGGGCGTTTGGGACATGAGGAACAAGCAGTTCCACACGGGCATTGAGATCAAGGTGTGGGCCATTGCGTGCTTCGCCCCCCAGCGCCAGTGCACGGAGGTCCACCTCAAGTAAGGCCCCCAGGAGCAGGGGCACCGGGCCTTGGAGGGGCGGGGGGAGGGGGCCACGGGGAAGGCCCGCTGCGTCAGGCTGGGCAGGTCGTGGCTCCGTTTGGAGGGCAGGGGTTGGCAGCCTTTCCCCGTGGAAGGGCACTGCCTGGGATGGCCGGGCCGGGAAGTGGGGGACCCCGGTGCTGCTTTGCTTCTTAGACTCGCTGTTGGAGCGAGTGTGAAGAGGTGGGGCAGGTTCTGTAAGAAACAAAACAGCAAGTGAAGAGTAAGTGTACAAAGTAGAGGCAAGGGAGAAGATTGTCTCAGCCCAGCCTGGCCCAGTGTCAGACCCTTTGAAAGCGGCTCCATAAACATGCAGCTCGGTTGCTCATACTTTTGTGCCAAACAGACCTAACAGGGAGAGGAGGGCTTTTGTCTCCTGCCTCTCTGAGGGGGGGAGCGGAGGGGGGGGCTGCAAAGTGGGGGAAGGTAGCAGAGGGTGGCTCCAGAGAGCTGTGGCTCTCAGGGTTCGGAGAGGGGCGGGGCCTCTCCTCCACGCCACTAGCGGAGAAGCCGGGAGTGCGGGATGTCGGGGGGCAGAGTGGGTTAGAGTCCGACCTCGGGGTGCCTCCCCTCTCCGTGTCCTGTCCGTGGCCCCCATTTCACTTTTCCTGGAGCCGGATGGCCCCAGGGTACGTGCACGTGTGGGCGTAGGTGCGCGCTGGAGGTCGAGCGCTAACTGGCTGCAGCGCGTCGGAGTGTCCTGACTTTATGGTAGAAGGCGGTGGTGTTTCTATTCCTGAGCTTAAAATAGGAGCCGTGGCTCTGTCTCCCCAGCCCCGCCTGTGACTTCACAGGGCCTGTCGGCCGCAGCTGTCGGCGCTACTCTAACTGGGGGCTGTTTGGTTTTCTCCCGTGATTATGTCATCCGAGTCCAAGTTGCACACACAGGAATAACGGGGGGAAATCCCGGGGGACAGTCAGCCGGCTCACGGTCCGCCTCACCCTGACAACGCTCGGCATCCACGGGAAGGTGGGTGGTAGCTGCTCACACACGGCTTTCAAAGGACAGCACTTGTCGCTGCCCTGGGAGTGTCACAGCCGGTGCGGGGGCAGCGTGGCCGCGACTGGAAGTCTCCTGTGTCATCGTGACTTTACAGTAAGCTGCATGGCTAGCACGAACGGCCGCCTTTGTTTGTTACCATGTTGAAACGGCCTTGTCCAGGGCTTCAGCTCGGATTTGGATCTCGATGAAGATGGTTTGGGGTCTGGATCTGTTAGGACTGTGCCCTTTCCCCAGGGCTTCCGGTTGATCTGAATCATTGGCGCTCTCGGTGCTTCACGTAATGAACCTCCTCCTCTTTCAGGTCCTTCACGGAGCAGCTCAGAAAGATCTCGAGAGACGCAGGAATGCCGATCCAGGGCCAGCCGTGCTTCTGTAAATACGCCCAGGGCGCAGACAGTGTGGAGCCCATGTTCAGGCACCTGAAGAACACGTACGCCGGCCTGCAGCTGGTGGTGGTCATCCTGCCCGGAAAAACGCCCGTCTACGGTAGGCCTCGGCGTGCGCACGGCCTCTGGCCGCTGCCGGTGGCGCTGTGGGTGTGCGGTGCCGCCTCAGCCCTCGGTGTCTCTACCACACCGAGGAGCTGCCTGTCTCTGGCTCACTCGAGAGCTGGGAAAGACTGGGTGGCTTCTGATTGCGGCCGCGCACGTGCCCAGGGCCGCCCTTGGTAGTCTTGTCCGGGGCCACGGTTCCCGGAGGCCGGCGTCCTGCGGTGGCACAGGACTCGACACGTGTGCGGTTACCTTGTGCGCCGCCCGACACAGACGTCGGCTGGATGGAGGAGCAGCCAGGCGGCGCACACGCAGTCACCCACTCAGGGCGCCGTCCTCAGCTCCTGCCTGGGACTCACTTCTCCACTTGTGAGCTGTGCCCGCCTCAGAATCCTCTGGAAGCTGATCACAGTCCTTTCTGCCAGAAGGGCGGTTGCACTTTCACTCGGCTGAAAGTTACCAGGCCCCTGTGATGGAGTCCCAGGCCCTGGGTTGGGAAGCTCTGGGGCGCTGGTGGTGTAGACAGGTGGCGGCGGCATGGGGAGGTGGGTGCCGGGTGCGTCTGCCGGAAGGCCCCTGGGGACCAGAGGCCCCAGCGCAGGAGGTGTGTGGGTGCCCCGGGGCAAAGGGAACAGAGAGGCGTGTCGGTGTCGCCGACTGGATCCCCCGTCCGGGCGGCGACGGAACACTTGCTCCGTGTCCAGGGAAAGGAGGAAAGAGAAAGCCCTCGGAATTCCCATGCTACGCACGCATCTTCTCCCAGGCCCGCCCAGGGAGCGACTGACCAGTTGCTTCACGAAAGAACCGGGGAGTAGAGGGGGTGTGGGCCCAGAGAGGTCTTGGATGTCGGATTTGCGTTTGCCGAGGATGTGAGGATGCCAGTGTTTATATTTTTAACGACTCGGGCATTGGCTTGCTTGCAATCCTGAGCACCGTGACGGAGGGTGGCCTTCGGAATGCAAGCCCTGGCTTCCAGCCTGGCTCTGCCCGCACCGCCCTGCAGGCCTGGATAAGTCGCAGAAACGCTCCTGACAGGACCGGGCTGCACCCGCCCGGCCTCCCTGAACGAGCGGGACACACGCCCCGCAGCTAGCGCAGGCCTGGGAGGCGTGGAGCAGAGCTGGAACCCGGGCTCTGACCCCTTCTTCCACGGGCTTGGCTGCACGTGGAGCGGGGGAGCTCGGGGCGGGCAGAGGGGAGGCGCCAGGGGAGCCGCCCTGAGCGCACCGTTCCCTCCGCAGCCGAGGTCAAGCGTGTAGGAGACACGGTGCTGGGGATGGCCACGCAGTGCGTGCAGATGAAGAACGTGCAGAGGACCACGCCGCAGACCCTGTCCAACCTCTGCCTGAAGATCAACGTCAAACTGGGCGGCGTGAACAACATCCTGCTGCCCCAGGGGAGGTGAGGCCGGCCTTCCGCCGCCTGCGTGCGGGGGCAGCTGGTGCGCGACTCCCCGGCCGGGGGTGGGGGTGGGGCCCTGCCGGGGCCGGCGTCCGCTCCCCTGGACAGTGGGGTGAAGGAAGCGAGTAGGACGCGGGTCTCGGATACTCTCGGTCCAGGGGACCAGGGCCATCTGCAGGCCACTGAGGACCGGGTGCAGGGGCCCGAGGAGAAGGGACTTCTTACCCCGTCCAGGGCCGGGGGTCCCGCACGTGAGATGTGGTGGCTGCCCCGAGCGGGGGTGGCTCTGCCATGAGGGGTCGTTGGACTCGCTCAGTTCACTCAGCGGCAGGTTCTGTGTTTATTGAGCGCCTACTGTGTGCAGAAGCCCTAGCCTTCCAGCGCAGGCCCCGGTGAGAGGGTCCAGAAACGCACTTCCCAGGTGAGCAACAGTGACACAGTGGAAGGGACAGGAGCTCAGAAGGGTGAGGGTTTCACAGGGGAGGTGGCACTAAGCAGACTGCAGCCACTGGAGGGGGCGGGATCACGTGGACGCCTGGGAGGAGAGCGTGCCAGAGGGCGCAGGCCGTGCAAGGGCCCTGTGGTACAGGCTTCCAGGAGTGCAGCAGGTGTTCCACTGAGAGACTGAGGGGCAGAGGGCTGCTGGGGGGCCTGGCACTCCCTCCGAGGGAGCGCATCCATGGGAGGGAGGTTCACGAGTGGAGGTGTAGCTCCAGTGACCTCGTTCTAAAAGGCGACTCCAGCTCTGGGTGGAGTGGGGACCGGGCCCTCCTGCGTTGTCCCAGGAGAGGTGCTGGGGCACGGCTGGGGCGGGATGGTCTGTGAATGGAAGAGGAGACTCGAGAGTGAGTCCAAGCCCGCGCCTCTGGGGTGGTTAGGCAGCAGTGGATGAGGAAGCTGGGCTGTGCCTCAGCCTCCCAGGGGAGACACTGGGGGTGGGGGAGGGGGGAGGAGGGGAAACAGAGGCCTGGTGTTGGTGGGGTTTGTTCAGGGATCCTCACGTGGAGGTGGTATTTAAGGCCTCTAGGCTGGAGAGAAGCCCCAGGGCAGGGTGTAGATAGGAAGGACATCCAAGCCCTCGGCCCCCCGGGGAGTCCCGGGTTGGAAAGGCAGCACTGGGGCCTGGTGGGGTCGGGGGAAGAGCCAGTGCGTGGCCGTGTCACTCGGTGCCAACCGGCCAAGTGCGATGAGGTCCGAGGCTCCACCATGGGACTGGGGGACATGTGCAGGTCATCGGTGACCTTGCAAAGAGGAGTCTTGTTGCCATGGCAGCACGAGGCCTGCTTGGGAGGCAGTAAACGGGATCGGCTAATTCCGGGAGCTTTGCCACAAGGCGAGCAAGGGAAGTGAGGGAGCTGTGGGAAGAGAGTGGAGTCCGGAGGCAGGTGTGGTTCTGCTGGTGTGAGTCATAACTGCATGTGTTGTGCTGCGATGCTCCCGGGACCCATCCAGGAGTGGGGGAGGGGGCAGCAGGGAAGAGCCGCGGGGTGGGGGTGGGGGGCAGGCGCAGGGTGGGTGGGAGAGCACAGGCGGTCAGGGAAAAGAGGAGAGTTGAGGCACAGAGAGAGGAAGCTCCAGGGCGCACAGCCGGTGAGACTGGGACCCGCCGGCCGGCTCGAGAACTGTGTCCCCAACGCTGGCGCTTCAGGGTCGTGACCGCTGGGGTGCAGCCGGCGCTTAGAAGACCCAGGGAGAGAGCTTAGAGCACCCAGGGAGAGAGCTTAGAGCAGTACTTCTCAACTGGGGCGGTGCCGCAGCCCTGAGAGTGTGTGGTCATGTCTGGAGGAGACGTAGGGGTGTCAGGACGGCCAGGGGGCTGGCCTCTAACGGGTAGAGAACAAGGATGCTCCTGGGCACCCTGCAGCGCGGCTGCAGGTCCAAGGTTGGTAACAAACCATGGGACTCTTTGTATGTATAATTATCTTGGAATTTTCAGCCGTCTACGTGGGTAGAACCCTCATGTCCCTGAGCCCAGCCACAGCAGCTGTCAGCACCTCAGCCCTCTCATTCAGTCTACACTCCACCTACACCCTCTCCCCCACCGCCTTATTCTGAAGCAGATCTCACACCAAGCATCTTTTCACCCGTAAGGTTTTCTCTACATGTGACTGAAAGATAAGGAGTCTTTACAAACACGGCCACAGTACCCTTAGCACACAAAGTAACGCTGGTGCCAGTACCCTGAGAGGTCTGGGCAATGTCCCTGAGCCTTGGCCTCTGACGCTCCCGCATTCCCTCACAGGCCTCCGGTGTTCCAGCAGCCCGTCATCTTTCTGGGGGCGGATGTCACACACCCACCTGCCGGGGACGGGAAGAAGCCCTCCATCGCCGCCGTGAGTATCACCTCCTGCCGGGTCCCCTGTTGGTCTGTGTTCCTGCGTAATCGGCATCTCCATACTTCTTGGCCCTTTCCTTGTCTGATCAGCATGAACAGTGCAACAGGGTGGCCCGGTGGGGTCATGTCGCTGGCACTCGCCGTCTGGTTCCCTCTGGGTGGCACCTGCGGGCGATTGGTTTCAGGCCAGCTTGCCTTTGGGACACCCGTCACTCTTAGGGGTCGGAATCTTGGAGGGTCGTGTGTAGAGGTGCACATGGCTTTGGGGAAACGGCGTGCTTGAAAGAATTAGGAACACTGTCACTGTCACTGTTGCCAGGTACCTTCTCTGGGCTGATGTAATTCAGCCACATCTAATCACAAGCAGAATTAGGGGTTCAGAACAATTGTTGATTTTCTTATTAGGTCCCTCGGGCAAACCTTTACTCTTTGGAACACGTTTATAAACACTACAGCCACGCATTCAGAAGAATCGTAAAGGTGGTGGGTTTGCATGTGACGAGCCCTCTCCTGGACCCCCTTCACCCCTAGAGCGGGGGCCCTCGGGGCTCCTGCTGACCCGCGTTGCCCCGCAGGTCGTGGGCAGCATGGACGCCCACCCGAACCGCTACTGCGCCACCGTGCGCGTCCAGCAGCACCGGCAGGAGATCATCCAGGACCTGGCGGCCATGGTGCGCGAGCTGCTCATCCAGTTCTACAAGTCCACACGCTTCAAGCCCACCCGCATCATCTTCTACCGAGACGGCGTCTCCGAGGGGCAGTTCCAGCAGGTCGGCGCCTCCCCCGCGTCTTCCCTGCCCTCTTCTCGGGGTCTTAAACTCACCTGTTTCTCGGCAGGACGGCTCCTTGGGCTCGCTAATGAAGACAGTGGGGTGGTTTTTGTTTTGCCCCGAGGTTTATCTGGTCACCGTGTGGGCGGTAGTGATGGACTCGGGGTTGTCAGGACCCTGCGGCAGGTGGGGCGGAGAGGCCTGTCCAGGCGGACTTGGTCCAGATCACGCCAGCCAGGGGCCCTTCCCGGCTCCAGGTTTTGCCTTGTAGGCTGTGGGGGTTCTCTGTGGGGCAGGGACACCACTGTGGCATGGGGGTCACCTCTGTCTGCAAAGGAGGGGGCGGGCCAGAGTGGGGAGAGCGCAGAGCAGGGTGAGGACAGTGGCCGGGCGGAGGGTAGGTGGGAGCCCTTTGGAAATAGTCAATAGGACGCAGCCACTGTTTGGACGTGGAGGGAGAGGCGGCACCTTAGGTGACGTGTGGGGCATCGCCTTGAGGAAACGTCTGGAAGGCAGGGGAGCCTCTTAGACACCGGGGCACTGGAGGAGGGGCAGGTGAGGACCAAAGGGGGTTTGTTGCTGTGCTCCAGGTGAAAGCACCCGCAGCATCTCCAAGTCGAGGGGAGTGTGGGCAGCGGCGAATCCACCCGACCCTGGAACTCGGGGGATTGATGCCCTGAGTGTGTCCATGCTTGGCCAGGGCTAATGCCACCTCCATCCCTGCCACGTCTCCAGTGCACGCTTCGTCGAGAGAGAGTGGCGGGGAAGGCAGAAGTACCCGATGCTGCAGGAGACCCACCCAGACAGAAAGACATCCTAAGAGGCACTCCAGTGCGTCCCAAGGCCCCAGGCCGCCCTGCTAGGCAGGTGGGGTGGCACGTGACCAGGCACAGGTGCCAGTGCCTTCCTGGTCCAGAGTAGGAGCAGCTGAGGCCACAGCAGGCGAGGGGGGTGGCTTGAGGTTCCTTGACCGTCTGGTAGCTGTTGGCCAGGGCCCCTGATTCAGAGCTTCTGTGGGAGCCTGGGTTGGGGGTTCCTGTGCCGCCTCTCGGGTCCAGATCCAGCTCGTGCCAGCCGGCCTCGAAGCCCCTCTTACACAAAACCGTCTGGTTCCCTCCGCTGGGAGATGTTCTCCCCTCTTCTGAGCACTCGTTCACCCTCTGTCATGGGCATTCTTACTACAGAAGAGGGTTTGTGTCATCCTCCGTTTTCTCTCTCGGTGAACGCACTCCACATCTTACAGAATCACCACAATGGGGTTTCTGGACCCAGAACCCAAGACATATTTTTGAGACATCACAACACAATATTTGACGAGGGCAGTTGCTAAAACCTTGAGGTGTGTGGTCCCTGTAGCAGCCATCACCACCCCGTGCCAGGCTGTGTGCCTGTTCATCTGTGACACAGGTGGGGGAGCAGAGACAGTGCCAGCATCCTTGTACCCTAACTCCTGGCGCTTCGCAGGTGACTTTAGTCTTCACAGCAAGCTTGCAAGGTGTGATGTTCCCATTTTAAAACTGAAAAAACTGGGGATCAGACAGGGTGCATGGCTTTCCAAAGCCACACAGTTGCTTAGTGGTAGAGCTAGGATTTGAACTCAGGTCCAGCTCCTAAGCCAGTGGGTTTTTGGGTTTTTTTGTTTTGTTTTGTTTTGTTTTTTACTAGATTCTCTCCGTCTTCTCCAATCCAAAAATAAGCTGTTGGATTGATTTGTTCATGTATGTGTTTCCCAGTGCCTCATGTCCACGGTGGGTGGTAGCACTTAGAACATTCCAGAGACTGCGCTCAGCCTGTTTCTCCGTTATCTAACCTAAACCATTTAACCACGAAACCTGGGTATCGTTTGCTCCATGATATTATTGAAGAAACAGGCTCAGAGAGACAGAATCACACAGGTAACAGCAAGCTAGTGGAACTACAAGCCTTAACGTAAACATGTATCAAACATACACATGATTAAGGGATTCATTCCAAGATAGCGAGAGGCCTGAAAACATAATAATGATCCTCAAAAGTGTTCTCCTTGGGCTCCCCTGGTGGCGCAGTGGTTGAGAGTCCGCCTGCCGATGCAGGGGACGCGGGTTCGTGCCCCGGTCTGATAAGATCCCACATGGCTGCGGAGCGGCTGGGCCCGTGAGCCACGGCCGCTGAGCCTGCGCGTCCGGAGCCTGTGCTCCGCAACGGGAGAGGCCACAACAGTGAGAGGCCCGTGTACCGCGGGAAAAAAAAAAAAAAAAAAAAAGTGTTCTTCTTTCTTTCCATAGGTTCTTCACCACGAGTTACTGGCTATCCGAGAGGCATGCATTAAGCTAGAAAAAGACTACCAGCCGGGGATCACGTTCATAGTGGTCCAGAAGAGGCACCACACTCGGCTCTTCTGCACCGACAAGAACGAGCGGGTGAGTGTCCTCGACCCTGGGCTGTGCAGCCTCGAGGGACACGGGTCTCATGCCCTGCACCACCTCCCAGGCTCTTGGGAGACCCGGCCCTTCGTGGCGACGCAGCCTGAGACGTTGGAGAAGGGCTCTCCTCAGTTTGGTGAGAAGCTTGAACCTGCAAACCCCACAGGTCCAGGATAGGTCCAGGCAGGTGTCATTTATCCGATAAGGAAAATTACCAAAGGTGAGGTTTCAGGGCCAGTTAGCAACCATGGTCATAGACAGCATAGTGTAAAGAACGCGGGAGAATGCAGTAAAGTGGGGAGCCCACGGGGTGGTTAGAGTGCTGGAAGAGGGCCTGGGGAGCTCACTCAGGGGTCTGGTCTGGAGAACACTGACAGACAGCGGTGTCCAAGCTCCTCATCCCTCTCCTGGCTGCTCCAGAACAAGAATCACGAGCATGCAGGAGACTTAAGACTTGTAGTGATAACTGCTGAGAATTGTCCACAGTTGGAGAAAGATCAGAACCCTTAGGTTAAAAGGCCTCTCCTGTTCCCAACAGGATAAATAAAAATAAATCCATACCTAGACACATTGTCCTAAAACTGCACAGCGTCAAAGTAACTGCATGAGATAAAAGACCTCCCAGAAGGGAAGGACATTCCATCAGACTGTCCGCCAGCAGGGCTGGAAGCCGGGCGTTAGTGTCCACGTGGTGCAGCCCACTAACGCCACAGTGGCACCACAGCACCGAAAATGCTTCTTGCCTAAATGGAAGACAAAATGCAAATTGAGAGTCAGTAGCGAGGATAAAGGGATACTTTGTCATGATCACCGAGAAGATAGAACAGCTGTGACGTGGATGTACCTCACGCCATGACCTAAAAATATGTAAAGAAAAAAAGTGAAGCAAAAACAGGCAGAATTTCAAGGAGAAATTGACAAACACACCATCAAAGAGGTCTGTTTCAACAGACCACCTTCAGAAAGTGAAACAGGCACAAGTTAGGAAAAACTGAACATGGGAAGAAAGGAATGAGCCAGACCTGACAGACAGAACTCTGCCTGTGACAACTGAGCTGGCGTTGTCCCAGGTCACAAAAGAGGTCTCAGGAGATTGCCAAACCTCAGTGTTCTACAAACCACATTTTTTTTTAAAAAATTAATTTATTTTGGGGGGGGGCCGCGTTGGGTCTTCGTTGCTGCACGCAGGCTTTCTCTAGTTGCGGTGCGCAGGTTTCTCATTGCGGTGGCTTCTCTTGTTGTGGAGCACGGGCCCTAGCGTGCTCAGGCTTCAGTAATTGCGGCACGTGGGCTCGACAGTTACAGTGCACGGGCTCTAGGGCACGTGGGCTTCAGTAGCTGCGGCACTTGGGCTCAGTAGTTGTGGCTTGTGGGTTCTAGAGCGCAGGCTCAGTAGTTGTGGTGCACGGGCTTAGTTACTTGACGGCATGTGGGATCTTCCCGGACCAGGGCTCGAACCCGTGTTCCCTGCATTGGCAGGCAGATTCTTAACCACTGCGCCACCAGGGAAGTCCCCGAACCACATTTTCTGTTACGTAGGAAAAAGCGTAAGAAAACTTAAAATTTTGATTTCAAGCCCATTGCAGGGAAAGCTGGTGTGCATAGGCCCCCTGCCACCTCAGCCTGCAGACTTCTCTTGCCAGGAGTCAGGAGGGCTCAAAGTCAGCTTATTCCAGCACCCCACTTTCTCTCTCAGAATAGAAAATCGTGAACTAGAAAATGAAGAAGCAATAGAGCATATTAACACAAGCAAAAGGTACTTCTCTGAAGATAGATAAACCTAGCAAGACTCAACAAAAAGAACACTTGTAATTGTGTTGGGAACAGAAGGGGAACAATGGCTGCAGAGGGACTGTGTGTTATTTGAATCATAATGGGATGATAACAACTTCATGACAACACATTGGAAAACTGAGAAGAAACAAACCCTTGTTTGTAGAATTACGTAAGTTACCAAAACCAGCTGAGTAGGATAGTCCAGTCATTGTTCCAAAAGGCATCAGGCCCAGAGAGTTTTACAGGCAGGCTTTACTAAGGCTCCAAGAATAGATTATCTTAAAGTGTGGCAGAGCATAGGAAGAAGGGGGAAACTACTTAGCTTATTTTATGAAGTTAGTCCAGAGGTTTGTACAGGCAAGCTTTACCAGACCTTCGAAGAATAATCTTGTATAAAGTATTTCAGAGAACGGGAAAAGTCGGGGGGACTCACATTATGAGGTTAGCCTGATAAATACCAAATGTCGAGGATGTGGGTGCCGTGATGAGGAGCAAAGGGTCTGGAGCCAGATAACCTGGCTCCAATCCATCCCCTCAGCATCCTGGCTACGTGACCACAAGCTGTCAGCCCCTCTACCCCCTGGACCACCTTCTGAGGACGTTGGGAGGGTTGGCTGAGCTAACACGCAGAGCACTTAGCACAGAGTAAAGGCATTATTATGAAGAGGACTCTCCTACACTTCAGATGGGAATACAAATGGGTAACCAACTTGGAACGCTGTTTGGCAATTCTAGAGATCTACCCTGGAGGAACTCACACACTTGTGTACAAGAAGACGTGTATTCTATACGAATATTCTAGCAGTATTGTTTATAATAGCAAAAAATTAATCTGTTAACAGGAGAAAAGGTTGTAATGTATTTATATACTGGCACCGATACAGCAATGAAAAATAATAAACTATATCTACCAAATGACTACATCTCAAAATTGTAATACAGAGCAAAAACAGAAAGTAGCAAAACATATAGGATACATGTATACAGTTTTTTTTTTTTAATAAATGTATGTATTTATTTTACTTATTTATTTTTGGCTGCACTGGGTCTTCGTTGCTACGCGTGGGCTTTCTCTAGTTGCAGTGAGCAGAGGCTACTCCTCGTTTTGGTGCGCTGGCTTCTGATTGCAGTGGCTTCTCTTGTTGTAGAGCACGGGCTCTAGGTGCACGGGCTTCAGTAGTTGTGGCTCGTGGGGCTCTAGAGTGCAGGCTCAGTAGTTGTGGCACATGGACTTAGTTGCTCCGTGGCATGTGGGATCTTCCCGGACCAGCGCTCAAACCCATGTCCCCTGCATTGGCAAGCAGATTCTTAACCACTACACCACCAGGGAAGCCCCTACAGTTTTAAAATCTGCAAAGTAACACACTGTAGTGCTAACGGAGACCTAAATGTGTAGCAGAGAATAAAAGTATGTGTAGGAATAATAAAGTCTAGATTTGAGACTGCAGCGTGGAAGGGATACAAAGGTGGGCACTCTTTTCAAATATTTTACTTATTTTAAAAATCTGGGACTTCCCTGGTGGTGCAGTGGTTAAGAATCCGCCTGCCAATGCAGGGGACACGGGTTCAATCCCTGGTCCAGGAAGATCCCACATACTGCGAAGCAACTAAGCTCGTGCGCCGCAACTACTGAGCCTGCATGCCTAGAGCCCGTGCTCCGCAACAAGAGAAGCCACCGCAGTGAGAAGCCCACGCACTGCAACGAAGAGTAGCCCCCGCTCACCGCAACTAGAGAAAGCCCGCGTGCAGCAACAAAGACCCCACGCAGCCATAAATAAATGAACAAATAAATACACGAATAAATAAATAAATAATCTGAAGGTATAAAAAAGGTTGAGAAGAAGTGAACACACACACACACACATCCGCAGGTGCAGAGGGGTCACACTGGAGATTCTCTTTTTTGTATGTATGTTTGAAATTGCACGAGTAAAAAAAAAAATCAGTGACTTCGTGACTGATGGGGAGTTTTGCTGTTTCAGTAACGTAGCTGGATGTTTGGTGGTTTTTCGATGCTGGAGTGTAAACTGAGAGTTAAGTGGTTTGGTAGAATTTGTAGTCCCTCCCACACCCCAGCTCCTTGGATGGCCTCTGGTGGAGCAACCCGCCCTCCCTGGTGGTGGTGATTGAACCCCCGGTAGAGTGGGGAAGTTCTTGACAGCTGTCAGGGCTTTCTAGCTCTTCTGCCTTGAGTATTGTGTGTGTGTGTGTGTGTGTGCGCGCGCTCGCGGGCGCTCGCGGGCGCACATGGGCAGGTGACACGTGCTGTCACGTGTCCGTCGTCTGGTCTTAGATTTGTTATGTCGGTGACAGTTTCCATCTTGGCCTCAACAATAATGAAGACCCTTCACGTGGCCCATGCACATGCTTCAGTGAAGGGAAGACTCTGCATTTCCCTCAGAGGCCTGTATGAGATGGCGAAAAATAACCCCAGCCCAAAGAGAACAGGAATTAATATGATTTCAGTTGTTAGTATATGTTAAATTTTAATGCCATAGCACTGAGCAAATGTATTGGCCAATTTAAAGACGTCAGAGCAGAAGGCAGTGTGGCTGCGTCTTGCCTGCTTGCTCGCTTGCTTTGCCCTGTTGTCCCCTGGGCGTGTCTAATGGGCTCCTGTGTTGCTGAAGGTCGGGAAGAGCGGAAACATTCCAGCAGGGACGACCGTGGACACGAAAATCACCCACCCGACCGAGTTTGACTTCTACCTGTGTAGTCATGCTGGCATCCAGGTAAGGACAGAGGGTCCACTTTGCACAGTCTTGGTGTCTCTGGGGTGTCGTCCACACATTCAGCAAACACCTGCAGAGCACAAACCTTGTGCCAGGTGCTCCCGTGGGCACTGGGGGTGTGGTGGTGAACAGCACGGATGGGGCGCCAGTCCATCCCGAGGGGACGCAGGTGGTTGACCAGTGAACCGTGGAGGCTGAGAACCATCAGGTGTTGGGGACGGAGGACCCACTGGGGTGCTGTGCTGAGCCGGGAGTGGGTTCCCATTTTAGCCGAGATGAGGTCCAGGAAGAAGGAGCAGTGAGTGTGAAGGCCAGGCAGGCTGGCGGGGACAAGTGGCGTCCCTGTGTGCTTGGAGTTCGGCGAGCTGGATGGGGTATGAGAGGTGACGGAGCGGCGGGGTCAGCCTTGTGTGCCCACCACGCACGGGCACTGGTGTACGGGGAAGGTCAGCACGTGGCATTCCTTGTCTCTCCCGGCGAAGAGACCCACAGCTTGCCAAGAGTGATTCTGAGAGAATGCTGCCACCTCAGAAGTGCCACGTCCAGCGTACCTGTTGTCAGAGCTGAGCCACCAGGATCTGCGAGGCTGTGCCCCTTGGGACAGGAGGGACTTAGCTCTGGGTGCCCGTCCTGCTTCACCACAGAGGGGCTTTTGGATGTTTCAAGTTATAAGTGAGGACTTAGGTATCCATCCCCAAGGGATTTGAACTTAAACTTGGAGGGCTTGCCATAAACTTTGTACTTCTGCCACGGGAAATACACCTGCACGTCCTTCACATCACCGTGGCTCTAGAACAGGGCTTGGCAAACTGGCCTGTGGGCCGCATCCAGCCTGCAGCCTGTCAGGGTGCAGCCTGAGGGCTGAGCGGTGTGTACGTTTTTAAAGGTTGTTAAAAAGGAAGAAGAGGAACGTGGCTCAGAGAGGACGGAGGCTTCCGCAGTGTTTCCCGGACACGCCTGTCCCCGTGATGGCTTCCGTGTCGGGCGGGCGCTTTTTCTGTACAGGCCAGCCCGGCTTCCATCACAGTCTGTCTTTCCTGGCTTCCCTCCTGGTGGGTGGAGCCCTCGGCCCCGGGGCCTCTGGTTTGTGTAAGGGGTAAACCTGTCTCCCTGCATCTTCTGCGCAGGCACTTTCTAATGGGGGAGATCTCGCACTGGAGACATTTAAGTGCTTTGACAAAATGGGCCTCAAGGGGTCCTGCTCTGCTGTGGTTGCCGTGTCCTCAGCACACCCTCTGATACAAAATACCCCACTGCCCGCAGGCCCCCATGACAGCCACCGATTAAATGCTGAAAGTGGGGCGCAGAATGTGTGCTTCATCGGAGGATTAGAGCGTCTGCCGCTCACCAGTCTCCGGGGGCGTGAACACAGACAGAGAGTCAGGAAGGGCCTGCTTGTTGGCTGGCTTGGGTTGAGTGGCAGGGAAGGCAGGTGGGGAGAAGCCAGAGGAAGGCCCTTCCCTCAAGCGCGCTCCTGGCTGACCGGTCATGGGTGCCCCGGCAAGCAGTGCAGCGGCTGTGCCGGCACCTGAGCCCCGGCGGGCATGGGCCAGGCGACCAACCCCACCTCCTTCAGTTTTGAAAGATTCCACACTGCACAAAATAAATATATGTTCAAGCTCCCATTTTAAAGGCGTTAATATGTAACTTATTAGAGATTTCTTCTTGCCTTTATAAATAAAGCATTGTAGAAAACCTAGTATATACAAATGACATTATCCTCCAAACAACCATTTCTGTATTATATCTTTCCTATGAGTTTTCTCTACACAAATAATGGTGTGTATAGTCTGTTATTTTACCAGTAAGGGGTCATAGAATATGTGGCTCTGATGCCTGTT
Organism: Delphinapterus leucas; assembly: GCF_059928025.1. NCBI lineage: Eukaryota > Metazoa > Chordata > Mammalia > Artiodactyla > Monodontidae > Delphinapterus > Delphinapterus leucas. The sequence goes on from NC_143145.1 coordinate 3,080,478, forward strand.
TATAATGATACATAATAGGATAATATAAATACCTTCTTGCCACTGAACGTCCTCCCACTGTATCCTCTGTGAAGGATTCTACTGTGGGGTGGAAGCACAGCTTCTCTCGGCAGCACCCTTTGCAGGTGAGTTCTGGACTTCTCTCTTGCATGTTTACCTCTTTGACCCTCTGATCTGCTTTTAGGGAACAAGCAGGCCTTCCCACTATCACGTGCTTTGGGATGACAATCGTTTCTCTTCCGATGAGCTGCAGATTCTCACCTACCAGCTGTGTCACACCTACGTGCGCTGCACGCGCTCCGTGTCCATCCCGGCGCCAGCATACTATGCTCACCTGGTGGCCTTCCGGGCCAGGTACCACCTGGTGGATAAAGAACACGATAGGTGAGTGGCATGCCTTTCCTGGCTGGGGTCGTTTCTGCAACAGGCTTTGGCAGCTGCTTTTCTGGAATGGGAAGCAGTGGGGTCCCAGTGGCTGGAGCCGACCATGACACAGACACCCAAAAGCTAGCATCTTCACCGCCATTTGTTAGCTGTGTGGCTGCCTCCCCAGATGGCTGGTGCGTGGTCCTAACTTAGCTATCAGTGTGCTGCCTCATGGTGCGTTAAAGGCTGCGCTCTCTCTCTCTCTCTCTCTCTCTCTCTCTCTCTCTCTCTCTCTCTCTCTCTCTCCCTCCCCCTCCCTCCCTCCCTCCCTCTCCCTCTCCCTCTCTCCCTCCCTCTCTCTCCCTCCCTCCCTCCCTCCCTTCCTCTCCCTCCCTCTCTCTCTCTCTCTCTCTCTCTCTCTCTCTCTCTCTCTCTCTCTTTCTCTCTCTCTCTCTCTCTCTCTCTCTGTCCCCCATCCCCACAGTGCTGAAGGAAGCCATACCTCCGGGCAGAGTAACGGACGAGACCACCAGGCGTTGGCAAAGGCAGTCCAGGTCCATCAGGACACGCTGCGCACCATGTACTTTGCTTGACATGTTTTAGTGTTTACGATTGTGTACCGAGTTGGATTCACATGAGACCAGCTACACTCAGACCAACAAATGCCCAGCCCTTCCGTGACAGCCAGCATCGAACATGAAACGCCATTGATTTTAGTAGATTCTCCACTTTCCAGAATGCCTTCCGTCCCAGATTTCAAACTTGGATTTTGAACTGCAGACCTGTATGAGACCCCATTGTCGTAGGAAATATGGTTTGCCAAAATCTTATAAGCTGCTTATGAAAATAGAGTCCCGTGTTTCCTAAAAATCTCCTAAAACCAGTCTATGAACTCAGGGCTTTAAAACATTTTTAATTTATTTGGTCGTTCGATTTACTTGTTTTTAACACATGATTCTATATGAAATTGATGGGCTCAAACTAGCTGTGAACGTTCTGTGAGAGTGAAAGCAACATAAAACACATTGTGGTTTTAAAGCCTTGAACATTCTGATGCTGTCACTAAAGTTTATTTCAGAGTGACACCTGTGTGCTCCTGACCAGCTGTCCGGGATCCGAGGGCAGGGGCCAGGCGAGGCGCCCTGGTGTCTCTCGTTCTGCCACTGCCCGCCTTTCACTCAGCCCGAAGGAAGGAGGGGTGGCAGAAGGTGGGCCGTGTGTGTTTACAACATTTATAGGTCCAGAGGGATTGGCAGACAAGTGCCATTTTAATAAAAATTTATTTAAAAAAAGAAAAAAGACAATATGCCGACAGTCTAATCATAAGATTTGTCCTGTAGGACTGTGACGTTTATCTTCCAAAGTTTCTGAAGAATACGGGTCTGTGGTGATAAATACAGTACAATCCTTTTTCACTGTTATGTCTTTAATGTAAGAGAAAAGTATATATATCTGGTTTGCAGTATTAATGTGATAGATAGATGCTGTTTTTCATTTTACTGACTACGGGGTGCTTTTGTGATCTGTTTAGCATATCAAGAGTGTTTTGGAGCCTGGAGCCTGGACCACCCTTGTGGTTTCTCAGTGCTTAAGTACAGGAGTATGCAATTGACTCAGTGCCCGCGGCCCACCCCCTCGTGTAGACCGCGCAGCCTGGACCCTCAGGAGGACGGAGTGTGCTTCCAGCAGTCACTCCCCTCCCCGCCTCATCCCCGTGTGTCGCTCAGCCAATTAAGCACAAATGGAATGTATGTATCCTTCCGCTCCTGGGAATGAGTCTGCGTGTCGGCGTGCACTTCTCTCTGCGTGTGGTTTGTTAGACAAGCGTCATAGGATCTATGCACTGAAACACAGAGAAGGCTGTCGGTGGTGGCGCTCTGCGGGCTGCCAGGCCCGCGTTCCGCGAAGGAGCCCAGCCCTCGGGAGGATGGCTGATGGCGAAGCCAGCAGCAGAGGCAGACCCTTCTGCTAGGATTTGCGTGCTGGGCCCCGGACGTGGGTTTGCCAATCTAGAATCCATTGCACTAAGAATGATACCGTGGACAGCTCGACAGGGCTAACAGCAGAGAGCTCCGTTTGTGCTCAGTGGGCTTTTGGTCCTTGTAGGCGGTTTTCTGAGAATCCAATCCACATTCAGTACAGAGATTCTAGGAAGGAGATGAGCCTTTCCCTAGTGCTGCTTCGTGCTCTGTAGGTTTCCTCTGGCCCTGCTGACGGCCCTCCCATCCCGGCCTGACATTACCTCTGGCACTGTGGTGGAGTGAGGGTCCCAACCAGGGTGCCTCGTGCTGGGGTCAGCGCCCGCCTCGGTCTTGTGTGAGGGCTCCGCGGGGGCAGGGAAGCGCTGTCATGGACACTCGGCCTGGATTTTGGCGGCAACGACAAAGGGGTGACTATTATTTGTGACAATATATACTCAAGAGTGGTGTGTGTGTGTGTGTGTGTGTGTGTGTGTGCGTGCATGTATGCGCGCGCGCGTGTGCGTGCATGTGGGTGTCTTATTAATGGCATTAGTCTCTTCTTGCTGTATCATTTTTTTTTTTATGTCTTTTTAAATGACAGAAGCCTCTGCTCTAAAAATGTTGCAATTCCCTGTCATTTTGTTAGCAAGTGGCACTTTCTCTCGTTCAGAAGGATACCAGTACACTCTTGGCTTAAGTTACCGGGAGCATTCAAGCTAAGGAGGGAACCTTTTCACTAATACACTTTTAAAATCTGAACTTAGGTTAGTTTTCAGTCATTTTTAGGATCATCTAGAACCGTGTGTCTCGAAGGTATGTTTCTACCACTTGCAACAGGATCTCGGTGGTCGGGGCATTGGCCATAAAAACGCTGTGACTCCTGTGCTCGCTGCGGCCTCTGGGGTGGCGGCTGGGCATCTGCGTTTTACACCATCAGCTGGGGGTCCAGGGCTGCCTGGAGTCCGAGAACCTCTAATCTAGAGCCTTCTGGAGAGTGTGCTCCCTCAAGCACTGAGGGCCCAGCAGGGAGGGACTCCCCAGCAATGCAGGGAAACGTTTTCTAAACGAATACACTGGGCAGGATCACAGGCTGGCAGAAAATGAGACCTAAATTTTTAAAAAATCGTTTTGAAGGAAAAGTTTTCTTTCTAGAGGGCCAAAGTACTTTGAGAAAAGTACTTGTTACAGCCCTGCGCTTGTTTTATAAAACTTTTACTACTTAAAAGCATTCATAAACCAAATGTCTCCAGCTGGGTTAGCTGCATACCTTTGTACATGTCTGATGGTTCAGAATTCAAATGGCTGTAGTTACAATTTCTCAGGTAAAGAACTGTTTTCCCAAATTTCTACCAATCCCCCCCCCCCGCCCCATTATTAGGATAAATTTTGAGACAGCGTAAAACCTCAAGGTGCAGTAGAATAAGTCCAAGCCCTGTTCACGTGGAAGCCAAGAGAGGCCCTGCCCGTTCTGTGTGGGTCACGCCCGCCCAGGGCAACCTCGTGGCCGCCCGAGAAGGGCTCCGGGCACCTCCGGCCTCTGCCTGCGTTTGACGGGTTTCCTGAGGCCTGTGCGGGGCTGTACAAATTGCAGAGGTGCCCACTCGCCGGCTTTGCCTGACCCCACTAAGTAAGGTGTGCCTTGCTTTAAGCAAACTGAATGTGAAAATTATGAAGTAGAAATCTGGATTAATTTCAAAGAAAAACTGGGATTTATCTCTTCAGAAGAGGTCTCCCAATTAGACCCTTATCCTGGTACTCTTCCTAATATATTTTAAACTATTCACCGTAAGAAAAGTTAACATATTCCCATCCCTTCACCACTTCCTATTACGTTCGACAAGCTCTCACCCTAATAGCTAAGCGATGAAAGAAACCCCGGGGAGCTGCTCCAAGTCGCCGTTTTGTAGGAGAGCCCTTTGGCCCTGCTGAGATTCCATCCTGCTGTTTGTGTACTTATTATAATAAGCTCAGATGTTCCTAGTTCAGATAAATGTTGTAAAGCTGGGCATACCTATACTTTTAGAAAGGGATTGTTTTATTTTGGTTTTGGTTTTCTGTTTTGAGAAGACTTCACATATACACTTGATACTACATTTTAGGGCCTGCTTTCTCTTTTCAAGATTGTGTTGCTTTTTGGTAGTGTCCTCACACTCCCGTGCATGAATGTTTGCACTCTAGAACCACGAGCGATCCCTGGCCACTGCGCCGGCTTCCCCAGGAGGGACTTGTTGGAAGTGGAGTGATTTCCGTGCTGTGTGAGTCTGGCCGTAAGCAGTGCTGTTGTGATGTTTACCCCGGCGTGTGCTCATTAGAAGAGACAGTTGAAGTTCAATTCCTGCAGCAGGGTTGTGGGCGGGTGGGTGTCGATGTTATATTGTTTGTTATTTTTATTGTTGTTAAATGCAAATGTTGCTATTTATTGTTTCCTTTCTGCTCTGGTTTCATTTGGCTGATACGGATATTCCAGTGCATGTGGTACCTGATGAATATGATAGAAATTCTTTTCCCCAACTTTTATAAATTACCTAATGTTTACCTGCAAGTTTGCTGGATGATTTATTTTTGAAAGCCACAAGTGTAATTTTTCTGGATGAATTGTTTTTCTTAGATATGCGGCAATGTAATTTAACATTGATCTGCAGGGTGACTTAAATTTTATTTTTACAAGGCAGTTTTTCAGTCAGATTATATATTTGATACAATATGTTAAGGGTAGGCCAGCCAAGCGTTGTGCAGTTGGGACACCAGACTGTCTCGAGGAGGCCTCTGGAGGCTGGGGCGGCTTCTCTTGGTTGCTTGGCGTCGTGGAAGCACTAGGCTGTTTCATGGAGCCACCCGTCAGGATCTGGATGGAGTCCTTGAGTGGGACTTTGATCTGTTGGGCAGTTCAAAGGATTTTTCATGGGCATTTTCCTACACCTAAGGCAGTTCCATTAGGAGGAGCTTTAGACGTTGACATAATCCAGACAGTGGACAATCCCAGTGGCCCAGACAAGCCATAGAAATTTCCCTGTGACCTCTCTTTAACTCATCTCTCAAACGCTCATGAGAAAAGGAATGTACAATGAATAGAAACTTCCTCAGTGTTCATACGCCTCACTTTCAGAATGCAAATACTTTGTATTTTAAGCCCTCCCCCAAAGGAACCAAGAATATTCTCTCTAGCTGCCGTGCCAGCAGTTTCGGCTGCTGTGACGTTTCTCAGTGTAGACACAGTGCACGTGTGACTTCGTAATAGGGCTGTCCGTGTTACACACACATGCTGACTTCTTTTGTAAGGAAAATTTTCAACTCGAAATAATTGCACTGATTTTTTGACAGCTTCCTTTTTATTATGTCCAACTTTGCATCTGCTGTACTTGTTTGAAATGATTGTAAATAGATTTAGGATAGCAGAAATGATGTAATACAATGCGTTGCTTTGTTTTAGTGATCCTGCCACGTTTTTCAGTATTATGTGTTAGAGCCGTGTGGGCTGGCCGCTGCCCTTCCCCCTCTACAGCCATGTGTATGTGTGTGTGTGTTGACCATTCATGAAGGACAGATTAGCCTCGTTGCTGTCTTTTTCTGGAAGGAAGTTTGCAGTGTATTGGAAGAAGAGTGTGCTCTCTCCTTGCGGTCTGAGATTTAATTCCAAGAGGATTAATTGTAAATCCTTTGAATGCTTCTGGTCTGTTTAATTCCTCGTTATTTGCCATGACTCCCTAAAGCATTTGCTGCTAGCTCCCTCCAGCATTTGACAGCTTGGATAGGAAGCATCTGAACGGCCAATGTTACTAGAGAGTCAGGGCCTCCCTTGCTTCTCTTTGGTCACCCGTCATTTGAAAGCCATGAGGTCGCTGTTATGTCAGAACTGTCATTTGTGGCTTAACCCATAGGTGCCAGGCAGACCTGAAAGGCAGGCTGTTCCTTTAGGCCTCGTGATTTGGCCAGATGAGAAGAAGTGTGTGCTCCAGTCCACAGTGTGTAAGTTCTGTCTGTGATCAGGTTACACAGTATCAGACACACAAAGGAGCTTTTACACCCAAACCAGCCATCTGAGTGTGTGTTAGTGTCACGTCGATGCCACCTCGGTGCCCTCACTTAGTGCTTTTTTGGATCTTTTGCCATTTTATTGTCTAAAGTGAATGTATTGGCTTAGCCATATCACTACAGAAGGTGGTTTCTAATACCTTTTAGTTTAAAAATAAATAAATAAACGCAGATAAAGGCTACCTCTGAATTCTCAATAGATTCATGTTTGCTTTTAAGTGTAGCTATCCACACTGAAAATAGCCAAAATGTTGCCTGAATCAACTGAATTGTGAACATCTCTCTGTTCAGTTCTGGCTTGAAAATTTGTGTGCCATACTGTGACCCACGGGCAGTCCCCTCCTCCCTCTCTGGGTGTCCAGGGTGGACCAGGGACTCCTCAGGGCTGCCCGGCTCCGAGATGTTAGGACTCTCAGTGGCCAGCAGGAAGGAAACACAAGGGCCTTTCTGCACCGTCCTCAGGTGCAGGGCCGTGTGTGGTGGGACCTGGAAGCGACCCGCTGTCCTGGCTTTTCACTTTCCTGTTTGACATAAGGAAGCACTTTTTTTTTCTGCTTTACTTATGAATGGGTTGAAAGTGTCTCCTTCTACTCTCTTCTCCCTTTTTGTACACTCTGTAAAAATCACAAAGGTGCTTAAACACCGACTCTTGTGCAAATAGTACTTCAGTAGCTGCATGGTTTCAAAATGCAGTGCAGATGTCGTCGACCTTTGACTTGGGAGCCTTGAGTTACTAATGACTCTATACTTGAGAGTGAGCTAAGGTTTGAAAGCAAAATGTTCTGTTCAAATCCAAGGCCCTTTGCTTGAAAGGAGCACAGGGTCCAGGGCGGCAGCGTCCTGAAGTAGGGGTTCCTGCTGCTGGCGCCCTGGACCAGGATGCCAGCCTGCGGGAAGACTGGCCTGGGAGAGCTCGGCATCACGTGTCATGAACCACTTTGCTGTCAGAAATCTCATCTGCTCGCACGCTGCTGTGGGTTGGTCAGTGTCGCCCCCCTGCTCCTTCGCGTCTTTTCTTTAGGTTCCTCATGTTCTCTCGTCTTCAGAAGGTGAGCTTTTGCTCCCGATCACTTGCGCTGGTTTGCTCCTGAGTTCTGGAGGGACAGTTGGGCGGTGTTGCAGTTGCAGGCGTCTGGGTGTGAGGAGGCGGCTCCGCTCTCTTCTGGGCGCTCATCAGACCTTGACTTTGGCCCAGAGAGTTTCCAGGTGCACCATTACGAGGAAGTCCTTGCCTTCAACGCTGCATGCTGCGCTTTAATTCCGAAAGCGCCAAGTGTCCTTTGCAGTCTAAGAATGTGTAATTCTGCAGTCGTGCTGTCCTATAGACACAGACCACCCTGAGAAGCGTGGACACTGGGGAGCGTCCGCTACCTCTGCTGGCCTGCTTCTGGGGTTGCTGGGCTCCGCTGAAGTGGCCTCATTTTCAGCCAGAAACCCATACAGGGCTTTTTGGGGGCCGCTGCGCGGCGGCCGGCTCCTCGCTTTAGTGATGTCAGCCGTTGACTCAGATCTCCCACCTGCTTTCTGCACTCATGTCCCCAGCGTCCCGACGTGGGCCTCCCCCGGCATCTTTGCGTTCACGAAAGATAATTAAAGATGAGGGAACTGAAGATTACTGGTGCTTTTGTTAATACTTTTCTGTCTTATTGGTTGATGTGAAAAATTCAGGTGCGTTAGATCTTTAAACGCCCTTGGTGGTGTGACTGTAGGCTTGGGTCCTCACCTCACCCCCCTTCTTTAGGCGGTTGGAGGAGGCTGAATGATCTCCTAGTTACAACTTCCTTGGCCTCAAGTAGTTCAGAGTTAAAGCTACAACACCAAATATTGACTCTCCAGGAGCTCGATGTTCAGGCCAACCTCATTTGGTACTTCTGGAATCTTCAAGGTCCTCAAAACCATGAGTTGATGCTAGGAATGTGCCCCCTCGCCGCCCACCACCACCTACCGGGCTGGGGGTGGGGGGTGCGATGCGGGTGGGCTGCCCGGCCCCGCCGGACGGAACTGGGAGGCCCAGGGCTCCTCTGGACTCTGGAGATGCTGGGAACGATGCTGGGGGGTGGGAGAGGGCAGCCCCTCTGACCCAAGGGGCAGGCGGTGCCCAGGCCTCCCCTGGTCTCCAGAGGCCAGGGGTGCCAGACTGAATGTGTTCTGGAGACCCCGTCTCAGCCTCCGTGCCTTTCAATTCCAGTCCTCAGTGTCCTTTCGAAACCACGGTGCGGCTGCGTTGTTGGGAAGGAAGCCTGGCCCGGCGCACGCTCAGGCACCGGCGCTCTGCCTTGGAAGCCGCACCGCTCCTCGGCTTCTGGGCACTGGCTCCTGCGGGAAATCGCTGGGTTCTGGCCGCGTGGCTCCTCCCAGGCCCAGAGCACGTCCGTCCACAGGACCCCTCTCCTAGTCGGGTGCTGACCGTGACCGCCGGCAAACCTGGGGGGTTTGTTCTCAAGGTCACTCAATGAGAATGTTGAGCGTAATGGAACTAGATTGTTTTCAAAAAGGAATTGGAATTGGAGTCGTGTCTTTGTAGAATGCGTGGGAAGTCCTCAGATGTCAGGTGCCATTTCAGTTGTTGGAGTGCCCCGCGTTGTTGTTGTTTTGTGACGTGCTGGGAAACTGCTTCCTCGCGAGTGGTGTCACCTGGAGCTGTGCACGTAGGACTCGGGTTTTGACGTCTTGAAGATGCAGGTTTTAGCTCTGACTTTTCCAAGCCAGGTATTGAGTTGAGCAGTTTTCTTGGCCGACGGTCTAGTTAAAAGCCACTCAGAATTCTCTGTCAGTGGATGGTTTTAAGCGGGGGAAATAACCCAATGTTACTTATTTTAAACTGTCTAGAAAAGCCTTCAAGGTGGCAGCTCTTGGCCCTTCTGTCTCCCCCTATATCCTCTGTTCTGAAAGGCAGAGGCACCAGGCACCGGGGGGGCTGCGGGCGGCTTTGGGGGGCCGTAACACAGCGATGACGTGGGCTCCTCTTCAAAGCCAAACAGACACGCGGCTAAAATCCTGGAAGTCTGCGGTTTAGCACTGAACTGAAATCCGCCTCCCAAGTTTGATAGTGGATTTTACACGTAGTTGTTGAAGGTATAAATTCATGTTTTGTAACTGTAGCGGCAAGTGAGTTTTTACTTTTTAAAAAGTTTTAAGGGAATAATTGTAAGTTTCTGTGCAGCAAAGTGGCTAATTATTCATTAAATACAAGAATGTAGTGTCTAAATCCAGATTTTTTCTTACCTCTGGTACATTCAGATTACTTACCTAATATGTATTGAGGGGTTTTAACCCTGAGTTTTATCGACTTTTCTAGTTTTATTTTATTTTTATAAAATAATTGAAAAAAACAAAAATGAATTCAAAAGTTCCATAGGTAGATCTTGCCCCTTCTTAATTTTCTCCCACAAAAAAAATTTTAGAAGACATTTTGAATCAAAATGTATTATGACCATTTAAAGTTTACTGTTTTCTAAGAAGCTGAGCAGCTAAAGGGCCTCATTTCAGGTGGTACTGTGCGTACTGTCTGCGGACTCGTTTACCTGTGCGGTGGGTCTACGTGACGATGTCTTGTGCTTGCAATATAGAAACCGTGCAGTGCTGTTGTGTACATTGACAGTTCCTGTATAAACTAGTATTTATATACATTGGCCTCTCTGTATAACTTTTCGTTTGCTTACATGAATTGTAAAATTAAATATAAAATTATAGTACCTGCTAAATACAAATCTGAGGCTTCCTGTCCTTGTCTTTAGTTTAATACCATTCTGTGTGTTTTGAGGATGTCCAATGCTTGCATGATGGTAGGTGGTAATGCCACTTTAAATTAAGCCTTAATCAGATGTTAAATTTGTAAGTTTCACAGTATGCAAAAATATTAGGCAGAATGAGTTTAAACTGTTCAGATCAAGATGCTATATCATAACTCAACAAGTCTTTTCTCCGGAGTTATAAAGGGAAACTTTCAGTGATACAGCTCTGTCTTGCTCTCTCGCTCTCTCTCTCTCGCTCTGTTTCTGGTCTGGCTTGGCTGTTGCCATTGCTTGATGAAAATGGACCATTGTGCATTTCTGTGGCAGTCAGTCAAAAAGACCTGTTCTGAAAGTCTTGAGACTTTTTCAGGGTTATTTTGAAATGTTTGATTTTTTTTTTTCCCTCCAGTCTGAGATGTACTTAGGGCTGATGAAGAGCATGATTTAGGCACAAACCTTTGCAAACCTGCTCATGTTCTAAGCTTTCTTCCGGTAGTGCCACCTGTCATTGCTTCTGCATATGATTAAATGGATTTTTGTTTTTGTAAAAGCATCTTAAATTTAGACATAAAATGGAGGGGACCCAGCTTTCTTTTACAATGTGGATCTACCTCAGTTAAACAGTTGGGTGCTATTTACTAAGTCTGTCAAATTGAATTGGAAAAAGTAACAAAACAGTGAAATATAACTCCACACAAAGCTTGAAATCATAATTTCCGTTTATTTAATAATATCTATTTATTTTGTGCCTTTTGTGTTGAATCCTAATGCATTGAAAAAATCAGTATGAAATTAAATATTTTATATTGTACATGGGGAGAAAAAGCCCAATTGGCCATGGAATTTGATAGATCACCCCAGCCAACTAAACACTAACGTATACTGGAATCCCAACTGCCCTCTTGTGAAAAGAAACATAGAATTATGTCCAAGAGCAAATTTGACATTTTACAAGCAAATTCCAAACTCTTCTACGCATATATTTGTAGCTATCACTTCATTTTCTGTGCCAATGAAGGGGCGACCAAAAACAACTCACAAACACTCTTGTCATTGCTTTTTCACCACACGTGCCCTCCCGGCCTTCCTCTGGCGTATTTTATAAGTTTATTTCATAAGCAGCGAATGGACTATTGTTGATTTCATCTCTCCCACCCTCCTGGTGTGGGTGTTGGTGACCATCGACAGAGGAAGGGAGGGCCGCTGGCCGTGGAGCGGGGGGGGGGGGGGGGGGGGGCGGGGGGAAGGGGGTGGGGGGAGGGGTGCTGCCTGCAGCAGCAGCCCCAGGGTTTCTGTAAGTTAGGAAAGCTTTCTGGCAGGTGAGAAAATCGGGTAGATCGATGACTTTCCATGCTTTTATATTCGGCAGTTTACAAGTCTAGACTTTTCCTACTACGGCAATCTTTTTTAACTTAATTCTTTGGAGGTAACACAATATTTTGGAGTCTTAAGAATTTGATTTTATACCAATAAGAAATAAAAATTAGGGATCTTTCCTGTAGTATATAGTTTTACTATTTTAAAGAGATCTCTGAATTTTACAAGAGAACCAACATTCCTTAGTGGCGTAACTTTGAAAGTTGATTTGGGAGGCTTTTCGCTTCAGGATCTCAAAAAAATTGGGATGATTCTAGTTAAATGTTTTTAATTTTTAAAATTCCATCAGGTCAATACTTAAGCTATATTTTGTAAAGAGTAAATCATCCTTTAGTATGCTGCATGTAAAGATCAGCGTTGTTGCACTTTCTCAATAATAATAAATGCCCTACAATTGGCTCACCAGTAAGCATTTTGTTTTTTACCTAACAAGAGTACTTTGGGGCAGGTGATTAAATTTATATAGGTACCTCAAGGAAAAGAACCTGAATATGCTGCATTTTGTTTCTTTAGCTTTTATACGTAGCGTTTTGTTCTGCTCTTAGGATTTTGTTTAGATATATGCTTTTTGGACCCCAGTAGACTGTTAAAAGAGATTTTAAAGTTACTCTTGTAGGGATACAGTATCTTTTTTTTTTTTTTTTTTTTTTTTAAACGTACTGCAATATCTGGTTCAAAGGTTGCCCACCAGGAGATTAATACTTTATACCCAAATACACCTGAGAAAAAGGATACCATGTTTATAAGCAGACAATAATGTTCCCAATCCTTTCTGTTCATGCTGCTTTCTTAATTCTTTTCTCCATATCATCAAGAGGTTGGACGACTTATTTCTAAGGTCAGACTTAAACATCATAGCATCTTAATGTTTTCAACACAGACCTCACAAAATTGCCATTGAGTAAGTAGCATGATCCTAAAGGTATTGCTGGCACTAGGCAGCCGGATCCATCTGGGCTCTGAAGAGCCGGTCTTCACACTTCTCTGTTCCCCAGCACTCACCCCAGACTGAACAGACGGGGAGTGGTCTTGATTGACAAAGATTAAACTGGTGAAGAAAGCTAAAGGCTGAGACACTGAGCATCTATTGTCGTGTTTAAGCTTAGCTGGGTCCTTTAGAGTTTGTTTTACAGCTTACTAGGTTAAGTAGTTTGCACTATTTTTGCAATAAATTCATGGAAAACCTAACAGTTACTTGTTTTGTTTCTTACTGTGTGTATATAAACTAATACTAAAAAGTTTGGCATAGTGTTTTTTTCACTTCCTTACATAACCCTTAACATGCACAGAATGCTGTAAATCTGATACAATATGATGTGAATGATATTTTATAAAGTTATTTTGTATGGTGTCAATTTTGTTTTGCCTCATAGTATGTCAGCAAAAAATAAAATAAAATTCCTCGTATTTACAGCTGCCTCGCCCAAAGATCTTCTGTTTACTCACGTATTTATTTGGGGACTTCCTTCCACACGGGTTAAGGTTCCAGGCTTCTGAGGTGGAAGCACGCCTTTGGTGATAGAAGTCTAGAGCCTTATTCCATACGTTGGGCCCCTGAGAATTTGGGGTCTGGGGATAAAAGCATCAGGAATGAATTGAAGAACAAATGTGGTACCTAGGATGAGCTGGGTGTTCCTACTCTAGCAGCCATAAGAAGAAGAAAAAAGTCATTCAGCTAAACCCCAATCGAGTGCAAAGCCCTGAGCTCCATGTTGTATGGGAATCAAAGCTGACCACCATATCTGGGGTTCTGGGCCTGGTGACCTCCCTCTGGGCGGTGTTTGACTTCTGTCTGTACTGAAAGAATATGTGGTGTTGGGAAAGGAAAGGAGGGTTGGGTTAAGAAAATCAAAAAAATAGCGGAAAATCCCTAGGATGCACATTGTCGCTAAAGCAGGCCAAAGTTTTTGTTTTGTTTTGAAACAGCCAAAGCTATTTTCTGATTTTTACGGAAAATGTTTTTAAGAAAAGAATAGGGCTTCCCTGGTGGCGGCGCAGTGGTTAAGAATCCGCCTGCCAACGCAGGGGACACAGGTTCAAGCCCTGGTTCGGGAAGATCCCACATGCCGCGGAGCAACTAAGCCCGTGCGCCACAACTACTGAGCCTGCGCTCTAGAGCCCGCGAGCCACAACTACTGAGCCTGCGTGCCACAACTACTGAAGCCCACGCACCTAGAGCCCGTGCTCTGCTACGAGAAGCCACCACAATGGGAAGCACGCGTACCACAACGAAGAGTAGCCCCTGCTCACCGCAACTAGAGAAAGCCCGCGCGCAGCAACAAAGACCCAACGCAGCCAAAAATAAATAAGTAAAATAGAGAATGTGTTCATTACAGACAATGTAAAAATTCAGATAAACATAAAGACAGAGACTGTAAATTATCTGTAATCACAACACTGAGAGGTAGTTACTCTTAGCACTCTGGTGTATTCTGTTCCAGGCTTTTTTTTTCCCCTAATAAAATCAAGATGTAGTTCTCTCCTTTTTTCTTTTCCCCTTAATGTATACAGGACCTAGTACTTCTTACTTCTTGGTATCCAAAACCACAAAGCATCTTGGTGCCCACAGGCCCTGGGACATGCTAGCTGAAACTGAAAGAATACACACAAACTGCTGAGAGACCTACAGTATCCTTACTTAATAAATATGGCCTTACGTTGTTACATTCCCGTTATCTCACTATCATTCAGTGGATGGCCAGAAGCAGTCATGATCTGACTGTGAAAACCTAAGTGTAAAAACAGCATACGATGATGTGACGTTATGTGAATTAGGAAAAGATTTCACAAAAGAAAACAGCTCCTTGATCAGAGGATGTACAAGGGATCTTTACGCTCCACAGAGGACAAGGAGCCCATCTCAGCAGGAATGGAAGGTTAATGTAGGAAAACAGTAGGATACAAAGCAGAGTAAGACCAGTGTCCAGGGCCTCGACTGCCAAGTTAAGAATTGACCCCGTTGACAGTGCAGAGAAAACCACACTGTTTAAGCTCCAGTGAAGAGTGTAGTCTGGGATTTGAATCCTAGTTCCACCACTTCCTAGGTGTGCCTTGGACTAGTTCCTTAACCTGAGCTTTCATTCTCTTCTTTGCAAAATATGGATACTTTGCAAGTCGTGAAGTTTAGATGAAAGTGCACAATGCACACAGAAGAGGCTCAGCCCCCAGTGGCTACTCCAATATCAGCTGTTTTTAACGCTTCTTACCAGGAAGAAAAGACTAATCTTCATAAAATTGTTTTGATGATCTGATAGCAGCATGCAAGATGGGAAGAGGAAACAGGCTGTAAAGATGGTGAGGAAACCAGTTAGGAAGCTACTGTACTAGACTAGCATGCAGTTTAAGGAGGAACTGAGAAGGATGAAAGCTCCCTACATAATTGGCTCTGAAGGGCTTATGATAGGTTAAGGATGTTTCAGCTGGTTACACACAAAAACCATTTTTCCTGGGCATTTCTTAAACAGCATCACGTTATTACAGGCAGAGGTACTGAAGGCAGTGCGGCATTTGAAAGATACTGACACAGGAGATCTTTGTGACTCTGGGTTTGGTGACAAGTTTTTATATACAACAAGAAAAGCATGATCCCCAAAGGAAAAAAGTGATAAAATGGACTTCCTCAAAATTAAGAATTTCTCAAAAAAATAATTTCTGTTCTTTGAACAATGCTGTTAAGAGAATGAAAAGACAAGCCACAGGCAGGTAGGAAATATTTGCAAATCACATAATCTAGCAAAGGACTTGTATTCAGAACATATAAAAACTCTGAAACCCCAACAAAAAGAAAATAACCCAGTAAAAAGATGAGCAAAAGATTTGGACAGTTCAAAGAAAATATACAGACAGTAATAAACAAGCAAATGAAAAGATGTTCAACATTATTTGTCATTAGAAAAATGCAAATTAAAACCAACACCCACTAAAATGGCTAAAATTAAAGCAATAAAAACTGATGCCGAGTTTTGCAGAGGATGCAGAGCAGCTGAAGCTCTGGTTCACTGCTGGTGGGAATGCAAAATAGTACAGACACTTTAGAACACAGTTTGGTGGTTTCTGGTAAAATGAAGTATGCAATTCCACCGAAGTGAAATGAAGTCGTATGGTCACACAAAACCTGTACCAAAGGCTTATAGGGCTTTATCTGTAATCATCAAAACCGGAAACAAGAAAAATTTTTTGAGATTTTTTAAAAGGAAAAAAAGAGAAAAAGAAAAAACAGGAAACAACCCAAACTGGAAATTATCCATTCACCTGTGGAATGGATAAACAAATGGTATATCCATACAAAGGAATGCTACTCAGCAATAAAAAAGAACAGACTGCTGATACCTGCAACAACATGGATGAATCTCAAATGCACTATGCTAAATATAAAAAAGTCAGATTCAAAGGCTACTACTATGTGATTCCACTTATATGACGCTTTGGAAAGATGGGTGGGCAAACCATGGTCTGTGGGTCAAATGTGGCCTGCTGTGTTTCTGTATGGCCTATAAGCTAATAATGGCTTTTACATTCTGAAATGGTTGAAAACAAGGCAAAAGATTTCATGACACATTAAAATTATATAAAATTTAAATTTCAGTGTCCAGAAGTAAAGTTTTCTCGAGGTACAGCCAAGCTCATTCCTGTATGTGTTGACTGTGGCTGCTTTTGAACTACAACAGCAGAGTTGACTAGTTGTGACAGAGATTATGTAGCCCATAAAACTTCAAGTATTTTCCACATGGCCCTTTCCAGAAAATGGCTGCTGACTCCTCTGGGGGCAGAGAATAGCTAGATCAGTGGCTGCCAAGGTAAAGGGTAGGAAGGAGTTTAACCATGAGGGAATTTGGGGGAGGTGACAGAACTATTGTATCTTAATTGTGGTGGTGGTTACATGACTCTGCATCTGTCGAAACTCAGAACTGTACACCAAAAAGTGGATTTTAAAATATTTTAAAATAAATTTTAAAAACAAGAGGGACAGAAAACATCAGTGATTGATTGCCTGGGGATAAGGGAAGGAACTAGCTCCAAGGGTATACAGAGGAATGTTTGGGGTGATGGAACTGTTCTATATATTGATTGCTTACACAACCAACAGAATGGACATTAAAGGGTGATTCTACTGGATGAAAATTCGAACTCAATTGGAAAAAAAAAAGAAAAGGCAAAAGCCAAAATTTACCCTATGTGAAAAACAATAGGGCTTATGGTTTTCTCTTGTGGACAGTACAAACAATTACTATGGGTGTAAAGAAAGGAACAGTAAAACGAGATCTTCAGTATACAAAATGCTTTATAATTTTTTAAGAAAAACGTGCTTATGCAGAGGTAATATTTCTTACTGTATTTGATCTAATAATTTGACTTGAAATTTTTCTCCAGGAATAAAAGTATTAGAAAGTGCTCATTTTTGGACCTCCCCGGTGGTCCAGCGGTTAAGACTCTGTGCTCCCACTGCAGGGAGCGTGGGTTCGATCCCTGGTTGGAGAGCTAAGATCCCACATGCCTCACGGCGCCACCAATAAAAAGGAAAAATAAAAAAGTACTCATTTTAAAATTTCACAAATGTTTCCAGATAATAAGAAGGGCATTAGAATAACAGAGGGTTCTAAAACTAGTTTCATAAAACATTTCACTATAAAAATATATACAGCTTTTAAAAAAGAAAAATTTATTTCTTTACAGTTAAAAAAAAAATGCAGTATTTGGACATATACAAAGCCATAAATTTTCTTCAAATACGAAAATTCAAATGTACCAGAGACTACACATTTAGCTAAACCAGGATCTAGCTGTTCACAAGAACGAATTTCAAAAATATACATATGTGAATTTACACACTGATATTTAGAAGTTCTTCAAAATCTATCTGTAAACTAGAAAGTTAAGCAAAGCTGTCTTTGCCTCTATAGCTTACAGCCGCAGGCTGGCTGTGTCTCACGGTACGCAGCCCCTTCTTGGTCCTCTCCCACTCCAGCTGCAGTGTGGGCCTGGGGAAGAGAAGCTGCTGTCTGTGTTCCTTTCCTTTGGGCTGTTTATGGCAGAGGTACATTATGCTTGGTCTCAGCCAGGAAAGAACATCATGTACGTGAAGTCTCTGAAGCGTGAACAGACTAATGCCTGCTCCAGAGCAAAGGTGCTGATCCATGAGGGTCCTCACCAGGCTGATCTCTAAAGCACTTCTTTCTGCTTTAGGATTCTGCTTCATCGTCATCAGTCTCATCGTTGTTGTCATTCTCCTCCTCCTCCTCTTCTTCCCTCTTCTCTTTAAGGGTTTTCAGATATTTACTAGCCAAAATCTTCTTTGGTAATATATCTTAAAAACATAAAGCTAACATCAGCAATGCAAATTTCAAACGTGCTAGTTCCTGCTATGACCTCTAAAACAGGTTCCAAGACAAGTCAAAATTCAGACTACATAGCAGGAAACCAGCACTGCCTCTGGACGAAGGCTCAACACCTGTATCTACTCCAGTGGCTGCAAACCACACTCTGCTCTGTGCTGGCACCCACTAGGAGCAGCCCTGCCCGACCCACCTGACACAGCGGCTGGCCCCAAGGGTCACCGGACGCTCTTTTTTAGCTGTGGTGCACACAGCCTGTTCCACAGCAACAACTATGGGTTTCTGCTTCCCCAGCCAAGTAAGGACGAGTCTGAGGGGGTGGGCTGCCCGGCTCCCACACCCACCCAGACAGCCCCGTGCATGTGCCAACTTAATTCCTGCTCTAGGTGAACTGCATTACAAACATGCTCCACTAAACAAAACTAAAACTCTCGCCCCATGCCAGGTAAGCTCTGACACCTGGAGACAGCAGCAAAATGTCATTTTCAGTGAAAGCAGAAAAAGAGCAGGGAAAAAGCTGTTTTTTAACCAGAATGTTTCAAAGGCTAAGTACCTGCAAGAAACTGAAACGTTTCCGATTCCTCTGCGGTATCTGATAAATCACTGTAAGTGAGTGCTTTCTTTTCTTTTCCACTGCCGTGTCTGTAGGAATAGGTGGCGAGATATTGAACAAATAGTTCCTAAAACAAAATGAGAAAGTTAAGATGAAAGGTGTGCTTTGAAAATTTACCACAGACCTTACTTTTCAATTACATTAAGTTTAGATGATTTCAGATTATCTTGGTTCATCGAATTGCAGAAAATCACTGGAGAAAGGAGACATACGAGGTCGGAAAGAAAGCAAGGCTGAATTAAAATTGGCAGGGCAGCAGGAATTTCCCGGAAGTTTATTTTATTTATTTATTTTGTTTGTTTGTTTGTTTGCGGTACGCGGGCCTCTCACTGCCATGGCCTCTCCCGTTGCGGAGCACAAGCTCCGGACGCGCAGGCTCAGCGGCCATGGCTCACGGGCCCAGCCGCTCCGCGGCACGTGGGATCTTCCCGGACCGGGGCCCGAACCCGCGTCCCCTGCATCGGCAGGCGGACTCTCAACCACTGCGCCACCAGGGAAGCCCTCGAAAGTTTATTTTAGATTTCTAACTTACGAAAAATATTTAAAAGCCATACAACAAGGAATCGTGTTTGTTTAATGCCCAATCTCTAGTTAGAAGGGTTGGCAAGAGACCATCCAAAAATTCTATGCCAGGAACAGACTTTTAGTCTTGTATTTGACTACGCTGTGTCTAAGGTGGTCCGCCGACAACTGTAACAGTCACTAGCTTAAAGGTAAAAAATGGTCAGCTTGCCATTCTGCCCGGACACCTTTCCGAGGGCAGCCCACCTGAGCTGAGCCCCTCCCTGTTCTACTTTAACTCCATCGAAGTTAGTCAAGAAGGGAATAAGAAGTGCCTGCAAATCTCTTAATTCCTTAAGACCTACAGAAAGAAACTGTACAGCTATCCCAAGACCATATGATTCCCCCCCCTCCCTTAGCTCTGACCAACTCACCGCACCGGACACCGTCTACCGTCTACCGAACTAGGCGGCCTGGGAAACAGACTCGAAGGGAAGTTAAAGCAAGTGAGGGAGACTCTGCAGCAGAAACCTGGCCCAGGATAAGAACAGGAAGGTCTGGCCTACCTAGACCAAATTAAGAGACAAAATCATCTATCTAGACCTAGGAGGGGGCTAAAACTGAGGTCCCCGAAATTACTTCAATTCTGGCCCAGGAGACTGGGAGAGGGTGGTCGAGCGGCTGGGCCGGGCCGTACCTCCTGAGGGAGCCGCCGGCCCTCTCAATGAACCGTTTTGAGGAGCTGGGGCCCAAAGCCGCGAAACAGGCCGGAAGCGACAAAAGGAGAGGCTTTGGGGCCCGGAGTACGGTGACTGGAAAAGGAGGAGGAGACACCAAAGAAGGCCCACGCGCCTCAACGCTACCGCCCAGGCCAAACCCGCGCGAGGAAGCGGGGGGAGCGGAGTGGGCGTGGCGACCAGCGCGCGAGGGAGAGCGGGAGCGGAGTGGGCGGGGAGACGGGCGCGCGAGGGAGGGCGGGAGCGGGGTGGGCGGGGAGACGGGCGCGCGAGGGAGGGCGGGAGCGGAGTGGGCGGGCGGGAGCGGAGTGGGCGGGGAGACGGGCGCGCGAGGCGCCGGATGGGCGGGGCGAAGAGCGCGCGCGGGAGCTGGGGCGCGCGCGGCGTGGAAGGGGAGTGAGGCGGCTCTCAAAAGGGCGCGCGCGCGCACGCGAAGGGGACTGGGCAGCTCCGCGGGGCCCGGCGGGGCGCGATGGTTCCGGGTGGGCCCCACCGCCGCCCCACGCTCCACACTCCTCCCCGCGCTGCCCGCCTCACCGTGGCCTTGGCCGTGAGCACCAGCGCCTCCTGGTTGATGCTGGACACCTCGGGGGAGCTCTTCATGATGACCCGGATGCGGGACAGGGGCAGCGACACCAGCCGCTGCTCGCCGCACTTCTCCTTGCCCACGACCACGTCCGCCATCTCTGCGCCCCGCCCCCGCAGCGGCAGCCCCTACCCGCCGCGAGGTGGCCGGCCTACACGGTCGGTGCGGGAGCGGCGTCCCGCTGCCCCGTGGGAGTTGTAGTGTCGGGAGGCGCGGCCGCGGGACGGACTACAAGCCCCGTGATGCCGCGCGACCCCGAGGCTGTGCTGATGGAGCGGAAGGGCGGCCAGCAGATTCGGCGGGGCGGGGCGGGGCGGGGCGGGGGTGGGGGGCGACCGTGGGTAGGGGTTCTACCTGTGTGATGCTGAGAAGTATCATGAAGGAAAACAAAGCAGTGTAAGAAGATAGAAACCGGGTCAGTAAAGGAGAAGGCTGGGCAGCGAAGAGAGAAAAGAGCCCTGTTTATGAGAAAGCGCTTTGCCGGGGGAAAGGAGCGACAGGCAAAGGCCTTTCAAGAAGCTCAAAATGACCGCTGTGTGGACCAGGTGTGCTAGGTGAAGTCTGAGAGGTAGCCAGAGACTAGGTCCTGTTGGATTTTATTCTAAGAAAAATGGGAAGCATCAGAGGGATGATGGGCTGTGTCTTAAGTTTTCGAAAGATCCCTCTGGCTGCTCAGTGTGAATAGACCAGAGGGGAGTCGTGAGGATAGGGAGGTTGTAAGGGTGGAAGCAAAGAGATTGTAGAGTAGAAGGTGATTGCAGGTGATGAATTGGATGCCAGTGTGGCTAAGGCGAAATGAGCTAGGAGAAGAATGATGAGAAGTAGCCATGGGCCAGACCAGATAGGGCCTTGTACGTCATGGAATTCTTTCCCAGAGAGTTGGGAGGCCTGGGGAAGAGTAAGGTGGTCCCACTTAAGTTTTACAAGGAATACTCAGGTTGCCGTGTGTGAATAGACCGGAGAGGGGTGAGAACGGAGGCGGGCAGAGAGTGCAGTTAGGAAGCTGTAACGGGGATGGAGGCAGACGATGGGTTAGACTACAGTGGAGGTGGTAGAAGTAGGGTAGGATTGGGGATCTAATTTGTAGAGCCAACGGTTATCGACGAAAATTCAATTAACTATCAAGTTAAGAAGAAAAAAAAGGGATTTTATTCGAGCCAAACTGAGGATTATCACCTGGGAAGCAGATTCTCAGAAAGTTCTGAGAGCTCTTCCTCCCGTTAGAAGTCGAAGGTATAGTCTGTACATTTTTGAGACAACGGATCGTACATCAAAATGACGTACTGATGTTTCACTTAAAGTTCACCAAGGATACATAGACCAGGTAAGCACGTACAAAGCGGGCAGCAAGTCACCATGACCCCCTACAGAGCTGGGAAATAACAATGTTCTTGTAAGAAGTTACGTTGCTAGCGTCAGAAGAAAGAAAAAAAAAATTGATCTTTATGGTTGAGCAGGCACTGCCATCTTTGAGGAGCGCTAACGCGTAGCGCTAACGCAGATGCATACTGCACATTGGGGAGATAGGGACGAGGCGCAAACAAACAGAATTTTATGATGAATTTTTTTCCTTGTCCTTCCCTAAAATAGAAATTTTATTTCATCAGGGTCTTGCTAATGTGATGTGGAGTATGAGTGGAAGGATGGTAGTGCTGTTACTGAGATGGGGAACCCTGCTGGAGGAGCAAATTTAGCAGAGGCGTAGTTTGGAGCAAGTTAAGTCTCAATTGCCTGTGAACCCTCGTGGCAATGTTGAGGAACGAATTGGCTATTCCAGTCTGGAGTTCAGGCTGGAGCAGTGAATGACAAGCCACCCTTGTCTAGGTGGGAATTAAAACCAAGGACCTGAATGAAAGTACCTGGGAGGAGAGTGTGGATAAAGTAGAAAGATCTAAGGACCACGAACTGGGGTACTCCAGCATTCTGAGATGGAGAGGAGAAGGAAAATCCAGCAAAAGAACCTGGGAAGAAGTGGCCATTGAGTAAGAGGAAAACCAAGAGATCGTGTGTCCATAAAGTCAGTCGAAGAAAGTTTTTCTGAAAGGAGAAACTGATCAGCTGGATTGAATACTGCTAGGAGGTGGAATAAAATTGTCCCACCATTCACAACAGCGTGACCCCGGGCAAAGCAAGTACTCTCTCTGAACCGCTGTTTCCTCATTTGCAAAGATGAGACAGGAGAGTCGCACCTGTCTCGGGCTTGTTAAAAGGTGTGAACATGCCTGGTACATGAAGATTAAAGTCGTCCCCCCATCCATCCAGCACTGCCCCCCTCACAGGTCATCAGGGAGCATCAAAGGAGCTGAGAACGAGAAAGCTCTTTGTCAGCTGTACAGCACCCTGCAAAAGCCTAAACTACTCTGTAAAGTCTCAGGGTTCCTGCTGCAAGGTCCTGTCACTCCGGTCAACTTTGATTTCAAAGTTCATATGAAAGGAGTCTGGAAAATTAAAAATAGATCTTGTTTAACCTTTCTGATTTCCATTTTGTCCATCACTTAGGTAATGATTACGAAATATAAAATGTGTACTTGCAGAGCGTGTTTCTGCAAGTTTAGTGGGTTCTGAAAATGACTGCTCTTCAGTCTTCCTGAGGAGAGGAGTGAAGGCCAGAGAGCCCAGATGACCCAGATTGCTGACGTTTGTAGTGCCAGAAAAGTTTTCCCATCTACCTTCAGCCGTGATGACCCAGTCGTCTTAGCACCTGCTGTGTGCTTTGTCACTAGAAGGTGAAGGCCGAGAACGCAGGGACAGTGTCATCTTCACCGTTGTGACCTCAGGTCTTGGTCCAGTAGCACCCAGTACGTGTCAGGCACTTCTAGGCACAAAGGAAAGGTACAGGCAGCGAGCAAGACAGCTATGGTCCTTGCTGTCACGGAGCGTAGTTTCAAGTACAAGCGAGACAAGAAAAATAACACCTCCTGTGGTAAGTGCTATGAGGAAACAGACCAGTGTGAGAGTGATAAGACGGCCTTTCTGAAAAGTGAGATTTAAGGTCAGATCTGGAGGACATGCAGAAGGGCTGGGATAAGATGAGCACTCTGTACAGAATAGCCTGTGGGGAAACACCTGAGAAGGAAGACACCTGGGCAAATCTGAGGAATAAAAAGGCCAGTGTGGCTGGAGCTTAGTGAGTGAGGCAGAGAGCACTGGAGATGTGATGAGCAAGCTGGGCGCCACCCGCTCGGGCAGGCCGGTGAGAAGCTTGGCTTTCGTTCTGAGAGCAATGGAAAGCCACAAGAGGCTTGAAGCAAGAGAGTGGATCTAACGTAAAAGCTCATCCCGCTTGCCGAGGGATGACTGAATGGCACCATGCCCTGTGCAGAGCAGAGATAGAAGGTGCTGCTTCAGCCTCCAGGATTCAGCTCCAAAGCAAAGGAGTGCCTTTCCTCCATAAGCTGGCTGTGCAAGAGGGTCCTTGGGTCCACACGAGAAGCAAGCTGACGTTTTTCAGTCTCTAGATGTTTTGCTTCTCTAGCAGGTTACTGCTTTTTGATCAGGTTTGTCATTCTCTTCTGGCATGTTTGAGAGCAGGATGGGTTAAGTTTAGGAAAGAGGACAGAAGAGGAAGGCTCAGAAAAGAGCCAGAAGAATTCAAGGAGACAAGGAGGGTGAGAAGCTCAGGTTGCGGAACTGCCAGGGCATCTTGTCATTAATCATTTTGAGAAGTAAGGAGTGCGGCAAAGACAAACCTGCAGAAAAGGGGGAAAATGCTCAGCATTCAAAAAAAAAGAAGCAAGCTTCGAACCTAAGACAGTGGGAGAATGAAGGAATCTATGATCGTCAGAGCTTCCCTGCACTAGAAAAATCACGGTGAGTTAGCTGATCATCCTGTGGTTGGTGCACCTATCCATCAGCCCACTTACCCTCACGACATCTCAGGTGCGCCCATTGCTTCTGCTGCCTTCCTTGTTCCCTGCTGTATCTGTACCCGGGGTGCTGGGAGGCGGGTACCTACACTTCCCAGAATCTTCCACCAGCTGGCTTCTGGTTAGATTCTCCCAGTGGGAGACCCAGGTGAGAGAGTGCAGTTGTGGATGGAGGAGAAGACATCGTTTTACGGTTGTGTGAAGGCATTGGCAGCAGGTGGGGACTCGGGGTGGGGGGGGAGGTGGGGATGGGGGCGGTGGGGGAGTGTGGCTACAGTGAGTCATCCGCACTGGGTGGGGGGTGTCTGCGGGGAGTGTGGGCCCAGCCCCCAGCCAGGAGTAGTAGCAGCATCCTGATCTCTGAGCAGCACCTCAGCACCGGCTCCCTCGTGCTCCTGCAGCTCTTCCACACCCTTGAAGTCAATTCTCAGCATTAAATCCCTCTCTGTTTGAACTATCTAAAGAAGTTTCTGCTTTCCCGGTTGAATGTTGCAACACATGTACTTGGTCCCAGGAAACAGACCCACGAAAATGGGAATCTGGGGCTGGTTATCTGATCTGATTGTGCTGGTGCAGGGATGACCTCCCTGGCAGCATGCCCTGGCCAAACAGTCACTTAAGTTGTCACCAGCCATTGCCTGGATGGACGGCTCGCTGAAGACAAGGCTGCCCCAAGTCGGTGGAGCCTTGTGGGATGGGCTTCTCGTGAGGCTGAGAGAGATTTCAGAAAGAAAATTGAAAGCTCGGACTATAAATTCTCAGATCAAGCCCTAAGCCGTTCCTTATCTTTTGTAGCCTCAGGGCTAATGGGGCTAAAGGTCACACCTGCCTTTAATCCTACCTGAGGCATAATTATGACAGAACTTGAATTCACAGCTTCACCTGGGCTTTTCTGTGAAGTTAGGCTGTTTATTGGGAAGAGAGGGGTCCTGAGAATTAGAAAAGGGACGGTTGGGAGGATACAAGCAAACATTTAACCCCCCATCCCTCTGAGCCTCTTTGTCAGTGGAAATAGCCCCCTGCCTGCCTGAGATCAGTCTTCTTCTGCTTGAAGTCCTATTAATGAGCTCATCTGTGCTTACCTGGCAACAGGGATGCTGAGTCTTCTCAAGACTCACCCCCTCATTAACTCCAATCCATAACCGGAGTCAGATCCCAGCATGCCCCAGGGAAGCAACAGCAAAGCCCGATTTAGGAGATGTTCACACAGTGAAAGAATTGCAGCATTCATGCATTTATCATCAGAAACTTGGGGAGTGTGAGGTGAATGGATTCTAACGGCACCAGTCCAGGTGGGCAGAGTTTAATGTAGGTTTGGGCTGAATTTATCAATATAGCCAATTTACCAGAGATTCTGGATTCGGTGTGTGTTCGCTCCAGCAGCTAAGAGGGGCTTGATCAGTTTGCTTAGCTACGCCGGTGGAGTGAGGTTTGGAGTGACCTGCGCTGGTGGCTCTCTGACTTTTAAAGACTACTTGAACGTCATCTCAGTGTGCTGCTCTGACCCATTCACGAGATAACTCTGTAACTGCAGTTCTAGGCCAGGGTGTCTTTGGTAAGAAGTTCTGGCAGATCCCAATAACAGAGTCGTAGCACAGACTCTCAGGGGCTTGGAGCAAAGATATATCTTCTGCAAATAACTATTCTCCATTTGAACCACAGCTCCCGATTTTCTGCTGGACACTGGTAGAGACCAAATGCCAGACCCCACGTGAGTGTGTGAGCTGAGCTGGGTGTGACGTGCTCCACCGAGCCACATGCCACACTCCACCATCGCGGGGAGGTCGATGTGGACGATGCTATCAGCCTTGCGCAGGTCCCTGAAGCACAAGTAAGTCACATGAACAGGTGGCTGAGACTCCCAGGGCACCTGCTCCATCCCCCCACACCCCACAACGATGGCCTCAGTGGACTCTCTGTGGGCAGAAGAGTGAAGAAGGAAGACGCAGACCCAGTTAATAGGTTGCTTTGTAAATATGCTGGCACCACGCAGACGTGGAATGCCGTGCAAAACAGCTTCCCCCACTGTGCCCGAAAGGTAGAGGTGAAGGGGTTCCCCCAGAAGGCCACCTGCCTGGGCGGAGAGAAAGCCAGAGGTCCAGGATCTACAGCAGTGCAGGGGCAGCAGCTATCAGATGGTCTGGGAACTTGGAAAGAACAAGATTGGAGGCTTAAAGACAAAAAGGTCTGGGGAAGGGGTTTGTGGATGAACTTCTCAGAATGAGGAGAGATGTGAGGGGGAGGTGTAGCCCGTGTCCATACTCACCAAAGGGCTCCTACACGGGAGGCCTTTAATAGACAAGTGGCAGGATGCCTCTCTTGTACACGTCATTTGTTCTCTTTCTCCAGCCACCCTCTGGCACTACCCAGGGCTTGCTCTATTGAGCTTATGTATAGTGGCCATGGCCGCATCTGGTGCTGATGCCGCAAGGATGTCATCAAAGACCTTGGGTCTTTCCACCTTTCTGCTCTGTCATTCTTGGCATGTTGGTTTTAGGCCTCATGCTTATTGCCTCATGGTTCCAAAAAGGCCACTGCTGTTCCGGGCTTCATCACTGCATTAGACAGGAACAAGGGGAAAGGGCCATAGGCAAAAGGCTCTTTCCTCATTAGGTCTCAAGCCTTTGTCTTTTTACTAAGGAAGGGGAGATCTCCTTAGCAGTCTTCCCCTTACATCTCATTTGTCAGAATTAGGACCTGAGACCAATTACTGGCCAAAGGGAATGAGACTGCTAGGATTGCTTTATACCAATTAAGATTTATCCCCTGGGGCTATCTTCCTGAGATCAAAGGGTATCTGATCCCTACTGACAAAAATTGAGGGGGTGGGAGGTGAGGTTTGAGGCAGGGAATGGTTGTAGGTTGGACAATGACCAGTACCCGCCAAAGTTGCCAACATTTAAAATTCTGGAGATTTCACTTATAAATCTAACTGGAAGAGTGGGAGGGGCAGACAACATGACCCCACATTGCCTCATGGCAAAGCTGGCTGTCGTCGTCAGATGAGTCGCGTGCTCTTGGGTTGGCCACCGTCCCCACCACCCTCTATCACTCACCTGTCTGCTTCACCATTTCCACTGCCTGCTTGGCTCCTGTGAACATTTGAGTTTGTGACCCCCGACTTAGGATGTTGTTTTAGAAAGATCTGTTTACTTGTGTGTTTATCCCACTGGGCTGGCACAGTGTTTTAGCATGTAAGATGTAAATAAGGCCAAAAAAAAGAAGCCCTTCCTAATAAGCCAAGCTATCACATTACATGAGAGGAGTGGTAAAGGCTTTGCCATCACAAAGACCTAAATTACTAAATTACTAGCTCCCGCAGTCTGACTCTCTTGTTTCTCATCTGTAAGATGAGGCTAATCACATCTGCTCCCCAGCATCACTGAGAAGCTTATATGGTATAAAGTTTATATGCATATAAAGCCCCAGGCAAAAAACATAGAAGTTCCCTGTTCCTTCTCCAGGAAGGAGGAATAACCAAAGTTGAAATGAATTTGGGATGGAATTCGGAAGGGAGATTTTTAAGAGCTGAGGCTACCTCTCATTAGATTTGCATGGCTAGAAGTGCTTAATAAATACTTTATAATGATAATAAAGATCATTTAGCTCAGTAGAATGTAGTTATACAAATTGTAAAAATATAATTATGCCAGGTTGTCATTATAGATAATGGCCGGAATACAGGGATAATGTGGGCAAACCAGAGCCCACTGTGGTGATGGCTGCCGGCAGGCAGGCAGCTTGCAGAGATTTTCATGTGGGGAGTGGAAGGGGAGGGGCTGGCATCTGGTGGGGGGAGCAATCTGGGCCAAGGGGAAAGGTTTCCGGGAGCCACACTGTACAGAGCCTCAGGGTCCAGGTTGGAGTAGTGGGAAGTCATTGGAGAGTTTTCAGTGGAAAAGTGACAGATGAGAGCTGATATATGATTTTTTTGGATAAATTTTTTATTATGGCAAAATATAACAAAATTTATCTTTTGAACCATTTTTAAGTGAACAGTTCAGTAGCATTAAGTACATTCACACTGCAGTGCGGCCATCACCACCATCCACCTCCAGAACTTTTTCATCTTCCCAAAGTGAAACTCTGGCCCCATGAAACACTAACCAGTGCTATGAAGCTTTCTCCTGTTTCTTCTAAGAGTTTCATAGTTTTAACTCTTAAGTTGTGGTCTTAGATCCATTTTGAGTTAATTTTTGTGTATAAGGTGAATTCAACCTCATTCTTTTTGCAGGTGGATGTTCAGTTTTCCCAACATCATTTGCTGAAAAGACTGTCCTTTCACCATTGAGTGGTCTTGGTACTCCTGCTGAAAATCATTTGACCTTGTATGCAAGGGTTTATTCCTGGGCTCTCTATTCTATTCTTTTTTTTTTTTTTTTTTTTGCGGTACGCGGGCCTCTCACTGTTGTGGCCTTTCCCGTTGTGGAGCACAGGCTCCGGACGTGCAGGCTCAGCGGCCATGGCTCATGGGCCCAGCCGCTCCGCGGCATGTGGGATCTTCCCGGACCGGGGCACGAACCCGTGTCCCCTGCATCGGCAGGCGGACTCCCAACCGCTGCGCCACCAGGGAAGCCCTGTTCTTCTTTTTAAAGATTATTTTTATTCAGGTCCCTTGAGATTCCATATGAATTGTGGGATGAATTTTTGTTTCTACAAAAACAAGTCGTTGGCTGATGCATGATTTTAACTTGGAGGTGTAGTAATCATGGAAGCAGTTACGAGGCAGTTCAGACAAGAATTGCTGATGTTTCTGAATGGCATGGTAGCATTGGACATACAGAAACCTGGAGGGCTTTGGGAAGTGTTTGGATGGTGAAATCAATAGGATTTAGTGGTAGATTGGATGTGGGTGAGGAGGGAAAAAGGAATCAAGAATGTTTCCTTGGTTGTGGACTAGAGCAAACGGTGGTGCCCATTTCTGGGGTGGAAAGAATGGAGAAAGAACAGCTTTGGGAACCAGGGGTGTCAGGAGTTCCTTCGAGGGCACAGATGGCTGGGAGATGCCAGATGGGAAGACAGGCAGCTATACCATGGACGCCCAAGCTTGGGGCACAGGGGAGACTGCAGGGCTGGGAAGAGAAATATGAGTGTCAGTACTGGATGGATGATGTGTAGAGCCCAGAGGCTGGTCAGGCGACCAAGGAAAGAGAGTAGGTGGAGAAGGGAGGTCCAAGGAGCCAGCCAACCTGGTTATTCAGCGCTTGGGACCCGGAGGAGGAGTCAGCAAAGGTGACTGTGAGCTCCTGGGGAGATTGTGCCCAAGCATGGACACACCCAGGGGCCCACGCAGGGGCCGGCCTCCTCCATGACTCTGCGTCCTGGGCCGGTGCCCTGTGGCTGCACGGAGGCGCACAGCATTTGAGGAGGCAGCGGGGCAGCAGGACCAACCGGGCAGCATCCTTCTTAGCCTTGGGGTTGGGAAGTCCCAGACACCTATGAGCCCACTTCTGGCCACCGCTGTCCACCAGGCCCCCCGCATGTCCCTTCTTCATGCCTCTCCACCCCCTTGAAGGGTTTCCTCACTGCCTCCCCTGTGTGCCCCCCTCCTCTGGCTGACCCCATGTGTGGCCCCTGTCCAGGCAGCTGGAGCCTGTGGGACCCCTGCATATAGTCAGTGTGCTCTATTCATCTTTGTTTTCCCAGTGCCCAATATTGAGCCTGGAACATGGGTCTCTGGATGGAGAGATTAAGGGGTAATTTTAAAATTATTTTTTCACTACTGTTCTAATTTCTATACCCTGAGCATGTATTATTTGTGTAATTATTAAAAATAACAAAAGATTAAAAAACACCCAGAGCATGTATTATTTGTGTAATTATTAAAAATAACAAAAGATTAAAAAACACCCAGAGCGAGTGTTTTTTCCCTGGTGGCACAGTGGTTAAGAACCTGCCTGCCAATGCAGGGGACACGGGTTCAAGCCCTGGTCCGGGAAGATCCCACATGCTGGGGAGCAACTAAGCCCGTGAGCCACAACTACTGAAGCCCGTGCACCTAGAGCCCGTGCTCCGCAACAAAAGAAGCCACTGCAATGAGAAGCCCGCGCACCGCAATGAAGAGTAGCCCCCGCTCACAGCAACTAGAGAAAGCCCGTGCAGCAACGAAGACCTCATGCAGCCAAAAATAAATAAATAAATTTAAAAACCACCCAGAGCAGTGGAATAAACATTGGTTTGAAAATGATAACAAAATAACAAAGCAAAGTGCATTCACTCATGCATTCCGTAGTGATCGATTGAGTTCCCTTGGTGGGCAGCATTGGGCCAGGGGCTGAGGGTGTGCACTGTGCAAGAGGAGGCCCGGTCGGGTGGTTCCCAGTGTTGGAGAGAGTGTTTAGCGACCGCCGCTCTCCCACGATACTGCTGACGAAGTAATATGGTACAGACACTTTGGAAAACAGGTTGGCAGCTCTTAAAAAGTTAGCCATATTATTACACGTGACCCAACAGTTCCAGTCCCAATATTTATCCAAAGAAACAAATGCATATGTCCACACAGATGATTGTTCCTGAATGTCCATATCAGCTTTATTCATAACGACTAAAGATGGAACCGACCCAAATGCCCACAAACAGATGGAGTGTAACAAATGGTGCCTCATCCGTACAAGGGACTTAGCAATAAACAAAGAACCACTGAGCCATGCAGCAACCTGGCTGAAGCTCAAAAGCATTACACTACAGAAAAGAAGCCAGACCCAGCAGAGGACATACTGCGTGACTCCACCCATGTGAAATTCCAGACCAGGCAAAACGAATTTATAGGGACAGAAAACAGACCCTTGGTTGCCTGCCAGGGTGGGGACAGGGCTGGCTGCAGGGAGCATGGTGGAAACGTTGTGTATCTTGCTTGTGATGGTTGGTTACAAGTGTGTATACGTTTGCCAGAACTCATTAAACTACACTTAAAATAGATGTCTTTTATCGTATGAAATTATATCACGATGAAGTTGATTTTTTTAAAAAAGGAAAGACACTGTCCCTGCTCTGATGGAGCCAGTGGGGGTGAGAGATGTCATTCAAGTAACAGCAGAAATGCACGCAGTCACAAACCATGATCAGCCTCCTGAAGAAAAGGCACAGGGGGCCCCGAGAAGTAAGAGGCCGAGACGCCTGGTGGGGCAAGGTGAGTTTCACAGTAGAGATGAATCTGACCTGGGACTTGGCATCCTTTTTTTTTTTTTTGGCTGCCCGGTGCCATGCGGGATCTTGGTTTCCCGACTGGGATGGAACCCGTGGCCCCCGCAGTGGAAGCGTGGCGTCCTAACCACGGGACCGCCAGGGAAGCCCCACTTGGCATCCTCATCGTCATCATTACAAGTAATCCTTTTCTTCCTCAAAAGCGACACTTCTTGAGTATAGAGAAAAATGAGAGGAAGCAGTTCTGTAAAAGGGAAATGAGGTGAGACCTCATGTGTACAGCCACCAGCCTGCCTCACCCCGATTTCGGCCACTGCCCCTCCAGACCTTCCACCTGGAGCTGGGCCTTGAAGGACAAGCAGGAAGGAGTTCCCCAGCCACGCAGAGAGGGAAAGGCCCTCTGGGCAGAAGGAACAGCCCATATGAAGGCGGGGGTGCCAAGTAAACTCCAGGCGGAAGATCCAACTAGGAATCGTGCTCCCGAGGCCGGCTGCGCTAGCGCCCACGTTGGAGAGGACGGGCGGGACTTGCAGCTGTGGTTAGGGAGGGAGGGCCCTGGGCCCAGATTGCCGATGGTCGGAGCGGGGAGGCGGTGCAAAAGGGTTCAGGGTCCAGCTCTGGTGTAGAAATCTTACCCTTATCCCCATGGCCCATGCCCTCCCTTGGGCTTACACAATTTACCTCTTGATTCACAAACTATATAACTCTTCATTCCACCCGCCAGCGATTAGGCTCAGAAATAACTGGGGGGGGGAGTCAGGTCCCCCAGGGCATGCATGTGTTGCCCACATGGCCAGATGCCTCTCCAGGCGGCCCTGCTCATTCTCTCCTGGGTCACTAACACCCCTATTGTCTGTCTCCTTTTGTGTTTCTCATCAGAACCCAGCACTTTCCTGGGTCTGGGTTAATGGCAGGCTGGAAACCTGGAGTGGCTTGGTTTGTAGGCGGGCCCTGGGGGGCCAGGAGGCAGGAGCCTGGGGTCTGTCCCGCTGAGAGCTGGCGCGGGGAGGGGGAGTGGGGGGGGTTCTCCCTCAGTGAAGGTTGCGTGGAGCTTTCATGTCACAGATCTGCCTCCACTGTGAGCCTTCCGCCCCAGCTCCCGGGAACTGAACTCCGCCCAGGTGGAGGTGTCTACAAAGCTCTCGGCCTCAGACCCAGCAACCCGTTCCGGGGTCTGCATGCCTCACAGCACAGGGTCCTCAGGGGCCCCGGCCCTGGCTGGGAGCACTTTTTGTCCTGCTGCTCATTTGGGTACCCAGTTTCATTACTTCCCGGCGGAGGGGCAGGGGTTGCTTGTGTGTGTGGCACTGGGCCAGTTGCTTTGGCTCTCTGCCCACCCCCCTCCCCAGCCGTGAAAGAACAGCCCCCATTTGGCGGCTGGTGTGCGTCTCCAGCGAGCCAGTGTGAAAAGACACCTCCCCCGTGCCTGGCACCGAGCCTGCAGTAGATCAATGTCTAACCAGCCATCCATTCATGCATTTCGCCCTGTGATTAACCAGATGAGTGTTTGCATGTGTCCTGGTTTGCAGCGAAGGTCCTGGTTTACATCTTTTGAGCCAGTGTAGTAATTAACAAACTTTCCTTTCACTCTCAAAAGTGTCCTAACGAGGGCGACAAATAATATTGTTGCCATAGCACGAACCAACCACCTTGACCCTTTCTCATCTAGGAAGGAAAAAGGAACCATCGGAAAGCTTGTTTCATGTCATTTTACAGACTGGGAGTGAGCCAGCGTCCCACAACAAGAGACAGATTCCAGATATGTGTCAGGGCTAGATTGGTTTGCCTAGAATGCACGCCAATTAGTTTACGTTTCTTATATGACAAGATGTTTAGCCTTCAGGGGAATCCTTAATTTTTTTTTTTAAGAGGTCTTTTGTCTTTCGAGCAATAAGTTTGTGTGTGTGTGTGTGTGTGTGTGTAAGAAAATCTCTCTTGAGAGATTTTGCCTTAATTTCAAGACACGAGCAAACATTCAGGGAACTCCAGCTGGTATAGCGGGCGCATTCAGGAAAAGCCAGTCTGGGGCAAAGAAGGCACTGTTGCCCCCACGTAGAGTCAGGGAAGGGCCACGTCAGCATCTCGAGCACTTGTGTCATCAGGTTTGCCCATCTTCCCACGGGGTCTGAAGGAGGCTTGAGCTGCAGCACAGGGGCTGTGAACCCCGTGAAATGCCACAGACCTCCCTTCAGCCTGGAATTGTGTCGGCTCAGTGTGGTGACCCTGTGGGAGCTCCTGCTGATCGGAAGCTCTCAGGGCGATTTTCAAAGAGTCTGATTAATAAGGATGATGAGATGAAGCAGTGATTTCTTTTTTTTTTTTTGAAGCAGTGACTTCTTAACGAATGTGGCTTGTATGGAAGGGCTCTCAGACACACACTGCGGAGGGTGCAACTGTGCCGACTTACTGAACTGTTCTCTGGCATATGTATCTGAGGCCTTCGAGGGTCTTTGCCTTTGACCCAAGGATTCTGCCCCTGGGAATGTCTCTAAGGAAATCACCAGAAATTTGGAAAGATCATTATGCACAAAGATGTTCATTGCAGTGTTATTTATAACAGTAAAAATGGGACAATTCAGCTGTCCAGTGATAGGCATTTGGTTAAGCACACAGTGGCATAACTCTGATGGGATCAAGTATAGTCATTAAAAATGAGATGCAGGGCTTCCCTGGTGGCGCAGTGGGTGAGAGTCCGCCTGCCAATGCCGGGGACACTTGTTCGAGCCCTGGTCTGGGAAGGTCCCACATGCCGAGGAACAGCTAAGTCCGTGCGCCACAACTACTGAGCCTGCGCTCTAGAGCCCATGAGCCACAACTACTGAGCCCGCATGCCACAACTACTGAAGCCCACGCATGCTTAGAGCCCATGCTCCGCAACAAGAGAAGGCACCACAATGAGAAGCCCACTCACCACAACGAAGAGTGGCCCGCGCTCACCACAACTAGGGAGAGCCCGCATGCAGCAGCAAAGATCCAGTGCAGCCAAAAATAAATAAGTAAATAAATAAATAAATCTTTTTTTTTTTTTTAAGTGAGATGCATACACACAGAATGAGGCACACTTGTCCCCTGCCCTCCACTATCTCTTGTCATTAGTCTGGCTGAATTTTCTTTCTAGGGTTGTAAAGTGGGGGAGAGAATGGAGTTATTAATGTCAGGAATAAAAACTTTACATAAAGATTTTGAAAATGATCTTTATACATAACTGGCAACAGCATGAGAAATGCTTTTGTTAAACAAGAGCAGGCTATGACGTCATACACGCGCTGTGATTATAACCATATTGGCTGCAAACTTCGGGTAGAAAAAGCTTCGGGGAAATAATTTTCCATGGCTATCCCAAGTTTCTTTGTGAGTTCAATATTAAGGAATCAACAAGACCTATTAAAGAAAATGTCTTTACTACTGTATATCACAGAAAACTATATTCAATATCCTATGATAAACCATAATAGAAAAGAATGTTAAAAAATGTATATATATGTATAACTGAATCACTTTGCTGTACAGCAGTAATTAACACAACCTTGTTAACCAACTATACTCCAATTAAAAAATAATAATAATTTTAAAAAAAGAAAAATTTGGGGCTTCCCTGGTGGGGCAGTGGTTAAGAATCCACCTGCCAATGCAGGGGGCACAGGTTCGAGCCCTGGTCTGGGAAGATCCCACATGCCGCGGAGCAACTAAGCCCATGCGCAACAACTACTGAGCCTGCGCTCTAGAGACCGCGAGCCACAACTCCTGAGCCCACGTGCCACAACTACTGAAGCACCTAGAGCCCATGCTCCGCAACAAGAGAAGCCACAGCAACGAGGAGCCCGCGCACCGCAATGAAGAGTAGACCCCGCTCGCCGCAACTAGAGAAAGCCCACACGCAGCAACGAAGACCCAATGCAACCAAGAATAAATAATTAATTTTAAAAATGGTAGTTTAAAATTTTTTTTAAAAAAAGAAAAATTTGGGCTTCCCTGGTGGTGCAGTGGTTGAGAGTCCGCCTGCCAATGCAGGGGACACGGGT
Organism: Delphinapterus leucas; assembly: GCF_059928025.1. NCBI lineage: Eukaryota > Metazoa > Chordata > Mammalia > Artiodactyla > Monodontidae > Delphinapterus > Delphinapterus leucas. The sequence continues at coordinate 3,115,748 of NC_143145.1, forward strand.
TCGTGCCCCGGTCCGGGAAGATCCCACATGCCGTGGAGCGGCTGGGCCCGTGAGCCATGGCCACTGAGCCTGCGCATCTGGAGCCTGTGCTCCGCGATGGGAGAGGCCACAATAGTGAGAGGCCCACGTACCGCAAAAAAAAAGAAAAATTTGCACATTTACAGTCATGTAATATTAACTTCTAGTAATTTTGCATCATGGCTTAAAAAATATGTTTTTAGGGACTTCCCTGGTAGTCTAGTGGTTAGGACTCTGTGCTCCCAATGCACGGGGCCTGGGCTTGATCCCTGGTCAGGGAACTAGATCCTGCGTGCCGCCACTAAAGATCCTGCACAATGCAACGAAGATCCTGCGTGCCGCAGCTAAGACCCAGCACAGCCAAATAAATAAATAAAAATTTAAAAAATATACGTGTTTTTCAAAGACAAATGAAATATGTTCAGTGAATTAAAAAAAAATGTCTTTAAACTGAAACACACATAAGACAAAGTTATGTACGGTGGTTATGAAAATGTGACCAGGGGTTCGCAGGAGCCTAGCCCTGTATGTTCCAGAGGAGCAATGGCCCAGGATTTGCTAATTCAGTGTTAACGGTGACTTAAAAAACTACCACCAATAATGAGTGTCAACTGTATTATAAAGCAAAAGGAAGCAGTGGCGGTCTGGTGGTGAAGTTGCCAAGCCCTACTCCAGGGCCCTTCTGTGAGATGGTGACGTCTCCCCCACTGCCAAACGGGAGCCACTCGCCTACCCTGCAGCTGGCCATGTCCCGCCACCTCTTTGGGCACGTTCCTTAACTCTGTTGCTTCTGCATGCTCACCTGTAAAGTGAGGATCACACGTAGTTAGTGGAGAGACAGTTGTGTAGCCACCCCCATCCCCCAGGTGCCCAGCGCTTACTCATGCTCAGTTGGTGTGCCACCTACCACGGTGTCACCTCCAGAACAACGATCCTCTCTCTCTCTCACCAGCTGTCTTAGCCCTACTTTCTAGATGGTGACACAAAGGCTCAGAGCAGCCCTACAGCTTGCCTGGAGTCATGTAACACAGAAGAGGCGGAGTTAAGTTTCAAATTCAGGGTACGCTGACTCCGAAGACTGGATTCTTTCTACTAGGTGAGTCTTCTTGTTCTTTCTGCATCTTTTTTTGCTGATAAAAAACCTCAGCACTGAGACAGAAGAACACAGGGCCCAGGCTTAGCTATGAATTTTCTGTGGAAATAACACTTTTTTGAGTGTTCTCTCCTGAATCTATGTTGAAGATATTGACTAAAGTAGATTTATTTCAGGAGTGAAAAAAATAAGAGCATAAATCCTCCCAGACCCAGGCTTCGAAGGGCTCCAGCCTAATCCCAGGAACCTGTGAATATGTGAGGTTGTGTGGCAAAGGGCAATTAAAGTTGCAGATTAAATTAGGGTTGCTCATCAACTGACACTAATGTAGGGAGATTATCCTATATTATCCATGTGCCCAATGTAATCACAAGGGTCTTTAAAGGCGGAAGGAGAACTTAGAGGCAGGCCACAGACATGCTGTGGGTTCAGTTGTAGACCACCGCAATCAAGCAGATACGGCAACAAAGCGAGTCACACAAACTTTTTGGTTTCCCAGTGCATGTAAACGTTATGTTTACGCTGTACTGTAAAAGTCTATTGAGTGTGCAATAGCATTATGTAAAAAAAAAGGTATATATCTTAATTTAGAAGTGCTTTATTGCTAAAAGTGCTAACTATTATCTGAGCCTTCAGCAAGCCATAATCTTTTTTGCTGGTGGAGGGTCTTGCGTGGGTGCTGACGGCTGCTGACTGATCGTGGTGGTGGTTGCTGAAGGCTGGGGTGTGGCCACGACAATTTCTTAAACTAAGACAACAAAGAAGTTCACTGCATTGACTGACTCTTTCACAAATGATTTCTCCGTAGCAAGCAGGGCTGCTTGATAGCTTTTTCCCCACAGAACTTCTTTCAGAATTGGAGTCAGTCCTCTCAAACCCTGCCACTGCTTTACCAACTGAGTTTATGTCATATTCTAAGTTCTTTGTTGTCATTTCAACAACCGACTAAGTTTACCATCTTATATGGGAGCGGTTCGTGGTGCCCCAAAACAATTACGATAGTAACACCAAAGATCACTGATCACAGATCGCCGTAACGTATATAGTAATGAGAAAGTTTGAAATATTTCGAGAATTACCAAAATGGGACACAAAGACACATAGTAAGCAAATGCTGTTGAAAAAATGGCGCCAATAGACTTGCTCTATGCAGGGTTGCCCCAAACCTTCAATTTGTAAAAAATGCAACATCTGCAAAGTGTAATAAAGAGAAGCTCAATAAAAAAAAAGGTGTGCCTGTCATCAAGATCGTAGGCACAAGTAGTGGTGTTTGCCAGGGGCTAAGGGGGAGGAGGAACGGGGAGTTATTGTTTAATGAGTGTAGAGTTTCAGTGTCGCAAGATGAAAAGAGTTCTGGAGATGGACGTTGGCGATGGTTGCACAGCACTGTGAATGTACTTAGTGCCACTGAATTGTACATTTAGAAACGGTTATATACTAAACACTACTGAACTGTACACTTTAAGATGGTACATTGTATTTATGCGAATCATATCTCCATTTAAAAAAAAAAGAGGTCCGAGACAGAACAATCCCTTTTTCCTTTCTCTGGGTTTGATACATAAGGGTGTGAGGCCTGGAGCTGCCGCGACCATTCTTGCAGCCATGAGGGACACTGGTCACACAAAGAGAAGCCAAGCACAAAGACGGGAGGTCCCTGAAATAACTGGCCTGCTCCCGACTTCTGTAATGTGACGTAGTGGAGGTCCTGACCGTGAAAGCCAGTTCCTAGGCTTTTCTGTTCTTTGTAGCAGAGAGCATCCCTCCAGAAAGTCCTGAGCACCCTGTACACCATCAGGGGTCTCTCCTACCGGAGAAGCAAGTCTCACTCCCAGTGACTGGGAGGAAGTAACATATTCTCTGTTTTTGATTTCGTTTTTTTTTTTTTTTTTTTCCTGTACGCGGGCCTCTCACTGTTGTGGCCTCTCGCATTGTGGAGCACAGGCTCCAGACGCGCAGGCTCAGCGGCCATGGCTCACGGGCCCAGCCGCTCCGCGGACCGGGGCACGAACCCGTGTCCCCTACATCAGCAGGCGGACTCTCAACCACTGCGCCACCAGGGAAGCCCTCTCCTTGTTTTAATGCTGCTGTGTCTTCTCCTCTGTTGCTCCTCCCCCACCCACACTCTTCACCCACCAAGGGCCAACACTGCCTCCTTGGTTGTCCTTTCTGCACCCTCTATGAGCCTCTGTTAAGCCCCCGATGCAGCACTGGCCCCAGGGATTAGAGGTGACTAAATGTCCCTCTGCTCCCTTCCTGGGCGGCAAGGCCTGGGCCTGATTAATTAGGCCTCCTTGCAGAGCCCAACACAGGCCCCAGCACTTAGTGGATCCCCAGGAATTGCTTATTGTGTTGATCACAGAGGTGAGAGTGACTTAGTCAAAGTGCACGTGATGAGATAAAATCAGCCTTGTTAGCAGGTGGGGAGAAGAAGGTTGGGCAGTAGCAGGAGCCCCTCCTGTTCAGGCCCTAAGGCATGAAATCTCCACGGCAGCCCCTGAGGTCAGCGTTACACATGAAGCAGGGAGGCTCAGACAGCTGGGGTCACGCGCCCGAGTCACACATGCAAGCTAGGACTCAGGCACAGTTCGTGCTGACTCTGAGCTCTAAAAAAATAACAGTAACAGCTAACCCGTACGTAGTCACCGCTACTTGCCAAGCTCTGCTTCCCCTCGTTTGCCCTCCTGACAGCTCTGCGAGGCGGTGGTGCCATCAGCTCTGTCGTATGGAGAGTAGAAATCACCCAGCAGGTAGGTGGCAGAGCCAGCACTGGAGGCTGGTGGAGTCTCCAGAGCCCCTGCTGTCCCCACCTGAAGTGTCCTGGTTCTAGGTCAGGACCTGGAACATTCAGAGCCTGAGCGGGAGCTGCCCATCAGGTAGCGGTGACAGTGACAGGGACAGGTTGTTGGCCAATCGTATACCCCAGCCCACTGCTGGCTCTGGGGTGGGTTGTGTGGGCCTCACTGTCTAACTGTAGGCTGACATAACCCCTCTGGTCCTTGAAACCCGACAGCCCTGGGCTCTGCATCTAACCAGCTCTGGGACCCTGGGCACACTGCTTCCGACCTCCGAGCACAGCCTCCTGGAGGTAATGTGTGCATGCAGGGCGGGGTAGCGGTCAGGAGAAAACAGGGACAGTCCAAACAAGCTCCCTGATGGTGGCTGTCGTCCTGTCACTGAGTCTGCTTCTTCCTTCGGTGGGCCGAACAATGGTCCCCATTCACATTTGCCTGTGAATACGCTACTTTACACGACAAAAGGGACTTTGCAGCCATGATAAAGTTACAGGTCGTGAGTTGCAGAGATTATCCAGGATTATCCGGGTGGGCCAATTTTTTTTTTTTTTCTGGTACGCAGGCCTCTCACTGTTGTGGCCTCTCCCGTTGCGGAGCACAGGCTCCCAAAGCGCAGGCTCAGCGGCCATGGCTCACGGGGCCAGCCGCTCCGTGGCACGTGGGATCCTCCCGGACCGGGGACAAACCCACGTTCCCTGCATCGGCAGGTGGACTCTCGACCACTGCGCCACCAGGGAAGCCCCGGGTTGGCCAATTATAATCACACTGAGCCCTTGGAAGAGGAAGAAGAAGAGTCTGTCGGAGAACCTGGAGGACAGAAGAAGAGGCAGGAGAGACTCACAAGAGACGGCCTCAAGCAGGCATTGCTGGCTTTGCAGGTGGAGGAAGGAGCCCGTGGAAGTCGGACTTCGGTCCCGGCCGACAGCCCACAAGAAAATGGGGGCCTCAGTCCTACGACCGCAAGGAACTGAATTCTGCCAGCTGGGAAATGAGCTGGGAAAACGGACTGGACTTCCAACTACTGTGAACTGTGAGCTAATAACTTTGTATTAAGCCTGTAAACTTGTTGTAATTCGTTATGGCAGCAATGGAAAATGATACTCTCCTCAAACTCCCTATCCACTGGAGTGAGGGTTGGTTCTCATCTTGGCCTTGAGTTGATCCACAAGCGTGGGGCCCCCCAGCCCTGTTCTCCTGAATCAACGTGCAGGATCACTTTCTGTGGTCTCCAGCTGGAAGGCAGGCAGGACGGTAGAGCCCTGCAAAGGCCAACTTCACTTGTGTCTGTGCCCAAAATAAAGCTCTGGATATGTGTACTTGTTTAAAAAGAAAAAAAAAACAACAAATGCTGACCCACTTTTTCCTGACTGCTCTGGCTCAGACATGTCCCTCTAAAAGGCAATTTATTTCCAGTACACGCTGTTCCCAGGGCTGACATCACAACCTCAGCTGGAAGGAGGAGCAGTACTTACGAGAGCTCTCGGGGGCTGGCATCCAAATCTGATAATGTAGCAAAGTTCTGCAAAAAGCTGGTGTTTTTTTAAAAAACTGCATCAGCCTGGCGATGGAGAGGCTGGGAGTTTGGCCCTAGTTAGAATCTCCAGCCAGGAGAAATGCTCGAGGCGTCTGGGCCCTGGAGCTCCAGCCCTCCTGCACAAACCCTGGCAGACCACAAAGCAGCAGCATGGCTTACAGCAGGGGTGCACCCTTGCAGCCTGACATGGGGGCTGCTTTGAGGGTAGACAGCCTCCCTTGGGAGACCGGGCCTTCCCAGTGGCCACACGTCTCTGAGCCACACAATTGACTAAAACATCATAAATATATTATCTAGGGCTTCCCTGGTGGCGCAGTGGTTGAGAGTCCGCCTGCCGATGCAGGGGACATGGGTTTGTGCCCCAGTCCGGGAGGATTCCACATGCCGTGGAGCGGTTGGGCCCGTGAGCCATGGCCTATGAGCCTGCGCGTCCGGAGCCTGTGCTCTGCGACGAGAGAGGCCACAACAGTGAGAGGCCCGCGTACCGCAAAAAAAAAAATTATAAATAAATAAATAAATATATTATCTATTTTGATAATTATTAAATTAATATAAAGGTAAATTTTATTGGAAATATATCTCTTATTGAAATAAATATTTTTAAGTTATTTTATGGACCTACAAATATTGATATTTATTGTTTGCTTGAATGGGAGAGATTATGCACCAAACGTATCCCGAGTTTTAGCTTTTGTGTGTAAGTGCTGAGACTCTTGTTCACATTAATGTAGATGGGAATAGAGAAAATTTTGTTATAGCAGTGTCTCTCAGTTCTCCAAACTTTTATAACAAAAATCAGATGGCGATATAAGATCAAAAATCATTTTGAGTGATTTTCAACTAACAGCTCAGCAGGTCTTCCTTTGATTTTGCTGAAAGAAAGCAACTGAAACAGTTACTTTGCAAAATGATTTGTTACCAAGTTGTTAGAATCATTCATGTTCTTAATTTCTGGGCAGCACGCTAAAAGTTCAAAATTCAAGGCAGTAATACCAAGAGTTAGCACATGACGCTTAAATATACTTGTTACTCTTTTGCTTAGAGGCGCCTCGTTTAACCCAACATGCTCAGAAGAGGCTGGGAAAATGGAAGTATTGTTAATTCCAGTTTACCTTTGCCAAGGTAAAAAAATTAGTGTACATTTACAATACCCAATGGTATTTTGGGAAATGGTAATGAAAATAATCATCTTGTGAACCTGAATAATGGTCTGGAAAATTTTTGTAACGTAAAAGTACGTGTGTCCAAATGTAACACTGATCTGTCAAAAGCAAATCTTTGTTTTTTTCAAAAGGAAACTTTCGATTTCTTCCTCCCTCATTGAAATCATATAAAATACGCAACTGAGTTATAGACTGAGCTGCAGGAAAGTGAAAATACTCACAAATCCTTTCTCATTGCTGAGAACAGTAAAAACGGAGGAAGAGCTTCATAGAAGATTGTTTTTTCCCAGCATGCTTTTTACACATGTCGAGGATTCTAATTGTGAGGAAAAAATGTCCAAATTTTAGATATGAGGCAGAGAGATTACTGTGTCCTGCTGAGTGTTTTGCAGGGTTAGCCTGGTGGTGTAATCTGGGGCTTTTATAAAGTTGTAAGTGTAGGCATTATATTCTAGAACACTGATTATGATGCAAGATTCTTGAGCTACAGCAAAGCAAATGAATATTATCCTAGAGAGATGCAAATGAGAAGATTACATTCCAAGACTCATAGCTTTATTTTGTATTCATTTTACAGTCTTATTTCTTTCAGGGAATAATATATTTGCTTCTCTCATAGCTTTTTTTTTTTTTTTGGAAACAGCTTTATTAGCCTGCTGTTTCCTTCATTAAGGAGTTGAGTTTAATACGGGTTCATTTTATATATTTGTTATCAATTTTATTGAATACATTATTGCATACACTAACTGCCCATTTTAGAAGCAGAATTCAGTGAGGTTTGCTAAATGTATATACCTGTGAAACCACTGCCCCAGTCAGAGTATCAACCCAACCACCGTCGACCACCATCAACCCAAAGAGTCTCGGTGCCTCTTCCGAGTCAGCTCCCGTCTGGGCCCCAGGCAACACTTGATTAGACTTGCCTTTTCTAGAGCCTCATAGAGATGAAGCCACTTACTCTTCTGTGCCAGACTTTCCTTTACCGGCACGTCTAAGAGAGTGTCAGAGCGGGTCCCTGTTCAGTGCGCTCTAGTATTCCCATCTCTCTGCTGGTGGAAAAAGGGTTATTTCCTCTTTGTGACAATTATGAATGAACCGCTGTGAACATTCATGGACATACAGTTCTGTCCTTCTTCCTCAGAGGGGAATTGCTGGGTCATATAGTGCATGGATGTGTGTGGAGTGGGAACTGCCAAACCTTATTCCAGAGTGTTTATCCCGTGTGACATTCCCACTAGCAATGTTTCTCTCCTTACTCTGTCTTTCGTTAGGTAGAGGGCCCCAGCTGGAGAACCTAACGTGGGTAGAGGAAGATTTTTTTCCCCTCCTTTCCACGTGCACACGTGGGTGGGGAGCCCAGGAGCTCACACACAGCTTTGTGGGTTGGCTGCCCCTGGCTCTCTCCTTTCCATTCCCCGTCCGCTCAACTCAGTGACACTGCTGGTCTTTGAGTGACCTCTCTCTGCCATGGATCAGACCTGGACTCCCAAAACAAAGCTCAAGGGGTCCCAGAGCTGACCTCATTTGTTTCTCTTCCGTCAAGACACAGTCCTGAGCTGGCTGTTGTCCAATGTCTGAAAACCGTTTTCTTTCTCCTCCCAGTTTTCTAGTTGTTCGCGGTGGGAGGGTCAACCTGGATGCTGTTCTTCTCCCTACATTTGTTTTTCACCTTTTCAAAATTATACTTTTACATAATTTTAAGTAGATACATAGTTAAGGCATGGGGCTTTGCCGTGAAATTTGTTGTGTGGTGAAATTAATATCTCCACTTTTGATATTATCTGCAGTTTCTCTCTTGGCTCTCACAGACTCTCCCTTAGGTGGGAAAGGAGATCCTGTGCTTCACTGCATATGGAGTCTAAGGTGGATCAGTTTTAGGAAAGACTACCTGTGGACATTGGGACTTTCGGTGGGGAAAATGAGTTCCTTAAAGCAATGAGACAGTACGTATAGTCCTTAGAATAGTGTCTGTCATATTTTAAGTGCTCAATAAATGGTAGCTATTATTAGGACAATGCAATAAAGGAGGTGAGCTTTACATTAAAGACTGCCTCCTTTGTAGCATGCTACTTATTCCTTGAGGCCCCTGGGATCGTTATGTTATCTTTTTTTTTTTTTTTTTTTAATTTATTTTTAGCTGAGTTGGGTCTTCGTTGCTGCGCGCGGGCTTTCTCTAGTTGCGGCAAGCGGGCTTCTCATTGCGGTGGCTTCTCTTGTTGCGGAGCACGGGCTCTAGGCATGTGGGCTTCAGTAGTTGTGGCTCCCGGGCTCCAGAGCGCAGGCTTAGTAGTTGTGGCGCACGGGCTTAGTTGCTCCGTGGCATGTGGGATCTTCCCGGACCAGGGCTTGAACCTGTGTCCCCTGCATTGGCAGGCGGATTCTTAACCACTGCGCTACCAGGGAAGCCCCGTTATGGTATCCTTGCCAGCCCAGGGTTCTGATCCAAGCTTGCTTTCCTGGGCTGCGGCCCATATTCCATTATCATTTCTCTTTTTACTCATATAACAGCCTTCCATTGAAGTCCTTACCCCATCCTCGTCCCTGTGTTGGAGTTGAAACTCATAGAACCGTGAGTGGGTCAGATACAAGAATGGGGTAGAAAGTCTCAGGACAGAGAGATGCAGAGGGGGTTGAGGAAGCCCTGAGGACAAAGGCAATTCCTCTGCTTGGGGAGTCAGGGTGGCTTCGCAGAAGATGAAGGACTGAAATTAAGATTCGAAGAGCGAGTAGAAATTTGCCAGATGGGCATGGTAGGGGAGAGAAAGAGCAGAGTATCTGCAAAACTCAGAGGCATGGGAAGAATGATGTTCAGAAAATGGTAGCAGTGCAGCCAGGCTGAACCACGGCATGAGGGTGGGATCGCAGAAGGTGAGGCTGGACTGGCAGGCAGGGAGCAATTTTTTTAAACAACTTTATTGAGCTGTAAGTCACATGGCACACATTTCACCCGTTTGAAGAGCACAATGCATTGGCTTTTAGTATGTTCAGAGTTGCCTGAAACCATAGGAAGGAATTTTTTTTTGCGATACGTGGGCCTCTCAGTGTGGTGGCCTCTCCCGCTGCGGAGCACAGGCTCCGGACACGCAGGCGCAGCTGCCATGGCTCACGGGCCCAGCCGCTCCGCGGCATGTGGGATCTTCCCTGTGCCACCAGGGAAACCCTGTTTTGTTTTTATTTTGTAATAAATTGTATTTTGTTTTTGTTTTTATTTTGTAATAAATTGATTAATTTATTTTCAGCTGGGTTGGGTCTTTGTTGCTACGTATGGGCTTTCTCTAGTTGTGGCGAGTGGGGGCTACTCTTCATTGTGGTGAACGGTCTTCTCATTGCGGTGGCTTTTCTTGTTGCAGAGCACGGGCTATAGGCGCGGGCTTCAGTAGTTGTGGCACGTGGGCTCAGTAGTTGTGGCGCACGGGCTTAGTTGCTCCGCGGCATGTGGGATCTTCCCGGACCAGGGCTTGAACCCGTGTTCCCTGCATTGGCAGGCGGATTCTTAACCACTGTGCCATGAGGGAAGTCCCTCTCTCCCATTAAAAAAACCACTGCGCCACCAGGGAAGCCCATAGGAAGCAATTTTTGAAGCCTCTGTATGCTCCTATTGAAGGTGGCCTTCCCAGGACTTCCCAAAGTGTCTTTTGGGGGTTGTGTGGGTGCATAAAGTCTAGGGGAAGCTGGAGCAGTGATGCATCCAGGCAGAAAAGAAAACAGGCAGCAGTCCATGGCAGCCCCCACCATGGACCAGAGCTTCTGTAACCTGGGGCTGTGTCTTAATAGTCAGGGCAAAGGGGACCGTAAAATACTGAGAGTGTGGCCCTGGAACAGGCTGAGGCTCCCAGAAGTCCTGCTTTCCTGACAGATACCAAATGGAGGCCAGGTGCCCCAGAGCTGATTTGGGAAGTGCACTGAAATGAACACTTTTCAAGAAGTTCTTAGTTTTCTTGTTAAATGTAGTCCTTTTTTTAATGGGAGAGAGGGACTTCCCTCATGGCACAGTGGTTAAGAATCCGCCTGCCAATGCGGGGGACATGGGTTTGGGCCCTGGTCTGGGAAGATTCCACATGCCGTGGAGTGGCTGGGCCCGTGCACCACAACTGCTGAGCTTGCGCTCTAGCGCCTGCGAGCCACAGCTGCTGAGCCTGTGTGCTGCAACTGCTGAAGCCCGCGTGCCTGGGGCCTGTGCTCTGCAACGGGAGAGGCCACTGCAGTGGGAGGCCCGCTCACTGCAACGAAGAGTATCTCCCTCCCGCCCTCCCGTCGCTGCTCGCCGCAGCTAGAGAGAGCCCGCATGCAGCAACAGAGACCTGATGCGGTCAAAAATAAATTTAAAAAAACAACAAAAAGACAAAAAAAAAAACGGGAGAGAGTCTCCAGTTTAATGTCAGGAATGGAAAACAAACAGGTCAGAGATGGGTGGAGGCTGATTTTAACCAGTCAACTTGTATGGAACAGTTTTTTTATGAGCTGCCCCAGTGACTGTGTGGATGAACGGATGAAAGGAAATTGGTCTGCACATACAGGCTGTTCTTCTTCCTGGGCCGCGGGAGTAGCTGCTTTCCAAACCTGGCTGTGTTTTCACAAACACATTTCAAGGCCACACCTCCAGTGTTCTCATTCAGTCCCTTTGAGTCAGGCCAGGAAATCGTGGTGTGTTTTTAACTGCTTTGAATTCTTTTGGAATTCTCTTTTTGATAATTTTTAAACAACTGCAAACTTAATTTTCAAGTACAGTACAAATACTTTATCTTCCTTAACTGCTTTAGCGTAAGTGGCTGCCCCAACACCCCTAGCTGAGTGTGGATTTTCCACAAACGAGGACCTTCCCTTGTAGCCCCACAAGGCAGCCATCCAAAGTGGGAAATTAACATCGGTGCATTATTACCACCTGATCATCAGGCGCCATTCAACTTTCACAGCTGTTCCAATTTTTTTTTTTTTTTTGGCGGTACGCGGGCCTCTCACTGTTGTGGCCTCTCCCGTTGCGGAGCACAGGCTCCGGACGCGCAGGCTCAGCGGCCATGGCTCACGGGCCCAGCCGCTCCTCGGCATGGGGGACCTTCCCGGACCGGGGAAGCCCTCTTTATGACTTCTGTGTGTCAAATATTACAGCATTAAAGCTAATTTTTAAAAGGAAAGACTGAGGGCTTTCTTGGTGGCGCAGTCGTTGGGAGTCCGCCTGCTGATGCAGGGGACACGGGTTCGCGCCTCGGTCCGGGAAGGTCCCCCATTCCGCGGAGCGGCTGGGCCCGTGAGCCATGGCCGCTGAGCCTGCGCGTCCGGAGCCTGTGCTCTGCAACGGGAGAGGCCACAACAGTGAGAGGCCCGCAAGTCATAAAGAATAACATAACTTGAATTATAATAAAGAATAACATAACTTGAATTATAATAATAACATAACTTGAATTATAATAACTTGATATGTAATACATAACATATATTTCCAATTGGATTATTATTACCTTATATGTAACATATAAGGCATATAATGTAGTGTCATATACATAAATTGAATTCTCAAGAATTAAGTCATTGCCAATTTAGCTAAATCTCTTTTGTGAATTCCTTTCTAATATCGGTCTACTCTGAATTTGCCCAGAACTGACTGACGCAGGCTCACCTGACAAAGTGACAAAATCCCAGGTCTTGGTGAGAATTGTTGAGGCCATCCTAATTCACACCAGACACGGATGTTTTCCCATAGTAGCTCCTTAGCTTGTTCCGGCATCTGGTGGTCACACATGGGATTGCAGCTACCCGTATGTTACCCTTCTCAGGATTTTTCTTTCCCTTTTTGAATTTTTTTTTTCCCATTTAAACTTAAATTTGAAATGTAAGATCCAATTTTAATAAATTGGATATACTACAACTTATAGTTACAAGTTTCTGGCTCTACAAGTGGCCACAATGCATTGGTGAGAACTCATAATTTTTCAGTCTTTGTTTCTTGGGGTGTTTGTGTGTGTGTGTCTGTGTTTGGGGATGTTTTTCCTTTGTTAATTCTAAAAATTTATTGCTAATATATGGCAGGCACTGAGGTAGATGCTGGCAGGAAAAGAATAATCTGGATGGCAAATTAACCTAGTGCTTCTGATTATACTCCATGAAACAGGAAACCTCTTGCATGTGCATTGTTTGAAATGTAGTAAATAGTAAGTTACAATTGTGACTAGGCTGTTAGGTAATCATTCTTGAGATATCTGTGGATGTTAAATTCACTGGTGAAAGTTTGATGAAGAATAGGTTATTTATGCAATTTCAAAGTATCTTCAAAAGACCCACAAGTTACTTATTAATTACAATGGGAAAAAATAGTAACTTTATAGTGGAGAAACTTGGCAGACTGCACATTAACCAAGGGATCAAAGTTAATATCACAAACCAGACAAACCAACCTCATGTGTCTCCTGAGATGATACACTAAGGACTCACATCACTTCTGTGGTCTGTTTTGCAAAAAACACATAACCTGAATCTAATCATGAGAAAGCATTAGACAAACTCAGAATGAGGAACATTCTACAAAATAACTGAACTGTATTCTTCTTACATATTAAAGTCATGAAAGACAAAGACTGAGAAACTGTTCCAGATAAAAGGAAACTAAAAAACGTATGACAACTGTAACCTGTAATCCTGGACAGGGGAAAAATAGCTATGACGTGCACAATTGGGAACTATTTACCTAGAGAATGATAAAACCAATGAGGCAAAAATGTAAGTAATTGGTGAACATGGATAAAGTGTGTATAAGAGTTCTTGTTACAGTTCTTCGTGCCGTTTTTCTGTGTTTGAAATTACATATTAAAAAGTTAACCCAAAAAAGTGTTTCCAAAAGTAACAAGCTCTTTAATGAAAAAGAACTGGTCTCTTTAAAAATGATTTATTATTTTTCATTATGAAATCAATGTATGTATGCTTTTTATTTTATTATGATTTTAAAATTAATTTATTTAATTTATTTATTTTTGGCTGCGTTGGGTCTTCGTTGCTGCACGCGGGCTTTCTCTAGTTGCGGTGAGCGGGGGCTTCTCTTTGTTGTGGTGCGCGGACTTTTCATTGCGGTGGCTTTTGTTGCGGAGCACGGGCTCCAGGGACGCAGGCTCAGTAGTTGTGGCGCAGGGGCTTAGCTGCTCCACGGCATGTGGGATCTTCCTGGACCAGGGCTCGAACCCGTGTCCCCTGCATTGGCAGGTGGATTCTTAACCACTGCGCCACCAGGGAAGCCCCTGTATGTTTTTTAAAGGAGAAAAAATATATAGAAAAGTTAAAAGAAGAAAAAGCATTAATCACCCACAGGTCTATCACAGACCAACGCTGCCTAGGAAGATTGTTTGAAAGGAGTGCAGTTTCATGGTGCAGGGATGTGCTAGATGGAGGGCATTCTGGACTGAAGGAACAATATAGAAAAGACAGGGAAGCGTGGAGAGGCATGGCTCAGGGGAAAATGAGAAGACAGCATTTGGTTTGCTTTGAGGTGGGGAAGCTGGGGCTAGAAAACGGAGATGAGTAGGTGCGGTAGGACTTCCCAGGAGGACCAGTGCTGGAGGGGGAGATCGTGCAGGTCCGATTCTCCCCCGGGCCGGGGTCCACTATGCCTGACACATGGCTGGGGCTAATGAAGGAGTGCGCACAAGGCAGGCCCTAGGTCCCTTCCTGCCCCGTAGCGTCCCCTCGCGGCGACTCCCCCGCCTGCTTGTTGCTCGCCATCTTCACTCCGCCGCCTGCGGGCTGCTGACGCAATCGGGAAGCAGGTGCACGGCTCGGTTTCCAGGGCAACAACAGCCGGGCCTCCATCCTTCCGCTCGAACTCGTGCGTCACTTCCGGCCGCTCGCCGCCAGTCGCCGCCGGCCTGGGGAGTGACTGAGGTTGGGGCTATTTCTCTTCGTCTAGTTGGGGGCGTTGTGCTGGGGATGGTGTTGGCCAAAATTATTTTTCGGTTCTGCGGGAGGAGCTGGTAGGGAGGCAGGTGGGGCTTAATCTCCGTCCCCCAACCAATCGCTTTCAAATCCGCTCCGTGAGCGCCGCGAGGAGAGGGCGTCTCGTCGCTGCCAGACGTAGAGCATGCGCACTCGCACCGAGGCAGTCTCGGGGAATCCTGTGTTCCGGGATTTCAGGGCAGCCGGAGGGAATCGAGGGGGCGGGGCAGCGGGGGGCGGGGTGGGCGAGCGAAGGCGTTGATTGGTCACTAGGAAGCTCGGCTGTGGAGCCGCCGTGGACCCCTGCGGCGGGCTCTGGAGTTTCATTCATTCACTCACTGGTTGAATGGATAGACTCACTCAGCCTTCACGGAGAGTACGCGGAGTCTGAGCTTGTGCTAAGCGCTGGGGATTCGGATCCCACGATTTGGTTGACACTCTGCGGTGTCCCCTCCTTTCTTCCTGTGCAATCTTATCGCCTCTCCTCTCCATTCAAGCCTAGTGTGGTGTACTTCTTGCACAGGGAGGTGACACCGGCCTCTCTTACTGCAGGCACCTTTTCTGAAGGGTCCCCATCCCTGAGAGCAGCCGCTGAACACTGGAAGGTCTGAGGTGGAGTTCTGGTTAGCCGCTCAATTACTGAGGCACTTCCACCACTTGACATTCACCTCTGAAAGAAGAGTATAGTTATTTTAGGAGGGGTTGTGAAGTTTAAAATGAGCTTTGCTGCTTATCTTGGGGTTGAATCCCTGCTTTGACCCTGATTAGCCTGTATGACTCTGGGCCATTGCACGGAGGCCTGTGTCCAGCACTGGCTGATACTCAGGTCTGGCTAATTTTTTTTTTTTTAATTAAAGTACACATAGTTGATTTACAATGTTGTGTTAATTACTGCTGTACAGCAAAGTGATTCAGTTATACATATATACTTAAAAATATTCTTTTCTATTATGGTTTATTATAAGATATTGAATATAGCTCTCTGTGCTATACTGTAGGACCTTGTTGTTTATCCATTCTGTATATAAAAGCTTACATCTGCTGACCCCAACCTCCCACTCCATCCCTCCCCTAAACCCCTTCCCCCTTGGTAACCACCAGTCTGTTCTCTATGTCTGTGCTTCTGTTTCTGTTTCATAGATAGGTTCATTTGTGTCACGTTTTAGATTCCACTTATAAGTGATATGGCATTTGTCTTTCTGACTTCACTTAGTATGATCATCTCTAGTTGCATCCATGTTGCTGCAAGTCATGTCATTTCGTTCTTTTCTATGGCTGAGTAATAGTCCATTGTATATATGTACCACATCTTCTTTATCCATTCACCTGTTGATGGACATTTAGGTTGTTTCCATGTCTTGGCTATTGTGAATAGTGCTGTTATGAGCATAGGGGTGTGTGTATCTTTTTTTTAAAATTAATTTATTTTTGGCTGCATTGGGTCTTCGTTGCTGTGCGGGGGCTTTCTCTAGTTGCGGCGAGCAGGGGCTACTCTTCGTTGCGGTGCGCGGGCTTCTCATTGCAGTGGCTTCCCTTATTGCGGAGCATGGGCTCTAGGCGCGCAGGCTTCAGTAGTTGTGGCATGCATGCTCCGTAGTTGTGGCTCACGGACTCTAGAGCACAGGCTTAGTAGTTGTGGCGTGTTGCAGTTTTCTTATGACAAGGCCGAAAGTAAGCTCATCCCACGAGATGAATTGTGCCGAAACACAGCAGTAGAGGGCTGCTGCTCGCTCAGGCAAAACAGCGCCGTCTGTCCTGCTGTAGTTAAGCATTTTATTTAAGCATTATCTATGTTTACATTTTAAGACTTGTTTTCTTAACATTCCAAAAATGCCAGAGCAGCAACATATGCTTTTATTGATTATACAAGCAACAATGGGCTTCCTTGAAGACATGCCGTGCTTCGTCCTTGAGCGCAAAAGCAGCACAAGGACATTGCCTTGTGCTTCCATTATTCTGATCATACTGAAGTAGCACAAGGACATTGCCTTGCGTTCCCACCATTCTGATTATACTGAGGACATCTCATGGATCAGTGCCCAGAGCACTCAATGCTTATTCGCAGGGCCCCGGTTTGCCGGGGGTGGGGTGGGGCGCTCAAAGCAATCAGGACTGTTTGCAGTTCCGGCTTATTCGCCAGCCCCCAGTTTGCTGGGGGGGGGGGGCTCATGGGTCATGTCTCCTTTCCATGTCCTCAGTTATTCCACTACAGTGGCGCAAGGGCTTAGTTGCTCCGTGGCATGTGGGATCTTCCCGGACCAGGGCTTGAACCCATGTCCCCTGCATCGGCAGGCGGATTCTTAACCACTGCGCTACTGGGGAAGCCCTCTTTTTGAATTATAGTTTTGTCTGGTTATATGCTCAGGAGTGGGATTGCTAGATCATATGGTAATTCTATTTTTAGTTTTCTGAGGAACCCTCATACTGTTTTCCACAGTGGCTATACCATCTTACATTCCCACCAATGTAGGAGGGTTCTCAAGGCTGGCTAATTCTAAGGTGAAGGATTTAGTAAACCTAAACCAAACTTTTGGCTCCAGATCTAAAGCACCCTCTTCAACCGACGTATTGTTAATAAAATTGACTTGTAAATATCCATTGTCTGATTCTTTTGTCTTATTTCTCAATTGCTCCACACTCAGGAAGAGAAAAAAGGAGTGTTACTGCTTAGTCCCCTCCATTAGAACAACCTACCTTATAGGGCCATTGTGAGATTATATGAGACATTTGTACCAAGCACATTGTACTTTACCTGCTGGGTAAATGGTAGCTACCAGGATTTTGTTATTTTGAGGGAATAGATGTGAAAGCCCTGCTCAAGTGGCTGGCTCTTCATGGTGATAAATAAGCAAATCTGTTCCCTATTGGCTTGGGCACTAGAAAGCCCGGGTGAGACATGGCCCTATGGAGAAGTATCCAAGTGGACTGCATGGTAGAAGAGAGCCCTACAACTTGGAAAGGAGTAAGGAAACCTTTATAATACTGTTGGTGGATCAGAAATCCTAAGAGGTGATGGGCTTTGCCTAAAGTGGGTGATCATATGACCCAACCAGAACACTTGTAGCCAGGACAACAGGCATAAACTGGGATTGTCCTAGTCAAATCAGGATATATGATCACCCTATCCCAAGGCCATACAAGTAGCACTTGAAAGAATTGAAACAGAACTTAGATCTATCCCACTCTGTCTCAAAGTGCTTTCTCATACTTGCTTTTATTAATCCTGAGAGTGACCTTATGAAGTGATTATTCCCATTTTATATGTGAAGATATTTAAGTCATATAGTTAGTGAGTAATGGAGTTTATGCTCTGACCTGCACTTTTGACTGGTTTCAGTGGTAATTCTCAACCCCACCAAGCCTCTTTGGGCATTGGTCTTCATCTTTGAGATTGCATGCATGATTGGATGTTTCAGGGAAGTAGATTTGCCTTATGAGAGAACTTTCTAAAAGGGCTCTGTATCATTGTATGAAACTCTCCACCTCTGTTAGGACTTTCTATAGAGGGGTTCTGGTGTGGGTGTGAGGTCGGACTTGATGATTTTAGATGTTCCTTCCAATCCAACTTTAAGTGTCTAAAACTCCTTGAGAGCAGGTTTGGTATATTCGTTGAATTCTCAGCATTCAGAGGAGATGCTCAGGAAACGTTAAAACTATGTAAGCAACATAACTCCAGAAGCAAGATATACTGGGACAAGTCTGGACACCTCCCTCTGATGGCTGGGGGGCTGTGGCTAGCCTTTACATTCTCTGAGCCTCAGTTTTCTCATTGGTCAGAATGCAGAGTAGTCTCCTCCTTCCCTCCCCCACAGATTTGCTGGGACAATAAAATAAATTAATGTGAGTACATTGTAAACAGAAACATTGTACAAAAATAACAATGTTTCCTTTTGCCAGCTTTCAATCTTGCTTTCCAAATTGCTTCTCTTATCCATTTATAGAGAGAATGAGAACAAAGAAGGACTATGGAAAGAGCGCAGGCGACACAGACAGCCTGGGATTTGAATCCTAAATAGCACCAGCCACTTGTGTGCCAAGTGGAGTGTTCTTTCTGGACCTCAGCGCCAAGAATAGCTACCTTGTATCGATCTTATGAAGACATCGTGTGCTAAACAGGGAGCTCTATTCCTGGCACTTAGACCTACATAAAGGGTGGCCTCTTTTAATGTCTGTTTTCTGTGTTCTGTAATTGTCAACCTGTGCTCTCAGCGCCATGGAGAAGCCACCTTGGGCGGCTTTTTGTAGGGTCCTGGAAGCGTTCTCTCTTAGCCTCTGGGCACCTGTGTTGAAAATCCTTCCTGGCTGTCTTGTGTGCTGGAAATCCGTTCCACCTGTTTTGCCCTGAAGATGTGTTCTGTTTTTAATTCATTCCTACTCTTTGGAAAACAATTCAATAAAAACTCATTTGGTCTTCCACTGGCCCAGGGCAGGTATGAGGGATAGCGTATTATTATTTTATAAAAAAAAAATAAATAGTAAAGTCATAAAACACCACTGGTCACAGAGCAGAGAGTCAATAAATGCTTGCTGGAGTAAAGTAAAAGTGATGGCTCAGTTTTTTCCATGGCTGCTGCATTGGCTGAACTATTCCTGTCCACCATTACACTTTTTTTTTCTTATTTAAAGAGAAATACATGCATATGGTAAAAAAATTAAAACAGAACACAAAAATACACAAGGGAAAGAAGGTCTCCCTCATCCTCTGTTCTCTCAACCCTCTCTGGAGATGCCACTGTTGACAATTACTTGTGTATTTTTCAAATATGCTATGCACATTCCAACCTATGTATGTGAATTCCTTTTTAAGTTTTCTTTCTTTATTTTTAACCTGGATAACCCCTTCTGCCCCTACCTAGCAAGCTGGGCTCTGGAACTAAGGACAGCTGTCCCACACCAGGGGGCCTATTCGGAGCCCTAGACGGGACCCCCAGAGTCAGGAGTGGGTTTCCAAGGAGGAATGGGGACCAAGCACCAGCCCTCGGGCAGTCTGCTTGGGGCTCGGGCTCTGACCTTCTACTTCCCGGCCCCGCCCAGCCCCTGTGGCCTTGCGCATAAGGCATGCCCTGGAGACACGCGGCCTCAGTTTCTCAGCCTTTAAAAGGGGAACTTATACTCTCCCCAAGGTAGTTCAGAGCACTGGCGACAACGCCTGCGGGTGCGCGACACGAAGCCCGGCTCGGCGCGAGGGCAAGGAGTGATCCCGTAGTGGTTTTGCAAAGGCCTGGGCTGGAGGGCTGCACCACGGAGGTGAAATTTGAGCTGCGCGCCTTGAGGGCTTGGAAAGGCGCGCGGATGCAGGAGTGGCATCTCCTTCGGGGTGCGCGGCCCCAGGAGCCAAAGCTTTTCTTTCCTTCTCAGGTGCTCTCCTTCCCCTTTTCTCCCTCTGGATCCCTCCGTCTCCTTCCTCCTCCGTGTCCCTCCCAGCGACCATCTAGCTCCCTCCACTTTTCATCACTCTTCTCCTCCCCCTCCTCCTTCCCTCGCTTCCCCGGCGTCTCTTCCAAAACCCGGAGCGGATCCCCGGCCCGGGACGGGCCCTGCGCATGCGCAGGGGCGGTGCCGGCTCAGCCGCTGGTCGGAAGCTCCCGCTCTGAGCCGGGGGAGCGTCCGAAGAGGCTACTCGGCCCCGCCGCCCGCCAGGCCGTTGGCTCCGGGCCCGGGGGTCCGGCTGTGTAAGTGCAAGGTGGGGGGGCTCCCGGGCAGGGAGGGTGTCGGGTCGGCTGCGGGAGGGCTGTCTGTGTGTCACGGCGCTCGAGGGCGCCAGCCAGCGTGTGTCCCGCCGAGGGGCTCGCCTCAGCCCACACCTGCTCGGGCCACTTGCCCCAGCCCCGTTACCCTGACCGGAGTCCGGCCACACCTGTCCACGGCCGCGTCCGCACCTGCCGAGGGCCCGGCCCGCACCTGCTGCCTCTCGGGCCCGGCCCTGGCTCTCCTTAGCTCTCGGCTGTCGTCCCCTTCCCCTCTTCCGCCCGCGGGCCCCCTCCGCTCGGCCTCCCTCTCCTCGGCCCTTTGACCCCGGGCCGGCGGGTCTCGGGATCCGGCTGGGGCCGGCCTCCGGGCGGCGCTGCAGCCCGCGCCCCCGGCCGCCTTCCCCGCCCCGCGGTCCCGGGAGGCCCTCTTCTCCTTTTTCCTCCTCCTCCTCTTTTGGATTCAAAGTGTCTCAGATCCCGTTCGGCGGCGGCAGGCGCTGATTCCCGGGGATGAGCTCCTCGAATTGCAAAGTCCGGCTTCTCCCGGCCAAGTCTCGGGAAGAGAGAGCGCAGTGCCTGCCTTGGTCTCCTCCCTCGGCTCATTTGCCCCACGTGAATGCCCTTTAACACGGAGTTTTCTGGTGTTCGGATGGGGTTCTTGTGGATTTCACGTGTTTTTATAGAGAGAGGGATTACAGTGTTGAAAGCAGGGCTCGGTTTAGTTAAAGATGAGTTGAGGGTATGAGGCTGTGACATCCTCCATCCTCTCCCCGCCCCAGATTGAACGCGACTGGCGATTTTTAAAACGTAGTTAATTGTCGTTTCCTAGTCCAGCCCAGATAGTATTCCTTAACACGAAATAGCAGCACTAGAGGCATGATATTGGAGAACCAGGAATATTGCAGTCCTAAAGATGTCCTGGCAAGGTTTTTTGTTTTGTTTTTCTTAAACTGTGGGACAGTCCAATAGTATAGAGGGAAAAATAGTTGTCAAGAAATATTTTATCAAATAACAGCGTTATTGAGATAATGTTCACATACGATGAAGTCCACCCATTTAAATTGTACATTTCAGTGGTTTTTAGTATATTCACAGTTGTGCAACCATTATTATTCCAGAACATTTTCCTCACTTCAAAAAGAAATTCCATACCCATTGGCAGTCTCCCCTCCTGCAGCTGGGGGAGCCACGGATTTACTTTCTGTCTCTAAGGAGTTGCATATTTGGGGCATTTCATGTAAATGGAATCATACAGTATGTGGCCTTTTGTGCCTGGCTTCTTTCACTTAGCATAACGTTTTCAAGGTCCACCCATGTTGTAGTAGGGTCAGTACTTTGTTCCTTTTTATGGCTAAGTAATATTCTATTGTTATGGATAGATCACATTTTGTTTATGCATCTGTCAGGTGATGGACACTTGCGTTGTTTCCACTTTTTGGCTCTTAGGAATAATACTGCTATGAATGTTCGCATACTAGTTTTTGTGTGGACACGTATTTTCAAATCTCTTTGGTATATACCTAGGAGTAGAATGGCTGTTTATATGGTAACTCTATGTTTAACTTTTTGAGGAACTACCAAGTTGAAGAAATATATTCTTGATGTTTTAATCTTTGTATTAGGTTAGTCTCAGACACCAGAGCTGGCTCAGTGCCAGGGCTAATTTCATCAGATTCTTTCTCCCTTGAAGAAAGTAGTGGAAAAGCATGGACTCTGGAACCTGGCTCCAGTTTACCCCTTACAGATTAGGAGACCTTGAGCAGCTGACTGAGCCTGGTTCCTCATCTGTAAGGTTGAAAATGGGAATGCTTGTTTCTTAGGGTTGTTGTGACGTCTAACTATGATAAGTTGTAAAGTGCCCAGTGCAGCCCTTTTCCTACCTTGTATATGAGACAAATTGCCTCCCGTGGTACTTGCATATTTTGAATCTGGGGCAAAAGTGAACAAGAAGTTTGCTAATACTGAGCTGCTTCAGGGAAAACCCTTGCCTGAGGTTGTAAGGTTTACTGAGCTGTGGCATGGATTTGATTGCTGGTCTGCTTTTCAGGGCCTAGTTGGAACTGGAAGGGACCCAGAGGGGTCTTTTAGTCCAGGGTGACTTCATTGTTTAGATTTCATAGATTGGTAAGTGCTAAAAAGCTGGAGGGCCAATCATAGGCTTGTCAATTTTTATTTTTGCCCAGATAGAATAATGGAAGAACAAGCGCCATCTCCCCCACCCCCATTGTTTTATAAAAGCAAGAATGTTTGGGAATTCCCTGGCAGTCCAGTGGTTAGGACTCTGTGCTTTCACTGCGGTGGCCCGGGTTCGGTCCCTGGTCAGGGAACTAAGATCCTACAAGCCTTGGGGCGCAGTCAATTAAAAAAAAAAAAAAAAAAAAGAATGTTTTAACAGCAAAAAACGAGACAGTTCATAACCTAAAAATAAATGATAACAATAGTAGTTAATATTTATAAAGCACTTACTAAACTTACTTTAGTTTTATGGGAAGCTTAATATACATTGTTCATATTTTTCTCATTTTACTTCAGAGTAGAGAAATTGAACACCTCCTGTCCTCAACCTGTGTCAGACCCACAGGCCACCTGTGCACCTGTAACACACTTGCCTTTTTTGTGCATCAACTTTTTTGCTTATAGAAGAGGGGTGTTGGCAGGGACAGTAGCATAATCTCCTGATAGATGAGAAGGGCGGGGGCCAGGCCCTGAAACTAGCCAACCTGCTGAAACATGCACTGTAATTTTGAAGTTCGACCTTCTTCCTTTTTTTTTTTTTTTTTGCGGTACGTGGGCCTCTCACTGTTGTGGCCTCTCCCGTTGCGGAGCACAGGCTCCGGACGTGCAGGCCCAGCGGCCATGGCTCACGGGCCCATCCGCTCCGCGGCATGTGGGATCTTCCCGGACTGGGGCACGAACCCATGTTCCCTGCGTCGGCAGGCGGACTCTCAACCGCTGCGCCACCAGGAAAGCCCAATGTGGACCATTTTTAAAGTCTTTATTGAATTTGTTACAATATTGCTTCTGTGTTATGTTTTGGTTCCTTGGCTGCCAGGCATGTGGGATCATAGCTCCCTGACCAGGGATGGAACCTGCACCCCCTGCATTGGAAGGTGAAGTCCTAACCGCCAGGGAAGTCCCCCGTCTTCCTTTTTTAACTCTTATGTTAAATGTTTAACATGTATGTACAGTTTAAAGAATGGCAAAACAAGCACCGCTGGATCTACCATCTAGCTTAAGAGACAGAACATAACTACTGCTTCTGAAGCCCACTGCTTCCCTTTCAAACTGCATTCCTCTTTGCCACCCAGGTAACCACTATCCAAATTTACTTTTTCTTTATAATTTTGCCATATGTGTAAATAAGATACTGTTTAAGTGTTGCCTGTTTTTGAACTTTACATAAATGGAATGGTGCTGCTTGTATCAATCCACAACTTGCTTTATTTGCCCATCATGTTTTTGAGATTCATCTTTGTTCCTGCAATGTCTCTCTAGGTCATTCATTTTCACTGTTCTAAAGTATTTCATTGTGTTAAACGACCACAGTTTAGTTACCCATTCTCCTGACGGTGGCCATTTGCGTTCTTTTCAGTTCTTGCTTCTGTGAACCTGCCAGTCACATGCCAGAATACGTGCCACCTGTCAAACAGGAGAGTTACCTTTGGTCTGCATCTTTGCAGACACGTGGTGTTTTTATACTTAAAACATTTTGTCTTTATACCCATGTTCATAATAGTATTATTCATAGTAGCCAAAGCTAGGAACAACCCAAATGACCTTCAATGAATGAATAAATAAAATGTGGTATATATATATACAATGAAATATTATTCAGCATTAAACAAGAAGGAGATTCTGATACATGCTACAACATGGACGAACCTTGAAGACATTCTGCTAAGTGAAATAAGCCAGCACAAAAGGACAAATAGCATATGATTCCACTTATGTGACGTGTCTAGCGTGGTCAGATTCCTAGAGACAGAAAGTAGATGGGGGCGTGCCAGGGGTGGGGGGATGGGCAGTTAGTGTTTCATGGGGACAGAGCTTCAGTGGTGAAGGTGAAAAAGTTCTGGAGATGGTTGCACAGCAATGTAAGTGTACTTAATGCCATAGAACTCTACATTTAAAAAGGTAAGTTTTGTGTTATGTATATGTTACCACAATAATTATTTTTTTTTTTGGTCAGTCTGGTGGGTATGAAATGGTCTGTTCCTGTGGTTTTAATTTGCTGTCTCCTGATCGCCATTGAGGTGCAGCATCTTACTGTACACGTCTTGGCTACTTGAGTTTCCTCTTCAAAGATGTCTGTTTGTCCATTTTCTGGTTGGGTTATGCATCTTTTTCTTACTCATGGATTACCCATTGTGCCAGTACTACTGTTGGAGAGTCTGTCCTTTCCTACTGTCCTAGAATGGCACCTCAGCTGTATTTCAAATTGCCGTGCATGTGTGGGTCTGGTTCTGGGCTTGATGACATTTCCATTTTTCTCTCTATCCCTGTGCCAATACTGTGCTGACTATAGGTTTTTTTTTTCCCTACAGATTTACTGAAATATAATTCACATGCTATACAGTTCAACCATTTAAATATACAGTTCAGTGGTTTTTAGGGTATTCACAGAGCTGTACAACCATCACCACAATCAATTTTAGAACATTTCATCACCCCACAAAGAAACCCTATGTTCCATTAGCAGTTATGTCTGGTGGGACAAATGCCCTTCCCCATTGGTCGTTCCTCAGGAGTTTCTTGGCTATTGACCATAAACTAACTTGTTACATTCCACGAAAAATCTGTTAGTAATTCTAATCAGAACTGTGTTGAATCTATATATCAAAATGGGGAGAATGAACATCTTTATGATATAAACTTTTTCTACCCATGGATATATCTGGGACCCTACCTTTTCCTCTCTACAGAGCCTGGCACGTGGGAAGTCCTCACTAGATGTTTGGGATGTGAATGATGAGGTTTTATATATCATTAGTTTCAACCATAGCCTTGCACAAAAGAGAAAACTAACCTCAGTGAAGCTACGTGACTCACTTATGGTCACAAAGAGTGACAGCCAGTGCTGGAGCCACAACCCGACGCACGTGGCGCTTGCAGTGAGTTCTCCGCCGCCTACTGCTGATGGGAGCAGCATCCTTTCTGCGAACGATACATGCTGGTTGGCCGCTTTCACTTTCATTGGTTCCATCTTATCTGTAGGTGTTTTTCTTCTGGTGGGCCTGTGTGTGATGTGTGACATGTTAATAAGGATCTGTGTCTGGGAGAACTCTGGGCCAGGTGCAGGGAGTGCCCACTGAGCACATGCTTGAATTGGGAAAAGACACAGTAAAGGTTGGAATTTCCATTACGGTTCAGACTTCCTGATTTCTATGACCTATTATGCCTTGATTTAGCCCACCTTAATTTTGGATGCACAAATATGGAAAAACTTGATGAAACATGATTGTACGGTATTGTAGAGAGAGGACCTTGTACGATTTTTCTCTTTCTTTTTTCTAACACTTGTTCTCCTGGGCCTTACAGATCCTGCACAGATCCTACACCCATTCAGCAGTGTCTAGGGCTTGCTCGGTGCTGCACTGAAGCAAAATTTGTTTATAAGGGCCTTTTTTCATCTACTCTGGGCCTCCGTCTTCTTCTCTGCACAATGAAGGCTTAGACTAGATAAGGGTTTTTCAATATCTTTGCCACCTTTTAGAAACAGAAAACTCTCAAATCTCCCTCCCCACCCACCCCAATGCTTAAGATTTTGATACGTCCCCCAAGGGGTGACATCCCTCTTTGTTGAAGGTTGATGTGCTTTTGGTTCTTTCCAGGAGGTGCAAAAAAGACTCTGCAGAGAATTATTGCAGGGAGGGGCCGGGGGCCAGTGTATCACACTTTGCAGTGTGAGCGCCGGGGCAGGGGCTGGGGTGGGGGGTGCGGGAGCACCTGCCTTTCAATACTGTAGCTGATGTGGCCTCTCTATGATCTTGCACAGTGTGACCAACTTCTCTTTCCCTCAGTTTCTTCATGTGTAAAGTTGGGGTGATATTATTTAGAGGTTTTCATGAGATAATATACACATAAGCTTTTTGTGTCCTGGGTAGAAACAAGACCAGTTAGCAGGTCAGAGTTTTCTTAAAAAAAAAAAAAAACCAAAAAACTTTTTCCTGCTGCTCTGTCCAGGTGTGTTGTGAAGCTCCTGGAGGGTGAGGGTGAAGTCCAGCATGGGGTAGGTGGCCCCAGGATCTGCGTGCCCCAAATTGCTCCCACCTCCCTCCCCAGTCCTCTTCCTCTCAGCCCAGGATGAAATCCCTGCCATTGGACGTACTCAGAGGTCTAGTGGAAATGGCCTTTTATTTTTATGGTTTCATCTGGGAGGGCTGCTGTCATGATCTCTGTAGTCAGGTTCTGGTGAACCGAAGACTATGCAATTTGGAGTTCCTAGTCAAGAAAAAGAAAACACAAATACAAAATTAGATATAGGGCCATGGAAGGGGCTCTTGCAAGTGGGGGCCATTAGCTCTGTTAGCTTCACAGGACAGCGGCCTCTGGCCGTGAGCACCCACCCCCGTACTCTGAAGGAGGAGAGACCAGTGAGGTCAGTGGAAAGATTTACTGAGTGTATCTCACGGGCTAGGCGTTTCCCTACTTGTATGGTGTATTCCTTATTTGATACAATGAGCTCATTTAATCTCAATAGCCTTTAAAAAAATTAGACCTTTTATTTTGAGATGTAATGTAGATTCCCATGCAGTTGTAAGAGATAATATTGAGAGAGCTTATGGACCCTTTGCCCAGTTTCCCTTAATGGTACTGTCTTGCAAAGTTATGGTACCATATTAAAACCAGAATATTGACTCACTAACCCTTTGAGGTTTGTGTTATTATCCACATTTTAATTCATGATAAAACTGGGGTTTAAAGAAGCACACAGGCCTGCCCCAGGTCACTGACGTTGTTAGTGTAGAGTCAGGGGTGGAACGTGGGCTTCACATTTCTGGGCAGTGCCATTATGATGGTCTGTGGAAGGGGGCAGCATTCATTTGCTTGTTTGTTCATTCATTCAGCAAACATTTATTAACTCCTATGGGCCAGATGCTTTCCTATGGGTTATCTAATTGAATTCTTCAACAGTACTGAGAATCAGGTAATGTTGTTTTCTTTCTTTCTTTCTTTTTAAATTTTTATCGGAGTATTGTTAATGTTGCTTTCTTTTTATATCTAACAAAATTCACCCAGAGAGGTTATTAAAACTCTCCCAAGGAAACACAGTTCATAAAGGAGGGATAGTAACCGTGTAGAGCCTCTCCTTCTACGTCAGGCAGTATGCCTGGCACTTTGCATTTGCAGCCTTCCTCAATCCAGATATCTTCTTAGCAAGCAAGTTTTATTATCGCCATTATTTTTCAGTTCAGGAGCTCAAGTGGACTGGAGTTCAAGTCCAGGCCATCTGATTCCACTGTGGTTCTTTTCATTCTGTTCTGCTGAGGGGCTGGGGAAGCAGTTCCTTCCGTTGTTCAGTCATTTATTCAGCTTTCTGAGCACTGACTCCACATCAGTGCCTGGCGCCTGGCCAGGAGTTGGAAACAGAAGACAAGAGATGGCCCCTTTTCTGCAGGAGCTCCAAGCCTGGTCCAAGAGCAGGGGGTTGTGATAAGAGCTGTGATAGCCATATGCAGAACTCTAAGGACAAACTGTTCCCCACAGCTTTGCTTGGGGCTTACCCTGCCTTCCAGCTGGTGGACGCCAGCACCACCGCATCCCCGAGTGCGCTGGCAGCCTGCAAAACCCAGTGCGCCTCAAAGCCTCTTTTTCTCTCTGGGCAGGGTCTTCACCATGAGTGTCCCTGACTACATGCAGTGTGCTGAGGACCACCAGACTCTCCTCGTGGTGGTCCAGCCCGTGGGGATCGTCTCGGAGGAGAACTTCTTCAAGATCTACAAGAGGATCTCGTCCGTGAGCCAGATCAGCGTGCGCGACTCGCAGCGCGTGCTCTATATCCGCTATCGGCACCACTACCCGCCCGAGAACAACGAGTGGGGCGACTTCCAGACCCACCGCAAGGTCGTGGGCCTCATCACCATCACAGACTGCTTCTCGGCCAAGGACTGGCCGCAGACTTTCGAGAAGTTCCACGTGCAGAAGGAGATCTATGGCTCCACGCTCTACGACTCGCGGCTCTTCGTCTTCGGGCTGCAGGGGGAGATAGCCGAGCAGCCGCGCACCGACGTGGCCTTCTACCCCGGCTACGAGGACTGCGGGACGGTGGAGAAGAGGATCGAGGACTTCATCGAGTCGCTGTTCATTGTGCTTGAGTCCAAGCGTCTGGACAGGGCCACGGACAAGTCCGGGGACAAGATCCCGCTCCTCTGCGTCCCATTCGAGAAGAAGGACTTCGTGGGACTGGACACGGATAGTAGGTAAGTCTCCCTGGAGCCCAGGCTCCTCAGCGTGGGCTGCTTCCCGACCTCCAGAAAGGGAGAAGCAAGTGGGAGCGTAGAAGCAAGGGAGCGGGGGGAAAAGGGTGCAGTCCACTGGTTTTCAGACTTTTAAAAATGGGACAGCCTTTGGTTCAGGGAAATCCTTTTAGGGTTCCTGTGGACACTTACTGCCCCTTTTCAGCTGGGAGCCCTGGTGGGACCCCCTGGAGCGCTGTCCAGTAGGGTAGCCACTGTCACTAAGACTGTGGAGGAGGCTGGTCTGAGCCGGGACGTGCTGTAGGTAAAATGCACGTCAGATGCTGAGACCTAGTCTCGGAAAAAGAATGTAAACTATCTCAGTATTTCTTTTTTATTGATTACATGTTGAAATAACACTTTACATGTATTAGATTAAATAAAATACGTTATTAAAATCTGTTGCGAGTGTTTGGTTTTCACTTTTTAAAATGTGCAAACTAGAAGACTTTATTTGCGTGGCTCACACTGTCTTCCTGTTGGGCAGCGCTGCCCTCCGGCACAGCGTGAAGACTATTATTCAGCCTCATCCCTTCAATGGGCAGATGAGGTGCTGAACGCGGAGAGGCGGCCTAGTGAGGTGCTAGCTGAGCTGGGGGTCGGGCCGTGCCTCCTGCCTCCCAGTCCCCGGGTGCCTGCAGGACTCAGGTCCTCCTCCTGCCAGAGGGCCACGCCACGGCAGCGCCAGAGCCCCCGCTTATGCTTAGGGTATCAGAAATGCCACGGGGGCTTCCGAAAGAGCGCCCCACGCAGAGGAAGGTGTGTTCATGGTTTCTGTGTCTCAGGGAGTGTCAGACAGAGCAGGGGAAGTTCAGTCCTCACTTTGTCCCTGTGATTAAGTCACCAGAATTGCTGACGAGCTCTGCTGGGCCGTCTGCTTCCCCTCTCTGCCCTCTGCTCAGTTTCCCTGTGTGGCCAGTGCGGTGTCCCTCCTGCAGGAGAGGACGAGACGCACGCCTTTGCCGAGACGTGGTCCCCTTTGCTGGGGAGAGCGCGGGTAGCTGTGTCACTCCTGGCCTTGGGCCCTGGGCCCTGAGTCTGTCCTCCCCGCTCTGTACAGGTCGCACGATGGTCTCCCAGGTGAGGATGGGCGACATGGTGTGGGTGCCGCAGTGCCCGCTGCAGAGCAGGTGCTCAGGGTTTCCTGAACTTACCTAGGGTCAGACCCGACTTTCTGGTTGTTGATAAGTTAGAGGAGAAGATGTCACAGAATTGAGGGAAAAAGTCCAGGCAGCCCTACGAGTGAGAGGCACAGAGTCCCCGAGCCACTCCTGCAGGTGGTGCCTGGCAGGGTCTGGAGGAATTTTCATTTCCTCACCCGGACACGTCTGTGTGGTCTAAGGAAAGGGCAAGGCATGTCGTACCCACGATCCGTACTTAGTTTTCGCATGACCCTGTGATCTACATGCCAGCGCTCCCCTTCTGCTCCTTGGAGCCGAGGTGGCAAGGGTTAGGAGCCCAGGCACCGCCAAGGGGCAGAGCTGCCAGCACCAGGCCCGCTCCCGGCCAGCTCCTCACCACACCTGTTGCCTCCTGCTGAGCCCCGGGCGTCAGGTGGGGTGGATGCCCTGGTGATCATCCCTCACAAGGTGGGGCCTCACGGGCACACAGCATCATAGTGCCTGCGGCCTCGGCAGGGACTGCCTTCCCCTCCCTGGACAGACTGGTGGGTGAGTGGCTGAAGCCAGGAACCCTGCCCAGACCCCGTGACCAGTGCCTTATCCTTGCCAAACGAGGCACTGGTGACATTTCTGCTCATCAGCTTCTTGGCTTTGGGGTTGCAGACCCACCGGGGAATGCCAGTTTGTTTTTGCCTTTTGAAATCTGTGCTCGCAATTGGGCAGGAACAACTAGTTTCAGGATACTGTGCTTGGTGCATGGTGGCTGATCCTATTCCCAAGGGTTTACGCACAGTGAATGAAACCTCGCTCCTGGTGGGTCCATTCTGTTCTCGCGGTACCATAAACACTCAGCCGTCATATGCACTTCAGTGAGATAGTGATGCCAGTGGCCTCAACTCAAACACGCTCTCCTCCAGTCACTGTTCATCCCTTGTTGCTTTCACTAGTCTCAGTTGTCTAATTTTTAAAACAACAGTTAGGTGCAGGGACAGAGCCTAACTCTCCTGCGGCTCTTGGTAGGGGTGATAAAAAGTGTCCAACCTGAAATGAGATTGCATTTTGTGGCTCGAAAGGAAACGTCTAGATGTAGGTGGAGGTTTGATTTGAGGCGCTGACAGGCTCCATGGCAGGTGCCGCCAACCTGAGGCCCCAGCCTTCCCAGGGGCTGTAGGTGTGGGTGGGCTTTAATGGACGTCCACGTGTGCCCCTGGCCTCATCAAAGCCCACGTCAATTCTTGACCATGCTGTCAAAGTTATTTTTGTTCTGGTGTGTTTCTAATTTTTGCTTGTTCCTCTTTCTTTTCTTTTCCTTTGTTCTTTTTCTCTCATACCGCCCTGTGAGTATGTTGTTGGGTCTGAAAAGGTAGGCTGTGAACACGTTACATTGAAAATAGCTAGATTTCCCTCTGTGCTGCCTTCTTACCGCCTTCATCGCTTTAAAAAACAAAAACTTAACTGCTGCTTTGATCCATGTATTATCCTGGTCATCATTTTATTTTCTAATTTTTTCGAATTTTCGCTTTTTTAGCACATAACCCACTGGTGTTTGATAGCTATTCAAACACTTGCTTTGGGGAACCTGTTTGGTCTTCCTTATATTTGGTGACAAATGAGCCCTTATTAATTTTTGTTTGTTTGTTTTGAGGAAGTGAGTTGCTAATTGATTTAAGCGGCTGCCGAGGGGTTTTCACGGGATATTTTAACTTGGAAGTCAAAGTCTGCCGCACCTTGCTTGATTCTGGCTTTTAAATGAACGCACTAGGCCTGCGGTTTTTGGCTGTCGCTGGCGATGTGCATGGTGGTGCTTACTGGCCAGTGGTCACCGGTGAAGAGGTGACTGGCTTGGGGGTCTGCTGGCCATGGAGGGACGCTGTTGGAGGAGCGGACACCAGATTTACTTTTGCTTTTGCCTTGACCATGCCATTTACTTTACTTTGTCTGAGCAACTTTCCGTCATAAAGGGGCAGAGGCTAGTCTAAAATCTATGCCAGTCTTTTGCCCCCTTTCTGAGGGCAGGTTTTCTAGGTATCAGAAAAATATGTCCTTCTCCTAGATAGCTAGTTCATTTGGATCTGGTGGACACAAGGGCCTCTCTAAGTGACCACGGCTTCCTCTCTGCTTTAGCCAATAAGCGTTCAGAGCCAGGTCTGTGGTTTACCTTAGCAGATGTATAGGCCCTCCCTGCACCAGCCTTTACTTTTAACCCATGTTGGCAAGAAATAGCTGATTCTTTATTTGTTGAGGCTAATGTCCGCCACTGATGGGCATGTCATTAGTTTGCAACTCCATTATCACCCAAGGTCAGCTGTGAAGGGAGATGCTTTGGCTGACCTAGGATCTCGCGTTCTTCCCCCCGGTTCATCTCACCCCTGGGGAAGGGTTTTGCCACACCACCATGCTGGCCAGGAGGCCTTGTTTCTCCTTTAATGCTCTGGTCCAAATGTGGACCCTTCATCTTTCATCAAAATAGGCCAGACTTTCTGCAAGGGTCCATCTCATTCTGGGGCGGGGGGGACAAAACAGAAGTAAGTGTAGCAAGTGCAAGAAGTTGAGGCCATCTGGGTTGGGAAACATAGGGTGGGATCCTGTGATGGCTGGGCTGTGCCCTGGATGCAGGGCCTTTCCCATGGCTCCCTAGACTCAGAAGCTGGAGTTGAAGTGGCGTGGGAGTGGGGAGAAGATGGGGTCTTCTTTGAGGGAGGGAGGAAGGCCTGGGGTGGTGTGGAGCCCCGAGGTCCAGTGGACTATCTTCCCCACGAACACAAGGCAGATCAGACAGGGGACCTGAGGGCGGAGGGGATGGGCATTGGGAGGAGGGGCTGACGTGTGGAAGGACTGTTGGATAGTTCTGGAATAGTCTTTCCCCTCAAAATAGACTTAAAAAAATCCAAATCTCTTAAGAACATTGATAGTTACTATGCAGGAAGTAGTTCTTTTTTGATCCTTCTAAGGGTAAGGCACTACACTGGTGGATACAAAGAATAGGACAGTCTATCCCAGGGGCTTGATACTTATTAGGGGGAATATGCAAGTTTATAAGGGGAGAAGGGTGGGGGAGGGAAACTAGCAAGGCTCTGTATCAGGCACCAGTCAGCCTCCCCACCTACATATTTCATTCATGCCACATCGATGCCATCTGAGGTGGGTGGTAGCAGCCCCCTTTTCCAGAGTGGGAAGCCTTCTCAGAGAGGTTAAGTCAGCCCAGCACCACAGGGCTAGTAGATGCTGTAGCAGGATTCAGGCACGGCCCTGTCAGGCTTTCAGGGGTGCATTCTCACTACTAATTCTGCTGCCTCCCTGTTACATCTGGAGTGGTAAAGTGGGTCAGTTTTGGAGCCTTCCAGAAAAACTCTCCGACTTAAGTGCTGCAGGTCTATGTCATGAAGCTCAGACTTGTCTGATGGTTAGGAAGCATCAGTGTGCTTTACATCCCCGTGTTGAAGGTCTTCATTTCACGCCAATGATGACATGCTTGCAAATGACGCACAGGTGCAACATCAGACTTAGAAACCTCCGAACTTGTAATGGAAACTGTCCAGCCCTCCCTTCATCTGCTTTCCTCAGCAGAATGTAACTATGCTGCAGGGTAGGCCTGGGCTTTCTCTATGGAGTGAAGGTTAAATATCCAACGTTAGCATAAAACAGTTCAGATGGAGGAAATCGACATTGATGATTTATTGGAAGATTTCATAAGACAAGATGCAGAATCAGTTAATGGCCCATATACCATCTGAAATTGAGTACAGAACATTGCATTTCTTATTTTCTATTCAGAGCTGTCTTACAATATAAAGTTGTCTACTTTGGAACTTCAGCTCCACCAAAGGGACGCCTGTCAGCGCGTTTATGCGCGATGCACGTAATCTAGGTTTCCTCAGTCCATAATATGCTAGTGCAAAATCATGGGCTGTAGCTATCGCTTAATTATGCAAATACCTCTAAAACTATATAATACCAAAAAGAAAAAAAAAGAGAGATTACCTTTATCCAAGTTCCTTTGGGTTTTAATTGCAAACTGTTGTTGAGCAGCTCTGGTTTTCCTTTGGATTTGAATATATACATTCTTTGCATGTAAATTGGTTTTTGGATTAGAATATACCAAGCCCTTTTTTCCCACAAGCCACATAAATAGTACCCAAATTGCACACATATGAAACATTTTCTTCTTTTTTTTTTTTTTTTTTTTTTTTTTTTTTTTGTGGTACGCGGGCCTCTCACTGCTGTGGCCTCTCCCGTTGTGGAGCACAGGCTCCGGACGCGCAGGCTCAGTGGCCATGGCTCACGGGCCCAGCCGCTCCGCGGCATGTGGGATCTTCCCGGACCGGGTCACGAACCCGTGTCCCCTGCATTGGCAGGCGGACTCTCAACCACTGTGCCAGCAGGGAAGCCCACATTTTCTTCTTTTATCCGATCAGAAGTCATGAGAATAATACAGCGTATATCTGTAGTTGAATTGTCCTTAGTGTAAAGTGCGGTGTGAACGCCTTCTGTGACAGTGCTTGCGGCTCTGTGTTAGGTGTTTTTGCACAGCTTCTAGAAAGGATGCCTTTCCCTTTATCTGGGGAGGCTGGCAGGTCTTTGCCTGTGATTTAGGTATGATTGATTTGAGGCCATTATGACTTAGGGGTTATCGGGTTTTTAATTTTTCTATCAATCCTTATTTCCAGTTCCTTTAACCCAGTGTTTATAACTTGTAAGAATAATGAAATAACTCTTTGAAGTATTTAGAGCATATTCACATTTTTGGCTAAGTTCTGTTGCTCATGGCTTTGAAATTCACCATTAGTTTTGAAATTTACAACAAATTATGGCATATTTTGAATATTTGCATTTTGTGTTAATGTTACATTTATTTGCCACTGTGGCTTCATGTTGTATTTTTCTTTGTCATACTGTTTGCTCGTATGTTTTTTTTCCTTATCCATAAGCATATTCAATGGTCACACAATGTGACT
Organism: Delphinapterus leucas; assembly: GCF_059928025.1. NCBI lineage: Eukaryota > Metazoa > Chordata > Mammalia > Artiodactyla > Monodontidae > Delphinapterus > Delphinapterus leucas. The sequence continues at coordinate 3,150,487 of NC_143145.1, forward strand.
ATTCTAATAATGTATATATAAGAACTCTGAACTTTTAGAGAGACTTAAAAAACGTGACATTACCATTTTCAAATGATCTGTGAAAGAAGGATCCATGTCTTTTTGGAAAAAGAATTTTGATGAGAAAGCTTATATTCTAAATTCCAAAATTGGCTTAAAATATTTTAGTTTAAAGTATTTTGTAGTTTAGCTAACTACAAATCAAATTGACTTAATTCCTTTATCTGTTTCTTACTGTGTTTTCAAAGGATTGGAACAGAATTGCTCATAATCTTGAGATGACCCAGTTTTGGGACATATAGTACTTCGAGAGTTAAATACTTTAATTTATATAAATCTGTGATAGAATTTTGTTTGTATGGTATTTTGGAGATTTTCTCCAAAGTATTAGGGTTCATTCTATTTTTATATAATTTAGAATATTTTATATTGTTTTGTTGAATCATATGACCTTAATATGAAAAACTATGAGCATATTTAGCTGACTCCTTTTTGTAAAAATCCTGTATTTTCAAGACCAACTGTTTCTGATCACAGTGATTGCACTTTTTATTTTTGAAAATGTTCTGGGCTATATTTTGCTACAGTAGATGTGCACCTTTGTAAGTTCATACAAAGATGTAATAATTTACTATTTTTGGAGAGTTAAGACAGGATGCTTTAAAGCAAATTTTAGTCTAACAGGATAGGAGTAGAGTCTACTGAAAAAAAGTCTAATTCAAAATCTGTTGAGTCAACATCATGATGGTATTTGTAAACTGAGCCACGTATTAAAAGTCCACAGTCGTGGCCATGGAGGAGGAAAATGTGCATTTGGACGCTGAATTCTTTTCTGGTTAGAGCAGGAGGACACGGCAAGAAAGCAGGCCAAGCACTGCCCACCTTTGGGAGGGAGAGGCCCACAGGTGCAGAGGTTGGAGGCAGGGAAGGCTTCCTTGAGAAACTGAGTTGAAATGAGCCCTAAGGTGAGTGGGAAGTAGCTAGACCGAAGGGTCAGGTGGCCCCTGCGGTCACTGGGGGCCTTGGTACTGGGCCTTGGTAAGGCTGGGGAACGCAGGAGGCAGTGCGGGGCGGGGGCTAGAACCGTACTGGGGAAACTTTGAAGGCTTTGAAGTGAGGGAGTGACCTAATCAGATTTGTGCTTTGGGAAGGCCACTCTGGCTGTGTGTGGGAGTGTGTGTGTGAGAGTGTGTGTGTGTGTGTGTGTGTGTGGCAGGGATGAAGGGGAGGGTGGTACAGGGTGGGAGGGTCATTAGAAGACCATTAGAGGGCTGTTGAGGTGACCAGTGGGGGAGAGATGGCAGGGTGTGCTTCGGGATGGCGGGGCAGTTTAGATGCAGTATTTTCTTACGGGGAGGGCTTGTTGGCGGGGGCCATCCTTAGCAGCACCTTGTGGCTGGGAAGAAAACAGATGGAGGACAGGCCGACTTTCCTCTTCTCTCCTTCTCTGTGTTACATGATGGTCTTAGTTCAGCGAACATTTGGAACAGAAAAGCTACATTCCAGAGTTAGATCTGATGGGATTTAAGTTTGTATTGAGATCTGTACATTCATTTAGCTAGAAACTTCACATCTTTTGGATTAGCATAGGGGTTTTCTTTCTTGATAAGATTGCTTTCTTGGTGAGAGGAAATTTAATACAGCTGCTGTTTTTCTTGAAAAATCTTATCTTTTAAGAAATTTAATATTCAAAAGAATAGGAATATTTAAAAATGATAAAGCAGGATTTTGGTATAGTTTCTTTGGTTTCTGAGTTGATACAGAGTTAGAAGCTTTTGCATTATTTAATAGCACATCCTTGCCAATATTTAAAGAGCTGTTAGCGAGGGTCCCAGGCCCCACCTCTCAGAGTATCATTAAAGCTTGCTCTGAAATAGTGACGATAAAGGTCTTGTTTGCAAAAGCCAAACAGTTGGCTTATAATACGCAGCATAGCTCTCTTTATAAAATAATAATAGGTTTGAGGTTAAGAAAGTGGAAGATTGTTTTAAAAAGCTGAAACAAACTTTCTTGCGCTAATGTTGTGATTGGAAAATTTGAAAAGAGAAAGGCTGCTCTAATATTATCCATGTGAAATATGTGTATCCTATTAGGTTTAAAAAATAACTTTGCTCATAAACTGGCAATGATGGTGGCTGGCTTTCAATTGTGGAGCCTAAGGTTGCCTTCTTAGCATTTTTTTGTAGCAAGGGAATTGAAAAGTGCTTAGCCAGTGTGCTTTTGGGGCAGAAGTCGGGCATTAGCAATGATACATTTCCGTGCATTTTACTTTATAGACATTACAAGAAGCGGTGCCAAGGGCGCATGCGGAAGCATGTGGGGGATTTGTGCCTGCAGGCCGGGATGCTGCAGGACTCCCTGGTCCATTACCATATGTCCGTGGAGCTGCTTCGCTCAGTGAATGACTTTCTGTGGCTTGGAGGTAAGGTTATCTGATGAAGATGATCACATATGTAATTACAGCAACTGCTACTTGAAATAAGAGAAAACCTAGAAACAGTGGCTCTAGAAACATATGGAGAGGGAGGGGAAGCCGTCAGCTGAGCTGGTTGCAGTGGGGAGTCTTCCGGGGTAACTGCCTCACCTTATCTCCTGCCACTTTCCCACCCAGCCCTGCACTGCAGTCCTGCTGAAGCAAGCATGCACTTTCCTCAAAAACACACTGAATTGCCTTGTTGCTCTGTTTTGTTTTTTTTTTGAAAAGCACATCTTGCCCTCTGCTTAGAATGCCATTCCCCATGATAGTCACCTCATTCTTCAAAGCCTCCTCCATAGGCCAGATGATGAATGGATGAACAAAATGTTTCTCCTTATAGTGGAACATTATTCAGACATAAAAACAAATGAGATACTGATACCACTACAACATGGACGAACCCTGATAACATCATGTCAAGTGAAAGGAATCAGACACAAAAGGCCACATAGTATATGATTCTGATTATCTGAAATGTCCAGGATAGGCAAATCTAGAGGCAAAGAGCAGATTACTGGTTGCCTGGGGCTGGGAAGAGGGGGGAATGGGGAGGGACTGCTGATGGGCATGGGGTTTCTTTGGGGTGATGAGAAGGTTCTGGAATTAGATAGTGGTAAGAGTTGCACAGCTGTCAATATACAAAAGCTCCCGAATCGTACACTTTTAAGTGGGTGAGTTTTGCGGTATGTGAATTATATCTCAATTAAAAAAACTTAAAAAAAAGAAAACCTGCTTCAAAGGACAGCCTCTTCTGACCCCTCCACGCAGTGGGTGCCCGCAGGTCTTGTACAGAATCCTGTCTGCATGGAGTTTACCCTCTGTGCTGGGACTGCCTGTTTGCGTGTTTTTCTCCTTCAGGGGCTATGTCCTGGAGGTGGGAGTGGGAGGCGTGGTCTGTGTGTGTGTGTCCATCATCTAGTATATTGTAAATGTTCTGTGAGTGCTTGTTAAATAAATGTGGCGTGAGTGAGGGCTGAAACAGGGTCCTTTCCCGGAAGAGGTTGACAGCTCAGTCAGAGGGCCCGTCAGCCACTGTGGTAAATACAAGTCAGAATGAAGTAACCAGGTTCTTCAGTGGAAGATCAACAGCGTCCTATAGGACACACAAAATATAAATTCTTAAAATGGACTTAAATTTCATAATTTGGCTTCTTAAAGAGGATAGGGAGATAAAAGTGAGAAAGAGAAGGAATAGATGGAAAAGAAACAAGAAACAGATAAAGGATTAAGTAGGAGGGGAAAGGTGAATAGGAGTTTTACTTTGTTTTCTTGAAGGAGAGGTCTATAATGACTTGCTGTGGACTGGTGGAGTAGAGCTGAAGGTTAGGTGCTTATCCGGGAAGAATGCCACCGGGCACCTGACCCACCCAGTGATAATGGGCAGGTCGGGTTCCTGTGAAGGCTGGGTGGAGTGGGTGGTGCCGGGTGCTGCCAGCTTATTTCACTCTTGGTCCCTCAGAAACGCACAGTGGGGTTTCCGGGGGGCTCCAGGACGTGTGACGTCACAGTAGATTGAGGGCAGAAGCAGGTGTGAGAATCCAGTACACTTGTCTCGAGCCAGACATGAAAGAAATTTCATGTAAAATTGTAAAAATGCAAACAGTGCCCCTCTTCCAGCATATTGTTGTTGTTTTGAAACGTAGTTGTTGTTCATAAAAATTTAACATGGTCGGGACTTCCCTGGTGGCGCAGTGATTGAGAATACACCTGCCAATGCAGGGAACATGGGTTCGAGCCCTGGTCCGGGAAGATCCCACATGCCATGGAGCAACTAAGCCTGGGCACCACAACTACTGAACCTGCGTTCTAGGGCCCGTGAGCCACAACTACTGAGCCCATGTGCCACAACTGCTGAAGCCCTTGTGCCTAGAGCCTGTGCTCTGCAACAAGAGAAGCCACAGCAATGAGAAGCCTGTGCACCACAATGAAGAGTAGCCCCCACTTGCCACAACTAGAGAAAAGCCTGCACACAGCAACGAAAACCCAACGCAGCCAAAAAACAAAAAAACAAAAAAACACCCCTTAAAAAATTTAACATGGTCAAGATGGCGTACTAGGAGGACGCGGAATTTGCATCTCCTCACAACTTGGGCACCTACCAGGCACCGGTGGGGGACCACGGACACCTAAGGGGATGGGAGGAACCTCCAGCAACTGGGTAGGATGTGGGGTGTGGGGGGAGTGACAGAGGAGGAGAAGTGGAGGTGGGACGGGACTGGAGCCCCTGAGGGGTGGCTGGGGGAGGGGAAGGGATCCCACGCCCGAAGGGGGAAATTGCGGAACCATTGGGAGGGCAGAGGATCAAAAGGGAGTGTGGCCAGGTCTCCCCTGCCCACTTGGGCCCCTGGGAACCTGCTGAGATCCCGGACCTGATGCTCTGCCCACCAAGGCCCCCTCCAGCCACATGGGTCCTGAGGGAGTGGGAGGGAGGGAAGAGGGAGCAAAAGTAAAGGCCGGACCTCTGGGACGGCATTGCTGAGGGGCGGCTGGGGAAGGGGAGGAGTTCCTACACCCAGCGGGACCCACCCACGGTTAGGGGTCCAGCGGGGACGGGGGAGACCTTTGGGGAGACAGTGGGGAAGGGGCACGAAGGAACGGAAAGGAACGTGGCCAGTGCTCACCCTGTCCGCCTAGGCATCCGGAAGCCTGTTGGGCTCCCAGGCCTAATCCTCTGCCCTCGGAGCCTCCCTCCTGTGGCGCAGAGCCCAAGCCCCGCCCCTACACCTCCACCCAGGGCCCCACCTCTACACTCGGAGACCCCCTCCAACTGTGCTGGGCCTAATCCCCACCCACACACCCTCACTCAGGGACCCACCTCCAAACTCCTGGAACCCCAGCTCCAGAGACCCTCCTTTCCACGTGCTGCCGCTCCCCTTCTGGCAGGTCCTAAGCAGAGGCCCTGCCCCATGCTTGAACGTCAACCGCCAACCCGCCTAGGTCCCGCCCCACCCTAAACCCCGCCCCTGCCTAAGTTCCACCCCCACCTAAACACCACCCCCAGAGCCAAGAGTTATTTTTTTTTCCTCTTTTAGATTGGGGTTCTGTTTTACCTTGTTGATTCATTGTTGTTGATTCTTTTATATTTTTATTTTTCCAAATCTTTTGTTTTTCTAATTTTATTTTATTCTTTATACTTTGTTATTTTTCTCTCCTTTTGACTTGTTCCCCCCGCTTTTTTTTTCTTCTTTTTTCTGTGTGGTTTCATTTTACCTTGTTGCAGTTGTTTCAATTATAGTTTTATTTTTCCTAATATGTTTTTTATCTTTCTAATTTTATTTTGTTTTTTATTCTTTGATATTGTACTGCTCCTTTTTTTCTTTCTTTCTGTTTTTTTTTAAATTGCGCCACGAAAATTGCAGGATCTTGGTTCCCAGGCTGGAGGTTGGGCCCGAGCTCATGTGGTGGGAGCTCCGAGTCCAAACCATTGGGCTAAAAGAGAACCTCAGACCCCAGGAAATATCAATTGGAGTGAGGCCTCCTGGAGGTCCTCATCTCAGCACCAGGACCCGGCCCTGTCCAACTGCCTGCAAACTCCAGTGCTGGATGTCTCAGGCCAAACAACCAGTAAGACAGGAATACAGCACCACCCATCAAAAAAAAAAAAGAAACGACAAAAAAATATGTTACAGACCAAGGAGCAAGTTAAAAACCTACAAGACCAAATAAATGAAGACGAAATAGGCAAGCTACCTGAAAAAGAATTCAGACTAATGATAGTAAAGACGATCCAAACTCTTGGAGCAGAATGGAGAAAATACAAGAAACAAATAACAAGATTCTAGAAGAACTAAAGAGCAAACAAAGAGTGATGAACAACACAATTACTGAAATTAAAAATACTCTACAAGGAATCAATAGCAGAATAACTGAGGCAGAAGAACGGATAAGTGAGCTGGAAGATAAAATGGTGGAAATAACTGCCAGGGAGCAGAATAAAGAAAAAAGAATGAAAAGAATTGAGAACAGTCTCAGAGACCTCTGGGACAACATTAAATGCACCAACATTCGAATCATAGGGGTCCCAGAAGAAGAAAAGAAAAAGAAAGGGTCTGAGAAAATACTTGAAGAGATTATAGTTGAAAACTTCCCTAACATGGGAAATGAAATAGTGATTCAAGTCCAGGAAGCACAGAGAGTCCCATACAGGATAAACCTAAAGAGAAACATGCCAAGACGCGTACTAATCAAACTATCAAAAATTAAATGCAAAGAAAAAATATTAAAAGCAGCAATGGAAGAGCAACAAATAACATACAAGGGAATCCCCATAATTTTAACAGCTGATTTTTCAGCAGAAACTCTGAAAGCCAAAAGGGAGTGGCAGGACATACTTAAAGTGATGAAAGGGAAAAACCTACAACCAAGATTACTCTGCGCAGCAAGGATCTCATTCATATATGACAGATAAATTAAAACCTTTGCAGATAAGCAAAAGCTAAGAGAACTCAGCAACACCAAACCAGCTTTACAACAAATGCTAAAGGAACTTCTCTAGGCAGGAAACACAAGAGAAGGAAAAGGCCTACGAAAACAAACCCAAAACAATTAAGAAAATGGTAATAGGAGCATACATATAGATAATTACCTTAAATGTAAATGGATTAAATGCTCCAACCAAAAGACATAGACTGGCTGAATGGATACAAAAACAAGACCCGTACATATGCTGTCTACAAGAGACCCACTTCAGACCTAGGGACACATACAGACTGAAAGTGAGGGGATGGAAAAAGATACTCTGTGCAATGGAAATCAAAAGAAAGCTGGAGTAGCAGTTCTCATATCAGACAAAATAGACTTTAAAAGAAAGACTATTACAGGAGACAAAGAGGGACACTACATAATGATCAATCCACGAAGAAGATATAACAATTGTAAATATTTATGCACCCAACATAGGAGCACCTCAATACATAAGGCAAATGCTAACAGCCATAGGGAAATCAACAGTAACACAATCATAGGAGGGGACTTTAACACACCACTTTCACCAATGGACAGATCATCCAAATGAAAATAAATAAGGAAACACAAGCTTTAAACGACACATTAAACCAGATGGATTTAATTGATATTTATAGGACATTCCATCCAAAAACAGCAAAATACACTTTCTTCTCAAGTGCTCATGAAACATTCTCCAGGATAGACCATATCTTGGGTCATAAATCAAGCCTTGGTAAACTTAAGAAAATTGAAATCATATCAAGTATCTTTTCCAACCACAATGCTATGAGACTAGATATCAATTACAGGAAAAAACTGTAAAAAATACAAACACATGGAGGCTAAATAATATGCTACTAAATAAGCAATAGATCACTGAAGAAATCAAAGAGGAAATCAAAAAGTACCTAGAAACAAATGACAATGAAAACACAATGACCCAAAACCTATGGGATGCAGCAAAATCAGGTCTAAGAGGGAAGTTTATAGCAATACAGTCCTACCTCAGGAAACAAGAAAAATCTCAAACAAACTAACCTTACACCTATAGAATTAGAGAAAGAAGAACAAAAAACCAAAGTTAGCAGAAGGAAAGAAATCATAAAGATCAGATTAGAAATAAATGAAAAAGAAATGAAGGAAACAATAGCAAAGATCAATAAAACTAAAAGCTGGTTTTTAGAGAAGATAAACAAAATTGATAAACCATTAGCCAGACTCATCAAGGAAAAAAGGGAGAAGACTCAAATCAACAGAAATAGAAATGAAAAAGGCGAAGTAACAACTGACACTGCAGAAATACAAAGGATCATGAGAGATTACTACAAGCAACTATACGCCAATAAATGGACAACCTGGAAGAAATGGACACATTCTTAGAAAAGCATAACCTTCTGAGACTGAACCAAAAGAAACAGAAAGTATAAACAGACCAATCACAAGCACTAAAATTGAAACTGTGATTAAAAATCTTCCAACAAACAAAAGTTCAGGACCAGATGGCTTCACAGGCTAATTCTATCAAACATTTAGGGAAGAGCTAACACCTATCCTTCTCAAACTCTTACAAAATATAACCAAGGGAGGGACATGTCCAAACTCATTCTACGAGGCCACCATCACCCTGGTACCAAAACCAGACAAAGATGTCACACACAAAAAAACTACAGGCCAATATCTCTGATGAATATAGATGCAAAACTCCTCGACAAAATACCAGCAAAGAGAATCCAACAGCACATTAAAAGGATCATACACCATGATCAAGTGGGGTTTATCCCAGGAATGCAAGGATTCTTCAATGCATGCAAATCAATCAATGTGATACACCATATTAACATACTGAAGGATAAAAACCATATGATCATCTCAGTAGATGCAGAAAAAGCTTTTGACAAAATTCAACACCGATTTATTATAAAAGCTCTCTAGAAAGTAGGCATAGAGGGAGCCTACCTCAACATAATAGAGGCCGTATATGACAAACCCACAGCCAATATTGTTGTCAATGGTGAAAAACTGAAACCATTTCCTCTAAGATCAGGAACAAGACAAGGCTACCCACTCTCACCACTGTTATTCAACATAGTTTTGGAAGTTTTAGCCACAGCAATTAGAGAAGAAAAAGAAATAAAAGTAATCCAAATTGGAAAAGAAGAAGTAAAACTGTCACTGTTTGCAGATGACATGATACTATACATAGAGAATCCTAAAGATGCTACCAGAAAACTACTAGAGCTAATGAATGAATTTGGTAGAGTAGCAGGATACAAAATTAATGCACAGAAATCGCTTGCATTCCTACACACTAATGATGAAAAGTCTGAAAGAGAAGTTAAGGAAACACTCCCATTTACCACTGCAACAAGAAGAATAAAATACCTAGGAATAAACCTACCTAGGGAGACAAAAGACCTGCATGCAGAAAACTATGAGACACTGATGAAAGAAATTAAAGATGATACAAACAGATGGAGAGATATACCATGTTCTTGGATTGGAAGAATCAACACTGTGAATATGACTATAGTACCCAAGGCAATCTACAGATTCACTGCAATCCCTATCAAACTACCAATGGCATTTCTCACAGAACTAGAACAGAAAATTGCACAATTTGTATGGAAACACAAAAGACCCCGAATATCCAAAGCAATCTTGAGAAAGGAAAACAGAGCTGGAGGAATCAGGCTCCCAGACCTCAGACTATACTACAAAGCTACATTAATCAAGACAGTATGGTACTGGCACAAAAACAGAAATATAGATCAATGGAACAGGATAGAAAGCCCAGAGATAAACCCAACACATATGGTCACCTTATCTTTGATAAAGGAGGCAAGAATATACAGTGGAGAAAAGACAGCCTCTTCAATAAGTGGTGCTGGGAAAACTGGACAGCTACATGTAAAAGGATGAAATTAGAACACTCCCTAACACCATACACAAAGATAAACTCAAAATGGATTAAAGACCTAAATGTAAGGCCAGATACTATGAAATTCTTAGAAGAAAACATAGGCAGAACACTTTATGACAAAATCACAGGAAGATCCTTTTTGACCCACCTCCTAGAAAAATGGAAATAAAAACAAAAATGAACAAATGGACCTAAAGAAACTTAAAAGCTTTTGCACAGCAAAGGAAACCATAAGCAAGATGAAAAGACAGCCCTCAGAATGGGAGAAAATATTAACAAATGAAGCAACTGACAAAAGATTAATCTCCAAAATATGCAAACAACTCATGCAGCTCAATATCAAAATAACAAACTACCCAATCCAAAAATGGGCAGAAGACCTAAATAGACATTTCTCCAAAGAAGATATACCAGCAAACACATGAAAGCATGCTCAACACCACTAATCATTAGAGAAATAGGAATCAAAACTACAATGAGGTATCACCTCACACCGGTCATAATGGCCATCATCAAAAATCTACAAACAATAAATGCTGGAGAGGGTACGGAACCATCTTGCACTGTTGGTGGGGATGTAAATTGATGCAGCCACTATGGAGAACAGTATGGAGGTTCCTTAAAGAACTAAAAATGGAACTACCATATGACCCAGCAATCCCACTACTGGGCATATACCCTGAGAAAACCATATTTCAAAAAGAGTCATGTACCACAGTGTTCATTACAGCACTGTTTACAATAACCAGGACATGGAAGCAACCTAACTCTCCATTGACGGATGAATGGATAAAGCAGGTGTGGCACATATATACAATGGAATATTAGTCAACCATAAAAGAAATGAAATTGAGTTATTTGTAGTTAGGTTGAGGAACCTAGAGTCTGTCATAGACAGTGAAGTAAGTCAGAAAGAGAAAAAGAAATACCATATGTTAATATATATATGGAATCTTAAAAAAAAAAAAGGTTCTTATGAACCTAGGGGCAGGACAGGATAAAGACTCAGACGTAGAGAGTAGACTTGAGGACACGTAGAGGGGGAAGGGCAAGCTGGGGCGAAGTGAGAGAATAGCATTGACATATATACGCTACCAAATGTAAAATAGATAGCTAGTGGGAAGCAGCCACACAGCACAGGGAGATCAACTAGGTGCTTTGTGACCACCTAGAGGGGTGGCATAGGGAGGGTGGGAGGGAGACGCAAGAGGGAGGGGATATGGGGATATACGTATGCATATAGCCGATTCACTTTGTTAGTCAGCAGAAACTAACGCAACATTGTGAAGCAATTATACTCCAATAAAGATATTAAAAAAAAAAGTTAACATGTTATGGGCTTATTATTGTTTTAAAAGGAAGGAACACATAAATATTTAAATCCTCTTCTAGTTCTATTTGCGAGCATGGTAAATATCTGTAGATGTAACCTGCACAAAAAAAACGCTCTTTATTGTGGTACTTAGTGATTTTTCAGCGTGAAGGAGTTCTAAGACCAAAAAGTTTGAGAACCACTGAGCTACTGGGTAAAGATGAACACTGCAGCATGACTTGTGAGGCGAGTAGCATAGCCCAAGGTTCTTAGGGTTTAACTGCCAGTGATAGAAGAATGAAAAGTTGCCGCAACTCAGTGTGGCTGCCTTTGAGAAGGAGACAGGCCTGCTAGATGTTCGCTCGAAATGGGATAGATGCATTCCGGGTGAATGATGGGGATAGGTATTCTGGTCCTTCTTCCAGTGGTATGATTTAAAAAATATTTTCGATCCAGGGCACTGCTTCATCTGTCTGCAGTGTCAGCATCTGGCACAGAGCCTGCCACACAGTGTGAACTAAACTGTTGGTTAAATGAATGAATGAACAGCCTGTCTCACATGTGCTCAGCCCCAGAGAAACGTTGAGCATCGCGAGCGTTTTCTGCGCGGCCAGCTTTGACACGGGCCTGCAAAACATAGTAGGGGCCATGTTCCTGTTTGTAACAAAACCAGTGATCTGTAGGTTTGATCTCTGTTTTGTGGAAAAATTGGCATTTCCACATCGTCAAGCCGTTCAAATCATTCTTAGTCACTGCAATTTTTGCTAAGGATGGGCCACTAACTTTACTAATTGAACTTTTATTTTAATGCCCAGCTGCCCTTGAAGGGTTATGTTCAGCTTCTGTCATCTATCACTATCCTGGTGGAACTGGTGGTAAAACTGGAGCTCGAAGGTTCCAGGGTAGCTCACTTCCTGCTGAAGCAGCCAACAGACATCGACCAGGTAAGCTCTGCTCTTGCCTCCATCCTAGACTCAGTTATAGTCCTTAAGCAAGCAGGAGTAATCTATTACTGTTCCCTCTGAGTGAAGGTTGAGTAATGTTTAAATAAAATATAAAATCCGTTTGAGTCAGAAATCCTGCACGTAAAAAAAAAAAAAAAAAAAAAAAGAAATCCTGCGCGTGAGACATTGTCTTCTGATTCTATTGAATATGTATTGATCTTATTGAGTCTTATCAAATGATATTAATGGATTACAATGATGGGTTGATTGATTTATGGACCAGTTGCATAAAATTTCATGGTAGGCTGTCTTTGAAGTTCTCTGTCTGGGCCCTTGTCATAATTTCTGTGTGTTTGGTGAAGTTAGTCCCAGATGTCAATTTCAACAGCTAATTCAGGGCCCGGGGAGCTGTTTCTTCTTTTTCTGGTTGATGAAGTTCTCTTAATGCGTGAAGTTTGATTTCCTCATGTTTGTTAGCACCTGTGAAGAGTAAAAATGCATCTTTGGAGGAGAAGAACCACAAATGCTTGTTGAATGAACTTGACCCTTTTGACCCTTAATAAACGAATTTGCCTTAAATGTTCAGGATGTAGTTGTCATACCGCATAGGTCATGAAGATAATAACAAAGAATGCAGAGATCAAGGCTATACACAAAACTACTAGGTGTTTTTTGAACCATGAGATTTTTGCAGATTTTTTCCCCCCAAAGAGAAGGCCCACGGCCGTTGATGTGTATTGGATGCGGAAATGCCTTCAATGTCTTTTCCCCCTGAATTATACCATCCCCGTCACCAGCAAAGACTGCAGAGACCAACTCTATGAGCCAGTCAGTGTAGCCACTCAGTCTGAATCTGGGTGCACTCTTTGTAGAACTGCTTAGATGAATCTCTGGTGGTCCTTGAAGATGTTTTATCTTCCTTCAGCAGACCGTTCCTAACGGTTTTAGTGGGGTCTCCGTTATTGGAGAGGAAAGTAAAGCTGAGAAGTGATAGAGAAAGTCCTCAGACTGGAATGTCTCTGCTCCCTGCTTTCCTGGGCTTCAGTTTTGACTTGAGATGCCTCCCGTCGGTGCTCACCACCTGTGTTTATCCCGTGTTGTAACTGCTGTCTCTGCTATGAGATTCCAGCATTTCAAGTCCTCTTGTGCCCTTGCGCCAGCGGCCAAGCGCTAAAATATCCAACACACAGGTGACAGCCGTTTATCTTCTCCTTAGAAGAAAGTCTGCTCTCTCTGGAGGTGCCTTTTGTTGAAGGTTGTTTTATTTTATTCTTTCCCTGCTATTTGAAGAGTTATAATGTGTTGAGACTGTTCTACTCATGTGATTAGTGAGACTCTGGAGCCTTTTTAGGGTGATGCTTCACTTTCTCCCCTTGCTGAAGATAGGCAAAAAAAGTTTTAAGCCTGAAAAGGTGCTCCGTCTGCAGTAGAGAAGTGTCTTTATTTAGCTGGGCATAGTGTGAAACACTTGAGAACTTTCTACTGTTGAAGACAGTCTGTGGAGAAGAACATCCCGTGAAGCTTGGATGAGAGCCGAAAGAGCAGCGCTGATGGCATTTAGATCGGAAGTGATTTTACCACCTTTCAGGCATTAAAGGGTCCAGAGCCATGAACGGATTTGGTATCATGAGTACATATGTTGCTTCATCTTGGATATTAATTTCAAGATTAGTCAGTTTGTGGTAGCAGCCTCATCTCACATCAGGAATTTATGGTATCTACTCTTGGAGGTGAAGACCAGACAAACGGATTATTTAACATTCTCCCTTGAATTTATCTCTCAGGTTCCTTTTTCACCAGCAAAATAGCAGGCTACAGATGTCATTTAATGCCCATGTGGCCTGGAGCAAGTTTAATCTCTCTGTGCCTCAATTTCCTTATTTGTGAAGTGGGGGAGATAATAATTGTACTTACCTCGGAGGGTTCTTGTGAAGGCTGCATGAAATACACATATAAAGGACCTACAGCAGTCCCAGCCGGTGCTGGATAAATGTTAGCAGCCATTATTGTTGCCAGTATTATTATTGTTGATTGTCAAGTAGTTTTAAGACTTGGTAATATGAATTCATGAATAGTGTTAAAAGACTCTAGACATCTCAGATCCCCTTTACATAGTTTTCAAGATTTCCTCTGAGAAAAGGGAATTTTCCCCCCTCTTAAAACTGAATTTAGTTTCAAAAAAGAATTCTGTACTCCCTATGTCTTTTTGCTTTAATTCTCCTTTTGTTTACATTTTTTAAAAAAAACTTCACTTTCTTAGTATTCAGAGTATTCAAGGTTATTCAAAACTTGGTTTATTAAAAAATCAATAGGACATTCTGCAATCAGTCCAAAAGGAAATGCTTATTGACTTACAAATGTTTCTCCTTTATGGTTATTTGTACTTTTTGGACTAGCTTAATTTATTAATAGTAAGCGTCATCATCCCTAATTATTAAAATAGCTATGAATGATTTGGCATCTACCCTAGGCCAGGCTGTGCTAAATGCTTTCCTTACGTTTTACCTCATAGCAGGTGTTTGAGGGTAGTTATCAGTAACTCCTTCTTGCAGGTGAGGGATTGAGGTTTAAAGAGATGGGGTAACTTGCCCCAAATCACGCAACTGGCAGTGGCAGACTCGGGGCTGGAGCCAGGCTGGGGTGACTGCACAGTAGGCATCCTTAGTTGCTCCTCTAATCAGCCTCCCGTTGACTGGTTTCCCAAACTCCTGTGAGTTCATAAGTGACTGATTTTAGTGATCTCAACCTGATGAGGCCATAAAAGAAGAGGTATCAGTGAGAACACGAGACAGAGTGGCATAGCCTAACATTGTACATTTTCACAAATGTTTTATTCTCAGCTAATGACCTAAAAAGTTAGTATTTTTTATTTTAACTCTGGAAGCACTAAAAAAAACCATAAAAAATGATTACAGTGCAAAAGAGAAGTGAGCTTTGCAGATCCAGCCATTGCTAATGACTTACCACTTGTTTTTCTCTAGTGAGGCTTGTCGAGAGAAAAAGTTATAAAGACTGAACTGCTTTTATGTAGTCTTTAGTACGGAAGAAAAGATTAAGCCACTGAAAATTGAGAGAAAATAAAAATCTCTACTCTTTTCTTTCCTTATGATGAATATGTTAAGTTGGTTTTTATGGTTTAAGTATATATTTCCTCATTTGTGAAATTTGAATAATGTTATTTACCTCGTCTGACTGTGAGTTAGATACCTTGCACAAAGCACCCAAGAGATTCTCAGTAAAAATTTGCTGTCACAATGACAGATAGTTTAGAAGGATCAGCTCTGAATACTGAAGAGGGCGGTTTATTTATGATGCATATTCAGTGTGTATATACATGTGATATATATGAATATGACTTAAAGCGATAAGGATTCGGTTGCTTTTTTTAGTGCAGTATGAAGTTTTGATGAGAGTGTCATCCTAGTAAGATAGGGACTAGCTAAAGTGTCTTCAGCTGAAGAACTTGAAGATTATTTGTACAGAATGTATATTTTTACAACTCAGAATTCATATTGCCTTGTAATCATCCACTAGAACCTTTAAATTGCTAGGAATTTGACCACAGCCTTTATGTTTAGAAAAATCAGTATCGGTTATTTGCAGAGAATAAGCTTATCTCTTTTGTGATTGAAGAAAGTTTTGATTTTTTTCCTGTGCCCTTAATAGGTTTTATTTATTTATTTTTTAAGAAAGAAAATGGAAATTTTTTTCAAGCCAAATTTGAGGATTTTATAAAACCTGGGAAGAGCATCTCAGAAAGCTCTGAGAACAATCCTGCCTGTTAGAAGTCAAGGCACAGTTATATGAGTTTTTTGAGACAAGAGAGCTGTACATTTAATGACGTGTTGACAGTTTACACAATCCAGATCTGAGCATCATCATGGTGGTGGGTCATGTGTCCTCTTACAAGATAAAGACGGAATGTTATCTTTTAAGGAATTGCCTTGTTGATGCTAGGAGAATGCTGCTTTTTTTTTGACTGAGCAGGTATTTCTGCTGCTGGGGGAGGTAAATAATCAAAACGTTGATTTGACATCTGTCACTTTTCCTTTATAGAGGGAATAAAAGTGGAGCTCAGGGCTTCCCTGGTGGCGCAGTGGTTGAGAGTCCGCCTGCCGATGCAGGGGACATGGGTTCGTGCCCCGGTCTGGGAAGATCCCACATGCCGCGGAGCGGCTGGGCCCGTGAGCCATGGCCGCTGAGCCTGCGCGTCCGGAGCCTGTGCTCCACAACGGGAGAGGCCACAACAGTGAGAGGCCTGCATACCGCAAAAAAAAAAACAGTGGAGCTCATGCTATTTTATTTATTTATTATTTTTAATTACTTTAAAATTTTTTATTTTTTAACGTCTTTATCAGTATCATTGCTTTGCAATGGTGTGTTAGTTTCTGCTGCATAACAAAGTGAATCAGTTATATGTACACATATATCCCCATATCCCCTCCCTCTTTATTTTAATATATAAATAAGTGTTTTGTATTTCAACAGAATTGTATGATTTGTAGTTAAATGCTCTTTGGGAAGTATTTTGCAAGACACAGATTATCTACTGTTGGAAACATGCAGACATGACTTTTATGAATATAGAGCTAGTACAGCTAGCTAGTGTAAAACAAAAGGACTAGGAGAGCTTTGCTGCTGATTGCTAGAAGGATGGATCCTGGGTCTCAGTCTCCCTGTCTGTAAAATGAAGAGGCTGGACTGGATTCCTTCTTCTAAGATTAGTTTCCATGAGCCTATGTCTTTTGTTTATATTCAGGAGTGTTAACAATTTCAGATTACATACTGAATACCACTCCCTTCCCTGAAGCAGAATTCAGTTATGAGCTAGATAAGCTTTTAGTTATAGGCTCTGAGCATCCTATTTTTAAAAACCTTACTGATCGTTTCTTATTATACAGGCAATTTATGTGTCTTTTACAGCAACCTGGACAGCCTTTTGGGCCATAGGTGGCGCTGTTGCACCTTTTAAAAGTCTTAATGTTCCTGTTTGTGGAAGACGACTTAGCCCACGTTCCTTTAATTTGACTTCTTTGTTTAGTGCTTCAGGATAGCACAATGTCCATTATGTCTGGATACCTGGACAAATTATTCTAGTTATATCTTATTTTTATTCTGTCATCTCAGTGTGAAAATTTCAGACTTGCTGTGCAAACAATGGTGAAATTGTACTTTTCTTCCAGTATTAGAAACCAGTGAGCCATGATTTTATAAAACAGATAGAAGTGGTCCCTGGAGCACCTTAAAGCTGAAAAACGTATTGAACTCCCTGAGTATTGAACCCACTGCTGTGTGTTAATTAGTGGGAGGTGATTTGGTTGCTGTATGAAGGAGCGTAGTTTTTTGACTTGGGTTTGAATGCACTTGCTACCACTTAGCCATGCGAACTTGAGTCAGTTCTTTCTGAGTTTTTCCCTTGTCTGTAAAATAGGGACACTAATATCTGCTTTGTAGAATTGTGAGAATAAGAAGTTATGTAAAGCGTTTAGCACAGTGGTTATCTCAAAAGAGCTCAAACCCTTAGCTATTGTTTTGTATGAAGCCACCATTTTATATAGTCTTTAGCAATTACTAAGGAATTAAAATAGAAAAAGCTGGTTTTATGACAAAAGATCCAATTAAGAAATGAGTAAAATATTTGAAGATGTTCAGTACTTCCTGTACTCATAATTTAGCAGCAGCCTCAGAATTAGAGCTGTTATACAGTCACCCTGAACGTTAAGCCACAGAATTTTGGGCTAATTAGTATATGTTGGGGCTTAAGTGGGCCCGGTAATTACACTCTTCTTTTCTCCACCAGCCAACTGAGAGATGAGATGAGAGAGTAGGCAGCGGGAGCTAAACGTCTCCTTTGTTACTGGTAAAGCCACATTCTCCGTGAACTTTAGGGCTTCAGGGAAATGGGTGTCTTAATACTCTATCCCGGAACTAGAGAGACTCATGCAGTCGCAGGCAGTTCTGGGCCACAGTGGGCCTTCCTATGAGGGGACCTGTCCCCGTCATGCTCAGGGCTGTCATGTCACAAAGCTGAGCATCCTGGGTGCTTCCTGAGGGTGGCCAGCACCCGGGGGGGAAGAATGGTTTCCCGTGCCCCACTTGTCTCCCACACTCCCTGAGCCCACTCCTCACTCCATTTGTGCGAGGAGGGCTAGCCGTGGGCCAGGGGTCAGGAGTGTTGAGGGAGAAGCCCTCCTCATGGCCCAGAGGAGTGGGAGGAAGCGTCCCCTGCCTCAGTTTGAACAGGTCGTGGAGTGGAAGAGAAGGGTGCTCCCCAGGAGTTTATAAATAGGGAAATAAGGATGTCCTCTGTGACTTAAACTAGCAAGGAAACATTAAAGATGATTAGAAGGGAGACAGGCGGGGCATGCTTCATAGTTAACATTTGTTGGGCACCTAAAATGTGCTGCATACTTTTCTAAGCACTTTGCAGAAACTAATTTAATCCTTTGATCCTCACAACAGCCAAGTGAGGTAGGTTTGATTATTTTCCCAACTTTACAGATGTGGAAATTGAGGCACAGAGAGGGTAAGTAATTTGACCAAGGTCACAGAGCTAGTAAGTGGCAGAGCTGGTATTTAAACCCTGGCAGTCTGGCTTCCAGGCTCTCAGAGATGGGCTTTGGGTTTTTAGAGGTATCAGCCTGTCTGTGGATCTCTATGTACATCTGTCCATTCGTCGGCCTGGAAAGGGTGGGAAAGGGAGAGTTACACAAGTGTTCACAGCTGTGCCTCGGCCACTGTCCATGCACCGTGACCAGCATTCATTGTGGTCTAGGCAGCAGGTCTGTCCCTGTAACAGAAATTTAGTCCATCAAGTTAATCTAGGAAATCCCTCTTGCTCTGCATCTGTCCGTGCTTGCCATGTGGCCTCCTGCCCATGATTGGGTCGTTGGAGAGAAAATGTGCTGATTGTTGAACTCCGATATTTTAGTCTGATCGATAATTTTATGTCTCCTGTTACATTAGTAAGTTAAACCTCTGTTTCTTTTTTCTTTTGGTCACACCCTGCGGCATGCATGATCTTAGTTCCCCTACCAGGGATAGAACCCGTGCCCTCTGTGTTGGGCGTGCGGAAGGGAAGTCCCAGCCTCTGACTTTCTTACACCAGTCTCTTATGACTTTGGTTAATGTGAAATCAGTCAGTTGGAGGCTGATGGTGCTGATAATATCATTTCTGAGCACATTGAGGTACTCCTGTCTGTGGAGACCTGGCTGGAGGGCGCTCCTTTTTCTCACTGTGATTTCTTCAGACAGCACCAATTATTATCTCCCCACCCCCTCACACACACAATGAGGTGAGAAGCCTTCTGAGTAGGCCAGGTAATCAGATAGCAAAGTCGACGGGTCAGTAGACTGTTGCGTACCTCGAAGTGGGTTTAATAAAAGGAAAGGGCTTCCAGGGAGTCCAATTAGATGTTAAAGTTCATTTGGTAAAAGCTGTCCATTTTTTGTGGTTGAGCTTGTTCTTTGCTGTTCGAAAAGATTGGATTAGATGGATTAGCTTAAAAGGCAGAAAAGGATCGTTTCAGGTGGTATTAATACATCCACACCAGTGAGAAGTGATAGTTGACCGCCTGTGTGAGGCTTGAGACAGAAAGATTTTTACAAGCTTCATTAAACAACGTTAAAAGCTCTGCAATCTCAGTGTACTTAGCATGGGGCCCGGTTCATCCCTGGACGCCCTAAGAGGTCGAGTCATTGATGATTGTGATTATGACTCTGAGGCATCGAAAAAGTCCCCATCATATTCCCTATTCAAAGGACATGGCACAGTATAACATATTTGACCAGGTTTTTCACTGAACAGGAAGTTTTTAGCACTATCTGGAAATCTCACATTCCCCAAGCTTCCACACGGCTCAGTGTCCCCTCAGTGCAGATCCGTCAGCACTCGTCGTGGGCATGTCGTAGAGTGTGTGATGGTG
Source organism: Delphinapterus leucas (assembly GCF_059928025.1). Lineage (NCBI taxonomy): Eukaryota > Metazoa > Chordata > Mammalia > Artiodactyla > Monodontidae > Delphinapterus > Delphinapterus leucas. Next base: position 3,170,510 of record NC_143145.1, read on the forward strand.
CCGCATCCCTGGCTCCGCATCCGCCCCGCAGGCTTTCTCATCCCCATGTACCTCGTAGGGTTGCCCTGACAATCACACATGATGGTTGTCAAGCACTGTGTTTGGCATATAGTCAGTATCCAGTAGAAAGCACCTGTTTTTTTTATTATAATCGTGGCTTCTAGATGGCAGTGATTTTTAGTCTGCATGTAAAAACGGAGATTGCGATACACAAAGTAGCTCTTAAGTAGCATCATGGGACCTATTCTCTATGGACGATTGAAAACATATGCTATTTCAGTAAGAATATATGTTATTGGGACATACCTTTCTGAATCTTGTTAACATGTTTAAAAATGATCATAGCTGGGCTTCCCAGGTGGCGCAGTGGTTGAGAGTCCGCCTGCCGATGCAGGGGACGTGGGTTCATGCCCCGGTCTGGGAAGATCCCACATGCCGCGGAGCGGCTGGGCCCGTGAGCCATGGCCGCTGAGCCTGCGCGTCCAGAGCCTGTGCTCCACAACGGGAGAGGCCACAACAGTGAGAGGCCCGCGTACCGCAAGCAAAAAAAAAAAAAAAAAAGATCATAGCTAATGATAAGCAGGACTCTTGAACCCAGTTCCTCTTAGGGTATGTTTTGCCATCATGGGAAATTACATTCTATAGAGAAGGCTAATTGGGTCTCGTTGATATTTGGATGGTTTAATAGATGATCAAGGCTTTCAAAAGCTTCTTGATAATAATGAAGTTAACTGTTTTGTGTTGTAAACTAACTACAGAGCTACCTTCCAAAAGTTAGAAATCCTTAGCTTGTGAAATGTCCAGTAAATCAGTGTGTATGTGTGTCTGTGTGAATGTGTGTGTGTGTGGGTGTGTGTGCGCACGCACGTGTGATTTTATTTAGGAAGGAGAAGTAAGTTCCATATAGCCTTCTGATACCTTTCTTCTTCAGGCTAAAGTGTGGGCGTATATTTATACAAATAAATTGATATTCTTCTGTCACTTGGTTTATTTGTGGGAATAAGAAATTCTCATACTTGTTTCAGAAGAGTTAGGGAGTATAAGCTTGGAAGGTGGGAAGGGAGAGAGATAGGGAAGCACTTTACAGTTTGTGCAGGATATGAGAAATAGTTTTTCTTCTCTTTTTTTCCTTCTAAAGCATAAAGGCACTGAATTGTAACATACTCTTACTCAGAATTGCTTTTCTGATCAGATACAAGTGTCTCATATGTTTTGAGGCTATGTGAATTATGAAATGTGATTTAGCAGTTATCTTTAAAAGTAGTTTTGTTTTTCAAATAAAAGACCATAATCTGTTCTTTCTTCCAGGGGCACAAGAAGTTCTCATTGATCCAGGTACATGATCTATGTGCTTAGTTTCTTTTGGTTATTTTTTTAAGTGCTTGTTTCATGGTGGTGTGAATGAATGGTTAAAATTTCTGGATTATGATCTTTGGAACATACTGATTTAAGTAACTTTAAATCAGAACTGTTACAAACCTGATTGTTGTTTGTTCCTTGTTTCATGGGGCACCCTATTGATTTATGTTGTTTGTCGAAGAGGGAAATTCTTCCTCTAGCATGGTTAAGTGGATGATTTGCAGTGTGCTTTTAAAATTCTCTGAATGCATTGAGCATGCCTGTCCAGTTAATTTCGAATTTACTCATAGTAATGACTCTGCTCTGATCCTGTGGCTTATGCTCCTCTCAGTGTGAATTTGAATTCTCTGTTGCATTTTGTATGTGTGTTCTTAACAGGGAAAGAAAGACATTTTGCATTTTTTACAGAGGTGGGTTTTCCTTTCCCCTCTTAATGCCTTCTGTAATTCATACAGCAAAAATCTCTTTTATTGCAGTGCTTAATTATTTCGTAATGAGCTCTATTGTTTTCTGCCTTAATCGGACAATGGCAAAGAATAATAATAAAAAATGAAAACCCTCCCTTCCTTTGAAGGATGGAAATCAGATGGTCATGCTTACACATGCTTTGTGACCAACACATTTACTTTCATCTCATTGTGTATCTTGAGTTTGAAATGAAATTGCTTCAGGTTTGTAGATTTTTGTTTTAACATTTGTGTTGCATTCTTTCTCTAGGCTGACGTTTCCTGATGGAGCTTGTGGAAAGTGTTTTCCTTCCTAGAGGAAGGAAAACAAATGTTTTGCTTTGTTTTTAGGAGACCTGAGTTGCTGATGAGAAAGCAGTTGAGGGTGGGCTGAGGAACTGAATGATACTCCCTCACCTCCCATCCAAAACTGATGAACGATGAAATCAGTGTTAGATGTATTGGTATTTGAGCAATAGAAGTTAACGAGCCCAGACTGGCTAGTTATGCCTGATGGAAAGTACGGGATTCCCTTGCAGGAGAATTAGGTGCTTCTACCAAGTAGAAGTAGCTTAGAGCTGTCAGAAAAATCAGTCATATGTTGAGATTAAAAAAAGAATATAATATTTTTTATTTCTGAAACTTTTCAAATAAGGTTGTATAGAGCTGAAATTGAGTTTCGAGTGCTGGGAGTAAAGTCAGGGTGGTTCTGTGGGGCTTTTGTTCAGGGAGAGAGTGAGGCTGGCAGGAAGGGACGCAGAGCCAGGGTTTGGCATCCCAGGACGCCCTCTATTACGGTTTCAAGTGAGAAGCATGCAGACTCTATCTTCCCTGAGGGAGAGCAAGGAGAGAGTTGAGATTCTGCCCGCCCCCACCCCCCCCTACCCCCACCCCCCACCCCACCCCCCCACCCCACCCCCCACCCCCGTACCCCCACCCCCCACCCCACCTCCACCCCCCCGTACCCCCCACCCCCACCCCCCCGTACCCCCCACCCCCCCACCCCCCGTACCCCCCCCCCACCAGTTCACCTGGAGCCCTTCTAGCCTCTGCTCACAGGGCTTGTCCCAGGACTGGCTGCAGCCTTCTCTTCACTTGCCAATGTCTCATCTGCCTTTCAGACGTTAGTCTCTTCTCTGCCCTTTAAACCCTGGCACATGTGTTGGAGGGGAATCACTTCACGCCTCCTGGGAGCAGTGTGCTGTGACTCTCCTTAGTCTCTGCTAGTGTTCTCTTGGGGGTGGCAAAATTGTTCGGCTCTATAGAAAACCCAGCACGAAATTGTATCACTTTCATTTTATTTTTGAACTTTAAATGGATAAATTATTTGAAGGAAACTGTTTCAGAGTTTTTGCTGCCTGCTTTCCCCACAACCATTTCAAAGGCCAGAAGGAGGAGTTTGACCATCTCGGGAAGAGCTTCTCCAATCACTTCTAGCAGCTCAGCTTCCGAGCCCTTGATGGGCATTTGAAACAGAATGCTTCTTGGTCTCACACTGTTGTTTCTTGTCATTTCTGACTATTGCATGTACATTCAACAGCTGTTTCAAGTGAAGTGATCTTTTGTCCAATTTCAGTTAACTCAAATTTGCTTTTCCCATTTTAATGTTGACAGGAGTTTCTTCTTCCTAGAATGAAAATTAGCAATTTGCACTTACTACGTGAAGGCACTGGTCCGAGGTGCTTTTTTTTCTTAACAGTTTTAATACAATTTACCCATTAAAATATACAGAGGTTTTTACTCTATGACCAGAGTTGTGTATCACCATCAATCTTGGACATTTTCATCACCCCAGCAAGAAGCCCCGTACAGATTATCAGTCACCACCCATTTCCCCCATCCTCCCCCAGCCCCAGGCAACCACTCTTCTGTCTCTGGATTTGCCTGTTCTGGACATTTCGTATAAATGGAATCATACAGCTTGTAGTCTTTTATGACCGACTTCTTTCACTTAGCATAATGTTTTCAAGGTTTGTCCGTGTTGTGTCACGGATCAGTACTTCACGTTTTGTTTTTGCTGAATAATATTTCACCATATGGATAGACCACTTTTTGTTTACCCCTTCATCAGCTGATGGACATTTGAATTGGTTCTACTTTTTGGCTGTTATGAGTAATGGTGCTGTTAACATTCATATATGTTTTTATGTGGACGTATGTTTTCAGTTCTCTTATGCATATGCCTAGGAATTAGAATTACAGGGTCATACGGTAACTAAATGTTTAACTATTTGAGGAACTGCCAGATTGTTTTCCAAAGCGGCTGTGCTGTTTTACTTTCTCAGCAGCAGTGTATGAGAGTTCCAATTTCTCAATGTCCTCATCAATGCTTGTTATTCACTTTTCTTTTGTTTTGGCAGTTCTATAACTTTGCTTAACAATCAGCAGTTAGTTCTCATCCACATTAACTGTCTTTAGGTCTTTGATAATGGTGGCAGGTACATAGGTAACCGAGGTACAGAGCTTGTCTGGTGCATCTTCATCTTCATTATGTTTCTGGAGAGCTGCACATGGATACAATACGGGACATCCCTTATTCCTTTGGCGCAGACAGCTTTGTGGAGCCTGGTGTCGATGCGCACATCTGGAGTTCCCATCTCCTTCATGGCAAATTTCCGGATTTCTTTGAGTGCCCGAGGGGCACGCTTCTTGAAACCCACTCCAGGGATGCTCTTGTGAATGTTGAGAGTGTATTTTCTGGTCGTCACCTCGTTGACGGCAGACTGGCCCTTCTTCTTGCCACCCTTCTTTGTGGGAGCCGTCTAAACCCAGTCGACAAGAAGGCTCAGAGTGGAGTGGGACAAAGCCAGGCCAAGTCTTCCCTCCCAGCTGGCCTCATGCAACCGCCCTCGGGGCTCCTGGAGCCCCAGGTCAGGGTGTTATCATTTTTTTGATTATAGCTGTTCCAGTGAGGGTGAAGTGGTTTCTCCTTGTAGTTTTTTTTTTGTTGTCATTTAAAATGGAAATAGAATTTTTATTTGTATTTGTGTATATTTACTAATGTTAAAATATCATAAAAGTTTGCCATAATATATATATTTTTTTCTTTTTTAAAAATTTTTATTGGATTATAGTTGATTTACAATGTTGTGTTAGTTTCGGGTGTACAGCAAAGTGAATCAGTTACACATATGCATATACCCACTCTTTTTTTAAGATTCTTTTCCCATATAGGCCATTACGGAGTATTGAGTATAGTTCCCTGTGCTACACAGTAGGTTCTTTTTAGTTATCTATTTTATATATATAGTAGTGTGTATATGTCAATCCCAATCTCCCAATTTATCCCTCCCCCCACATTCCCTGGTAACCATAAGTTTGTTTTCTACATCTGTGACTCTACTTCTGTTCTGTAAATAAGTTCATTTGTACCTTTTTTTAGATTCCACATGTAAGCAATATCATAGGATATTTGTCTTTCTGTGTCTGACTTTACTCAGTATCACAGTCTCTAGATCCATCCACGTGGCTGCAAATGGCATTATTACAATCTTTTTTTTTACGGCTGAGTAATATTCCATTGTCTGTATGTACCATCTCTCTTTTTTTTTTTTTTCGGTACGCGGGCCTCTCACTGTCATGGCCTCTCCCGTTGCGGAGCACAGGCTCCGGACGTGCAGTCTCAGCGGCCATGGCTCACGGGCCCAGCCGCTTTGCGGCATGTGGGATCTTCCCGGACCGGGGCATGAACCCGTGTCCCCTGCATTGGCAGGCGGACTCTCAAGCACTGCGCCACCAGGGAAGCCCTGTACCATCTCTTCTTTATCCATTCTCTGTTGAGGGACATTTAGGTTGCTTCCATGTCCGGGCTATTGTAAATAGTGCAGCAACGAACATAGGGGTGTGTGTATCTTTTCAAATTATGGTTTTCTCCGCCTCCTTGTAGTTTTGATTTGATTTCCCTTATAGCTATTGATATTGAGCATCTTTTTCTTTTTTTTCTTTTTCTTTATTTCTGGTACACGGGCCTCTCACTTGTGGCCTCTCCTGTAGCGGAGCACAGGCTCCGGACGTGCAGGCTCAGTGGCCATGGCTCACGGGCCCAGCCACTCTGTGGCATGTGAGATCTTCCCGGACCGGGGCACGAACCCATGTCCCCTGCATTGGCAGGTGGACTCTCAACCACTGTGCCACCAGGGAAGCCCCCTTTTTCTTTTTTAAAAAATTATTTAATTAATTAATTTATTTCTGGCTGCGTTGGGTCTTCGTTGCTGCCTGCAGGCTTTTTCTAGCTGTGGCGAGAGGGGGCTACTCTTTGTTGCTGTGAGCGAGCTTCTCGTTGTGGTGGCTTCTCTTGTTGCAGAGCACGGGCTCTAGGTGTGTGGGCTTCAGTAGTTGTGGCACACAGGCTCACTAGTTGTGGCTCAGGGGCTCCAGAGTACAGGCTCAGTAGCTGTGGTGCACAGGCTTAGTTGCTCTCCAGCAGGTGGAATCTTCCCGGACCAGGGCTTGAACCCGTGTCCCCTGCATTGCCAGGCAGATTCTTAAGCACTGCACCACCACGGAAGCCCTTGAGCATCTTTTTCATTGTGCTTATAGGCCATTTGTACAATTTCCTTGAAAAATGTCTTTTCACATCCTTTATCCATTTTTTAACAAATATCTTTATTGGAGTATAATTGCTTTACAATGGTGTGTTAGTTTCCTTTGTATAACAAAGGGAATCAGCTAAGTGCATACGTATATCCCCATATCTACTCTGTCTTGTGTCTCCCTCCCACCCTCCCTATCCAACCCCTCTAGTTGGACACAAAGCACTGAGCTGATCTCCCTGTGCTATACAGCTGCTCCCCACTTACATTTGGTAGTGTATATATGTCAGTGCCACTCTCGCACTTTGTCCCAGCTTACCCTTCCCCCTCCCCGTGTCCTCAAGTCCATTCTCTACATCTGCGTCTTTATTCCTGTCCTGCCCCTAGGTTCTTCAGAACCTTTTTCTTTTTTTTTTTTTGATTCCATATATATGTGTTAGCATACGGTATTTGTCTTTCTCTTTCTGACTTACTTCACTCTGTATGACAGACTCTAGGTCCATCCACCTCACTACAGATAACTCAATTTCGTTTCTTATTATGGTTGAGTAATATTCCATTGTATATATGTGCCCCACGTTCTTTATCCATTCATCTGTCGATGGACACTTAGGTTGCTTCCATGTCCTGGCTATTGTGAATAGAGCTGCAATGAACATTGTGGTGCATGACTCTTTTTGAATTATGGTTTTCTCAGAGTATATGCCCAGTAGTGGGAATGCTGGGTCATATGGTAGTTATATTTTTAGTTCTTTAAGGAACCTCCATACTGTTCTCCATAGTGGCTGTATCAATTTACATTCCCACCAACAGTGCAAGAGGGTTCCCTTTTCTCCACACCGTCTCCAGCATTTATTGTTTGTAGATTTTTTGATGATGGCCATTCTGACCGGTGTGAGGTGCTACCTCATTGTAGTTTTGATTCCCATTTCTCTAATGATTAGTGATGTTGAGCATCTTTTCATGTGTTTGTTGGCAATCTGTATATCTTCTTTGGAAAAATGTCTATTTAGGTCTTCTGCCCATTTTTGGATGGGGTAGTTTGTTTTTTTGATATTGAGCTGCATGAGCTGCTTGTATATTTTGGAGATTAATCCTTTGTCAGTTGCCTCATTTGCAAATATTTACACCATTCTGAGGATTGTCTTTTCGTTTTGTTTGTGGTTTCCTTTGCTGTGCAAAAGCTTTTAAGTTTCATTAGGTCCCATTTTTTGTTTTTATTTCCATTTCTCTAGGAGGTGGGTCAAAAAGGATCTTGCTGTGATTTATGTCATAGAGTGTTCTACCTATGTTTTCCTCTAAGAGTTTTATAGTGTCTGACCTTACGCTTAGGTCTTTAATCCATTTTGACTTTATTTTTGTGTATGGTGTTAGGGAATGTTCTAATTTCATTCTTTTACATGTAGCTGTCCAGTTTTCCCAGCACCACTTATTGAAGAGGCTATCCTTTCTCCACTGTACATTCCTGCCTCCTTTATCAAAGATAAGGTGACCATATGCGCGTGGGTTTATCTCTGGGCTTTCTATCCTGTTCTATTGATCTATATATCTGTTTTTATGCCAGTACCATAGTGTCTTGATTAATGTAGCTTTGTAGTATAGTCTGAAGTCTGGGAGCCTGATTCCTCCAGCTCTGTTTTCCTTTCTCAAGATTGCTTTGGCTATTCGGGGTCTTCTGTGTTTTCATACAAATTGTGCAGTTTTCTGTTCTAGTTCTGTGAGAAATGCCATTGGTAGTTTGATAGGGATTGCATTGAATCTGTAGATTGCTTTGGGATGTATAGTCATTTTCACAATGTTGATTCTTCCAATCCAAGAACATGGTATATCTCTCCATCTGTTTGTATCATCTTTAATTTCTTTCATCAGTGTCTCATAGTTTTCTGCATGCAGGTCTTTTGTCTCCCTAGGTAGGTTTATTCCTAGGTATTTTATTCTTCTTGTTGCAGTGGTAAATGGGAGTGTTTCCTTAACTTCTCTTTCAGATTTTTCATCATTAGTGTATAGGAATGCAAACAATTCCTGTGCATTAATTTTGTATCCTACTACTCTACCAAATTTATTGATTACCTCTAGTAGTTTTCTGGTAGCATCTTTACGATTCTCTATGTATAGTATCATGTCATCTGCAAACAGTGACAGTTTTACTTCTTTTCCGACTTGGATTCCTTTTCTTTCTTTTTCTTCTCTAATTGCTGTGGCTAAAACTTCCAAAACTATGTTGAATAACAGTGGTGAGAGTGGGTAACCTTGTCTTGTTCCTGATCTTAGAGGAAATGGTTTCAGTTTTTCACCATTGAGAACGGTGTTGGCTGTGGATTTGTCATATATGGCCTCTATTATGTTGAGGTAGGTTCCCTCTATGCCTTCTTTCTGCAGAGTTTTTGTCATAAATAGGTGTTGAATTTTGTCAAAAGCTTTTTCTGCATCTATTGAGATGATATGGTTTTTATCCTTCAGTATGTTAATATGGTGTATCACATTGTTTGATTTGCGTGTATTGAAGAATCCTTCAATTCCTGCATTCCTGGGATAAACCCCACTTGATCATGGTGTATGTCCTTTTAATGTGCTGTTGGATTCTGTTTGCTAGTATTTTGTTGAGGAGTTTTGCATCTATGTTCATCAGAGATATTGGCCTGTAGTTTTCTTTTTTTGTGACATCTTTGTCTGGTTTTGGTATCAGTTATGGTGGCTTCTTAGAATGGGTTTGGACGTGTTCCTCCCTCTGCTATATTTTGTAAGAGTTTGAGAAGGATAGGTGTTAGCTCTTCTCTAAATGTTTGATAGAATTTGCCTGTGAAGCCATCTGGTCCTGGGCTTTTCTGTTGGAAGATTTTTTTTTTTTTTGCAGTACATGGGCCTGTTAGTGTTGTGGCTTCTCCCATAGCGGAGCACAGGCTCCAGATGCGCAGGCTCAGCGGCCATGGCTCATGGGCCTAGCCGCTCCGCGGCATGTGGGATCTTCCCGGGCCAGGGCATGAACCCGTTTCCCCTGCATCGGCAGGCAGACTGTCAACCAGTGCGCCACCAGGGAAGCCCCTTGTTGGAAGATTTTTAATCACAGTTTCAATTTCAGTGCTTGTGATTGGTCTGTTTATATATTCTATTTCTTCCTGGTTCAGTCTCGGAAGGTTGTGCTTTTCTAAGAATGTGTCCATTTCTTCCAGGTTGTCCATTTTATTGGCATATAGTTGCTTGTAGTAATCTCTCATGATCCTTTGTATTTCTGCAGTGTCAGTTGTTACTGCTCCTCTTTCATTTCTAATTCTGTTGATTTGAGTCTTCTCCCTTTTTTTCTTGATGAGTTTGGCTAATGGTTTATCAATTTTGTTTTTCTACTCAAAGAACCAGCTTTTAGTTTTATTGATATTTGCTATTGTTTCCTTCATTTCTTTTTCATTTATTTCTAATCTGATCTTTATGATTTCTTTCCTTCTGCTAACTTTGGGGTTTTTTTGTTCTTCTTTCTGTAATTGCTTTAGGTGTAAGTTTAGGTTGTTTATTTGAGATGTTTCTTGTTTCCTGAGGTAGGATTGTATTGCTATAAACTTCCCTCTTAGAACTGCTTTTGCTGCATCCCATAGGTTTTTGGGTCATCGTGTTTTCATTGTCATTTGTTTCTAGGTATTTTTGGATTTCCTCTTTGATTTCTTCAGTGATCTCTTGGTTATTTAGTAGTGTATTGCTTAGCCTCCATGTGTTTTTATTTTTTACAGATTTTTTCCTGTAATTGATGTCTAGTGTCATAGTGTTGTGGTTGGAAAAGATACTTGATACGAGTTCAATTTTCTTAAATTTACCAAGGCTTGATTTGTGACCCAAGATATGATCCAGCCTGGAGAGTTTTCCATGAGCACTTGAGAAGAAAGTGTATTTTGTTGTTTTTTGATGGAATGTCCTATAAATATCAATTAAGTCCATCTTGTTTGTTTTTTTTTTTTTTTTGTGGTACGTGGGCCTCTCACTGCCGCGGCCTCTCCTGCTGTGGAGCGCAGGCTCAACGGCCACGGCTCCCGCGCCCAGCCGCTCTGCGGCATGTGGGATCCTCCCAGACTGGGGCAGGAACCCGCATCCCCTGCATCAGCAGGCGGACTCTCAACCACTGCACCACCAGGGAAGCCCAAGTCCATCTTGTTTAATGTGTCATTTAAAGCTTGTGTTTCCTTATTTATTTTCAGTTTGGATGATCTGTCCATTGGTGAAAGCGGGGTGCTAAAAGTCCCCTACTATTGTGTTACTGTTGATTTCCCCTTTTATGGCTGTTAGCATTTGCCTTATGTATTGAGGTGCTCCTATGTTGGGTGCATAAATATTTACAATTGTTATATCTTCTTCTTGGATTGATCCCTTGATCATTATGTAGTGTTCTTTTTGTCTCTTTTGTAATAGTCTTTTAAAGTCTGTTTTGTCTGATATGAGAATTGCTACTCCAGCTTTCTTTTTTTTTTTTTGTGGTACGCGGGCCTCTTAATGTTTTGGCCTCTCCCGTTGCAGAACACAGGCTCCGGACTCGCAGGCTCAGCGGCCATGGCTCATGGGCCCAGCCGCTCTGTGGCATGTGGGATCTTACCGGACCGGGGCACGAACCCGTGTCCCCTGCATCGGCGGCAGACTCTCAACCACTGCACCACCAGGGAAGCTCTCCAGCTTTCTTTTGATTTCCAGTTGCATGGAATATCTTTTTCCATCCCCTCACTTTCAGTGTGTATGTGTCCCTAGGTCTGACGTTGGTCTCTTGTAGACAGCATATGTACTGGTCTTGTTTTTGTATCCATTCAGCCAGTCTATGTCTTTTGGTTGGAGCATTTAATCCAATTACATTTAAGGTAATTATCTATATGTATGTTCCTCTTACCATTTTCTTAATTGTTTCAGGTTTGTTACTGTAGGTCTTTTCCTTCTTTTGTGTTTCCTGCCTTGAGAAGTTCCTTTAGCATTTATTGTAAAGCTGGTTTGGTGGTGCTGAATTCTCTTACCTTTTGATTGTCTGTAAAGGGTTTAATTTCTCCGTGGAATCTGAATGAGATCCTTTCTGGATCACTGAAAGGTCTTTTTAGATCCTTTATCCATTTTTAATTGAGTTATTTGTCTTTTTACTGTTGAGTTGTAAAATTTCTTTTTATATTGTAGATACAAGTTCCTTATCAGATATATGGTTTACAAAAATTTTCTCCTATTCTGTGTGTTGTTTTTTCACTTTGTTGATGGTATCCTTTGAAGCATAGAAGTTTTAAGTTTTGATGAAGTCCACTTTATCTAACTTTTCTTTGTTGCTTGTGCTTTTGGTGTCATATCTAAGATCTGAGGTATTTTAAAAGCAATTTAATTCTTACAACAGTTCTAGGAGATAGGTACTGTTGTTATCCCCCGTCTGTAGATGAGGAAAATGAGATGCAGAAAAGTTCATTGACTTGTCATGGGTACAGCTAGTCAGTGGTGATGTGGGAATTCACACCCACACATTTGTCTCCAGCGTCTGTTCTCTTAACTACCATAGTCTATTCCTTTCTGTAGGAATGGTTAATTAAAAAGCCTTTACTTCTTTGATTTCTTACTATTTTTTTCTCATTAGGGACCTCATCTCTTTCTTTATAATACTTTGCAGAACTCAGTGTAGTTTTATTTTAGGTCTAATGTAGGCGGAAGCATTGCTATCAGTTAATACCGCATTACTTACCCTCCAGTGATGATTGTTGCTAATTGACCTAATAAAGTCATACTTAATTTAACTCTTTTCTGGTCATTACACTAAAAGAAGAGTCATGGCTACTGAATGCTCTAAGAAAGTATATGATTTATTTTATTTTGCTAACCAATGAAAGAAAAACCCCAGTGTTGACATAGGTTGTAAATTTTCCAGAATAGGGTCATTGTCTTCCTTATATTTCATTTTGTTTGGTCACAGTGTCTAGATAGTGCCTTATTGTCTGGCAGATTAGTTAGAGCATGGTGCTCATGAATCATTGTAATGACAGAATTTTGACAACAGTATCTGTTGCTTCACAAGAAAAAAGATAATCTAGAAATACTGCACAGATTTATTTTAAAAGCCTGGAATTTTGAGAAGAGTTCCACAAACCATACAAAGGTATTTTCATTAATTTTAACTCTATCTTAGACACGTTATGGTTACATAGCAGAGTAAGTTTATGAACTAGATTTGACAGGAGAAGTGTAATATTGATTATTTGTTTTAATTAAAATATTATGCTTTGGGGCTTCCCTGGTGGCGCAGTGGTTGAGAATCTGCCTACCAATGCAGGGGACACAGGTTCAAGCCCTGGTCTGTGAGGATCCCACATGCCGCGGAGCAACTAGGCCTGTGAGCCACAACTACTGAGCCTGCGCGTCTGGAGGTTGTGCTCCACAACAAGAGGCCGCAACAGTGAGAGGCTCGCGCACCACGATGAAGAGTGGCCCCCGCTCGCTGCAACTAGAGAAAGCCCTCACACAGAAACGAAGACCCAACACAGCAAAATATAAATAAATAAAATAAAAAAATATATATTATGCTTTGGATAAAGTAATTTAGTGCCCATGAATAAACAAAAATAAGTTTGCATTTATATATGACAGCGGGGCAGCCTTCCTACATATATATGTTTTGATCTGTTTTTGGAGTATTTTTATAGCTTTTCAACAATGTTCTAACTTTACAATTCTATTTATTTTTTGTTATTATTTTTTAATATTAAAAAATTTTTCGTTTATTTATTTATTTATTTTTGGCCTCGTTGGCTCTTCATTGCTGCTTGAGGGCTTTGTCTAGTTGCAGTGAGTGGGGGCTACCCTTGTTATTCTCCTTTCTTTATGGTTTTGCCGTTCTTTCTCCTGCATCATTTGTCTCTGTTTTATTCCCTCTTATTTCTTTTTTATTTTTTTAAAATTAATTAATTAAATTTATTTTTGGCTGCATTGGGTCCTTGTTGCTGCGTGCGGGCTTTCTCTAAGTTGTGGCGAGCTGAGGCTTCTTATTGCAGTGGCTTCTCCTCTTGCGGAGCACGGGCTCTTAGGCATGCAGGCTTCAGTAGTTGTGGCTCATGGGCTTAGTTGCTCCGTGGCATGTGGGATCTTCCTAGACCAGGGCTCGAACCTGTGCCCCCTGCACTGGCAGACGGATTCCTAACCACTGTGCCACCAGGGAAGTCCCATTCCCTCTTACTTCTGCTTCATTTTACTTTTGTTGACTTTCTAGCTTGTGCCTCCTATACAGTCTTGCACATAATAGGAACTCAGTAACTTTCTCTTGAATGAATTATTAAACTGTTGTTGGACTGATACTGGGGAGCCCTTGTGATGATTTTTTTTTTTTCAGCTTTTCCCCACTTCTTAACTATGCTCTTTCTTTTCCTTTTCTCTAGCCTGGGTTTCAGCCTGCCTGTGGCATTGATTTTTCCTGTCTATAGACTCCTTGTTTCACTGGTTCACAATAATGTTACATGTGGGCTGTCAAAACTTTATAGGTGTCAAGAAAGATCAAATCCATTGCATACTAGTATTTTTAGAGTGTGTTATTCTTTTATTGAGTGAAATTAAATTAGTCTGACCCACTAAGCTCTCCCGTGAGCTATGCTTTTTTTACCTTCTTACAGGTTATATTCTTCTGGGTTTCTGCATATGCTTTTTTCCCCTGGCCTCTGTACTGGAGTTAAGTAAATCATTAAGGGAATGCCCATTATCAGTGGTGTCTTTTTTTTTTTTAAATATGGAGGGAAAATTTGTTCCTTCTCCCTGGTTGGGGGCTTCTTGGATGAGGTGAGGTACCATAGGAAGAATGAAGAGCCCACCTCATTCTGATTCCCACTCTTTCCCTTCCATTCTCCAAGGGAAAAGAGTAAAATTCAACAATATGAAGACAAATTATTAGAACTAATGAGATAAATCAAGATAACCTATCATCTATTAAATATTATTTCATGCCAGAAGCAAAGGTATTGTAAACATGAAAAACACACAAAGCAGGATAGTACTGTGGTTAAAAATACAGGCCCGGGGATTCCCTGGTGGCACAGTGGTTGGGAGTCCGCCTGCCGATGCAGGGGACACGGGTTCGTGCCCTGGTCCGGGAGGATACCACGTGCCTTGGAGTGGCTGGGCCCGTGAGCCATGGCCGCTGGGCCTGCGCGTCTGGAGCCTGTGCTCCGTGACGGGAGAGGCCACGGCAGTGAGAGGCCTGCGTACCGCAAAAAAAAAAGAAAAAGAAAATACAGGCCCGGGTTCAAATCCTGCTCTGGAGTAAACGGCTCTGTATATCCAGCTCCTACTACTGGAGAGCTAGTAGGAATGCTCAGCCTCTTTAGGACCTGTTTCCTCCCCTGCAGAAACGGTGCTCGCTAGGAGCCTCCCCCGCATAACGCTGCCATGGGTTGTAAATGAGGACACGCATGGATGTCCCCACATAGGTTCTGACTCCTTGTTAGTGCAGAATGACATAGTTTTTGCTGTGATGGCCTTACGACCACCCAGTGTAGATTCTCAGTGCTCCAAAGGGTTGCCTTGTGGCTTGGAGATGGACTTCTCAATTCTGTAAGGACCCAAGGATTGTGTCATTGGGCCTTGCTGATTTGAATCTATTCTTTAGAAAGTAAATATTTTAGATTTTTTTCAGGCATGCATGCCCTTTTCTTTTATTATTTATAGTTCTACCCTCTTATCTCTTGCTGTGATTTTCACAAAATCTGTAGAAACACAAAATCCTAAGCCACCTGTCTCTTCCCAGTTCTCTGTTATGGCTCTTTCTTCCCTGACTAGAAGAGGATTTTGCGTAGGAAATGTTCTTTGTTCCTCTTTGCTTAGAGTCTCTCTGTCCGTCTGCCCATCTTTCACCTGTCCATCTGTCCATTTATCTATCCACTTATTCTTCTGTCTTGTTCCAAAAAGCATTTGAGGCAGCATACAGAATAACAAAATACCAAGAGAGCAGGTGAGAAAATGGGACCAAGTTTAGACAGCAAGGCGAGGCGATGAGCTTGTGTGAAGGTTGCGGGCCGTGTGAGACACATCCTTTGCCCCGTGAGTTCTAAGATAACAGCACATGTGTGCCTGAGTCTCCCAGTAGACATGAGGGGAACAGAATTTGTTGGATTTGCTCAGTGTCCCTGAAATAAACAAGTGGCTTAGGAGAAGCCCAGCTTTTCCTGCTATGAGGCTAACGAGAGTATTTTTTGAGTGTTCTCTGAAATCAAAGAGTATTTCACCTTTTTCTTGTCAGAGTTCTATGTGTAGTTGGTTACATTCTATAAACGGACATGTCTCCAGAGCTCTTGCCCCTGTGAGTTTGATGGCTGGGGAATTAGGTGGCTCTGCTTATTGACAGGGGTTGGCCAGAAACAGAAAATGACAGCCTCAGAAAGGACGCCAGTATTTGTAAGCTATGTGTTTTTGTGCTGTATAGTTCAGAAAATACTTTCACATAGTTTATCTCCATTTGAGGGTGCAGTCTGGTTTCTGGTAGCATTAAGAGAAGAGCTTAGTGCTGGGAGATAATGCACACTGACTGCATTGCTGTCAAGGCAACTAAGCTAGTTATTATAGACATGTTACTTTTATATAATGCATTTCATGTTCTTTAATAAAAAGTTTCAACAGGGAGGAAAACTTATTCTGAGTTAATTAACATTTAATACAATGCTTTGATGGTAAGACTATTATAGGGAGTGTATAAGCTGTGAAGACTTTAAAAATGGTTTCATTATTTAAATTTCAGTTGGGAATATTCAAGCTTTATCTTATTTGTGCCCTTCTTTTAAAATAACAAAGAAACAAGACGGAAAAAGCAAAAGATTATTTCTTTTCTTTCTCTCGGTTTGCAGGTGCCCTCACCACTAATGGCATCAATCCAGATACCAGCGCTGAGATTGGGCGGGCTAAGAACTGCCTTAGCCCTGAAGACATAATTGACAAATACAAGGAGGCCATTTCCTATTACAGCAAGGTGATTTTACTCTGTAGATCCTTTATGTGACTGTGTTGTTTTAATCAGAAGTTCCTGTTTTACATTGTGTAATGCTGCTGCAGTACCTCCTAAGTATTTGTTTCTGTAAGTATTCATGTAGTATTCCCCAATGCATAATACTATATGCCTAAAAATGGTTTTTGTTGATTAAAAGTCATGTATATTTAATTTAATAAGTCTGAAAATAGGAGAAAAAGAGGCTATTATAGCCCTGCTACTCAGGGATAACGTTTAAAAATTTTTTTAAAAATTTTTTATTTAAGAAGTTTTTAAATTTTTTGGCCATGCCGCACGGCATGCGGGATCCTAATTCCCCGACCAGGGGTCGAACCTGCGTCCCCCCATTGCAGTGGAAGCACGGAGTCTCAACCACTGGACTGCCAGGGAAGTCCTCAGAGATAACATTTTTTAAAAATAATTAATTAATTAATTAATTAATTAATTTTTGGCTGTGTTGGGTCTTCGTTGCTGCGTGCAGGCTTTCTCTAGTTGCGGCAAGTGGGGGCTACTCTTCGTTGCAGTGCGTGGGCTTCTCATTGCGGTGGCTTCTCTTGTTGCAGAGCACAGGCTCCAGGCGCGTGGGCTTCAGTGGTTATGGCACACGGGCTCAGTAGTTGTGGCTTGCAGGCTCTAGAGTGTAGGCTCAGTAGTTGTGGCGCATGGGTTTAGTTGCTCCGTGGCATGTGGGATCTTCCCGGACCAGGGCTCGAACCCATGTCCCCTACATTGGTGGGTGGATTCTTAACCACTGCACCACCAGGGAAGCCTGGAGATAACATTTTTAATATCTATTTTCTGTTCTTTTTGTCGATGTATATCATCTATATCATAAAATGGTGAGCATTCTGTACTTCTTTACTGTGTGGAGACCTACATTTTTCATTTGGCAAATTATGCGTTTTTCTGCGTTATTGAATCTTCACTTTTTCACTCTTAGAAAAAAATGTTTGAACATTCTTGTACATATATTCTTTTGTTCTTGTATGAGTATTCCTTTAGTTAAGATTTCTGGAAATTTAGTCACTGGATATGACATTTACATTTATCATAGGTTACTTTCAAGTTACTCTCCAAATTCCTTCTCCAACAGGGAATGAAAAGATGTAGAATTACTCATTTAACCAATTCTCTATTACTGAATATTATTTTCCTTCAATTTTTCTTTCCACCGTTGTAAACAGTGCTGTGATAAATGCCGTGATGGATAAATCTTTTTGGACTGATTTTTTTTTTTTAAAAGGAAACAATTCCCAGAAGTGGACTTGAGTCAAAAAGTGTGCATATATTTTTTAGAGTTTACATATACATTGCTGTATCGTCCTCCAAAAAGCTTTATAACAGTTTGTTCTCCCACAAACAGACACTGTCCTTTTAAAATATTTGCCAATATGATGAGCGAAAGTAATTTTTCATTGTTTTAGTTTGCATTTGATGACCAGTGAGGTATTGAACATTGTTCATGTATTAGCCAATTGCATTTTTAAAATGAATTACCCGTTTTTGTCCTTTGCATACATTTAAATTAGGGAGCATTTCTTATTGCTTTGTGATAGCTCTTTGTAAATCATGGATATTAGCTTCTTTTCTGTCATTGACATATATTGCAGATCTTTTTCTTGATGTTGCTTGCCTTTTGTTTATGAGGTTTTTCATTTTGGTTGTGGTCAAAAATGTTTTTAATATAGTAAATCTTTTCCTTATGGGTTTTCTCTTTGGTTTTATTCTTAGAAATACCTTCTTACAGAGCTTTTCTGCTGATCTGCTGACACTTTGTAAATAAGACCTAAGAAATTACTGGCTATAAAATCCTTACTGTTATAGTTTGTCCTCGAGTTCCCTACGTATGGGATGCTAAGGCTATATAAGGCTAGATCTGAACAAAGATAGGAGGGTTGTCTGTGGTGCTGGACCCTTCCTAATGGAATGAGATTTCCACCTTAGTTTTGGAGTCAGACAGACCTGAGTTCAAATCCTGCCTTTACCAATTACTAGCTTTGTGACCTTGGGCAAGAAACTTTACTTTTTGGGACCCTATTTTCTTTATCTGTAAATAAGTTCCGTATTCATTTTAGGGGTTTGCTTTAGAATTGAATGAGATAATTCCCTCATTTATTTCTAAAATATTGATTGCATAGTTCTATGCTGGTGCCTTGGTAGATGATTACTAGGGACTCAGCAGTGAAAATGGGGCCCTGCATCAGAGAGCTTATGTTCCAGGAGAATGCTTGTAAAAGACTAGGTATGTAGTAGCCTTTTAGTAAATGTCCGTTCTTTTCCTGATTCCCATTGATTCTGTATATCTTTCTACTAACATATGAACAGTTTTTTATGATTGCAATTTAAATTTCATTGTAATATTTAAAATATTTAACTATAACCAAAATATGTGAAAAAAAATGAGTTGACTTCTATTTTCGCTTCAGTAGAAGTTATTTTTAAGACTTTTGAAGGAAAGGAAATAATTATATTTCAATGAAATCAAGTCCTTGTTAGATTCTTTGTGTGGTGTCGTTAAATGGTATATAAAATTGATAGACTCTGACTTCAGTATTGGTAGTTAGGTAAGTATAGTTTCTTTTCGTGCTGTCTTTGATAAATTACATGTAATATATCACAGATTCTGTGCCTGTTACACATTGGAAATGAGGAAACAGTGGAGACCTGCTCTTTCTGGCACAGTAATTTCTTTTCCCACCTTACAAATAATTTTAGTAAGAAATATGGGCAATTGGATATTTTTGCTTCTTCATAATTGATAAGTGGGCAGACTGCATGTTCATGGGTGGTTATGCCAGGCAGGCCTTGGGGTCTCAGCAAACACTTGCTGGGGGGTGGCTGACTCCACAGCACGTTTAACGCCTCGGTGAGTGTTGGTGGGGGGTCTCTCAGCCTCGGGCGCTCTTCAGGCACCAGAATACATGGATTTACCTCAGAAGCCTCTTCCCCAGCTGCAGGAAGTCTTTTCAGATACATCAGATGAAAACCACTCCCGCTCAGGGTAATTAGGAAAAAAAAATAAAAAGGGCAGAAGAACAGGGAGCATGGAGGGCTTCGAGTTGGGGCCTCGGGAAAGAGGAAGGCACAGAGCAGGGGGGCCTGGGCTCCAGAGCCAGCTTCTGGGCCTGTCCTCACGTCTGAGCCACACAGCTTTCACGTGGGCAAGGCCAGCTCTCCTGGCTGGATGTCACCTCGTGCAGAACCTTGAGAGGTGAAGATGAGATTGGAGAAGTTCTCGCCGGGATCATTACTGAGTGGCTGTGTGAAGCCCACGGTACCTTTTCTGTTCATGTATCTTCATTTGTCCTTCCTCTCAGGATCTGAGAAGTAGGAACAGGTAACTCAGAGAGATAAGCAGAAAGACATCAAACGTGCCAAGAGAGGACAGGTACAGTGATACAAGGAGCTAGAACTTTTGTAACAAAGTAACATGAATTGGCAACTACTGCATCAAAGCTGCAGGTGTGCGAGAGTCTAAGAATGTTTTCGAGCAGGAGATTAAGTGGAAGTGAATAGCAAAGTTTCCATTGATAACATTTTGAAATTTTGTAGAATATCCAGCGACTGTTGGTTGTATTATTTGAATGAACGCAAACATATCTATATGGGCATTTATAGGTTCACTCAATCCCACCAACCCCTTCTGCCCCCTTAAGGGATAGACTTTCTCAAACACAAAGTCCCTCCCTTGGGTGGGGACATGCTGCTCAGTGTCACTGAGTCCCTGTGGTACCGCCTGCACGACCTGACACAAACACCTCTCATCTTCTCTTTTGACCCTGCAGTATAAGAACGCCGGGGTGATTGAGTTAGAAGCGTGTGTCAAGGCCGTCCGTGTCCTCGCCATTCAGAAGCGGAGCATGGAAGCTTCGGAATTTCTCCAGAATGCAGTCTACATCAACCTTCGACAGGTGGGTGTGTGTCCTGCTATGAGTGGAAGAATTAACGCGGTTTTCCTGGAGCTTATTCACCAAAAGACCATCTGATTTTGCTGTGCTAGCATTCAGTATGGTTAAAACTCTGGAGTCAGAACTTGAAACTTTGATTAAGGGAGTTGTTTTACCTCTTTGTATTATGGTCTTTTACCCTCAAAATTCAGAATTCTGTTCTTTCAAAATTTTTTTTGATTGGAGAAACGACTTTGCTCTCACCAGCTTTGCGACCTTGGACAAGCTTAATGCCTTATCACCTTACATTTGTCACTTGTGAAGCTATTCCATTTGTGACCCTGTCTGGGTTGTTCATGTTATAAAACATGAAGTGTGTGAAAGTACTTTGTACAACTCCTTTTACACCTAAGGCATTCCACAACTATTACTTGAATCTGGATGTGTTTTTAATAAGACAAAATCATTAGAACATTTAGTTGCAGGTTGCTACTGCAAAATCCCCAAATCAATAATCTAGCCAAACGTCTACAATCTTTCTAATCTACCTTGGATTTTTATGGCCAGGGCAACCAAGACTCAAAAGTGAAGCAGTTTGGTTAAGGACCCAGGACTAGGGTTACAATACCGGTTACTGTAATTGAGCAGATCTTTACTGAGCATGGCATTGTGCCAGGAGGGGGCGTAGAGGTGGAGAAGGCAGAGTCTTCTCTCATTAAGCTGACAGTTTTGTGGCAAAGGTAGACATTCACCAGGTGAAGAACTTGGAGTTTATTCTAAGAACAGTGGTTTTTAAAAGAAAGGTCTTAAAAGTACAGGAATGATGGGATCCCCTTTGTGTGGAGTAGGGTAAGCATGGTGAGGGAGGCCAGGTGGGAGGCTCTTGAGGAGTCCAGGTGGGCAGTGTAGGCGGCTTCACCTGAGTGGTGGTGGGATGGTCAATGGAAAAAAGCCAGCAGATCGAAGATGTGTTTAGGGGGTGAAAAGGAAGGGATTAATGATGTATGTGAGGGCAGACAGAATAACACCCAGGTTTCTGGCTTGATTAATTAGGTAAATGATGGTCATGCTGTGCTCAGAGAAGGGAAAGCTGCAGAGGGAGTTTGAGGGCAACGCTGGTGGATTCAGTTGTGGATATAATGAAAAGACTGTAAAATATGTGGGTCTGGGAGGCTCAGGTGAGAGAGAGGGTAGTGGGTGGAGGGGAGGGGAGAGAGACTTCACAATCATTTTGTATTTTGAACATGTAAGAGAGAATGAGTAATAAGACACACATGCCTCTATCATCTAGGTTTAACGTATTAACATTTTACCATATTGACAGCAGAGGTTCTTAATTTTTTTTTTAAATTAATTTATTTTTGGCTGCGTTGGGTCTTCATTGCTGCACGCGGGCTTTCTCTAGTTGTGGCGAGCAGGGACTACTCTTCATTGCGTTGCGCGGGCTCCTCATTGCGGTGGCTTCTCTTGTTGCAGAGCACGGGCTCTAGGCATGCGGGCTTCAGTAGTTGTGGCATGCCGGCTCTAGAGCGCAGGCTCAGTAGTTGTGGCACACAGGCTTAGTTTGCTCTGCGGCATGTGGGATCTTCCTGGACCAGGGCTCGAACCCGTGTCCCCTGCATCGGCAGGTGGACTCTCAACCACTGCGCCAGCAGGGAAGCCCAGAGGTTCTTAATTTTTAAAATAGAAATAAAGCAATGGCGTTAATGAAGGTCTTAGCGTTGATGTGTATGCTGCTCATACATATTTTGATACCTCATATGTTTATAACCACAATCTATAAAAAGTTAACTATTTTAGCATAATAGTTTAGCACAGGGACTCGGAATACACACTGCTGGGGCCTGAATCTGGCTTAGCCCCTTGGGTAAATTAGCCTCTCTGTGCCTTGGTTTCCTCTTCTGTGAAGGTTGTTACTGCACCCCCGGGACACTGGGAGGGAGGCAGCTGAAGGGAGTGAGGAGTGGCAGCTGCCAGCCTAACACTGAAGGGAGAGACAAAAGCAGAATCAAGCGAATAAACCGAGTACAAACAAACCAAAAAGAGAAAAAAATCCCACAATGTTTGGAGCCATTTAGTGTAAGGGAAACAACACTACGTGGACTCAAAGCTGCTGAGCATGGCGGTATCACGGATGGGAATGCGTCATCAGGAAAGGGTTGAGAAAAGGTGTTTTGGTTTCCCTTGATGTTTCTGGTAAAGATGGGCAGGAAAAGTGAAAACCCACCACTTGACGGTGAAGCTTCAGTTTTATGGGAAACTGAGCGAAGGGTGGAAACCAGCCGTCAGCAGTGCTGGCAAAGGCACAGACATCTGGGTTGGATCCATCACTCACCACGATTTCCGGGTGACCTGCTGGGTGTGAGCTCTGAGCTGGGCAGTACGTTTGCAGGGATGACCAGGGCGTAATCCCTGGCTCTTAGGCTGCTGGTCCAAAGAGCAGCCCTGGGCACATGCAGATCTAGTGGGACAGCTTGGGATGCGGCCCGGGGACTGCTGTGCTGAGGGTGAGAGGAGGGCTCCCCAGAGTGGTTTCCCTGCAAAGAGCAGAAACAATCCATCTACAGGGGCTGAAGAGCCTCTGAGCAGGGACCAGGTGCGAAGGCGTGACCTGGCTCGAGCACGGAGGGCTTGGGGAGCCGGAAGTCGTTTGGTGGCCTGAGCGGTTTTGTTGCTGAGGGACAGTGGATGGAAAAGGTGCTTAAAAGGCAGACCTGTTATAGGTCGTGAGTCAAAGCAAAGAAACGTGGACCTGTCAGGCAGGCACGAGAGAACCCTGTGGGTGTGGGGATCCAGCTGGGGCGTCATGCTGGAGTGAGGAGCAGCGTCGTGGGCCTGTGTGCAGACCCCGCTTTGCCACTTATTAGCTGCGTGACCTTGAGCATAATCCTCCATATCTCTCGATATTTTCATCTGTCAAATGATGAAATAACGAACTCATGGTGATCAGGAGTAGTTTAGTTCAGATTCTCT
The DNA here is from genome assembly GCF_059928025.1 of Delphinapterus leucas. Taxonomy (NCBI): domain Eukaryota; kingdom Metazoa; phylum Chordata; class Mammalia; order Artiodactyla; family Monodontidae; genus Delphinapterus; species Delphinapterus leucas. The sequence continues at coordinate 3,193,662 of NC_143145.1, forward strand.
GTGTCTAGTCCTGTCTAGTGTTGCCCTGCAGTTACCCAGTAGCCGCTCTTATACTCAGGCCAGAGGGCGTGGAGGGACATCTGGGGGGCGGGGGGATGCATTTAAAAGCATGCTGAAGAACTGCAGGCAGTTTGGTGGAGGGTTGGGTGTGGGAGGGACTTGGGAGACTTAGTGTCCTAAGACTTGCTCGCCCTTACGGACCGGAGTTGGCTTTGCAAATTAATGTTGAACATTTGGGCTTTTGGCGAAGCTGTTTTCACAGGTGGGTGTATACACAGCATATTTTATAAGATCAGATGCTTTTATTTAATGTGTGGGAATTTGCAGCTGTTGGGAACAGCCCCTTCTCTGTTGGCCTGGTCTTCGTAGAACACTAGGGGTCAGCAGAGCCGTGCGGAGGGTCAGTGGCGCGCCCTGCTGCCGCGGGTGTGGGCCTTTAGAGTCCTCCCCAACTCGATGCTGTGCTGGAGTTGACTCATCTCCGTATCTGGTTGCCAGCTGAGCGGACAGCAAAATAATGAGTTCTGGTGGGATTTTTCTTTTTTTTAATTTTTAAATTAAACAATTTTTAAAATTTTATTATTTTTTAATAGATCTTTTTTTTTTTTTGTGGTACATGGGCCTCTCACTATTGTGGCCTCAGCGGCCATGGCTCACGGGCCCAGCCGCTCTGCAGCATGTGGGATCTCCCCGGATCGGGGCACGAACCCGTGCAGGCGGACTCTCAACCACTGTGCCACCAGGGAAGCCCTTTAATAGATCTTTATTGGAGTGTAATTGCTCCACAACACTGTGTCAGTTTCTGTTGTACAACACAGTGAATCAGCCATATGCATACATATATCCCCATATCCCCTCCCTCTTGAGCCTCCCTCCCACCCTCCCTATCCCACCCCTCTAGGTCCTTGCAAAGCACCCAGCTGATCTCCCTGTGCTATGCGGCTGCTTCCCTCTTCAGTAAGTGGTGCTGGGAAAACTGGACAGCTACATGTGAAAGAATGAAATTAGAACATTCCCTAATACCATACACAAAAATAAACTCAAAATGGATTGAAGACCTAAATGTAAGACCGGACGTTATAAAACTCTTAGAGGAAAACATAGGAAAAACACTCTTTGACATAAACCACAGCAAAATCTTTTTTGACCCACCTCCTAGAGTAATGAAAATAAAAACAAAAATAAACAAATGAGACCTAATTAAACTTAAAAGCTTTTGCACAGCAAAGGAAACCATAAACAAGACAAAAAGACAACCCTCAGAATGGGAGAAAATATTTGCAAATGAAACAACGGACAAAGGATTAATCTCCAAAATATACAAACAGCTTATGGAGCTTAATATCGAAAAAAAATCCAATCAAAATATGGGCAGAAGACCTAAATAGACATTTCACCAAAGAAGACATACAGATAGCCAAGAAGCGCATGAAAAGATGCTCAACATCACTAATCATTAGAGAAATGCAAATCAAAACTACAATGAGATATTACCTCACACTGGTTAGAATGGGCATAATCAGAAAATCTACAAACAACAAATGCTGGAGAGGGTGTGGAGAAAAGGGAACCCTCTTGCACTGTTGGTGGGAATGTAAATTGATACAGCCACTATGGAGAACAGTACGGAGGTTCCTTAAATAACTAAGAATTCCTTAAAAAACTAAGTTCCTGAAAAAACTAACAGTATGGAGGTTCCTTAAAAAACTAAAAATAGAGCTCCCCTGGTGGTGCAGTGGTTGAGAGTCTGCCTGCCGATGCAGGGCACACGGGTTCGTGCCCCGGTCCGGGAGGATCCCACATGCCGCAGAGCGGCTGGGCCCGTGAGCCATGGCCGCTGAGCCTGCGCGTCCGGAGCCTGTGCTCCGCAACGGGAGAGGCCACAACAGTGAGAGGCCCGCGTACTGCCAAAAAACAAACAAACAAAAAAACTAAAAATAGAATTACCATATGACCCAGCAATCCCACTACTGGGCATATATATACTCTGAGAAAACCATAATTCAAATAGACACTGGTGGGATTTTATAATGACAGTAACAAAGAGGGATCTATAGTTTTTCTGAACCAGGACAAGGTTTTGGTTCTTGGTCAAGTGTGTTCCATTGTAGAACTGATGAGTTGTGCCTGTTCTGGGACTGATTTTGGCTAATCTGGAAACTTTGGAAGGAACCAAGATGGAATTATTGCAGGTGCCTTCTGCCTTAAGAAGCCCTGTGCAAATGTAAAAAATGAAAAAGAATACGTTTGGATCTAGTGGTATTGGGAAGGGTTTGTGCACGTTGCAGGAGTGTTCAAGGCAGAACTTCTCTTTGTGAGCGGGAACATGGATCCACCTGTCTTGTCTTTCGTTGTTTACGAGAGTAGTTTATGGTAATTAGCTCTGACAAACGGCTGCGTGCATTGCATTTAACAGCTGGCTGTCTGCAGATTTGTCTGTCGAACACATAGATTTCACAGGCACGTAGATTTCACAGGTCAGGTAGAAGTGAGAGAGAAGGAACGCGAACCTTGGCAGCCCAGATTCAGGTTTCAACCGCCATTTCCCCTCCGTGTGACCTTGGACTGGAATGTAACCTCCCTTAGCCTGTTTGTGAATCTGTAAAATGGGAATGATAATATTCACTTCTTCCTGGATTTGTTGTAAGTTGTATCAATAAATAGTATTATAACACATGTAGAGCACTTCACACACTGCTTGGCACTTAGAAAGCCCCACCGGTGACGTGTCAGAGCAATAAAGGCAGCTCGTGTTTGTTGGACCGCTAGCAGACACTTGACTAGGTTGTGAATTTGGTTATTTCCTTCTACCTTTGTAACTCTGTGTGCTAAGTGCGTTTATTCCTGTTGATAGAAGAGGAGCCTCAGGGTAAAGAAGATTTTGTAATTTGTCCCAAGTCAGACCATAATTTCGGGTGCAGGGGCCTAGTTAAAGCATGCTTGTTTGGGTTTTCCCTTCTCTACGTTCTGTACTGGAGGCCGGGTGCTAGGCCCTGGGCCCACTGTCTTGTAGTCCGAGAATATTCAGCAATGCAGCCAAACAGACAGGGTCCTGCGCTGCTTGAGCAAAATGTCCGGAGGGGGACACAGGTGCTAAATAGATAAATGTAAAAACAAATGACTAGAAAATGTGATCAGCTCTGTAGAGGAAAAGAACATGCCTTGCCCTGCAGAGCTGGGGAATTTTCTAGTCGGTGCTGCTCTGGTGGTATTAATCTCAGTAAAATACGTTCTGTTACCAAAGACAAAACGGCAAAGCATCTGTTCTCAGGTAAACTAAAACCCGCTGACGATACTACTAATTAAGCAGCCAGCTTGTTGCCGGCACTTACCTAGGGGTAAACAGGTTGCGGCCATAATCATCACGGCAACTGTGCTCACTGGTTTTATTGAACCCAGATTTAGAGGTGAGGAAATCGAGGCTGGGGTGTTTGCTGCGTGCCCGTGATTACCTTGTAAATGCTACCACTGGTCTTCAGATCTAGTTCACCATGGCTCCAAAGTCTGAGCTCTGTGAACTGCGTCGTGTAGCTTCCCCGCAAACAACCCAGATGACTGAAATTAATTTTCTTCATTAGTAGGAAATGTAAGTGACCATAAGAGAAAGAGGTCGTAAGGAATTGTTTGGAAAACTAGAGAAAAGCCCAGCACTTTACCAGCTGTGGGAGCATGCTCTAGGACCAGTGTCTATTCAACCCAGCACCCGGCACCTCCTGCAGATCTGATGTTCAGGAATGACTGAGCCATTTGATAACGTTTTGGCTCATGACACACTGTTGGTTAGAACCTGCGGCCTCTTTGTCCCTGGTTAATTTTCTCTTCAAAGCCATTTACATTTCCTGCGGGCTACTCCACTCAGATGTAAGAATAGCCTCTTTAAACTTCCTGATGCAGTCCCTTAATGAAGCTTGTTGCTAAGGGAACCTAGCAAAAGCCCGGTAGATATGCACATAATAATGGTAACCTCAGAACTTTGTCCATTTAAACTCAGAATCAGAGGGATGGGAGATTCAGGAAAGGCTTTCTGAGATAGAAGGGGGAAAGTGTAAGGATGCAGCCCAGGTTAGATGGAGACATCTCGGTCCTAGCCGGCAGGGTGCCCGGCTTTCAGGATGGTGTGTGGGGAACGCAGAGCTCTCACAAAGAAAACGGTTGGATGGGGAGGGAGGAAAGTCAAGTTCTTTATTGGAGAAGGAAAAAGAGAGAGGGAACTGAAAACTTGCTGGTCGAACAGGGGAGTCTGGAATATGGCTTGACGTCCTTGCATTTAGGAGAGAGGAGTTTTGTGGGGACCAGCGTAGGAAGGAATCTCTCTCTGTGGGAAGCCGATGCAGCAGAGAAATGGGCAGATCCAGGGGGCCCCAGCTGGGTGAGCTGCCCGCCAAGCCAAGGTGTTGGGCTGCCTCCATAATCTGGCGCTTCAGGCCCGGGTTTGCAGACCAGTACAGTGATGAGAGAGGGAGAGGGCTGGCAGGAAGGGCAAGGCAGAGGCCGGGGCACGGGCTGCGGGCATGTGCTTGTTGCACTTAACACGGGGGGTCTGAGAAGGATGCTCGATGGTGAGAAGGATGTTTTGGACTTTCCGCGTGGGACGCGCCAGCAGCTGACACAGATGCTTATCCCACAGGCGTTATGGCTCCTGTAGCTCATCTTCTACTTTTTGCTTCAGCTGCCAGGGATCTTGGAGCTGAATCTATAGTCGGCCTCTGTTAATTACCCCTGCCTCATGGCGTGCATTTTTGTGACTTCACCTGCCCCTTGTTTCATTTAAGTATTAAATCCCCATTTTTGACCCTCGTTTTTGTTTTTTTTGTTGTTATTGTTGTTGTGTTTAAAAAATTGATTTAGATCCTCGTTAAGAATGAAGCCAAAAGGAAATAAATGTGTACACAGACTATATCACAGACACGGCTTTTAAAAATTCTGAGCTGTTACCTAGTAGTTACATTGCTGGCCTGTAGTCGTGATTAAACAGAAGTTGTTATTACTACATCATGGGGTGGTTGGGAAAATACGGTTAGGTTGTAGATGAAAGAAAAATTTTTGTAAGCCATGAAGTCTTAATTTAAGTCCAAGTTAGGTGTGGTTATTATTAACAGTTCTTTGTCTAGTTACCTGGTTACCTGGTTCTATATATTTTGTGTTTTGAGAAGTTAATGTATTTGATGAAAGTCCCTGCCCAAATTCCAGTGTCTTTCCCTTTCTCTTTCCCTTCTCTGCATCTTATGTGCTAGGTAGCAAATACCTTTGTTCCAGAGAATATGGGCCTTCTTAGCAAAAGGACAGGGTGAGCTTGGAGAGATGGGGCTCAGAGAAGGCCTTGGAGCTTCCATGTCGGTGCTTCTCTGGATCCTGCCCTGTCAGTGCACTAACTCAGCTTCCCTTTTCCTTCATGTTTCATTGGGCCTCTGTTTTATGAAAAAGCTTTTTTATGTTTCCTTTTTCACTTGTAAGATTCTTTCACATGCTTTTTACTTTCCTCTGTGTGCTTCAGCTCTCTGAGGAGGAGAAGATCCAGCGGTACAGCATCCTCTCTGAGCTCTACGAGTTGATCGGCTTCCACCGCAAGTCCGCCTTCTTCAAGCGCGTGGCCGCCATGCAGTGCGTGGCCCCAAGCATCTCAGAGCCTGGCTGGAGGGCCTGCTACAAACTTCTCCTCGAGACGCTTCCTGGCTACAGTCTGTCGCTGGATCCGCAAGACTTCAACAAAGGTACTAGAGCTGAAAGTTGCTTCAGTCCAATTAATGGTGCGTCCAATTAATGGGCCCTGCTCTGCCTGTCGGACACGATGACTGGTGCTGGCGTGCAAAGGTGACTAAGCTCTCCTGCACTTGGGTACTTTTGATAGATCACAACAGAACGTAGCGGTGCTCTGCATGCGGGCTGGCATTCTTAAATCTGTGTGCCGGTTGGAAATCTCCCCTGAGCTCACTGACGTGTGTCCTCCTTGAAACATCTTAAATACCTAATGAATCCTACTTACCTCATGTGATTTAGCCAATTTGCAAAAATCAACCAATCTAGAATAAGTCCTGGGGTATATGTGTACAAGTACAGGTATGCATTTGGTGATAAATCCTTATACTGCAATGTCAATGCAGGGTAGTATGTGTTAAACATAGCTCTGAGTCTAATAACAAGTGCACACAAGTGTGATGCCCAGTGTCAGGCAAAGGGTGATTCTCAGGCGAAAAAAAATGGTTGATGGCCGTTTAAGGCAGGACATGCAGAGCACTTTCCTCCAACTCACGTCCAGAGCCAGCAGGCCTGGCCTGCTAGACGGGGAGAGAACTGCGGGGCCGTCTACGTTCCTGTCCCACCAGGGCAAAGACAGTCCTCTGGCATGTGTTTTATGTGGTCATGTGTGCCGGCCTGAGGGGCCCATGGTCCGAGTGATGAGTCTGTTCTGCTCTTGGGTAGTTCTGATTACTGGGTCTCTCCATGAAAGAATTACGAATCCCCTTCCTGCTTGCCTTACCTCCCGGGGACGGTGTGTCTGCTTTCCCTTTGTGTCCACCTCCTCAGTAATGATTTGTCGCGCTCTTGCCTGGTGCCATGGGATGTGTGAGGTGAGCGAGCAGAGCAGTGGGAAGAGGACAACTCCTGCCCTCCAACGTACAAACAAGCAATTCTAGCATGTGTCGACCTTCCAGGTATTTGCAGAGAGCTCTCGGGTCCTTCCAGAGCCTTCCGCTCCTCTGTCTCCGTTGCCTAGGTGGTTCTTGATGAATTACTCTGTCTGGACTTCCCCCCATTCTGACCTTCTCCCCAAAGCATCACTTAACATTTGATGGAATCGCACACTCAGGATGAATTCTGATTAGCGTAGAGCAAGGAGTTGGCAAACTTTTTCTGTCCAGGGGCCAGGGAGTAAACATTTCAGGCTCTGGGAGCCCTCCGGCCTGTGCTGCAGCTCCTCGGCTCTGCTGCTGAGGTGTGAGAACAGCCAGGGATGAAATGTCCGCCGACAGATCTTTACTTATGCTGCGGGTGGGGCCGGATTCGGTGTGCGGACCGTAGTTTGCCACAGCGCTGGCTCAGAGCACAGCGATATCCGAAATCACTTCAGGGGGCCCAAATTACTTAAAAAATGTTTTCCAGAGTGTTTTCCAAAATCATTTAAAAGGCGGGACCTGGGGTTTGGAAGAGCAGAGGGAGACTGAGTGAGCAGCACGGCAGGTGGCCTTTGAGGAGTGGAGGGAAGCTGAGACAGGACACAGCCCTTCATTAGCCCCCGCCTCCTGTAGAAGCCAGAGGCCTGCCGCTGGGGGCTTGGCATGTGAGCACACGTGCTCAGGAGGTGTTGATAGGAGCGGGGCAGCGTGGACTTTGGGCTTTAGATGTCCTGCCTCTCTGCCGCCACAGGGGGAAGATTGGTGGGCCCAGTGCTGATAGGGGCAGTCTGCATACTTTTCCTGTTCACGTAGCGTTCCCTTTCTAAAGCCATCTCACATAATAGAGCCTGGTCACATGACCTTGCCTGGTCTTCCTCATCCTGTGCCCTTGCTGTTGATCTTTTTAAAAAGTTAAACAAGGGGCTTGACGTTTGTCTCTGCTGGATAGCATCGGTGATGGAGCTCGTACTGTTGGAGTGATTTTGAACCTGAACTCCGTCCCTGTCTTCTGTCCCAGCCGTTGGTGATGGTATTAAGTGCAAGGGGTCAAGGGTAGAACTGGGGACCCTCTCTAGGAGGTCTTGCTGTTAGCAAACGTTTCTTGCTTCCTGCTTTGTGCTGGACACCGTGCCACATGTTGAGGGTAAATGCATGGACACTCAGCCACGTCTGAATTCATTCAGTGACACTTTCTTCCAGATCTTTCACCATCTCACCCAAACAGAAATCACGACACATGTTTTTCATCTGCCATGTCATCTGCTCTTCCTTTCTCTAATTCCTTTTTCCTCTGTGTTCCTCCAAGAGATGGGATGAAACGTAAGGTTTGCTGAGCACTTGTTTCACGACTGGCGCTTTTGGGCGGACTGTGAGTTCTGGGTAAATTAATACTGGCGGCCTGTGATTTCAGCCCCAGTGTCTCTCTTCTGCAGACAAGAACCTCAGGGCAGTGGCAGTCAGGTGCTTCCCAGAGACCATTTTAATTTCTTCCTGGCATCTCTTGTGGGCCTCTAACTGGCCTCTAAGGGCTGCTTCTACTCTCTCTGGACAGCCTTGCCCCAGCTGTGGTCACAGGACTGTCCTTCGTGTTCTGAAACACCGAGACCATGTGGTGTTTAACTGAAAGTCATCTTGGAGCCTGAGGACTAAAGGGACTCACAGCCAGAAATGAGAACCTTCTGGTGGGCCCCATCCCTGCAGATGGGATCCCTTGGCTGGCCTTCTGCGTGACCTGTTTGCCCTGGGCTCCCAGCCTGTCACCTCTTGCGGGGGCGCGGAGGGGGAGGGTGTGTGCTGTGAGGCCTGAGCATATGTGTTTGGAAAAGTCTCACATGATTCTGAGAAGACTGATCTAGCTCCTTCCCTCTCTTTACAGACAGGAAATTGGGATCCAGAGGGGAGGGTGGGCTTCACTTGGTGGTGTTTCTGCTGGGAGCTCTCATTGCTAATGGAGTCAGGACGGGGATCCTGAGAGGGAGGCTGTAGGTCCAGGTGACCCTGGAGGGCAGAGGACAGTTAGGGAAAGAGAGGACAGGTGTGATGCGTGATTCGGGAGGTGCTGGATTTGGGGCGCCAAGGTCAGGCCGAGCCAGGATTCGGGATTCGGGATGCAGGTCACATTTGCCATCGCCCTTGCATCTGGTGTCGCACAGGGAGCTCTCCCGGGACACAGCCAAGTGAGAAAAGCAGTGAAGAGACCACGGGGCTTGGCTCCCGGATCCTCACTGGTCTGCGTTTACTTTGCTCGTCTCCACGGAGTGAGCGGCCGCCTTCCGGGGAGGCCCTTCCTGAATTCCCGGGCTCTGTAGTTGCTCTGCAGTCTAGTTGTGAGCAGCCGTCCACTTCTTGGAGGAGAGGGCAGAGAGTGCAAACCGGACAGCACTCTCAGAGGTGCGCTGCGTGCCTGGGGTTTGCTCTAAGGGTGGAGGTGCCGGGAGCTGAAAGGCTCTTCTGACACAGCTGGTGGCTTCCCTTCTCGTCTCCACTCAGCGCTTAATGGCGGAAGATGAACAACAGCAAAGGAGCCCCTGGGTGTCGCGCGGTGGCACTGGCGCGGCAGGGCGTCCACGTGTGTCCACACGCGAGTCACGGGAAGTGGTTTCACCAGTTCACCCATTTACCTAGGAGCTCGGACGGTGCTTATTCTTCTTCTAAATGTAAATCATGTGATAATGGATTTTATCACGTCCCTCCTACCCGACACTTTCCCCTGTGTGATCTTATTATTATTTTTTTTAAAGTAGACTTCATTAGAGCAGTTTTAGGTTCACAGCAAAATTGAGCTTAGCTATTTCCCACATACCCCAGTCCCCTGCGTCCTCCCCCCACCCCCCGGCCTCCTTCCTCATCAACATCCCCGCCAGGGTGGTGCATTTGTTACAACGGATGAATCTGCACTGACACGGCGTCACCCAGGATCCATGGTTTACGTTAGGATTTATTCTTGGTGGTGTCCATTCTGTGTTGTTTTTCCGTTACCACACTGTCTTGATTTTTGTAGCTTTACAGTACATTTTGAAGTCAGGGATGTCTTTATTTCTTTAAAAAGTTGTCCTTATATTTCCCAGTATTTTAAGTGACAAATATAGAGCAGCTTCCTTGCCTGGTAGGGTCAGTGCCTGAGAGTGTTGCCTGCACGAGGACGCTGTCCTGGGTGTGGGCAAGGCCCAGAACCCAGAGCCTGCTGCCCAGGCCCAGCTGTGTCCCGGCCCGGGGCTGGAGGGTCAGGTGATAGAGCGCCCCATCTGCTCCACACGGTCTCTCTCCCAGCACACCTTGCACTTGCACTTGCCTTACGCTGCTTGTGGCCCCAGGGAGAACGGTTTCATATGTGTACCATCATTTCTCACGGCTTGGTGAGCGGGTGCAGTGGGCCCTGTACCGCACTTGAGGGAATAGAGGCTTGGGGAGGTTAAATGCTATTCCTCAGGTCGAACAGCTAGTGAGAGGGTGACACCATTACCGACTGGCTGCATGGCCCCTGTCAAGTCCGCTGTCCCTCATCTGTACAGGGAGGTACTTTTACTGTGTCACGGGAAGGTTGTTATGAGGACTGAGTGAGTCAGTCCCCAGAATGTGCTAGGACAGTGCTCAGCAGATACTGTCAGGTGAGGTCTAATTCCATGTGTCCCCCTGAGGCCACGTGGAGGCTGGAATAAAGTGCCCTGAGGGCCAGTGCTTCAGGCCTGGCCCCATTGGGAAGGAGTGCGTGCTGGTGGGATGGCCCCCTGCCTTGGCCCTGGTACCAGTGGTTGAAGTTAAGGGCAAAATAGCTGGACACGCCCTAGAAGCTTTCGGGGTTTACATTTGGAAGGCTGAGAGTTGCTGGTGTGAGACGAGATGAGACCTCCAGGCCTGTGGAGCGGACAGTTGAGCGTACAGGCTCCGTTAGGCCGTCTTCGGGACAAATTTCGTGGGGTGAGTTAGTGTCTGGGAAGGGGGTTTTTCGAGCGGTCACACTGTTGCTCTGCAGAGAGATGGGAAGGGGGATTGAGTTTCCATGTGCGTGGGACCGGGATCCCTGTTAGTGTGCTTCTGACAGACTTCTGGAGAGATCGCAGGTGCTTTCCAGTGACCCCTTTTTTATCCCTCGAACATAACTGCAGGCTGGCTCCAGAGTAAATGCAAGCCTCCTGGGCTCTATGCAGTTACACTGGGCTGGCCTTAGCCTTTTCTTTCCGTGCTGGGCCAGTTGTGCACACGCCACCCAGGTGTCCACTGCCGGCTCTCCTCCCGGCTATTGCTTCCTCAGGAATGCTCTTCCCTGCCATTCACCGCTGCACCCCAGGCATCCTTCAGGTCTCCCCTGAGTGTCAGCTCTTCTAGAGGTCCCCCGTCGTCTCTCCACCTAAATGCAGTCCTTTTATTTCTCTCTTTCACGTACTCCTGTTCTTTCTAAACAGCATTTCCCATAATGTGTAAGTACATTAAAAAAACGGGGCAATGATTTAGCACTTCTCCCCCCCCCACCAGGCTGTGTGCCCCGTGAGAGCAGAGACCCTGCCTGTCTCTGTGTCCCCCTTGCTGGCACACAGCAGGCGTGCCTGTAAATACGTGTAACGTGTGTCCAAATCTGATGAGCAGCTACATGACATGTGCTCATTGCCATTTATTGAACAGAGTTTGTTTCTTGATCTTAATTTTTAAATCACATGGATGAAACATGTTTCTTTTAAAAAATGAAACAAATAAGCACACCTCCATGTGATTTGATACTTTTTACTTAGCCTTCTGTTGCCGGAGGGGACATTCACCATCATTTTGTGAAAGAGGTGGGGGGGGGTAAGGTAAGAGATCAAATAAGGTAAAAGTGATAAATGTCAGCTGGCTGTATTTTTAACAAGAAATAAAAGTTACTTTAAACCCCATCTCCACTGTTGCTCTGGACTACTTTCAACATTTCTCAGAGAATTAAATGGAATTCTACTAAATCCCCGTACCTGTGAATAAAAGGGAAATTGTCTGTATTCTCAGGACCTGAAATGTATTTCTCTCTGTTTCTGGAAATGAACATTTTCCCTAGCTGGTTATGGAAAGTCGAGGTAGGAGCACAGAAGTACACTGTGTGTATTTGCTAGCGTAACGGGCTGCTTATTATCACTTTAATCTTACTTGTGTTCCTGTATATGAAGATTTTTTGATCATACCTTTTGCTTAGCCTTTTCCTGAATGAGAGATTAAATTTTCCCCAGGAACTCCTATGAAAGAGAGTGGTAAGGCACATAAGTTTGGTAAAAGGCAGTAGTTGAGGTAATAAACTCTCACATTGCTGAACTTTCTGAATACAAGAGTGTTGAAAATTTTATCACTGGCTCATATACTGCAAATCTGTCTTAAGAATAAAAAGATTCAGATTTTATAGGACGAGCAGTTTGAATCGCATAGAAATTACGATTTGTACACTATTTGGTGTTAAGAAAATTTATACTCAGTCTTACCGTAATTGCCTGTGGTAGGAACTGGATCCTTATCTATTAAAAAAAAATCTGCAGAGTGATATGTGCCCCATTCTTGGTATGGTGGGGTGGAGATTAGTTAGGTCAGGTCATTTAGAATTCTGGGCTAGGTTAGTCATGATGTTGATTTCAGCCTTATCATCCTTTTCAGAATCTCTTATTTTGTTTTGGCCTTTGGTCTTTTGACATCGTGGAAATACTGCAGGGACTTGTCCTTCCTTCCTCTCCTGTCATTGTATGAAAAGATTTCTGTAAGATAAAACTGGTAGGATATCAAGGTTTTTGTGTGTGGGTAGATTTGGTCAGCTCTAAGAATTTCAATTCATAATTATTAGTAATTGTTATTCAGTTAACAGTTTAAAAATTACTATGAAATAATTTAAATATACACAAATCAGAGAGAATAGTACAATAGCCCATCACCCAGATTAAATAATTAATAAGATTTTGCCATATCTGGCTTTATTCAGACCTTTCTTTTTCTTTTATTTGTTCTTTGTTGAAATACTTTACAGCAAATCCCAGAAATCATGTCATTTTACCCTATATGCTTAAGTAGGCATGTCTGAAAAATAGGGGCTTTTTCTTTCATCAGGCTTTCAACTTGACCCACGAGCCTGTTAAGGACCAGCTGTGTATTAGGCATCTTACTAGGCAGTAAGGATATTTGGGTGAATAAGACACCATCCTGGCTCCCAAGGAAATTAAGGACTGATGGAAGAAACAAAGACACAAGCTTACAGATGCCTCACTGTGTGTGCCAGATAACGCCTATGGGACAAGATTTGTGCAGGATTCAGTGGAAATTCACAAAAGGGACTTGCCAGCCTTGTAGGGTAGGCAGTGGGAGAGACGGTCAGTAGGCCTATGAGAGGAGGAATGCTTTGGTCAGAGTCTTAAATCCTTTCCCCCAACCTTTCTACCAACCCCCCGGGGCCCCTGGGCACACAGCTCTGGGTGGTAACTGTTTTTGAGCCCTGTTTCCACATCTTCATGAAGAATTTTAAGGTGGAAAATATTTAAAAGCAGTAACTGTTGCCAAAAGGGATTTGGAATAAACAACTCTAAAGTCCTGTGATCTTAAAAAAATACTTTTCGATGGCTGTGCCACCGATTTCTTCCACCTCTAATTTCAAACACGCTAAGTTATTTTGGAGGGAGCAGCCACAGTTTCGTTGGTAACCTTTTTTCTACTTTAGCTTTCTGCTTTTCTGTTCTTATACTTCAGAGAAATGCTGTGCTTTTTAATTTCATGGCCTTGGTTGTTGATAATGAAGGCTCATCAAATAGTATTCTCTTGAAAAAAAAAAGTGTGCTGTAATTCAAATACATGCCACTGAAAACATAATCTTTTGTCATAACCTTATTATAAGTATTTCAAAGTGGGTTATTTTAAAAGTTGTGTCTTTGCAGAAGAGAGAAAATACTGGGTTGGCCAAAAAGTTCGTTTGGGTTTTTCTCTAACGTCTTGTGGAAAAACCCGAACGAACTTTTTGGCCAACCCTATACAATATGAAGCATTTTTTAAAAACATAAAAAGCCAAAGAAACATGTGAACAGGCGCGTGATGTGAGTGTGCTTCTCCAGGATAAACACAGGGGAAATGATCTGGTTGCCCTTTGAGCGTGGTGGTTGAGGCGTTGTCTTGAAATCACGAGTTTTACACGTTAGACATGGCTCCAGCGGGCTCATGTGTCGGCCCTGTTGCCAGTGCGCCCCTGAAGCCCTGCTCTGATGCTCTGTGTCTTCTGTCGCAGGCACGCACCGAGGCTGGGCTGCCGTCCAGATGCGTCTGCTTCACGAGCTGGTCTATGCGTCCCGGAGGATGGGGAACCCTGCTCTCTCTGTCAGGCACTTGTCCTTCCTGCTACAGACCATGCTGGATTTCTTGTCAGATCAAGGTGAGTGGATTCAAACTCCAGTTTTCTCCCAGGAAAGATGGATGAGTGCCCTCCTGGTGCTGGCCCCCGTCAACACTGGCCCAGGATCGGGTGGGTGATGTCCTCCGTGCCCTCACCTCCCTGGGCCCCTCTCAACACACACTACTGGCCCTTCTCGCTGCTCTCAGCCTCCGGCATGGGCTCCCCTTGCCTTTGCCTACGTTTTATAAAATGTAAGTGTCAAAGTGTAACACTTATATGCAGAAGTGCACGATTCACAAGCACACTGCTCAGTGAGTTTTCACGAAGTGACCACGTGGCACCCGGCACCCAGATCGGACACAAGACCAGAACCCCAAACACCTCTGTGCCCCTTTTGGTCACTGCTCCCCTCGCGGGCAGCGTCTGTCTTGACTCTCTGAGGGATCGTGCGTGTCTTTGCCCACACATCAGGGCAACTTTCTTCTAGGTCCTTGCCTCCGTCACCTTCTCTTCTCACACAGTTCCTGGGTGTCACGTGTTTTTTGGGTTTCAGTCACAATCCGTTTATCTCCAGCCCAGGCCCCACCCTGAGCCCCAGGTGTTCTCCTGCTGCCTGGGTGCCGCACAGGCCCTTGGAAATCAGCCCTCCGCTGCCTGTGTCCCAGCGCCCTGTCTGCCTGTCCCTCCCACCGGGATAGCATGTGCTGTGGGTCCCCTGGGAAGCACTCTTGGGTGTGATGCAAGTGCGGGGCGTTTATTAGAAGTGCTCTTGGGATTGACACCCACTGAGGGGAAGAGAAGGAGGCAGGTCTGGTTGGGCAGAGGGAAGCTGGGCCTCGGGGCAGAATCTGCAGGGGCCTGGGCGGCCCCCGGGAGCTCCGGGCTGGGGTGACCCTGGAGCCGTCCTGCATCATCCCGCAGGCCGGCCTTCTGCCCCCTCACCGAAAGGTCGTACAGGTTCTCATGGCGAGGTCCCTATCTCCCTGTGGAGGGCACTGTCTGGAGAGGACGCCGCCCAGAGCCTTGGGGGTAAGCCCTCAGCGGGGCCTCTGGCACTGGGATGGCCGCGCTACGTGGAGAGGAGCTGGGTCTCTGTAATCACACACCCAGGGCCTGACGCAGCTGCTCCCAGGGAGGGGAGCACATCCCTTCCCTGAGCTGCTTCCACCTCCCCCTGCCTCACCTGCCTCGTCCTGGACTTTCTTCTCGCAAATACACATCTTCTTCCCGCAGCGGGCCTTTGCCCTCACCCCTTGCCTGCACCTTGTCAGCCATCTCCCCTGGGTCTGCACTTCCTCTAGGCTGCCTGTCACAAGTCCCAGGGGACCCGTCGTCCTCCTGCTGTTCGGTCTCTCCCCTCATGCACTTCTCACATTGCACCGACAGAGCTGGTGCCTGTGTAGTCGGCCTGTCTTCCCTGCAGAAGCCCCAGGAGAGAAGGAACTTGGTGGTTATTTAAGGTCATATTAATTTGTGATCCGAAGACGCTGGGTCTAGAAGGAGAGAAACTTGGGATATTTGACCCTGTTGAACAGACCGCTGCCTCATAAGGGCCTGTGTGTAATGGTATTTGGTTAATTGGAGTCTTCTGCGAAGAGGACTGAAGTCAGGAGGACCAAGGGTTCCCTCCACTCACCCCAACCTGTAATTACCGTAACCTCAGATCAGTAATTAAGTTCTTCCTGGGCCTTCATTTTCTCATTTGTACAACTAGGATATTACAGGTTGTGTGGCAGGTTGTTATTATTTTAATGATAGTATTTTAATTGATTGGGTGACCTTTCTCCTGGAGAGCTCATGGTACCATTCACAGGGTTGATAATTAACATTTCTAAATACCACCGCATTGAAATGAAATACGGAAGAGAGGAGTAGCCTTCTCCTTGGACGGGAACCCGTCTGGGTGTTTGCAGATGGAGGCGGCACAGTCTGGGGGTTCTTGCCTGCCCCTCCTCATAGGTCCCCCCCCACCCCCGCCCGGTGTGTGCCAGTGCGCGGGAACTCACAAGATGGGTTCTGGGGCCAATTGTTTTTTGTTTTTTTTTTATGACGAATTTTATTCCAAAGTGGCTCTAGTAGTATCAGAGACATTGATGTAGAGTTTGAATATTGTTTCAGGTAAAGTGACAATGGATAAAAGCAGTATTTCTAGTTAATATATTTTTAGATAATGGGATTTTAAATGTGTGAGTTAAAAATGTAATAAATATTAATGAACTTATTTACAAAACAGAAACAGACTCATAGACAATAGAAAACTAACCTACGGTTACCAAAAGGGAAAGGAGAAGGGAATAAATTAGATAGACAACAATGTCCCACTGTATAGCGCAGGGCACGATATACTCAATATCTTGTAATAAACTATAATGGAAAAGAAATGTAATAAATATTAAAAATAGGTGTTTTACTATTTTATCTACTTTGAAAGATTTATGAATTCAGAATTATAGGGGAGATTTTTTTTTTTAAAGGAGAACCACTTTATTTTGAGTACTAAACAAAACTGCATTTATAACATAATAAACAAACCTTCCTTCAATTTCTTCACAGTTAGTCCAAAGAATAAAACCTCTGACTTAATGAGAATTTACATTTAACCTTAAATATTCTAAAATCCATCCGTGTCAACTTTGGAATTTTAGTCTTGCCTGATACTATGAAATAGGGCAAACCTTGATCAATGGGCAAATTCCTAATTTTTGCTGTTCAGCCTCTTTTCTGGATCTTGCTCTCTGATTCCGTACATTCCAGAGTGTTCAGTGGATTTGTAATAAACTTTCAAGATGAAGGGGAATTTCTTGCTCATTGTTTGCCTGAAACCTTGGCTTGTGTTCATCTTTTTAAACAAAAAATGTGCTCCAAAAATGCCCACAAGTTCAGCTAGTAAAACTCCTTTAAAGATCTTCTTTGCCAGTGGATCCAGAGTACAGGCCATCCTGAGGCATGTACTCGCGGGGCTGCTGGGACCAACTGTTTACATGAAAAGAATAGGGTGTGGGGAGGATGCCACGGTTAAGCCTATAGAGGAGTCCATAGTAAATGATGGATATGGGAGCATCATGGGGCAATTGACAGTTCTTTTCAGAGGTGGAAGAATGGTTTGGGTAATGTTCCATGAAGGAGGTGACCTTGACCTTGAAGAACAAATTGGTGTTTGCCAGACAAGACTGAGCAGAAGGAATAGCTTCAGGTAGGAGGACTTTCTCCAGTTCTGGTGGAATTAAGAGGGTTTGGTTTATTTGGGGAATGTTAGATACAGTGATTTGTGTGATTCTGTTGTCTGGGATTTTGGGAAGGAAAGTGGATGATCAACAGTAGTGCAATACAATCCTGCAATTCCACTCCTAGGTATATACTCAGAGGTTTGAAGACACAAACCCACATAAAAACTTGCACATGAGTGTTCCTGGTGGCATCACGCATAATAGCCAAAAAGTGAAAGCGGCATCCATCAATGTCCATTCACTGATGGATGGATAACGGAAGTGTGGTGTGTCCACCTGGATTTCTCATTCTCTTCCTCTCCCTCATCCCTTCTTCCTTTCCACTTTCCTTCCTTCTTTTGGCTAACATTTGTTCATCCTTCAGATCTCAGTGTAGATAACCACTTCTGTTGTTTTCTACAAAGCCTTTCTTGGTCCCTCAAGACTACCTTGTGTTCCTTTGGAACATTCCCACTGGAGTATGTGCTTACCCATCGAGCACTTTCACCCACTATATTTCGATCGCTCAATTAATTGACAGGCTCGGCACTCAGGCAGCAAGCTCTCTGAAGGTGTCTGTCTGACTTGCTGTTTTTCTTGTCCCTGTCACCTAGTGGCTTGTGCTGGCATCCACATATGGCTGAATGCATTAATAATAAATGCTTTTCCTTTTTTAAAAGTAACTTTATTGAGATTTAGTTCACAGACCACACTGTTTAAAATGTGCCCTTCAGTTTTTTAGTGTATTCACAGATATGTGCACCTGTTAACCACAGTCAATTTAAAACATTCATCACTTTGAAAAGAAACCCTATTAGGGGCTAGTTAAAGCCACTGTGGCTGGTTAGTGGCGCACTTCAGTACTCACATCCTGTTGAATGCATTAATAATAAATACTCTCTTTCTTTTTTTGGTTTATTTTCACTGTTACTGGGAAGGCTATGGTGAGCCTCTTCAGCGCTTTGGCTTTTCGAGCAGGAGAGAGATTTTGTCAGGAGAGGGATTACTGGGTCAGCCATCCTGAACACTTTTATTGCTGTTGAAACATATTGGAAATTGCCTTCTGAAAGGATTGTTCTAATTATACCTCTGGCAGCAGTGCTGCTCATTCAGTATGTAGAAAACGTTGCCTTATTGTTTTAATTTGTATTTTCTGGGTAAGTTGCAAGTTTGGATATTTCTTCTGTGTTCCTGTTTACTAATTGTATCTCTTTTATGTGAGACTCTTTTACAGTCTTCTGACTGTTTCCCTGTAGCTTGCCTCATTTGTTTCTCATTTCTTGGGAGGCAGATAGCATCAGGCCACTGTGCTGAGGTCTGTCACGCTTTGAGATGCTAATGAAGTCCTTTGCCCAAAGTCTGTCAGTTACTATGAGAGATACTCATACTATGAAATGTATCTTGTGCCCGTAACATACCTGGATGGTGTACAGCGGGTTTGAAAGAGTTAAGACACCTCCTGAAAGTGCTTCACTTGTTTTTGAACTAAAGCTGAAAGTAGCAGGAAAATCTGTTTTAAACATTTTATGATAGATCTCTTTAGCATAATACGAAACTTGAAACTGTTGCTGGAACTCTGAGAAATACATTTAACATTACAGAGGATTAGCTCAGACCAACATGTGTGAATTTAACAGAGAGTATGAAGCGCTTTACATTTGACCCACATTGGCCATCCTTTGGTTTCTTGAATACGTCAGGATTTTTGCTTTTTGGTGTTTTCTTGTCTCAGGATGTCGGCTACACTCTTGCCAGCCGTCCCGCCTTCAGCTCTGGGGTGGGTTTGTGCAGGTGGCCTCCCCATCCCCGCCCTCACAGCATCTTCTGGTCATGTCCCGACTTTTCTTCAGGGCGGGCAGTTTTTATGGCTGACCCTCCACTTCCTCTCTTGATAAATCCCCCTCTAGGAGGGTCGGGCCCCTCAGGGACAGCAAGGCTAAGTTATGGGACGAGGGGCCGAGCTGCCTGGGAAGAGAGGGGTTTCCTCTTTTCTGCCGGGAGAAGTGTGAAGCCCCAGGAACTGCTGGTGACCACACTGGGTCATGTGGAGAAGAGTCTAGGAGTGGAGCGGACTCTTCCTTGTGTGGTCTTCTCCATCCCAGCAAGCACACCGTAATCCAATCCCTAGAGCCCTAGGGCCTCCCTAACTAGAACGTGCTTTCTAAGAAAGCAGTGACTCTGCTTGGATCACTGTACCTTTTTTTTCTTTTTTTGCAGTATGCGGGCCTCTCACTGTTGTGGCTTCTCCCGTTGCGGAGCACAGGCTCCGGACGCACAAGCTCAGCGGCCATGGCTCACGGGCCCAGCCGCTCCGCGGCATGTGGTATCCTCCCGGACCGGGGCACGAACCCGTGTCCCCTGCATCGGCAGGCGGACTCTCAACCACTGCGCCGCCAGGGAAGCCTCTCACTGTACCTTTGTAGCATCTAAAATAGTCATAGGTGTGCCGGAGATATTTGTGGAATGAGTGAGTGACGGTGGCAGTGATCAGTGACCGCTCAGGAAGTACTCTGGGAGGGGGGTTTTGGAGGGGACGTTGGAGTGCAGTGCTAGGACACTTGTTTTGAAGGTGCATTTAAATAACATTTTACCATGGTGTTTGTTCATACTTTAAAAGTAATATGGAATGGCTGATAGGAATTATGAGGTGATTGATCCCTCCTGCTCACCCACCCGTCACTCCTTGTCGGAGCCTCTGGCCAGATGACTTACTTGCATGGATTTAGGGTTAAGGAAAACCCAGAAGAGGGAAGAGATAGAGTCTCCCAGGGAGGGCTGAAGAAGCGCTCGTCAGGAGGCAGCAGGTGCTTGAGATGGGCCCTGGAGAGTGAGCAGGCACTCAGCAGGTGTGTGGGACACAGGTGAGGGGGAGGTAAAGGGAAGGAGTGTTTAGGGCAGGGCTTGCATGAATGAAAGAGAAGGTGCCGCTGTGCTTGGGCTGAGGGATGCGGCTCAGTCCAGACCTGGGTCTTCTGCTGCTTCGGGCGTGGCAGTGCCTGTCAGGTAATGCATCTCATCCGTAAAGCGGGAATGGACGCCCGGAGGATGGCGTCCTGGCGTTCCTCCCTGGCACCCCTGCGTTCCTGGGCTGCCCGGCTGCAGAAGGCCACAGCCGCGTGAGGACCGTTGCAGGGGTGAACACGGAGGTCCTGCCTGGTGAAGCGGCCTGTCCCAGCCCCACAGCCAGTGGCAGAACGAGACTGGACCCCTAGCCTCTCAGCTCCTAATATGGGGGAAGGGGAGCCACTTGCCCCGACCCCTGTTGACAGAGACGTTTTCGTTAACCAAATGACTGCCTGCTTCCACGTGGCCCTTCGAGTTGCTGATGGCAAATGCGTTTCAGCACAGTGCTACTGCCCCCTGGCAGTGGGATGGTGATATGTGTGTATTTCATCAGAGGGAAAAACACTCACTGAGCTTGGAAACAGCTTCAAGGCAGCCTTTGGTGCACAGAGGACCTTGTTTATGGAAAAGGAAGAAGTACCGCTTTGAAAACAATGACAAAGCTGTGAAAACTGCAGTTCAGTTAGGGTTCTAAATGCACGCATGCATACGTAGTACACACATACCATTAAAGAGAAATTGTCCCGACACTTGTTAAAATGGCAAGGAAGACTGCTCCAGACAGTTGCAGTAGGGTCAGCTCTGTTGCAGTAGGGGAGAGAGACTGAGCTCCCTCCGAATACAAGGACAAGTGGGGATTCAGAGCCAACAGCAAAGGGAGTGGAGAGTGGACAGAAAATTACTCAGAGGAGACGTCGGGCTGGGGGATTCTGGCACAGTTGGCCTAACAGGATTCTCGCTGAAGGCAAGCCAAGGACTTAGGCGTCAAGGGGGTGGTGGTGGCGTGAGGAGCTTGATCACATATTGAGGGTGATCGGACATCAAGGGTGGGGGACTCTCGCTCACCTAAGTAAGTGGGATCCTTGCTACAGCTGGACTAGGCGGGGCGAGGACAGGGCCTAGTCTGAAGTAGGGCACTGAGCAGCCTGCATCAGGGAGAGGTTCTCTGTCATTACGCACACAGGGACATACATGCCCGCGTGCTTTGTGACCGGGATTTGACTGTGTGCAGTGTGGGAGCTGGCTGCACAGTATGTGGAGCAGTTGCTTCTGTGTGTGCTGCCGGATCCTGAAGCCCTCAGGCAGGCAGTCGGAGAGGCGGTTGGGAAGGGGAGGTGGGTGGGAAGGAAGCACAGACGAGCAGGAACTTGTGAGGCTGAGCTGGACCCCACCCCACGGGGATGGACAGGAACCGTGCTGGTTTCTCAGCACCTCCCAGCCCCCAGCTTCGATGATGGGAGCTCCTGGAGGAGCGGCCACCTGGCCCAGGAGCTGGAGAAGCTGAAGCAGAGGGCCTGGGGTGGGGCTAGAGGAGCTGGGGGAGGGATGCTGCCTCCACCCCCCCACCCCAGCAGTGTCGGTGGGCGTGCCTGTGCCTTCCAGGTCCCCATGCACGCTGGCTCAGAGTATGCAGGGAAGGGGCTTCTGGGAAGTGTGGATTCAGCTTAGCTAAACGCACACACTGGTGAAGATTTGACTTCGTGGTTTGAAGTGCACGTCCCCTTTCAGGAAGCGGGAGATGAGTCCCCATTGAGAAAAAGCATTCCTATTTTATTTTTGCTTTCCTTGCTATCATAGTTCACATTTTACTTCTTGTTTTAGTACCGGGAACAACTTTGTGTTTTGATTTCTCTTTGATGAGCCCGTAGTTATACATTTAGATGGGCTAGACAGGAATAATTCCTCCGTTTCCTCCCCCGCTTTTTCCTTCTCTCTTTGAAAACTGTTCATCTGAGATTACGTGATGCTTTTTGAACGAGAGTGGATTGTACTGTGAAGAGAATAAGAAAAAATAGGATTGCCAATTCCTTAAAAATGTTGGTTTTTACATGTAAAGTAGATGAGTTGTGAGTGCCATTGCAGCAGACCCTTAAGGCTCCTGAAGGTATACTTTAAGGGTTCTAGGAATACTGTGCAGACGACGAAGGACAAGGGAGGGGTAAACGACGGCATTGGGGAGCTCTCCTTATCTCCTTTCTGGAAGTGTTTATTGATCACCTCCGTGACTTGGACACGATGCTGGGTCCATGCAGTACCAGCGGCGACTTTTGGGTTGAGCTGGAGGGACAG
Organism: Delphinapterus leucas; assembly: GCF_059928025.1. Taxonomy (NCBI): domain Eukaryota; kingdom Metazoa; phylum Chordata; class Mammalia; order Artiodactyla; family Monodontidae; genus Delphinapterus; species Delphinapterus leucas. The sequence goes on from NC_143145.1 coordinate 3,215,933, forward strand.
CGGCGGCAAGGCTGTGGGGCAGGGCATTGCGGCAGCTGTGCCGGCGGGAGCAGGGTGCGAGGAGTTACGAATGCTCCCCGTGTCTTTTGGCCGAGCAGTGTTTGGTGTAACGGGATGCCCGCAAAGCGTGGGGCTAAGGGATGGCGGGAGATGCAGCCAACAAGAGAGACTGGGTGGGGTGAGGAGGCCCTTGGTGCCAGTCCTGTGGGCGGGGTAAAGGGAGGCTTATCTGCACGGTTGTCACACGTCACCTCCTTCTTCATCTAGGGGAAGGAAAGAAGGAGGGACAGAGGATGGAGGGGTTTAGGGAGGAACTGGAGAAGCTGGGTCGGGTATTTTGGACTCAGAAACCAGCTAAAATGGAAGAAGCCAAAGCTTGTTACCTTCCGCCCCAACCCCTAACCCTCCCCTAAAACAACCTGCAGGGATTTTTAGGTTTGGGGGGTTCCTTAAGTAGAATGGTAAATTTATGTTCGTTGCCATCTACGTTTTATCTCTGAGCATCATTTTTGGAGGGGGGGAGACCCTGGGTTCAAATGCCAGGATTATCACTTCCTGCTTTTGTTTCCTTTACACTCCCAGCCCCTTCGAGTCCCTTTGGGTTGTCCCTTTGAGTCTGCGCCTCCGCCAGGTGTGCCCAGTGCCCCTGGGCTTCAGCTGCTACCTACTTCGTCTCCCAGAGCACCCTTCATCACTCAGCCTCTGCATCTTGACCTTATCCGAGGTCCGGGCCTGCAGGTCGCCCGTCGCCTTCAGACTCCTCTCTGTTGGCGTCTGTACTTCCAATCAGGGCTCGTTTCCCATCCCTTCCTGCTCTCGTGACCTTCCGCTGTGACCTCAGGAACTCATGGGCTGTCATAGCAAAGTCCCCTGTTTCATCTCAGCCTCCTTTTTCCCTGAATGTTCCATTAACCTTGTACTAAGGTAGTGACTCTTTACCACAGAGTTTGCAAATGTGTGGGAATGTTTCTGGTAGAACCTTGACCAAGGGGTGTCATTTGTGTTTCACAGGAAGGAACGAGGCCGCTAAATGCAGGTCTAACGCAGGTAAATAAAGCACAGAAAGCGCTGTCCTGCTCAGAATGCCGGTGGCGCTCCCACGGAGCCACAGTGGGGAGGGGGCCAGCTCACTCCCGTAGGCACTGCTTCCCCGGCCACCCCTCAAGATGCTGCTGTTTTTTCCTGCTGCACCCCAAGGGCCTCGGGGCCTAGAGGTGGCAGAGAAGTCCTTTCCTATTGCTACTTCCAGGCAGTCCTCCTTGGAACCCCCAGCTCCTCACAGCAGGTGTGCTTCTCCTTTGGCTGTGGCCACTGACGCGCTCTGGTCACTTCTCCCCGCTCCTGGCTCACCCTGTCCTGCAGCGCCGCCACTGTCTGTGTCCTGGTGGCTTTGTCATCCACTTTGAGGGTCCAGTCAACACCATCCTTATCTTCTCCGTCTGTGTTTCCTCCTGGTGAACTCGCAGGCCCAAGTCTCCAAGAACTCTCTGCCCACATGGCTCTTGTATTTATTTCTTATACGGAGCTCCAGACCGGAGCGCCTGACTGCCTACCCATCCCTCCCTGCCCCGTCTCAGCATGTGGCACCGCTCTCCGTCCAGCTGCTCAGACCACAGACGGTGAAGTCAGTCTCGATCCCCTTTCCCCCCATCAGACCCCATGTCTAAGTGCTCCTCAGGCAGTCCTCCGGGCTTTACCCCCCAAACATCCCCATCCGGCCCCTTCTCCCCACCTCTGCGCTTAGAGGGGCAGCCTGAAACCACCCCCCGCCCCCATCACTCAGCTGGGTGTGGATTTGGTTCTTTGGTTCAAATAAGGCTTAGCCCTGGGGGAAATAACATTTTGAAAGAAAGTAACGCTCAGCCAACAGTTAACTCAGCATTTACAGGCCCAGTTCCAGAGCCCCGCCCTGGACCCAAGAACTTGCATTTCACAAGGACCTGGGGAGGCCAGTGCAGGAGGTGTGCTCCGTGGGCTGAGAAACGGGCTTTGATAAGAACAAGTTGTTGGTGGGGAGTTTTTCACTGGGGCCATTTCAGGGTCTTTGCCTCTTTCTGGAAAGCAGCCTCCCTTCTCTCCCCTCCGTAGCCAACATTCACTGGGTTTGGAGTAAAATGCATAGAGTCACCGTTGCTGCCCTGGCTGCGCTCAGAGGAGTTCCTGCCTTCTTTAGTGCCCCTGCTCGTGGGTAGCAGATCCGTGAGTTGTGGGCCAGTGAGATTTCTTATGGAGTCTACAGTTATTCGTGTGAAAGCTCACGTAAAGCGATACAAGTTGTGTCACATTTAGTTAGAGATGTGCTGTCACGTTTTTATTGGGAAGAAGGACGCTGAGGCTGACGTGGACTCTGAGGGTGCTGATGCCCTGTGTATCAGCCCGACAGCCGCCTATGAGGGCGTTGAGGCGGTGACACAGGGCGGCGCAGCGTCGGGCGCAGGACGGACTGGACAGATGGACACACCTCCTCCGCGTGCCCCACCGCCCTGCACTTTCACTTACCGTAGTTCTAGACTATTGTGAATTAAAATTACTTTTCTGGCCATCTTTTATAATCCTGGGTTTTAAAATATCTGTTCTTCACATTTTTTTGAATTTCAGTAAATTGTAAAACAGCATTGAAAATAAGAATGCATTATTTTACTGGATTTTGGTATCAGACATTATGGGTAAAATAACATGGCTATAAAAATTGAAAGTCTCCTACAATATGGACCAACTTGAAAATATGCAGGGTTTGGGTTTAAAGCCCTGTGTGTTGTGTCTTGTTCCCGCTATGAAGAACATACAGGCCTAGATTTGAACTTTTGTCCTTTGGCTTCATAGCAAAGCACAAAGAGCTACAGCATGAACCCTGCCCAAAGATGAAGGCCATAGTTTTTTTTTTTTGGCTGTACGCGGGCCTCTCACTCTTGTGGCCTCTCCCGTTGCGGAGCACAGGCTCCGGATGCTCAGGCTCAGCGGCCATTTCTCACGGGCCCAGCTGCTCCGTGGCATGTGGGATCTTCCCGGACTGGGGCACGAATCCGTGTCCCCTGCATCGGCAAGCGGACTCTCCAACCACTGCGCCACCAGGGAAGCCCAAGGCCATAGTTTTTATATTGTGAAGGCATATGTATTATTCTGCTTCTTGCTTTCCATTCCAGACATGCTCTTTCCCCATTGCATTTTATCCCCAGGTGGTGGTATACGTGGTTTCTTCTGGAGTTTTGAGTTAATATGTTCCATTTTTCACCTGGGTGGAGGAGGAGGCGGGCTGAGCACATGAATTGTTACCTTGCAGAGTCCTGGTGGGAGCTCTTCAGTAAAGAGCTGTCATTTGTTTCTGTCGCAATTTATACAGTCCCTTTTGTTTGTTCAGAAATAGAAGAGGTTGAACAAAAACCCAGCAGAAATGAAGGGAAGCTTTTGACTTCCTTTAAGTTGTGTGTTGACGAGATAAATGCTGTGTAGGGCAACATAATAAGTACCTGCTAATAAAATGCATTCTCAGTAGAGCAACCACACATGTAAAATAATGAGGTGAAGAAAAACTATCAGTATGTCAAAATCCCCAATATATTAACTGCATTTACTAGTTATGGGAAAATACTAATTTGCCAAGTCGTAGGTGAACCAAAGTAGAGCATCCTGGGGTGGTATCAAAGGGGCAGTCTGCACCTCCTCGAAGAATTTAGTCTTGTGGGACACCGTGGTCTAGATGGTGTGCGCTTTTCAGCAGTGGAGTGGGGCCTGCTTTGCTGCTCACTTGCCCACCATCTGCTGCACGGAGTGCCAGCCTGCCACTCTCTCGGGCAGGCTGCCATTTCTGGTGCAGGATGTGGCGACACATTCTAAGGACGCACCTCGTCTCCCAGGTCGTCCTTTCTCATCTCTCTTCCACACAGACTATAAGGTGATATTTATCCATAGCAATCTATGTGTGAAGGCTGGACAGCTGGAATTGAGACTTTTTTTTTACCCCCCAAACCCCAGCCTAGCATAAAGTCTGGCTCATAGGGGCTCAGTACGTGCTTGTTAAATCGAATTGCTTGTTTTCTCTGCATTATTTCCTCATCAGGAAAGTGAGGATTATGTCTACCTTGCTGTGCTGGTGTAGGGAGTTGAGGCGCTGTATGTAAAGAGCCGGAAGCGTAATATATGCTCAACACATTGTAATTCTTATTGTTTATATTGATTTGTTTCTGACTTCTGAAGCGTTTCAACATATGCAGGTCTTAAACTGGAGAACCGTACAGTTTTCTATTTTGATGGTATGTGTATCGTTCATGGGGTAGTTGAATGGCCTTGGACAAGATGCCGGTGTCCCTGGCCTGGGCTGCTCTGTGTGTAGAATGGAGACAGTACAACGTTGTTTCAGCAAGGAGAACAGTGCAGAGAAATGTATGGGTTATGATCCTTGGATTGAGGCAGACCTGGGTTTGCCTCCTGTGTCTTCTACTGATTAAATGTAGCCTTTGAGAATTTACTTACTTTACTAAGCCTGCTTTCAACTGTAAGATTAAGAAGATAATGTCTGATAGTGTCTGGAGGATTATCAGAAATAATGTGTAGCAGTCACTTGGCACCCTGCCTGCAATAGTAGAAGCTCGATAAAATTAGCATCTTCCCTTACTTCACCTACTTGAAAAGTCAGTGTTTCTCCCAGTAATGCTATACAGTTCTTTCCAGCTTAAAGAGCTTTTGGTGGATGTTATCAGAAGTTTTAGCAGCAGAGTAACCTGTTAAAGTTATAAAAAGAGAGTTTCTCTGCAGGATTTTCATAGTTAGATGGGAACAGATGGGGGGAACGTTTTGGCTGTGTCTGACTCTAATCTTTGACCAATTTTCTCTAAAAAATTGTTATCTTGGCAGGTACTTATTTATTGCTAAGGATGACTAGAATGATTAAAATGTAGGTTTCTCTGTATCTGGAATATGTCAGAGTAAGAGAAGAGGAATTTCTAAGTATTAAATTCAAGCCAAAATGGAGCAGTACGGTTTTCACATGGAAGCATTGAGTCTGAAATTTGAAGCAACTGGGAAAGGGTGTGCACACTACCTGGACCAGGACCGTGGGTTTGGCGTAGATTTCCAGATAGGAATCAGCACGAGGAGTGGGGGGGGGGGGGCGGTGGTCGGGTTCCCCAGGTGTGACCTCGGGCCAATCACTTCTCTGATCCCTGGCCTTCACTTTCCTCTTTGGTAAAAAATGAAGCAGTGAGACCGAATGACCACTCATACGTGTATATTCATTTATCAAATTAGCTCTGTATTAGGTATTGCATCTCAGAATTGATTGAGAATTTTGAATCTATTAATACTTTCTGTCATGTCAAGCGAGGAGTTGAAGATGTGCTCCAGTAACTTGCTGAGCACCGGAGAGGACAGCTGACCTGGAGCCCTTACAACAGTGGCCCTCAAACTTCTCGATTATGGCCCATAGTAGGAAGTACACTGCGTGTGAAAAAACACACGTTTCATGAAACGACACCCATTCTCACTGTGTGTGGTGTCCCCTATCGGTCATCTTGGGCCACCGTATCAAAAATACCACAGCCTGGGGGCCTCAACAACAGACATTTATTGTCTCCCAGTCCTGGAGGCTGGAAGTCTAAGATCAAGGTGTCGGCAGGGCTGGTTCTTCCTGAGGCCTCTCCCTGGATGGCAGATGACCACCTTCTCCCTGTGTCTTCACGCGGTCGTCCCTCTGTGTGTGTGTTGCTGTGTCCTAATCTCCTTTTCTTATAAGGACACCGGTCATATTGGATTAGGGTCCACGCATATGAGCTCATTTGAGCTTAACTACTTCTTTAAAGGCCGTCTCTCCAGATGTAGTCGTCTTCTGAGGTACTGGGTATTAGGACTTCAACAATATAAGTGTGGGGGGTGGGGAGAAACAGTTTAGCCCGTAACGTGGAGTATGATCCATCCCATCCCACCCCATCCCACCCCACCCCACCCCGTCCCGTCCCGTCCCATCCTGTGGGATGCTGCTCGCTACCCACTAAACTGATTTTTTTAAAAAAAAATTTATTTATCAAGCAACCCATACATTGTTAGTATAGACATCGTGCAAGGTTAAAACATATTCAAACATCAAGATCCACATTCAGGGCTTCCCTGGTGGCGCAGTGGTTGAGAGTCCGCCTGCCGATGCAGGGGACGCGGGTTCGTGCCCCGGTCCGGGAAGATCCCACGTACTGCAGAGCGGCTGGGCCCGTGAGCCATGGCCGCTGGGCCTGCGCGTCCGGAGCCTGCGCTCCTCAACGGGAGAGGCCACGGCAGTGAGAGGCCCGCATATTTTTCTATAAACTTTAAATGGCAGAGCTGTTTTTGCCTTCTTTGTCCAGTGATAACTTTAGACATATTTTCCATTGACAATATCATAAATGCCATAAAGTTCTAAGCAAGTTCTAGAGGCTGGAAGTCTGGGGTCAAGGTGCCAGCGTGGTTGGGCTCTGGTGAGAGCTCTCTTCTTGGCTTGCAGATGGTTGCTTTCTTGTTGTGTCCTCACGTAGCAAAGAATGAGAAAGAGAAAGAAGAAGAGGAAGAGGAAGAGGTGTAAGAGAGAAAGAGAGAGAGAGAGAGAGACTAAACTTATTTTTATGACCCACAAAAAGGTCAAATAGCTTACAGGCTGTTACACCCTTACTTCTCTTTTAGAATCCGCAATGGGATTTAAATGGAATGGGCTCGTTTGAAATGAGTCACTTGCAGACTTCCCCAGTGTCCCTTGTGACCTGTGCTCCGCATTTGTTAACTTCATTTACATGTGTCGCATGTGGACGGAATCAAGCTGTTCGGCCCATGCAGCCATCGCATCCTGCTGGTATCCTGCTCCACTGATCTGAGAGAGAAAAAGAAGGCACCAGTTCAGGCTTTTCTGGATCTCATTTTTAAAAAGAGATTGAGATAAATTCACATTAATATTTATCAAGCAGCCTCTCAGTGGCAGAGAACTATTTTAGTGGAAGAAATGGCATATTCCTTAGCAAAATGAATGCAGAGACCCTTGGTAGGATGTGCAGGGTTTAGCTCTTCTCTGGGTGATGACCTCTACAGATAGCCCCCAGCTTTCAGGGGGAGACCCTGGATGCAGCCCACAGGATACCGACGCCAGGGGACAGAGCGCCAGCCCCCGGCTCCTTGGCTTTTTCTACTTGTGAGCATCCCCAGGGGTCTGTGTTACGTAGGCAATATGAAGCTGTGCCGAGGCCGGGCTGTTGGATGGTTGGTGCCCACGTGGACTCACGTGGCTGATGGCCGACCCTGGCCGACTGTGGCCCCTGCACATCGGCGAGTCTGTGTTCCTCTCTAATTGTCCCTGTGTCCATTCCACGGCTCTCTTGACGTATCAGTCATGTTTTATGCACGTAGCGGGGTAATTTTAGTGGCACTAGGGAAGGTACAGAGGTCCAGGGGCCTGTTTCTCCTGATGTCAAGGCTCTGCTGTCTGCATGAATAACCCCAACAGTGGGAGGAGGGACAGCTCTGTGGGTGTGGGGAGAAGGGTGGTGTTTGATGTGGCTGTAGATGGATTTAGAGGAAATAAAACCACTACACAGAGGGAATTCCCTGGCGGTCCAGTGGTTAGGACTTGGCGCTTTCACTGCCGTGGCCCGGGTTCAGTCCCTGGTCGGGAAACTTAAGATGCCGAAAGCTGCGCGGGGGAGGGATGCTCGGCTGTGGCTGGGCTTTCCCACTCGTGGAGAGAAGACGGGATGGGTCCGGCGTGGCAGCAGAGGGGGCGGCACGAGCAGAAACAGCTCCTCACCTGCTCTGAGATTGAGTTTGTTCATCTCTAAAGTGGGGGTGATTCAATGATGGAACGAGCCACGCTCCATACCCAGCAGAGCACCTGGCATTACAGGAAGGCAGTTAGTGTTGACTCCTTCCTTATTGCTTACCTCAAGCCCCCTTTGTTGTGATGTTTTAGACTCTAGCGAGACACGTTAACAGCATCACCAGCAGTGCCCTGCATGTTGGCTGATGACCATGTGCCTCGTGCTCACAGCCCCTCCTGGGACCCAAGCAGCCCCTGTGCTGCTGAGGAAGCAGGCCCAGGTGCGGAGTGGTGGTGGGGGGAAAGGCGGGTGTCACGGGCACAAACCTGTCCGGCGGGAGGTGGGGCAGAGGGAGGTTCAGATGCAGGTGTGTGAGGCTCCAATCCACGCGCCCTCCTCTCTTATGTGTTCCCACATCTCTGATGGCCTGATCCCCAGTCTGAGTTCTCAGTTCTGCTTTCCAGATGGAACAGTCCTCATCTTCGTATTTGAGCTTGTGCTCATATGTCGCAATCCCGGACTTCCAAAGCTAGATTAATTCATTTTCTCACTTGCCCAGCCAGTATTTGTTTTTTTAGAGTGTCTGCCTCTTGTATCTTTCCTCAGTTTCAGCACCTTCAGGGTGCAGACACATGACCGGGCTTTGCCTTAACAAGGGTTTCTGGGTCCTGAGAGTGTGTGATAGTCGTGGGCGTGCACTTTCTGTACTCTGTGCCCTTACAGGGGTGAATTGCCCTAATCCCCACAGTTGCCCCAAACGGGTAGCTACTGTTCTTGGGCTTATTTTACAGTGAGACGATTGATGCATAAGGAAATTAGCTAGAATGCCTAAGGCCTGCTATGTGGTATTTGGAGGAGCTGGGACTTGGACCCTGGCCATCTGGCTCTGGAGTCCATGCTCTTGTCCGCCACTGGCCTCGATCACCTTCTGTCGCCTGAGTGCACGCATTGACGGTTGATCTTGTTGCCCTGCACTGTGACAAGGAGCCAGACCCACCAAAGGTTGCACTGGGACATCAGACATCACACTTCTGGTTTGTCTCTGTACCAGGGTTATCTACCAACTTAGATACCGTTGTCATTTATTTGAAAGACAAAGATTGGATGAGATAGAAAATGTTAGATTTAATTTATTCAGTTTCTCCTTCATTTTATCGCCAGCTCATTACTTTGCTGCTCAGCCCAAAGAAAATGCATTAGAAATTTGCCATTGTCAGTGTCAGAGTAGATTGAGCCTTGGCCTGGGAAAGGTGCTCTCCTGGGCGTTTCATCCTGATGGGATGGACCCTCAGACTCTCGCTTCACTGTGTCCTGGAGCCGAGGGAGGGCAGGAACTCCGAGAAGTGATGCATTTTCCAAACACTGCCGGTGCTCCTTGTTGTCGCGTTCCCATTCTCTGCCTGCAGTTCCACATCAGCTCTCCTGTGCTGCAGAGCAGACAGCGGGGAGCCAGAGGAGCCTGGGGCCGGGAGCCTCACCGCACTGCCGCTGCAGCTGCCAGCCTTAGGAGTGTCTGTAAAAGGAAGTCTTCTGTTGCATTGTAACTTGTGATCGGTATGTCATAAGATCAGAAAGGTTTTTTTTTTAGTTTAAATGCTGTGATATGGAAGTGCATTTATTTCATGCACATACTTCTCCTTGGGGAAGAAACCAGAGCAACTGGAAAAGAAACTTTGGCTTAAAAAATTATGACATTAATGTTACCCCAAAGGTAATTATTTGAGTTATGAAAAACAAGGTTATTAAAAACTAGAAATTACAAAGTGGATCAATGAGGATGTACATTTAAAAAATTCTGTGAAGATTTGTGGTGGGGATTTAAGAGTTAAGCTCTTGTTGTATTCAATATGTACTTGTATTCAAATAAAAATTTGCTATTGATTTCACACAGTTATACATCCGGTCCTGACTTCTGAGCTTCAATTTCTAAGTGAAGGCTGGATGTGTCCTTTGAATGGCCTAGGACCCTCAGCTGAATTAATTCTTTCCCTTGAGGGTGTTACTGTTTTCTTACTCTTGGAGGCTTGAAGCTTTTGGAGTCATCCTCCAATTGTCCTCCTTCTCCTATATCCTGTGAATTGCTTGGGTGTATTCCGTATCCGTTCTAATGCTTGAGCTGTTCTCCCATGGGATTCCTCCTCCCCCTTCCGCCATCACTGTCCTGGTTCAGACTTCCCTCCCTCCTTCCTTCCTTCCTTCCTTCCTTCCTTCCTTCCCTCCCTCCCTCCCTCCCTCCCTCTTTTCTTCCTTCCTCCCTCCCTCCCTCCCTTCCTTCCTTCTTTTTAATTTCTAATGTCCATTTGTTTATTTCTTTTACATCTCTTATTGTTTGGTCTGTACTGTTTTTTGTTTTTTGTGTTTTTTTTAGAAAAATAGTTTTAATTGCAGAAAAGTTTTTACATAAAAATAAAATAAGCCTCAGACAGAATAATGGCCATAGACGCAAAAATGCTGCCTAGTGAGTAGGTTAGATTTTTTGTTTAACATCTTTATTGGAGTATAATTGCTTTACAATGGTGTGTTAGTTTCTGCTGTATCACAAAGTGAATCAGCTATACGTATACATATATCCCCATATCCCCTCCCTCTTGGGTCTCCCTCTCACCCTCCGTATCCCACCCCTCTAGGTGGTTGAGTAGGTTAGATTTTAAGGAGAAAATCATTCGATTCATGCCAAAGGCTACAGAAGTATCTTAAATAAAAATTTAATGAATAGAAATTTTACAACCTTTATCTCCTTGAAAACAGCTCACTTTTCCAAGCTGATTTCAGTAATTCCCTCAATGGTCTAAGATTTGCAAGATATACTGGGATAAACTGAGTTGATTCAGACTCATTCTGAATGGGTCCTTTTCTAAAATAGTATTTATTTACACAAGTCTGCTTTTTTTTTCTTTAACATCTTTATTGGAGTATAATTGCTTTACAGTGTTGTGTTAGTTTCTGCCATATAACAAAGTGAATCAGCTATATGCATACATATATCCCCATATCCCCTCCCTCTTGCGTCTCCCTCCCACCCTCCTTATCCCACCGTTCTAGGTGGTCACAAAGCACAGAGCTGATCTCCCTGTGCTATGCGGCTACTTCCCACTAGCTATCTGTTTTACATTTGGTAGTGTATATATGTCAATGACACTGTCTCACTTCGTCCCAGCTTACCCTTCCCCCTCCCCGTGTCTTCAACTCGATTCTCTACGTCTGCGTCTTTATTCCTGTCCTGCCCTTAGGTTCATCAGAACCTTTTTTTTTTTTTTTTAGATTCCATATATAGGTGTTAGCATACAGTATTTGTTTTTCTCTTTCTGACTTACCTCACTCTGTATGACACACTCTAGGTCCATCCACCTCACTACAAATAACTCAATTTCGTTTCTTTTTATGGCTGAGTAATATTCCATTGTATATATGTGCCACATCTTCTTTATCCATTCATCTGTCAATGGACATTTAGCTTGCTCCCATGTCCTGGCAGTGGTAAATAGAGCTGCAGTGAACATTGTGGTGCATGACTCTTTTTGAATTATGGTTTTCTCAGGGTATATGCCCAGTAGTGGGATTGCTGGGCCATATGGTAGTTCTATCTTTAGTTTTTTAAGGAACCTCCATACTGTTCTCCATAGTGGCTGTATCAATTTACATTCCTACCAACAGTGCAAGAGGGTTCCCTTTTCTCCACACCCTCTCCAGCATTTATTGTTTGTAGATTTTTTGATGATGGCCATTCTGAGTGGTGTGAGGTGATACCTCATTGTAGTTTTGATTCCCATTTCTCTAATGATTAGTGATGTTGAGCATCCTTTCATGTGTTTGTTGGCAATCTGTATATCTTCTTTGGAGGAATGTCTATTTAGGTCTTCTGCCCATTTTTGGGTGGGGTTGTTTGTTTTTTTGATATTGAGCTGCATGAGCTGCTTGTATATTTTGGAGATTAATCCTTTGTCAGTTGCTTCTTTTGCAAATATTTTCTCCCATTCTGAGGATTGTCTTTTCATCTTCTTTATGGTTTCCTTTGCTGTGCAAAAGCTTTTAAATTTCATTAGGTCCCATTTGTTTACTTTTGTTTTTATTTCCATTTCTCTAGGAGGTGGGTCAAAAAGGATCTTGCTGTGATTTATGTCATAGAGTGTTCTGCCTATGTTTTCCTCTAAGAGTTTTATAGTGTCTGGCCTTCCATTTAGGTCTTTAATCCATTTTGAGTTTATTTTTGTGTATGGTGTTAGGAAGTGTTCTAATTTCATTCTTTTACATGTAGCTTTCTAGTTTTCCCAGCACCACTTACTGAAGAGGCTATCTTTTCTCCATTGTATATTTTTGCCTCCTTTATCAAAGATAAGGTGACGATACGTGCGTGGGCTTATCTCTGGGCTTTCTATCCTGTTCCATTGATCTATCATTCTGTTTGTGTGCCAGTACCATACTGTTTTGATTACTGTAGCTTTGTAGTATAGTCTGAAGTCCAGGAGCCTGATTCCTCCAGCTCCCGTTTTCTTTCTCAAGATTGCTTTGGCTATATGGGGTCTTTTGTGTTTCTGTACAAATTGTGCAATTTTCTGTTCTAGTTCTGTGAAAAATGCCATTGGTAGTTTGATAGGGATTGCAGTGAATCTGTAGATTGCTTTGGGTGTATAGTCATTTCCACAATGTTGATTCTTCCAATCCAAGAACATGGTATATCTCTCCATCTGTTTGTATCATCTTTAATTTCTTTCATCAGTGTCTTATAGTTTTCCGCATGTAGGTCTTCTGTCTCCTTAGGTAGGTTTATTCCTAGGTATTTTATTCTTTTTGTTGTAATGGTAAATGGGAGTGTTTCCTTAACTTCTCTTTCAGATTATTCATCATTAGTGTATAGGAATGCAAGCGATTTCTGTGCGTTATTTTTGTATCCTGGTACTCTACCAAATTCATTGATTAGCTGTAGCAGTTTTCTGGTGGCATCTTTAGGATTCCCTAGGTATAGTATCATGTCATCTGCAAACAGTGACAGCTTTACTTCTTCTTTTCCGATTTGGATTCCTTTTCTTTCTTTTTCTTCTCTGATTGCTGTGGCTAAAACTTCCAAAACTATGTTGAATAACAGTGGTGAGAGTGGGCAACCTTGTCTTGTTCCTGATCTCAGAGAAAAGGGTTTCAGTTTTTCACCATTGAGAATGATGTTGGCTGTGGGTTTGTCATATATGGCCTCTATTAAGTTGAGTAAGTTCTCTCTATGCCTACTTTCTGGAGAGTTTTTATCATAAATGGGTGTTGAATTTTGTCAGAAGCTTTATCTGCATCTATTAAGATGATCATATGGTTTTTATCCTTCAGTTGTTAACATGGTGTATCACATTGATTGATTTGTGTATATTGAAGAATCCTTGCATTCCTGGGATAAACCCCACTTGATCATGGTGTATGATCCTTTTAATGTGCTGTTGGATTCTGTTAGCTAGTATTTTGTGGAGGAGTTTTGCATCTATGTTCGTCAGTAATATTGGCCTGTAGTTTTCTTTTTTTGTGACATCTTTGTCTGGTTTTGGTATCAGGGTGATGGTGGCTTCATAGAATGACATTGGGCATGTTCCTCTCTCTGCTATATTTTGGAATGGTTTTAGAAGGATAGGTATTAGCTCTTCTCTAAATGTTTGATAGAATTCACCTGTGAAGCCGTCTGGTCCTGAGCTTTTGTTTGTTAGAAGATTTTTAATCACAGTTTCAATTTCAGTGTTTGTGATTGGTCTGTTTATATTTTCTGTTTCGTCCTGGTTCAGTCTTGGAAGGTTGTGCTTTTCTAAGAATGTGTCCATTTCTTCCAGGTTGTCCATTTTATTGGCATATAGTTGCTTGCAGTAATCTCTCATGATCCTTTGTATTTCTGCAGTGTCAGTTGTTACTTCTCCTTTTTCATTTCTAATTCTGTTGATTTGAGTCTTCTCCCTTTTTTCCTTGATGAGTCTGGCTGATGGTTTATCAATTTTGTTTATCTACTCTAAGAATGAGCTTTTAGTTTTATTGATGTTTGCTATTGTTTCCTTCATTTCTTTTTCATTTATTTCTGATCTGATCTTTATGATTTCTTTCCTTCTGCTAACTTTGGGTTCTTTTTGTTGTTCTTTCTCTAATTGCTTTAGGTATAAGGTTAGGTTGTTTATTTGAGATGTTTCTTGTTTCTTGAAGTAGGATTATATGGCTATAAATTTCCCTCTTAGAGCTGTTTTTGCTGCATCCCACAGGTTTTGGGTCGTCATGTTTTCATTGTCATTTGTTTGTAGGTATTTTTTGATTTCCTCTTTGATGTCTTCAGTGATCTCCTGGTTACTTAGTAGTGTATTGTTTAACCTCCATGTGTTTGTATTTTTTTACAGTTTTTTTTCCTGTAATTGATATCTAATCTCATAGCCTTGTGGTCAGAAAAGATACTTGATACGATTTCAATTTTCTTAAATTTACCAAGGCTTGATTTATGACCCAAGACATGGTCTATCCTGGAGAATGTTCCATGAGCACTTGAGGAGAAAGTGTAATCTGCTGTTTTTGCATGGGATGTCCTATACATATCAATTAAGTCCATCTTGTTTAATGTGTCGTTTAAAGCTTGTGTTTCCTTATATATTTTCAGTTTGGATGATCTGTCCATTGGTGAAAGTGGGGTGTTGAAGTCTCCTACTATGATTGTGTTACTGTTGCTTTCCCCTTTTATGGCTGTTAGCATTTGCCTTATGTATTGAGGTGCTCCTATGTTGGGTGCATAAATATTTACAATTGTTATATCTTCTTCTTGGATCGATCCCTTGATCATTATGTAGTGTCCGTCTTTGTCTCTTCTAATAGTCTTTATTTTAAAGTATATTTTGTCTGATGAGAATTGCTACCCCAGGTTTCTTTTGATTTCCATTTGCATGGAATATCCTGTTCCATTCCCTCACTTTCAGTCTGTATGTGTCCCTAGGTCTGAAGTGGGTCTCTTGTAGACAGCATATATATGGGTCTTGTTTTTGTATCCATTCACCCAGTGTATGTCTTTTGGTTGGAGCATTTAATCCATTTACCTTTAAGGTAGTTATTGATATGTATGTTCCCATTACCATTTTCTTAATTGTTTTGGGTTTGTTATTGTAGGTCTTTTCGTTCCCTTGTGTTTCCAGCCTAGAGAAGTTCCTTTACCATTTGTTGTAAAGCTGGTTTGGTGGTGCTGAGTTCTCTTAGCTTTTTTTTGTCTGTAAAGGTTTTAATTTCTCCGTCGAATCTGAATGAGATCCTTGCTGGGTAGAGTAACCTTGGTTGTAGATTTTTCCCTTTCATCACTTTAAATATGTCCTTCCACTCCTTTCTGGCTTGCAGAGTTTCTGCTGAAAAATCAGCTGTTAACCTTATGTGTATTCTGTTGTATGTTATTTGTTGCTTTTCCCTTGCTTCTTTTAATTACTTTTTTTTGTTTAATTTTTGATAGTTTGATTAATATGTGTTTCGGCGTGTTTCTCGTTGTGTTTATCCTGTATGGTGCTCGCTGTGCTTCCTGGACTTGACTGACTATTTCTTTTCCCATGCTAGGGAAGTTTTCGACTGTAATCTCTTCAAATATTTTCTCAGACCCTTTCTTTTTCTTTTCTTCTTCTGGGACTCCTATAATTCGAATGTTGGTGCATTTAATGTTGTCCCAGAGGTCTCTGAGACTGTCCTCAATTCTTTTCATCCAGTTTTCCTTATTCTGCTCCCTGGCCGTTATTTCCACCATTTTATCTTCCAGCTCACTTATCCGTTCTTCTGCCTCATTTATTCTGTTATTGATTCCTTCTAGAGTATTTTTGATTTCAGTAATTGTGTTGTTCATCATTGTTTGTTTGCTCTTTAGTTCTTCTAGATCCTTGTTAAATGTTTCTTGTATTTTCTCCATTCTTTTTCCGAGATTTTGGATCATCTTCACTATCATTACTGTGAATTCTTTTTCAGGTAGATTGCCTATTTCATCTTCATTTATTTGGTCTTTTAGGTTTTTACTTGCTCCTTTGTAATATAGTTTTTTGTCGTTTCGTTTTTTTTTTTTTTTTCGGATGGGTGGTGCTGTATTCCTGTTGTACTGGTTTTTTTGCCTGAGGCCTCCAGTACTGGAGTTTGCAGGCATTTGGATAGAGCTGGGTCTTGGTGCTGAGATGAGGTCCTCTGGGAGGCCTCACTCCAGTTGATATTCCCTGGGGTCTGAGTTTCCCTGTTAGTCCAGCGGTTTGGACTTGGAGCTCCCACCACAGGAGCTTGGGCCCGACCTCTGGCCTGGGAACGAAGATCCTGCAAGCTTGAAGACAATGTGGACAGTTGAAGTAAGGACAGGAAATTCCTGTACTGTGTTTTTTTTTTTTTTTTTTTGCGGTATGCGGGCCTCTCACTGTTGTGGCCTCTCCCATTGCGGAGCACAGGTTCCAGATGCGCAGGCTCAGCGGCCATGGCGCATGGGCCCAGCAGCTCCGCAGCATGTGGGATCTTCCCGGACCGGGACACGAACCAGTGTCCCCTGCGGCGGCAGGTGGCCTCTCAACCACTGCACCACCAGGGAAGCCCTGTACTGTGTTTTTTAATCAATATTTTTTAAAGTTGAAGTATAGTTGATATACAGTGTTGTGTTAATTTCTGCTGTGCAGCAGAGGGATTCAGTTATACATATATATATGCATGCTTTTTTTAATATTCTTTTCCATTGTAGTTTATCATAGGATATTGAATGTAGTTCTCTGTGCTCTACAGTAGGACCTTTTTATTTATCCATTCTATATATAAAAGCTAGATTTTCAACACCTATTTCTTGGATTGGTGCAATGGACTCCTAACATCATGTCCTATTCCTTCCTTTGTTCCTTTGATCCATTCTTCACGCTGGAACCAGAATTATCTCCCTGAAGCACAAACTAAATCACATCCTTCTGTCCCTTAAGAAACTTGCAGTGACTGACTGTCCTCCGTCTAGTAAATTCTCAACTCCATCTCAAGGATGCTCAGATTTGATTCAAACCATCTTTTTAGCCTAATTTCATACCTTCTCTATCTACATACTCTGTATTTCATATATATTGGGACTTGTAATATCATATGTTTTTTCATGCTGTTCTATGGTAGCTTGCTCTCTCCTTGTACTTTTCCTGTTTCCCATGTTATTGAGAGGGTAATAATTCTTTCCTCTTCACCTCCTCATTACCTTGCTTAGTTCTCAATTAAGCGCCGTTACATTATATCCTGAGATCAATTTCGCCATCTGGTTCCCTCACTAGATTGCAGGCTCCTTGGGGATCTGCCTATGTCTTACTTATACACCTTTCATCTTTTGTCATTTTGGACAATGCTTTCACCAAGAAGATAGTCAATAAATGCGGAACTGAATTAACTTAACACTACCTTTCCTAAATTATTTCTTAGTATGTATTTGTTGAGACCCCACCAGTTGTAGAAGGAGGCTGAGGAGTTAGGAGATCTTGTTGTCCTTGAAGATGTGGGGATCCCGCTGAGTGCTTTAAGGCTGGGCTTTTCCTTTTATAGGGCAGATACTCGATATTTGTTAAAGGAATGTTGAGTGAAATACGAAATAGTTTTAGAAGAAAGGGAGCTGGCTGAGCCTGGAAACTGATTACAAATGAGAGCCTGGTGGGGAAGTGGAAGGCACACTGAGCTGGAATAAAACCTTTCTAAGCTTCAGTTTGCTAACCTGTAAAACAGGGAGAGCAGGGGCACCTCTTCCTTTAGGTTTTCGGATGATTTAATGAGATAAGACGTGGAGGGTGCTGTGCACAGTGCCTGGCGTGTAGTAAGTCCTCGTTAAATGTTGGCCGCTGCTGCTGCTCTGGTTTCTAAGCATTGCCAAGGGCAGCTGTGGGGCTGGGAAGGGCTGTACATGTCCCTACAGTAAACACCTCTGTCAGATTGGGGAACCTCAAAAGTTCCTTACTCCATTGATGTTGTAGGGTGCTACTTTCTTCACTCCTATGTAATGTTGATAAATAAGCCCTGATTTTTCTTTAGAAAACTTCCTGAAAACTCAATTTTGAGTAGTTTTGGAATAATTGTTATTATACATATAATGTATGTTCCTTTTAGAAGTCTTGAAATGTACAAGCAGAAAGGAAAAAATTGTGTATAATCCTACACGGGCAAACACACACACTGTTAACGTTTTAGTGTATTTCTTTTGTTTCATTTTCTATTTAAAACAAATTGGATTGATTTTTGAAATTTCATTTATTTCAAAAATATTATCTTGAATTCTGATTTTCCATGTATTGTAAGACATTTTTCATATTACTGCAGACTCTTTATAAATGCCGTTTTTAATGATTGCATAAATTTGCATTATGTTTCTGCACCATGGCTTATCCAACCATTACTTCATAATTGGATGCAGATTCTGTCTAATTATTTATTAAGTGTCTATTCTTAAGATCATTTTCCCTTCTGGGAGTTATATTGAGATCTCTAGAGATATTTAAAATTTTTCTAGGTAGCGTTTTAAATAGATGGTTAAGTAAAAGATGATGGCTTAACATCAGTGCCTTTCGTTTTGGTAGAGCATGTTTATATACTTGAAAAGAACAAGGGAAAATATTTAGTCTCCTTGTCTACTTGAGTGATTGCTTCTCCGGGCCTCCAACCTGTCACTATGTAAATTAAGTGCAAAACAAGTATAAAGCAACACTGATGGGAAGTAGTTACTGTGGCTCAGTGCAGGTTTATCTGATTCAATCAGCCTCCTGTAACGGAGAGGCCTGTTTTCTTGGTACATGACAGGGCTTATTCTGTATCTGCTGGTTTGGCAAGATCATTCATCTTTGTGGTGGTGGCACGTGACTCTTTCAACCCTTGTAGTTGGACCATTATGCTGCCTGGATGTATTTGCAGAGTGAAGAAAAGCCAGGTTGATTTTTCTTGCGTGTCAGGTGCTCAACTTGCTGGGTATGACATTTCAAGATATCTGTGTTTTCTTCTGTATTTTCACATATTGAGGAAATCTGGGTGGGCAGCGCAATGAAACGGAAAAAGCAAAAAGTTTGAGCTCATAGCTCTGAGTATGAATATAGTTTAGCCACTTATTACTGGCATGACCCCAGGAGAGTTCACGTGACCATTCCAAGCCTCAAATTCCCTATCTGTAAAATGGGCACAGTGATGCCCAAGGAAGTCACTCTGAATGGTGGAAAGAGAACTAGGTGTGAGGACCCCGGACTTGAAATCTCAGCCTGCTCACTGGCAATGTGACCTCAGAAAAGAGGTCTGGGGGACTTCCCTGGTGGTCCAGTAGTTAAGACTCTGTGCTCCCAGTGCAGGGGGCCTGGGTTCGATCCCTGGTCAGGGAACTAGATCCCACACACAGCAACTAAGACCCAGCACAGCTAAATAAGTAAATAAATAAATAACAAAGCCCCCCAAAACCTACACCACTATCACAGAAAGAAATGATAATTCTTTAATAATTCATTAAAACGTTAAAAAAAAAAGAGAGGTCTGGGATCTTGGCTCCTAAGTGTTCTTCTCCCTACAGTAGGGCTAAGGGTAGCGTGTTGCTTACTGGGTAATGGTACCGTTGAGTGGGACAGTGCAGGGGAAGCCCCTCTTGGACACGTACCTGGCTTTTATGCTGCTGCCTGTAGGTGCTTTCGCTCACTGCCCAGGGGACCAGCCATCGCCTACTCACTTCCCGCCTGAGTCTGAATTTGTTGCCGTCGGGTTCCTGCACCCACTAGTTTCTTTCGAAGGCAGCAGATGAGCATGTAACCCCCACATGTGGCGATGGGTTTTTAGTCTCATCCTAATTGACCTTTCTACCCCTTTCACCTCCATTTCTCTTCTTTCCAGAAAAACTCATCTTTTGGCTTCTTGAGTCTCATCCTGAGCTTCTAGGATTGTTTCTTTTCAAACCCATTTACTAGTTCTTCTTTTCTCACTGCGCTTAACCTCTGTGTTCCCCAGAGCGTTGTCCTTAGACCCTCTGTTTTTCTCCTGTCACCTTTACACTTCACCTAGGAAATGTTATCTTTGCTCATTTTTGTGGTGCTTGGGGTTCCATCTTGTTCTGAGTCTACTTTCCTAACATCGTCCAACAGCTTTTTGGGTCCTTTCGTCCTTCTGGGTAGTACCTGCATGCTTCACATTCGACATGTCTAAACCACTGTCTTCAGATCAGATGACCCCTGACTCTTCTCTTATCCTGGGTTTGCATCTTGGTCGATGACCCTGTCCTCCACCTGTCACTCCAAGCCCTTCTCTTTCTCCTTTTCTGCCTTTATATAGGAGAATAAAATATTTTCTGTGTTCTATTTTGTCTTCTCTATTGACTTTAAAGCCACATCTCTATTTTTTTCTTACTTGCTCTAGAGATTACAGTGTGCATCTCTGACCACAGTCTACCTTCAAGTAATATTATACTACTTCCCTTTTTGTACTTGGTGTATTAAAGAACAGTGGAGAGTGAGGTGAATAATACCGACCCTTAGAAAAAGGCGCTGCCTCTTGTGTCGGCTTCGCTGTCGGATCCTTGCCAGTCTGATGTGTAGCTGAGCTGGGGGTAGGCTTTGCTGTGGCTCGCTGATAGCTCATGGCGTTTGGAGGGTGGGGTCAGGATTAGACCTTTTACGGGGCGTGGGCTGTGGGTGCAGGGGAGACTGTGGGGGTCCCCCTGTGCTTTACAGCCAGCTGCCGGCTTTCCCACCACAGGCCATCGTTCTCTGCTGTAAGCCAGGTGGCACGGTTGGTGGGTTTAGGGGGGCTCTCTTTGGTCTCCAGTCCCACCTCTGGCTTTCCGCATTCTGTGTGCTTCCTCTCCGCCCTGCCCCAGCTTTCTGTAGGCCACTTTCTTGCACGCAGTGAACGTCCCTGGTGCCTTGGAGGGATTTCTTTCAGCTTTTCTGTTCTGCTCCGGCCTTTGATGGCCTTGGCCTTGGAGGAAGGGGTCCCTCTCATTCTCCTGCCCCGGGCTCAGCAGGCCTCTCTGCTTTTACTTGGAGAAAGTGCATTGCGCCTCAGTGCACCTCTCAGCTCTTCTGGCTTGCCCAGATTTCTGCGGGCAGCTGCCTTACATCTGGGGAAGGTTCTGAGCACCTCAGGAGGGGGTCTTCCTCTCAGCCCCCAGCCTGCGGTGTGCTGCGAAGGCCCAGGGAAAGGATGAGTGTGTAGACTTGCTTGGTGGCTGGGTTCCTGTGAGTTGGAATCCATTGTCCCCACCATGGGCAGTTGGGAGTAGTTTGTGAAAAGTTCAGCTCTTTTCTCCTTCCCTTCCTCTTTGTCTGACTCCCCATTTCCTCCTACTGCTCTGCCAGGGACGAAAGCAGCTGTGGGTCTTTTCTCCTGGGAAAGGCTTGCCGCTCTCCAGAATTTAGTTCATTTACGTTCCCCTTCTGATGGATTTTGAAAAGGCCCCTTTTATACCTCATGCAGCTGTTCCCGTGGTGTGGCAAGGCCATCTGGTGTCACCCTTTCCATTTGACCTGCCCTCTCTTCTGAGTCACTTTCAGATGGATTTGGCAGCCTTCAGGCCTGCAGAGCTGATTGGAAAAAGCCCCAGGGGAACCCGTGCAGCGAGTCCGGGGACCCGGCTCCTCCCGGGCACCTGGCTCCGGGCCCGCTGGCTCAGTGACATGCGGTTGCTCTCCCTGCCCCATGAGGAAGCCGTGGGCTCTCCTGGCTGCTCAGCCTCTTGGCGGTGGTTCTCTCCATGCCTAGAATCCACACACGCTCCCAGGGACGAAGTGGATGCGGGAAGGGGGTTCATCTTCATGAGTGTCCCTTCCCTCTGGACTCTCAAATCTTTGTTGCCTTGACAACTCCCCAGTGCCCCTCCTCTTCTGTAATACTTTTGTTATGGCTCTTTTAGTTCCTGGTGGCAGTGTTGTTTGCTGTGAGCTACTCCAGGAGTGGAAGTTGTCACAGTGGTGTTTGTAGTGGAGATTAACTTTTTCACCGGCAGTGAGGTGCTGTTGGATGAACAGGTGTAGTGTTACAGAGATCCCGGATTGAGGGTGATCCCCACCTTCCCAGACTACTAGTGTTGTAGCTTTGAGCCAATCACTCCTTCTTCCTGAAGCTCACTTGTGTCTTAGTAAAATGGCATCACATGCACTTATTTGTGAGTGGAGAGTCGTAATCCCCGCGATCCCTAATGTCCCTTTCCCTCGGAGGGGACTCAGAGCGAGTGCAGGCCTCCCCACCCCATCCCTGGAGAGGTAGAATGACTCACCTGATGCCAGGATTGGTCCCAATAGCCAGTGTGACCCGTTAGCTTACCTCGCTCTGCTCTGCTTCCTCTCGGGAAGTGCTTCTCTGTGCTCAGTGCTGGAGGTCAGGCCTGGCCTCCCCTGGGTGGGCGGTGGGGGCGTGCCCAGTTCAGCACAGCCTGTGTCTAGGCAGGAAGGTCTACGTGCCCAATTCTTGGTGTCAGCAAGGAGTTGCACTTTCTAAGAAACTGTGTTGTGGCCTTTAGCATGGTCTGTACATGGTAGTAATGTTGATGTTTTAGCCTCTACCTTTTCTCTTTGTTTTGTCAACTTATTTTTAGAAATGAGCTGGACGAGAGGGGTCCTGCTTACTGGGACCCTCTAAGAGATCTCAGCATTATGATATGGAAAGATCAATAATATTCTTATGAAAGCAACTCAAAGACTAACTGTGTTTTTTATTTCTATAAGTGAAGGTGTCAGAATCGATCCTCAGGGTATCATTTCAGACCGTATCAGGCCATACCTGTACTTTTGCCTCTGTATTCTTTTTTTTCCTCCTCTTCCCTGTATTCTTTTTTTTTTCTCCCTCCTCTTCCTTTAGTTTTCTTATTTCAGGTTTGGAAGAAAAAATGTACTTTTTCCTCTTATTTCTATTCTCTACCTGTTTTTAATACCATAACTGACTTAATGCGCACGTGGTTGTCTCAGATTATCACTTAGAAGAGACAAGAAGAGACAAACCGTAAAATCATGATGCGCTGGTTTTCATGTCAGGGTCAAGTCTTGAAATGGCAAATGGCCTGTGGTCAAAAGTTTTGGTGATCATATTTTCTGCTTCTATAAGGAACAATCTAGTTTGGTGGCAACTAGGCGTTTATTAAAAATGTTCTGTTTTCATGATTTCTTCAATTTGTGGGTTGGAAAAAACTCTCAACTGTATTAGGTGCTCTAGTTGGGCTGAAATAATTGTTGGATGTTGTGATTGGAATTGAATAAGATCTATTGATATTATGGGCTAAATGTTTGTGTCCCCTCCAAATTCATGTATTGAAGTCCTGACTCCCAGTGTGATTGTATTTGGAGGTGGGGTCTTTGGGAGGTGATTGGGTTTAGATTAGGTCAAGCGGGTGGGACTCTCACATTGGGATTAGTGCCCTACAAGAAGAGGAGGAGACACAGAGCTCTTTCTCCCTCTGTGCCCATGCACCTGAGGAAAGGCCAGGTGAGGACACAGTGAGAAGTGGATGTCTGAAAACCAGGAATTGAATCCACTGGCACCTTGATCTTGGACTTCCCAGCCTGCAGAACTGTGAGAAGTAAACGTTTATTGTTTAAGCTACCATCCATGGTCTTTCGTTATGGCAGCCAGAGTAGACTGAGACAGTTGATTTTTAGTGAGATTAATTAAGGAGTCGTCACTTCCCACTGACCAAGTCGTGTGCTTAGGGGAACGTTCAGATTGATCACAGGCTTCATTCCAGTTTGGCACATGGAACAAAGGTTAGCAGCCACCATGGCCTTGAGCTCTTTTATCTGTTTTGGTAGCTCCGGCTCTCTGTGGTCAGGCCTAATCTGTGGGGATGGGAAGACTCAGTCAGCTGGGATCTGAGTCTCAAATCTGTTCCTCTCTGTATGACCTCGAGCAAATCATTTCACTTCCTCAAGCTCGCTAAGTATCTTTACTATGAAATAATTTCAAGCAGAGGCGTAAGGAACAATAAAATGAATCCGCATGTAACAGTCACCCAGATTCGATGGTTATCAAGATCTTTATATATTTACTTCATCTCTGACTTCTTCTATTTGTTGAATTATTTTAAAGAAAATCCCAGAGGCATCATTTCATTGTACACCTTCACTCTTTAGTATGCATTGCTAAAAAAAAAAATGGACATTTCCTAATATAACCACAATGTTAATGTTATACCCAAACATTAATAATTATTTTTGGTAGCATTTAGCACTATTCCACAATCAAATTTCCCAGGTTGTCCCTGAGTTCATTTTTATCACCTTTAAAAGGGAGATAATAATGCCCGAGCTCTCCCTCCAGGACAGGAATTTTGTGGGAGGATATACCTATTTTTCATGAAAAAATTTTGAAGTTCTGCTGTGTCGCAGGATCCCTTGCTTTTCGGAACGCGGGCCTCTCACTGTTGTGGCCTCTCCCGTTGTGGAGCACAGGCTCCGGACGCGCAGGCTCAGCGGCCATGGCTCACGGGCCCAGCCGCTCCGCGGCATGCGGGATCTTCCCGGACCGGGGCACGAACCCACGTCCCCTGCATCGGCAGGCGGACTCTCAATCACTGCGCCACCAGGGAAGCCCTGCCTTGAAGATTTTATACTCTGGAGAGCCTAGTACAAGATTCGGTGCAGAGCACGTGCTCAGTATGCGTAATTGTGGGTAAGGACTGCAAGTATTTCTGCAGCGCTTTGTGCTCAGGACAGTGCTGGCCCCTGTGGACGTGCTGTAGAAGTGAAAAGTGCCTGCAGCAGACCTGAGCTTAGTCTGTCAGTTTTTGTCTGAGTGTTTCTACATTTCTTCCCTTGGACACAAGGCTTCCTTTTCTGCCCAGCAACCGTGTATCCATCATCCGTTGTCAGGAGTGAAATTCCTACAGCAGCTGCACAAGCCGCTGAGGAGTCCTGTGTTCCAGAGACGGTCCCGCATTGTAGGCCTGTGTGAAGTATCGAGATTTGGCAGTCAGTGTACCGCAAAGCCTGTACCGTCCGCGCCCGCGGCAGTCCCGTCGCCGTTCCCACGCAGGTCCCCGTGCTGCCGCACCATTCAGCCCTTGATGTCCACAGACGTCACCAGCCTTAGCCGATTCCCTGTCGTACGTGCCTCAGACAGCTTCTCTGTCAAGTTCTGTTGTGTATGTACAGCTTAAAATGATATGTCATTGTTCATCCTCTGTCCGTATTTTTGTCACATTTTCCTTATAACATAGCAAAACGTCCAAATAACGCACTCATTGTTTTTGCTCTGAGTCCCAGCCAGGACCCTTGGCAAAGACCAAATGTTGCCTCTTCTATAAAACCTTCTTTGGCCAAATTACATGTCCCATGCGCCCTTCTCCCAGACTTTGATCCTGCCTCTGTAAAGTCACTGATAAGGAGTCGTAATGTCCTCTTTTGACATTGTGTGCTCCTTCAACTTGGGACACCCCGAAAGTAGAGCCTGTCATGCTTCTGTGTGCCTGGTGCTCAATGCTGTGGGCGCATAGTAGGTGTTTGGTGAAGGCTGAGTGGATGAGGGCTTGAATGAGTAAAGTCAGGTAAGGTTAAACGAAGAGGAAGGAAAACAGTAACTTGGTGAGTGAAGGAAAAGTGATCCGAGTAGTCGTGAGCGGTGGGATGCACCACATGATTATTTTCTCCAGGTAGAAAATACCTGGCGAAGAATCACCTCGGTGGGGGCCACTGTCCTTAGGATCGACACATAGCACCCAGAGCTCCGTTGTGGTTCCCACCGCAGTAAGGTGCACAAAGAAAAGGTGAGGAGGTGGTCAGCCTGCACAGCCTGGCTTCTGTTGGTGAATCAGTGGCTGTTTCTCTCATTTTATTATTTTATTTTACTCTTGCCCACAGATTGATTCTGTCCTACCTCTTTGGATAAATGAGGCCAGCCAACTAACACATAGCTCTTTAACACCTTTTGTCATCTAAATACTCTTGACAAATTAGGGGACAACCAAAAAAGGTGACAAGATGCTCTCCCTTTAAGGAACTTGTAGTCCAATGACCTTGATTTTTAGCTGTCAGAACTTAAACAAAATTTAAAGAAAAAAAATCACAGTCTCACCACTTAAAAAATTTGGTAAGTGGACCTGTGTTTTGTCACGACCTAGAGAGACAAGGAGAATCTGGTGGCATTGAGCACCCAGACTCCAGATTCTGATCTCTAAACACTGAAAAGATCCTGCGCTCCTTGGAAAACAGATTCTAGGCCTGAGGCTGGAAATGAGCCAGAAAGATAGCAAGCTGTTGACAATCTTGGGCCTTCTCTAAAGACATAGGAACCAACCTGCAAGGGCTCCCACTGGCCGAACATGGGACAGTTTGAACATCAAAAAAGAATGTGATGGAAGCCAACTGAAATACCAAATATATAAAAATCCACCAGTGCATAGTGATACTGAGTCCATATACAACTTACTGGTCATCTTTGCAGGTGGTAGGGACACCAGTTCTCTCTCCAGTAAATGAAGGGACAGACTCATTTGTCAGCCCTCCTTTCTGTGTCGTCTGTTTCAGGATCACCAAACGGTTGATGAGGGAAAATCCTTTTTAATTAGAGAATTAAAAAATTACCACTTTGGAATCCTTGATAAAAATAGATCTGGGCAACAACGTACAGCAGGTGCTCAGATCCGTCAGGAGGAAGGTTGATGAGAACTTTCTAACGGATGGACCACACTGACAATTGAACATAAGCATTTAACCCTGGAAACCCCACTAAAGTGACAGTGAAGTTGTCAGGTAGTGGAAAGGCAGGGAAGAGGCCCCAGAAGGCAGCGGTGCTCTGGGGGTGATGTGATGAGGGCCGTGACGGTGGGAGAATTAGCTGTAAAGCATCCCATGAGTTGATTGTGTCCCCAGATCTCCTTCTCTGCTCCGGAAGCAGGTGGCTGTCCCTCTGCCGTCTCCACAGAACATTAGGATTTCGCCTGACGGAGTAAAAAGAAAACATGTGTGCTGGAGTCACAGGCACAGCTGGAGAGCAGGGCCCTGTTGAAACCGAGGGGACTAAATGCATATGGGGCGTTGACCGCTTCACCTGGCTTCCACAGCCAGTCTTATACCCCACGTGGGAAAGTCTTCCAGGGAACAGTGCCCAGAAGAAGAGGCTAAAGCACAGACACGGGAGATTCCCAGAAGGAGATCCCGCAGTGCGTCCCCGCGTGTCCGTCCTGCTCTACGCAGGCAGCTGAGCAGGACACCCCGGGCACTGTTCGTCCTTGGGTAACTTTGCAGGTGGCATCGGGCATCATTAATAGGTCCATGCCTTTCTTCATTTCAGCAGGGTTTACTGGGAGGGCATAATTTCAGCCTTACAATAAGGTACCTAAACCACGAGTGCTCTACCCAACATTAGGCAAATTAGGTCACTTATGTGTTATCAGCGGGAGCCCCTTGGGAGACTTGTCACCTGTAAATTGAAGATGATTTGATTATTTAAAGAATTTTGTTCATGCTGCAAATTAACATTACTGTGTCATATCCAGATTAATTCTGGTTGCTTTTCTGGCCCCCTGCTCTCTAAGGAATGATGCTTAGACACAGAAAAGCCCCGTGGCACAGTTAACCCGTTAATGTATGTGCCTGAGATCTAGGCATTCTCTGCCTGGATCTTGTTTTGTAGGGTCGCCGGTCAGTGGAGCCGGCAGCCTCACCGCGCAGCCCTGCACCACTCTCTGTGACGTCCTCGAGTTCCCTGCAGGCACCGGTATGACAGTGGTGACAGTGTCATCGTTCCTCTGAGCTCAGTCTCATGTCCACCAGCCACTGTTTTTAATTCACCCTTAGAAATTCTTTAAATGGGAGGTTAAGGTTTCCCATCAGGTGGTCACGCCACAGATGGGGAAAGACCAAGCCATGTACTGGAACCTGGTCTAACTTCATGGCCCGAAGTCTCGCCCCCATGGCTGCGCCGCTCTGTCCCTCTTCTCTCCAGGTCCTCCACCCTCCCTGCCAGCAGTGACAGGAAACAGGCCAGGAGTGAATCCCCGATCCCTGACTCCTTAATTCTTCCAAACAGTGTGGGAGTGTGGAGATCACAGGCTGAGGGCCAAACACGGGATTTTTGACACGACTTTAACTTCAGTTGGGCTCGGTTTTCTCGTTTGCAAAACGGGCACAGTGATGCCTGCCTTCCCGAGTTACTTCGAGTTTTCCAGCAGGAAGCGCCCTTGAGCTCCGGAGTGTTACAGAGCCCGTGAGCACGTGCCTAGGGTGCGTCATGGGTGATAAGCAAACATTATTCCCTATTACCTGCACCCTCTTCTCCTCCCTCCTAGTGAAAGGGACAGGGATGGGGTGGAGAAAACCAGCCTTACCTCACAAAGCTCTACTTTTACATAAAAACACTGGTTTGTAATTATTTGCTTGAATATCTGTTATACAGATGGACTGTACACTCCTTGGGGACAGGGCCTGGCATCTTGCTTGGTACCTAGTAATTGCTGGAAAAATATTTATTAAGCAATAAAATATTCTCCAGTCCTGCCTGCCCATTGACCTTCCTGGAATTTGATAAGGATTTATTATCTTGGAAAATGAAATCTCCTAGAAGATGGTAACTTAATTTCCTTTTCATCCACAGGCCCTTAAATGGAGCAGCGCTAGTGATTATTTAAGTAAATTGAACAAAGCTGCTGTTTTCTTTTTGTCTCTTTTGGTCGCTGCCCCTTTACTTCTCTCAGAAGACGGGACTCGCTGGACTGTTAAGAATTTGGGTTAAGATTTTATTTTTGCTCAAAAAACATAAAATAGAGCAGAACAACCCCCCCCACTCCCCCTTTTCTTTGGTTCAATTAACCTTTATTTTGTTTTTATTTTCTCATCAGAAAAAAAGGACGTGACGCAAAGCCTGGAGAACTATACCTCCAAGTGTCCCGGAACCATGGAGCTCATCACCCTCCCCGATGGCCTCACACTGCCCCCGGTGCCCTTCACCAAACTTCCCATCGTCAGGTAGGACAGGCTGGCCGGGGTGCGGAAGGTGAGCTTCGCTCCCAGCGTCTGTCTTTGGTCTGATCAGGGATGCAGATCTCTAGAAGAGTTCCTGGTTTAGGTTGGCTGTGTATCTGGTCCGTCATCTCGTTAAGTCGCAGCCATCGCCTGTGAAGCGTGTTTTATAGACCAGAGAATCAGGCCAGGGCCATCGGAGAACTGCCATGGTCACGTGCTTGTCTGCTGGCAGAGCCCCGCAAGCCCGTGTCTGCCCGGTTCCGTGGCCGAGACGCGGCCCTCTGTGCAGTGGAGGCCAACCAGGCCTTGTGGCGCTCGCACTTACCCGCATCCGGTAGGGCCCACTTTCCTAGACTGTTCACCCCTGCGCACAGGCCCGGGGGGGCGCCTCCACCTCGCTTGCTTTGAGTGGCTTACAAGACCGTCTGCGGCCTGCTCTGTCTCCGGACTGACTGTGAGCCCCTTCCTGGACCCCCAGCCCTGCACGCCCTTCTGGAATCACTGAGTAGGCAGAACGTGCGGAGGGTTTCATTCCTCTGCTCAGGCTCCACCTTCTGCTTGCAGTGCCTTTCCCTCCCTTGCTCTGCCTGGTGACATTCAGGCATCTTTCAAGATTTAGTTCAAGGATTATCTCCTCCATAAAGCCTTTTTCTAGAGCTACCCAGATAGAAATAATTACACCTTCTGTATAAATTACCAATTATTTCAGTGCAAAGAGTTGAAAACCTAGCAGTGGATCACAAATAAGAGGTGATTTTTCTTATTTATTAAGAACTTGGAGACAGGTGGCCTCTCTGCAACTCTATCTTTACCTCCTGATGACCAAATGGCTGCTGCAGCTCCAGATAACACATCAACATCCAAGACAGGATGAAGGAAGAAGGGGCAGGGCCAGGGAGCCTATCTTTTGTTTACTAGGAAAGCAAAAATGATCTGGACGGATTCATAGTAGGCTTCTGCCCCAGTCTCCTTGACCAGGAGTGCATCTCGTGGCCACCGCTAGTTGTAAGAGAGACTGAGGAAATACATGTTTAGCTCTCCCAGTCTCTGTACTGTAGGTGGGATAGGGAGAAGGGGGTTAGAAATGGTGCTGGGTTAGCCAGCCAGCAGTATCTCTTATGTCTTTCTTCTGTTTCATTTACAGAACTTGATTATACGATACCTCTTTGTTCTTTTTGACTGAGGGCTACCTGAAGAGGGCTTTGTCTTTGTAGCCCTTGGGTGCTCATGTGTGTTGAGTGAATGAACAGGTCTACCCATCAGAATTCTTTGCATAGCAGTTGGCAGAATACTTGACCCAGACTATCTTAGGCAAAAGGGAATTTCTGGCACATACACCTACAAAGTCCAGGAGAAGGATTCAGGCAGGGCTGGGGCCAGGCTTCAGGCCACCACATCAGAACCTGTCTTCTCTCCCCTCTCAGCTGTGCCCTCTGCAGTGAGGCTTTAGTCTCAGGCCCCGGGTGGCATCAGGGGGGCAGCCGCAGCTCCTCATCCTGCACTGTCCAGGAGAAGAGAGACGCAACACCTGTGGGGGAAAGACGAAGGTTCTTTCTTTCAGGAGCCTCCACAAATGCCCTTTGCTCTCCACTGCCTCTGCTGGGGTTATGGACTCAGATCTGAGTCCCTGCTCCCAGCCCTGCGTTAGCCATTTCTTCCAAGAGCCCTGGTCCTTTCAGTGGAGAATGGAATTTAAGTTAAGATCTGGGTGCTGTGTGTGCTCCTTACCATTGGGGTATTGCTGCTCGCAGTGGATAGAACTAGGCAATATCTATTTATATACATACGTTACTCACTGCATGTTCATGTCCATGGTTATTTCTGCATCTATTTCTGTGTATTGGAAACCGTGAGTTCATACTGATACCTCCAGTTCCACCCGACATCTTAGGGGATCCTTCTACTTTTCTTAAATCTGTAACTCCCTTCTCAGACTGGGGGAAACCTGTCTCCCATTAGCCTCAGTATGGTTACTCATTTGGTCAGTTCCCCTGCTGGTTACCAGTGGTTATCAGGTTGACCTCCCTCCCCATGGGGAGCTCTGATGGCCAGGCTGTGCTGCTGCCCCAGCCCCCCAGGCCCCTCTTGCCCCGCTCCGGCCAGCGTGCCCTCTGCTCTGTCGCCTGCTCAGATGCGTACCTGGCTTTGCCCTCCGTAATGGACTCAGGGCTGAATTGCTGGGGCGGGAGGGAAAGGGGAAGGAAGCTTCTTTCCCATCTATTCTCATCAACAAATAAGCTTGCCCTTCAGATCTTAGTCTAGCATGAACTGGGCTCGCCCCAGAATGGTTTCAAGTAATTGTGATGCAGGAACACATTTTGCTGTGTTTTCGTAAAACATTTGAGGCAGCTCATAGAAATGTTATGTTAAAAATAAAGTCACCAGAGTGAAAGGTAAGTAAGGGTCCTACATAATGGCTGGAGATGGGGAAAAGCATGATTCTATTAATCATATGTCAATAATTAACTAACAATGGGTATAGGAGGAAACGTGATTGGTTACAAGACTCTCTGTCTCATAAGCAGACACAAACCAGTCACACTGGAGAAATACACCTCTTCACAGTAAGGAGGCTTGTGGAAACCCCTCTTGTGGGTTCTCTTAAAGGGAACATATTGAATAATGTCCTCAAAAATATCCCTACAAAAATCTGAAGCAGGTTCTCATGGTTGTTTTGTTCGTGGCATTCCTCAGTGCAAACTACAGGCTTGATGCCAGAGGGGACTGGGTGCACCCAGCTCTCCCAGAGGACAGAGCAGTGTGGTCCAAACATGCAGCTCTGCTGTGGACTGTGTGTATGTGTCCCCCCAAAATTCATCTGCCAATGACCTGACCCCAGTGGGATGATATTTGGAGGTGAGGCCTTTGGGGGCTGATTAGGTTTAGATGGGGTCATGAGGATGGGGCCCCCATGATGGGATTAGTGCCCTTATAAGGAGATGAAGGGACCAGAGCTCTTTCTCTTCTCCACATGAGGATACAGTGACCATGTCTGTGAGCCAGGGAGAGGGCCCTCAGCAGAACCCGATCGTGCCGGCACACTGGTCTCAGACTTCAGCCTCCAGACTGTGAGAAATGAGTATTGTTGTTTAAGGTGCCCGGACTATGGTATTCTGTTAGAGCAGCCTGAGCTAAGACGAGCACTCTAATACAGCAGTCTGGACTGTCCCAGCCATACGTAGTGTAATGGACGGACTGTTTATACATCAAGCACTCCTTCATGAAGGTGATTTCTCGTAAGTCAGCTTTTGGCAAGAGTCAGGCAGCAGAGAATTCAAAGTTATATTCTCAGGAGAAAAAAAGGGCGATGGTAGGTGCCCTGTGATGCTGACTGAGGGTGGCAGACCCATATAACTGGTGTTCAGTCGGGACCTGGAGCAGGGTAGGTGTTGTGTGACTTTGTGTGGAATGGTTGTGTTCACACTGCGTGTGGGATTGTTGCTCTCTCACAATCAGTGTTCCTCATCTCTCTCTGGAGAGGGCTGACACAGTACCCATGGACCCGGCCAATGTTTTTTCTTAGAAAACTAGTCTGGGACTATTTTACTGTTCGAACCAAATGTTTCAAGGGCCTATGCCTGGAAAACATGGACTTAATGTTTAAGTCAGTTTAATTCAAAACAAAAATTCAAGTCAGTCATTGCAAGACACCCCCTGTAGCTATAGGAAGGGCTTTGAAGACCGAAGCTCCTGAAAAATGTCCACATTCACGAGTAAATGATCAGACTTGCTGAACAGAATTGTTAGACATGAGCGAAGTTAATGTTAGTGGTGCCTCATAGTTATACTTCTGGTTTTGGAAGAGATGAGTGGAGCCTTTTTTTCTGGTGAGGACTTTCCTTGTTTTTGACAATAAAGGCACTTCATCAATTTATAGGAAAATATTTACTTGTTCTGTGTAGCATGGGAGCATGAACTGGGTTCACCCAAAAGTTGTGTCAAGTAATCACAATGCAATTTAATTTAAAAAAGGGCCAATATAGATCCCTGTTTTAATTCTGTTCTGAAATTCAACTAATCAGATATTTACAGAGTGCCTAAGATGTGCTTGGCTCAATGCTAAGGGCCAGGGACTCAGCGATGGTCAACATGCCAAGATCCCATGTGCCAGGAGACTGCCAAACCCATATCCGTTACTACTGTCCAGAGTTAAAGCAGAGGGAAGTTCATGTTACTCCTTACAGAATTCACAAAAACAATAATGTACGCAAAAGCCACTAATAATCATGTAGGTTGTTCACACACTGCAAGTTGTGAATTATTAAAGAAGAAATTGGGGTAGAGTTTAGATGCCATTTACAGGAAACCAGTGGGTCTTTAATTTGGGGTGAGACGGGGGTGGGGTGGGGATGAACTGATTGTTTCTTTGATGAGCTTCAGCCTGGCAGAGAGCCAGGGTGGATGAGGCTGCTTTAATTGATAAGGACCGAAACCCTCCAGTCAGGATGAGCTTGGAGTCCTTTTGAGTGGCCTTGGTACGTTTAAAACTCCAGCTTTTAAGTTAATTGTATTTGAGGAAGGATTTCAGGTGTTTATTCAAAAAGGGGCTTAGAGGCCACGCTATCAGGGCAGTATTTCTTGGTTTGTGAAGCAGGGCAAGGCCAGCCTCCCGGATGCCCATCAGGATGCGGCTCCGTGATCTCACCAGGTTCACAGCCACGTCCTGAATCTTCTGTCACACTTGGTGTAATCGCCAGGCCCAGAACCTCCTTACGAATTCCTCAAACCTGAGCTTCTCGAAGAAAATGAGAAATGTGTGGTGTCAATGGGGAGTCCGAGCGGAAAGCCTTGCACCACTGCCCTGGCTGGCGTGGTGGGTCCTCTCCAGCTGTCTCTGTCATGCCCGGACTTGGGACAGTGGATGACCTCACGTTGTTCCAGATGTGGAAGGTGTGGCCAGTTTTGGCCATTGCCCATCTGTGCAGAGATATCCAGGAGGTTCTTTTTTTTTTTTTTTTTTTAATAAATTTATTTATTTTATTTTATTTATTTTTGGCTGCATTGGGTCTTTGTCACTGCACGTGGGCTTTCTCTAGTTGTGGCGAGCGGGGCCTACTCTTTGTTGTGGTGTGCGGGCTTCTCATTGCGGTGGCTTCTCTTGTTGCAGAGCACGGGCTCTAGGCGCGCGGGCTTCAGTAGTTGTGGCGCGTGGGCTCAGTAGTTGTGGCTTGCGGGCTCTAGAGCACAGGCTCAGTAGTTGTGGCTCACGGGCTTAGTTGCTCCGCGGCATGTGGGATCTTCCCGGACCAGGGCTCGAACCCGTGTCCCCTGCGTTGGCAGGTGGATTCTTAACCACTGCGCCACCAGGGGAGCCCTGGGAGGTTCTTAGATATGTCTCCCCTGTGAATAAGCTTGAGGAATTAAAAACCAAGAAAGAAAAAGTGAGCTGTTTTTTCCTGTGTCATTCTTCCCACCAATATGTTTTATATCACTTTCCTAATTAGTGTTCCACCACTGCTTTGCATGGTCCTAATTAGCCACGGTATACTGAGAAGTCAGATTTTAAAATGTCAGCTGTTTCCAAGTGGAATCCCTAAAAATAATCCTTGGTTTGGACACTTCATCCCTGGAATTCTTCTTTACTGTTGGCAGCTTCATAAACCAAATATAATATTATTAGTTCCACAGAAGTTTATGCTAAATGAATTATATTTCCTTTAGGTCAGGTGCCTTGAATGATTATTTTTCTGGGTACATTTTATAAACAGACATTTGATGCTAGATTTTGAGTTATAAATGAATGCCATGACTGCTTGTCGGGTTACTTTTCTGGCGGACCACGCCCTCAGAATTCCTCTGCATATTTTAATAAGCTTTTATGTGATCTGGAATTTCTGTGCTTGTGTCCATGATTCCTAGAATCACAGAAGACATCTCATTTTTAGGTGGCAACGGTGGCACAGAGTAGAATGCTATTTGTGTCGCAAGAAAATGGTATTTTACAGATGAGTAAACTTAAAGGCTCGAGTGGACGGTGCCGGCCTAAGGTTCCCAGGCTGCTCTCAACATCACTGGGACCGACACTTCGCTTCTTTGTCCCGGTGCGGTGTTGTGATCTTTGCGCAGGGACTCGGCTCTCTGTGCCTGTAAACGAGGGTTGTTTTAGGGAGGAAAGAGAAAGGCTTTTGTGCACCTGCTAGGTGACAGGCACTATTACAGGTGCTTGACGCATGTTAACTCAGTCCTCAAAGTACCCCGCGAAGGTTCGAAGGTTTCTGCTTCAGACCACCCCCCTTCTCTGCCCGAGTTTGGAATCAGCAGAAAGAAGCGTCTGTCTCAGGTGGATGGCAGTGGCTCAGGGCTGTCCACCTGTGCCCCAGCCTCTGGCAGAGCCGGGTGACGGTGTGCTTTTTCGTGAGACAGGCCCTGTTCCGTCCGTGCAGAGAGCAGGACTGAATACGTGCTCTCGGCAGGGCCTGAGAGGTGCACACGCTGGTTCTCCTTCCAAATTTACCACCTCCCTTGGGAGGAGTGAGGGAGGGCAAGAGCGAGGTTAGGACCACTACCCTAAGGATGTCCCTCCTCATGGAAACATGGAACTGGGGAAAGGGGGTGTCCTCCTTCTGTAGAGCATTATCAGGTGCCGATTATTTTTCCTGTTTTGTGAGCGAGAGGGTTGAGGTCCAGGGAGATGAAGCCATCTGTGCCCGTTGCCCAGCTGGTAGGTCCTTCAGACTGCAGTCAGGTCTGTGTCTGTTGAAGCTGCTTCTCAGGAGCAGGCGAATCCCCCTGGGTTGGATGTGGTGGGTGTTAGATGCACATCAGACGTGGCATCTCGGCCAGTGCGAGGGTTGCCCACCCCTCGTCCCAGTGCAGCGCAGCTGGTATTTTTTGAATGTGCACAAAGGGCTGGGATTTGCAACTGTTAGGGATAAACTGCTTAGCCTTAAATATACGGTTTTGGAAGATTTGGAAGCTGAGGTTGAAATCCAGCTTTTGGGAGTTTATTCATGCAACATTTATCGAGAGCTCTGCATTGAAGTATTGCACCAGTACTGGAGAGGCAAATGGGGCCCTGGGTACCCCTGTCCTTGGAAAGCTCACAACTGAACTGCAACAGATAGAAAACAAAGTGATTCTGATCCCGCACGAGAAAAGCATGCCAGAGGGGTTTGCAAGGACAAGAAGAGTCAGAGAAAGTGTGCAAGATACAACCCTTGGTTTGAAGGGCTTTGGTGTGCAAGCACCGTCTGCTTCCTTGCATCGTTGTGGGCATAGGTGGGAGTCACGCACGTGACCCTCACTCTCCCGGGGCTGGGTTCGGGGAGCTGTCAGTGACGGTTGAGTGTGTTGGGGTTGCCTGTGTGCCGGGCAGGGTTGCCCTAGATGGCTGGGAGTCCTTCAGCTGAGAAAGGCGTGATTTTGTGGATTCCGTGAGGGGTCTCTATAGGGTGTATATATATATATATATATATAGTCAGTATAGGTTAGCCTGTGCCGTGGCAGAGAAATTATCCCTAAAATCTCAGAAAAATTAGCCCTCACTACAACCCAGATTTAAGTCCCACTCACACGGAGTCTGATACCATTTGGGCAGTGAGTTCTCCAGGGTGGCTGGCCTCCCTGAGGTTACTCAGTGATCCAGGCCACGTCCACCTGTGGCCTTACAGAGGAAGGGAGAGAGCTGGAGGCCAGCGGACCGCTTCAAGTGGTTTGTCTCCCTCGAGGGACGTGCGCTGCTTCCCCTCGCCACCCTCCGGCCTTACCTCCTGCAAAGGGGCTGCGGATGGGGAGGGAGGAGCAGTAAGGGTCCCGCCCACCTTCCAGCCCTTCCCCGACCCCGTCCCTTCAGCCTCAGGCCTCTGGGCTTTCCAGACCCTGAGCCCTGTCTT
Source organism: Delphinapterus leucas (assembly GCF_059928025.1). NCBI lineage: Eukaryota > Metazoa > Chordata > Mammalia > Artiodactyla > Monodontidae > Delphinapterus > Delphinapterus leucas. The sequence goes on from NC_143145.1 coordinate 3,252,392, forward strand.
GCCCAGCTGCTCCCAAGGGAGGTCACAGGTACTGGGGTTGAAGGGTGCAGTGGCCCAGGGGAGTGGCTGCTGCCCGGCGTGGACGTCTTCTCTCCCTGGGATGGTCTGGAGGGGTCGTGTGCAGCCTTCTTCCGCTTTGTCCTGCGAAATTGAGTACTTTTCCTCCCCTCAGTTTATCTGCTGCTTGATTTACTGTCGTTCTAACATCTGATGCCTGGTCGTATTTCCGCTGAACCCAAGCGAACAGGCAGCTGAAGTATTTTTGTTCCCTTTGGAACCACAGGCATGTGAAACTGTTGAACCTTCCTGCCAGCCTCCGGCCACAGAAAATGAAAAGCCTGCTGGGCCAGAGCGTGTCGACCAAGAGCCCCTTCATCTACTCACCGATCATCGCACACAACCGTGGGGAGGAGCGGAACAGGAAAATAGGTAGGCCGCCCGTCCTGGCTTTCTGGCTGTGCTCTGTTGCCCAGCTCCTGGTGGCTCTTCTAGATTTTAAAGCTTGAGACTTGACTGCAGTTCATTCGTGCATGTGTGTATATACCCTCATACAGGTTTATCCAGTTTGCTGCCTTAGCCAGGCCATTGCCTATAGACCTGACTTTTTGATATCTATTTCGTAAAAGGCAGTTTTTGTGGAAGTTCTAGAAACCAGAAGACCTCTGTTATCTGAGACTTATGTAAACTACAGAAGAGAGGTACTAGGAGATTAGGGTGATTTCCCAAGGCCTGGAGTAACTTCTGAATCATCAAAGGAGATTAAAGGTTGACTTATGTTCAGGACCGACTGGGGCATAAGGACCTCGTAGCATTTTCCCCTTTGAACGCCGACAGCGCTTGTTCTGTAGCGCACTAACGATCGCCACTTCCGAGATGCCTGGTGACTCAGCAAGGGGAGATGAGATGGTCTCGGGGTTGACCGGGAGTGGAACACGCGTTCCTGAGAATCTCCAGTGTGCCCCTCTGCGTGCTCGGCTCCCCAGCCACGTCCCAGCCCACGGCCACGCCTCTCCTTCCTCACCGCGGACCCCAGGGCTCCCTCCGTGTCCTTCCCAAAGCCTGGCCGTGCTGCAGGCCTCATTCCTGGCCAGCTTTCCCTTCCTCGGGCCTCTCGCATTTTGAGATCGTGGTGTCTGCAAGTCGCAGTGACAGAGCTAAGGGATCGAGAGGCCCGTCACTGGTTGGGGTTTCAGTAGAAGTCGTGCGAAGCTTTTGCAAGTCAGCGCTCACTTCTCCTTCTGTCCTTTTTCCTCCTTTAACTTCTTAGCCCTGATGTAGGAGAAGGCGTCCTGACCTCATGAGGCCCTTCTTCCCAGGATGCACGTGTCCTGTCACACCCCGTAGCCGGGCGGCGGGCTCTCCTGACAGCGCCAGCCACGCTCTTTCTGCCTTTCCCACTCACCTCCCACCTTTCCACTCGTGCCCCTCGGCTCCAGCCACACGGCTGCTTTCTGTTCTTTGGACGTGCTGTCTCGTTCCAGTCTCAGGGCTCGCTGCGCCTCTGCCTAGAGCTCACCCCCTGCCCACCTCGCTCACTCTGCGGGCCCCGCTCAGAGAGGCCGCCTCTGACCCGCACCTCACAGGCCGCTTCTCCCCACTCTCCCCTCACTGCAGGTTGCCCTTCACAGCACCTAGATGCGTCCCTCTGTTTATGTTCCCGTCCTCCCCATCTCCCCCTGCTAGAACAGTGTGGAGTGAATGAAGGAGTGGGGTGGATGGTGTGACCCCATTTTACAGACAAGGAAGCTGAGATTCAGGATGGGTGACTGACTGCACAGCAGAGCCTTTGCCCCGTACCGTGGAGCTCAAGGCCGAGCACGACACACATCCCATAACCTTGGTGGAGATTCCTTACATTCACACCAGCAGGAGAGTTTCTTGGAGTCTATAAAGATCTCATAAAAAACCTCATTCACAAGTATTAAACCACCTGAACACCTTGAAAAATGAGTGTTTCTAAGCTGTTCCCTAAGACAGAGGGCATAGTGAGGGTAGGCGTGCTAGAACGACCCTGTGCTTTCTGGTAATGCTCACCATTTCTTTGATTCAAGTTGTGCTTTGTATAATGCTGTCACATTTTAGCTCAGTTAGTTTTCCTAGTATTTTTGGAGGAAGTAATTTTTACCTCCCTTTTCCAGATGAAGAAGCAAACTCAGAGAAATGAGAAACTCCCAATTTTTCAGATCAAGTGTGCTGTTCTAACCAGGGCCCTCCAGCTTTCCTTAATGTGTGCAGCATGCCTGGCATGGGCCTCAGTCAATGATAACACACAGCTGCCCACCTCCCCCATCCTCCAGGTCAGCTTTGACAGCAAGGCAGTAATACCCGGGAAGTTGAATATCCTAGCGCTCTGAAACTAGGTCTGCCGCCAGCAGCACCTGGGACTCACCTGTTGAGTTTGGGGAGATCATATGTATGGAACGAGCTGAGACTTCGGAAGGCCTCCCGGAGGCTCAGGAAGCAGAGCTGGCCCAGACGAGCAGGTGGGCTTCTAAGGTGTGGCTCGGAGGGCTCTAGTTAAAACAAGAAAATAAAGGAAGAAATATGGGGTGATGCCCTTAAAAAATAGCATCTGATTGTAAATTCTGGTACATTTCTGAAAGCAGAAGCCCTAAGTGTATAGCATGCTACAGCCTCGATGTGCGTGCGCGCGTGCGTGTCTCTTGGTTCAGTCCTTCATTGGTTCATTGGTTCCTTCTCTCATCCATCAGTGAACTCCCCCTGAGTTTCCCTGTGTGTGAGGCATGTGGCAGCCCAGCCCTGTGGGTTCTCACGGTGAGAAGTGCGGGCGTGGTCCTTGCTGTCGTGAGGTGTACGTAGAAGTTAGAGGCAAGTGACAGGTAGTAACTAAATATATTTAAAACGACAGGATTTTGAACTTTCTCTGATATTGTTTGAACGTTTTCCATTTGCATCCTGGGAAATGATTTTGCTCTTTTGTTCTCGCATCCATCACGTAGGCGTGGCTGCCCCTGTCGCTTATCAGGCATTGTAAGGGTGAAACAAATCAGTGTACACAGATGTATATCGGAGGTCAGGTACTGCCTCTTGGTCCTCTGACCCCTACCCGCCATTCCCCCTGTGCTGCTCGGGCTGAACGTTTCCCTGACTTCCCTGCCAGCCGGCTGCCATGAGGGTCTCCCCGGTGGGGTTGAAGGTGCAGGAGGGCAGGGGCCATTCCTCTCCTGGGGGTCCCCTGGGTGGTGGCGGCGGCGGTGGTGCAGGGTGACCACAGCTGTGGCAGCCTGGGCTGCGGTGGTGGCAGTGGCAGGGGATGCGGCCCCCTCTCCATGGTCCAGCAAAGGACGAGCAGTAAATGTCCGTGAAAAAGAACGAGTGACCAGCTGCAACTGTTTCCTGGTTGTCAGGGGCCCCCCGCAGGCACTCTGTTGTGTGAAGGCAAGTCTTTTTTTTTTTTTACATCTTTATTGGAGTATAATTGCTTTACAATGGTGCGTTAGTTTCTGCTTTATAACAAAGTGAATCAGTTATACATATACATATGTTCCCATATCTCTTCCCTCTTGCGCCTCCCTCCCTCCCACCCTCCCTATCCCACCCCTCCAGGCGGTCACAAAGCACCGAGCTGCTTTGACATTCTCATTTCAGTCTGTCGATTTTGAAAGACAGCCCCAGCCTCCCTACTGCCTCTCTGCTCTGGAGAGCATGCTGGGGAGTCTGGGAGCAGGGCAGCTGGGGGGACATCGTGGTTGAGCAGGGAGGCCGGGTCCGGGCCTGCTCCAGCGCATGCTGGTGAGCAGTGCGCGTCTGGCAGGGCGGGTGCCTGCTTTGATCTCTTTGGAGGTGTGGGGGGGTGGGGCTTGTTCCAGTCCGAGTCTCACTGTTTCTCGATGGTGGGCAGGTCATTTTCTGGGCCCCTTTTCCCCTGGGTGGACCTGGACCTGTCATTGCAGAGTTAATGAGGCTCATCTCTTGGACCTCCTAGGAGTCTCTGGCTGGTCTTTTTGGATCTCGTTAGGGTAGATGATAAGCTTTCTCCCCTAAAGGACATTTTAGGAAACTTTCACCCATTTTGTTTAGAGAAACTTCCAGAGACGAGTTGGGGGACCGGAAGAGTGAGACTCCTTCTCAGAACCAGCTGCATGATTTGTGGGGCCCCCTTGTTCAAACGTTATGAGGAAATTGGAGATAGAGACAGCGTTAAGCAGAATGTGGCCCCCGAGCCTGGCACAGTGTGGCTGCAGGGTCACTGCCCTCGCAGCTGGCCTTTCCTCTTGATTTTCTTCCTCTCTGATCTTCAGAAACCGCTGAGGCTTCCTTGTATGAAAAGAACGCCCTGCATCTGCTGCAGAGGGCTTCCACCTTATCCAGCGATTCTCATGACCGTGTGATGCTGCAAGTGTTGTGTTCCCAACTTACAGATGAGAACACTACGGCTGAGTGATTGTAACTCCCTGCCCTAGGTCAGGTAGCTAGTAAGGACAGAGCTCAGGCTGTGTCCATGGTTTGTGGCTCAAAGCCCAGGGACCTTTTCCTTAAATACGGCTCCTCATAACAGTGAGAAGGAAGCACCTGTTCATCTGGGCTGAGGATAAATCCAGTGGATGATGCAAGATTCCTGGGGATCTAACAGAAACTTCAGCCAAAATGCATGTTATTTGTTGCAGACCCATGGGTACGAACATGTACTTGATATTCTGTGGCTTCTAATATCTTTTCAGCAACAGGCTCATCAGCGAGGACCTGCCTGGAGGTTTGAAGAATCGCATGTCTCTAACCTAGGATCCCAGTCTCTATAAACGAATCTTATCATTGGGGGAGTTATCACAGCAAGGGGCACAGGATATTAGAGAAGAAGAAACCCTTGAGGGCAGTTCCTGAGACGACCATTTTCCACGCTATCTTGGAATAATTTATCAGTCTTTCCATCTGTGTGTTGCTAGCATCTCTGTCGTCCGAGTTAGACTCCACGCCGAGGTGATGGCTGTACACGTCCTGAGCATAATTTGTGCCAGGACTTGGTGGCGGGGCCAGGCTTCTCGCCCGGGTCGACAGCTGCCCCGGAGGAGGGTTGGTGGCCTGGCCAGGCCGGAGCTGTCAGATGGCCTTGGGCTGCCGCCGGGCCTCCCTGGGCTGCAGTTGTGCCGTCTACAGAGACCGGGCGCCAGAAGCTCACTAGGAGGATTCTTCTGAGGGTCAAGTGAGATAATGTTCTTGAAGTATCCAGCAGCCTTTCTCACAAGGCTCTGAGCAGCGCTGTGTGCACTGTCCAAGGTGCTGGGGATGCCGTGAGAAATCAGGAGTGTCACGTGCCAGATAGGTCCAGCCAGTGTGGTGGAAAGAGAGGAGCTTGTCAACAAAAGCCACCGAAAGATGTTGTTTGTCCACAGCTAAGAACACACGTGGGGGCCGTGCAATACAGTGTGCAGAGGGCCCGATACAGAGTGTGTTTCATAGCCTTCAGTGCTGTTCCTTCCTGTGGTTTCTGGGATAAAATATCGAGGAAGGGGCCCCACCGTGTGCTTTTGTTTGTTTGTTTGTTTGTTTGTTTTTGCAGTACGTGGGCCTCTCACTGCTTTGGCCTCTCCCGTTGCGGAGCACAGGCTCCGGACGCACAGGCTCAGCAGCCATGGCTCATGGGCCCAGCCGCTCCGCGGCATGTGGGATCCTCCTGGACCGGGGCATGAACCTGTGTCCCCTGCATCGGCAGGCGGACTCCCAACCACTGCGCCACCAGGGAAGCCCCCACCGTGTGCTTTGACACACTAAGGCTTAGGAAGGAGACGATCTATTCCTGTAATCGGGGATTTATCTTAGGGTTACCTTTAGTGACTAGGACTGTGCAAGTATAAACGATTCCTTTCAGAACCCCAGGAAAATGAATTTTGAAATGATGGTTATTTGACCGTGGTAGAGAAGACAAACAGTTCCTTCGTTATCAGGCATAGCAAGCTGTTAAAACAAATGACATTCTCATCGGCAGTGAGGAAGGGCTGGGGTGCTGGCCGCTGAGGCAGTGATGGGCTCAGTGATGCCGCTGAAGATGGGGGTGGGAGCACCGTGTCTCGGCAGAAGGACTTCTGTGACCCCTCCCTCCCGCAGAGGTTCTCAGCCTGAGGCTGGGTGAAGAGAGGTGGGTTTCTGGAGCCAACGGGGGGAGAGCAGCAGCCTGGGAGCAGCAGAGGCTTTGGGGCCAGGCACACGGGAGCTGGACTCGGCTGCCTCATTCATTAGGGCCATCGATGGTGGATGGTTCAGTGTTCCTTGTTGGCGAACGAGGGAGAAATGTGCTCTGCTGACTGCTTCACTGTACTGTCGAGAGGCTCAAATGGGTACCTGCTTGTGCAAAGCATCTTGAAAACTAACTCACCTGGTGGGCTCCTTCTTCATTGCATGCAGTTTCAGGGTGCCATAGGTTTGGTGCGACCTGTCTTAGTCTCTGTGCAGGGGACCTGGTGTGAAGTGTTTGGGAAAAATGGTGTCTTTATGAAAGCCTGTGAAAGCCGAATAATTCTAATCAGTAAATCTTAGTGTCTACTGTAGAAAAAAAACCCCTTTAATCACCACTGTCCAGTCTAGATACTTCTCTGAGTTCAAAGACCTGGGCTTGAATCCCTGCTGCCCCACTTACTGGCTGTCTGATTCCCAGCACATTTATTAACCTCTTTGGACCTTGAGTACCTGCCTTGTGACAGTGGGATTGTAATATCTACCTCACCAGGTCATTATGAGGAGTAAGAGACAGCCTTCCAAGGGCTGGACAGTACCTCCTGCCCAACACGTGTTACTTGGTTCTGAAGCCCCTTCCAGTTTGCCTAATGAAGAATCTTAAGGGGAGGAGAGGGCAATGGAGTGGGGATGGGGACTGTATTACTTTTCTTTTGTGTGTAACAGGTGACCACCAATTTACTGGCTTAAAGAACACAAGTTTATTTTCTCACTGTTACTGTCATGAGTCCAGCATGTGTTAGCTAGGTCCTCTGCTCAGAGTCTTGCAGGCTGAAATCCAGGTGTCAGGTGGGGCTGTGTTCTCATCTGGAGGCTCGACTGGGAAGGATCTGTTTCCAGGCTCCCTCAGGTTCTTCATCCATTCCTTGTGGTTGTAGGACTGACGTCTCTGTTCTTTTGCTGGCTGTCAGCCGGACCACTTTCAGCTCATAGCAGCCGTTCTTGGGTCCTGGCCACATGGCCTCCTCCGTACATCCTCTCATGCTTTGAATCTTTTCACTCAGGATGGGTATGTTCCCTTCCAAGGGCTCACCTGAGTAGGCCAGGCTCTCCTAGGATAATCTCCCATTGATTAAGTCAAAGCCTACGGCTTGGGGGCCTTCATCACATATGGAAGCCCCCTTCCCCTTTGTTATATAACATAGCCTATCGTCATCTCCACACTCAGGGGTAGAGGATGACACAGCATGTGGACCAGGGGCCGGGAGTCTTGGGGGTCATCTCAGAATTCTGCCTCCCATAGGTGTTGGACTGCAGCTGACCTGGGAGTGGACAGGGAGGAGAAGCCACTGTCTTCTCTCACAGACTTAGGGAGGGGAAAGAGAAACCACGCTATGTGCCACTTAAAATTGACTACAGTGCCATCTTCCTAAGTACCAGCCTCTGGGCCCGCAAAGGTCTGTGTGACGTATGGCTCTACACCAAGAATAGTGCTGTCTGGATTGATTCCAGTTTCGTGCAGCTGCGTTTGGCACTGAGGGAGGGAGGCATCAGTCACAAGGCATCCAAGTGGCAGGGATGATGTGCTTTGCATTGGAGAAAGGTAGCGGTAAAATAGCTTTAAACTGTGTATCTCAGGATGATCGCAATGCCCACTGCTTCACTGGAAAAAAAAATTGCCAGACAGTAATCTGAAACCATGTGAAACGTGCAGAAACACCAGCTAAAAGGTGGACTCTTCTGTGTGTGTGTATTTCTAGATTTCCAGTGGGTTCAAGGAGATGTGTGTGAAGTTCAGCTGATGGTATATAACCCAATGCCATTTGAACTCCGAGTTGAAAACATGGTATGTATCATGAATCATTTGACCCTTTTGGGCTAAACATCAACTTACCATTAAAATAAGTTTTTTACTTAATATTTCACGCATACTGCCTACAATCTATGTCTGTTTTTTGTGTTTTTTTTGCGGTACGCGGGCCTCTCACTGTTGTGGTCTCTCCCGTTGTGGAGCACAGGCTCTGGATGCGCAGGCTCAGCGGCCATGGCTAACAGGCCCAGCCGCTCCGTGGCATGTGGGATCCTCCCGGACCGGAGCACGAACCCGTGACCCCTACATCGGCAGGCGGACTCTCAACCACTGTGCCACCAGGGAAACCCTATGTCTGTTTTTAATATTTGTTTTGCCAAAGATTATAATCTTCTTGTGAGTGAAGACTACATCTTGACATTCCCATGTCTTTAGTGCTTGGTACGCAGTGAGATGTGTGAGTCAATGAACAAAGGCATCTCGGATTTGAACACACACAGAGCTTAGTTGATTGCATGTAAGATTTGAAATAATTATATTGAAATTTACATGAGATTAGCAAGGTTACAAACCCTGTATTGAGCCCACCACTCAATATCACTGTTACTACACTGCTACAAGGTGATAAGATGATCAAGGCCTAAGGGAAGAGCGAGCTCTTTATTCGGAAGAGAATAAACGGCTACACTGCTAATACGAAGTTTCCCTTGGGTTTGAAATCTGATGTTCTCTTTCTGTGTTTGTGTGTGGTGTTAGAGGCTCACTTTTTGCACTGCTGTCCATTGGAACTGCTCCCCTAATTCTGCAGTGAGCGGGAAGGAGATTCATATGGCTCACCAAGCTAGACCTAGTGTTTCCAGAGCGGAGCCCTCCGCCATTGGGTGGATTCCAGTCCTCAAGTCTTCTCTATGTTTACTATTGTATAGAACCACTTTGTAAGTTTTCGGCATTGTGTGAAGGATGGTGCTGAGCTGGGCGATGCCTTCCTTTGGGGTTTTATGACTCGTTTTCAGGGTGGGAGGTGGGCTGTCGGTACAGGTGTCCTGCTGAGGGCCCGTGCCATGCGTCAGGCCTGGCCCGTGCCGTGACCTTGGTCAGAGCCGTGGTGGGGTGCATGAGGGGCTGCAGGAGCCGCGTGGAGAGTTAGGGGAGGCCCCACTGAGGACACAGGGTGAGTGGGAGCTCAGAGGCAGACTGGGAGTTATTGAAGATGATGTTTAGGCCTCTGGCATGAGACACGGTTTTTCCCAAATCTGTTGGAGCTCTTAGAAATTCAGCTGAATATTAAGCTTACCACCCTGCGGTCACTCCAAGAATGACCTGTAGGGACGAGTGTTCCCTCCTCTCCGGTTGCACAAGAATGTGCCAACCTTAGGGTTTAGCTCTTGGTCAGGCCCTTTAGTGGCTTTCTGTCTCTTGGCCTAAACCAGGAATGATAGTTGTTTAGAGAATTTCCCCCAAAGTGGTTAAAGTAATGTTTGACTGCTATTCTTTCTTATACATATTTTTAGTCTTAAAAAGAAGCTTTCATTTACATCTGGCTGAAAAGTAATATGTGCTTTTTATAAAAAATGAGGAGGAACAAAGAATAAAATAAGTTACCACTAGGAGATAGCCCACAAATCATGTTCAGAATTTAAAAATTAAATGATGGAATATTTCAAGCATATGAAATGTTACAGGGAATAATAAGCCCTTGTATATCCACCATTCACATTTAGCAAATGCTCACAGTTGGCCGTATCTGCTTTAGCTATTTTAAAAAGAAATCAAATGCCAATATATTTTGCCTGGAGACAATAGCCGCCTAATTGGTTTCTCTGCTTCCATTCTTGGCCACTACATGTGTTTCACACATGGTTAGATCATTTCATGCTTTTGCTCAGACTCTGGGCGCAGGTGTGCTCATTGTTATTGGAGAGCCTTTGCTTCTGGGTACTTTCTGTCGACAGGGTTAGGAAAAGTCTGCATGCATGCACACATAGACACGTGCTTACACACGTACCTACATGCATACATCTGCACGTGTGTGTACATACATATACATGTGCCCTTAGACATGCATATACACAATACAAATACAGACTTCACACATTCTGACTTCACAGCCATCCCTCCAATTCTAGTCCGTCTCCGTAGGGTCCTTCTCGCCTTCCTCCATTCTACATCAGCGTCCTTCCCTCCAGTGTGAGAACCTGGGCTCACAGCAACATTAGCTTCTCATCTGCTGGCTGCTGGGATAGACCTAAAAGAGTTTCAGGATTGCTTCGACCATAGCACTGCAGAAAACAACCCCCCTGGGAAGAATCCAGGATCCCTCCTACATTTAGGTCTTCTTTAATGTATCTTAGCCATCTTCTGTAGATTTCAGCACGGGAATCTCACAGACCACTCATTAGACTTATTCCAAGATAGGGGATGTTTTTGGTCTCTTGTTAATGGTATTTGTAATATTATATTTTCTAATATGTTTTGTTTAGTGCTAGATTATAGAAATACTTTTGCTTTTTTAATACTGACTTTGTTACTTGGCTAAGTGCCCTTGTTCAGTTTTCCTCGTAGGTTCCACAGTTTTTGTGTGTGTGAATAATTGTTTTCATGCCGTTTCTTTCTTCTCTTGGCTGTTGTGCTGGATGGGGCCTCTGTTACAGTGTTGAGGAGAAGGTCCTGAGTGCGGAGAGGTCCTGCAATCACGGGGCAGCTCCTGGAGGCCAGGGAGCCTGTCTTGTTTGCCGTCAAGCATAGGGCCGGGTGCTTAGTGAGATGAACTGATAATTCACAGATGCACTGGTGGAAGGATATTAACTGATGATCTATTTCCACACTTCATGTTTTTCATTTTGTTTCTAAATAAAATATTTTATGTTTTCTTTTCATTTACATTCCAACTTGGTAAAACAAGAAAGCAGAACAAATATTAAAAATACATCAAGCGGGGCTAATATTAAAGATGGAATTGTTGTTCAAGCACCCACAGTGCTGTCCACTTTGAGATTGTTTTGTGTTCATCGCACTTTGAGGACATCTCTACAATTCCCTGTGGACTTTTATAAGAGCCGCTAATGAGGCTTTTCCTTCTGAGAGTCCCGGGGGTCTCCTGTGGGCGAGGCATGATGCTTGGGGGCCCATCGGGACCGACCAAGAGCGGTGGCTTTGGGATTGGGTTAGGGCCGTGCTCATTGCCGTCCTCTGTCACCTGCTCCAGGGGCTGCTCACAAGTGGAGTGGAGTTTGAATCTCTCCCCGCGGCGCTCTCCCTCCCGGCTGAGTCTGGTCTTTACCCAGTGACGCTTGTTGGGGTCCCGCAGACGACGGGGACGATTGCTGTGAATGGTAAGCAGGTTCGGGGGCTGCTGGCTCCTGTGCCGCCCGGCATTCCGGTCTTCGCCCGTTAACAGGTCACGGATGGATGGCGGTGCTTTGGGACACGCCACGAACCGTGTAGAGCGTGCGGGATGTGGAGGGCACCCCCCGCGCTCCTGTCTGTCTTCCCCGGAGCCTGCAAACACGCTCCAAGGTTCTCCCACTGCGGTTAAAACCCCCTGCCCCCCTGCACCCCGAGCCCACGATTTCCTCTCTCTGTGGCTTCATCTGCTGTCTCTCCTTCCGAGCAGACCTCTTCAGAGAGCTGTCTGGACACGCTGAATCCACGCTTCCACCTCTGTGCTGGTTCTCTAACCCACTGCATCGTGCACATCCAGCCGTCACCTCACAAAAACTGCTGTCACTGAGGTCACTGGCAATATTTTTCTGGCTAAATCTGGTGCCTACATTTCAGATTTTGTCCAACTCCGCTGCTCAGCAGCCTTGGGCACCGCTGCCCGCCTCCTTCCTGGGTGCGCTCACCTGGTCACCCTCGCGTCTCTGCTGCCTCTCCTGCCTGTCATTCTGGGGCAGTGTCTTCTGCAGGCACTTCTTCTTCAGCCCGACCCTTCAATCTGCACCCAACTCTGCCCTTCCCTTCTTCCCTCCTGCTTCCCCTTGCCTCTCCTCCCTTCCCCACCCCCTCCCGCCCTTCCTGTCTCCTCCCCTCCTTTCTCCACCTGCTGTCTCTCGGCAGTCCCATCAGAGTCATCGACTTTCCTGGCTTCAGGTCCCATCTCCATGCTGCTGATTCCCAGGGCCACGTCTCCTGTCCAGACCCCTTTCCTGGACCTGCACATCCAGCCGCTTCCCACCCATCTTCTTGGCTGCCTCGTGGGCACGTCACATACAGCATGTCCCAGCCGGAGCCCGTCACCTCATCCCCCAAGCTCCCCCTCCTGCCGTGGTCCTGTCCCAGTGAGGGCGTTGCCGTCTGGCCAGTTGCCCTGCCCGGGCACTGGGAGTCATCCTTCCCTGCTCCTGTCTCCTCCTCACTGCCCCCTACAACACTGACCGTGTCATCCGCACCCTTTCCACCTCCACAGCCGCTCTGGCCTGGCAGAACAGGACCCTCTTCTAGAGTTTGTCACAGAAGCATCAGGACTGGTGTTTCTGCCCTCACTCTTTCCATATTGCAGCCACGTGACCTTTCCACAGGGCAAGTCTGGTCATGTCATCTCTGGACTGGAAGTCTTAGCGCCTTCACCATGCGCTTTCCATCAGGGCTCCACGCCTTACCAGGGCTGTGGAGCCCTGTGTGACTGGGCCCTGCTCATCTCTGCCGGCTCATACGACTCCTGTCCCGGAAACACGCCGTGCTTTCCTTCTGTTGGTGTGCCTCCAGACTTGTGACCCTGGTGCTTCTCCAGTGCCTAGCGCAGCCTTCCCTTCCCCCTGGAGATCGTCCTCAGCTCCCCTCTGCTGGCTCGGGCCCCTCCTTCACGTCACTGATTGCGGTGGCTTGTTGGCCTTTTCCTTGCCAGCCTGGCTGTATCCTCACACCTGGCACGTAGTAGCTCTTAGCTATTTGGTGGCTGAAAGAACAAACATTCACTGGGAAAGGTGCTCGCTCTCTCGAGCAGAGAGGCAACAGCATCCTAGGTGAGGGTGTATTGCAGGCAGTGCTGAGATGGGCTGAGCCCTGGCTTGTGGGCAGTGGGGGAGGGGTGACCCAGAACGGGAGGTGGGCGGGGAAGGACTTCTCCTGACAAGTGACCCTGAGGTTTGAAGGCGAACTAGGGGTTATCCGAACGAGTGGGATGGAGAGTAAGGGGGATCCAGGCAGGAAGAACATCTGGTCCAGGCTCTTACCTACCTGGTGGTAAGAGAGAACAGGGTGCAGAGGGGGCTGGAGGGGGGCTCAGAATTAACTGGTCTAAGGCAGAGGGGTGTAGTGATGAGGCTGGGAAGGCAGACAGAGGGCCGACCCAGAGGGCCTCACAAGTCTTGCTGAGGGCAGTGTGGGCTGCTGCGTTATTTGAAGAGAGGAGAGATACGGTCTGACGGGCGGTTCAGAGCTGCTCCAGGCTGCTGCGTTGGAGAACGGGCTGCAGGCGGGCAGGACTGGGGAAAGGAGACCAACTAGGAAGCTCCAGCCATAGCCCAGGGAGAAGATGTCAGACATCGGACCCCAGCTGTGGCTGGGAATAGAGCAGAGGAGACAGATGAGAGAGGAAGTAGCCAGGACCAAAAGGCTTGATTCAGAGTGACACACGGCCGAGGACCAACACGTCCACGGATGAGTAGTGAAGCCTCGGTGACAAGAGGTCGCTGGGACAGACTAGTTGGTGTCCATTGTTTGGGGAGCCTTATGTGTGAAGTATCACTGGACATAACACACAGGATTGTCATCAGATTTTCAGTTTATTTGCAGTCACCTTCAGCAGTGGGTGAGAAAAGGAAAATGATTGATTTTAATTAAGAAACTGCAAACAAAGGTTGCCTCGTAGACAAAGCCACATCCTATCAGGTTTCATAGAAAGAACAGTATGACAGGGCATTGTGCCAGCTGTGGGTTTCTGGGGAGGAAAAGGTTCGCAAGTTAATTTAAAGGAGTCTTAGAAGGAACATACTTTAAAAAAAGGAAATGCGGGTGCTGTGAATTGGAGTTATTTTAAGTTGAGGGGCCAGTTGGAACTGGCGGAAGGTAAAGGGGAGCATTGATGAGGCTGTATCAGGTGCCAGCTTGCTTCTAGTTGAGTATGTAGCCACTTAATATGAATGCAGAAAAATTGTCACCCTAGGCATTTAGCCATCGAGTATTATTTGATTTTGTTACACAGTGAATGTTGTTTATAATAATTATCTCAGAATTTCAAAAGCCGTTTTAAAGCTTTGCTTAAACAGTTTCAAGTGCTTATCTAACCCATGGAGGGTTTTTTTTCCATGGAATTTTTGCTAATCTTACAGTGTAGTACTTGTACACATCGAGCAGATTTGCCATATCACGTAACAGCTATAAAAACAGTAACTGACTCTTGAACTTTCATCTCTCAACAGAAGATTTTGAATCATTTTTTTCAAATACTTATTAAGTTACATTATGTCCTGGAAAGGAATACAAGCTATCATTTTCATTTTAGAGATGGATAAATTTGAAAAGCAACTTGGTAAAGGGATGAGACACTAATTATTAAGCTCTGTGAGATCTATAGTTTATACACTGTCGCTTGGACGCAGCCAGCCTTGTGAAGTGGGCACGCAGGTGCTGCTTGCACCCTGGTCAAGGAAACTGAGGGTCTTGGGGTTGAGCGTGGGAGCTGTGGGCGAGCCTGGCAGGCGACGGGGCCTAAATCTCAACTCAGGTCGGAAAGGGACCCTGCGTTCCTGTCACCCCGGGGCTGCCTTGAGGCGTGGGTGTCTCATGAAGCCTTTTCAGGTGGTGAAGCTTTGCGTTTTGTCCCCAGGTTACCACACCACGGTCTTTGGTGTCTTTAGCGACTGTTTGCTGGACAATCTCCCGGGAATAAAGACCAGCGGCTCCACGGTGGAAGTCATCCCTGCTCTGCCCAGACTGCAGATCAGCACGTCTCTGCCCAGGTAGAGCACGCGCAGCACTGGGTCTGCTTGCTGACAAGAGGGGCACCTAGGAGTGCTGTTCGGTACACCTTCTGCAGGGGCCCCAAGAGTCTGAGTTAACCTGTGATCGTTACGACCAGAATAGAGGCGAAGGGTTTCTTCGAGTTAACCAGTAGGCCGTGTGCTCTGCTTGCAGCAGACTGGAATATAGTTGAAGTGTTTCTTACCAAGATCAGAACAAAATGTGAAATTAGGCTTTGGAGTTGTAATTTTGGTGAGAAACAGTTGAGGTTTTAGAGAACTTAAGAAAAAGTCTTATCTTCTAAAAAATAGTCTTTTTTTTTTTTTTTTTTTTTCCTTTAGCATTATAGGAAAGCATAAAGAAGAAAGGGAAACCTCAGAGTGAATTACTATTAATGCTTTCTGGTGTTTCCTTCCACTGTTTATCCATTAAAAAAATGTTTGAATAGTTGAGATCATACTACATTTTATATACTATCATAGATTACTTCTTGCATAAACGTATAACATTAGCTAAACATTTCTATTTTAATTGCTTAAAAAATTACATCATAAAGGTATCTCAGAATCTCATCACCATTCATTTCCTTGCTTTTGGAATTTGGGATTGTCTCAATTTTTGCTCATATGAATAATGCTTTAATGTTTATCCTTTGGGCTGTTTTTATAAAATATATCTTGGTATTTTCTGAAATGTTTCAAAAGCTCAGTCACTTACTTGATGGGCCCCTTCTCAGTGCCAGCCTCGTCTCATCCCAGCTCAGGGCTCTGATGGGTGGGACGCTGTGCTTTGGGACACTCAGCGCCTGTGTCCGGGCCAGGCCTGCGGCCAGGCTGCATGGTTCTCTGCTTTCTCCCTCCTTCTTTTCCCACCGTACCAGAGGGGCTGGCATCCTCTTTGCTTGAGAGGCAGAGTAATTTGTGCAGGCTCTGTTTTAGTTTTCCTAAACACCTTCTCTGCAAATTCAAATTGACTACAAACAGCTTTCACTTGAGAAGGAGAGAAGGACTGCCTGCTAAAATGTGGAAAGAAGTCATTTATAGTGAGGACGGGAGTCACTTTTCCTTCCTTGACAGAGAAAGTTTATTTCTTGACTCATGAACAACTTTACAGGTATAAAATGCAAAGGAATTCACGTTGATTCTTTATGCTGTTATTTTCAGAAAATGTGGTTTAGATGCGCTTTTTAACCCCACCTCCCGCACATGCACCTGCCTCGTTGTTGGCTGGCTTTCGTCCCCACTGTGCCTCTAGAGCCTTTTCCCTGTGGTCACCGGTCCCTCCTTGCCCGGAAGTGGGTTTGCTGCCTGTGGGTTGGGAAGGAGACACCAGGGTAATGAGCGTTGTGGATTGAGTGACAGTCAGTAGGACTCAGGCTGGAGCTTCAGACCAGGGCTGTAGTGCCGGAGCCTCAAGGGAGTGTCAGGCGAGGCTCGGGGCCTCTGGTCCAGGGCCCCAGCTGGCCAGTGCTGAGGACCCGCCAGCTGCCCTGGGTCCCGTCAGGAGTTGCCAGCGTTGCTCGTCGATTTTACCTGTGACGTGGAGGCTGTTGTATGTACTTTTCATTTTTCTTCATTTTCCTCCACTTCCCATGTTATCATTTGGAATGGTTCATTTAAGTTTTCTTCTTAAATCAGTGGATTTTCCCAGGCCATTTCTGAGCATGAGATTTAAAAAAATTTTCAAAGAGTGCAGCATGCTCACGGATCATTTGAATTAATTCATTGTTTCACTTTTGTCCTCACCATAATCCAATCATGAATAATTTTTTTTGCTTCACACATGCTTGAGAAAGTAAGGCCCAGTGAGAGCGATCACGTGGATGACAGGTCAGTGACCCAGGGCGCGTCTGCATGTAGACAGCGCTTATCATGTGGCAATTTGCCCTTGAGTTCCTGGACGCTGGGTGCTGATTCCATGTTAAAGCCAAGGCTCCCTAGTCCCTGTTTCTGAAATGTTTTAAGTGTGGTGATGTGAATAATTCTAAAATGCCATTGGTTTCCTTTGTTTTTTCTGTGTTTCTAAAATTTATTATAATTATTACTATTATTTTAGGTCTGCACATTCACTGCAGCCTTCCTCTGGTGATGAAATATCCACTAACGTGTCAGTCCAGCTTTACAACGGAGAAACTCAGCACCTTGTTGTGAAGCTGGAAAATATTGGGATGGAGCCACTGGAGAAACTGGAAGTCACCTCAAAACTTCTCACCACCAAAGGTAGGGAATTTAAGTAGGTTTGACCCCAGAAATGTTTATCTTTTTTATTTGCAGAAGAGACACATTAGATAACCAGCGTTCAGAAAGCCTAAAAATTTCTTCCAGTTTTTTTTTTTTTTTTTGGTACGCGGGCCTCTCACCGTTGTGGCCTCTCCCGTTGCGGAGCACGGGCTCCGGATGCGCAGGCTCAGCGGCCATGGCTCACGGGCCCAGCCGCTCCGCGGCATGTGGGATCTTCCCGGACCGGGGCACGAACCCACGTCCCCTGCATCGGCAGGCGGACTCTCAACCACTGTGCCACCAGGGAAGCCCTCTTGCACTTTTAATTTGACACCACTGTGAAATTTTTGTCCTAATCATGCGTGAAGAACACGCAAAGGAAGATAATGGAGCACGGGATGCACCTTCGTATCCCCTGTGCTCTTAACAATGATCAGATCTCGGGAAGCGTATCCTGGAATGAATGAATGAAGAGAAGCATTTGCAGGTTCAGAAGCATTACCATCTAGGATCCATCCATCCAGCCCAGTGTTTTCTGTGGGTTCAACACTTAGAGCCTGTGCACTCCCTCTTAAAGACAGATTCTGTTTCCTAGTGCTAAGGCACACGTAGCTTGGGTGTCATAAGACCTGTGTTAAACTTTGGCTTCACTGTTTACTTGCTCTTTGTCCTTCACATGCCTCAGCTTCCTCCTGGGTAAGCAGGGGAGGTGGTCCTTACCATGAAAAGTTGTTCCAAGAATTAAGTGAGGCAGCATGCGGCAGAGGACCTGGTCTGCTCGTGGTTAGTGAATGGTACTGATCAAAGGGGGGATATATTGTGTGTGTGTGTGGGGGGGAGGGCATCGAGAGTAGTAAGTGGAAGTAAAATCAGGTCATTTAATAAAGGTAGAGAAATTATACTGTCTGGGGAGAGCAAGCTGGTGGGATTTCGGGGTGTTTACATGCCTTTGACATAGGAGCGAGGTGAGCCCGGCATCCAGTGGGAGCTTGGGCGCACCTGGGCGCTGCTGGGGACGCTGCTGTCCCGGGGCTCCTGGCACTGGTGGGCCGAGGCCACCATCTCCGTGAGGGTCTCCAGGATCGGATGCTGGGCCATGGGGCCACAGGCATTCGGCTTCAGAACTACTTTTCCAAAGTCCATTTACACAGTCATCGTGTGAGAGTGACGGCTGCCCCAAGTCCCCTCTGCCCTGTGGCATCGTAGTCATTTTATCCACGTCAGGGAGGTGGGGTGTAATGCTCTAACACCAGGGTTTAATTTGTATTTCCCTGATGACCAGTGAAGTTGAACACCTTTCACATGGTTTTGGATACTCAGGTCCTTTGTCGTACCAGCGCTTTGTCCTTTTTTTCCCGGTGGGTGTTCTGCCTTCTCTCTGTCTCTTGTTTCTCTCTGTCTCTGTGTGTCTGTCTCTCTCGCTGTCTCTGTCTGCCCCTCTCTCCTGACTTGCAGGGTGTCTTTGATCCTGAGTGTAAGTTCTTTGCTGGAACTGTGTGGTGTGAATATCCCCTCCTACTCTACCCGCTGCCTTTACACTCTCTCAGCCATGTCCTTGGATAAACAGAAGTTCTTCATTTTAGTATGGTTCACCTAATCATTCTTTTCTTTTATGGTCATTGCGTTTTGTGTCTCTGAGTCTTTCGGGAATTTTGATGATCCTACCTTAATCGCATCCTTTCTTCCCTTTCTCTCCTATTTTCAGGAGCAAACACATATGGATTAGGTAGAAAATGCCTCCCTGACATGAAATACCTTCATCTGGTATTCCGAAGTTAATTAAGTGGTTAAAGGGGTTGGTTGATGTTTGAACAAGCGAGCATTGAATGACAGAAAATTGCAGAGTACATAATGGTAAAAATTTTCACATCTCCTGTGATTTACCTTGCCTTCACAGCTTAGCAACTGGAAAATATCTCTTCCTTTTCTCAAATAAACCCAAATGGTAACCACGTGTCCATTATTCATTACAAACTTGCTTCTTCCTTCCGAAGCACAGCTCCTCAGGGTTCTCCTTTGGAAACCCCTGCTGTCCCTGCGCCGCAGGCCCCGGATCCCTGGCCTCTGCCCCAAGCTTCAGCCTCAGCCTCAGCCACCTCTCCCCTTAAACTCTCGTCACGTTGACCGTTAGGAGATAGTTTCAGTTTCCTGGATGTTCGTGCTGTCTCTCTAAACTTGAGGATAAACCATCTCCTCCCACTAGGAGCCGACTTGCTAACTTCTGTTCCTGCCTTTGCCTCCTCTTCTGCAGTTAACGTATCCTGGGGTTTCTGCTTCGTGGTCACTCTGGGAAGCCTTCCTAGACTGGGTGACTGGGGCCCCCCTTTGTCGTCTCAGAGGCCCGGGTGACTTCTGAGGAGCCCCTTTCGTTCCGAGTTGTCATTGCTTGTGGTCTGGTCTCCCTCCAGCCAGGTGCAAGTCTCTCAAAGGCAGCGAGTGCGTTCCCCTGCCTTTGGTGTTCTTACGCTTTTGAACTCTTGTGGAACTTATTCTTCGTATCAGCCATTCCCTCCCTCTCGAACCTTTCATTATAAAAATATTCAAACATACAGAAGAGCGGAGAGAATTTTACAGCGAACACTGCAAACCCACCGTCTAGGTTCTATAATGTTTGGCTATCCAGCCTCCTATCCATCCATTGATCCATCTTGTTTTTTTTGCGTCGTTCAAAATAAGTTGTAGATTTCTGTGCATTTTACCCATTAATACTTTAGCATGCATATCATTAATTAGACTTCAAGTTTGTTTACTTTTCTTTGGTAAAATGTATATGGGGTGAAATACACAAACCTTAAGTTACCATTTGATAAGTTTTGACAAGTACGTGTGTCTCACCCAAACTCTTATCAAGATATATCACAGACCATTCTCATCACCTCAGAAAATCCTCTCATGGCCCTTTCCAGCCAATCCCTGCCCAACCTGAGAGGTGGCCACTCTCCGTATTTACCTGGTCAGCCCTTGCTCATCGTTTACTGGCAGCGATGTGGGAGGTTGGAAACGCTCATGGGAACCAGGCAGAATCCCTGGAGAAGCCTCCGGGGCTGGGTCCTTCCAACACTGTCAGCAGTCACCTTCTCGCCCAGCTCTCAGTTTAGCCTCTTCGAGGGCAGGGGGTCAAGTATTATTACCCTCACTCTATGGATAGGGAAGGTGAAGGCCGAAGAGGTTAAATGACGTATCTGGGATCACAGCTGGTTCCATCTTGTGTAGCACGGGCTGGCCATTCAAAACACGTTTGCAAGTGAGAAATTAAAGCTGTCATTCTTTTTTAATTCTCATCCCGAGCTGCCATACATTTACGTGTGGAATTAAAGTAATGAAAATAAACCATCTGCTTCCAAAATATACAAAGGGAATAATTCCTGTCACTTATATTCTACAGTACCAAAAAGCTGTCAGTATCAATAAATGATGTACTATGAATGTGAAGACGGGAAACTGTCTTAAACCGGGAACACGAGTGAGCTCC
Organism: Delphinapterus leucas; assembly: GCF_059928025.1. Lineage (NCBI taxonomy): Eukaryota > Metazoa > Chordata > Mammalia > Artiodactyla > Monodontidae > Delphinapterus > Delphinapterus leucas. The sequence goes on from NC_143145.1 coordinate 3,272,925, forward strand.
TTGTGAAGCTCTTCCACAGGGAATTAAACGCTCCCTCCTCCGGGGTCCGTGTTATTTTCTTTGTAGCGCTGTTGAGGTTATTTTATGTCTCAGCAGTAATAATAACTTTTACTTTCTAGCACTCACCACGTACCAGCTGAGTGGTACTTCAGGTAGTTTTTTCTCATTAGGTAAAAACGACACCTGTAAGAGGCCTTTCTGGGGGTAGGGGTGGTCTGTTTACCTCACTGCTGCAGCACCGGGGCCCGGGAACTAAGAACAGTGCTCGTCACAGAGGAGGTGCTGAGTGAACCCGGTGCGAGTTCCCACCACACAGGTTGTTGCGCGGCTGGCGCGTTAATGCAGGACACAGGAGCGCTGAGGACGACCCTGAGCATGAAGTGCCCACGTCTTGCCTGCTCCGAGGGTGCTGACTGCTCTCGGTGTGTTCTGCCTGCAGGTGGTCTGCGTGCGCGGGGCCTTGGCCGCGCGGGAGGCCTGCTTGTGAGCCCCACGTCTTCTCCTCCTCTTCCTGCCGCCCGTCAGGGGCCCTCACAGGTCTCTGGTCACGCCCTCACTCCCCTCTGATTGACCCCCTTTTCTTCAGATAAAGAAAAGTTTCCTGTTGTGTGGTTTTTTTTAAAATGATGTTTGCTGTGGGTTTGTCATATATGGCCTTTATTATGTTGAGGTAGGTTCCCTCTATGCCCACTTTCTGGAGAGTTTTTATCATAAACCGGTGTTGAATTTTGTCAAAAGCTTTTTCTGCATCTGTTGAGATGATCATATGCTTTTTATTCTTCAGTTTGTTAATATGGTGTATCACATTGATCGGTTTGCGTATATTGAAGAATCCTTGCATCCCTGGGATAAATCCCACTTGATCATGGTGTATGATCCTTTTAATGTGCTGTTGGATTCTGTTTGCTAGTATTTTGTTGAGGATTTTTGCGTCTATATTTATCAGTGATATTGGTCTGTAATTTTCTTTTTTTGTAGCACCTTTTTCTGGTTTTGGTATCAGGGTGATGGTGGCCTCATACAATGAGTTTGGGACTGTTTCTTCCTCTGCAATTTTTTGGAAGGGTTTGAGAAAGATGGGGGTTAGCTCTTCTCTAAATGTTTGATAGAATTCACCTGTGAAGCCATCTGGTCCTGGACTTTTGTTTGTTGGAAGATTTTTTTTTTTTTTGCCGTACGCGGGCGTCTCACTGCTGTGGCCTCTCCCGTTGCGGAGCACAGGCTTCGGACGCGCAGGCTCAGCGGCCATGACTCACGGGCCCAGCCGCTCCATGGCATGTGGGATCTTCCCAGACCGGGACACGAACCCGTATCCCCTGCATCGGCAGGTGGACTCTCAGCCACTGTGCCACCAGGGAAGCCCCTGTTGGAAGATTTTTAATCACAGTTTCAATTTCATTACTTGTGGTCCGTCTGTTCATATTTTCTGTTTCTTCCTGGTTCAGTCTTGGAAGGTTATACCTTTCTAAGAATTTGTCCATCCCAGGTTGTCCATTTTATTGGCATAGAGTTCCTTGTAGTAGTCTCTTAGGATGCTTTGTATTTCTGCGGTGTCTGTTTTAACTTCTCCTTTTTCATTTCTAATTTTATTGATTTGGGTTCTCTCCCTCTTTTTCTTGATGAGTCTGGCTAATGGTTTATCAATTTTGTTTATCTTCTCAAAGAACCAGCTTTTTGTTTTATTGATCTTTGCTATTGTTTTCTTTGTTTCTGTTTCATTTATTTCTGCTCTGATCTTTATGATTTCTTTCCTTCTGCTAACTTTGGGTTTTGTTTGTTCTTCTTTCTCTAGTTCCTTTAGGTGTAAGGTTAGATTGTTTATTTGAGACTTTTCTTGTTTCCTGAGGTAGGCTTGTATTGCTATAAACTTTCCTCTTAGAACTGCTTTTGCTGCATCCCATAGGTTTTGGATTGTCGTGTTTTCATTGTCATTTGTCTCTAGGTATTTTCTGGTTTCCTCTCTGGTTTCTTCAGTGATCTCTTGGTTATTTAGTAACATATTGTTTAGCTGCCATGTGTTTGTGATTTTTACGTTTTTTTCCCTGTAATTCGTTTCTAATCTCATAGCATTGAGGTCAGAAAAGATGCTTGATATGATTTCAATTTTCTTAAATTTACTGAGGCTTGATTTGTGACCCAAGATGTGATCTATCCTGGAGAATGTTCTGTGCACACTTGAGAAGCAAGTGTAATCTGCTGTTTTCGGATGGAATATCCTATAAATATCAATTAAATCTATCTGGTCTATTGTGTCATTTAAAGCTTATGTTTCCTTAGTAATTTTCTGTTTGGGTGATCTGTCCATTGGTGTAAGTGAGGTGTCAAAGTCCCCCACTATTATTGTGTTACTGTCAATTTCCTCTTTTATAGCTGTTAGCAGTTGCCTTATGTATTGAGGTGCTCCTATGTTGGGTGCATATATTTTTATAATTGTTATATCTTCTTCTTGGATTGATCCCTTGATCATTATGTAGTGTCCTTCCTTGTCTCTTGTAATATTCTTTATTTTAAAGTCTATTTTATCTGATATGAGAATTGCTACCCCAGGTTTCTTTTGATTTCCATTTGCATGGAATATCTTTTTCCATCCCCTCACGTCCAGTTTGTATGTGTCCCTAGGTCTGAAGTGGGTCTCTTGTAGACAGCATATATATGGGTCTTGTTTTTGTATCCATTCAGCAAGCCTGTGTCTTTTGGTTGGAACATGTAGTCCATTCACGTTTAAGGTAATTACTGATATGTATGTTCCTATGACCATTTCCTTAATTGTTTTGGGTTTGTTTTCATAGGTCCTTTTCTTCTCTTGTGTTTCCCACATAGAGAAGTTCCTTTAGCATTTGTTGTAGAGCTGGTTTGGTGGTGCTGAATTCTCTTAGCTTTTGCTTGTCTGTAAAGCTTTTGCTTTCTCCATCGAATCTGAATGAGATCTTTGCCGGGTACAGTAATCTTGGTTGTAGGTTCTTCAGTTTCATCACTTTAAATATGTCATGCCACTCCCTTCTGCCTTGTAGAGTTTCTGCTGAGAAATCAGCTGTTAACCTTATGGGAGTTCCCTTGTATGTTATTTGTTGTTTTTCCCTTGCTGCTTTCAATAATTTTTCTTTGTCTTTAATTTTTGCCAATTTGATTACTGTGTGTCTCAGTGTGTTCCTCCTTGGGTTCATCCTGTATGGGGCTCTCTGAGTTCCTGGACTTGGGTGGCTATTTCCTTTCCCATGTTAGGGAAATGTTCGATGATAATCTCTTCAGATATTTTCTTGGGTCCTTTCTCTCTCTCTTCTCCTTCTGGGACCCCTATAATGCGAATGTTGTTACGTTTAATGTTGTCCCAGAGGTCTCTTAAGCTGTCTTCATTTCTTTTCATTCATAGCAGTGAATTCCACCATTCTGTCTTCCAGGTCACCTATCCGTTCTTTAGCTTCAGTTATTCTGCTATTGATTTCCTTCTAGTGTATTTTTCATTTCCGTTATTGTATTGTTCATCTCTTTGTTTGTTCTTTAATTCTTCTAGGTCTTTGTTAAACATTTCTTGCATCTTCTCAATCTTTGCCTCCATTCTTTTTCTGAGGTCCTGGATCATCTTCACTATCATTATTCTGAATTCTTTTTCTGGAAGGTTGCCTATCTCCACTTCGTTTGGTTGTTTTTCTGGGGTTTTATCTTGTTCCTTCGTCTGGTACATAGCCCTCTGCCTTTTCATCTTGTCTATCTTTCTGTGAATGTGGTTTTTGTTCCACAGGCTGCAGGATTGTAGTTCTTCTTACTTCTGCTGTCTGCCCTCTGGTGGATGAGGCTGTCTCCCTGTTGTGTTTTTCTCCTCCATCTTCCTTGCTTTCCTGTCTTGTTCTAATCCCTGTTCTTACAGACTCACGGAGTGAAGTAAGTCAGAAAAAGAAAAACAAATACCGTATGCTAACACATATATGTGGAATAATAATAATAAAAAAGGTTCTGAAGAACCTAGGGGCAGGACAGGAATAGAGACGCAGATGTAGAGAATGGACTTGAGGACCTGGGGAGGGGGAAGGGGAAGCTGGGATGAAGTGAGAGAGTGGCGTGGACATATATATACTACCAAATGTAAAATAGATAGCCAGTGGGAAGCAGCCGCATAGCACAGGGAGATCAGCTCGGTGCTTTGTGACCACCTAGAGGAGTGGGGTAGGGAGGGTGGGAGGGAGACATAAGAGGGAGGAGATATGGGGATATATGTATATGTATAGCTGATTCACTTTGTTATACAGCAGAAATTAACACACCATTGTAAAGCAATTATACTCCAATAAAGATGTTAAAAAAAAAGAAAACAAATCCTTTTGCATTTGCAGTATATGGGATCAGGGACACTTAAGAGACACACAGACCTTTGTGGGCCTCTCAGGGGTCTGAACTGCCGTCTGGGCACTTATGGGGCACGTGTGTTCCCCCATCACAAGCTCCTGACCTGGAGCTGAGCATTTACAATCCACCCATCAGGACAGGGATCACCCGCCCATGTCATGGAGTGATTCTAATTTCAGTCTGTTTGTGAGCACGTCTCTATTTGTAGGTTTTCAAAGAGCCAAACTTCTGCCTTTACTTAAGTAGTCATAAATTTTATTATAATTAAGCCCAAATTGAGATGCATTTATTGTATTTGCTTTTCAACAAATCTTCTGAGATACCCGTGAGTGTGTGTACAAACACAAATATACACATGCCTGTGTACATAAATACATATACACATCCCTTAATTTCTTTATACTTACAGCTTAATTTTTTGACAAAAAGCAACGGCTCCATGTGGGTATAATGAACAGCTCATAAGTGTTTTGACTGAGGTGCCGTTCCCTGCTGCTCCCTGCTTTCATCAGCATTGCGGCAAAGTCTCTGCAATTAGAAGCACAAATGAAAGGTCCTCAGATGTTGAAGGTCAGCAGCAGTAATGACTCCTCTGGTAGTGTCAGTGTCACATAACCAGTATGACTTGACTGCATGAAACTAAACTCTAGCATTCAAATAATGACTATTATTTCTGAAACAGAATTCCACAGGGGGGAAAATTAGTGACATATGCTACTCTCTTGGTTTATGTTTATCTTGTTATTCCTGATAGCTTATCATTATATAGGATTTTGAAAAGCCCCTCTGGACTTTCCATTTTGTAGCACAGTAATGAAGGAAAGAACCAGAAAGGCCCGCTTTTGAGGCGTAAAAACATATTAAATCCGACAATGAAGCTATTCGGCTTTCTGTCCTGCTGCAGCTGGAGGAGAGTCCGTGCGCTGTGAATTCCTCTAAATACCTTAGTTGTTTGGCCGCAGAAGGTGAATAAGCTGTTCCCCACGGGTGGACTTGCCTGTTGTCTGAATGTGTCACTCTTAAGCCACGGAACTTAACACAGAAATAAGCAGTGCAGCTTAGCGCCCTTTCTGAGTATACCCTAAGCTCGGAGGCAGTGGGTTACTGAACACAGGGCTTTGAACCTTATTTAGCTACTGGCCTTTTCTGGGGCTGGGGGCAGGGGTTGGGTGGCAGTTTTCAGGTCTCTTCTTGAGCTGTGCCATTTGCCTGCGCACGTAGCGGGAGCAGCCAGCGCGGTTCCACGCGGCTCGCGTGCTGCCCTTGACCCTTTCCTGTTGCTCTGCTGTTCCCTCTGTCAGGGCAGGTGGTAGCACGGCCTCTCTTCAGCCGGTGACTTGAGAGATGGGTTTTGGAGTCGGATGGGTTTGGCTCCCAGCCCCTTGTTGTTAGTGACCCCTGCGTGGCTGCCCTGAGCAGGCCGCTGAGTGCTTGTGGGTTAGCGTTGCAGCCTGGGCACCCCTGGCCCAGCCCTGCTCTCATCTGGTGATTCCAGAAGGACTGGTAGTGCCTCTGGGGTGCCCAGCACAGTGCCTGGCACGTGGTGGGTGATGGGTACCTGCTAAGTTCCCTTCCCTTTAAGTGGGGAAATGAGCTGCTGCTTCTGCTTCCTGATAGCTGCACAGGGGGAGTGTCTGTGGGGCTGGGAAGCCAGCACTCAGCGTGGGCGGGGCCGACTTGAAATACACAAACTCACGCTGCGCCTGAGGCAGGCAGGTGCCTGGGTCCACGTTTCCTGGGTTCATCTCTCCTTGAGCTGTTCAGAAGCCATCTTAGCTTTCTCTTTGCTCTCAACTTTTTCCTGGAATGGTGAAATTTAACGATCCCCCAGATGAGCAAGGGTGTTCTGGCATTAAACCCTGCTCATCCCACAGCGAACGAGAGCAGAAGAGGTGAGATGGTGAGAAGCAGTCTGGGAGGCCGTGGGCAGCTCTGACAGTGGGGAGCTTGCTGGCTCCTCTGTCCCTGGCCACCCAGGGGAACCTGTTGGCTGATTGATTCTCAGGACCCAAGGGGCTCGCTAAGGAGCCCGCTGAAGGCCCATGAAGGAGTTAACAGTAAGAGTTACCCTCCCTGCCAAGTTTTCTAGTCTTTTTTCGAGTTGCTTGTGTTATGGCATTTTTATGTAATTCTTAAACACACACACACACACACACACACACACAAACACTTTGTGGCAATACAGGGCAAAACCTAAAAAATAAATCTCGTAAAAAAGCGGTCTTTTTCCTTCTTAGCATGGTCAAAGCGTACAAGTGTCTTGGGGAAAAAAGACTCAGTTTCTTCAGTGTCTCCTGCAGTGTTCATGCCACACCCCGCCTGCACGTTTGGGTGAGGACAGAAGCAGAGGAGAGCTGGGAGGAGGTGGCAGCGCCGCACGGGGTTGGTGGGCCAGGCACTCCCGGCAGAGGGGGCAGCACGTGTGGGTGGTAGTAGGGGCACAGCGGGTGAACGTGGGGAAGGGGAGGAGGAAAGGCAGGGGTGAACCCGGACTGTTCTTCCCAAGGCATTTCAGTCCTGTCAGGACCCACGTATGATGGTGCAGCAGGAGATGCGCTGAGAGCCCTCACCTAGTTTCTGCCCGTCCATGGGAACAGAACTGAATGAGAGCCCGGGTCTTGGCGCCTGGGTTTCAGAAGTGGCCCAATAGAAGCTTTGGGAGGGGGGCCTTTGCGGGGCCTCAGTATCTTGGCCGGTATTGCCATTTCACAGAAAGGTTGGCCAGAGCTGCTGTGGCAGGTGGAGAGGCTGTTTAAAGAAGTTAGCACGCACTGCTATAGTCCTGGGGCTTTGGGGTCCGGGCTTCCAGCAGGCAGGGCCCGAACGGTTTTCTGCCCTGGCTTCATGTCGCCTGGTATGTCATATACCCTTCTATCCCAAATTAATCTGTGGGACTGAAAAATAAAGACAAAGAATGTATTAACCTGGTTCACACATACTGATAGAATGTGAGTTACTGGGTCACCGAGAGGGCTTTGGTGCCATTAGTGCTTTGGGAGGGAAGGCAGTAACTTCCGTTGTGGAGTCGGATGCTGGCAAAGTACCCAGAGAGTAATATATCCAGCAGGGCTAGCGGTCAGGTCAGTTTGTAAAACTTAATCAGAGGAGGCTCCTGCCACATACTCAGTAAAATCATCGCCAGCAAACACCTAGAATCTGTGTGTTCCGTACAGTATTCATTCTATAGGAGGAGGGTGATAAGACCAGCGTGTATGTGAGGTGTTTTGAGTGTAATGTCCATTAAATGCGTCACATGCACAGGAGGGTGTGTAGACACATACACGCCAAGTCCAGAGTCAACCCCACGGGTCCTACTGCTCTTTAACCTGCCTGGCCTCTCCTCATCTTCAGGTCTGGTCTGATTAGCAGTCTCTCCCGGAGGTTTTCCCTGGATCTGTGCTTACTGTCAGGTGCCCAAGTGTCCCGGCCTGCAGTGATTAATCGTTCACGTTGTCCTTAAATCTTACCTCCCAGGAACCAGCACCCTCAGCAGTCCCATCACCCTTTTCCCAGCTGCCCCTCTGTGTTTAGATCATTCTGAAATAATGTGATATCAGTCTACTAAAAAATCTGAACACCCTGTAAACTAGTGGAATTGGTGATGCCGCTGTGCACCGGACACTTAATTGAGCACCTATTGTATGCCAGGTCCTCTACTTCCCAGCTGGATGACCTCCAGCAAGGACGTGCACTTCCTTGGTTTCCAAGGGGGATAAATGACCACAACTCCGCTGGGTTATTGTGAGGATTAAGTGAGATAACTCACATGTGGAAAGACACGTGTCTGGTGTTCAATGAATAACTAAGTAAATAAATGAATGTGATGTGGTTTCTAAACACCTCTCAAGGACGCCTCCCCTGATCTGTTCCTATTTAAGGATACCCTGAGGATAAATGTGCTCTATTAGACGTGTTCTGAGTGGAGCTCAGCCAGTTCTGGAGGGAGCACACCCCGGACAGGAAGACATGAACTTACTTTGCGTTTATAGCACAGTTTGGCCTCGTGTTCTTGGCAGTTAGCAAACCTCACAGGTCTTTCTTCTTCAATATGAACCTCGATCAAGCTCCCTGTCTTCCACTGGACTCTTGCAATGTTGATTTCTGGGTCCCAAGAGGGTGACTTTATTTTTTAACCCCACCTTGATGGGCCTTCATGCAGGAAGTGAATGTCATGGCTCTAGAATCATTTGGACCTAGAATTCTGGCACTTTTCCCTAGTTTTGGACCATGGGCAAGTTACTCTCTCTAGGTGTCCGTTGCCTTATTCTGACGGAGGGGATTTAGCACAGAGAGTCGGTTTGTTTAAAGGGAGGTGGTAAGGTAACCCAGAGGCAGGAACAGCAGCAGGTTGCTCCCCTGTCTGGGACTGAGGGACAGCAGGAGGGGGGATTAGCGAGGCGGATTAGGGGACTGAGAGGTACAGCGGGAAGGCCTCCCGTTCACCTCGCTGGTGTGGAGGGATTCCCGCCCCCCAGGGCCAGGAGGATGGACACACACGTAGTGCCCAATGCTGGATGGATGGGATCACAGCCCGCCATGCAGGGAACAGAGGGAAACCAGAGGCTGCGGGGAGGCAGGCTTTGTATTGTCAACAAGGTGAGGTGTCCCCTGGTTCCCACAGGGGGCTGTGCTTGGCTGGCAGGGAACTGAAACCCACCCTCAGGGCTAAGCGGGAGCTTCGTCTTGTCCCCGGGATAGGAGGGTTGTTTGTCAGGGGACCGTATCCCCGGGAGCAGAGTCAGGAGGAGAACTTGCAGTGAGGTTGTTCCAGGCCCTCCTGGTTTCACCACATGTCAAGGCAGTGGTAATATTGGACTTGATTCTAGGCCTTAAACACCCGTTCCTCCCGGTCTGTAATGAAGCAGGGATCGTCTGGCAGGAGGGGGAGCCACACAGGTGACACAGCTGCTTCCATTTGACACAACCGGTGCCCCCCCACCCCCCACCCCGTCTCCTTCCTGGGCTCCTTCCTCCTCTCAGCACATTTCAGCTTTAGTGTATACAGTGCTTTACAGACACCACTTAGTTTAATCTGTAAAGCAGCCGTGTGATGTAGGAGTTGTCACCCCCACTTCATACACAAAGAAATGTTGACATGGACGAGTCATCACTCCCCATCCAGCTCTAGGTGGTCAGAGTCAAAAAGGCGTCAAACCCAAAGCCGTCTGACTCCGCAGAGCTAAGGATGCCCCACTGCCCCCAAAAAGGCCTTTTCTGATTTTGTGTTCCTGTTTCCTGAAGAGTGTCTCTCTCCCACTAAACGTGGATCTGTTTCTCTTTAAGGTGATAGAACATAGAAAGTACTGGTTGAGCTCTGACTCTGTTCATGAGAACAAGAGTGCACGGCTCTTGTTGGGGAGAGAAAGCTGCTCCACGGGGGCAGTGCTCATAGAAACAGGCCTTGGAACAGCTGTGATTCTGGAATTCTCTGGTACTTTGATCCATCACTTTTTTTCTTTTCTTTTTTTTTTTTTTTTGCGGTATGCGGGCCTCTTACTGTTGTGGCCTCTCCTGTTGCGGAGCACAGGCTCCGGACGCGCAGGCTCAGCGGCCATGGCTCACGGGCCCAGCCACTCCGTGGCATGTAGGATCCTCCCGGACCGGGGCACGAACCCGTGTCCCCTGCACCGGCAGGCGGACTCTCAATCACTGCGCCACCAGAGAAGCCCAGATCCATCACATTTTAAATGGTTTGCATCTTTCTTTGCTTTTGAAGGTGCATCCGAATTTTCTACCGGGATAGCTAAGCCTCCTGCTGCCTCAGCTGCATCCTCATTATCACCTTTATTACTGTCATTGTAGAAAAATTATATGGTGACTTCCTGAGCTGGAAACTAGAAGAAACCCTTGCCCAGTTTCCCTTGCAACCTGGAAAGGTGGCCACTTTCACCGTCAGCATCAAAGTGAAGCTGGATTTCTCTTGCCAAGAGAATCTCCTCCAAGACCTCAGTGACGGTAAGTTCCTCCCCAGTTTTGATCAGCACATCGCGGTCCCCAGTCACATGGTAGCGATCACCATGCCTCGAGCCCCGCTGCTCTCTCGGTAACGTGCTTGTTGTTCATTAGCTCTAGCGGCTTGAGACTTCTCCTGGGCACGTACTTAATGAGTGAGTTACTGTGCACAGAGAAAGTAATAAAAGTACTTTTCAGTTGAACGATTTCTTAATTCACACTCTACTATTTTGTGCTCATTTGCCAGGAGGTCATCCTAAATTAGTGGAATGTAGGAATTACTGCATTTTTCTTCAAGCATAACTGCTGTGATCCCTTAGACATCTAATTAGCTGTGATTATGAAGTTCTCCTTCAAAGTCTAATGATTTCTATAAGGAAGTAGACTGTGGAGAAAAATGAGAATTTATTTTTGTTATAATATTAGGACTAGCTGATTAGGGGTAAGATTCCATAGATTAATTATGTCTGATGATACAGCATGCATTCATACTTTTATTGGGAGTCATCGTGGGGTGTGTTAGTTAGCTCAGGCTGCCACAAGAGAATACCACAGACAGTATGGCTACAATTACAAACTTCTTTTCTCATAGTTGTGGAGGCTCGAAGTCTGAGATCAAGGTGCCAGCATGGCCAGGTTCTGGTGAGGGCCCTTTCCTGGCTTGCACACAGCTGCCTTCTCACTGTGTCCTCACGCGGCAGAGCGAGCCTGGTGTCTCTTCCCCTTCTTAGAAGGACGCCAGTTTTATCAGACTAAGGCCCCACCCTGTGGCCTCATTTAACTTTTGTTACCTCCTCACGGGCCCTGTCTTCAATTATAGTCACAGTGGAGGTTAGGGCTTCACCATATGAATTTGGGGGGCCACATTCAGTCAAAGGGCGTTATTGGAGATGGTCAACGGATTCTGTTACTAGAACTTAGCAACTATGTGACTTTGACTTCTTTGTGCCTTAATCTGATAAGATGACAGTAATACCCATTTCTACAGTTGTTGTGAGGATTTGCCCTTCACCTGGAACATGGTAAGGGGTCAACAAGTGTTAGTTATACCCCCCCCCACCCCCATCACAGATTTATGACATTACAAGACATTTAATCACCTCTTATTAGAAACAAGCACTTGACCGGGCTCTTGGAAAACAGAGATGAGTGAGTCAAGGTCTGTCCCCTGGGCAGTAGTAATAACAGCAGCTAACATTTAAGAGGTGTGCATAGATCAACTCGCTGAACCCTCACAGCAGCCCTATGAAATAGGTGCTATTAATAGCTCCGTTTTACAAATAGGGACAGTAAGGCATAGAGAGGTTGTACAGTTTTTCCAAGGTCACACAGCTAGGAAGTGGCAAAGCTGGGTTGTGAAGCCAGGCAGCCTGACTCCAGAGTCTGTCCTCGTAACTACTCTGTGGCCTGTTGTTGCCCAGAGGGTCAGCCAGAAAAATAAATATGTGATTGGAACACCCTGAGACTCAGGGGTGTAACTGAGATGCAGCTCACTTTGTCAGTAGGGTCCTGCAGGGAGGGCCTCCCAGAGCTGGGGTGTGACTTGGGCCTGAACTGGGGAGTATCCTAGAAGAAGAAAAAAGCCTGTGCTCCACAGGCCTTTCAAGGAGCAGCAGGTGCCGAGGCCCGGAGATCTCTGGCCAGTGATGCAGTGGATTCACCTACAGCGACTAGATGGACATACGTGTGGACGCAGACCTGATTATTCAGATCTCATTTCAGTTGTCTCCCCGGTGGAGAGGCTACCCGGACCGCGTCGGCTGGGTCAGCATGCCCCGCCCACTGTCATTCTTGTCGGGTCCCCCCACATTATGGACAGCTCCTGTTCCCTGGAAGCGTCTTGTTTGGTTTTTCCTGTCCTGCTGCATCTGTCCTTTACCTTAGAAGTTTCACAGGGAGAAGGACCTCATCTGTCTTACTCAGGAGGTCCTGTATTCACATTACCTAGACGGCATACCTGGAGGGAGGGGAGTGGATGAGCTCCTCTTCCCCTCCCCCGTCGATGTGGCGGCTCCTCCCTCCTGACCTCGTCTGACCCTAATGACCTCCCAAAGGCCCCGCCTCCTAGTGCTGTCACATTGGGGTTAGGGCTTCAACACAGGGATTCTGGGGGGACACCTACTCTAAGTCCATAGCACGCTCCATGAAATTTCTTCTCCTGTACTCTCTGGAGTGTTTAAATAACATTTATATTATTAATGCAGGTAGGAAAATAAGTTTACTGTTGGACACACTAGAAATGGAAAATATCACGTGGATTTAACATTATACCAGAACTCAAAAAGTATCAGATGAAATGGATATTCTTTTCTGTCTCTAAATGGCTTTGTACCACTGGACTGCATCTTTCTATAAGTAGACAGAGGGTTACAGACAGAGTTTCTGACTTTTCTTTTTCCCAGGAAGGGAGTTTAGCAGAATCAGTGGTGCCTGACACCTGTCCAGGGAATGCTTGATGAGTTGTTATCCCGGGGGTCTGTCTGGGCAAGTGGATGCCTAGCTGAGACCATCTGGATGTGAGACGTGAGGGAAAGCTGATCGTTACTTGTGCTGCTGACATTTGGGGCAGGCTACTCCTGAGAGAGAGCAAATGGAAGGCCTCCAGGTGGAGGCTGAAGCTGCTTTTATTTTGGTGGCTCCTTGAGTTTATGTGTGCAATGTGGACATATTTTGTTATGTTTCTGCCTTTAGTTACAGAGCTCTGAAGGATTGTCTCTGCCCTCTGTGCTGAAAGTAAAATTGCAACTTGGGATTTATAGTCTGAAAATACCTTCTTCTCTCTTTTAAAATAAAACCAAAGAGAGCTAGAAGTAGGTTTACCAAGTGGTTTGTAAATGTAAGGCTGGCCTAGGTTCCTGTCAGTTAGATATAGTACAGGTGTGCAATAGAGCATGGTTATAATTAATTAGATGCCCTCTTGGGCTTCCCTGGTGGTGCAGTGGTTAAGAATCTGCCTGCCAATGCAGGGAACACGGATACGAGCCCTGGTTCAGGAAGATCCCACATGCCGCAGAGCAACTAAGCCCGTGCGCCACAGCTACTGAGCCTGCGCTCTAGAGCCTGTGAGCCGCAACTACGGAAGTCTGTGCACCTAGACCCCATGCTCCACAACAGGAGGAGCCACCGCAATGAGAAGCCCACGCACCGCAATGAAAAGTAGCCCCCGCTCACTGCAACTAGAGAAAGCCTGCGTGCAGCAACGAAGACCCAATGCAGTCAAAAATTAAATAAATAAATAAATAAAAATTAGATGCCCTCTTTATTTATTTTTGTACTGATATATGTGTTTTTATTTTTGTAATATGGTATCATAGTTTATGGCATTTATAGTAGAACAGAATTGGAATATACTTTTTATTTTAGATTGTTTGTTTTAGATGTGGACCATTTTTTAAAGTCTTTACTCAATTTGTTACAATATTGCTTTTGTTCTATGTTTCGGCTCTTTGGCCCTGAGGCATGTGAAATCCTAGCTCCCCGACCAGGGGTCCAGGGATCGAACCCGCCTGCATTGGAAGGCGAAGTCCTAACCACTGGACTGCCAGGGAAGTCCCAGAATATACTTTTTTATAGTGTGTTAAAGTAATACACTTTTACATAAATTTGCATTAATGTATATAGTGGTCTGGCAAGTACAGTATTCTAAGTGAGATGCCCTCTCTATTGATAATGGTTAATAGACACTCCGGCTGGTCATTTACATAGCAAATCGTAGAGTTTGAGACACAGAATCTTAATGTCCACACCCAGGCAAGCTCTGTAGAGGAAAGAAAAAGTTGGACGCCAAGGCCCACAAAGGACTTCTGCAGAGTCTGGTCGGTGGATAATGAATGCATTGCTCCGTGTAGTTCAGTCTGAGCGACCTGGAGCCTGTGGTTTAGCCCTTACTTGGAGACAGCTGTACACTCAGTGGCAGAGGCTCATTTGTGGCCTCTTGCAACTGGGAGATGCCCCACGGGTGGCACTTGGTCTGACAGTTTCAGAACCTCCAGCCGGGGACCCCTGTGGACCCGATTGGCTTTTTAGGCAGGGACTCACATTAACTGTGGTTACTGAAACCAGATGCCATTTAAAAAACTTACAGAAATAAATGTAGCTGTCATGCAAAGCAGGACACTGGATCCAGTGTGGGCTGTAGACAGATGGAAGAGAATTAATATTTGTTGAGCATTGTCAGATGCTGCATATCAGGTCTGGACCAGCGACTTTATTTGCATTATTTCTATTTAACCTTCCCGACAGCTCTATAAGGTAGATGATTCCATTTTGTAAAGACAGGTGGGAGGACTATTCTGGATTAGAGGACATGGAAGAGATCTAACAATCAAGTGCTACGTGCAATCCTTAATCGTATTCCGGATTAAAAAAAGACCCTGAAGACATTTTTGGGACCTCAGGATCCTGGCTGGGGCAAGAGAGAATCGGGTGTCTCAGTACTCGTCCCGCACAGCTGAGGAAGTATGGTCCTCGCTCCCACGTGCACCGCCCCCCCGGGAGGAGCCCCGGGCTGATTCCGTCTCTCTGGGCACTGAGCTGCCACCTTCGGGGAGGGTGACGTGGGTAGAGTCAGGCGGTGTCCCCGACCCTCTTCAGTGCGTGCAGTCTCAGAGTTTTGTGTGCTGGGCCTTCTCTGTTGGACCCCTGGACCCCCACCGAGGCCCTCTCGTGTGTGGGTGATGGTCCAAATTGGCGTTCTTTGGGGAGAAGATGGCAGAAAACTCTTATTCTGCCACTCTCTGCAAAGGCGATTTTAAACTGTTTTCAGTGATTGTTGTGGCAGAGAGAGCGTTGGTATGCCGAAACTGCGCGTGAATGTGGGATTAAGGAAATGACCAATTCTGTGATAATCTAATTCTAGCATCTGAATCTGGTCCTGAACGAGGGTTCTCATTTGGAAGAGATAACTGATGTAAGATGATAGAGATGAAGTAAAAACCTTGTAGTTTGGCATTTAAATAAAAGATATCAGTAAGAAATTATGGGATATTTAAAGATCTGTCTATCTATCTACTCCAAGGCCTGGAAACCCAGCAGCCCAGCAGCAGTGAGCATTCCTAGCGCCCACATCATGGTGTTGAAAGAAACCAGGGCTTCTTGGAGAAGTGGCCGCTTGCAGCTCTGGAGCAGGAACTGTCTGTAGTGAGGTGATCTGGGAACATCCTGTGAAACCTACAGCAGGGAAGCTGTCAGAGTGGATTTACTAAAGCTGCGTTAGGAGGACCCAACGTGAAGAGGCTGCAGCTGGCAGTCTGAGCACCAGCAGGGGCGATACCTGCGTTCAGTCTTGGGTGCTTAGTGCCGTTAGAAAGAATTGCCAACCTTTGGCGAGTGATGGGGAACCTATTCATTATTTTAAAAATGATAGGTAATGAGTATTCTGCCTTCCATACAGACGTACGGTTGGACAACCTAAGAGTTGATGAGGGCAGTTTCTCTTTATAGAAGTATGCCCGCTAACACTTGAGAAGGGACGATAGCATTAGAAACTCTCCACTTTGCAGCTCCTGATAGATTATGGGTTGAGACCATGAGCATCTACACAGCAAAATAAGAGACAGGCAGGCATTATGTTCTTCCTGATGGGAGAACACACACCTCCCATGAGTTAGTGTTGCCCCCGAATCACACCTGAGGCTGATCAACACTCCAGCTCTCACTACCAGTTCACAGGAATCCTGCCGACAGAAAAACCTGTGAAGCTACTCCATTTCAGACTACGGTTAACTCTGCAAACAACGTGGTTTCTCCAACGAGTAAATGACAAGAGAATAAAAGGGATGAAGCCCTGGAGATGGATGGTGGGGATGGTTTCTAGCTGTGGGACGCTGCCACCTCTCACAGCCATTCTGAAACAGCGTTTTGGGCCTGCGACGCTGTTTCTCTCCGCGGGCAGTGTCTGTCCATCCTTCGTGGCCTGCTGACCCCCACCTTATCACTTCCTCTCTTTATCACTTCCTCACGGCCCCTCCCTCGTGCTCGCTCATGGCCCGTGTGTCCCCTCGACACCTCTGAATGCTGTCACAGTTTCACTTCACGTCTCTCTACTCCCAATACCCAGCACAGGGCCTGGCTCAGAGAAGATCCCAGTAAATATTTATGGAGTTGAGGGGATGAAAGGAATGTTGTGAAGCCAGATTGAGTGGTCCTGACCCTGAGTTCAGGGAGGGGAGAGCCGTCTGGGTGGGGACAGCCAGGGGTCCTCGAACAGCGCCTGGCTGCGGCGTGAGCTGGACGCAGTGGGCAGGGATGGAGGCGGTGGGGTTGGGTATTCAGGAGAAGGAGGGCATCCTGGTTGGAATGGTAGGTTCAGGCAGCTGTGGAAGGCCCGAAACTCCAGGGGAGTAACTCAGACTTCACTGGAAGATACTGGAGAGTCCCTGAAAGTTTTTTGAAAAAAGGTTGATGTGATGGAGAATGTTGGGAGAAGGTGGGTGGGCAGATTGGAGGGGTAGCCCGAGATTCACCTGGTGCGATAGGTGACAGGTGTGAGGGTTCAAGGGTGAGGCACGCAGGTCTTAAGCAGGAGAGAGCCAGGTGGGCAGGAGAGGAAGGGATTCAGAAGACCGGCGCTGAGTCTCTACCTGGAGGGCGTCCTTCCCACCCTTCCCGGCGCCGTCGCTGGAGGCCTCCGGTGTTTGTAGCACAGGATTTAGGAGCTGGTCCAGCATTTGGTGAGCTATTGGAATTTGTTCTGCTCCCCACGGAAATGCTTCTTGCCTGAAATGTCTCGTTTGTTAAGCTAAAGACAAACTTTGCCTGTGGGAAGTTTGAATCATTTCAGTTTCTTTGTCCAGAGTTGGAGATTTGGGTTAAAAAAAAGCCATGTTTACAACTGGCATTTCGTTATGTTTTGCTTCTTCATAATTTGATAAGAGATGCTTCGGCTTATCATTGTGGCCTGGGATTGGTTTTATTTGAGAGTCGTCGCTGTGGAATCTTCTGTGTTCCCTTTCCTACCTTGTCTCTCTCCCCGATGACTGCCTGAAACCAGGGCATCACTGAGTGTCTTTGCCCTGGTCTGCCGCTCTCCTCAAAAGGAAATACTAATTTTTGGGAAACTCCGTCTTACTTTTTAAGGAACAGTGACTCATCCTGAATTACCCAGAAACCAAAGACAAAGGTGGTTGGAATCTTAATGTCAGAAGATTTCTCTTTTTCTTTATAATTCCTAGATGCCTGAGGCTTTCATAAACATATGTGATTTTAAAGAAGATTTTCTTGAAACCTGGGTTTTTTTTCTGAGGCTACAGAGTATGGAGGCTGGAAGGAGACGAAGCTGTACTGAGTGGCCCCCGCGTTTGGGCATGTGATGGAGGTGCTGAGGTTCTATCTCTAACCCTGAGAGGTGGCTGGACGGTGACCTCCGAGTTTGGGCTCTGTACCCCTAGCTCTGTGGTTCCCCTCGGCTGTACCAGCTCCTAGCTGCTGAAACTGTCTGCATTTTTGGTCTTTCTCACTATAGCAACCCCATCCTGAGGGCAGGGCCAGGGACATCTTTGTCTTTTTTTTTTTTTTGGCTGCGCTGTGTGGCATGTGGGATTTTAGTTCCCCAGCCGGGGATTGAACCCACACCCCCTGCACTGGAAGTGCGGAGTCTTAACCACTGGACCGCCAGGGAGGTCCCCATCTTTGTTTTTTAATTCCAGCTCCCAGCCTGGAGGCGGCTCCTCCCTCCTCATCTTGCTTTTCCTTCTTCCTCATGGCAGCTCTTGGTCAGTTCCATTTGCTGCTTCCTCCTTTCCCTCTTGACCACTACAGAGTGGAATTGCTCAGGGCTCCAGCCGAGATCCTCATCTTCTTTCCTTCTAAGTTCGCTCTCTCACAACTTTCTTATCTTCCACATGGAGTCAGTGACTGTCTCCCGCACCCCACCCCCTGGCCAGACCTCTCCTCTGTACTCCTGGTCCGCGGATCCGACCGTGTGCTCCGAAGGCTCTAGGTTTTGGGGAAAAAGCGGCAGGTGAAGCTGGGGGGAGGTTTGCTTGGTGGCTGCCGTTCCCCTCCCCCAGCCGTGGGGGGCTTTCATCCCTGTCCTCGTGCTGCAGTCTGTGCTCTTCCCCTGCAGATGAAGGCTTGGACCCCATAGGGAGAGGGGAGGGGCTGGTGTGGGGCAGTGGCTCTGGTCCCCTCCCAACCGGCCCCAAGAGGAGCCCTCAGGATCCTTTTCCTGGGGGAGAAGCCTGCATGGCGCGGACAGCAGCCCCCAGGGAGACTTCCTGCTCTCATAGCCCATGCCAGACGTTTAGCAGTTCATTAACAGCGTCTAGCTGAACCTTTTGCCTGGCTTTCATGACCCACATAGGCACATGTGCTGGGGTCCTGCTTCTCCCTGTAGGTGCCTGTCCACAGATTTCAGGTTAGTTTCCCCTGTGACTTCACTTCTCTGATCAGTTCAGGAAAAGTTAATTTCCAGTTTATCCAGCTTTTTTCTTAAGGATGGAAGCAGTGCTTTTCTCAAATCTCAGCATTTCTAAGCGGTAATCAGAAGCCCACATCCTTTATTTTAAATCAGACCTCCAGTCATTTTTGGACTGCGTCGGCCATTTGTCAGACTACACACTGCTTTTGTGTTCAGTGGGTTACCTGCTTTTGTTCTGAAGGAAAAGGTTAATGATGCACCTGACAGCCTGCCCATCGTTATATTTAGCCTGCATCACCCACCAGCCTTCTGACTCACAAACCGTAATTTCACAGCACGATGGCTCAGCTGAGGGAAAGGTCAGGCTGTTTCTGCTTCCTGGGGCTCTCGGGAGCATATCTGAGTGAGACAGAAAGCTGAGTTCTTGCCCGGCCATCTAATAACCTGTGGAGGGGCGCTGATCCCGTGGTCCCTGTCAGTCTGCAGGTGGGATGGTTGACTCAGCTCTGATTTAAATTCAGGTTGGAAAATAACCTGCCATTCCACCAGGAGCGAATGAAAATCCAGGTGCTTGTCGTTCATCAGCAACAGGTGATCCTACTGCAGGCGACCAGGGCTGAGGTCTTCTGGATCATTGGTCTCACTGCTCGCATCACTGCCTTTCCAGTCAAGCTGGTGGTGACTCACTGGGAAGCAGATTAGGTAGGTGTTCAGTTGAGGCGGTTTAAGAAGGTTTTCCCGCTGCAAAGAGAAAGGGGTGATTTCTGTGGATCACCGCAGGCTGGTATACTTCGAGCTCATGCTCGTGATTGCACCAAGTCTCATCAATTTTGTTTTCTAAGTCTCTACACATCCACCATCACTGCTCGGCTTAAAGCCCGGATAATTTCTCATCTGCACCATGCTGGGAGCCTTCTGACCGGTCTCCCAGCAGCTCATTTTGCGCCCTCTTCGCCGTCTTCCGTGTTTTCCCTGCAGTCCTTTCTCCAGAGCAGAATCTGCTATGTCCTTCTTCTGCCGTGCACCTTCCAAGGGCTTTCCATTGCCCTCAGATAAAGCCTCAAGTCTGGCTTGTGTGGTCTTGCCCTGGCCCGCCTGTGTGGCCTGCTTGCCCACCCGTCTCTTCTCCCTCATTTGGTTTGTATTCCAGAAATACTGAATGACTTGTATTTCTGACTTGCCATACGCCCTCTTACGCCTCTTGCCTCTGAGTGTAGGCGGGTAGATTCAAACTCTGCTGCACATTGGAATCAGCTGGGGATCTTTAAAAGCTCTGCCTGGCTTCCGCCCTAGACCTTGTGATTTCATAGGCATGGGGTGTGACCTGGGTGTCAGGGTGTCCTAAAGTGTCCCAAATGATTCTTATAAGCATCGGAGTTTGGGAACCATTGACATAGACTGTCTTTCTCCCTAAACAACGTACTCTCTGAGTCTCCTGCCCTTCTTCAGGCGGACACAATGGCTGCTCATTTTCTGTTTCCTCTGAGAAGCTTTGCAATCTGCTGGGATATTGCATCACCCTTTAGATGACTGTTCAGGAGCTGTTTGGATATTTTCTGTCCTTTGGTCTTAAATTTTAGAAGCGGTTTGTCATGTTCCTCACGGTAGCCTGTTAGAATATCGACTGGGACTGCACTGAACCTGTGGGTCAATTTGGGAGAAGATGGATGCTTTTATGAGACTTAGTATTCATAACTAGGAATATTGCCTCTTCATATATTTGTCTTCTTTTTTGAGTCCTTTTCAGTGGAAGGATAACTTACATGCAGTCATGAGCACAGTCGTGTACAGCTTGTGAATTTATTTTTATTTATTTAACAGATCTTTATTGGAGTATAACTGCTCCACAATACTGTGTCAGTTTCTGTTGGACACCAAAGTGAATCAGCCATATGCACACACATGTCCCCATATGCCCTCCCTCTTGAGCCTCCCTCCCCCCCTCCCTCCCCCACCGCTCTGGGTCATTGCAAAGCACCGAGCTGGTCTCCCTGTGCTGTGCGGCTGCTTCCCGCCAGCCAACTGTTTTACACTCGGTAGCGTATATATGTCGATGCTACTCTCACTTTGCCCCAGCCTCGCCCTCCCAACCCATGTTCTTAAGTCCATTTTCTATGTCTACCTCTTTATTCCTGCCCTGCAACTAGGTTTATCAGTACCATTTTTTTTTTTTTTTTTTTTAGATTCCATATATATGTGTTAGCAAACGGTATTTGTTTTTCTGACTTACTTCACTCTGTATGACACATTCTAGGTCCATCCACCTCACTACAAATAACTCAATTTCGTTTCTTTCTATGGCTGAGTAATATTCCACTGTATATATGTGCCACATCTTCTTTATCCATTCATCTGTCAATGGACATTTAGGTTGGTTCCATGTCCTGGCAATGGTAAATAGAGCTGCAGTGAACATTGTGGTACATGACTCTTTTTGAATTATGGTTTTCTCAGGGTATATGCCCAGTAGTGGGATTGCTGGATCGTATGGTAGTTCTATTTTTAGTTTTTTAAGGAACCTCCATACTGTTCTCCACAGTGGCTGTATCAATTTACATTCCCACAAACGGTGCAAGAGGGTTCCCTTTTCTCCACACCCTCTCCAGCATTTGTCATTTGTAGATTTTCTGATGATGCCCATTCTGACTGGCGTGAGGTGATACCGCATTGTAGTTTTGATTTGCATTTCTCTAATAATTAGTGATGTTGAGCATCTTTTCATGTGCCTCTTGGCCGTCTGTATGTCTTCCTTGGTGAAATGTCTATTTAGGTCTTCTGCCCATTTTTTAACTGGATTGTTTGTTTGTTTTTTGATACTGAGCTCCATGAGCTGTTTGTATGTTTTAGAGCTTAATCCTTTGTTGTTTCATTTGCAAATATTTTCTCCCATTCTGAGGGTTGTCTTTTTGTCTTGTTTATGGTTTCCTTTGCTGTGTAAAAGCTTTTAAGTTTAATTAAATCCCATTTGTTTATTTTTGTTTTTATTTCTGTTACTCTAAGAGGTGGGTCAAAAAAGATCTTGCTGTGGTTTATGTCAAAGAGTGTTTTTCCTATGTTTTTGTCTAAAAGTTTTATAGTGTCTGTTCTTACATTTAAGTCTTTAATCCATTTGGAGTTTATTTTTGTGTATGGTGTTAGGAAGTGTTCTAATTTCATTCTTTTACATGTAGCTTCCAGTTTTCCCAGCACCACTTATTGAAGAGGCTATCTTTTCTCCATTGTATGTTCTTGCCTCCTTTGTCGTAAATTAGGTTCCCATATGTGTGTGGGTTTATCTCTGGGCATTCTATCCTGTACCGTTGAAGTCAGGGAGCCTGATTTCTCCAACTCCGTTTTTCTTTCTCAAGATTGCTTTCGCTATTTGGGGTCTTCTTTGTTTCCATACAAATTGTAAGATTTTTTGTTCTAATTCTGTGAAGAATACCATTGGTAGTTTGATAGGGATTGCACTGAATCTGTAGATTGCTTTGGATAGTATAGTCATTTTCACAATATTGATTCTTCCAATCCAAGAACATGGTATATTTCACCATCTCTTTATGTCATCTTTGATTTCTTTCATCAGTGTTTTAGTTTTCTAAGTACAGGTCTTTTGCCTCCTTAGGCAGGTTTATTCCTAGGTATTTTATTCTTTTTGTTTCAATGGTAAATGAGAGTGTTTCCTTAATTTCTCTCTCTGATTTTTCGTTGTTGGTGTATAGGAATGCCAGAGATTTTTGTGCATTAATTTTGTATTCTGCAGCCTTACAAAATTCATTGATTAGTTCTGGTAGTTTTCTGGTGGCATCTTTAGGATTTTCTGTGTATAGTATCATGTTATCAGCAAACAGTACAGTTTTACTTATTCTTCTCCAATTTGTATTCCTTTTATTTCTTTCTCTTCTCTGATTGCTGTGGCTGGGACTTCCAAAACTATGTTGAATAAGAGTGGTGAGAGTGGACATCCTTGTCTTCTTCCTGATCTTAGTGGAAATGCTTTCAGTTTTTCACCATTGAGTATGATGTTTGCTGTGGGTTTGTCGTATATGGCCTTTATTATGTTGAGGTAGGTGCCCTCTATGCCCATTTTCTGGAGAGTTTTTATCATAAATAGGTATTGAATTTTGTCAAAAGATTTTTCTGCATCTATTGAGGTGATCATATGGTTTTTATTCCTTAATTTGTTAATGTGGTGTATCACATTGATTGATTTGCGTATATTGAAGAATCCTTGCATCCCTGGGATAAATCCCACTTGATCATGGTGTATGATCCTTTTAATGTGCTCTTGGGTTCTGTTTGCTACTGTTTTGTTCGGGATTTTTGCATCTGTGTTCATGAGTGATATTGGTCTATAACTTTCTTTTTTTGTGGTATCTTTTTCTGGTTTTGGTATCAGGGTGATGGTGGCCTCATAGAATGAATTTGGGAGTGTTCCTCCCTCTGCTATATTTTGGAAGAGTTTAAGAAGGATAGGTGTTAGCTCTCCTCTAAATGTTTGATAGAATTCACCTGTGAAGCCCTCTGGTCCTGGACTTCTCTTTATTGGAAGATTTTTAATTATGGTTTCAATTTCATTGCTTGTGATAGGTCTGTTTATGTTTTCTAATTCTTCCTGGTTCAGTCTTGGAAAATTGTACCTTTCCAAAAATTTGTCCATTTCTTCATGGTTGTCCATTATATTGGCATATAGTTGTTTTGTAGTAGTCTCTTAAAATCTTTTGTATTTCCACAGTGTCAGTTGTGATTTCTCCTTTTTCATTTCTAATTTTATTGATTTGTGTCCTCTCCCTTTTTTTCTTGATGAGTCTGGCTCAGGGTTTATCAATTCTGTTTATCTTCTCAAAGAACCAGCTTTTTGTTTTATTGATCTTTGCTATTGTTCTCTTCATTTCTATTTCATTTATTTCTGCTCTGATCTTTATGATTTCTTTCCTTCTACTGACTTTGGGTTTTCTTTGTTCTTCTTTCTCTGGTTGTTTTAAGTGTGGGGCTAGACTGTTTATTTGAGATTTTTCTTGTTTCTTGAGGTGAGATTGTACTGCTATAAACTTCCCTCTTAGAACTGCTTTTGCTGCGTGCCGTAGGTTTTGGGTCGTTGTGTTTTCATTGTCATTTGTTTCTATGTATTTTTTAATTTCTTCTTTGATTTCTTCATTGATCTCTTGGTTATTTAGTAGCACACTGTTTAGCCTCCATGTATTTGTGTTTTCTACAGTAATTGATTTCCAGTCTCATAGTGCTGTGGTCAGAAAAGATGCTTGATACGATTTCGGTTTCCTTAAATTTTCTGAGGCTTGATTTGTGACCTAAGATGTGATCTATCCTGGAGAATGTTCTGTGCACACTTGAGAAGAAAGTGTATTCTGCCACTTTTGGGTGGAATGTTCTATAAATATCAGTTAGATCTATCTGGTCTATTGTGTCATTTAAAGCTGGTGTTTCCTTATTTATTTTCTTTTTGGATAATCTGTCCATTGGTGTAAGTGGGGTGTTGAGGTCCCCTACTATTATTGTGTTAACTGTTGATTTCTCCTTTCATGGTTGTTAGCATTTGCCTTATGTATTGAGGTGCTCTTACGTTGGGTCCATAAACACTTATAATTGTTATATCTTCTTCTTAGATTGATCCTTTGATCATTATGTAGTGTCCCTCCTTTATCTCTTATAACAGTGTTTATTTTAAAGTCTATTTTATCTGATACGAGGATTGCTACTCCAGCTTTCTTTTGATTTCCACTTGCATGCAATATCTTTTTCCATCCCTTCACTTGCAGTCTGTAAATGTCCCTAGGTCTGAAGTGGGTCTCTTGTAGACAGCATATATATGGGTCTTGTTTTTGTATCCATTCAGCCAGTCTGTCTGTGTCTTTTTGGTTGGGGCATTTAATCCGTTTTCATTCAAGGTTATTAGCAATATGTATGTTCCTGTTACCATTTTCTTAATTGTTTCGGTTTTTTTTTTTTTTTTTTTTGTGGTATGTGGGCCTTTCACTGTTGTGGCCTCTCCCGCTGCGGAGCACAGGCCCCGGATGCGCAGGCTCAGCGGCCATGGCTCACGGGCCCAGCCGCTCCGCAGCATGCGGGATCCTCCCGGACCGGGCCACGAACCCGCGTCCCCTGCATCGGCAGGCGGACCCCCAACCACTGCTCCACCAGGGAAGCCCTTGGGTTTGTTTTTGTGGGTCTTTTTCTTCTCTTGTGTTTGCTTCTTAGAGAAGTTTCTTCAGCATTTGTTGTAAAGCTGGTATGGTGGTGCTGAATTCTCTTAGCTTTTGCTTGTCTGAAAAGCTTTTGACTTCACTGAATCTGAATGAGACCCTTGCTGGGTAGAGTAATCTTGGTTGTATGCTTTTCTCTTTCATCACTTTAAGTATATCCTGCCACTCCCTTCTGGCCTGCAGAGTTTCCGCCGAGAAATCAGCTGATAACACACAAAGAAATCCCCGTAAGGTTATTTCCTGTTCTTCCCTCGCTGCTTTTAATATGTTTTCTTTGAACTTAATTTTTGTTAGTTTGATTAATATGCATATTGGTGTGCCTTTCCTAGGGTTTATCCTGTATGGGACTCTCTGTGCTTCCTGGACTTGGGTGACTATTTCCTTTCCCATGTTAGGGAAGTTTTCAAGTATAGTCTCTTCAAATATTTTCTCAGACCCTTTCTTTTTCTCTTCTTCTTCTGGGACCCGTATAATTCGAATGTTGGTGCGTTTAATGTTGTCCCCGAGGTCTCTGAGACTGTCCTCAATTCTTTTCATTCATTTTTCTTTATTCTGCTCCTTTCCACCATTTTGTCTTCCAGCTCACTTATTCGTTCTTCTGCCTCAGGTATTCTGTTATTGATTCCTTATAGTGTATTTTTCTTTTCAGTTATTGTATTGTTCATCTCTGTTTGTTTGTTCTTTAGTTCTTCTAGATCTTTGTTAACATTTCTTGTATTTTTTCAGTCCATGCCTCCATTCTATTTCTGAGATTCTGGATCATCTTTACTATAATTACTCTGAATTCTTTTTCAGGTAAATTGCCTATTTCCTCTTCATTTATTTGGACTTCTAGGTTTTTATCTTACTCCTTCATCTGTGAGAGAATTTTTTGCTGTCTCTCTCTTTTTCTTTTTTTTTTAATGAGTGGGAGTCTATTCCTGTCTTACTGGTTGTTTGGCCTGAGGCTTCCAACACTGGAGTTGTAGGCTATTGGGTAGAGCTGGGTTTTGGTGGGTAGAACAGGGTCTTAGTGCTGAGATGAGGAATTCCGTGCGACGTCACTCCAATGAATATTTCCTGCAGCCTGAGGTTCTCTGTTGGTCCAGTGGTTCGGACTAGGAGCTCTCACATGCAGGAGCTTCAGCCTGACCCTGGGTTCGTGAAGCAAGATCCCGCAAGCTGCCTGGGGCGGCAAAAAAAGCAAAAAAAAACCAAAACAGTAAAGTAAAAAATAAAATTAGACTAGGAGACTAACAGATATGTTAGGAAGAATGTAAAAATAAAAATATAGTTGAATCAACAACCAGAAGGTACATAAGTACCATAATAGTATAAAAGAGGAGGAGGGAAAAGAAAAAAAAAAGCGGGGTGGAGGGGCGGAAGTCCTTGGTGGTGGAGGACGGGGCCTAAGCAAGAGTGATGTTTGGGCGGTGGGCGGGGCTAATGCTCAGGACCATTCCACTCTGCCTCCGAATTTATTTGTGTATTCATATTCACCCTTGCACCCACCACCCAGACCCAGATGGGGGTGATTTTTCCAGCACCCCACCATTCTTCTCCTGTCCTCTCCCTGTTGATGACCCTTTCCTAACAAGGCTGGAAAGGCCCTGGGGGCTATGGGGGTGGGGCTTAGGCTCAGGGAACAGAAGGAGTCCAGGCGTGCCCCCCACCCCTGGTCTTAGAGGGCAGGGGACCTCACCTGGGAGCCCAGCAGGCGCCCCGTGCCCGAGTGGGCGGGACAATCACCCTCCACTCCTCTCCCGCTCTTCCTGGAGAGTCCCTCCCGCCTGCCTCTCCTGATCTCCCCAGCCTCCCTCCTGTGCCCCCAAGGACCTACGTGGCCTGGAGGGGGCTCTGGAGAGCAGGGGACCAGCCTGGGAGCTCAGCAGGCTCCCCGGCCCCAGTGGGCCAGGCGATCGCCCTCCGTTCCTCTCCTGCTCTTCCTGGAGGGTCCCTCCCGCCTGCCTTTCCTGATCTCCCTGGCCTCAGGGGTGCCGATCCCATCTGGCCTCCACTTCTCCTCCCCCCCTCAGTCCCCCTACATCCTACCGGTTCACTTTGGGGTTCCTCCTGTCTCCTTGGGCATCACAGTCCCCTACCAGTGCCCGACAGGTGCCCTAGTTGTGGGGAGATGCTATCTCTGCATCTTCCCGCACTGCCATCTTGACTCCGCCTCCGAACCTATTTGTATATTCATATTCACCCTTGCACCCACCACCCAGACCCAGATGGGGGTGATTTTTCCAGCACCCCACCAGTCCTCTCCTGTCCTCTCCCTGTTGATGACCCTGCATCAAGGTAAGTAATTATGACATTGATCATCATAGATTAGTTTTGCCTGTTCTTGTCTTTCATATAGAAGAAATAAATACAGTATATGCTCTTTTGTGTCTTTTTTTTTTCTTTCTTTTTTTTTGCTTTAAACAGCACAAATTTATTCTCTTACAGTTCTGGAGATCTAGAAGTCCTATGTGTCTTTTTTCCCCACTCAGCATTATACCTGAGATTCATGCATGTTGTTGTGTGTTGCATTTGTTTGTTCCTTTTTATTGGTGGGTGATATTCCACCATGTGAAAATACCACAGTTTATCCAATCTACTCGTGATGGACATTTGGGTTGTTTCTGCTTTTTGGCTATTATGAATAATAAACTTTCTTGTGCAGGTATTTGGTGGACATCAGCCCACATTTTCATTGGGTGTGTGCCCAGAAGTGGTTTTACTGGATCATAGGTTATGTGGTGTATGTTGAGCTTTGACAGCTCTACAGTCATCCAGGTTTTCAACCTGCTTATTTTGATTTACACACACCATCTGCATGCACACCAGTCCTCTGGTGCTCCAGATCGTCACCACTGATTGGTAGGGTCAGTCTTTAAATTTTAGCTGTTCTTGTTCATGTGTAACCTCATTGTGTTCTAATTGGCTCTTCCCAGATAACTAATGATGTTGCCCAGTAAAAAACGAAGAAAATATTTTAACAGACCCCTCACAAAAGTGCATATCCAAACAGTAAGAGATGAAAGGTGTGCAGCATCGTTAGTTATCTGTTTTGCAGCTTTATTGAGATAAGTGACATAGAACATTGTATAAGTTTAAGGTGTACATTGTGTTTATTTGATACCTTTGTATATTGCAAAATGATTATCACCTTAGCTAAGACCATCATCACATCACTTAATTACTGTTGCTTTTTTGTGGTGAAAACACTTAAGATCTACTCTCTTAGCAACTTTCAAATATGTAACGCAGTGTTGTTAACTAATCACAGTGCTGTGCACTAGGCTCCCAGGACATATGCTCATCTTCTAACTGCAAGTTTGTACACCGTCACCAGCATCTCCCCATTTGGCCTGCCTCTCAGCCCCTGGTAACCACCATTCTCCCTCTGTTTCTACAGGTATGTCTTTTTTAGATTCCACATATAAGTGATATACAGTGTTTGTCTTTCTCTGACTTATTTCACGTAGCATAATGCCCTCAGGGTCCATCCATGTTGTTGCAAATGGCAGGATTTTCTTCTTTCTCATGGAATTGTATTCCATTGTGTGTATATATATATATCACATCTTCTGTGTCTGTTCACCTGTAGAGGTATGCTTAGGTTGTTTCCTCATCTTGGCTATTGTGAATAATGCTGTAAAAATATGGAGCGCAGATATCTCTTTGAGATCCTTTTTTTCATTTCCTTTGGATATGTACTCAGAAGTGGGATTGCTGAATGATATGGTAGTTCTATTTTTTATTTTTTGAGGAATCTCCACACTGTTTCCACAGTGACTGCACCAATTTACATCCCCAACAACAGTGCACAAGGGTGCACTTTTTTCTTTGTCTCCTCATCGTTGCCTACACTTATCTCTTGTCTTTTTGAGAACAGCCATTCTAAAGTATGTGAGATGATATCTCATTGTGGTTTTGGTTTGCATTTCCCTGATGATTAGTGATGGTTGAGCACCTTTTCATGTAGCTTTTGGCCATTTGTATGTCATCTTTGGAAAAGTATCTTACTCGGTTCCTATGCCTATTTTGAAATCAGATTTTTTTTATTGAGTTGTATGAATTCTGTATACATTTTGATATTAATCCCTTATCAAATAGATGATTTACAAATATTTGCTCCCATTCTGTAGGTTGGCTTTCCATACTGTTGATTGTTTCTTTGGCTGTGCAGAATCATTTTAGTTTGATATAGCCCCACTCGTATTTTTGTTTCTGTTGCTCATGCTTTTGGTGTCAGATCCAAAAAATTGTTGCCAAGACCAGTGTCAAGGAGCTTTTCTCCTATGTTTTCTTCCAGGAGTTTCTCAGTTTCAGGTCCTATATTTAAGTCTTTAATCTTTTGAGTTAATTTTTGTGAGTGATTTACGATAGGGGTCCAGATTTATTTTTCTGCATGTGGTTATCTAGTTTTCTCAGCGCCATTTATTTAAGAGGCTGCCTTTCCCCATTGAATATTCTTGGCTCTCTTGTCAAAGATTAGTTGACCGCATATGCAGTGGTTTATTTATGGGCTCTCTATTTTCCATTGGTCTGTGTGTCTGTTTTTATGCTGTTTTGATTACTATATACTATTTTGATTACTATGGCTTTGTAGTATAATTTGAAATCTGGAAGTGTTCAATGTGATACCTCCAGCTTTGTCCTTTTGGCTTAGGATTGCTTTGGCTATTGGGGTCTTTGTGACTCCATACGAATTTTAGAATTGCTTTTACTATTTCTGTGAAAAACGCCATTGGAATTTTGATAGGGATTGCATTGAATCTATAGATGGCTTTGGGTAATATGGACATTTTAACAATATTCTTCTGATCCACAAATACAAGATACCTGTCCATTTTTGTGTCTTCTTCAATGTCTTTCATCGAAGTCTTATAGTTTAGCGTTCAGCTCTTTCATTTCCTTGGTTAAATTCCTAACTATCTTATGTGTTTGATGCTATTGTAAATGGGATTGCTTTGTTTATTATGTTTCAGATATTCTGTTGTTAGTGTGTAGGAAAGCACCTGATTTCTGTGTGTTAATGTTATATCCTGAAACTTTACTGAATTTATTGATTAGATCTTACACTTTTTGGCTGAGTCTAGGATTCTGTATAAGATCATATAATCTGCAAATAAAGATAATTTACTTCTTCCTCTCTGATTTGGATACCTTTTAATATCTTTTTCTCGCTTGATTGCTCTGGCTAGGATTTTCAGTACTATGTTGAATAGTGGTAAGAGTGGGCACCCTTGTCTTGTTCCTGATCTTAGAGGAAAATTTTTCAGCCTTTCACCAATTGAGTATGTTAGCTGTGGGCTTGTCATATATAGCCATTATTATGTTGAGGTATGTTCCTTCAACACCCAATTAGTTGAGGGTTTTTATCATGAAAAGATTTTGCATTTTGTCAAATGCTTTTTCTGCATCTATCGAGATGACCGTATCATTTTTATCCTTTATTCTGTTAATATGTGTGTATCACATTCATTGATTTGTGTATGCTGAGCCATTCTTGCATCCCAGGGGTAAATCCCACTTGATCATGGTATATGATGCTCTCAATGTATTGTTGAATTTGATGTGCTGATACTTTGTTGAGGATTTTTGCATCTGTATTCATCAGGGATACGGATGTGTAGTTTTCTTGTAGTTTCCTTGTCTGGCTTTGGTACTGGGGTAATGCTAACCTGGGAAAATGAGCTTGGGACTGTTCCCTCTTCCTTAATTTCTGGAAGAGTTTGAGAAGGATTGGCGTTAATTTTTTAAACATTTGGTAGAATTCACCTGTAAAACCATTTTAGTTACCGGCTTTAGTCTATAGTTTTTGAGCTAATTTTGTGTGTGTATGTTAGGTACTTGTAAGTATTTGAATGGGAGTGGATATTATAGAATATTTGAAGCTATGTCATACAATTTTAAGTTATGGAAGTGTAACTAATTACTAGTATTCTGTTTTAATCAGGTAACAGGACTTAAATAATTTCTTTCTTCTGGGTTTTACCATGCGGTGTGTGGTGTAGTAGAGTTAGCAATTACGGTGTGTACTTCCCCCAACACCCCCTTCACAGATATTTATGGACTGTCTACTTTATTCCAGGTACAGGCATACCTCGGAGATACTGTGGGTTCAGTTCCACACAACCACAATGAAGTGAATATTGCAGTAAATCGAGTCATGATTTTTTGTTTCCCAGTGCTTATAAAAGTTGTTTACACTATACCGTAGTATATTAAGTGTGCAATAGCATTATGTCTGAAAAAAGCAATGCACATACCTTAATTAAAAATACTTCATCGCTGAAAAATGATCAGAGATCACCATAACAAATATAATAATCAAAAATTCTGAAATACTGTGAGAATTACTGAAATGTGAGGCAGAGACACCAAGTGAGCAAATGCTGTTAGAAAAATGGTGCCGATAGACTTGCTTCACACAGGGCTGCCACAAACCTTCAATTTGTAAAAAGTGCAGTATCTGCGAAGTACAGTAAAACGAGGTGTGTCTGTACTGTACTTCTCTTGGGATTGTCCTGAGTAAAATGAGACGCAGTCCCTGCCCTCAAGGAGCTTAGTGTCCAGTGCAGTGCTGTCCATCAGAACTCTGTGATAGGGCAGTTCCTGTTCTGAGCCGTCCAGTAGGGTGACCGTGGGTCACATGTGGCTTTGATCGCTTGTGATGTGGATGGTGCATCTAAAGATCAAGTATTATTTGATTTTAATTACTTTAAAGGCGCACTGTCTTGCGGCCACTCTGTTAGACCACGCAAGTCTAGTGGGAGAGATGGGCAATTTAATAATTGATAAAATAAGTGAAATGAATTTTTTCACAAATAAATGAAAAAGTACAGCTTTGCTAAGTGCTAGGTAGGAGAGGTACATGATACTATGACTGTACCACAGGGAGTGGGGGAAGGATTGTCTTTGGAGGTGATGATGGAGGTAAAATTTACAGAAAGAGCAGGACCTTAGAGGATGAAAGAGGGAGGGGTGGGGAAATTAGTTTTTCATGCATGTGTAAAAACTGTGGCAGAAAGCAAGTTCCAGTAACTTAGTTTTTGAAAAGTGTGTGTGTGTGTGTGTGTGTGTGTGTGTGTGTGTGAGAGAGAGAGAGAGAGAGAGAGAGAGAGAGGGGGAGAGGGAAAGGGAAAGGGAGAGAGGGAGGGAGGGAGATTCTAACAGTTATTCCTTAAGAGAGTTTGCCCCATAAGTATCAACAACGAATTTGTTGGAGAGGAGAGGTTTTGGGGGATGATGCTGGCTTGAACTTTTTCTTTAGATAATTCCTAAAATTAGTGTTCTGACTTGAAACTGTCAGCTCTGTGATCTGGCTGACTCTTTAATGAAGAAATAATGACTTTCCCAGTCTTTTAGGGATGTGCAGTGCTTGAGGACAGCTGTGAAGAGGGCTCAGACATTCAGACTGTACTTTGAATTTCTTGTTTCTAAAAGAACAAGCATGTGTCATTACTTGGCCTGGGACCATCGCTCTCCCTTTGTTATCTTGTGGAAAAGGCATCCTATTTCCAGTTTCAAATTGGCAGTACTCTGGTTTTGTTTTCCTGATTTTATCCTAAAATAACATATGTTAATTGAGCTATTTCTGTGGCTTTCTTTGGAGAATTGATGTTCATTTATTTGTGTTTCTCTTTAAGTAGAGATGGAATACTACATGTAAACAAGATATAAAAGATGTGTAAGACCCAGAGTGGAAACGTGAGAGCAGCATTTATCAACGCTGCTGGGACCTTTCCTGTTGATCAGTGATCAGTCTTTCTCAAGGCTGGGGGCGGGCGGGGGGCAGGGCCAGGCTTTTGTCTCCACGTCCAGTGCTCCTTTTAAGCACATCGGTTCTGGACAGACAAAGGGAGCACATCTGGGATTTGAGCACGTGTCCTCACATCTCTTTTGTTAAAAAAATTTTTATTGAAGTATAGTTGACTTGTTAATTTCTGCTGTACAGCAAGGTGATTCAGTTATACATACATATACATACATATATATATATATATATATATCTTGTTCATGTTCTTTTCCATCATGGTTTATCACAGGATATTGCTATTCCCTGTGCTCTACAGTGTGTCCTCAAGTACCTTAATCCTTCACTTCCTTTGAAGATTTCCAAAGAAAAGAAAGTGCCACTTTTGGGCTCCCATTTCAGGGCTCTGTCGCCAGGTGTCCCTGAGATCCTTTGGCCAAGTGTCACCTGCTTCGGTTTCACTTGTTTCTTTTTTTCTTACCCATCTTTAGAGGGGGAGAAACTCGGTAATGTCCTGAAGCTAAGAGGACCGTCAGATGGTTTAAAAGTCCACTGTAGTTGGCTTCCTGTGCGGCCAGTGACTCAAATGGTGTCACTTTTCGGCAAAGGTGATCATCAGTAACAGGCTCCCAAACAAGATCTCACTGGACACTGGCTCCTGTAGCATGTTGAACACCTTGTCTGCTGTGAAAAAGTATGGATTTCACACTTAGCCTTGGAGGTGACAGCTGGACGTTATTGTGAGAAAGTGTGCCTTGTGCGCACAGCGTTGTGGAACTAGACCTTTGTTTCTTCTCTTACCTGGGACACCAGAAGGAGATCCTACTCTCAGATTTTAGGGCTGCAACTTCACAACACTTTGTCTGTGTGATGCTGCCTCGTTCATAGTATAGGCTTCATGGCAGAATTCCGTTCTTCTTTATGACTGAGTAATCGTCCATTGTGTGTAGGCACCACATCTTTATCCATTTGTCTGTTGATGGGCACTTGGGTTGCTTCCATGTCTTGGCTGTTGTGAGAAGCACTGCTTAAGAACATCGGGGTGCATGTATCTTTTTGAATTAGTGTTTTCGTGTCTTCTGGATATATACCCAGGAGAGTGGAACTGCTGGATCATATGGTAGCTATATTTTTAGGAACCTTGTACTGTTTTCCATAGTGATTGCACCAATTTACACTCCCACCAACAGTGTATGAGGGTTCCTTTTCTTGTTGAGTTCCTTTAGTGAGGATGTGTTGGTGGTAAGTTTGCTCAGCTTTTGTTCTGAAACGTCTTTATGTCACCAGTTATTTCTAAGAATAGGAAGTTCTGCTGTGTACATATTTCTAGATTAGCAGTTAAATTTTCTTAAATACTTTGTGGATGAATTCATACTGTCTAATGGCTTCCATTGCTGTTGAAGTTAGCTGTTGGTGTAATTACTGTTCCTTTGGATACAATCTCCATTTTTCTCCCCCCCAAGTGTTTATATCCTTTAATTAAAAAAAATTGATACAATTCACATACCATAAATTCACCCATTTAAAGTGTACAATTTAGTAACTTTTAGTATGTTCAGAGTTGTGCAATCAACCAAAATCAGAACATTTTTATCATTCCAGAAAGAAACCCCAAACCCATTAGGAGCCATTCACCATTCTCCCCTCCCCTGGTAACTAGAAATCTACTTTCTGTCTCTATGGATTTACCTATTCTGAACATTTCATATAAATGGAATCATACAATCTGTGGCCTTTTGTGTCTGGCTTCTTCCGCTTAGCATGATGTTTCAGGGGTCATTGGTGTTGCAACCTGTGTCAGCCCCTCATTCCTTTTTGAGGATGAGTAATAGTCTATTGTATGGACAGACGGTTTTTGTTTATCGGTTCGTCAGTTGATGGATCTTTGAATTGTTTCCATTCTGGCTGCTATGATTAATGCTGTTATGAGAATCGGTGTACACGTTTTTGTGTGGACATGTCCCTGTATGGTTTTTTTTTTTAGAATTTTATTTATTTTTTTACACAGCAGGTTCTTATTAGTTATCCATTTCATACATATTAGTGTATATATATCAATCCCCTGTATGTTTTCAAAAATAACTTTTTCTTTTTTTTCGGTATTCTGCAGGTTTACTGTGTCATTTCTAGGTTTGCGTTTCCTTTTATTGGTCCCGTTGAGCTTTCTTGCGCTTTTTGAATTTGAGGATTCACATTTTTCCATTATGAAAAGTGTTCAGTCTGTCTCTCTTCAGATACCAACTTTCCCCAGTTTACTCTCACCTGCTTCCCTAACTCCTGTTCACCTGTGTAGCCTCTCACTCTTCCATGGCCTCTAATATTCTTTCACGTTCCTCATCTTTCTCCATGTGCCACATTGTAGATAATTTCCACTCCTCTTTTTTCCAATTCACTAACTTTTTCTTTTCGCCTAATTTTCTGTTTGGCTCTTTAAGGAGTGTTTAAATTATCCAGTTTGTCTTTCACTTCAAGAGGTGATATTTTGGGAGCTCCCTGGCGGTCCAGTGGTTAGCAGTCGGCTCTTTCACTGCCGTGGCCCAGGTTCAGTCCCTGGTCGGGGAACTAAGATCCCCCAAGCCATGTGATGCTGCCAAACAAAACAAAAAACAACCAAAAAACCCCCAAAGAGGTGATATTTGTTCTTAAATTGCCTGCTCAGTTTTTGATAGGCTCATCTTCCTTATTTATTCCTTTGAATTCCTTTTTATTGTTTGCAAGCATATTAACAACTCATTAATAACTTTCTTGGAAAATCAAATATACACTTAGCATATGACCCAGCCAACTTATTCCTGGATATTGAACCAGGAGAACTGACAGCATATGTCCATACAAGGACTTGTACACAGATGTTCAGAGCAGCTTTAGGGAGTCAGAGCCCCTCCAGCTGTACAGTTCAAACATCTGCAGGTCACGGTACGCTCATTGTGTCTCTGTAACGGCGTTAAAGCGAGAAGCCCTGGTGCTGGGCGAGGGTGCCTGGAATGAGAGTGCGCGGAGGAGGGAGAGGCTGCAGACATCCCGGGAGGCCGTTCGTGGGGCGAGAGCAGTGAGGCACCGATTGGGCCCCGCAGGAGGGGTGCTGCTTCCCCCTACTTTAGCAGGAGGGAAGGCCGGGGGGATGGAGGGAGGGCTGTTTCCGTTTGAATGGTATATGAAGGCCACTGTTTCTACATGAATTATTTTTTCTTCCTAAGCATATCCCAAAGTTTCTGAATGAATAAACACACCACTTTCTCTATGGAAATTGAGGATGAGTATTGTCTAATTTCTGAGCCAAATGCTTCTACTTCTTTGGTTTTCTTGAGGATATGTTATGATAACCAGATGGGCTCTTTGGCACCCAGGGACTTTATGAATAATTGAAAAAACATCTTCAAAATATATTCTACCTGGAGCACCATACCCTGACTGACTCCCACTGGGAGATGGTTGTCTCCTTTGGCCTTTGAAATATATTCTACCTGGAGCACCAGACCCCGACCGACTCCCACTGGGAGATGGTTGTCTCCTTTGGCCTTTGAAATATATTCTACCTGGAGCACCAGACCCCGACCGACTCCCACTGGGAGATGGTTGTCTCCTTTGGCCTTTGAAATATATTCTACCTGGAGCACCAGACCCCGACCGACTCCCACTGGGAGATGGTTGTCTCCTTTGGCCTTTGAAATATATTCTACCTGGAGCACCAGACCCCGACCGACTCCCACTGGGAGATGGTTGTCTCCTTTGGCCTTTGTAAATGCATTTTATTCCAGTTTGGTTTATTTCATATACCTGTCACCAGTGAGAAAAGTGTGTATTCAGCCTTCAGCATTTGTGTCTCTTTTGGAAGTGCACAAAAGTGGACACATTTCTGGAGTGGCCCCCTCACTGGAGACAGATGCTGAGCCATTGTGAGGGGCCTTGTGGTAGGTTTCGTGGGATGGTGCACCGCAGAGCAGCCTGGCTGGGGAGGTTTCATAAGCTCACGTCAGGGCTGAAGCACGTTGTTTGTGCCAGCTTTGCTGGGTCATCACACATCCGACAGTACTGACTTCTAGTTCTGGCTGTGCCTCTGATGAACTACTAAGTTCCTTACCTTCTCGGGACCTCGGCTTCCTCATCTATAGAACGGATAAAATCGTGCCCGCCTGGCAGGGCGTGACGAGCAGCTACATGACGTGTCCTAAGCGCCCAGTGCTGTGCTGAGCCCGCAGTGAACACGCAGCCTCCAGCCCTTCTTAGTTGCAGTATTTTTATCGCGACTGTGCTTTTTCTTCCCACCACACACATCCCACTTTCAGCTGTCATTTCTACCAGTTGTCACTGTGGCTGTGATGAAGCTGACTTCGAGAGACACGTACTATTTTAGCATATAAAATTGTATTTCTGAATTGCCCACAGAGACGCTCTTAATAGAAGAATTGAGCACTGTAAACAGCAACTGTGAAATTCTCTCTAAAAGCTCACTTTGATTCATGATGATCTACCCGGCTCGTCCCATTCTTAAATACCCTCTGTCCTCCTAAATCCACTCAACTCTGCGGTCTTCCTACGAGGCTGCCTTCGTCTGTTTGTAACTTTTTTGGTCTTGTCTTCCTATTACTTGTCATCCCAATCTGTTCTCTGTTCTATTTGTGGTAGCCTGTGTTGGCAGGAAAATTGGCCATAATGGTTGAACAGAATTTGCTGCCCTCCATCCGCCCAGCTGGGAGCGGCCTCTTCCCTGCTTGCTCCACTGGCTCCGTCCAGCCTCTCGCCACCCTGTGCGGCGGCCTCCTCCTCTCCAGCCCTGTCCTTATGCGGCTTCCGGCCTTCCCAAGGCTGGCTTCTCCCTCCCACCCCTCTGTCTCCCATGGGGACAGAGCTGCTGATCTTCTGTCCCCATTTATAATTTATACATAGCTTGTCTTTTCCATTCTCAATTGGATTAGGGGGCAGAATTCTTTAATCTATAAAGAAGCCGGAGAGTAGCTGTTTTAATATATATTTTTTCCCTGAGCTTGAAGATTACAGGTTTCTGAGGTTTCTTTGAGGCTTTGAAGTCGTTGTCAGAAAAGGAGGCAAATTTCAGATGTAATTTTTAGCCTTTTTTGGTAAGTGCCCACATCCTAGATCCCTCCAGTTCCAAGACACTGCAGATTTGTACTTTTCACTGATTCCCTTGAGCTGGTCCCCATTTTAGAGTCAAGAAAACTGAGCTCACAGGGTTGTGTGACTCACTCACTCTTGCAGTGTGGTGGGAGGATGGCTGCAGGAAGACCCAAACCTACTATCCTGAGAACATATGACTCAAAGGAAGATCCACCCCACCTGCTCCACCCTTCATAGATCAAATCTCAGAAAGACTCAACGAGACCCTTCTGGGGTCTCATGTTCGTCCTGTGGATCACCCACTGTTGATGGGACATTTCCATCTCTCACCACGGCTGGATTAGAGCCACCCCTGATCCCGCCAGAACAACCTGGGGTGGGGCAGGAGCTGTTCCGCAAGGAAGGAGGACAGACCTAGCAGCTGCTCAGGACATTTCCCACTACAGCCCGGAGCCTCTGGACCCCTGCAGAAAGGAGGCCTTGAGCACTGTTACAAGTGTAAAACAGGATCAGTATTTCCAAGGCAGAAAAGGACCTCAGGCCTTTGGGAGCTAGCAGCATTTGCATAATATGCTAATGATGGAAACTTTCTCTAGGGAAGAGTGAAGTACGTGGGGGAAGGAGAGGTGGCACTTAAAATCCGTTGGGCACCTGCCTTAACTCAGC
Source organism: Delphinapterus leucas (assembly GCF_059928025.1). Taxonomy (NCBI): domain Eukaryota; kingdom Metazoa; phylum Chordata; class Mammalia; order Artiodactyla; family Monodontidae; genus Delphinapterus; species Delphinapterus leucas. The sequence goes on from NC_143145.1 coordinate 3,311,248, forward strand.
AGGGGTGACCCTGGGGCTCACTTACAGGCTCCACGTGACCTAGTTTCTGGCTGAAGAGTGTGGAGTTTGTGTTTTGCAAATGTCTGTGTTCATAATACTAGTTCCCTCACGGCAGGTATTGTGGTGTAGTGGAGAGGTTTTACAGATTATGCCCATGATGCTGGGAGAATGAGAAAAGGGAGAGAAAAACCCATTCAAATCTCACAGCTTTGGACTGACTTTTGCAAATGGGTCTTTGCACAGAGACACATGATGAAAGTTCAGTTAACCGTGGGTGAATTGAGTTGATTATTGAACGTGACTTCGGGGTGATGGAATTTTCGTTGACCGTGGCGTGTAAACTACCAAATCTGACCCTGTGATTTATTCATTTACTTAACGTTTACTGTGGGTTTATGATTTGCTAGAGCCTGTGCCAGCTACTGTGGGGGGTGTATGAGAGTGACATTGATAAGAATTCTGCCCTCAATGAGTTTATAGTCATGGAAGGAATCTGGGACGTGCATGTAGGTTGCTATAATAACAATAGCTGTTTTTGCCGAATGTTTGCCAGGTACCAGGTCTTGTGACAAACACTTCATATGCCCTTACCCGTCTGAGTCCCCACCACGGCCCTGCCTCGCAGCCTGTCTTCCTGGATACGGAGCCAGCTGTAGTGATCGCGGGTCTCAGTGTAGACGAGGTGCCCGGACTCGGAGGAAGGGTGGCTGCATGGTGAAGAATTGGGGATATTAAGATCCACAGAGGTGGTTGTCAGAGGTGCACAACGGTGAGAAGACACAGGACAGAGTAGGGGCGACAGGGAATGTGTTTAGGCAGGAGAATTGCCTCGATCCGGTTGCAGGTACTGACCTGATTCACAGTTGGGTGCCGGTCCCTGGGCGGCCGCTTTATTTCCAGTCTATCCTTCACTTAGTGTGTCGTCCTTTCGGGTCCCACCCAAAGCCTCTAGGGCTTACCATCCACTCTTTTTAGGGGACACAGAATGTCACTGCTTTCCCACCTGAGTGTGAAAGGCTCTGCTCAGATTCTCAGCCTCTTGGTCAGTTCTTCAGGGAGCTGCAGGCACCTCTGGGGAAGTTTAATGCCAGGCCCGTGTCCCTGTAGCTCCTTTTTCTGCCGGATCGTGGTCCTGGAGTTCTTCCTGCCTTGTTAGCCCTCCAGTGCCTTGTCTGCGTTCTCGAGTTGTTCTCAGCGGCTGGGTTGGTCTGAATTGTCTACCTGCTGTTATCAGTAGTAGGAGCTCCTGAAGTGCATTCGGTAACTATTCAGTGTGAGCTGCTCGTGGGGCTGTTGGGGGTTTGTACTCACCTGCTTGCCTGTTCGATGATGCGTGGGCACCTGGTTTACTTGTAACTGAGTTTTGGTGTGGCTCTCTGCAGCCCGGCTGACTTTCTGTTGGGATTCTGAGGGTTGCATAAACTGTCCTCTAGCCACCATCTGGAATTGTATTTTGGGTTTGCATTTTCTCTGCTTAATGCAAGTCATTTAAAAATTAGCTTTTGGGACTTCCCTGGTGGTGCAGTAGATAAGAATCCGCCTGCCAATGCAGGAGATACGGGTTCGAGCCCTGGTCCGGGAAGATCCCACATGCCGCGGAGCAGCTAAGCCCGTGCGCCACAACTACTGAGCCTGCGCTCTAGAGCCCGTGTGCCACAACTACTGAAGCCCGTATGCCTAGAACCCGTGCTCCACAACAAGAGAAGCCACCGCGATGAGAAGCCTGCTCACCGCAATGAAGAGTAGCCCCCGCTTGAGGCAACTAGAGAAAGCCCGTGCGCAGCAACGAAGACCCAACACAGCCAAAAATAAACAAACAAACAAATAAATAAAATTAACTTTTCATGACGATGTTCCGAACAAATGTTTCTTCATAATTGGTGGGCACCTCCATCTAACTTAGAAGTGGTTCTAATTGATAATTGAGTCAGTTTCTTTTGGGGTGCAGAAGATACTTACTTACACTGTTGCCAGCAGTTTTTACAGTCTGAAAATGCATTTTTCTTCAACCTCATGCAGCCATTGTGCTGTGCAAAGGGCCCTTGAGTAACAGGAGGCATCCTGGGAGGGGCGTGACCTGATTTACATTTCTGTGGATGGAAAGGAGCCAGAGCGGCATGTGTGTGTGGGGGCAGCCAGGAGGCCTTGTTCTTAGTGCTGGAGGGGCTGATGGTGACCAGACCAGGCTGGTGGCCTTGAAAGCCATTTCTGGAAATACTCTGAGAGCTAACAAGTGCTCCTTTTGGATTGGATGTGGGGTGTGAGATAAAGGACAGGAGTCCTGGATTAGACTGACAGGTGAGATCACCAGGTAAGAAAAAGAACAGGTGGCAGGGAGTGCTCTACAGAGGTTTACACACGGTCCTGGACACAGTAGTGGCCTCCTGAAATTGGAAGACGAATGGGCTTTTAGACTAAGTTCAAGTGGCACGGTGAAGCCACCGCGTGAACGGAGGCTGAGGGAGCAGCTCGTACAAAGGCTGGAAGGTAAGGGCGGCTTGGCGCTGTCTGAGCACAGGAAGTTGGGGGCGGGTGCAGGTGACGTGGTGCCGCGGCTGTGCCTCCTGACAGATGGTAGGCACCTGGCGTTTTTCAGCAGTGGTACGTCCTCGACTTTGGCCTGTGGTAGGTGTGACTCTGCGTTCCCGGGAGACTCACCGGGCGGTCGTGGTTAACGCGAGGTAGCGTAGTGAGCACACACGGGAGCGTTACTCCAGGTATTAGCGATTTTTGAATAAAATCTCCTACATTAAAAAAAGAAATCCGGTTAACTTCTCACTTACAATTTTATTCTCATCTTTCAGACAGCATCAGTGTGAGTGGCTTTCCGCTGTGCAGCCCCTTCCGCCAGGTCGTGAGGCCCCGGGTGGAGAGCAAGCCCGTGAACCCAGCTGAGGGCAGCCGGCCTGGGGACCTGGGTCACGTGAAGGTGAGTCGGCCCCCACAGGGCAGCCCGCCAAGGGGCTTGGCGCTCTGGGTTTCTGCCGAGCCTTTCGGAGGCAAAGTTCTGAGTATTTTTCAGAAAGGAAAGGAAGCGTGTATTTGATAACAGATCTGTGTTTGTGGAAAGCTGGTGTCTCAGTATTTCTCCTTCTGTGTGAGGTTCGGGAAGCGGTTACACTGAAGCTTGAGTGCCTCGTGTGGTGGTGGACTCTTAATTTCCTGAAGTTTCGGGAATTTGTGGGTTGAATCTAGGACTGTACTGATGAAAGTAGAATGTCGCCTGCTTTTTTCTCGTTCATTTAAAACATTTATCTATCGCATCATTATTCTGAGCTCAGATGTTTATCCCGTAGACTTGTCTTAATCCTTAGGCGACTCCTTCCACTTGTTGGTCTTTGAGCACCAGGGCAGCCGGAATGAATATATAAGTCACGAGTGAGTGTTGCTGCACAGGTGCCTTGGGCCTGGAGCCTGAGCAGATATGAGCTGTCTCCTCAGAGCACGAGGGCAGTCGGGGCAGAGCTCTCGGTGGTCAGCGACTTGTCAGCACCTGGAAAGCTTGGCTGGGACGCGCCTGCCCAGGGAGCGTGTGTAGAGCGAGGGGACGAGAGGTCCCAGCAGCTGTGACTGGGGAGCAGGCAGCAAAGTCGCCAAGAATGACTTCAGTAGGCGTGTGTCCGGGCCCAGCCTTTTGGGGCACTGCTTACATTCTTGGCGTTTAACAGGGTCACTGACTGACTAGACCCATCAGAAGAGCTTGGCCAAACTGGCTGTGAGTCAGTGGGACAACAAATTGTGAGCCATCGGGGCTGCGCTTGACGCAAACAAGATGACGGTGGAAGGACCTGGACGCCGTCTGCCATGAGGCCGTGGCGGAGGGAACGCGCCAACCTGGGTTGATAGAGGTCGCGTCGGTGGGCTGAAGTGCTGAGGAGCTGCGTTTTGGGGGAGAGTCTTCTCCATTTAGGGCCCTGTGGGAAAGAGGAAGGTGGCATAGCTGGGAGTCTCCGTCGCTCAGATACAGAAGCTTGATGGCTGTGCGTCAGGGCTGTAGTGTTGGCCAAGGGCCCTGGGATGTGGAAGAAAAGTCCCACCAGAGGGAGCAAAGGCGTAGAGGTTCCGCAAGCATAGATGCTGTTGGGGTGATTGTTGGCAGGGAGCCACGGAGGAGAAGCTGGGAAAGGGACTTCCTTCCAGGCCCCGGATGGCACTTCCCTGCCGTCTCAGGTGTTCCTCCTCCTGGGTCAGGCCCCTCAGCATCGTTACCTTTGCCTCTGCAGTTGGCCTTGTGGCCTCCCCCTCTCCGTCTGCTGTTGGTGCAGCTGTGGCACGATTTTCTTTTTATTTATGTATTTAATTTATTTATTTTTGGCTGCGTTGGGCCTTCGTTGCTGCACACGGGCTTTCTCTAGTTGCGGCGAGCGGGGGCTACTCTTTGTCGCGGTGTGCGGGCTTCTCACTGCGGTGGCTTCTCTTGTTGCGGAGCACGGGCTCTAGGTGCGTGGGCTCAGTAGTTGTAGCACGTGGGCTCAGTAGTGGTGGCTCGTGGGCTCTAGAGCGCAGGCTCAGTAGTTGTGGCGCACGGGCTTAGTTGCTCCGCGGCATGTGGGATCTTCCCGGACCAGGCCTTGAACCCGTGTCCTGTGCATTGACAGGTGGATTCTTTACCACTGTGCCACCATGGAAGCCCATGATTCTCTTTTATCCACATCCACACACACCAGTCTCCTTTTAGAGCTGTCAGGAATGCTGTCGGGTGGATGTGCTGACCTCGTGGGAGCCTTTGTGCCGAGAGGGAGTCACCCAGTTTGTCTGAGGTCTGTTGGTGAGGGGTGCCGTGAGTCCAAACCTGTGAAATGGCGCACCTCTCCCTGGTCGTCCAGGTGCGTCCTCGCGGTTCAGTTGAACTTGTGAGGTTCGGCACGGGAGTGGCGTCTCTGAGCGGCCCTGTGCTTCTGGTGCTGTCATGTGGGAGCCTCCTGGCACTGCTGAGCCTATTATGTCAGCCTTCTCCCCAGAGCAGGAACGGCTTTAACTGGGAATGTGCTAACCCTGAGGAATGGCGTAGTCATGGAAACAAGTAATTCAGTGAAAGTGGCTTCTGGGGAGCCCCTCAAGAAGTGGGAAAAGGTAACATGTGTTTCTTCGGATTTCCCAGAAAGATTCCTTCCCCCGTTTGGTTCGCTGCATGTCTGTCCGCATTTATTCCCGGCTTTTCTGCACACCCTGAAGAATCTTCTAGGATTGAAAACAGATTGTGTGAAGTGAGTGCACATTAGACATAATATTCCTGTCAGTTAGACTCTGCAGTAGGGCCTCTCTGACCCTCAGTTTCTCCATCCGTAAAATGGAGCAATCACGCTCCCTTCATGGGGTTGTTGGGAGGCTCAAGTAATAGAAGAGCTGGGCAGGGAGGAGAAACAAAGCTGATCAAGTCAAGAACTGGTAATGGACTGGGACTTGATGCCTGTATTTTGGGAGAGAAATGAGACTTGGTGAATGAGCCCCGCTGGCTGTTACGGGGGAGCAGCCCCGGCTAGGCTGGACACTGGGTGGCCGACCTGGAGTCTCTCGACCAGTTTCTTGGCGCTGCTGGGCCAGCTCCCCAGTGACAGCAAGGCTCGGCCCTGCCTTCTGAGTTAATACTGTGTGCACGAAATGTGGCCGCGTGCCTGGAACGTGGCAGGGCTGCATTGAGAGCCTGCCCGGGAGGGGCTTAGCTCGGGGACCGCCCGTCCTGGGCTGGGGCTGCAGAAATGGGCACGCATGGACGGACGGGAGGCCTCTCGCCTGTTGGCTGTGCTGTGCCCCGCTCGAGGCTCCCTGCAGTTTTGCCTGATGGAGGCATCCAATTTACAGCCTCCAGGGCCAGACTACCCAGAAAGATGGGAGCTGCATGGGGCCCTGTCCTACTCGGGCCTGGAGCGTAAAGCACTCAGAGAGGCTGGAGGGCCTGCCCCACAGCCAGAGCTAAATCCAGCCGAGGCCCCCGCCGTGTCCAGCTGCTAAATACACCCCAGTTTCCCTCCATCGACAGCAGTGCTCTGTAAACGCATCACAACCGCTGGTAGCCTGCCGAGAAGCACTTGGAAACCCCAGCAAAACCAAAGTTCACCGGGAGGCGGGGCAGCCGGGCCTGCCCTTGGGCTCTGTGCACATGTGGTTCTGGGGAGCTTGCTGGTATGTGCCCACCCTTGTCAACAACACCTTGCCTTTAAAAACATCAGGGAACAGGCCCAACAGCCTCGGCCATCAGGGTAACAGCTCCGTCCACGGGCACCTCCCGTGGGAACCAGTGTCATGTCGGCCGCTTTCCGGATGGTGGGGGTTCGAGCTGAGGCTGTAGGTGCCCCTGCCTCTGCATGTCCTGCCGTCTCCCTGCTGCTCTGACACCTACACAGTCCATCCAGGGGCCTCAACCGAGCCCCAGTTTGATCACCTGCAAGTTGGGGAGAAAGTCCTTTCTCACAGGTTGTTAGTGAAGATCTATTGAAATAATACTTGGGCAGGTGTTTTATTAAAAACAATACACAAGCTGGGGAGGAGGAACAGAACTGGGGGTTGCCTGAACGGATGAGTTGCAGGGTGTGGTGAAGGCGTCCCCTGGTTACAGAGCAGGCAGAGGCCAGGCGTCGTCTCGTCCAGCCGGTGTTGCCCACCCAGCCTGGACCCTGCCTGCCTGTCCCAGATGCGCCACATGGCTGCCTGCGTCCTGTCGCGTGGCCGTGCCGGGGTTGTCTTCCCTCTCCTGCGTGCCTGTTGTGTCAAAATTATAGATGATGACTGTGTCCACTAATACATGCACATATGAAAAAACTCAGGAATCTTCAAAATTAAGTAGTCAATCTTAAATCCAACAAGACTTCTCTAAGTAGATGTTCAGATTGTCTGTGAATAGAAAGGTTTACTTCTTCCTTTCCAAGCAGGCTAACTTATTCCTTTCCCTGCTTTATTGTACTAGCCTTGTTCATGATTGTAGAGATAAACCATTCAGTCTTTCATCGTTAAGTGTGACGGTAGCTGTAGAGTTTTTATACCTGCCCTTTATCATATTAAGGAAGTTCCCTACAACCATTAAAAAAAAAAAAGTTATAGCAAATAAGCCAACGAAGGAGATAGAAGTTGAAGCATAAATAACATTCAGTTAGTCCAAAAGAAGGAATAAAGGGAGGACAAAGGAAACAAAGGAAAATGGGACAGATAGAAGACACAGCAAGATGATGGGTGATAAACTTAACCATATCAGTAATCAGATCGAAAGTAAGTAGTCTAAATACTCCAATTGCAGGTAGAGAATGTCAGATTGGATAAAAAAAGCAAGACCCAACTCTAGCTACCTCCAAGTAATGAAATTTAAATATAAAGACAAAAATAGGTTGAAACTAAATGGATGGAGGAAGGTATACCATGCTTACACTAATGAAAAATCTGGAGTGGCCTTATGGAGAACAGAGAAAAGTAAACTTCAGAGCAAAGAATATTACCAAGGATAAAAAGGTCTTTTCGTAATGGTAAAGGGCTCAATTCCTCAAGAAAATGTAAGCCATAAATATTTATGTACCTAATAAGAGCTTCAAGATACATGAAGCAAAAACTGGTAGAATGGCAAGAAGACATAAATAAATTGAGAGAGTTCCATATCCTTCAGTAATTGTTAGAAAAAGTAGACAGAAATGAGTAGAGATAGTATTGTTCAGATCTCCTCTGTCAATCAATTTGACGTAATCAACATTTATAGAGCACTCTGCTCAACAACAGTTAGGTACAGAGTACATGTACTTTTCAGGTGCGCATAGAACAATTACCAAAGTAGACCATATTGGGGCTGTGATGGTTAGATTTTGTGTGTCAACGGGGCTAGGCTGTGGTGCCCAGTTGTTTGGTCAAACACAAGTTTAGATGTTGCTGTAAAGTGATTTTGGAGATGTGATTAACATTTACCACCAGTTAAGTTAAAGAGGTTGTTCTTCATAATATGGGTAGGCCTCATCCAACCAGCTGAAGGCCTTTGAGCAAAAATTGAGAATTTTGGGGGGAGAAATTTCCAAAATCCCTTTCTCCAAAAATGGAGAAGGAATTCTGCCTCAAGGCTGTGACGTAGCTCCTGACTGAGTTTCTAGCCCATCAGCCTGCCCTACAAATCTCAAACTTGCCAGCCACCACAATCACACTGGCTAGTTCCTTAAAATAAATCTCTTTGTACGTGTGTACACACAAATATTGCCAACACACGTGCCCTATTGGTTTGTGGTTCTGTTTCTCTGGAGAGCCCTGACTGATACAGAGGGCCACAAAACAAATTTCAAATTTAAAAGGATTCTCATTTTTTTTTTTTTGCGATACGCGGGCATCTCACTGTTGCGGCCTCTCCCATTGCGGAGCACAGGCTCCAGACGCGCAGGCTCAGCGGCCATGGCTCACGGGCCCAGCCGCTCCGCGGCATGTGGGATCCTCCCGGACCGGGGCACGAACCCACGTTCCCTACATCGGCAGGCGGACTCTCAACCACTGCGCCACCAGGGAAGCCCCAAGGATTCTCATTTTATAAAGTATATTCTGACAGTAATAAAATTAAATTGGAAACCAATAACAAAGATCTTTGAAAAACCCTCAGACATTTGGAAACAAAATGACACTTACAATTAACTCATGGGTCAAAGAAGAAATAAAAAATTAGAAAGAATTTTGAAATGAGTGAAAATGAAAGCACAATATATCATTTGTGGGGTGCCACTGAAGCAGTAGTTTGGGGAAATTTATAATACTTCATGCCTATGTCAGAACAGAAGAATAGCCTTCAATCAATAAACCTCAGCTTCAACTTGAAGAAAGTAGAAAAAAATGTGGAAGTTAAACCTAGACTAGAAAAGGAAATAATAAAGACCAGAACAGAAATCAGTGAAACTGGAAACAAAAAAACCCGATATTGACAAACCAAAAGCTTATTCTTTGAGAAAAATCAGTGAAGTCTACCAACTTCTAGTCAGATGGATCGTAGAGAAAAGACATAAATTAAAAATATTAGGAATGAAAAAGGTGGCATCACTACAGGTTCTACACATATTAAATGCATAACAGATGTATCATGAACAACTTTATGCCAATAAATTTGAAAACTGAGGTGAAATGGACAAGTTCCTTTTAAAAAAAATTTTTATTGAAGTATAGTTGATTTACAATGTTGTGTTAATTTCTGCTGTACAGCAAAGTGACTCAGTTTTACATACATATTTTTTCATATTCTTTTCAATTATGGTTAATCACAGAATATTGACTGTAATTCCCTGTGCTCTACAGTAGAACTTTGCTCATCCATCCTATATGTAATGGTTTGCATCTGCTAATCCCACACTCCCAGTCCTTTCTCCCCACCCTCATCCCCTTGGCAACCACAGGTCTGTTCTCTATATCTGTGAGTCTGTTTTTGTTTTGTAGGTATGTTTATTTGTGTCATATTTTAGATTCCACATATAAATGATATCATGGTGTTTGTCTTTCTCTTTCTGACTTACTGAGCGTAATATGATAATCTCTAGATGCATCCATGTTGCTGCAAATGGCATTATTTCATTCTTTTTAATGGCGACAAATTCACTGAAAGACTCAAAGTATTAAAGCTTACTCATAGAAGGAAGTAGATAATCTGAATAGCCTTATATCCATTAAGGAAACGGAATTTTTTGTTCAAACCATCCCACAGAGAAAATCCAGTCCCAGGTGGCTCACCCATGCAGCTTACCAAACATAAAGGGAGGAATAATACAAATTTTATGTAAGCTTTTCTTGCAGGAAACTTGAGAAAGAAGGAATACTGCTAATTCGTTCTATGAGGTCAGCATTACCCTGATATCAAAACCAGACAAAGATTTTATAAAAACAAAAACAAAGACTCCTGAACATAGATAGGAAAATTTTAAGGGAATTTTTTTACCATAATATTGGCTGAGTGGCATTTATCTGAGGAATGCAAGGTTGGTTTAACATTAGACAACCAGCAAATGTAATTCTTCATATCAACAAACTAAAAACAGAAAATGATATACGCATCTCAGTAGATGAAGAAAAAGCATCTGACAAAGTACAATATCTATGTCTAATAAAAACTCAGCAAACTTAGAAATAGAAGGGAACTTCCTCAACCTGATGAAGTGCACCCACAAAACTGCTACAGCCCCCTTTGAACTTAAAGGTGAAAAACAGGTTGTGCTTTCCCACACCGGGCCACGCACCCTGGCTCCCCAGGTGTACCCTCTCACTGTACTCTTCATTGGCGCTGGCTGTTCACTTTGATTGGAGGTTCTCTCTCAGTTCCTTTGATTCCTGGCATGTTCTCCGGTCCTCCTCCAGGGCCACGCCCTGATGTTACCTTGTCTGCCAAGCTGTCAGTGGTGGCCCTGTGCTCCTGTCCCCGAGTTCTCCATAGCTGTGAGCTCCTCATGGCCGTGGCCTGGTCCGTGCCTCCTGGCACAGTGCTCGGCCTTTGGGAAATCTTTCTGGACCCAGATATTCCAGATAGCTAGGTCAGATATTCCCTTTCCACAGGAATTCTCCTTTCTCTAAAGACGTTCCCTCCATCAGTGAGGCAAAGCAGGGCAGTGGAGTAAGTTTCTTCTCAGTCAGAGTAAAGTCTAGTTTTCAGATTCTTCAGAAACCCAGCAACATTCAGATGCTGTCTTATGCCCTGTTAAATATTTTATTTTACTTTAACCTTTACAGTAAAGAACCATAGGATGTTCATGAAGTTCTTACATGCTTTTACGTTTTAATAATTGTATTTATAAATGGACTCACTGGAAGAATCTGCTAAAAAAACTTAACAGTAAATGTATTTGAGTTAAAAACAAAAAACCTATGTCATGGAATAGCATATTTTCTTAATCAAGCTGTGTTATTAGGGGAAAATGGTTTCATGAGCCTTTTGGTGCCTCGGGGCAGCATAGTGAAGGTTCTCATTAGCTTGGGGGAGAAAATGTATCAGACCATTTGTTCATTGATCATTCACACGCTCAAGGATGGCAAGCAGGTGGGCGGCCCAGGCTGGAGACTGTGCTGGCCAGGGAGGCTTGGAACGTGGCAGCAGAGAGATCGAACTTTTTAAACAGTATTTACAGGTTACGTCCCTCATGACTGCAACTTCCCAGTATTTGGGTGGGAGTTACTGAACAGCTCAGAAAGATTAAGCAACATGCCCAAGGTCAAGCAGTTTCAAAGTAGAAGCTAAAATTCAAACCCAGTTATGGCTAAATCCAAAGCTTGTATTGTTTCCACAATGTCATGCTTCCCCTCTATATATACTTTATAAGTTTCCAAACTTATTATGGAATACAAAACATCCTCTGTTGATTCAAGCTGTATTTATAGAGCAGCGAATATAAGCTTTTCGCCTATCTGACCCTCAGTTTTCAATCTGTGAAATGCAGATCATAAGCCTTCCTCCTGGGCTATTGTAAGGAGGAGAGCATCTGCTATTAGCCCTGGTAGATAAGAAAAGCTTACAAAATGGCAAATCCAATTCAGTTCCAAATTATTTCTAATCTGTCCCGGGAATAGTTACAGAGACAGTTTAAACTCTATAAAGTTTAAGCGTAAAGGCGTCAAAAGAATCCTTTAATCTGCTCAACAATTTCAAAACTTAGTAAGAAATGTAGCAGTAAGAGAAGTAGAGAGTCCACTGCATGTGGAATTCTAAACAGATATCAGGGAGAGGGGCCAGAAGAATGCCCCTTGAGGTTCCATGACATGGTGAAGGCTTTTGTCCACCATGATGGTCACTGTTTACCTGAACCCCTGTAACGTTTCATCCACTCCACCCATTCGACAAGCCCCTGGTGAGTAACTGTTCAGTGCCCAGTTCTGGGAGCTGGGGCTGTAACAGAGAGCAGGACGACGCCCTGGAGCTCACCTTCTGGCAGAGGAGACGAACAGTGAGCACATACATGTCAGCGAGTGAGAGGTGCTGTGCGGGAAGGTCAGGGAAGGAAGAGGATGGGGCCTGCTTGCCCCATCGGCAGAGGCCTTTCTGCAGAGGCAGCACGGCAGCCTGAGATGCATGCGCACACACACAGTCTGTGTCAGATGGTTTCCTGTATTGGGGTAGGACGTGACTTAGAACATCACCGCGGCTGCCGTAACTATTACATAAGCCAGTTTCCCCAGTAGAGGGTGAGTTGGTCCAAGCTAAGGATGATACCTTACTAATCTTTGCCTTTTCAGCACTTGGTACCAGGGCAGGCACATCACAGGCTCCTGGTAAGTGTTGAATACTGAACAAGAAAGAAAAGGAAATGGCTCCTAAAGGGTTGCTACGCGCTCTCATTCCTTTCCTATTTATCACATGCTACGTTCGATCATGGCAGGACTGTATCACGTTGGTTGGTACACGGTAGCATGCATCCGAATCACCTGGGGGCTTGTGAAACAGAGCGCTGGGCCCCGTCCTCGATTCCTAATTCGGCAGGTCTGGGTCGGGGCTGGGAGTGCATTTCTAACAGGCCTGCAGCTGGCTGCAGCTGGCTGTGGGCACCGTGCTTTGAGGACCACTGCCTTAGGGTAGCAGATGTTTTCGGTTTGTTTAACGTCTTCTGCTGTCTGTAGGACGGCAGTGGAAGCAGTTCTGGGCCTTCCTGCTGTGCCTCATGCCCTGTGATGTAACTCTTAGGTTAGCACATGGGAAGCTCTCTAAGTAGCTCAGTTTGAGGTACCTCAGTGACTGATTTATAGCACCTGGATTCCTGGGAAGGCATTTTCATAAACATTTGTGGTAAAATCTTAACATAAACATACAGTTAAAACTAAATCGAGGCATTCAAATGCATATTTTGGGGAAAGTCAAGAGACACCTGTCTAGGAGCCCATAAACCCGCCAGCCCTGCTGCAGCCCAGGGCCTTTCCACGGGATGAGCCTCATGGTGGCACCGTGTGGGGTTCACAGAAGCCCTCAAACCTTTGAGCACCCTGGCCCGTCATGAGAGTGCCTGTTGGTTCACCAGCAGGACTCATGGATTCCCAGGCAGACAGCAGAGGAAAATGGGTACTTTCATTGCATCCTTGCCAAACAAGGAAATTGAGTTAGATCAGCTTTTCAGAATGACTGACAGAAAGCCAATATGTTTGCTTTGGGTAAGGAAATGGAAATTTCACACCACAGACATACGGGGTCCAAGAGTCTTTTACAAAATGTCCTGCCATACAGATTTACGTGATCTCATTAGTCCCTAAAAAACCCAAAACTGTTTAAATAGTGGCCACATTAAACAAAAGAATCCTGCCCCCTCTCCCAACCCGGAAACATCTACACTATTGAAACAAGCAAAATGGGGGAAACAATTACCTGTCATCAAACAGCCACGGATAAACCTCAGCGTTGTCTCAGTGGGTGGGTTACTTCACTTCATCTGTGAACGAGAGATCATCCTTAGTCCTCAGGGGAGTTCTGAGGGTGAAGCAGGTCACAGAACCCAAGTGTGGAGACCCCCCAGCTCCCTCTGCCCTCTGGTTGGCATATCCCTCTGTCATCTCTACATTGCTTGTATGGCGTTGTCGGCAGTAGGCTTGTCTGTCACCCCATGTGACCCCAAGCTCCACGAAGGCAGAAAACGCTCACGTTTCCTTATCCACGCTTTACAGGATATCTAGCGCATGCTGGGTGCCCAATCGATGACCGTTAGACTGGGAGAAACACAGAAAGCTGTGGAGGAGGCAGGCAGAAGGAGGAGCCTTCTTCTTCTTTATTTTTTAACATCTATATTGGAGTATAATTGCTTTACAGTGGTGTGTTAGTTTCTGCTGTATAACAAAGTGAATCAGCTCTACATATACATACATCCTCATATCCCCTCTGTCTTGCGTCTCCCTCCCCCCGTCCCTACCCCACCCCTCTAGGTGGTCACAAAGCACCGAGCTGATCTCCCTGTGCTATGCGGCTGCTTCCCACTAGCTATCTGTTTTACATTTGGTCATATATATAAGTCCATGCCACTCTCTCACTTCGTCCCAGCTTCCCCTTCCCCCTCCCCGTGTCCTTAAGTCCATTCTCTACGTCTGCATCTTTATTCCTGTCCTGCCCCTAGGTTCTTCAGAACCCTTTTTTTTTTTTTTATATTCCGTATATATGTGTTAGCATACGGTATTTGTTTTCCACTTTCTGACTTACTTCACTCTGTATGACAGTCTCTAGGTCCATCCACCTCACTACAAATAACTCAATTTCGTTTCTTTTCTTTCTTTCTCTTTTTTTTGCGGTACGCAGGCCTCTCACTGCTGTGGCCTCTCCCATTGCGGAGCGCAGTCTCTGGACATGCAGGCCCAGCAGCCATGGCTCACGGGCCCAGCCGCTCCGCGGCACGTGGGATCTTCCCGGACCGGGGCATGAACCTGTGTCCCCTGCGTCGGCAGGCAGACTCTCAACCACTGCGCCACCAGGGAAGCCCATTTGTAGATTTTTTGATGATGGCCATTCTGACCGCTGTGAGGTAATACCTCATTGTAGTTTTGATTCCCATTTCTCTAATGATTAGTGATGTTGAGCATCCTTTCATGTGTTTGTTGGCAGTCTGTATATCTTCTTTGGAGAAATGTCTATTTAGGTCTTCTGCCCATTTTTGGATTGGGTTGTTTATTTTTTTTGATGTTGAGCTGCATGAGCTGCTTGTATATTTTGGAGATTAATCCTTTTTCAGTTTCTTTGTTTGCAAATATTTTTTCCCATTCTGAGGGTTATATTTTCGTCTTGTTCGTGGTTTCCTTTGCTGTGCAAAAGCTTTTAAGTTTCATTAGGTCCCATTTATTTGTTTTTAGTTCCATTTCTCTAGGAGGTGGGTCAAAAGGATCTTGCTGTGATTTATGTCATAGAGTGTTCTGCCTATGTTTTCCTCTAAGAGTTTGATAGTGTCTGGCCTTCCATTTAGGTCTTTAATCCATTTTGTGTTTATTTTTGTGTATGGTGTTAGGGAGTGTTCTAATTTCACTCTTTTATATGTAGCTGTCCAGTTTTTCTGGCACCACTTATTGAAGAGGCTGTCTTTTCTCCATTGTGTGTTCTTGCCTCGTTTATCAAATATAAGGGGACCATATGTGCGTGGGTTTATCTCTGGGCTTTCTATCCTGTTCCATTGATCTATATTTCTGTTTTTGTGCCAGTACCATAGTGTCTTGATTACTGTAGCTTTGTAGTATAGTCTGAAGTCAGGGCGTGTGATTCCTCCATTTCCCTTTTTCTTTCTCAAGATTGCTTTGGCTATTCGGGGTATTTGTGTTTCCATATAGATTGTGAAATTTTTTGTTCTAGTTCTGTGAAAAATGCTACTGGTAGCTTGATAGGGATTGCAGTGAACCTGTACATTGCTTTGGGTAGTATAGTCATTTTCACAATGTTGATTCTTCCAATCCAGGAACATGGTATATCTCTCCATCTATTTGTATCATCTTTAATTTCTTTCAACAGTGTCTTATAATTTTCTGCATACAGGTCTTTTGTCTCCTTAGGTAGGTTTATTCCTAGATATTTTATTCTTTTTGTTGCAGTGGTAAATGAGAGTGTTTTCTTAATTTCACTTTCAGATTTTTCATCATTAGTGTATAGGAATGCAAGCGATTTCTGTGTGTTAACTTTGTATCCTGCTACTGTACCAGGTTCATTGATTAGCTCTAGTAGTTTTCTGGTAGCATCTTTAGAATTCTGTATGTATAGTATCATGTCATCTGCAAACAGTGACAGCTTTACTTCTTCTTTTCCGATTTGGATTCCTTTTCTTTCTTTTTCTTCTCTGATTGCTGTGGCTAAAACTTCCAGAACTATGTTGAAGGTTAGTGGTGAGAGTGGGCAACCTTGTCTTGTTCCTGATCTTAGTGGAAATGGTTTCAGTTTTTCGCCATTGAGAACAATGTTGGCTGTGGGTTTGTCATATGTGGCCTTTATTATGTTGAGGAAAGTTCCCTGTATGCCTACTTTCTGGAGGGTTTCTATCATAAATGGGTGTTGAATATTGTTGAAAGCTTTCTCTGCATCTATTGAGATGTTCATATGGTTTTTCTCCTTCAATTTGTTAATATGGTGTATCACATTGACTGATTTGAGTATATTGAAGAATCTTTGCATTCCTGGGTCAAACCCCACTTGATCATGGTGTATGATCCTTTTAATGTGCTGTTGGATTCTGTTAGCTAGTATTTTGTTGAGGATTTTGCATCTATGTTCATCAGTGATATTGGCCTGTAGTTTTCTTTTTTTGTGACATCTTAGTCTGGTTTTGGTATCAGGGTGATGGTGGCCTCGTAGAGTGAGTTTGGGAGTGTTCCTCCCTCTGTTATATTTTGGAAGGGCTTGAGAAGGATAGGTGTTAGGTCTTCTCTAAATGTTAGATAGAATTCGCCTGTGAAGCCATCTGGCCCTGGGCTTTTTTGTTGGAAGATTTTTAATCACAGTCTTAATTTCAGTGCTTGTGATTGGTCTGTTTATATTTCCTGTTTCTTCCTGGTTCAGTCTCAGAAGGTTGTGCTTTTCTAAGAATTTGACCATTTCTTCCGAGTTGTCCATTTTATTGGCATGTAGTTGCTTGTAGTAATCTCTCGTGATCCTTTTTATTTCTGCAGTGTTGGTTGTTACTTCCCCTTTTTCGTTTCTAATTCTATTGATTTGAGTCTTCTTCCTTTTTGTCTTGATGAGTCTGGCTAATGGTTTATCAATTTTGTTTATCTTCTCTAAGAACCAGCTTTTAGTTTTATTGATCTTTGCTATTGGTTCCTTCATTTCTTTTTCATTGATTTCCTATCTGATCTTTAAGATTTCTTTCCTTCTGCTAACTTTGGGTTTTTTTATTCATCTTTCTCTAATTGTTTTAGGTGTAAGATTAGGTTGTTTGAGGTGTTTCTTGTTTCTTGAGGTAGGATTGCATTGCTATAAACTTCCCTCTTAGAACTGCTGTTGCTGCATCCCATAGGTTTTGGGTCGTCGTGTTTTCATTGTCATTTGTTTCTAGGTATTTTTTGATTTCCTCTTTGATTTCTTCACTGATGTCTTGGTTACTTGGTAGTGTATTGTTTAACCTCCATTTGTTTGTATTTTTTACAGATTTTTTCCTGTAATTGATAACTAGTCTCACCGCCTTGTTGTCGGAAAAGATTCTTGATATGATTTCAATTTTCTTGAATTTACCAAGGCTTGATATGTGACCCAAGATATGAGCTATCCTGGAGAATGTTCCATGAGCACTTGAGAAGAAAGTGTATTCTGTTGCTTTTGGATGGAATGTCCTATAGATAGCAGTTAAGTCCATCTTGTTTAATGTGTCACTTAAAGCTTGTGTTTCCTTATTTATTTTCATTTTTGATGATATGTCCGTTGGTGAAAGTGGTGTGTTCAAGTCCCCTACTATGATTGTGTTACTGTTGATTTCCCCTTTTATGGCTGTTAGCATTTGCCTTATGTATTGAGGTGCTCCTATGTTGGGTGCGTAAATATCTACAACTGTTATCTCTTCTTCTTGGATTGATCCCTTGATCATTATGTAGTGTCCTTCTTTGTCTGTTGTAATAGTCTTTATTTTGACATCTGTTTTGTCTGATATGAGAATTGCTACTGCAGCTTTCTTCTGATCTCCATTTGCATGGATTATCTTTTTCCATCCCCTCACTTTCAGTCTGTATGTGTCCCTAGGTCTGAAGTGGGTCCCTTGTAGACAGCAGATATACGGGTCTTGATTTCGTATCCATTCAGCCAGTCTGTGTCTTTTGGTTGGAACATTTAGTCCATTTACATTTAAAGTAGTTATTGATATGTATGTTCCCATTACCATTTTCGTAATTGTTTTGCTTTTGTTATTGCAGGTCTTTTTCCTTCTCTTGTGTTTCCTGCCTAGAGAAGTTCCTTTAAGCATTTTTGTAAAGCTTGTTTGGTGGTGGTGAATTCTCTTAGCTTTTGCTTGTCTGTAAAGGTGTTAATTTCTCCATCGAACCTGAATGAGATCCTTGCTGGGTAGAGTCATCTTGGTTGTAGGTTTTTCCCTTTCATCACTTTAAGTATGTCCTGCCACTCCCTTCTGGCTTGCAGAGTTTCTGCTGAAAGAGCAGCTGTTAACCTTATGGGGATTCCCTTGTATGTTGTTGCTTTTCCATTGCTGCTTTTAATATTTTTTCTTTGTATTTAATTTTTGATAGTTTGATTCATGTGCGTCTTGGTGTGTTTCTCCTTGGATTTATCCTGTATGGGACTCTCTGTTCTTCCTGGACTTGACTCACTATTTCCTTTCTTATATTAGGGAAGTTGTCAACTGTAATCTCTTCAAATATTTTCTCAGTCCCTTTATTTTTCTCTTCTTTTTCTGGGACCCATATAGTTTGAATGTTGGTGCATTTAATGTTGTCCCTGAGGTCTCCGAGACTGTCCTCAATTCTTTACATTCTTTTCTCTTTATTCCACTCTGTGGTAATTATTTCCACTATTTTATCTTCCAGGTCACTTATCCGTTCTTCTGCCTCAGTTATTCTGCTATTGACTCCTTCTAGAGAATTTTAAATTTCATTTATTGTGTTGTTCATCATTGTTTGTTTGCTCTTTGGTTTTTCTAGGTCCTTGTTAAACGTATCTTGTATTTTCTCCATTCTATTTCCAAGATTTTGGATCATCTTTACTGTCATTACTCTGAATTCCTTTTCAGGTAGGCTGCCTGTTTCCTCTTCATTTGTTAGGTCTGGTGGGTTTTTATCTTGCTCTTTCATCTGCTGTGTGTTTATCTATCTTCTCATGTTGCTTAACTTACTGTGTTTGGGGTCTCCTTTTCGCAGGCTGCAGGTTTGTAGTTCCCGTTGTTTTTGGTGTCTGCCCCCAGTGGGTAAGGTTGGTTCAGTGGGTTGTGTAGGCTTCCTGGTGGAGGGAACTGGTGTCTGTGTTTTGGTGGATGAGGCTAGATCTTGTCTTTCTGGTGGGCAGGACCATGTCCAGTGGTGTGTTTTGGGCTGTCTGTGACCTTATCATGATTTTAGGCAACCCTTCAGAAATGGGTAGGAGTGTGTTCTTGTCTTGCTAGTTGTTTGGCTTGGCGTGTCCAGCACTGTAGCTTGCTGGTCGTTGAGTGGAGCTGGGTCTTATCGTTGAGATGGAGACCTCTGGGAGAGGCTTTACCATTTGAGATTTCGTGGAGCTGGGAGGTCTCTGGTGGACCAGTGTACTGAACTCGGCTCTCCCACCTCAGAGGCTCAGGCCTGACACACGGCCGGAGCACCAATACCCTGTCAGCCACTCGGCTCAGAAGAAAAGAGAGGAAGATATATGAATGAATGAATGAATGAATGTATGTTATTAAAATAAAAAAATATTAAAAATAAAAAGTTAATAGAAAAGAAAGAGAGAGCGACCAAATCAAAGAACAAATCCCCCAATGATAACAAGTGCTAAAAACTATACTAAAAAATAAAAAAAGAAAACAAAACAAAAAGAACAGACAGACAGAACCCTAGGAGAAATAGTATAAGTAATGCTATACAAACAAAATCGCACAAAGAAGCATACACATACACACTCACAAAAAGAAAATGGAAAAAAAATATATATAAAAGGAAGAGAGCAACCAAATCAATAAAGAAATGTACCAATGATAATAAGCTCTAAATACTAAATGAAGATAAACATAAAACCAGAAAAAAATAAGATGCAGAAAGCACACCACAAGTCTACAGCTGCTCCCGAAGTCCACCACCTCAATTTTGGGATGATTCGTGGTCTATTCAGGTATTCCACAGATGCAGGTACATCAAGTTGATTGTGGAGATTTAATCCGTTGCTCCTGAGGCTGCTGGGAGAGATTTCCCTCTCTCTTCTTTGTTCGCACAGCTCCCGGGGTTCAGCTTTGGGTTTGGCCCCTCCTCTGCGTGTAGGTCACCTGAGGTTTTCTGTTCCCGCCCAGACAGGAAGGGGCTAAAGGAGCCGCTGATTCGGGGGCTCTGGCTCACTGAGGCCGGGGGGAGGGAGGGGCACGGAATGCGGGGCGAGCCTGCGGCGGCAGAGGCCGGCGTGACATGGCACCAGCCTGAGGCGTGCCGTGCGTTCCGGGGAAGTTGTCCCTGGATCATGGGACCCTGGCAGTGGCGGGCTGCACAGGCTTCCAGGAGGAGAGGTGTGGAGAGTGACCTGTGCTCGCACACTGCAGGTGGCTGCAGCAGCAGCCTTAGCGTTTCATGCCCGTCTCTGGTGTTCACGCTGATAGGTGTGGCTCGCGCCCGTCTCTGGAGATCGTTTAGGCGGTGCTCTGAGTCCCCTCTCCTCGCGCACCCTGAAATAACGGTCTCTTGCCTCTTAGGCAGGTCCAGACTTTTTCCCGGACCTCCTCTTGGCTAGCTGTGGCTCACTAGCCCCCTTCAGGCTGTGTTCGTGCAGCCAACCCCAGTCCTCTCCCTCGAGCATTCTTCTTGAGTGGGAAAAAGGCCTTTGAAGCTGAGGGACCAGCCTAGGCAACAGCAAGGAGGAATTAGCTTCTTTTACATGTGTGGAGCAATTCTGCTAAAGTATGGCAATAAGAGATGAGCTAGGAGAAGTTCAGATGAGACGGCGCGGTGATGAGTCCTGAGGCCTCTTGAAACATCCAGCCTGTCTGACGTCGGCAGTGGGAACCACTTTGAGACCATAAGGGAGCCAGCAGTATCACTGCGACCGGCCTCAACCTGAAGTTGCTGGCTTTGTAAACCAAGACTTGACGTTCTAGGTTTTGTTCCTCGCTCTGCCAAGGAGGTCAGTGTGTGGAGAATTATCTGATGTCCACCTCAGAACAGGCATAAGGTGTATATATATATATATAAACGTAAA
The DNA here is from genome assembly GCF_059928025.1 of Delphinapterus leucas. Lineage (NCBI taxonomy): Eukaryota > Metazoa > Chordata > Mammalia > Artiodactyla > Monodontidae > Delphinapterus > Delphinapterus leucas. Next base: position 3,331,985 of record NC_143145.1, read on the forward strand.
TAACAGCCCCTGAAGGAAGTTGTGAGAAAAGGAAGCAATGAACAGAGTACAAGACTAGATACTTAAAAATAGTTCTGAGATGCTGTAGAAAAGGCCTTGCCTGACTTTAAAATCGGTTCCATAACTTAGAGGACTATTACTTTACCGTTCTGACCCTTCTTATTCCCATTTTGTTGAGAGTTTTAAAAAAATCAGGACTTTCTCAAACGCTTTTTGTATGTGCTTTGAGTTGAACATACGGTTTTTCTTTTTTAGTTTGTTAATACAGTGACTTACACCGATAAGATTTAGAATGTTAAAGCAACCTTGTGTTCTCGGGATAAGCCCCACCTAGTCTTACCGTAGCATCCTTTTTAGGCTGGAAACACTTGAAATACTTAAGAATAAATCTGACAGATGGTGTGAAGGACCTGCGCCCTGAAATAGTCAATAAGGGGGATGATGAAGGTCTGACATCAGAGGAAGTGGAGGCATGCAGGAAGGTGCCTGTGTGTCAGAGGCTCCTCCAGGGGTATCAGTGCTACTCTGTGATAAGAATCAGTGTTGAGAGCGTGAGGTGAAATCACAAGACTGGCTGCGAGGTTTGGGTAGAGGGTGACTTCCCACCTGAGATGGAGCATGTAGGAGGAAAGGGAGCATGTTGTCCAGACCTACCAGAACTGCTGGGCAGGATGGCCATCAGCCAGGATCGGTCAGGACTCCTGGGCTGGGCCTCCTTTTACTCATCTGTATTCTCCCAAAGCTGTTGGAGTTGTTCTCTCTGATTTTTAAGATAGGACATAGAGTGCATTCATGGTTTAAAATCTGTTCTCCAAGTAGGCCGTGAAGTGGCAGTCTTAGAATTTATTTACGTTGAAGTTCTTAATCTTAGACTTCCTCTGATCATGGCGTTTGAACAATATTCTGTATTAATGATATTTACATAGCACTGTCTTTCTAAATGACGCTTTTAGTGACGAATGTTTCCCCTCTTGCTTGCTCGCACGGTCTGGGTTTGTTTTCTTGCAGGGCTAAAAATAAAGGAGCGTATTTGCTGGAGCCTTCAGGCTGTGACTTCGTGTGTTGTGTGATACAGCTTTTGCTTTTCAAGTGACTTACTCATGTTTATGATGAGCTTTGTGTCTTCTGAGTACCAGTGATGTCTGATTTAACCCCTGGTGACACTAAGAACTTCTAGGCCGGATAGTTTCGACATTAGAGTCGTAGGTGACAGACTCCAGGATTGCTCCTCAGTGGGATCTCACTTCTGCATCTGGTTTGGGTTTCCTGCATACTGACGTCTCTCTTTTCCTTTCTTTCTTTTTTGGTTAAACTGGCATCTCCATAGATGATTTTTGATTTCTTTAAGCAAGCTCTTCCTGTTCATTAGTTTTGTTCAGTTTCTTCTCCCTGAACTTAACCTTCTAGCATCTGGCTTAAATTCTCAGCATGTTGATGAAATAGCTTTCTCTGGGATTCTCTGAATTTTTTTTTCTGTTAATGGAACCTAATTTCTTTTCACTGCCCTCATTCCTCTTCTGTCTTTTCACCAGACTTGACACTACTGGACACTGTAATTTCCTTTGTGTACCTCCTGTCATTTCTACTTTGTGTGTGATAGAGGTCTTCTGATTTCCCTTTTTGTTCTTAGTCTTTGAAGCTTAATACCCTGGCCTTGCAAGTGATGCTTCCATTACCCCCAGTACCCAGTGGCCAGGAAGTCCTACAGAGTCTTCTTGATCAATGTCTCTTAGGCCTGTGTGGTCTTTTCATGACCACAAGCACCCACCACCTTAGCTGAGCCCTTCTTGCCTCCAGCCGAATCCTTTGGTCTTTTCCAAATGGGCTTGTCTGTTTCTTTGACTCTACCTTGCTCTCACCTGGTGGCTCAGCCTTCCCCCAAGCACTGATTGAGAGCCTAACATTCTTCAAACGAAGTCCAAAGTCATTGGCACGATTTGTGATGGGCCCTCACAGAGGTGTGAGCGTTTAGCACTGTTGCTGTTCTGCAACACAGTGCTGACCAGCGCTGGGAGGTCATTGGAACACGGGGACATTTCCGAATGACAGATATACGTTATCATTAGAGAAGCAGTACCAGCAAAAACTGATTCAATAATACAGTTTACACAAGCAAAAATGAAAGTGAAATTTCACTTTCCCACTGCCCAGAGGTTACCACCAGGAAACCAGAGTGAATGTTCATTCTGGGTCCCCTAGATCGAAACAGTACTGTAAATATTGTTTTATAACTTGCTTTGTTCAGTTAGTGCTCTCCAATTTTATACTTCGGTAAATTTTTATTGCCTTGAATATGCAGATGACACTAAAATTTCTCCCATTTGACCCCCAAATTCTATTATGACAACTAGTCCGCCTAGAGGGGTGGGATAGGGAGAGTGGGAGACACAAGAGGGAGGGGATATGTGGATATATGTATACGTATAGCTGATTCACTTTGTTATACAGCAGAAACTAACACACCATTGTAAAGCAATTATACTCCAATAAAGATGTTAAAAAAAACAAAACCAAAACAACCCCCCCCCCAAAAAATAAAACCAACAACAAAAAAAACATTTAGTCGGAATCAGTATATGATCTAGGACCACTCATTGCATCTGGGCAGTGTGCCACTTAAGTTTGTTTTAATCTAGCACCATCCTTTGTTTTTTTGTGTTTTTGTTTTTTGACTCTAACTTGAGGAGACCAGGCCAGTTGTCCTGTAGAATGTCTTATCTTCTGGATCTCCCTAGTTTCTGCCTCACAGTGTTATTTGTTTCTTCATCCACTGATTTCACTTAAACTGCAGATTGTATGTAAAGACTTGATGGATTCAGGTGAAAGGTTTTGTCTGGAATGCTTAAGAGATGAAGTTGGTATTCTCGTTTCATCACATTAAAGATGCCTGATGTCTAGCTGTCCCATCATCAGTGAGGTTAAGATTGACTGTTGGATAGGGTGGTGATGGTCTGAGCCCACTGTGCTTTTCCCCTTGCAGCTAGAGACTATTCCACATGTCAGTACTTGAGCAGTATTACAGAGGCATCAATAATGCATCTAATGTTTTTTAAATCAGTTGATAATCCGGATTGCCTGATTCAAGTGTCATTAAAGTTTTATGAAATGATTTTCTATGTCTATTATGTCTTCTGCATTCATAAAGTGGCCTTCTCCCGTAAAGTAGCACCTATAGCTCAACTGCTGGGGCTCTTTGATTACCCACAATTACAACACCTACTAGCAAAACAGAAACAATGCTCTTTTTCCTTTTAATGTCTAACTTTGCATTAAGGAACTGTTTAAAAACTTCAAGTGGTGAGAAATTAGGGCTGTTTTCCCTCTTCTTTTTTGAGTCCCATTATAGTCTCGGGTTTTTATTGATTCGGTGTGTTTTGATCCCTTAAAATCGTTATTCTGGTTGCTCCACTTGTCACAGCTTTGGCCAGTGATAGCTTTCTTGTGCCCTTTTGACATGACTCATTAATCATTGAAAGATTGATTGCTTTTTGTTACAGGGAGTTGTCTCAGAGCCGGGGGATTGGACCTGTTTTATTCTTTGGGAAAATGGGACTGAGGGAGTTGAATGACCCCCTGGAGCGGTTCTGTCGGGCGGTGACAGCGGGGACACTCACATCCCAGACTCTGTGCCCAGTGGGCTCTCCACTCAGCCCGTCTGTGTTTAGCCCTGATTGGACTAGTCAGTTGTCACTGCTCCCAGTCTGAATTCACTCCTTCATTTGGACCAGTTACCTGCTCCCACCTTATTCCACGTCGTTCCCTAAACACGCAAACAACTGGAGTATCATTTCTTCTCCTTGGCAAGCATGTCTGACACCAAAATCTATGTCTACCTTCCCAGGTGCTGCACTGGCTGCCACAGGGGAAGACAAAGACGATGAGGTGTGTTTCTGGCCCTTTGAGAGCTGACAGTCTTGTAGGGGAGGCAGACAGACACACAGGTCACCAGAATGCAGACCAGAGAAGGGAGGCGGAGGAGAGCTGTGGTATTGGCTGATGGTGGCATCAGCTTTGAGGTTCCAGACCAGAACCCTGAGGTCAAGGGGGGCATACATTTCAGATATTAATTAAATTAAATTAATTAAATTTGATAGAGTGGAAAGAGTAGGGTTTTGGGGGTCGAAAGCTGGTATGGGTACAGGTCTTGTTCCTTATGCTTTGTGATCTTAGACATACTACTTTACCTCTCTCTTTCTTTAAACTTCAGTAGGGGAATCATAATATCTTCCCTTCTTTTTTCCTCCTGGTATAGTTTTGAGAATGAAGTGATATGAGAGAACTTTTAGTTTAAGGTCCCACCAAATGTAATTAGTTGTTATTCTACTTGTTATTAATACAAACCTCATTGGGCTACAGAGAAGCAGTGGTTGGGAGCATGGCCTTTGGCTCCGTAACTTATTAGCTGTGCCACCTAGGGCAAGTTACTTAATCTCTCTGTGCCTCTGTCTTCTCATCTATAAAAGGGGGACAGCAGTAGCACCAGTCTGGTAGGATGACTGTGAGTTAAATGGAGAGCAGCGCTGAGCCTGGCACTTAGAAGTAGGACGTGCTCAGCCTACTCTTATTACTCTGAAACTCAGTGGCAACTCTGTCTCATATGCAGCCTTATCCCTTTGCTCACCTCACCTCTCTCGGTAATTCCATTTCATTTAAAAACTCTCCCAGAAGACAGCATCCGTGCTCACTCTGCTGGGCAACTCTCGGCGCCCAGAGCACTAGACGGGTGTGTGCGTTTGTGTCTGTGTGAAGAAATGCTGCTCCCACACTAGCGGAGTCTCTCTCAGCTGTGTGGCTCCGGACACCAGTTTGCATCTCACTAGAAGTTAGCTTAAAAGTGAGAATACAAGTGAAATTTAGAATTTCTTATGGCAACAATAGAGAACGGAAGAACCGAGACACGTCAGTGTTTTGGCGTGCTCTGGCAGCCGGTACAAACCAGCTCTCTGACGTTTCCAAACACCTAGGAGCTCAGTGGAGAAAAGGTACCCTCTTTGAAACCTGTTCAAATTGTCGTTTCCCCTGGGGAACTATTAGCTGCTAAGGCTGTGGGAATTTGTTAGGCAGCAGTGGAAAATTAATCCAGCAAAGATGGTGCTACGTGCGTCACACGGAATGCGCTCTTGACATCTTGCCAACAACCTGTAATCTGTCAGTATCTCCATTTGAAATGGGGAAACTGAGGCTTAGAGCACACGCTTCCCAACAGTTGATACAGCTGATAAATCGTGTCAGTGCAGGCTGGCCCACACCAGGCTTGTCTGAGTCCACAGTCTTTACCCCCAGTGTTTTGTCCTCAGTGCCCTCCCCGCTCCACCAGCTGTGGTGGTGTCGTGTTGGGTTAGGTGTGTGGACTCCCACTGGACCCAGAGCTCTGCTGTGGGCCTGCGTGCTGGTGTCCCTGGGGGATGTGTGCCCTCACCACGCGAGGCCATCGTCCCCTGAGCCTCACCCCATCCATGGCTGCTGCCTTTTTTCTCTTCTTCTCCTTGGATAAGCTCTTGAGTGGGAGTCAAATGCAATGAGGAAAAATGTCACCAGCATCCAAATGACTCAGAGTATGACTGTATTTTCACAAATAAATATCAAGACCCGTCATCTGACAGAATGCATAAATGACGAGATACAATGTTTGAAATTAGAACTGTTCTGGGGAATCAGAGATCCTCTGTAACAGTATCCACAGTGGGCATTGAACAAGTGAATGGAAACTAAGTCTGATATATTTTCTGGAAGAGGTGTAAAATAAGATTTGTCAAATATCAAGTGAGTGTTCATGGGGAAAAAAGAAAATCAATGGGAGGCATTCTTACAGGAATCCAGGAGCAGTTTTGTTTTACATCAAGCCCGATTGGTAGGTCAGCAGTGTTTACCTAGAGAATGGGAGACAGGAGACTAATGAAACTTAGTCCTCAGTTCTCCTCCAGTTTGTGACCATTTCTCAGTCTTTCCTTGTTTTGCATGACCTTCACAGTTTCTTTTTTTTTTTTGCGGTACTTGGGTGGCCTCTCCCGTTACGGAGCACAGGCTCCTGACACGCAGGCTCAGCGGCCATGGCTCACGGGCCCAGCCGCTCCTCCGCGGCATGTGGGATCTTCCCGGACCGGGGCATGAACCCGTGTCCCCTGCATCGGCAGGCAGACTCTCAACCACTGCGCCACCAGGGAAGCCCGACCTTGACAGTTTTGAGGAGTGCTGGTCAGATATTTTGTAGACTGTTCCTTAATTTGCGTTCCTTTGATCTTTTTCTTATAATGAGACAGAGTTGACTGGCCCATCTCGTTGCATGTGTCACTGATGATGTTGACCTCGGTCGCCTGGCTGCTGTAGCGTTTGCCAGGATAGTCTCCATACTCAGTTCTCTGGAAGCAAGTCACCGAGTGCAGCCGATGATCTAGGGGTGGAGTGGGGGGAAGGCAGGGTGGGAATTAAGCTCCACCTTCTGTTGGGGGAGTCGCTCTAGAAATGATCTGGAATCCTCTGTAAGGAGGATCTCCCCTGGCATGGCCTTGCTTCTAGGCCCCTTCAGCCAACAGAGCAAGGAAATGTGTGTGTGGAGCCACCCACATATCTGCATATGTCCGTAATTACTTATGTATTTATCCAGCTGTTTAAGTTAACATCTATTTAAGTTAAACAAGAGTTCTTACCAATGTCTGACTTAACCCAGCCCCACTGAGTTTGTTCTAGCTTTCTTCTTGTTTATCTGCAGCTTCCCCCCCCAGCAGTGAAACATCTGGCCACACTACCATTTACTGATTTGTTTGGCCCCAGTATAGGTGTAAAGCAGTTAAAGCAGTTTCAGAATTGTTAACTTACACTCGTGAGAAACAGTACTCCCAGCTAGAGTTCCTGTGCGGTTCCTTCTGTCTGTAGCCCTACAGTTTCCAGTCAGAACAGTGTCTTCCAAAGTTACTGTCTCATCTTTTGAATACTTTTTCTTTGGACATTTAGGTTGTTTCCATGTCCTGGCTATTGTCAATGGTGCTGCAGTGAACACTGGGGTACATGTGTCCTTTTGAAGTATGGTTTTCTCAGGGTATATGCCCAGTAGTGAGATTGCTAGGTCGTATGCTAGTTCTATTTTTAGTTTTTTAAGGACCCTCCATACTGTTCTCCATAGTGGCTGTATCAATTTGAAAGACTTTTAAATAGTCCTGTTTGAAATGAACAGGATGTTATTGGAAGAAATGAAACCACAAGTATGAAACGAAAGCAGGCAGATGTGCAAAAGAACCAAATACATATTATGAAAATTTTAAAATTAAAAAAACATAACTATTGAAGTAAAAAAAACAAAAAACCGAAGCACAGAGGGGACTAGATGCAACTGAAGGCTGAAGAGAGAATAAGTAAATTGGAAGATAGATCTTAAAGAACCTCCCAGAATGTGTCCCTATAAGAAAAATGGAAAATGTGAAAGAGGAGTTAAGAGTCTCCAGTATACATCCAGTAGGAGTTCCAGGAATAGAGAACAGGGAAAAATCCTGGAGAGAAAAATATTCAGAGATTATGAGTGACAATTAGCTTAAGAAGCACTGAGCCCTTGATCGAACAAGTACGTCGAGTTTTTAGTTTTCAAGCTTAATGAGAATGATAAATCTTCAGATCCAAGAAGCTTAACAAACACAGGATAAACACAAAGAAAATCATATCGTAATCAAATTGCTGTAAACTGGTTGTGCTGAGAGGAATCTTTAAGGCAGTTGGAGAAAAAACATACATTCCATGGAAACAAAAGTAATGATTGTAGACATTTTGTAGTGTACTTAATGTAGACATTAAGTAATGATTGTCAGAAAAGAATGCAGCCAGAGACAGTGGAATTTTATCTTTCACTTGGCAAAAGAAAATAACGGTTAACTTAGGATTTTATATCCAGCAAAAATATCCTCAAAGAAAGAAGATGAAATAAAGATGCAGAGACAAATGTTGAGAGAGCTTATCTCTATTTAAGACTTGCTCTGCAAGAGTGCTTAAAGGAAGTTCTTAAGGTGGAAGAAATCAGTGATTCAGATCTTGAAATGTGTTGGAAAGAGTAGAAATATTGGTAAATGTAACAGTAAATATAAAATGCTTATTCCTAGGAATTTAAAAATTTCCTTAAAATTAACCACGTTTTAAACAAATCATCCGTTTTATTGTTTCAAAACATATATAAAATATGACAGAAATAGAGTGGAAGGGAGAAATGGGAATGTATGGTGGTAAATTCTTACACTGTGTATACAAATACATAATATTATTTGAAGATGGATTATGGTAAGTTCAGGATGCACATTGTAACCATAGAAAAACCACACAGCAAAACTAAACAGTACAAAGGGTTATAGCTAAGTCAATAATGAAGACAAAATAGAACCCTAAGAAAAATATTCAATCCTAAAATATAGCAGGAAAAGAGAAGAAAAGGAACAAAAAAGAGATGAGACAAATAGCAAGATGGTAGAACTAAACCCAGTCACATCCATAATTACATTAAATATAAAGAGTCAAAAAATTTCAGTTTAATGGTAGAGACTGCCATATTGGACAAAAAAAAAAAGAGACCGAGCTATGTGCTTCTTACAGAAGATTCATTTTAAATATAAAAACAGAGTAAATATGAAAGGATTGCAGGAGATAGATATACCATGAAAACACTTATAAGAAAGCAGCAACAACTATATTAATAAGACAATGTAGACCAAGAATGTTATCAGGAATAAAGAGGGACATTTCGTAATGAATGGGTAAATTCTTTAGGAAGATGTAACATTTCTAAACGTGTAGGCACCTAATAACAGAGCTTCTAAATATAGGAAGCAAAGAACTGACAAAATTGAAATGATAAATGGACAAATCCATAATTAAACTTGGAGATTCTACCACTCCTATCTTGGTAACTGATAGATCAACTAGAAAGAATATCAGTAAAGATACACAAGACTTCAATAATGCAACCAACTTGATCGAGCTGATGTTTGTAGCTCATTCCACGCAGCAACAAAATAATTCACATTCTTTTCAAGTACATGTTGAACATTTAGCAAGGTAGACTTTATGCAGGGCCATAAATCAAGTCTCAAATTTAAAAATATTTAAATCATACAAAGCATGTTCTCTGACAACAAAATTAAATTAGAAATAAATAACAATAAGATGTCTTGATTAACCCCAACATTTGGAAATTAAGTAACACATTTCTAAATAACCCCTGAGTTACATGAAGAAATTACAAGGGCGATTTGAAAACATGGTGAATTGAGTAAAAATAAAAACACTATCATAATTTCTGGATGCACCTAAAGGATTGCCTTGAGGGAAACTTGTAGCCCCCATTAGGAAAGGAAAATTGTTTGATTAATGAACTATACTCTATCTGAAGAAACTAAAAGAGAAGAAAAGAAGAATGAATTAAAGCCAAAGTAACCAGAAGGGAGAAAGTAAAGACTAGAAATCAGTGAAATTAAAGACAAACAATAGAGAAAAACCAATGAAACCAAGAGCTTGTTCTTTGAAAAGATCAATAAAATGCATAAACCTCTAGCCAGACTGATCAAGAAATAGAACATAAATTATCAGTATCGGGAACGAGAGCGGGACATCAGTTTTCCCTACAGACATTACTAGGATAATAAAGGATTTTAATGTATATCTTCATGCGACTGAATTTGATAATTTAGATGAAATGGAAAAATTTCTTGAAAGACACACTACCCAAACTGGTTCAAGATAAAACAGAATACTTAAATAGGCTCTGCCTATTAAAGAAAGTCAATTCATTGTTTTAAAATATTCCCCCAAAGAAAATGTTGGCCAGGCATCATCACTGGTCAATTTTATCACATTGTAATGAAGAAATAGCAATTTTTCCAAAAACTCTCTCAGAAAATTAGAGGAGGGAACACTTCCCAATTTATTTTATGAGAACAGCATTATCCTGATACCCAAATCAGACAAAGACATTACAAGAAAACTACAGACTAATACCCTTCGTGAACACACATACAGGACCCTTAAAATTATTAGCAAATAGAATCCAGTGATGTACTTATTAAAAGATAAAAAATCCAGCAATATATAAAATAGGTAATCATGATCTGGTGGGATTTATTCTAAGAATGCAAGGTTAGTTACATATCCAAAGTCCAATTAGTTTAATTCACTATATTAACAGAATAAAAACCATGATCATATCAATAGAAATATTAAAAGAGCATTTATAAAAATCACACATTTATGGTACAAAAACACCCAGTAAGCTGGATGTTAAAAATGATGGACTCTTGTTCAATTTGCTAATGGGCATCCACAGAAAAATCTGTCCTTAATGTGATACAAAATGGTGAATGTTTTCCTCCTCAGGTTAGTAAGGAGGCAGGAATGCTTATTCTTACTGCTTTTATCTAACATTGTACTGAAAAGTCTAGCTTGTGCCATAAAGAGTGAAGAAGAACTAAAAGTCCATAGACTGGAAATGAGGAAATAAAACTCTTTATTTCCCTGAAACATTTTTACGTACACAGAAAATCCTAAGGAATTTATAGAAGGTATACTAGAATAGTTAATTTAACAGGGTAATAGGATACAAAGTCAATATACAAAAATCAATTTTATTTCTATATATTATTAGGCATTCAGAAAATGAAATTAAAAATACCATACCATTTACAAAAACCACAAAAAAAATCATATACCTAGGAATGTATTTAAGAAAAGATGTGTAAGAACCGCACATTGAAAATTGTAAGATTTTTTTTCTTTCAGAAAAACACTCAAATAGAAAGATATTGAGCTGTGCGTATTCGTGGGTAGTAATACCTAGTATTAAGATCACAGTTCTTTCCAAATTGATCTTTAGAATAAGATCCAGCAGGCTTATTTTACGAAGAAATTGATAACTGGATTCTAAAATCTATGTGGAAGTGCGTTGGACCTGACACACCCCAGACAACAAAGCTGCAATAATCAAGACAGTGTGGTGTTGGCATAAGGATAAATGCATAGATTAATGGGGACGACATGAGTCTAGCAATAGACCTATATATATATGTAAATTCACTTGATTTTGGATCAATGTGCCAAGGTAATTGAAAGGGGGAAAGGATAAACTTTTTCAGCAAATGATGCTGGAACAATTAATTATCAGTAAGCAAAAAAGTAACTTCCCCCACACATGCATAAAAATTAAATCGAAATGGATCATGGACCTGGAATATAAATGGTAAAGTGGTAAAGTTCATCGAAGAAAACATTGGAGAAAAGTCTTGGTCTTGGGGTGTGCAAAAATTTCTTAGGACACAAAGCATGAAATGTAAAGGACAAAATTATAAATTAGACTTTGTGAAAATCAAAAACTCATGCTCTCCAAAAGTCACTTTTATGGAAATGGAAACATAAGCTTTAGTCTTGGAGTAAGTATTTGCAAAACATACATCTGTTAAAGCACCTGTATCCAGAATATATTAAAAAACTTTTACAACTCAACAATAAGGAGACAAAGAACCTGATTTTAAAATAGGCAAGAGGCTGACCCGCTAATTCATCAAAGAAGACACGTGGATGGCACATGAGCACACGGGAAGCTCAGTGTCATTTGTCAGTAGGGAAATGCCAACTAGAACCATGATGAGATACCATTATACACCTATTAGATGGCTGAAATTGAGAAAATTGATTATTCCCAGTGTTGGTGAGGATGTAGGGGAGCCGGAACTCTCCTCCATTGTTAATGAGAATGTAAGCTAGTACAAGTACTCCGGAGAACGATTTAGCCACTTCTTACAAAGTTACCTTTAGGACTCGGCAATTCTACTTCTAGGTATTTACCCTCGAAAAGTGAAAACATAGGTCTGCACAGAGACTTGACTGTGTTCAGAGCAGCTCTATTTATAATAGCCCCAAGCTGGAAAAAACACAACTGTCCGTGATCAGGTAAATGAATGAACAAACTCTGACATATCTGTAAAATGGACCTATCACTTGACTACAGGAGGTGTAAGCTACCGATAGGCCCAACAAGACGGATGAATCTCAGAAACCCTCTGCTGATGAAGCCAAACACAAGAACGCATACTGTATGATTAAGGAATTCGGAGATGTGTGAAACTAAGCTGTAATGACAGGAAGCGGATCTTTGGTTGCTGAGGACTGTGGGTGGGACAGACCCTGGCATTGACAGGGAGGAGACGAGAGCTTTGAGGAGACGTGGAAGTATCCTCCGTGTTACTTGTGCTGGTGGCTACGCCAGTAAATTCGTTTATTAAAGCTGTAGTTCTGTCTGCTTAATGTGGCAGCATTGTACTGCATGTTAATTATTCTCCGTAAAATTGATTAGAACAACTTTGCTGCGCTCAGAGGAGTCGTCTTTGACTTTGTTTCCTCGCCGTTCATCCCGCTGTTGTGTTCGGTAGCACCCTGCATTTTCATTTATGGAATCACTCAGCTCACACTGAGTTGTAATTGCCTCCTTTCCTGCCTCCCCCACCAGGCTTTCAGCTTCTTCAGAGCAAGGAATGACTTTTATGCGTGTGCCTCCAGAGCGTAGCCCGACAGTGTTTGGCATAGGTACTCGCTGCTTCATTGAAGTGCGTATTTAGTATAATAGTGTTAGTTTAGTGAATGCCTCCCATGTGCCAACGATAGTGCTAAATGCCTTTCACTTATTATTTCCCATCTGTAGTATATGTTTGTTGTGCAAATGAAGAATCATCAATACATTCCAGAAGTTATAGTAGCATGGTTGCACACTATCGCAAAGTATATTCTCACTAAAAGGCCGAAGTCAAATGATTTAAATATTTGTTTAAGTTCCTTCAGTTGTTTAATGGCAGTGTCATGATTAAAACCCAGGGAAGTCATTTGATTCTGTTTTTTCACATATAGATCTTCAACTATTGTCTGCATGTATTTAAGACTCCAGCTACCTCTCTGTTTCTTAGAATTGGTCTTACCAGCAAGTGGAATTTACTTTGGAGATGCGAACCTTAAATTTTCTAATCTCTTTAACATCAGTTTCTTCTGTTTGGGTGATGGATTTAAAGTAGGAGATATGCTGGAACCAACTTACCTTCAGAGGCTAGCCAGGCATTTAAGTTGAGCAGCATTATTGCTCGCTTAATTGCATAAGAAATGAATTAATTATGCTTTATAAGCCTAAAAACCACTCGTGACAACTCTGGTGCCAATTTCTGTTTGCTCCCTTTCCCTCAAGGAAAAAAATCCCTTACTCTCAGCATAATAGAAATTCATAATTCAGAAACCAGTTATTTTGGAAACTATTGGATCAGTTTTCCTTGGCACCCTTTGGTTGGCTGATTCTCCTGTTAGCTGCGTGCTGTTTTTCCATAGGCGTGTGGAAAGTGGTTATATCTGCTGGAAATTAATCGTGTTGGGTGGACTCTGAGATTTGATGATTGAAACCAGGCAGCGCCAGAACTACTACTGCCACGTTTTTCTTCTTCTGTTAAATTCTAAAGAGATTTAAAAATGTCACTGACTTTAGATTACAGTCAAAACCAACCCCTAGCTGCACTGGAAAACGGTTTGGCAGTTCCTCAAAAAACCAAACATAAACTTATCGTATGACCCAGCAGTTCCACCCCAAGGTATATGCCCAAGAGAATTGGAAACATGCATCTGCACAGAGACTTGTCCCCAAATGTTCACAGCAGCGTTGTTCATGATAGCCGAATAGTGGAGACAACCCAAATGTCCATCAGGTGATGAGCAGAGAACCGAACTGCCGGGGGTCCGTGCGATGGAATATTACTCAGCCACAAGAGAAATGAAGTTCTGATGCATGCTGTGACATGATGAATCTTGAAAATATTTGCTAAGTGAAAGAAGCTAGTCACAGAAGGTCCCATGTTGTATGATTTCATTTATAGGAAATATCCAGACTAGGCAAATCCTTAGAGACAGATTTGTGGTTGTCAGGGGTTTGGGGAAGGGAGAGGCAATTTGGGGGGACTGCTTCATGGGTACAGGATTTCTTTTGGGGGTGGTGACAATACCCTGAAATTAGGTAGTGGTGATGGTTGCACAATTCTGTGAATACACTAAAAGCCCCTGAACTGGACAGCGCTTTTTTTTTTTTAGTTTTTTGTACAGCACTTTTGAAGGGTGAATTGGACAGCGCTTTTTTTTTTTAGTTTTTTGTACAGCACTTTTGAAGGGTGAATTGTATGGCATGTGAATTAACACCTCAATTTAAAAAAATCCCTGAGCTAAACATTTTCTCCCCTTCTCTTGTCTTGCCCGCTGTTGCACCGCATCCCCACTCATGTCTTTTGAATAATAATTATAACAGCAGGCTGCATTTACTGGGCTCCTACCACGTCATCTGCTGTGCTAGGCGCTTCGTATTTGTCATTTTATCTAATGCTCCCCATAACTCCATTTCACAGATGCTGTTACCATCAGAGGCTCAGAGATGCTGAGCCCCTTACCAATTTCACATAAGTAAGGGACAGAGCCAGGGTTTGAAGCACGTTCTGTCTTCTGGCCCACCATATACTCTTCTGCCTCATTCAAACATATCTTCCTCGTGTATATTCTCAGCAAGTAGATAGCTGAGTTTAAGCCCTGATCTACAGACACACCCCGGACCAGAGTTAGCAAATGCTTGCAGACAAGCAGGTCTCCTACTGCAGGTGGGTGGAAGACCAGAAGTTCTGTGCTCTAAGACATTTTAATCACTGATTTTTATAAGACAGGGAGAGGCCTAAACAGGAGATGGCTTTAACCCAAGGGTTCTAGTTCGTGGTTCTGTTTCCTCCCACTTCCCTCCTTTCTTGCAATTAATTGTAAAGTATTAATCAAAAGTCTCATCGATTAGTTGATGGTGTAAATATAATAAGACTGCAGACTCCATAGAATGTTGCATTATCCTTGCTTGTCCAGGGTGGGAAGTGACTTCTCAGTGTGTCCCTCTCTGCTCTCTCACACGTCAGGGCCCCATGATCTTTGGCTCTAACAGTTGTGAGCCTTTTAACTGCCCCCACCCTGGCTTTAGGTTCTCCCTTCTGGTCCATTCTCTGACCCACTTCCAGCAGGCATAGTGGTTTGGAGGCAGTTTCTGTAGTCAGATTGTTGGACCCAACTACTTTGTAGCTGTTGACCTTGGCCTGTAATGTTAATCTCAGTTTAGTTGTCTGTAGAATTGGGAATGATAGTACTTTCCTTGTAGGTTTTTTGAGGGGATTGGCTGTAACAATGGTAGGAGCTCACTTTGTTGCACGCTTACCATAGGCAGGAGACTTCCTAAACTCATGGAAAACAGTTAGCACAGTGCTAAGCATTTAGCTAAGTGCCCAGAAAATGTCAACTTCTGTTATTATTATTGTATCTCTTATAAAACTAAAATCTGATTAGCTTATTCCTTTCTTAAATCTCCTTCCATTGTCTGCCAAAGGTAGTTCAAACTGGCATCAGAGGTCTTTTTTCAATCTGATATGAGTCTGGTCTCTCAGCATTATCTCTGGTGGCTGTCTTTTCCTCTCTTCTTCATGGAATCCTCTCATCTCAGAATGCTCTGCTGTGTTTTGCAATTTTTCGGATGGACTCATGCTTCCAGGCCCAGCCCAATGTCACTTCCTCAACTTGCCCTTCCATTCCTGAACAAGGAAACACTTCTTCCTTTGTTTCTCCCACAGCAGTTACTGCATTGAGTTCCCATTATTTGTTCACTTGCCCTTCAGATAGTCACTCAGCCTTTCTCTAAGTCTGGATTTGAGCCTTTTCCATATGGCACCTGCAGCAGTTGTCATTTTTGTTAATTTTCTGTCCTCCCGACTAATGCAGCCTCCTCTTGAAGACAGAGGCTTTACGTTCTGCATCTTTGATCCTTGGCACGGAGTGTCTTGGTTTGGTGTGGTCGTACTCCACACCAAAATCTCACTTTTAATATATTACAAGGTATAGATATTGCTTCCTGCACCAGGACACAGCACAGGTGATGTCCCAGCTTGCGCCTGCAGCTCCTGGGATCCCTCTGTCCCCCCAGACGCACTTCCAGGCATCACCAGGGTCAGGAGTTTGTGTGAGGGGCATCATGAGGGGGTGGGAGAGCCTTCCTGGTGAGGACCTCAGCTCTTTTATGTGCTGTGACTCTGGGGGTTACTTTTATGTCTGGCTGTTTATGGTTCTCGCAATTTATAACTCTTAAACGATTTAACAGGACACAGCTGTAAGCATAGATAATCACAATCACCTTCAACGACTTGTAACGGTTTGTAGATCTGTTCCTGCAGAGGAATTCATCTTCAGCAGTTGCCTGCTTAACTTCGTATATGTGTATACAGTAAAAGTTCAGCGTCTTCAATGGATGGATGAATAAATGAGTAATGCCACAGTCTTTATTTAGTAATTTTTCTTTATTCTTTTAAAAGAGTATTTTCCCTCTCCTATATATACTACCAGCTACCTATTTATGTCTACTGTTAGTGATACAATTTTATTTGTTCCTGTAACATTTCTGTGTAAGAATGTTGAGATTGAGGAAGGCATTTTGATTGTATAGCCAGAGGCCCAGAATGCCCAGATGGCCTGCTAATCACCTCTCCCTCCCTGCCTGAGGTCCCGAGCAGGCTGTGTAAGCACGAAGGTCCAGACGGGGCTCAGGGAGCCCACCAGAGGCTGTGGGAAGACCCCGTAAGCCACAGGATTGAACTCTGGTGCAGACAGGCTTGGGGCCCAGAGCCTGGTTAGCTGGAGGCTCAGTTGGGCTCCCATCCTTTCTGTGCTTTCCCCACTCCTGTCTGGCCCCAGCTCTGTGGAGGGGGTGGGAAACAAATGCCTGGGTCTGTAGGGTGGACCCTGGTGCGTTCCACTCTCCCAGCTGTGTTCCTGGTGGCAACAGACACACACAAAGAGTAGAAGGATGCAGTGTGACTCACCTGCCAGCACGGCCATCCAGTCCATGCTGCAGATGCGCACCGGTCAGGGCAGCTTGTCCTTTAGGAGGTGTAGGGAGGCAGTGTGCATGCTCCCTCGTGTGTGTGTGTGTGTGTGTGTGTGTGTGTGTGTGTGTCTGTGCCTCGTGTGCCCAGGAGGGGTGTGTGTGTGTGTGTGTGTGTGTGTGTGTGTGTCTGTGCCTCGTGTGCCCAGGAGGTGTGTGTGTGTGTGTGTGTGTGTGTGTACGTACCTCGTGTGCCCAGGAGGGGTTTGCTTCCACTGGTCCTGCTCTGTCTGCAGCTGTCTCTCCAGTGGCCATGTACTCATTCCGAGCCCGGATTTCTGGAGCAGGATTCTTGATGCTGTTGATGGCAGAAACCCAGCTCTAAGTGGTTTTCTCAAGAGGTAATTAATCGGCTCATTGCATGGAAAAGCATTGGTGTAGCTTTATTTTCAAGTTCAGCCTTCATCTCTTAACTCCCTCTTCTGTTTCCTGCAAATTGGCACCATTCTTTGCTTCTATGGGACAGAAACGTGGCCGACCTCACGCTGGGCCTATGTCAAGATGAGGGAAAGAACGTGCACTTCGCTTTGTTGGCTGAGAAATCTTGTACCTGCCTCCCCGGCACCCAGTCATGTGCCCCAGATTAGCAGAGGCTGGAGTGGGCCACGGCTGGGGACGGGTCCTTCCCAGCAGGGCACGTGCATTCGGCTCCGGGGCTGGATGATTCTCCAAGGAAAATAGGGGCTTCATTTTCAGAAGAGGAATGAATGGATGTTGGGCTGTAAAACAGCCCGTGTATCCCTGCTATCCTTCAGAGATTCCTTCTGGGTCTACTTTTCCAAGGTCCCTGACTGTTACCAGATTTTTCCCAGGGCTCTTTCCCCACACTCTATGGTATGTTCCTGGAGCCTCTGTAAACTCATTCTACCGTGCATCAAAGTTTGATGTCTGTAGGTTTCTGTAATTGGATTTTGAGTTCCTGAGGGCGAGGATTTTTCCTACCATTTTCCCACAGCCCCTGGCACGTGTCAGATGGTCCGCAAAAATTTCAGTGGGTCAGAAAGCAGAGGGCGTGGACTTGGAGCCAGACATGCTTGGCTTCCTGCCGGGGCTATTCTGTTTATTAGCTGAGTGGCTTTAGGTAGGTTATTTTGCTTCTGTGAACTCAGTTTCCTCATCTAGAGAACAGGCATAACGATGTCTCCTTTCGTAGAGTGACATGATGATACATAGAGCGCCTAGCATGACATCGAACAAAAATGAAAGACGATGGCTCTTAGACGTGTGAAGTAGAGGACAGTCACGGTGCAACTCCTGCTGTCCCTACCCCACTGCCAAAGGACAAATACCGTATGATTTCACTTATATGTGGAATCTAAAAAAGAAAACAAGCGAGCAAACAGAACAGAAACAGACTCCTAGATACAGAGAAGAAACAGGTGGTTACCAGAGGGGAGGGGGTCGGGGAGTGGGCAACATAGGTGAAGGGGTTTAAGAGGTAGAAACTTCTAGCTATAAAATAAATAAGTCATGAGGATGTAATGTATGACATGGGGACTGTAGTCAGTAATGTTGTAATAACTTTGTGTGTTGACATATGGTTACTAGTCTTATCCTGGCAATCGGTTCATAATGTTATCAACGTTGAATCACTATACGGTACACCTGAAACTAATAGAGCTGTACGTCAACTACACTACAGTAAAAAAGAAAAAAAATCCCAGTATTCTGATAGGGCCTCTATTTGTGAAATCATCAAAGAGAATTCATATAGTAACTTTATTGCTTTCAGGAAAAGGCTCGATAAAAAGTTATGTAAGATGTTTGAGCCATTTTTGTTTTCAAATCTGTTGGGTTCGTCTCCTTCGTTGCTTTGTTCCCGTGTACTTCCAGAATTATGTTCTTTGCTGCTCCTTTTGTTACTCTGCTGAAAAGGTTTCCCAAGTGCTGATCTTAGCACTCCGTTGCCAGCATGGACGTGCACCCGTGGGCGGTGCTGTTCACCTCAGACCAGGGGCCCCTGGAAATGCTGCAGGAGCAGCTGCTGCTAAGAGCTCCGAGGGCTCCTTGACGCTCCTCGCTGCCTTCGCGGTGGAGTGCGTGTTCCTCTGTGTGGCGTCTCTTGCTCTCATGTCTGGCCCTCCCTATAAAGCCGGGACAGATGGATTAAGGACCAGGAGGGGAGGTGCTGCCCGAGGGGAAAGCGTGTGGGGGACCCGGCCTGGGGCCAGGCCAGCCGGCCCACGGGTGCGTCTCTCTCCTGCTGCACTCTCTGCCCCCGCATGCTTTTTCTGCAGAGCCCTGGACTCTACCTGTTATGTTGGAACATTTCATCATGGGTCTCCTTCACCAGAATGTAAGTTTTACCAGGGTGAGGACGAGGTCTTGTTCCCTGCTGTGCCCCAAGTGTCTCGAGTGGTGCCTGGAACATTAAAAAGAGGCTTTCAGTCAACACCTGTTGAATGAACTACCAGACACTGGAGATACCCGTGCTCACAGTCCCCGGAGGAGGCGGGCAGGTGAGCCGGCAAAGAAGGAGGGCAGCACGGCGCAAGACACGGCTCGGAGCTGCACGTCCCTGCACAACCTGGGAAAACTCATTCGTTTTTAAGTAAGTAAAAATAGCATTACTTGTTAGTGTTTTAAGGTGAATATTGATGAGACTCGTAATCAAAAATAGTTATTGAGTGCAAATCAAAACCACGGCGAGAGGGACTTCCCTGGTGGCGCAGTGGTTAAGAGTCCGCCTGCCGATGCAGGGGATACGGGTTCGAGCCCTGGTCCAGGAAGATCCCACATGCCAAGGAGCAACTAAGCCCGTGTGCCACAACTACTGAGTCTGCGCTCTAGAGCCCACGAGCCACAACTACTGAGCCCGAGTGCCACAACTACTGAAGCCCATGCGCCTAGAGCCCATGCTCAGCAATAAGAGAAGCCACCACAATGCGAAGCCCGCGCACCACAACGAAGAGTAGTCCCCGCTCGGCGCAACTAGAGAAAGCCCACGCGCAGCAACGAAAACCCAACACAGCCAAAAATAAAATATAAAATAAATAAATAAATTTGTAAACAAACAAACAAACAACCCACAGTGAGGTGCCACCTCACACCCACTAGTATGGCTATTATCAAAAACATGGAAAATGATTTTTGGGACTAATTCTTTTTTCCTTCTTCACGATTTCATGGCTACAAGATTCAGTCTTACTGTAGATCTTAGCAGCCTCAGCATATGATTTATCTATAAACAGAGAACTTTCACCTTTTTACTTAAAGGAAGCACTTTACAGCTTCTCTCTGGTGTGTCTGAATTGCCAACATCACCACTCCTGCACTTTGGGGTCATTATTAAGTAAAACAAGGGTCACTTGAACACGAGCACTGCTATAGTGGTGGTCCGTCTGACACCCAGGACGGCTACTAAGCCACTAACGGGCAAGATGCGCTGGACAAAGGGATGATACCCGTGGTGGGGAGGAGTGGGATGTGCGAGATTTCATCATGCTCCTCAGAGCAGCATGTGATTTAAAACTTATGTATTGTTTATTTCTCGAATTTTTCATTTAATATTTTTGGACTGAGGCTGACCGCGGGTAATTGAGACAACAAATAAATGGGGGTGGGGACTACTGTATGTGGGTGTGTCATTGCCATTGACGTAAATTTGGCATATTCATCCCCTTAACCTGAGTGTAAGTTTTGTTTTTAAGATGAGGAGCTGTCACTTAGATGAGTCTGTCTTGGGTGACCTGGTATCCTTGTGAAAATAAAGGCAGCTGACGGCCAGTACTTGTGTTTGGTTGGTTCAGTGGCCTGCATTTTTGTCTCAAGTGGAGACAGTGTGTGTGGCTTTTGGGTTCAGATAAGCTTGAATAGCAAGTGTTGTAGCTGGGAGATTAAGCACAAGTGGCTCTCGCTCCGCCTGTTGAGTGGAGGTGATGCCAGCTCCTGGCTGAGTGGGGAGGGGTTTGGGAAGCATGTTAAGCACAGGAGTTGCACCTGGACACCCTGAGGCCTGACCCCTGTGCCTGGAGCACAGAAGCGTGTTGTGCAAACGAGTCCAGGCCTCAGGGGACAGGTCTGAGCCAGAGATGGAGGCCTGGCGGTGAGTGCAGGCGGAGGAAAGGGTGCCGTGGCGTTGCGGCCACCGCTCAGGGTGTGACCCTGGGGCAGAAGAGCTGGGCCGTGCCAGGTTCTGCACCAGCAATGTCCTAGGGATGAAAAGATGGATGGATGTTCACGGAAGACAATGAAGAGGCAGCAGGAGGAAGGGTGGGTCACAGAAACCAAAGGTCATCAAAACAGGTGAAACAATTGATAGCAAGGAGGTCTGATAGGAAGAATGTGGAAAATATCCCCTGGATTTGGCAACATGGGCGTTGTGGACAACTTCAGGAAGTGATGGAGAGGTTTCGATAGCGAATGTGGGAAGAAGCCAGCCTGTGAAGGGTCGCGGAGTCACTGGGGTGAAGGAAGCAGCAAGTGGAGTTACTTTTATGAAATTTGGTTGTGAAACTTAATGAGAAATGAGTCAGGACTGAGAAGGGAGTCTTGTGCATCTTGTGTCCCCACTGCCTAGAACCCCGGGCTGGCGGGAGCTGCCTGGGGGTGTCTGCTTTTCCCCACTTGTCTCACATACTCAGTGAAAGACACAATGATTTTACTCTTTTCAGTTCTACATATCTTTTTTTGGCTGCATTGGGTCTTAGTTGCTACACTTGGGCTTTCTGTCGTTGCGGCGAGCAGGGGCTACTCTTTGTTGCGGTGCACGGGCTTCTCATTGCGGTGGCTTCTCTTGTTGCGGAGCACGGGCTCTAGGCGAGTGGGCTTCAGTATTTGCAGCGCACGGGAGCAGTAGCTGTGGCGCACGGGCTTAGTTCCTCCGCGGCATGTGGGATCTTCCGGGACCAGGGATCAAGCCCGTGTACCCTGCATTGGCAGGAGGATTCTTAACCAGTGCACCACCAGGGAAGTCCCAGTTCTACATATCTTATCTTCTCTCAAGATTTAAGTTAGCAGCTCTTTTATAATTTGAGATAACTTTATTAGGTGAGATAGTTTTAGTTTCTCAAAAAATTTCTTTTTATTTGTTAATTATTCTGGAATCTTCTTTTAAATATGATTTCTAAGTCCGTTCTCTTTTCACAAGTCTCCTCCTGGGTCCGGAGCTAACAGGCTCTTGCATTGACCTATCCATTCCTTGATGTCTGAACTGGTAATTGTATTCTGAGCTCTGTCTCTCTCTCCTTTCCCCATCTCCTTCTCCCTCTACTGTTGATTTTCCCTTTAAGATGCAATTTATCGAAACAGAGGCAATGCATTATTGGAAAATATTGAAGTATTATATAAGAATAGTCAGATTGATGTGATTTTAAGACTCGATTCCCAGGATGTGGGCTTCCATGTAAGATGTGCAGTGCAGCTTTGTAAACCCCTCTGGCCCTGCTGCCTGCCCTCTCCATTTCTTACTGAAGTCATTCATTCAGCGCTGAGGCGGCATCAGTCTTGGATTTGCTTCTCCTTACTGGGAAACAGCAACAGTAGCATCCAGGGAACTTGACACCCTGTCTCTGCTCTATGTCTGGCGGCTGCTGTCCTTCTTGATTGAACGCTTCCTGGGTGCAGGACTCTGCATGGGGTTCTGGGCATTGGAGGAGGTTAGTCCATCTCTTTAAGGAGCTCACAGCCTAAGTCAGATGCTGGAATGATTTGATTTTGCCCGTCGTTGTGAAATCGATCCACCTGGTGTGCAGGTGGGAGACGCTACCTGCTGAGGGTCCTGGGTGGGGGGCTGCAGCTCTGGTGGGGACAGCACACCTTCCTTGTCCCTCAGCCCTGCCTCACTGCTGGGAGCAGGCAGCTCTGGTGAGCTGAGAGAGTGCAGAGCATGGACCCTGTTCTTTAAAAATAATTATTTAGTTTATAAAATTGTGGTAAAATAAATGGAACATAAAATTGACCATTTTAATCACTTTAAGTGTACAGTTCAGAGGCTTGAAGTACATTCACATTGTTGTATCACCATCACCCTGTCCAGCCGCAGAGCTTCACGCTTTTGATTCTGCCCTCCTCCCACAACTGAATTATTTTGAAGTGGTGGCCCCACTACATAGAGTTTATTCTTTTATTCATTCGTTAAATATTTATTGAACACCTGCTGTGCCTTATGCAGTGGGTTAGTACTGGGAAGACAGAGCACGAGATCAGTCCTGTCTCTGCGGAACTCAGACTAAGAAGGAGCCCAGTAATAAAAACCAATCACAGACTAGGTTGGAGTGCATGGAAAAGCCCTCCACTCAGAGGAAACAGCGTCTGAAAAAGCACAGAGGACTGAAAACGGCAGGCTAGTCGGGGGGAGCTCTGAGGGCTTTCATGCGGCTGGGGCTGAGGGCGGGCGATGGATCACTAGAGCATCGCGTGGTGGCAGGTGAGGCCGGCGGCGGGCTGGGCTGTTCTGCATCTTTCATTTGGGTTTTTCCCGCACCAGCAAACAGAACATTTTGATCACTGTCAATTTCATGTGGATCCTCTAGGTACAGTGGAGAATAATGAAGAGTTTGTACTTAGCGGCAGGCCATGAGCTTGGGGCAGGTAGACAGTGTCACACGGTGGGGCTGGCGTCATAACAGAGGGCTAGTGAGGGCTGGTGGGCAGCCCTGTGCAGAGGAGGAGGGCCGCAGTGGTGCAGAGGGCGGCGTCTCCAGGGAAAGGCCCCTCTGAACTCGGTGCTGCCGGAGCTCTCGGACTTGGCCTTGGGAGGCTGTCGTGTCAGGAATCAGGCTTCTTTGTTGGTGTCTCTGCATTGTGGGGTTGCTCTGGACACCCTGGTGGCCTGTTCCAGCTGGACTCACGTCTGCATCCCCCTTCTCCCTGTCTCTGCCCATCGGCCTTGCTTCTCTCGGGTTTAGAGCTTGAGCCCGCTTTCGAGTCTCTGTTGTGGCTGCGTGAAGTAGCTGAATGAACAGTTACGTCTGGAGCAGCGGGACAGGGGTGAGTCCTGACTCTGCTCCTTGCCAGCTGTGTCACCGTGGGCAAGCCGCTTTGCCTCTCAGAGCCGCAGCTTCTACGTCTGTGAAATTAGGATGAGATTTACTCTGAGTCTTGTGCAGAGTGGAGATCATGCTTGCGAGGTGCTTGGAGCACAGCCAGGGCTCCGTGAAGCCTGCACACGATACTTTATTCTGTGTCATGAAAGGAAAGAGTGGAGGAAGGGTTAGGCCTGCTGCTTCCGATGAGGCCCATCTGGGTTCCAGGGAACTCTAGGGATCCTCAGTTATTAGCTATGAGACCTTTCAGCAAGTCATTAACTCCTCCGGGCCTCAACTTCCTCACCTGTAAAATGCGATGATAATAGCCACGTATGACCAAATCAGACAGTGATTTAGGCCCTGGACACATAAAATCGCGCATCCTGAACACTCAGTGATTGATGGCTGCTCCTAACTTGTGTTTGTGGTGATAGTACTTGCTCTTGTTTCAAAGCTCGGGATAGTCTGGTTCCCTGGTATCTGTTCCTCTTCCTTGACTATTAAATAGGGTAGCAGTTTCTAGAACAGAGGCCAGGAAACTCACTTGTTAGAAGTTCACGAGGCCTCTGGGCAACGTACAGCATTGCAATTGCTCTGTCTCACCACACAGGGCTGCCCTTTCTCAGCGAAGTGCTGAGCTGCACTGCTGTCCGTGGGCACCCAGCCCTGAAAAGAGGATTATTTTAGAAATAGTATCGATAGTTTGATTTGGGTTTATTTGTTGTTGTTTTTTTTAACATGTAATGCTTGATTTTCTTTGGAGTTGCAGAGTGAGAGACCTGATTTCCCTCTTTGCTTGAGCTGAGTGGCTAGCATGAGATTCAGGAGAGCTTCTGGCGTTCTCCATGGAATTCTGCCTTATCTAGCGGGCAGGCTCTTTTCTCTTGCCTAGTATATGCCTTCCTTGTGGACACGACGTGGAGGCTGATAGGTGGCAGACCTTTGCGGGGAAGACACCTGCTGCTTTCTGTGTTAAATAGAGTGGGTGGGGGACTTGCTTCCCTGCCTCCTGGTGTCACCGCTGGGAGGGCAGCTCCCCTGAGGGCAGGGACTCTGTGATTCACTTCAGTGCCTGGTGGTAGTAGGTGCTCTCTCAGCACTTGTTGAATGGTTAAATAAATAATGAATCTGGGGAAGTCACCTGACCTTCCTGAGGGGTCCTTGTTGAGCTGCACACTCACATGAAGTAGGTCCCTGCTCCCAAGGTCAGGAGCACAGTACTTGGCACACAGCTAGCGGGAGAGGAGACCCGGGCTCCCTCATTCCCAGCCCCGGTGCTTTTCACCTCTCCACACGTTCCTTGTAGGCCACAAGCAAAGGCATCGCCTGCTGTGGTTTCCAAGGTATGCCCTTGAACTTGCAAAGTGCCGGCTCTCAGATAAGCCATTTTCAAGGCTTGCAAGTATCTCCAAAAAAAAAAAACAGCGAGATGTCTTTTTTTGTTGTTATTATTAGAACATAGCCCCTGTTCCTGTTAGGCATTGCCAATCAATTTGGCAACTGTTGCAAGAACCAAAGTATACACTCAATTGGTTTAGCTAGCCTGCTTTTTTGGGCATTGACACTCAGGGGTCATGTGTCAATAGATCACAGAAATTTATCTTTTTGGACGAAGGGTTACTCATTAAAACAAATTGGACTGTCCTTTTAATTTATCATTATTTCTTGGGATCTAAGGGCCAGAAGCCATCTGAACAGTCACCTACAGGCGCCCTGGGGGTGCTTGGTGGGTCTTCTCTGTATGTTTCCCTTGTTCCTAGCATTCATGTAATAGGTGTCCAGCAAATATTTAAAATTAAATTAATTTATTTTAAATTAAATAAATTGAATTAAAAGAAAGAATTTCAGTCCAGTCTCGACCAAGTACAGGACTTTTTTCTGCAGCATGTGAGCAGTGGCTGTGAGCTCTCCGTGTGGTCACGCCCAGTGGCGGGAGCTCAGGTGCTTCCTTACGTTGCCCCCCACAGGTCCCAGCCCCGGCCTTCTGGGGCCTCCACCTTAGACACTCCTAGCAGGAAAGGGACTCTCCCTTTTCTGAAGCTTTGTATCCTTGAGCTAAACAGTCCCCATTTGGAAACCCATCTAGATCTCCTTGCCCTCGTGTTTACCAATGAGAACTTTTGCCCTTTTAAATCGTAGCACCCAGGCCTACCCGTCCAAGGAGTGAGCCCTTCCATCATGAGATATTTCTTGAGCATCAATTAAGTGTCAGGGATTGTAATGAAAGAGCTTCCTACCACATGGAACGCACAATCCAGCAGGGGGAGATACATCAATACAGAATCCTAACAGCATAGCGGTCTAATAGCGTAGCCCTGTGCTGTGCTAGCCTTCCGACGAGGAACAGTGGAGCCTAAAGGCGGGAGGAGGTCATTTCTACCTGAGGGTTGCGATGAGTAAAGATTTCATGTACATTTACTCACGTAGCAGATACTCAGTGAGTGCCTTCTCTGAGCCAGTGTGTGCTGGACCACAGGGCATAATGACACGGTCCTTCTCTCACAGGGTTTATAGTCTGTACAATAGCCCTCCGATTCAAATAACTGGGACAAAAGCTATGAAGAAAAGGAATGTGATTCTATGAGGTCATAGACTGACCTAGATAGACAAGGGTATCGGACAAGATTTTCCTGAGGAGGTGCTGAGATCCAAAGGATGAGTGGGAGCTCGGCAGAGGGATGGGGGCGGAGTGAATGTTGAAAGCAGGGGAAACAGGGCGAGGGGGTGGAGTGGTGGTCAGGGGAAGCTGGCCGTGCAGCCCGTGGGCCGTGGTGAGGTTTGGTGTTTGTTATCAGGGTAGCGGAAGCCTTTGGAGGACTGCAGGAGGGGGAGGGACAGGGGAGTGAGATTTAAGATCTGCACCCCGGCTCAAGCTTGGGGAGCGGTGTTGGAGGGGAGGCCAGCGTGGAAACGGGTCAATCAGGACACTGTTAACACTAGTCCAAGAGAAACACAATGATGGCTTGGATAAGGTGATGGCGTAGAGCCAGAGAGAAATGGATGGATTTCAGAGATATTTGCAAACAAAAAGGCTGGCACCTGGTGGTGGAGGATATGAAGAGAGGAGATGGGGTTTTTGAGATGGGCGTTTGGACTGACAGTGGAGTTGTGGCCGAGCGGGAAAACGTGGGACAGGAAAGGAGTTCTCTTCCTTGGCAGAGGCAGGGTGGACCTGGTCGTGGATTCACGCTCAGATTCGGGGAGTGTGGGTGCCTTTGAAATAGCCAAGCAAAGTAGACAGCTGTATAAACAGATCTAGAGCTCGGAGGCGATGTTTGAGCTGACTCTTGAAAAAGGGGTTGGCTGGTTTCCAGGTGAGCAGTGGAGAAGGACATTCAGGGCAGTCCAGCGTGCAGGGTATGACCCGGCAAATGTGGGGAGGCTTGAAAGAGCTCTGGTGTTAGGGGGTCGTAATGGTTTTTGGGGGTTTAGGGAGTGGGGTGTGTAGCGGAAGATAGGAATGGAGAGATGTGGGGCTGGGGCAGGTCCAGGAGAATCTTTTATGCCACAAGGAAGGTTGGGCTTCATCCTGCCGGGCATCGGCAGCTATTGAAGGGATTGTAGCAAGCGAGTATATGATCAAATTTGCACTTCAGAAAAGCCACTCTGCCAGGAGTGTTGAGGATGGGCTTAATGAATCATTCATTCATTCATCCCCCAAGGCTGCACGTTACCCGCCCTGTGCTGAGCTCCGGGTCAGATGCTGGTGGGACAGAGGTCAGTAAGGTGGAGATGGTGCTTTAAAGGGTTGATTGCCTGTTGGGGAAGACAGGCCCATAAATGTACAGTCGTAATGTGGTGGCTGTAAGGGTGCACGTGCACATGGAGTATTGTCGGCGTGGAATAAAGGGAGCTCACCTAGGCTCTGCTTACAGAAGGTTTCTAAGATGCAATAAAACAAAGTTTTAAAAGAATTGCAGGGGAAATGGGTGGTCATAGAAATTGCGTTCCAAACAGAAGGAAGGGAGAGCAAAGTCATGGAGGGAAGAAGCAGCAGAGGGTGTCAGGTAAAATCTCCATCAGCTTGTTGCCAGAGGCAAAGAGCACAGCGAAAGTGGTAAGAAATGAGGGTGGAGCCGTGAGGGGCTCCCAGCTCCCGAAAGCGCTGGAGTCTGAGATAGAGGCTGTGATTGGATGAGCTCTGCGTTTTAGGAAGAGCACCCTGACATCTGTGGGGAGCAGGGATGTGCAGATGAGATTGTGAGGAACCCTTCGCCATACAAAACGACAACCCCCATCAGGAAGAGAGCGAGCACCCTCAGGCGGGTAAAGGGTGGCTGTGAAAGCTCACTGCCGGGGCCTTCTTAATGGTGCAAGCCAGGATGCTCCCCGAGACCAGGAAGGAGACACTCTTGCCGTTCCTGTTCAACGCTGTACAGGAACCTTGAGCCAGATAATTGGGCTAGGGAATGAAATGCAAGGCCTTCAGTTTAGAAAAGAGGAAGTAAAACTACCTCTGCCGGCAGATGACATGATCCCATGTAAGTCATTCACTAAAACACTATTAGAACTAATAAATGAGTTGGGCAAAGTTGCAGGATATTGAGAAAATAATTCTTTTAATAATGCTATTAAAAATAATAAAATAATTAGGAATAAACTTACCGTAAAGAAGTGTTAAGACCTGTGTACTGAACACGGTAAAACATCATTGAGAGAAGTTACAGAAGACCTAGGTGAGGGGAAAGACGTCCCGCGTTCTTGGATCGGAAGACTTAACTACTGTCTGCAGGGGCCCCTCTGGGCCAAGGAGAGGGTGTGGGAGGAGCCAGCCCTACCCACACCTTGTTCACAGACCTGCAGCCTCCAGAACTGGGAGACAATATGTTTCTGCTGTTTCAGTCACACCCGTTTTGTTACTTTATTTTGGCAGCCCTAGCGGACTAGTCCGGAGAGGAAGGAAGGGTGCTCAGTAGGAGGGATTATCCACCAGCTGGTGGAATCCAGCCTGTCCGCCAGCCCTGAGCGCCTGAGATCAACTAGCCCTCTGTGCAGGGGCTCCTGTGTCGGTTAACGTGGCCTGAGGGCGTGTCCATCCCCTGCTGGGTGGCCTGGCCCTCCTCCGTCCCGTCATCCCACGTCAATCTCCACCTCCGCTTATCTGTCCCCGTGCAGTTGATTCCTTGCAGCCTAGATGTGGGAGGTCGATGAACCTTTGCTGCACGTCATCTCACTGCTTTTGATGCCATATGTAAGCCACTAGAAGTCGCTTAGAATTTCAGCTCTGCTGTCTCTTGTGTTTGCTCTCCCTAGAGACCGTGGTGTCCAAGGGATTGAGATAAACTTGCTTATTCTGTTCTTACTTAAGTCACTGATGGGAAAAGCCTATAGGAGACAGTGCGGAAGGTGAGGCACCACAGCGCCCCAGCCACGCCCTGGGGCCTTTCTCTTGGCTCCAGGGCCCCACGACAGTCTCTGCACCCCTTCTACCCTCTTCTTCCTGTGGGTACGGCTGGGGTTTGGTCACCAGCCAGGCGGTCTCAGTCTCTGTCTTGAGCCTCCTCTCCTGGTCCCAGTTAGCACCTGTGGCTACTGGTGATTTGGGCACCGGATCCTTTGATCCGGCTGCATCCACCCCAGGAACTCTTGGCCTTCATTTTCCTCACCTGTAAAGCGAGGGCCACGGTAATCATTGGTTCTCAGGGGTCGCTATGATGGTTGAAGCGAGGTAGCAGAATGGAGAGCTTGGCAGTAGTACCTGGTACGTGCTAAGCCGCAGTGTGTGCATCACTCCCGCTCTGCCTGGGCACGTCTTCCTCACACACGTCCCGCCACACGTATCGCGTGTCATGGCGTGGTGGGCTCTCCTGCTTCCCCCGGTCACCCAGTTGGAGTCCTCTGGGATGCATGTAGCGTTATACATGCATACCTACATAGATACATGCATACTTATGTGTGTGTGTATATATGTGTGTGTGTTACATAGAGTCCTCTCATGTAGTTTCCTCAGGCCTCTCGGGGTTCATATTGTGCTTCACATACTGGGTCAAGTTGAGCAAAAACTTGGATGAGATGAGCAGGGAATTAATAAATGTTTGCCCGGCACCTTGGAAGAAGATGACTTAGATACATTTTAATCAACCCAGCAACCCTGTGTGTAGATACTTTATCCCTGCTTCACAAATAAGCAATGTGAAGCCCAGGCACTAATCTGAGAGAATAATATTCTTAATCCTGTTTAAGAGCCCGAGGAACCTGCACTTGCTCTTGACCTTCCTGGTCTGTTTGGGATTGGCTGGCCGTCTGGGATACACTGACCATGCCGGGGGCCCCCACTAGTCTTCGTTTGCAGGGAGACCAGAGCAGTGGGGACGAGATAAGAGGTTGACGGTACCATTACTCTCAGGAGTGGAATAATAATGATAATAATAGTTCCTGCCTCCTGGGAAGTGTTTTCATATATATATTACCTTATTTAGCTTCACCAGACAACTGGTTTAGCCCAGCAAAGTACAGACTGAAAATGTAAAAGACTTACCTGTGCACTTTTTCTGTTTTGGAGACTGTGAACTTAACTAGAAAACCACTCCCAAATGGGTCAGCTCCTTCTGGAAACATGATCAAGAGAACGTGGCTGTAAATTAACAATTTGCAGCCCTCATAAAGCACGATCAGATTGCCACAATGAATAGAAAAACTGAGCTCAAAATGAGAATAACTCTATTCATCTTGCTTGTTCCGTCATTCACCTCGTGCTCAGAACTATGAACATACTGGTTCCCAGAACCTCTCCAGGCCTTCTGTTGCAAGGTGGGCATAAGTAATTTTGGATATGAATCACTCATCGAATTGCCTGAAGTGTTCTCTGAATTGCTGCAAGATTGTTGGAAGGTACAGGCCTGAAAGGAAAGCCTTCTGGAGGAACCCCACGGGGTCTGAGTCAGTGTGGACACAAGGTTTATGGCGAGGCAGGTTGGGACGGTGGGGTGGCAGGCACCCTGTCGTCCTGCCATCCTGAGCCTCCTTGTGGACAGTTTGCGGCATCGTGATACATTGGAAGGACCCTGGGCAGTATGAAGGAGATGCTAAATGGACCATCCTCAAGTTTCTTCCCAGGTAGTGAGTCCATGACAAAAACTGGGGATTCTTTTCTCTGACAGCAGAAAACTTGTTTTAGAAGAGAACTCAGGGTAATAAAGTGGAGTCCAGAATCCAGGTGCGAAAGTCAAGTGAAAATGCGGTTGATGGCTATGAATGGAGAAGGGACAGCATCATGACAGCATCACAAGGGCATCATTTTTATTAAGATGGTCTGAGTGTGTCAGTGCTAAGTGTGCAGGTGTCTCTGACCCCCTCCAGCGGTCTGGTTGTTTTCTCCCCTCCCCGCACACACTCCCCTGGCTCTGGGCCTCACGGCTCGTTTGTACGACCACTTGAGGATAGGCTCCCCTAAGCCAAAGCCCAAGGGCAGGGCTTTGGCTGTCTTGTTCATTGCGTGCCCCTGGGACCTGAGCCAGCACCTGGCACAAAGTAGTATCTCGATAAATATTTCCTGATGAAGTGAACGAATGCACGGCTGCTTTTCTTCTGTATTGAACGTTCTATACGAGAGGCTGTGTGTGCTTCCCTCCTGCAGCCCCCGAGCCCATGGCGCTGTGCACAAGGCGTGTGCCTGGCCCTGGGGGCCTGGGCACTGACTCCGTGTGCTTTTCCTGGATGATGGTGTCACTGTGCCTGTTTCAGCTTCACTGTCCTCTTCTGGAAATGAACTCGCTGTGGCTTGAGAATCAAGTGAAATAATACATATAAAATGCTTTTTAAAAGCAGGAAGCGTTGTCGGTGATTGAGCTGTCTTTCTGTCTGTCTCATCAATCATTGTAATTATGCTGATTTAGGCCAGAGCCTAAGAGTGATGTTCACACTTAAGATAAAAATAACTCTGATAATGTTAGTAAGTTCTGCTTTATTCTTTGATTTCCCATCTTCCTGCCATGAAGTTATCCAGCTATAAATAAATATTATGACTCTTTTACGATGAAGGAAGCGCTGTTTTTCTGACACAGCCAGCTTATCTTGACAGTGTTAGCCCAACCAACCGTGTGCCTCCTCTAATTATTGATTATGCCTTGCAATCTCAGGCCTAGAGTAAGGCATCAACCAAGACATTAAGACACTGATGAGACGTGGACTTCTGTATGTCTGCTGAGACCATATGTGCTGCCCCCACAAAAGGAAAGAATTCATTTACGAATACAGTGAATAAGAGGGACGTGGCATTGTGGCTGGCGTAGGGGAGGGATCCTGACGTAGACAGCTGTTGCCTGTGGAGCATTTATGCTTTATTGGATTTTCTGCTTAGGTTCATCCTAAAGTGGGTGGTTAGCTGTCCACTGCTGAAGGTAGAGTAAAGCATGGACCCCAGAAAGGGGGACAGGGAGGCAGTCATACAGAGAGAAAAGAGGACGTGGATGTTTGAGTAGAAATGGGAGGAAACTTGTCTTTACGGAGCACCTGTGTTACGTAACGGGTAATTTCACATACTCTGTTGCGTTTAGTTACCAAAATTATAATGCAACATGAGTGCTTTTATCTCCACTTTTTTTCCTGTAAGAAAACTGAACCCTGTAGTTATTAAGCAACTTGCCCAAGGTTATGGAGTGTATTAATGACAGGGCAAGTGGTTTCAGAGCCTGCTGTGTGAGAAACTACGAGAAGCTGGTTAGTGACTGTTCATTATAAAGTAGAAGAGGCATGTAGTATAGGAGAGAGGCTGTCAAGAGCCCTGTTATTAAGGTGGAGGTAACACTTAAAAGCTCAAATTAATGCCACAATGCCACAGGGCTGGTCTTTAAAAAAATAATTTTAAATAGAGTTGGTTTCTAAGAGCATGCTTTTAAAAATATTTATTTATTTTCCTTTTAAAAAATTTTTTTTGGCTGCGTTGGGTGTTAGTTGCGGCACGCGGGATCTTTCGTTACTGTGCGCAGTCTCTTCGTTGCGGCGCTCGTGCTTCTCTCTAATTGTGTCGTGCGGGTTTTCTCTCTCTAGCTGAGGTGCTCGGGATCAGTAGTTGTGGTGCGCAGGCTTAGCTACCCCCCGGCATGTGGGACCTCAGTCCCCCGACCAGGGATTGAACCCGTGTCCCCTGCATTGGAAGGCAGATTCTTTACCACCGGACCACCAGGGAAGTCCCTAGAAGCATGCTTTTTTAATGGGGATCCTTACATTGGCTTGACTATAAGTTGAGGGGGAAAATGTGCATATGTATATACGCACATGAGCACACCTCCCCTCCCCCCGCCCCTGGATGCACAGTGCCCATCGACATACATTCTTGGAGGTTGAATGTAGAATTTAGCTCTTCACCAAACCCTTGGAACCTGCTCTGGTAGGGGCGGGCAGACAGGTGCCTGCTGTAGCAAAGGGCGCACGCGTCTCGTGCCACACAGCTTCCCCTGTGTGTTCAGCGCTGTGTGAAGCAGAGAAGGGATTTAGGAGGTCCAGCACGTAGAAGAATTGAGTAGCTGGTGAAGAATTTACTAAGTATATCCTCATAAATTCCTTAAATATGTAACATTTCCAAATTCTCTGTTCTTGAAGAAAGTTTGTTTTGAAAGTTCAACTCGTGTATTGAACATTTAGCAATTTGTTAATTGGATTGAATCAATTCTGTTATTTGCCAGATACCCTACCAGGACCTTTAATATACTTGTGCCATTTAAGGGAATAAGTACTGAATTTAGGTAAAGGTTTAGCAAAGGAGAGACAGTGAAGATGGACTTGCAGACAGGGAATTGGTGTGGAATTCCAGGTCTGGTCAGGTCCTGCTTGGATACATTCTTGCCAGAAAAAGAGCTTAGGCAATAACAGAAAAAAACTGAAAGGAGAAATCAAAAATACCTCTGTGAGTTAAAATATGAGATAAACATTTTAAAAATTACAAATCAAAAAATATGAAGCAGTTAGGTGTGTTCTGGGTCCCAAAGTTTCATGGGTGGCTGGGGTTTTAGCACAATGCAAAAAACCAAAATAAAACATTAGCAAATCAAATTCTGCCGGGTATAAAAGGAATAAAAAGGGCTTCCCTGGTGGCGCAGTGGCTGAGAGTCCGCCTGCCGATGCAGGGGACGCGGGCTCGTGCCCCGGTCCGGGAAGGAGCGGCTGGGCCCGTGAGCCATGGCCGCTGAGCCTGCGCGTCCGGAGCCTGTGCTCCGCAACGGGAGAGGCCCGCGTACCGCAAAAAAAAAAAAAAAAAAGCAGACCTGATGAAAGCATGCGCTGTGTTCCATGTTCGTGGACGGAAAGACTCAGTATTGTGAAGATGTCAGCTTACTTCCAGGCTTATCTGTGTTATATGTCATCCCTTCCTAGTTTTAAAATCAACCCGACAAGCTAATGTTAGAATTCCTATGGAGGAAGAATGAGCCAGGAATAGCCAAGACAGTTGAAGCATGTGAGCGAGTCGTGGAGTCTTGCCCTGTGAGGTACTAAGGCTTATAAACCCAGAGTCTGATAAATTGTGCAGGGACAGGTAGACATGTTTTGTAAAAGGGAATAGAAAGGTCCAAATCAGGTCCATAGGTATAGGGAAAATTGACACACCCAGTTTCATTAATTCTAAGAAGCACCTTTGTTTTATCTCTGAAATACAAATTCGTCTTACAATCTATGATGTTTTATAATTGTTGCCAGCCAGATGGCAGACCTAACACAGTTTTATAAAAACGTTCTGATAAGAATTTTAGAGTTGATGGAATATGGAATGACCGGGGTCATCATAAATCAATGGGAGAAAGTCAGAACCTTTTCATAAATGATGCTGGAACATTGGGTTATCCATGTGGAGAAAGAAAGAGAATTGGAATATGATAAACAAAATTGGCATCAGGTAGGATAAAGACACAAGTATGAAAGAGCAACATGTTTACGACTTTACCATTTTAGGGAGCGTTTCTTAGTCTTGGAATATAAGGCACAGACCATAGAGGAAAAGACTGACCAGTTCGATTATATTAAACTTCTACAAAATTCTGTAAAGGAGACTATATGAACAAAATTTAAAGCTAAGTCACGTGTCATTACGTGTTTTGCATCTTTTAGTATGTATGAGATACCGCAAGTAAAGAAAGAGTTAAAAACACAGAGAGGGAAAGGATCCACAGAAAGGGAGGTGTGACCAACACACATCACCAACAGAGGAGTGGTCCCCAGACTGGAGGAGGGACTTTCATGGATGTGGGGATCAATAAGAAGCCAGAGAAATGGGCAGTGGGGGTGAGCCGGCCCTTCCCAGGAGAGGAAGCCAGAGCTGGCGAGGGTCGTGCTGCCGGTGCCCAGCCCTGTGATTAGATTCTTAATGATGCTTTTGTAAATACTAGCCAGGGAGATGCATCAGTAGCAGCTCCCTCACCCTCTACCCTGTGGTCCTGCCTTAGTGTTCTCCGTAGCACTCAGGACCCTCCTGACGTTCCAGTCATCATCTCTTTTATTTTTAAATTTATTTTTATTTTATTTATTTTACTCTTGGATGCATTGGGTCTTCGTTGCTGCACACGGGCTTTCTCTAGTTGCGGCGAGCGGGGGCTACTCTTCGTTGCGGCGCGCGGGCTTCTCATTGCGGTGGCTTCTCTTGTTGTGGAGCATGGGCTCTAGGTGCGTGGGCTTCAGTAGTTGTGGCTCGCGGGCTCTAGAGCGCAGGCTCAGTAGTTGTGACGCACGGGCTTAGTTGCTCCGTGGCATGTGGGATCTTCCCGGACCAGGGCTTGAACCCGTGTCCCCTGCACTGGCAGGTGGATTCTTAACCACTGCGCCAACAGGGAAGCCCCGTCATCTGTTTTATTTCTGTGTATTGCCTGCTCCTCCAAAAGGGCAGTGATTTTGTCTGTCTTTTAACTGTGTCTTCAGTGTTTTTAGCAAAATGCTTGGCGTCTGACAGTTTAAATATCTGTTGAGCAAGTGACTGGAGGGACAGATGTATGGGTGGGTGGGACAGCTATAGTTTCACAGTTGTGAAATGTACCCATCAGATTGGGAAAATAAAAACAAATTCTTTAATACCAGAAACTGTAAAGACGTAGCAAAAGGGGAACTCTCATACAGCGTTGGCCAAAGGATAAATCTGTACAACCGTTTGGCGTTTGTAATGAGGTTGAGGCTGCGTATGTTTTTGACCCGTTATCCCCACTCCTTGGACGATACATCCGAGAAGCTCTTGAGCAAGGAGGCAAGCACAGGGTTCCCTGCAGCACTGTCTGAATAGTGAAAATGAGCAACCACCTGAAGGTCCACTGATAGGGGGCTCTTAACTAACATGTGTTAAATTCATATACTGAGGTGCCACACAGTGGTTACAAGGAACTAAGTCTACATTTATCAGCAGTTTAAGCCCGGACGTGAGCGTACATTGAGCGAAAACAGTGCGTTTCGGAATAAAGTGAGCATGACTGCATTTCCATCATGTTTAAAAACATGCAGAACAGTCCTGTATCTACATGCATGTAGTAAGCATATAAAAATATGTGTGCAGAACACACACCAACTTCAGGGTAGTGGTTACCTCTGAGGAGGAAGGCGGGGCACTGGGGGGCTTCACCCGTAAGTGAATATGGCAAAATGGGAAGATTTCTCATAGCCCCGTGGGTTTGAATGCATGGATGATGACTGTATATCCTTTACTGTTCCCCTCAGCTCATGGGTTCTTAACATTTTTACCATATTGCCAGTCGGCCTGCCTGCCCGCCCTCCTCCTGACGAAAGCAGATGTCATAGGCACCATTGAGTTAGTACAGAATACAAGAAACCCCCTGATCGCACCCCTGTCCCGCCCCCTCACGGGTGTTTGTCCTTCCAGTGCCTGTTGGGATGGCCGTTTGGTTAGCTTGTTCCGGAGGTACAAATTGGAGGGGCGTGTCTGGGAGTGCATGTGTGCGCATCCGCGTACGTACACATAAAGCACACCTGTAGGCACAGCACGCACGATCGGGGCCTGTTCACCAGGAGCTACTGCTCAGTGTCACACGTGTGTTCCTGCCAAACTCGACCGCGGCTTCAAGGTGAGCTCTGCAAATCCTACACTCACCTCTGAATTCCCTTAGTGAGTTAGTTTGGTTTTGAGGTTTTAGAAGACTTTCTCCTTTATCGTTTATGTCTCCCCTTAGGATCCCATCATAAAAGGAAAATGACCAGAACTCGCTGTATTTTCTTCCCAGTTGGGGGATTAGGGGTGGTTGAAGGGATTTTAAGGTTCTTCTTTTTTATAGAGGAGTAGAGATGGGCAAACTTACACAGAGTTTGTAATTTTCAGAGAGCCCCCCAAATCCTAGACATCTCTCTTCCTCTAAGGGGCAGGCGGTAGGGAAGCGAAGGCCAGCGCCTCTGGGGGTCAGGGTCCTAGTGGGGCGGAGCAACAGGCGGCATTTGTGTGCGGGCAAGGCCCTCAGCAGCTGACAACAGTGGGAGCTGCCAGCCCCTCTAGGCCTGTGGGGACCGAATGGTGTAACCAGAGCCTTCTGAGAGCTACAGCCATGGAAGCATGGCTGGACAAGGCTCTGGGCACGGGGGTCCCAGCCCCACTGGGCTAGGGAGACACCCAGGCCCCCCTCTCACTGCCCTTGGGTCTGCGGCCTGTCCTTCTTGGGCTGAGCCCAGCCAGAGAGAAGGGTTCTAGGGGTACAGCCCAAGGAGCGGGGGAAGAAGACCCAGTGCTTTCTGCGCTGCTGTATCTCAGATAGCTTCACCACACCCCTGTGAGGCAGGTCCCGTGTCTCCTTCTGAGAGAGGAGAGAGGGAGGCTTTTGCGCAAGGTAAGCCAAACCCGCTAGACTGAGAGTCCTTGCATGGGTCCCCGTTGGTTGAGGGGCCTGGGGCGTGGGGCCCTTGGGTCTAGAGCTCCCTGCTGGGGCCCGAGTTGCTCTTTGAGGGCAGTGGCATATGTTGGCGCTCCCCTCTTTGTCTAAGTAGATCTTTTCCTTGCCATATACATTCTACTGCCCACGTCCTCAGGACTGTAGCTAGAACATGGTCTCATCTCTTCCCTTTGACTGACGGGTGGTTGAGGAGTTGCGACAGGTGGCAGCAGAGGGGAGTTAGCTGGGTGGCGGTGCGATTCTGTGCTTGTGTCCTCGGGGCCAGGACGGAGCTACAGTCACTCGCTCGGTTGCTCCCCAAGCAGCTCCCCTACATGGGGCACCAGGCTACGTGGATGCAGAGCTGGGGTGACGCAGTCCCTGCCTTCCGGAGGGCTGTGGTCTGTGGGAGTAGGTAAGAGTGAGGAACACAGGAGAAGAACTTGCAAGTTGAGTGCCCCCAGGTGCTGGGCGTCTTTCTTTTACTCTCTGATTTATTCCTTAAATCTCTGGTTTAGGCGTTTCATAATCCCTCTTTATAAATGAAGAAATGAAGGTTTGGAGAGGTTGATTTATTTATGCAAGTAAACTAGCAATGTGGCTGAGCTGAAATTCAGGCCTGCAACAGTCTGGCTCTGAGCTCCCTGCTCCTATGTGGAAAATGACCCGTATTTTAGGAGCCATGTGGGTAAGATGTCCCTCCAGATAGAAGTAGCAGAAATTAGAGAAGACTGCGTGGACGTGGCCTCTGAACCTGGGGTGGACTAGGGGTAAGGACGGGATACCCCTTCTTGGGAGCTGCTATTCACGCTGCCCGTCCTCCTGCATTGCAGGTCATTGTAGGAGCAGCCTTCCAGGTGCGTGTGACCTGTGCGGCCCGCTGGGGAGCCGCCCTGCTGCGCAGGGTGCTTGGGCGGTGCCTTCAGTCAGCTGGTGAAGCTGGAGCCCCCTTTCCGCTTTAGGGGCTGCGTTTTGGAATGTTACAGTGAAAGACAAAGGTCATAAGGTGTCACATAGTCTATTGTGTTCCTCCAGTGTTCACTTCTTGGCACTTGGGAAAAAGAAAATTGAAACTCATTCTGTGCGTGTGTGGATATGTGCACGAGATGCAGTGTTTCTGAGGACACGTCTTCAAATGCGATCGTGTGGAGCTATTTTTAGGTACCCCTTCTCCCAGCAGCGCTGCTTAAAGATTCAGCTCGGGCTGCTAATAGGTGTATTTATAGCCGTTCTGTGGATGGCCCAGCATGAATGCCGCTGCAGCCGATGCTGTTCCTGGAGGTGGTCGCCATGGCTACCGTTAACCCTTTAGCTGGGAAGAGTCTGTCAGTGGGTGCGCTTTGTTCCCCAGGGCGCTCAGTAGCCTTTGAATGCATACGTGGACTCTGAAACGGAAACAAAAATGGAGTGCATATTATGCTTAAGCAGCGAATAAACTCGGTAAATGAATAGGCAGCATGAGTGATCAGTATTAGTAGAGGCTCCTCCCTTGCCCTTAAAAAAACTAGAACAATAAGGTTAGCTTTGTGTCTATTGCTGAGCACTGGGGTGCTAAAATCACCTTTTTCTTAGAATTTTTTATTTCTTTTAGTTTTGGCTGCCTTGGGTCTTCATTGCAGTGCACGGGCTTCTCGTTGCGGCGGCTTCTCTCGTCGCGGAGCACGGGCTCTAGGCGCGCAGGCTTCACTAGTTGTGGCACGCGGGCTCAGTAGTTGTGGCTCGCCTGCTCTAGAGCGCAGGCTCAGTAGTTGTGGCGCACGGGCTTAGCGGCTCTGCGGCATGTGGGATCCTCCCGGACCAGGGCTCGATCCCGTGTCCCCTGCATCGCCAGGCAGATTCTTAACCACTGTGCCACCAGGGAAGTCCCTAAAATCATCTTTTAAATTTGAATACAGACTCACATGTGTAGAGAAAGAAGACTCAGTCCCTTAAGATACATTGCTCCTGCTTCACTACCTGTCATTTCTCTAACTTTGCAACTTACTGGTTTAAACAATGCAAGTATCTCTTTATTACTATTCATTCATTAACTGGAACACCACTACAACAAGCTCTAAGCCTGGCATCCATTGGGATATAAGTCCAGTCCTGATTTACCTGGAAGGTTCCATAGGTCACTGGGTTCAAAGTACATAGAGATATAATCCGATGAGTAGACTTATTCCCCCCATTTTTAACCAACCCTCATTGTGCTGTGTTAGATATGGGGCTGCCTCTCCTACCCACAAGTAGCTTATAGTTGGAAGAGAAAGCAAGCAGTTAATTACTCCAGAGTGAAGAACAGAATCGATGTTACAAAAAGGACAGAAATGCTCCATAGAAACAGAACAGCTGACATTTGGGCTGATCCTCAAGGATTAATTATGATTAGCAGTGGTGGAGAAAAATTCTTGGCTGGGGGGGACATGTGCGACAATTCTTGGCCTGTAGGGGCAGTGGTTGTAGCCTAAGTGAATCTTTGGAAGCAATCTAGTGGGAGTTGAGGCGGGAAAGATACCCTTGGCGGGACCGAGGGAGACAGAGAGTGCCAAGCTGAGGGATTGCTATTGACTGAGGACAGAAGTTGGCTTGGTCTGCCTCCTGCTTTATGAAGACAGCTACGTGAATAATGTGGCACGATTCTGGAGGCAGAAAGATAGTGGGATGTGAGGCATTGCTGCGGAATTCTGAAATGCACTGAATTTTTCTTAATTGGCATATAAGAGCATCGTTTGTGGAACTGAATTGTCTTTCATTCACATTTCTATGCTCTGGTTAAACGCTGGGCACAGTGGGACGCAAGGTGTTAAGTGGACACAAAGCTACACATACCAATAGGAAAAGAGAGATGATCCTCGCTAGTTAGAACTCACGACTTAATTGGAAGACACGCATCTCTGGAGGGAACAATTTAGCTGAATAAGTCAAAGGTGAAATGAAATTTGGAAGCCTGGAATAAAACTAAGAAATGACGGACGGTGTTTTGGTGGAGTGGGTTTTAAAAAAAAATTATTAGGAACTATTTGAGATATACCAAAAGGTATAAAGAGTAACGTCATGAGCAATCGTATATCTACCGTCCAGCCAAGGGGTGGATTGTTTTGATGCCTTTGAAGTCCATGTGTACGAGGACCCAGCCAGAGCCTCCCCCCTTTCATGGAGGGAAACCGCAGCCCTATGCAGCTCTCTATACTTCCACTAAAAATGTGTCGCTCACTTAGCGGCATCTAGCAGTGACCTGTGCGCTTTACCTTTTCATAAATTGAATTGCATCTGTTGGAGTGAGACCAGCTTCCAGGGGACGTTGCACACATGCTTGGAGGGGACACACGAGAGGCAGAGAGCTGAGTCTTGGAACCGACAGCCCGCTGGCAGGAATGGGCCAGGGGAAGGGAGCACAACCCAGTGTGGGTGCCCGGAGCCAGGAGGGAGGTGGCACATGTCCGTGCGGTTGAAAGAGCGAGGAGCCCCTGACTTGGTGCAGACTCTGGGATGTACCAGGCACTTTCACATTCGTTTTCTCTTTTCATCTGTATTGGAGAATAAGCATGACAGATACTATCCTTATTCTCTCGAATGAGGAAACTGAAACTTAGGAATATTAGCGATGCAGGAATTTTCATCAGCCACACCTGAAAGCATCCCAGAAAACTGAATTCCCAGAAACTGAGGAAATGCTGGGCTTTCCTTGGACACTGACTTTGAAACATAATGCTGTAGACTCTACTTACTCATTTTTATTTGTAAATCAGTCACACGAGTCAGACTTTGCAGTATATTTTTTGTTAACCACAAGAAAAAAGAGGCGTGCTGTCCAGTATGTCTTATCATTGAACATGCTGGTGGACTGTAGCTATGGATTACAGACCTCTGGAGAAGCTTCTAGAAAATACAACATTGTCTTCTCAAAAATCTTTCATTTAAAGAAAGAAAGAAAAAAAAATGTGTGCCATGAGATGGGTTTCTGTTCTCTCTTTTAAAGGATTGCCTAAATTGTTTGGTATCAGTTGCCTAGGAAGTAACCAAAATGTCAAATTTCAGAAACAATCTAGCACTTTCTGACATTACATACTTGAGAAGTGGATTTTTGAATAAAGATTCCATTTTAAAAATGCCATATAGGGGCTTCCCTGGTGGCGCAGTGGTTGAGAGTCCGCCTGCCGATGCAGGGGACGCGGGTTCGTGCCCCGGTCCGGGAAGATCCCACATGGCCCGTGAGCCATGGCCGCTGAGCCTGCGCGTCCGGAGCCTGTGCTCCGCAACAGGAGAGGCCACAACAGTGAGAGGCCTGCATACCGCAAAAAATAAAAAAAATAAAAAAAAAAAAAAAAATGCCATATAGTTGGTAAAGAGACTACACTATCAATGCTTTTTTGGTGTCAGCTTGATTACCATTGCAAGGTGGATTTAGAATAAGCTCATGTGTGCCTTCCTTGTAGGGTGGTTTGGGGGCTCACTGGTTTACCGGTTTACCTAGTTTGAAGGGAGGTAGCTGGCACCGTTGGTTGGGGCATAAAGAAGCCTTTGTTTATGGCACGTCCTACACTGAACGCCCTCGTGGCTGGCGGGGCTTCTCTGGCATTTAAAACTTCAAAAGAGGAGAAGGTGGAACCAATTTCTACATTAGTTGAAAATACGCTGTAACAGGGAACTATTCACTGGAGCAAGCAGCAACCCGAGGGTTGAAGCGGCTACAAACTTTGGAAGATGCCCCGGACCACTGTGTTCTCAGGGCCGTGGCTATTGCCTGGCGTCCTGGGGAATGCAGGAGCCCTTACATTTCATTCATTCTTTCATTCATACATCCAAGGAACTGTGTCTTCACCCCCTGCATTTCATCATCAGTGAAGTTGAGGTGATATTAGTATTGACGTCAGAGTCGTGATGAGGATTAAATGAGATTCTCTAGGAAAAGCTCTCAGCACAGTGCCTGCCCCTAACTTAGCGCTCCGTCAGTCCTGGCTGTTATGTGGTCCCTACTTAGTCACTGCACCATACAGCCTGCTCTGGGTACTGAGGACATCACAGAGCAGAACAGCAGGCAGGTTACGGTCCGTCAGAGGACTCATGGTCTAGTTAATGAGGTCATTGGATAGACAGATGCTTACCGGTGTCCACAGTCTAGTGAAACTACCAAACAGGCTTTACTGTGAAAAATCCCTTGGTTTAAATTTTGGTTGCTGAGCGCTGGAGGCCACCCATCACAGTGGCTCTGAGCTGCAGGTGCCCGTCTGGAAGACGAACATGGCACCGACCTGGCAGGGCTGGTGGCGACGCTCGGTGAGATCATGCACGTGGGCGCTCTGCCTGACCCCCCCCCCCCCAGAGTTCCATGATATATATATTATTTTTTTTTGGCGGTACGCGGGCCTCTCACTGTTGTGGCCTCTCCCGTTGCGGAGCACAGGCTCCGGACGCACAGGCTCAGCGGCCATGACTCACGGGCCCAGCCGCTCTGCGGCATGTGGGATCCTCCCGGACCGGGGCACGAACCCGTGTCCCCTGCATCGGCAGGCGGACTCTCAACCACTGCGCCACCAGGGAAGCCCTATTTTTTTTTTTACATGAAGCTTTTATCGAATTAAAACTTAAGGTGAGAAAAATGTACAAATCATAAAGCAGCTTAATGAAATAGTGAATACCCTTGTATAACTGCGAGTTCAATGTGGATAACATTGAATCTTTTCATGTAGCCACTTCTCGGATCAGAAGTGGAAGACCAGCAGCTCCCTGGGAGGTCCTCGTCATGGGACCCCTGCCCAGTCCCCACCCCCTTCTCCCCCAAAGTCACCACTATCCCAGAGCCTCATACCGTAGAGTGTTCGGCCTGTTTGTGAACTTGACATAAGTGACTTCGTACAATACGCGTTTTTTTTGGTATCTGGCTTTTCCTCTGCACCATGCTGGTGAGATTCATCCACGTTGCTGTGACAATAGTTTATCCGTTTTTCGCTGGGGTGTAGCATCCTCGTGTATGAATATACCGTGACTTATTCATTCTACCGTTAATGGGCCTTTGGGTTTTTTCCTGTTCGGGGCTATTATGTAAGAATGCTGGATGGATTTTCTTGTGTCTTTTTGGCGCACATATTTACATGTTTTTTGCTGGATATAAACCTCAGAGTAGACATGCTGGTTCTAAGCTCTGTAGCTGTTTTTGTGAGAAAATTGTTTGGAGCACAGCGTGGTGTAAAGGTAAAACTGGTACAAGGAGGGGAGAGTACCTACAGTCCCTGGGAGGGTGTTAAGGAAAGCATCACAGAATCTGAATGGGCCTCACGTCTGGGTCGGGGTGTGCCAGGAAAGGCGGGGCCAGACCTCCCCAATGAGGGAACAGGGGCCACGGGCACCCACCGAGCCTTGACTTACCATCTTCCCTCAGACCCCTGTGCCTGTTGAATCCAAGAGTTGAGGGATGCTCTAGCTGCGCTGTCCTTTGCTCCTGGAGCCCTTTCTTTGGCTGCCCTCCTCTCTAGAGTGTGTGCGCCATGGACTCCTGTCCCCGACTCCTGTCCCCAGGTGTCCTGCATGGCCGCTCCTGGTCTGTGATGCCATCGAGGCTCTGTCTGGGAGTCAGCACGCTGGGCTCCTGTGTGGTCCAGAAAGGCCTGTGTGCCGACCTGTGCTCTGCATCTTCAGACATTGCACCTGGCCCTGTGCCCTGTGCTACAGCCATCACCACCCACCTGGGTCAGGGTTGACTCTGCTGCTGTGTCTGAAGCCAGTACCCCCTCCCACTATTTCTTCTCTGAATTGTCTTGTTTTTTGTTTTATCTTTCTCATTAAGGCAGAGCATACCAGCTACATTCCTGTCATTCTATATTTCTGCTTGTTTAGACTCTTCGTGGACAAGGCAGGATGTACTTATTGTTCTGAGCTGCTGCTCTCATTCAGGGCAGCGTCAGCCACAGGGGAGAAGCTGGTCTCTCACCCTCTGGAGTCAATCTGGACCTGAACTGAAAACTACCATTAATTCGAACAAGAGCATAGAGGAGCCTGGAGATGCACTGAGAGAATGTCAGGCAGATAACAGAGCTGGCAAAGGCATGGTTCTAGAAAGGGCCTTTAGGGTATGTGGCGTCCTTTTGGCCTCTCCCAAGCTTTCTTAAAATAGCAGAGAGAGGTTGTGTGTCCAACTGGAGAAACGGTGCCTCCTGGATTGGCCTGTGCTGCCCAAGCATTAGCCGCTATTTTAACTATTG
This sequence comes from Delphinapterus leucas, assembly GCF_059928025.1. Classification (NCBI taxonomy): domain Eukaryota; kingdom Metazoa; phylum Chordata; class Mammalia; order Artiodactyla; family Monodontidae; genus Delphinapterus; species Delphinapterus leucas. The sequence continues at coordinate 3,376,857 of NC_143145.1, forward strand.
CCTTAAGAATGTGACAGTAATAGTGCCATGTATCTGCCAATATTTCAGGGAGATTTGGTGACACCACGTGATATGCTTAAAGCACAGATTTCAGAATCAGACATATGTGGATTTGAAAGTCAACTTATTTGCTATCTTGGACAAAATACATAATATCACTAAGCCTCCATTTTTCATATTCAAAGTGGAGTTGCCAATACCTACTTCACAGGAGCTAAAAGAGATAATGCAGTGAAGCAGGTTCTTCCCAGGTGTTACTGAGCATGAATCCTCTGAGGGTCCTGTTCAAAGCAGAAGATTCAGCAGGTCAGGGGTGTGGCCAAGGCTGGAGACTGCATTTCTGACAGGCTCCCGGGGGATCCCGGTGCTTCTGGTGCGTGGACAGCGCTCTGGGTAGCCAGGGGTGAAGCAGGTCGGTTTGCAGGAGGCGCCCAGAAAATGTTCCGCTGTGTCTGGATCCGTGTGTGGTCCCCGCGTCCATACAGCCACCACCGAGATCCTAGCGTGGGCCCTGCACTCTGCACTGCCATACCCCGAACCCGGGTATATGGACCCGGCGCTCTGCCACCTCCCTGGCTGTGTGTGTGCTTCCTGCCGCTTGTAATGCTCGCTTTCATCTGCACCTCGGGGTCCTACCCACCCTTCTAGACCCAACTCAGATACTACTTCTTCCTGAAGCCCTGGCCGCCCAGACCCTTGGCTTTAAGTCCCTGGAGCCCAGGATTAGAGTTGTGATTCATCTTGGTCCTTCCCAAAGTGCCTCACAGATCCTTGCCCGCAGGCACTGAGCCATCAGCGTACAGTAGGAAGCCGCGATGGAACTGTGCGCAGGCACCGAGCCCAGGGTCCATCCTGCCCAGCCCGCCAGGCAGCCCTGCTTTGCCCTGTCCTCCTGTGTGGGCTCCGGCTGGTCACCTGGTTTTGCGCAGCTTTGCTTTCTCTGGTGGGAACCTGATTTATGCAGACCAGGTCCCTCCCCCTATTCTCCCTTCCAGCCCTGCCCCGCTGGCCTCCTAGCCACCAACCCCCCCCTGTCTCTTTAGGGCGTGATGAGCGTAATTGCCTTCCTCTCCACATCATAGAAACATCACAGATAGGAAGGCAGAGAAAGTGATCTATCTCCTTTTCTTTGCCCCCATCTGCCCCCTGCAGTAATTTATAGTTTTCCTGATTGAAATGTAGTAGTTTGTCACTTTTGTTTTATTATCACGATGTATCTTTCCAAAACAGCCGATTCTGTCACTCTTCTCCCTAAAACCCTTGCTTGCAGAATGGAAGACTCCTCCCCTGCCTTCCCGACGCCCCACCCACCCGCCGCGCTGCTGCCCTGCCTGCCGCTCCCACCCCGAGTGCGGCAGCTCTTTAGAATTCTGTTTAAAAACTGTGCTGTGCTGAATGTGTGTGTGTTTACACAGATGCATGTGGTTTGAAGTAGTACCAGATTGTTCCCACATTGGTTGCAGCATTTTAATTCCCACCAGCAACACACAAGGGTTCCACTTTCTCCACATCCTCGCCAATGTTTGTTATTATCATTATTATTTTTTTGTTGTTATAGCCATCCTAGTAGGTGTAAAGTGGTATCTCTGTGGTTTTGGTTTGTATTTCCCTAATGGCTAACAATGTTGATCATCTTTTCATGTGCTTTTATCTTCTTTGGAGAAATAGTTAAGTCCTTTGGCCATTTTTTAATTGGGTTGGCTTTTCTTGAGCTGTAGGAGTTCTTTATATATTCTGAACATTAAGCCCTTATCAGATATGATTTTCAAATATTTTCTCCCATTCTGTAGGTCGTCTTTTCACTTTCTTGATAAGTCCTTTGACGCACAAGAGCTTTTATTTATTTATTTATTTTGTTTATGCTTTTGATGTCAAATCTCAGACTCCATTGCCAAATTCCGGGTCATGAGATGCTACTGAACATGTGTGCAGGTGAGTGGTTATCTGTGACCCCTGGAATGTCTGGATGGAGAGGACCACGTGGGCAGCTAAGTCTGGGCAACCCAACCTCAAGACGTTGTTCCCTAAAGATTTCTGTGAAGGAGCAGTTCTTGGGTGTGATTGCTGGGAGAAGAAGAAGTCAGTTGGCTGGGAGACAAAGTTGGCTAGGACAAAAGGGCAGCAGATTTCCACTGTAGAGAGTGCAAGTCCTGCGCAGCTCCAACCCTTGCAAGCTTTGGGGCCTAGACAAAATCACTTGACCCATCGAGCTTGACTTTCTCAATATGTAGTTAGAGGTTAACACTAATTTCTTTCCTTCCTCGGAGCATTGTTGCAGAGGCCAGATGAGCTATGTGTGTCTAGGAGAAAGCCTTCTAAGTAGCTAAGCGCTGGGCAGATGGTGGTTGTGTGAAAATCCAAAGCCGTTTTTAGCAGGTGCTGACAATATACTTTGTGTAGCATAGCTCAGTATAATGTTTCTGTGGGGCAGTTTGGCGGTCCTCCGTGTATCAAGAGCCTTTAAAAAGTCTATATCCTATTACCCAATGATTCCACTTCTAATATACCCTAAGGAGAAAAAAATCCAATACGGAAAAGGCTTTGCGTGCAAAGAGGGTTATTGCGGTGTTATATTTATAACAAAGGAAAAATTGGAAACAATCTGAGTGTGGTATAATAGAGGATTGATGAAGTGAATTATTGAACAACTTTATAATGGAAGAATATGCAGCCACTGAGAAAGTTGAAGAAGTACTGGTACATTATAAAATATTTTTACAGTATAATTTCAGTTTATTAAAAAATCTATGCATAGAAAAAAGACTGAAAAGCTGCATATGGAATTCATAGCTGTTACCTTAGTGATGGAATAATAGGCTATTTTAATTTTCTTTCCTGTTTTATAAAATTTTAATGGTGAGCATTTACTATGCTTGACAAATTTTTTGTGTAGTTTTTATTTTGAAACAGTCACAGTCTAATAGAAGTTTCTAGTACAAAGAACTTTTTTTTCAGAGTAAGTTGTCAACCTGATGCCATCACCCCTAAATTCTTGACTATGTATTTCCCGCAAACGAAGACGTTCTTTATGTAACCACAGTATGATCATCAGAATAAGGAAACCCCCGGCCCGTCCTTAGACCCCACTCCCGTTTCGCCAGCCGTCCCCGTAGTGGCCTTTATGGCAGAGGGTCCTGCTTTGGAGCACTTGTGTCTTCAGGGTCTCCTTCCCTCTTGCCGTCTGGGTTGGTTTTCTTTAGACTGTCTTTGAGTTTCATGACCTCGATATTTTAAGAGATTATAATGCAGTGATTTTGTGGGCTGTCCCTCCATTTGGGTTTGCTGTTTCCTCCTGATTAGATTCAGGTTGTGTATCTTCGGCAGCAACGTCACGAAAATGGTGCTGTGCTCTCACTGTATCTGTCGGTGGCTCGCGATTTCTCTTTGTCCCAGTTCTCGTGTTGTTCATCACGAATAGCTGGTTCAGGTGATGCCTGCCAGAATTCTCCACTGGGGAGCTACCCTGAAGCTCATGGGTGCTTTGCAGGGAGGTGCTGTGAGTCTGTGTAAGGACCCTGTTCCTCATCTCACCCGATCTACTCCCTCATTGATTCGCACCAGTGTGAGCTCACGGTCTCATTCTGCTCCATGCGGTCTAACCCATTACTGTCACTCTTTAGTTTGATGCCCACATTTTCTCAGACTTGACCAGTGGGAGCCCCTTCGAGATGCCTTTGCTTTCTTGACACATGTCCATCAGTTTTTGAGCGCTTCCTTGCTTTCTGGCATAAGATATTCCAAGCTAATGTTGTACTATCTTTGTTCCAGCTCTGTAGTCGACTATTTCTCCAGGAGCCCTGGTTCCTTAGAAGCCAAGACTTGAGAGCAAAGTGTGCCCAAAGCTATTGGCGTGTCACTGCTTTGAGGCCCTCTCAGTGGGCAGGTTATATATGTACACATGTGTGCTTATATACACACTTACGTCTATTATGATTTCTCTCTCCCTCTATCGAGAAACATGAGTTCTTGGCAGTATTGCTGGCTTTATTCCAGTTTTTCTCTCTCCGTATTTGTAACTTCTTTTTCTGTCCGGGAGAAGTCTGGCTCTCGTTGTCCTTGGCATATTTACTCATTGTTCAGTCCCCGTGTGGGATCTCCGCACCCCGTTTGGGTTCCTGCGCCCTGTGCCAGGCCGTCCCCGTCCCTCCTGTGGACATCCTTCTCACCCTGCTCAGGCTCCATCCCCCAGACTGCTTCACACCCAGGTGTGGGGACACCCTTTGTAAATGCCCCCCTCAGCCCCTGTTCAGATGCCCCAGCCCACTTTGCCCTCCACTGGGATCCCCTCCTGTCCCAACATGGCCCTTCACACGGGGCTGCTGGGCTCCACCAACCAGGACAGACCACTCCTCCACCTAGAGCCCCTTGTCCCCGCAGGCCTGCCCCACCCACGGATGTCCTCCTCATCGCCTTTGGGCTCTTACTCCTTACACTGGGCGCACCTTAGTTGGTGCCACCAAGCTTGCTGCCTTTTTGGGCTCAGTCACCCCACACCCAATCTCCCTTCCTCACCCAGTAACGTCAGGACCGTACTGCTCAGAGGGAGATGGGATGCCACTTGTTGCTGCTGCTGCTGCTAATGAAACTGGTTCAAGCAGAGAACTTGAATAAGATTTAGAGGTGACTTAGGAAGGAGGGCTTTGCCTTCTGTTAACTGAAAATCCACCTTGCTGGCAGAGAGGCAGAGATCTACGCAGAGGAGGCTTTTGAATGGGGAGCTAGATGGCTGTGAAGTTGCCTGATTCCAGAGCCAGCCAGTCCCCTGGGTGCAGATTTCACAGGAGAGCGCTGACTCATCGTCAGAAGGACTTGGTGGAGGCAGCGTGGACGGGGGAAAGGGCGACGGATTTCAGACCTGTCCCCAAATCTAAGCTCTGCCATTTGTTGGCTAAATCCTGTTGGCCCCTTTGGTAAGTCACACCATCTCCTTGAGCCTCAGCGTCGTCTTGCGGAAAGTGGAATGCTGATGGCCCCTGCCTCGCAGGGTGGTTCTGAGGGTTCACAGTGTGTGACCTCAGTCAGTTTCAATTAGTGCCAGTTCCCTTCTGTCACCGCTTTCAGAGGAAATGATTTTGCCTCCCCCAACTTTCAAGTTGATCATCCTTCTGGATGCAGAGGCTCCAGACTTGTGATGCGAGGATGATGGGTGGAGGCACACGTTCCCTGAGATGCTTCCGTAGCACCCCTCAGCTCTGAGGTTACTAGCCGGTGTGCCCATCCTTGGTGTTTAGCTGTGCAGCCTCAGACCCTTATTCACTGTTTCCTGCATCCCAACCACCCATCCTGGGTGGGCTCAGGGTGACGGAAGGCCCACCACGGTCACTCTGAGCGCCAGCCATCTCCTTGTGGATAGCGTGCTAATGCTGGAGCTGTGAGTGGTTTCCGTGAAAACCCTTTCTTTCCCCCCTGTTTCAAAGTAAATGAAGCCATACTTAGGCCGTCTCAGTATCGAGCATAATCTCAACTGAACTATACTATGGTGGTTGGAAACAAGCAGTGACTAAAGAGCCATAGGAGAGTAAGATGAGCATTTCTTGCCTTTGATGTTGATAAAAACAAATTAAACAGATGGTGAACTCTAACCTTTTCTGTATGTCATGGTCTGTCCCATCTTTATTTTTGGCTAAAAAGTCAATTTAAATCT